>NC_058100.1:32267500-33517500 GCF_020171115.1 Neogale vison
CCTGGAAAGCTGCGGCCCTGGTGACTGTGACACTGTGGAGAAGGTCATGAACATGCGAATTACAGTAGCCAACATCCAGCCCGTGCTCACTCCGTGCCCGAGTCTATCCTAAGGGCTCCATGTGCGCGCGTCATCTGAGCTTCAGAGAGACGAAAGCCGACACTGGGGGGCTCTGCTCAAGTCCGCTTAGCCCCCTCTTACTACTGCTCCGTTTTCCTTCCCAGCTTTTATGTGCATGGGAGTCTACATGAGGCCGTACCGCTCTCCTGCGGGGGACGGACAGCGGGTGCCTGGAGCCTGGTGGTTTGCTCTCTCCCACCCCTTCCTGGCAATGACGATGGGCTCGGGATTCCTTGTCCTCTGGAGCGCCCCTGCAGGATCAGTCTGGGGCTTCCCCCGGAAGCTCTCCTGGCTCAGTCTCTTCCCTTCCCCGTAAACTCGAGGATTTTCATCCTACCTAGGAGGAAATCACAGCCCAGATTACTTGCCCTCGCCTACAGAATGGCAAGTTGCAGAACCTAGATCTGCCTGACCTTCCCAGGGCTTCCTAAAGACATGTTAAACGCGGCCAAAATCACCCGTGAAAAAGACAACGGGGCCCAAAAGCATCCTTCTTAGAAACGCCACAGAGACCAGCCGTAGGGCAGCGGTCGTGCTGTCCCAGCTGTGCCAGCCTGTCTCTCTTTGCAACTCTTTCTTTCCCTTCTTGCAATTAAAGACCCTTTACTGAGGAAAACTGAGGACATTGAAAAAGTCTCGTTGAGAAACAGGACATTTTCCTTCTGTAAAGAGGCTGCTGATAGAAGTCGGTGACGGGAGACGCATCCTTCTCTGCAGCGCGAGCCGGTCGGCCGCACCACTCTTGCCCAGCAAGGAGCCCAACGTAGGCTCGATCCCAGGACCCTGAGATCCTGACCTGAGCTGAAGGCAGAGGCTTAACCGACTGAGCCACCCAGTCACCCTCAATAGGCGTTTACTGAGACCTACTCGGTGCTGAGCACGGCAGCAGCAGTCAGGGACATCGTTCTAAACAAGACAGGCTTTTGCAGGGCTCTGCATGGGGATTTATCCCTTGAAGCAGAGTGGGGACCACACTTGCCCAAGTCCATGAGAAGTGGGCCCCCCTCTGCCACGCTCTGTGACAGTAGAAGACGGGGTTCTCTGCGGGCGGTGTGGCAGGTCTGCCCTTTGAGTCTGTCAGCGTCCCTGCTTTCACGTCATCCTCTAAATGACAAGAGCACAGGAACACCCCCGGAAGGCAGAGCCCAGCCATCCTTCCTGCGTCTCCCTTAATTACTTGTTTTCTGTGTTTACACCTGGACCCTGATCATCAGGGCAGATACAAGTATGAGGCAAGCGGTTAACCACAATCCCCAAAGACAAAGATTCCATCAGAAAATCACAACAAAACTGAAAAAAAAAAATGGCCTCGTTCCTCCTATGTGTACAATTTGTTGCAGGTGATTTGAGTGGCTATTGTTTTTTCTAAGAACAACAATAAATCTTGGGTTCTACAGCGTTACCTTTTTTTACTGATGTTTCAAACAAAAAAGGAATGTGTAATAATACTTTAAAAATGTGCTGTTTTCAAGGTATTTTGCTATGGCATATGTATTCCTTTTTTTCTTTTTTTGACCTTTTTTTTTTTTAAAGATTTTATTTATTTATTTGACACAGAGAGATCACAAGTAGGCAGAGAGGCAGGCAGAGAGAGAGGGGGAAGCAGGCTTCCTGCGGAGCAGAGAGCCCAATGTGGGACTCGATCCCAGAACCCTGGGATCATGACCTGAGCCAAAGGCAGAAGCTTAACCTTCTGAGCCACCCAGGCGCACGGGCATATGTATTCTTATTTAAATAGTAATTACTTACAAATGTACACAATCTAATTTATTTTTTTAAATGTATTCTTAAAAAATACTGTAAGCAGACATTATTTTCATGGTTCTACAGAAGAGAAAATTGAAGCTCAGAGTTTTTAAATAACTTGTCTAAAGTCATATAGTTCTGTCTAAAGTCAGAGTTTTCCTTATGCAAAGGTAGTGGTTGATGATTTTATCTGAACAGATATTTAATTTGCTTTCACTTTTCTTACTTTCATATGTATATCAGAGGGTATTTTCTCCTATTGTTTATTTTCCATTTTATTCTGCCTCAATTAAAGAATAAATAAAAGAAAATCTTCTTTGTTTTTATTCTCCTAGTACATAATATTATCTCAAAATTTGGTTATAAGGATCAAAACATTTTAATATTTTCCATTCTGTTTCCAGAATTGAACAGTTATTAAAAAAAATGGCCCTCTGTTTCTGTCTCCTTGATCAGTAAATTATTTTAATAATTAATTATTTTGGTTTTCAGCTGAATTAATTAAAACATGACGCTAAATCAATATTATGGTTGGAATCTCTGGCAATTTAGATCAATCTCTTTATTATTAATAAAGCAAACACTTGCATATTGCTGGTTTACTCTTCAGTTTCAAGTAACAACATTTTTTGAAACATTACCTTATAAGCTCTATAGAGGCAGAAAACATGGCTGTTTGGTTTCATAAATATAAGGGCAGTGCTTGGCACAAAACAGACATGACCTTGAGGGTATCAATATCCAGAGTAGGGAAAGACTGGTAAACCATGAGTGAAATTCAGAGGCTGGCAAAGAAAACCAAAGAACACCAGAGAAAATTAGCTAAAAGGGCCTGGTTGAGATGAAGTTAAAATTACTGACCTTGAGAGGGAAATCCTACACTCTAATTTCACAGCTGTACAGCCCTCCCATTTCTTATGCCTCTCCTCCATCCAGGTGTCTCCAGTGTTCCCGTGCTTATGAACACGTACGGATGACAATGAACAACAGAGAAGCTCTATGTGAGATGCTAGGATCTAGTCACCTCTCCAACAATCTTTAAATAACCACTTCCCTACAGGATCACATTGCTGTCAACAAATGGAATTAAGTTAGGGTAGCAATGAAAAGTTGCCAATGGGAGTAAGGAGAAGATCTGTGGGAGAGGTCTCCCAAGCCCGAGTCTGGGTTAGATTTTCACAACTACAACAAAATCAACTGTGGATGTTTAAAGAAACTGGATGAAAGAAGCATGGGAATTGGTGTTTCTTAATACTTTTTCATGTAGGAGCCCTCTGAGGTCCTTATGACAGCCATGACCCCTCTTTCAAAACAAAACAAAGGCATGCTTTTACATATGCCCATCCCTGTTTTGAGCTTCTCCTGGCTCGTCCAATCCCTGATGGACCTGTGGACTGCAGAGCTCCAGACCCAGGTAAGAATTTCTGGTCTAGATCATTTTTCCTCTTATTTTTTTTAATGTCACTCAATTTTATTTATTTTTGTGGGGGTTTTTTTCCTAACTTTTAATTTTAATTCCAGTATGGTTAACATACAGTGTTGTATTAGTTTCTGGTGTACAGTGGAGTGATTCGACAATTCTGTACATCATTACATCATAAGTGCACTCTTAATGCCCTTCACCATTTCACCCATCCCTGATCCCTCTATTCTCTGGTATGCTTTCTTTTATTTTTTAGATTTTATTTTTAAGTAATCTCTACACCCAACATGGGGATTGAACTCATAATCCCAAGATCAAGAGTCACATGCTCTACCAAGTAAACCAGCCAGGAGCCCCTGGTATGCTTTATTTTAAATGAGTACCGTCAGCCAAAGCTATTTTGAAAACAAAAAGAACATTTTTTACCTGAAGCATACTTCAGAATACATGGTCTAAAACATATATATATAAGAGTCCTTCCGAGAAAATTAGAATACCTATTTTCTTCAAGTACACACAGAGGAATCCCCTGGCTAAACACATAAAAGGAGACACAACAAAAATTACACATTTAAGACGGAAATCATACCAAGTATATTTTCCAACAACAATGGTAAAAAGTAAAGATAAAAAATAAAACAAAACTGGAAAATCTACAATGTAAATATTAAATATTTAATATGAAAATATTAAACATACTATTGCACAAGCAATGGACTGATTAAAAAATCAAATGGCAAATCAAGATAAGTCTCAAAAGAAAACACAATATTCAAAAACCTATGGGATATAGCAAAAGCAGATTGTTAGAGTGAAATTCATGCTACAAATGCTTATATTAGGAAAAAAAATTCAGGGGTGCCTGGATGGCTCAGTCTGTTAAGCATCTGCCTTTGGCTCAGCTCATGATCCTGGAGTCCTCAGATCGAGCCCCACATTGGGCTCTCTGCTCAGTGGGGAGCCTGCTTCCTGCTCTCTCTCTGCCTACCTCTCTGCCTACTTGTGTTCTCTGTCTGTCAAATAAATAAATAAATAAACAAAATCTTTTTTTTAAAAAAAAAAACACTGACAGTAATGACCAGTTTTTCCAAAAATATAAAATAAAATAAAATAAAATAAAATTGGCAATGCCTCAACTACATTAACTAAGAAAAAAGAGAAGACTCAAAAACCAAAATGAGAAATGGAAAACAATTAGGCAAGACTCATGAGTGTTGGTCAGGACCTACCAGGACAGGCTCTTCAGAGCACCCTGACTGCCTTACTGGAATAGCCCCTTTCTGTCTCCCGGACAGCCAGCGCTCATTTAGCTGTTCTCACCAGCCTGAGAGTGCCATCTACATTTGTGCTGGTTAGTGAGTCCCACCAGGGACATGCTCTCAGAACTCACTTGGTTTCGGCATGTGAAGGATGGCTTTCAGGAAGATGGATGGATGGATGGATGGATGGACGGATGGACGGATGGATGGATGGATGGATGGATAGATGATAGTTGAATGAGAATATACAGAACCTCCAGAAATAATCTGTTCTAATGGCACTCCTGAGCTACCCTGGAATTCTTCTGAGTACCATAATTTCTGGTGGCTGATGCTACCATAAGATTTTATTGAGTTGCTCCACTGAAGGGCGTGAGATTTGTCTTCTAAACATCCAGTGTACCTGTATGGGACAATAAGCTATACAGTATTCATTTGTTTCCACATGACACCAGGTGACCTGGCCTGGATCTAAAAGGGGCCATACCTAATGGTGCAGGAATCTGACATGCAGGATGCGTCTGATGGGAATGGTATCACACAGCTTGGAAGTCAAGCATGAACGAGTAGACACCAAGTGAAAGTTGCTGGAGAGCATGTGTGCAGGGGTCCTAGGGCTCATCAGAAAACATGATGAGGCACAGTGCTTTTGGGATGGCATGATATGACTTCCCAACAATGTTTACCAGAATTCTGAAGTAACTTGAGAAAGATAGGTTTGAGTCTTTCCACCTTCCATAGCCATTGTCAAAGGGATTTGAACCAAAGCATAGGACAGCATTTTTTACTCTGTGCATTTCAGAAGATTTTTCTAGATAACGGGAGCAGAACATCTTTGTCTTACCCTAAGGGGATTGGCCTGACTTTTCATGCTGGCTGCGTTTTCACTGGCCTCTTTGATCTCTGGTGATTCAATATGCCCTTGTGTTCAGCATTTCCAAGACTTGTAGCCACAGCTTCCTCTCTTCTGCCTTTTTTCCTCTTGTTCCAGACAAAGCATTAGATTGTCTAGATTACAAATCCCAGCTCAATAAATGCAGCATCTTAGAACATAATTTGCCTCTCATTACAATGTCCAATATGAATTTTTTCTTAATGTTGACTCTTTAGAAATGTGTATCAAGATTTATGAACTAGCTATGATGAACCAGCTAGTGGCGAACACAGTTATTTGTCTAAAGTCTTTCCTCAGGACTGCAGGAGCAGAAGGTCCCAGATAGAGAGAAAAGAGGACCAAGCTAAGTTTAGAATCAGAAATTCTGGATTTAAACCCCTGATCAACCCCATAGTAGTCTGGAATAAGTATGAAACTTCTCTGCGCATGTCTTTTTAACTTTAAAATACAGGTAATTAAGCTAACTTGTGAATATTCTCTAGAAACCCACGTTCAGACCATGGCCTCTAAGCCCTCTGGACCTCTCCTGAGTGCCTCTCTCCTCTCCTGTCCTCCACCTGTCTTCCCTTGCCCCTCCTGCTCCAGCCCTGCTGTCCTACTAGAGGTCCCTCATACCCAGCGTTCTCTGCCAAGGGCATTCACACTCTGTTCTCTCTTTCTAAAAAGCTCTGTTCCCAGATAACCACACAGTTTACTCCCCCATGTCCTTGAGTTAGCTGCTCAAGTCAGACACCTCCCAAACACACGCCAACAACAGAATCACCCGGCCGCCCCACATCACCGTCCCTCCTGAGGACTTTGTGGGTACCCACAACTCTTACCATCTCCCAACACATTACTCGTTTATTTCACATATTGTCAGTCCCCTACTCACCCCATGGAGGACTGAAGTTGGCTATTTTGTTTACTACTGTGTCTGTAGCAATTAGAAGAATGAAAAGAAAGCTTGAAACTTCAGGTAATCAAAAAATAAGTGGAGATAGAGTGACTGAGGGAACTTGTATAAAAGTGGTAGTATCTAGCACAGGAAGCGACAATAAATCATAGCTCACAACAGTATATCTAGGAAGTAGTTGTCCAAGAGAAACTTTTCTGAATTTTCTTTTATTTAAGATTTTATTTATTTATTTAAGAGCAAGAATGAGAGAAAGAGAGAGAACCCAAGAGAGGGAGGGTCAGAGGGAGAAGCAGACACCCCACCAAGCAGGGAGCACAATGTGGGACTTGATCCCAGGACCCCAGGATCATGACCTGAGTCAAAGGCAGTCGCTTAACCAACTGAGCCACACAGGGGCCCTAAAGTTGTTGTGGGTTTTTTTGTTTTTGTTTTTGGGGGTTTTTGGTGATTTAGGATTTTTGGTGATTTAGGATTTAAATTTATTTTACTTGGTGACTTAAAATTTAAACTAACTCTACTTTGAAGCTTTGAGAAGAACATTATTTTGGATCTGGAGGCTAAGTCTTAAATCATCTTAAAGGTAATTACGTACTACACTGGCAGGTGACGGGAGGTCAGTTCTGGGATCCAAAGTGCTGGCTCCTCACTGAAGGCATCGGGAATCTCTAACGAAGTTTTCATAACAAAATGGGAAGCTGGAGAGGACAGGGGTACTTCGCTTTCCAAGGAAGCGGTCCCAGGTCATGGAAATGGCTTGGATTTTGGCACCACAAGATCTGGATTCCGTTGCTGATTCCACCCCTTAACAGCTAAAGGAACTTAAGTACAATTTACTCTAAGTCTTAGGTTCCCTTTATTTTAAATGATGGTAAGAATAGATATTATCTTACGGTGTTTCTGCTTCGTGTTCATGTCTTATTTATGAGAAATGAGGTTATGCGTATGACAGCGCTTTGCAAACTGCTAATCACTGCACAGGGACTGGTTGTTCAGCGGGACCTGTAGACTCTACAGGTTCTCTTGACCTCAAAAAAAAAATGGCACTTAGTCATTTATAAAAGATTTTGACTTTGAGGTGTGAAATTATATTTTGCAAGTTTCTTCCCAGTCTGAGACTTTGCTCTGAGCTTAGATAGGCGTCTAGCACTTTCATATTCACTTTTTACTCTATTCACTTTTATATTCAGATGGTACTTTTCTTCGAGAAAGTCAAGAGGTTTTATATACAATTATTCATTCATTCTTGTCTTTTAAGAGAGAAGGAAGAAGAAAACTCTTTTGAAGCTAGCAAAATGGAGAAAAGCAGGATCGGGAAAGTCAGGCTGGACTGCTCACCCTCGCCGTGGCTCCCAGTTCTGTGAATCTGTGAAAGGAGGGCTTTGTGCCCTCTTCTGCAGCCTGCTCCCACATCCACTAGGAGTCCAGCTCAGGATTTCATTCAAGATAAGTGGGAAGGAGAGGGCCTCTTACAGAAGTTTTTGGTAGAATGAGAATTAATTACACCACAGTAAAGAGTAAGGTGGTTTAGCTCTTTTTGGCCGTTCCAGGCAAGGCCCTGGAGCTGGTCCTGGCAGGGCGTGCGCATCACTGTACCACGTGACCTCACAGCTATGGCCACTGGCTTAGGTCCTTGGATAATATGAGGCCCACTCTAGTCTCCAAGAGACTTTCAATCAGCCGTAAGATTATAAAAGCAGGGCTTCTTGGAGAAACTCTTCATGAGACTGAACTCACTAAACACTTCATGATTTCTTATGTTGTGCCAATTTAGGTGAGTTCCTATTTGGGTACTCAACAAATTGCCCAATCTTTCTTAAATCACAAAAGTACCCTACCTTCATTATGCTTTTGGCTGTGTCTTTCCACTGGGCATGGAGAAAACTGGAAGACACTATAGAAATATGGATGCTTTGGTGCCAGCTTCAAGCTTTCTGATTGGTGTGTGAGGCCCAGAAGCAGACTGGTGTTCCCTGAAAGAGGTTCAGCAAAATCTGGCCTGTGTCTTTGTGTGTGTGTGTGTGTGTGTGTGTGTGTGTGTGTGTTTCAAAAATAGAACTGTTTCCTTTAGGGAAACCCAAAATTCAGGAAGGGGAAGATACAGGAAGAAAAAATATTTACTATAAAGCTAGATTGTGTTTTTCCATAAACACTTACTTTTGTTCCTTTCTGATTTTGTTTGACCTGGGCTCTCAGCCACCAAGTAGTTACAAGTACAAGCTTCCTCAAGGACCCCAGTGGCCAGAGGAACAATAGGGCTTCATTCCTGCCAATGTCAGAGCGTTGGATGTCATCTATGTTCTCTTGGCTGCTCTTCCTGGTCTCTAAAATGAACACATTACTGACCTTATGTAAATTACAGATTAATAGGAAGACAGAACAAGATGATTTGTAACCCACATGCAAGCAGGAGCCACACTGTCCTTAAACTGACAAATGAAATTACTTCAAAATCCCTATTATCTGTGGTAAGAAAATTGTCATCTCACCTGGTCTTTCTTAGGATTCTTGTATTTCTTGGAGAAAGGTTCTCTGAGTTGACGTGGCATTGAATTTCCGCCTTTACCAAACCCCTTCATTTTCTAGGTCATGTGACCACCCTAGACATGTAATTGCTTTCCTGTACTATCTCAGACTTCATGAGATAGTACCACGATTACTTCCAGAAAACTACCAACCCAGTCTGCATGCCTGGATAAGACTTTCATTGAAGTTTTTGGGGGAAATGGAAGGTTTTAACATGGCCGCATTTCAAAAAATAAGATAAGTAGATACCAGAGTTCTTAAAAGTCCTCAGGCTACTCCTTTTCCAGAAATTCCTCACTGGTCCCCTCAGGTTCGTATCTCTGTCTCTGTCTTATCTTCCCGGAACACTCCTTCTGTCTCCAGCGGCATGAAGCTCAGATCACTACTAACTTCTCCTGAGCACAGGCTCCGCTGTCAGCCCCGACCTCCTCTCCCTCCGCAGTGCGGCTCTCTGCTTCAGAGAAATGCTGCCCTGTTTGCCAGGAGTGAAAGTGGCCACCACCAGTACGATTTCCAGCAACGCGCTTCCATATCCTGTTGCGCCGTATTTGAAAACTGCATTTTTAGCAAGCAAATAGTCTTCAAGGAGTTCTTCTTAGAATACCACCTGACATCTCACCCACGTTCTTCAGAAGTTTTATCCTGCTACTCTGCACCTCTAACCCTCACTGATAGCTAACTTCCTTTCTTCCTTTCTTTTTTGATAACTAACTTTCAAAACAATAACTACAGACCCTGGCAAGACCCTGAAGTGCCCTTCTGGGCTGGTTTACTGAGTTCATCACAGCACAGGCTGACGGGAGGAAGGCAGGTATGAGGGCCTTTTGGAGAAGGCTAATGCGGTAACTCCGAACACTCTCCTCTTCTCATTTTTTCTTGCAATCTATTCTCCACAGAGCGGCTGGCGTGATGTTTGATAAAAACACAAATCAAACCATGTCATCCCCTTGCTTAAAATTCTCCCGTGGTCCCCACGTGTTTATGTGTCCGTCTCCAGTCTCCCCACTCTCCGGCTGTGATGGCTCCTCTGCTCCCAGACACACGAGGATCTCACCCGCAGCCGTCCCTCTGCCATCGCCCACCCCCTCTCTACTGCCTGGAGCCGACCTGCCCTGCTCTCAGCTTTCCGGGTCCTGCTCACCCGGCCTACCTCAGCCTCGGGTCCTGCTCACCCGGCCTAGCTCAGCCTCGGGTCCTGCTCACCCGGCCTAGCTCAGCCTCGGGTCCTGCTCACCCGGCCTAGCTCAGCCTCAGTGTCACTTCCACGAAAGCCTTCCGACCACCCTCTCCACACTACGCTCCTGCTGGTCTCCGTTTTGGCCTCATTTCCCCCTTCCTATCACTTGCCACACGCTGCTATTATTTTATTTCCTATTTGGTGCCTTTCTGTCTATCCCACTATGTCAGGAATCTGCAGACTTCTGCAAACAGTCAGACAGCAAATAGTTCAGGTTTGTGCCATACAGTTTCTGCTGCAACAACTCAACTCTGCTGCTGCGGCCCAACAGCCCCTGTAGATAACACACAACTTAGTGTGGTGCCTTCCAGTAAAACTTTCTCGATGGACACTGATGCTCGAGCTTTGTTTAATTTGCAGGCGTCATAAAATAGTCTTCTTCTGATTTCTATTGCATCTTAAAATGTAAACACCATTCTAGCTTACAGGTTGTACAAAAAAAGATAGCAGGCCATATCTGGAACTGTGGACACTAGTTTTTTGAGATCATAAGCTCCCTGAGGGCAAGAATGAAGTCAATGAGTTCTGCACTGAATCAATAACACTTAGCACAATTCCTGGTCCATGACAGGTGTTCAAGAAAAGTATATTAAGTGAATGGAACAATGATGCCAAGATCAAGGCAAAAAAGTTATGGTCTGGAGGGGAGATCAAAGGAAAAACAAAGACAACAGTAAAATATAAACAAAGAAAACCATCTGGGCAAAATTGAATCCTGGCCACTAATATTGTGCCAAATACCTATACCAATTGTATTAACCAGGGTTCTTCCAGAGAAATAGAACCAACTGGAGATAAAATATGAATATACATATTCATGTATAATCTACATATAATTATGTAATTGTACACATAAAGTTAATATATATAATTATATATTATATTATATAATATATATAATGGATAATTATAGATTTACTACAGAAATAGGCTCATGTGGTTTGGAGGCCCACAGTCTGCGGGCTCTAGAACCAGGAGAGCTAGTGGTAAAATTCAATGAGTCCAAAAACCTGAGACTCGGGACTGACGGCGTGAGTCCCGTCTATCTAAAAGCCTGAGAACTAGGAACACCAATGTCCAAGCGTGGGAAAGATGGCTGTCTCAACTCAAGCAGAGAAAGTAAGTTCACCCTTCTTCTGCCTTTTGTTCTATTCAGACCTTCAGAGTGTCCGGCCATGTCCACCCACATGGTGAAGACGATCTTCTCTCCTCATTCTGCTCAGGACTAATTCTAAGGCTAATCTCTTGCAGACACACCCCATACATGCACCCAGAAATAATGTTTCACCTGCTATCTGGGCATCCCTTAGCCCAGTCAAGGTGACGCATAAAATTGGCCATCACACCCAAACACCATTCTCCTAGGCAACCCGCCTTTCCCCCACCAATACTCAGAGTTTGGCAGATTTAAAGGATACATGAAAAGACCCCATGAGGTTCAGGCATACACCATGGGATGCAGTGGGTTTTATTTTTTTTTTAAAGATTTTATTTATTTATTTGACAGACAGAGATCACAAGTAGGCAGAGAGGCAGGCAGAAAGAGAGAGGAGGAAGCAGGCTCCCTGCTGAGCAGAGAGCCCGATGCGGGGCTCGATCCCAGGACCCTGAGATCATGACCTGAGCCGAAGGCAGCGGCTTAACCCACTGAGCCACCCAGGCGCCCTGCAGTGGGTTTTATTGTGTTTATGATTAGGGGCTAATCATAATCATAGTGTATATCCCACTAGCTCCTTTCACACTAACAAATATTTGGTTTGTTAGTGTGGAAGGAGCTCCTGGAATATACAACCCAGTGGGTCCTTTAAAACTTGAGCAGTCATGGGATGCCTGGGTGGCGCAGTTGGTTGGACGACTACCTCCGGCTCAGGGCGTGATCCTGGAGTCCCGGGATCGAGTCCCACATCAGGCTCCCAGCTCCATGGGGAGTCTGCTTCGCTCTCTGACCTTCTCCTCGCTCATGCTCTCTCTCACTGTCTCTCTCTCTCAAATAAATAAATAAAATCTTTAAAAAAAAAAAAAAAAAAAAAACTTGAGCAGTCTTAGTCATGTGAGAAAAATCTTAGTGCTCAGGCATTAAAAGACAATAATTTAAGTTTGGTTAATAAATTGATTCAAAAAATGTGAATATTTTAAGATTTGTTTTCCAAAAGAATTACACCAAGTTTTAATTCAAAGAGCAGTGAGAATAGTCAGGATCCGGCAGAA
This sequence comes from Neogale vison, assembly GCF_020171115.1. Taxonomy (NCBI): domain Eukaryota; kingdom Metazoa; phylum Chordata; class Mammalia; order Carnivora; family Mustelidae; genus Neogale; species Neogale vison. The sequence continues at coordinate 32,279,810 of NC_058100.1, forward strand.
CTGTGTTTATGTGGGTGCATGTCTTATCCTGACTGATTTAATGGGCCAAAACACTGAATTTCTGTTACTTTGTTTTGAAGTTGAATTTTTTGGTCAAGCTTTATCGCTGTCTGTATTCGTCATGTTCTTGGCCATCCATCTTTTGGTCTCTTCCTGTTAATTTGTATAAGACCTCTATATTTTTAATATTTGAGGAGAAATTTCAACTCCCTGACCTCATGTTATGATGGAGAAACCTTCTTTAGAGAAAGGATTCTTCACCTGAAGTCCTTCAGGTCTGGGGACAAATGTAGGAGGAGGTGGGGGAGCAGTGTCTTTGAGCTTAAATGGAAAAAAAAAAAGTATCTTTACTTTTTTTATCCTTTACTTGAAACTAGGATTCTTTCAACTCCAAATGTAGGGAACCAGCCACCTTGATATCAGCAGTACCTGCAACTTTGCCACCGATAAAAACCATAGATAATTTTACATCACACTGCATATATCCAAATATAACTTACACTCATCACTACATCAAAATTATAGTGGTTATTAGGTCTGTCACTAGATCATATATTTAGTGGGCTAATTAAGAAGGATGTATTTTAGGGGCGCCTGGGTGGCTCAGTGGGTTAAGCCGCTGCCTTCGGCTCGGGTCATGATCTCAGGGTCCTGGGATCGAGTCCCGCATCAGGCTCTCTGCTCAGTAGGGAGCCTGCTTCCCTCTCTCTCTCTGCCTGCCTCTCCATCTACTTGTGATTTCTCTCTGTCAAATAAATAAATAAAATCTTTAAAAAAAAAAAGAAGGATGTATTTTATATACCACAAATATTTTGAAATACTTTTCGTGACTGAATTTCGGCACAGTAGGTTTCCTTTGTCATTCTGGGTATTTGATGGAATCCGTTCTAAAAAGGGAGTCCGCAGCCCTCCTCAGACTGCCAGCGTGGCTCATCGCACCAAAGACTCCAGAAACCCTATCCTGGAGTATCAGTCATGGCTCCCTTCCACCCCTTGACTTATGTGACTCAGGAGTCCAAGACGTAGAGAAGGAACAGAGTCGTTTCAACTCATCCTCTGCTCTGAGCCCTCGTGTCTCTGGGTCTCTCGCTCTCTCGCTCTCAGCAGCCCGCTCTCTGCCATGGGGGAAACTGACCAAGGGAGGCTTTGCCCCCTGGGGAGGTCCACGTCACCCTGCCCTGCCTGTGATAAGGCATGTGGCTTTATTTCTGGGATAAAGTATTAGGAAACGTGCCAGTCTCAAATCTGAACCACTGAGTCTGCTTGTTATGGCCAATAACGTGACATTTTGGACTCTTGGTCTAATTTCTTTGCTCCAAAAATGGTTCCAAACTTAAAAGGGAGAGAAAGACATTCGTCACGAGTCCTCTAAAACCTCAACAATATTTCTTCAGATACAGTTTCAAATTCACCTCTCACTTTTCTTTTTCATTTTTCTTTTTAATACAGAAGTATTAATTAGTCTATCCAGTTAATCTTTTCTTCTGTAACTCCATTCACTACCTTAAGCTTAGAAAATCCTTCATCTCAAATAAACATGTCCTATGATTTCTTCTAGTCTTTTTAAGATTTTTTACTTTGAAATTTTAATCTGCAATTTATTTTTTTTATTTAAACTTACTTAGCCAACATATAGTATATCATTTGTTTGATGTAGTGATCACTGATTCGTCAGTTGCATAGAACACCCAGTGCTCACTATACCAACTGCCCTCCTTAAGGCCCGTCACGCAGCTACCCCTTCCCACCACCCATCTGCCCTTCCACAACCCCTATTTTATTTCCCAGAGTCAAGAGTCTCTCATGGTTTCGTCTCCCTCTCTGATTTCTTCTCATTCGGTTTTCCCTCCTTTCCCCTATGAATCTCTGCACTAAACTGTCATTTATTTTATTGTATACTGGGAGGACATGGCTCTCTAAATGGAGTCTCAAACTTAAGTAGCTAAAAAAAAATCAGAAGAGTATTTGTTGAGCAACCCTCCATTCCTCTCTCCTCGCAGAACAAATACTGGTGCGTGTCTGCTCTGTACAGGGCCCCCTGCTCTGCATTAGCCATTCGATGGAGAAGACCCTGTTCCTACTTCCTGATTTTCAGTACCTCCCCTTCACATATGAAGCTCTGGTATAGGTCAGGGCCTCGCGGTCAGGGGTGGGAGGTGTCACCTTGGCAAGAAGGACCGCAAACCCAAGGTGACTGAGACCAAAAGGCTATGATGAAGACAGTTGTGCAAGTCCTTTTCAACTGCAGAGACCAGGACTTAGTGACACTCTCCCGGGCAGGGGTGCATTTGTAAGCAAGACGAATGGTTGGACGGACGGCACGAGTTTAGGGTCCCCCCCTCAACACAAAATCACTGGCAGGCAAGAAAGAAAACTGCTGCGGGACCAGGCATCCACGCTCGACGATTACTGGACTTGAGGTACAGTCAGACTGGCCCAGCCATCCAGGGGCTGTCAGGCGTGTTAGGTGGGGACACACTGCACAGACAATTAATGTCAGCTCGTGGGGTTATGGGTGACAGACACAAAGAAGGAGCCATTCAGAAGTGGAGACAGAGAAGAGGTAAGAACCCCTGCTGACCCAGCAGGGCTCTGAGCATGCCCCTTGCTGACGGGAGTCTGCCACCACCTCTGGTCCTTGGAGCTCTGTGCCCGTAGAGCTCATGCTGGAGACCAGACAGTGCAGGCGGTCCTTCGGCTGCGGACCCTCCGTGCAGCACGGGTCACCTGCACGGACAAACCCATCAGGAGCCCAAGGAGAAACCAGAGCCAGAGGCTGCTGCGACCCGCTCCACGTCCCAACCCCACCATGCTAGAGCCGTGCGCTCCCAGTGACTCAGGCCCACCCGGAGTCCACAAGTGCTGCCACGTGGGCCTCTGCCTTCAAGTGTCACACACACTGAGAACAACCACTGTATCTGCCACCACAGTGTCTGTCAAAGCCCCTGCCCAGCCTTCTCCCCCTGCCTTCCTCTGCTAGTGTCCTCCAGCCCCTGGCATGTTCTCTGGGCATCCATCCAGCCCCAGGCTTTGAAACTCATGACTCCTTTGTGCTCTGTATTAATCAAATGACCTCCATTCAGCAGTCTGCTTCCTTTCATCTACTTCTTACTTCTCGTGTTTGCATTTTGTTTCTGTCACCCCATTTCATTTTCACTGTGTATGCCTCCAAGCTGAGAATTGCCTCGAAGTCTGGGAGATATATTTCCAGCTACAGAATATTCCTGAAAATAAATTCAAAGCAGCAACGCAGGATCTTGTAAGAGGAAGCTCAGAGGAGGGCAGATGTGGCACTCTCTGGGTTGGCAGGTAGACCTCACCCAGAGGTTGGGGAGGAAGGAAGGCCTTTCTGAAGGCATTTCTTGATCAGGTTGGTTCTTGTCCAGCATGTGCAACTCTTGGAGTGTTTGCACATCTTGTGCAGATATTAAGGGGAGGAGAGGGGCAGAAAAGGCCCCCTCTTCTCTCAGACACCTCTCAGTGCTTGACCCCTGACACCTACTCTACACTGGGTGCCTGCCTGCCTTCGCAGGTGGACACCTGCTGGTAGCACCACAGACTCCAGCCGACGGCACACGCAGCTGCAGTTACTACCTCGAAGTGAAGAGGACCCAACCTCGACACTCTCAGTAAACGCCAGAAATCTACACGATGCTGAGCCAACCTCTCCTGTCCACCAGGGATCCCCTGGCCTTGATACCCAACCATGTCCCTTGACACACAGCCCCTCGATCCCTGCCAGTGAAGGCAGGCCTGGATGTCACCACCCTTCACCCACTCTGGGCACTTTCACTCATTCTAGCTCACTCAGGTAAAAAAAGACCAACAAAAGATAGACGTTCCTTCATCCAAGCCAGGGTTTGGAGAGAATTCTCTTGTCCTTGCATGAAAAGATGCACCAGACAAACAGGGTCTCAGAGTAGAGTTTCAGTGTGAAGCACGTCTTCTCCTCCAGGGACTTGCTGAGGGCAGGCCCTGACATCTCCAAGTCCTCAGACCCTAGCACGACCTTGGCACTCAGAAGGCCCAAAAATGGAAAGAGTGATCACACCTATAACTTTGGCCTTCTTGGCCCCATAGAGCCAGTTCTGAGTACTAGGCTGTACAAGTTACACTGACTAACTAGAAGTTAAAGTAGAAAGACAAGGAAAAGGAATGGCCTAGAAACCATATGATATGATGGGCTATTGAAGTCTGCTTGAACACAGAACAGTCCAGTTTTGAAATAGAAAATTTTAAGTGGAGGATGACAGGTTTTTTTTTCATAACTTAATTTCTTTTTTTTAAAATTTCTTTTCAGCATAACAGTATTCATTGTTTTTGCACCACACCCAGTACTCCATGCAATACATGCCCTCTCTAATACCCACCACCTGGTTCCCCCAACCTCCCACCCCCCACCCCTTCAAAACCCTCAGGTTGTTTTTCAGAGTCCATAGTCTCTCAGAGTTCACCTCCCCTTCCAAATTCCCCCAACTCCCTTCTCCTCTCCATCTCCCCATGTCCTACATGTTATTTGTTATGCTCCACAAATAAGTGAAACCATATGATCATTGACTCTCTCTGCTTGACTTATTTCATTCAGCATAACCTCTTCCAGTCCCATCCATGTTGCTACAAAAGCTGGGTATTCATCCTTTCTGATGGAGGCATAATACTCCATAGTGGATCAAAAGCTTCTGCACAGCAAATGAAACAGTCAACAAAACAAAGAGGCAACCCACGGAATGGGAGAAGATATTTGCAAATGACAGTACAGACAAAAGGTTGATATCCAGGATCTATAAAGAACTTCTCAAACTCAACACACACAAAACAGATAATCATATCAAAAAATGGGCAGAAGACATGAACAGACACTTCTCCAATGAAGACATACAAATGGCTAACAGACACATGAAAAAATGTTCATCATCACTAGCCATTAGGGAGATTCAAATTAAAACCACATTGAGACAGTTGCTTTCAAATACCTGAAGACGGTCAAACGGAAGGAGGTCAATCTTATTTTATAGAGTTCTCGGTGTAGAGCGAGTGGAGAAATAGGATCCATAGGTATAATTTACAGAAAGGCAATTTTAAGCTCATAGATACATATAAAAAAAACTTTGTTCGCAATTTGAGCGGTCCAAACTGGTCACACCATACTATGAAATAGTGAGCATCCCATCACAGGAGATGTTCACAGAGACAGCAGACAGAGTAGACTCCTTCTACAGAAGATGTCTATATCGAGTGGCAGAGCTGAGCAGGGCCTCTCGCCTGTCCCCATGGATGTTAACATCTTGCAACCTCGTGTCAGGAAGAAGAGATGAGAAAGGAAGGCGAAGCTCAGGACTGTTGCACATTTACTGAGCTTCCATGATGTACCATGATATTGTGCTTACTGGGTCACATACTGTGCAAATTTCTGGAGCTACCCAGAAAAATAAGATTTCCGGATTCTTTCATTCATTCAATGATCCATGCAATAATTAATGGAATTGTATACAGAAACCAGACAGCCAAGGAGGAGGTGTTGTTAATTCAACCTGAGTAGGTTGGCAAGGTCTTTGAAGTTGAGTTGACACTTCATAGCAGGGCTTTTAGAGGCTTTCACCAGCCATTCTGGAGAGAGACAGGTTCCCCCATGCGAGGCACCAAGAGAGAATGGAAAAGTCCATTCTACGTGCAGACATACCCTCCCACACATAAGAAGGTACCAGCCTGACAGATACACAGCTGTTACTGGCAAGCTGGGTCAAGCAGCAAAATGATGCAAGCAGCAAAAATACGCAGTAGTGACATGAAGAGATGTGACCTTAGAAATAGTAAAAGAAGAGGGTTTCCCAAATGAAGTCCTCTCCCTCTCTTCTGTTATCATCCCCTCTCTCTGATGAGACTTGATGAGGATGAAAACCTTTGGCTTTTCCATGTGAACCACCTTATAACGGGTGAGGGGAGGAAAGTCAGGAGGGGTCTGAGGAGGAGGCTTCTGGAAAGAGACTCTATGCTGGCAACAGAACTTTAAATATCCCACAAGGCATTATACACCAACGCCACGAGCTGAGGCAGGTCTGGCTTTCACCATCTCCTTATTAGCTCGTGCAAGCCTTTTTGGTGTTGTTCTTGTTATTTTTACTCTATTTCATGCCTTAGTGAGGGTCCTGTTCCATTCAGCCTCACATGTGATTGCTGAGTACCCATTACACAGGCTTTCCTCCATGCTCTATCTGTACTTCTCCATCACTCACTCATTCGTTCACTTGTTCAATCAACAAGTCTTCGCTGAACACATAGCATGTGCCAATCACTACTTAAGAAAAAGGGACAGAACACTTAAAGCACGACGAAACTCCCATCCCTCCAGGAATCTCTTCTGTGTCCCCTCCCCACCTTGCCCAGCCCCAGGGCCCGAGTGCCATCCATAACACCCCCAGAGAAGGATGATCTTTCTTTGAAAACAGCATTCTCTAAGTGGATCTGCTTTTTGATTTGCCCACTCTGAATAGAATTTGACTGTAATTTTCAGTTTGAGCCCAACAGACTCACAAAGCTATTTATAACTACATCTGAAGGGTATTTTCGCTGAGGACTTGATGGAAATAGCAATTGAGGATGGTTTGAACATCTTGGTATCACATTATAATTTATAGAAAATTAAAGAAAACTCTTAGTCTCTGCTACTAAACTGCTCTAATTTCCTAGTCTAAGTGTCCTTATCTGCTGATTTCTAAGGACACTTCTCTTGTCTTGACTCTGCAGAACAGCAGCCTCCACTCACTGGCCGAGCAGAACAGACTTTGTCTAACAGCTTCTTGCCCCTTTCTGGGACTCTGGACTCTCAACCTCTCTGTGTCTCAATTTCATATCTGTAAAATGACCTAATAATAGCAAATCCTTCATAGGATTACAGCAATGCTCAAATGAAGAGACTAGCCAAGCGCTTTAAAGAGGAAATAAGTTTAATAGTGCGTTAGCCAACACGTACCATTGCTGCTGGTCCTTTATGCCTTTCTTGTTCCAAGGTTTTACTATTTCAAATCCAAAGGCTACCAAGTATAGTGCCTTGATCATAGTAGATAGCCAATAAATACTACATAGAATTAGTTAACAAATTGGCACAGGAAACCCAAGTCCTGTCCTCAAGAAGTTCACAATCAGTAGAAAAAGCAGAGACATACACAACCCATGATAGTAAGAGTCGGTCTGTAGAAGATCATGCCACCACAGTATGAAACACGAAGGCAAGTGATTAATTCTTCCTGGAAAGATTATAGAAGGTGCCACCAGGAAGAGCTGACAGTGAGATAGGACAATATGACTGAGACAGACTGAATTCCAGGTGTGAGGAATCATCTAGAGATAAAATTCATTGTGTGGAAGAAGACCCAGGTTTGGAGCTCAGAGCAGTCAGTCAGAGCTCCAGACAAAGATGCCACAGCCATCACATTAAGGTGATCAGGGTCCTGAAACCAAGAATCGGAAAGGACAATTCTTATAAAACCACCATGGAGGGAAAGCACTTGGAAACTGTTAAAGGCTTGAAATGGGACCTGGCAGCTGGTGACAGCGATGGCATTTATTACAACACTAACAAGAAGTCACGGGTCTTGTTGTTCAAGGATACTTAGCGAACTCTGAAGGAATCATTTCTGTACACAGTCAAGGCAGAGAACAGAGATGAGTTGGGGGAAAATGTATATGAACCAGCGGAGGAAACCAATGCCAACCGCTTGTCGTACAGCAGAGCCGTGACAGGAGAGAGGTCAAGAGAACACAGAGACCACAAGCAAGCACCCGGGTAAAGAGCCACCACCCATCTGGGTGTGACATAGGTGACAAAACAGAAGTAAGAGGGTCGGGAAGAAGGAAGCTAATCAGCCTTTAGGTCTGATTTCCAGGATATAGAAAATACAGGAGGGGCGCCTGGGTGGCTCAGTGGGTTAAAGCCTCTGCCTTCGGCTCAGGTCATGATCTCAGGGTCCTGGGATCGAGCCCCACATCAGGCTCTCTGCTCAGCAGGGAGCCTGCTTCCTCCTCTCTCTCTCTGCCTGCCTCTCTGCCTGCTTGTGATCTCTGTCAAATAAATGAATAAAATCTTTAAAAAAAAAAAAAAGAAAATACAGGAGATTGAGTACCTCATTAACTCCAAGAAGCAGCAATCAGAAAAATTCAGATTATGGGACATTTTACAGAACTGACCTGCTTTCTTCAACAAGTCAGCAACGTGACAGGAAGTAAAAGCGGGCTGGGAAAATGATCTTGATTAGATTAAAATGAAGTGATGTAGCAATCAAATATAATATGCGAGCCCTACTTGAATCCTAATTTAAACAAACTGGTTGTAAAAAGACATTTTTGAGATAATGATGGAATTTGCATAAAATGTGGCAAAATATTACAATCACTGAATCTGGATGAAGGGTCCATGGGGAATCATTATTTTATTCTCTCCACTTTTGTCTATGTTTGAAAACTGTTATAGTAAGTTTAAAACAAAAAATATGAAAAGAGATCAATGACAGAGGAAACACAGTCCCCAGGAACAAAGCACAGAGAATGGTTTTGGGGCACAGGACAGGCTTTTTTCTTTTGGAATAGGAGAAAATCAACAAAGGACATGTGCCAAGACTGGGGCAGGGAGGAGAAAAAGTAGTAAAGGAAGGTGAGGAAGGGCTTGCTCAGTGACCTCCAAATTCTCAGCAAAGGAAGGGACGAACTTGCCTCCCCACAATGGAAGAGATGGGGCATTGGGATTGGAGCTTGAGGAGGGACAGAACATTCATGATGCTAGAGAAAACAAACCGTGGCAGAAAATCACTATATAGTGAGCACTGAGGACTTGGGGGATGCTTGACTGTGCGGTCTCATGGAAGGTCTGGTCAGATTCTGAGCTGTCCCCAAAGGGGAGACAGTCATATTGTTTTCTGGGGTGTTCAGTGCCTCCCACGAAGAGGTGAACTGTTTGGGGACTTTGGAATTCTGTCTGGACCAGCTAGAGATAGCTTGCTTATTGTTTGTTCATATATTTGTTTTTACAATAAAGAGATTTTTATCTCTTGGACGAGACCGTAGGGCTAGTTTTCCCTTTTACCACTGCCTGTGGTGTTTTATTAATCTCCAAACATCCCATTTCTCCCAACCACACAGGCACCGTCGTAAGAGGTACTCAGCCACTTCATCCTCTACGCAGATAAGTCTTGCCAGCACAGGTCCGGAGGTGTCGGCTCCCTGACACATTTTGTCCCCTATAGAGAACCTTGTACAACTGACAGCCGTGTTAAGTTTCTGGTTCCTGCTCCTGCTTTCTGGCTTAGATTGGTCTCTAAAGCAGAAAACACCCACCGCTAAACTTCCGTCCCATGAAAGCCAGGCCCCCCTCCTTTGTGCAGTAGGTGTCTTTCGGTCTCTATTTTTCTCAGGGCCCTTCAGATCCTTTTTTCCCCAGCCAGACTCTTTAAAACCCCACTGTCCGCTCCCAAAATTCAGAGAGACGATGCCCCAAATACGGGATGTGAATTTCTGCAGAGCTTTGAGTGATTAAGGAACGCTTACCCCAGAGTGGCTTCACTACTCAGATAAATAGCAAGTCAGTCTTAGTTATGCTTAAGGATGACTTTGTGCAGGGGAGTGGGGAGAGACACAGAGTTCTCCTTGGGGAAGGAGAGGCAGAACAGCAAATTAAAAAGCCTGGCACACAGCCAGAGAAACTGCCACTTCCCTGGTTCTGTTGATGGGCTCCAAAGCCTCTCCAGCATGGAAATTTTCTGCACTTAATGGAAAATCTCCAGCAGCGCAGAATGGCAAGAATCCTACCTGTGTGGGGCTGAAGGGTACTTTCCTGGCTCTCTGGGAAGGAAGGACTTGCTAATTAAATGACTGGTGTCAGCTAGTTTCCCAGGGAATGATTCAACATACACAAGAGAGAAAACAAATTGCTCTTCACATGACACGGGATGTGTAAAAGACTGCGAGCCTGGCCCGTAGCACGTGCTCCAAAATACTGTCCCCTTATAAAATGACTTCGGTGGGGAACGTGGGCATACGTGAAGCTGCTGCGGTCCTAACAACATTCTGTTTCGTGACTTAGGTACTGGCTACACAGCTGTATTCCTCTAGCAAAAATTCATTAAGTTGTATTCTCCACAGTCTCTATACTCTTCCCTACACAGGTTATACTCGAAATAAAAGCCACTAATGTTTTTTTAAACGTTGCTTGTTACAAGTGAGGGATCTAGTCATTAAACTAGGGCCACCTCTCCTTGAGTTCATTAAAGCACTTACTTGAAAGGTTTAAATTTTCTATCTTTTCAAATATTCAGTGATTTGAAATTCCCCTCCAGTATTTTTCATGGGCTTCTTTAGCAAGTACATGGAGGAGGAAAGGCAAGAGAGGAGAAATCCTAAAACAATACCTGATACATCATAGTTTCAATTATATAATTATCTGGGAGATTTGTGTGACCATTTGCTTCATATCTGTGTCTCCTGCTGGACTCCGCGCGTCACAAGAGCCGGCAGTGTCCTCTCCCTGTTGTCACTACACTGTCAGCACTGGACACATGAAACTGAAATCCAGCCTTGGTTTTAGTCGGATAAAATCTAGGGGATTCTTTGGACAAACTCTGGCTAAGACATAAATCTGTGCCCCTCTTACCATAAAAAATAAATAAGAATACAGAAAAGAAAATCTTTCAAGGAGGCTCTGAAGTTCTTTCTTGTGCAAATGTTTGAAAATAAAATGTCACATTGCTTTGTCCTTATTTTTATCACATACAGTTTTTCATCTTAGTAGCACCTGGTATACTGGTCTCCCTCATTTTAAGTGTATTAGTGAAGCTGCACATTTATATGTAATAATCCTTCAAGATAATGTCACAAAGAACCCAAGAGAAGAATAAATGAAATATAAAAGTCAAGGCTGACTTTTTAATAACAAGAAATAGCCTATGCCAAGGAGACAGAAAGTACCTGGTAAGCACAGAAGAAAAAGAGGAGAAAGACATTATGTCAAAAGATGTGGAAGCTGGTAAGAAGAAGACACTTCAACAAGAATTCAAAACAACTGAAAGAAAAATTGTGCCTCTAGCTGCCTGGATATGGGTATGGGAGTTGGGGGCGAGGCACCCATTTAGGAAGACATACCCAAGTGCAAATCTGGTCAGAGGCGAAGCTTGAAGCAGAGAAGAGTGCTCTCAACCAGTGCTCCTTTTTCCATTTCGGGGCATAGCCCACCAGCATCCTCACCCACCACCACACACCCACCGTCCTTGTGTTGCTGGCTGTCCGCCCTGTCCTCCCCACAGAGTCGTGTTTCCCGCCCCCCCCCACCTCTCCAGGTGCTACTCCTGGCTTTTTTCCTCCTTTCAATTCTCTGTCCTATGTCTATGCCAGGATCTAAGCTCTTTTCTCCACTTAAAATTCCTTTCTTAACTTTAAAAAAAATAACAACTTTACTGAGATAATTTACATACCAGGCAACTCACCCATTTAAACTGTACAATCCAATAGTTTTTAGTATATTCACAGAGTTGTGCAATCATCGCCACAGCCAATTTTAGAACATTTTCATCGTTCCAAAAAGAAACCCTGTACCCATCAACAGTCAACCTCATTTCTCCCCAACTCCCAGCGGAGACAACCACTCATCTCCTTCCTATCACTCCAGATCTGGCTCTCATGGACATTTCACACATGTGCAATCATATGATACGTGGCCCTCTTCGTCTGGCTTCTCTTACTTAGTCTCATGTGTCCAAGGTTCATCCATGTTGTGGCGTGTGTCAGAACTCCATCCCTCTTTTATTGCAAGTAATATTTCATTGACTACCACCTTCATTTATCCTTATCAGTTGATGGACATTCCATTGATTTCCACTTTTTGGCTACCATAAACTATGCTGCTATGCACGTTTGCCTAGTGTTCTTTCATAGGGTGTTAGAACTGGAAGGAAGCTTAGCCATCATCCGGCAAAATCTCCTTTCAATTCAGAGTCCAAGGCATGGCAAGAAGGGATAGGATAGCATAAGCCTGAACCCAACTTTCTGCACCAGTTTCGGCAAAAGTAGCTCTTCATTCGATCACTTGGTGAACTCAGTCATGTGCCATTACTACCTCTTCGGCTCTGAATGGTTTTTTTGCTTCGCCTTCTACTGAAGTCCTTAGTTGAACCTCACTAAAATGGGTAACTTTTCTTCTGGTATTGTTAGTATCTCTAGAATACTACTTCTGCAGACTTCCTCAGACTCCAATGCACTCATTCAAATCCAGCATCTAAACAAAGGGTCTTTCTACCCTTAGACCCAAGTGCTGCTGGTGTAGCTCCTTTGGTCAAATCTGATCTTCCTCTCTTTGTGGTTTGGTTTTGTCTTGTTTTGTTTTGTTTACATTTTTGTGCAGTTATGCTCTATGCTGCTAAAATGAGAAACTATTTTTTTCTCCATCTTGGATAGCCAAGACATTACCATTGTTTGTTGGCCTTTGGGTCCTGTGTTAATCTGGACCAGCCCAAGTTTTCCCTGTTTTACATGAATCTGTTGGCTGCAATAAATCCGAGGGTTGGGTGTTTTGTTTTGTTTCTGAACTTTGCAGGTTTTTTCTGACCTTTGCAGATTCTTAAACCTAAATTTTCTCCAAGGGCCCTTATGCAGTGGGTGGTTTTGGCTCCCTGATTTTCTAAGATGCCCAACGGCAGTATGCATTCACATACATAAAGCACTTCTAGGAAGTACATGTCAATGGTAGTCTCACCAGAATCAGTTTCTAGATCCTCAACTTCTGTCTGAACTGTCCCCTATTTGATATGGGTGAGGGTGTGGTTGCTCGTACTGTTTTCCTCCACCACTAATCACGCTTGTCCACCTTAATGGAAGAAAAATGCACCTCCTGCCTGTCCTAAACTTACTTCAGTTCATTACCCCAGAGTGTAAAAGAGGAAAGAAATTCAGGGCACCAAACAATGTGACAATCTTAAATTTATATGTATGATACAAATGTGAGTGTCTCTAATGACAAAAAAGAATCTACGCAAGTGGTTTCCAATTCTTTGCTTTGTACAGAATTGAAAACCTAGGGTGATGGATCATCAAGAATCATTTTTAGTAACAATTATTGACTGCTACCCATATAACCCCTCTTTTCAGTTCTGTCCACTTACTTATATGAATGAACTTTCTCAATATTTATACCTATACAAATAGGAATATTACCAACACTAGCAATAAGTAATATGTGTCCAAGAATACATAAACTGAAAATCATAACTTCATCTGTTCTGAGACATGCATGTGTAATGAAATTTTGCTCCTGTCTGTTCTGTCCATATGCAGCTTGGGAGTCAGTCAGAGATGTGGACAGAGGGCGTTTTGGCAGGGGGGGGTTCCCCATCTCTGGTTCTTTCCCTCCTGAAAAGAGTGGTTCTCGCCACTCCCTTTGGTATTGAGTTTCCTGATGTTTTTATTATTCTCTTGGCCTGAAAAACTGCAAGTTTTGTCGTATGTGCTGCTGCCACATAGACTGTACCTCTCCCCAAGCAAGAAGCCCCAGACAGGAACTTATTTGTATAATCCAGTCTTCCCTCTCCAGGCCAGTATGAGCCTCCCCCTAGAACATGTGCCCTTCTGTTTACCCTCTTATACCTTTGGATAGTGGGGTTTTATTCTGAAGGTCCAGGTGTTTCGGTTGTTTTCCATGTGGATGGAGGAAGAGTCTTGTTCATCATACCATATCAGCACCCAATTTTGTTTTAAATGTCAGTCGACATTTAGGGTAAGCTGGGAATGATATCCTTTGCCATTATTTAGACTAATGATGAAAAATTCAGATATCAACCTTATAAAATCTAGGAAGGTTTTTTTTTTTTTTCAAAATTACTTTAAGGGTGTTGTATCAGAAACGTCTGAGCCATCTGAGGCCTCCCAGCCTCACCTGACTCTTCCTGGAGCCACCGTGGCCACCAGCCCTGCCTGGGTTCTGATTTTGTGCAGGGAAAATGTGACAGTGTCTCAGCTCCTGCCTGCACCAAATGCCTCTCATGTCCCATCCTGCAGACCATGAAGAACAGGACACTGTAGGACCGAACATGAAGCCCACATCCCCATGACCCAGAGTTTGAGGATGTTAAGGTTCTATGGGTAGAGCTCTGACAGATGGGAGATGAAAACCAGGGGGCAAGTTGTCTTTCTCCCTCAAGAGTTCCTGTTCTAAGTTGCAAATGTCCAGCTTTGCAGCTGAGTCCAACTAGTTGTATTTAGTAGAAGTCAACTCAATAATGCATTATTGGGTTGGTTTTCCAGCCATCCCCAGCCCCCATCCCTTTTCCCTCACCCCTTTTTCCCCAAGACGGCACACAGTGCAGTAGTAGTAGCTTTGTTTCCTGGGGTAGTCAGTTTACAAAAGGAGTACAGGAACCCCACCTGTAGGCCTCCGGACACATCATCACACCTGATCTCTGGTCTTCTGAGCTCTCCTGCCACTCTGGCCTACGCACCTCTAGACTGCCAAGCCCCACCCTGCTCGAAGGCGTGCTCAAATCTCAGTGACCCACTTCGCACTTCAGAACAGATTTTACACCTGACCTTTATACCTGTGACTTTGGAGCAAACAAAATATCTCCCAAGTCCAGAGTTTCTAGAAAGACTACTCCCTGAAGAAACAGTAGACCCTGGAACCCTGACTCCTCAGTCTATTTTTTTCCCTTTTTCAAAAATGTTCCTTTTCTCTCTTATTTGTAGGACAAAGAATGCATCTCTGGGGAGTGCACAGAAGAGGAAGCTGGCATTCCAACTGCCCATGTTCCATCAGACAAGCTCTTTTTAATACCTTAGCAATTTTCTGCTCTAGATCACGTCAGTTTCGTCAGCTCTCCTGTCAATGGGGCAAATGGCAGAACCAGAACCGATGGGTGAACAAGGAAGGGAAGCAACCTGTACTCCCATATAAGGAAGAGCTTTCCAATAATTGGTGACGTTAGGACAAGGAGAGCAGACAGAATGACTGCCCCATGGGATTATGGAGCTCTGGCTAGAAGTCCCAGCACAGGGGAGGTGTGATCCCATCTGGAACGCTCTGGAGCAGAAACACTCGGACTTGGCCCTCAGAGTTTTTGATTCAACAGTTTGGTTTAGTCTGAGACACTGCGCTTTTCACAGGTATTCGGGCTAACAAGTCTGGCCCGAGGTTGAGTCCTGCAGTGACGTTCGGGTAAGATAACCCTGAAGGGAGGCAGGCCAGGGCCGTGATTCCGCGCACAGCTGCGGAATCGGATCAGACCGGGTTGGAGTCCCCGCTCCGCCCTGTGCCAGCTCCGGATTAGACAGTCTCCTCACCCTCACTGAGCCGCTTCCTCCTCCGCACAACTGGGAAACCAACCAGTGGGACTCACCTCACTGGTAACTGTGAGGAATAAACACACCGCGAGCCAAGTAGTCATCAGCGTGATGCTTCATGTTTGCACCTCCCACGTGGAGGTACTACCGTCCGGCCATCGTCCCTACACCGTCCGGCCATCGTCCCTACAGGGCAAGGCCGCGCTGCCTCCGGAACAGCTGTCCCCGGAGCAGAAGCGAGGCCGCCACCGACGGCGATAACGCACACGCAGCACACGCCAGGGAGCAAACGCGCAGCGCGCTTCCCAGGAACCAAGTATCAGCACGTACACCTCACCGCAGGTACGCCCACCTTCCAGGGAAACGGCCCCCTCTGCCCACGCCGCAACCAAAGCGGTCGCCCGCCAGCAGGAGCACGATGGCGGAAGGGCAGGAGCCCTGAATTCCGTCTGGTCCCGGGACCTCAGCCAGACAGTCGCCATCCTGACCGCCCGCCCGCCCCACAGGAGACGGAAGAGAAGAACAGCAGCAGTTCCAGGAACGGAAAAGCAACGCGACCCTTTCCGGAAGGTCGGACGCGCGGAGAAGCGGATCCGAGGTGGCATCTGGGCCGACAGACCGCGGGGACGGGGAGGGGCCTCCGTCATCCACTTACCGGCAGGGGAGAGGGCGGCGGGGCCGAAACCCGAACCTTTAGTAGAAGTCGGCTCCGCGGGGGCCGTCGCTCCAGAGGCTCCGCGGGGACCGTGTGGCCTCGGGTCCCTCAGGGTCACGGAAGGACCGGGGGCGTCCGAGGGCGGCAGAGCTCCCGGGTGTCGGAGCGGGGCAGCCGGCGGGGAGACGGAGCCGAGGAGGAGCTCCCAGCTCGGGGTTGCGGCGCCGTCAACAAGGGGCAGGTCCGGGGAGACCCCTCCATCCTCCTCGTGGAGGAGCAGCGAGGCCGCGCGGCAGGAGTCCGCTGGGTTTGGAGGCGCCACACCGGTCCGCGCCAGAGACAGAAACGCTGGGTCACAGACCGGGGGAGCTTGGAGCTCGGCTGGAGACCAGGGAGGTGGGAGGAACTCGCGGCTTTTCTTGAGGTCGCACTGAGGAGTGGGACCCCGAGCTACAGGCTCCTCCGGCTGGAGAGCCAGCCGCCATCTTCATTCCCGTCGTCCAACGCGGTATGGAAAGCGCTCAGGGAACAAAAGCTCCGAGCGAACCCGAGCAGATCGCTTAGCCCAGACCCTGACAAGGGCGCTGCGGTTCCACCTCGAGCAAAGACAATTGAGAATCACGGCCACGGCCCCTCCCCCAGAAGATCAGCAAGAACGTCCAGCCTAGACCGAGTTCACTTGAGCTTCAATGAGCTTCCGGAAAGCAACACACAGAATTCATGGCTTTTCCCCCATGATTCTTTAGTCTTTCACCATTAAATTTTTTTTTCTATTTTTTGAATTTTTCCTCTTTCCTATTTTAACTTTATTAATTATTTTATATTATCAATACCTTTTTTAAAATCCTTTTAAATTATCATTCTTTTAGTCATAGTCTATCCCTTCCTTGTATTTAACCTTATTTTTTGTATACATATTTTTTCTTTCTTTAAAATTGGGATGCAGTTTCTTCTAACAAACCAAAATATACCCTAAATCTAGAGTATGGCTTTGTTCTAGTCTCCAACCTGATCACATTCTTGCCTTTTTTTTTTTCTTTTTTCAACTAACTTATTATCTTATCAATTCTTTTTTTAAAATCCTTTTTACTTTGCATGTGCAAAAGTAAAGTTGGTTCAGTGACTGCTTTAGCTCAGGTCATGATGATGGAGTCCTGCATCAGGCTCCCAGCTCAGCAGGGGGTCTGCTTCTCCCTCTGACCTTCCCTCTCTCAAGCTTGCTCACTCTCATTCTCTCTCTCTCTCTCTTTCAAATAAATCAAATAAAATATTTTTAAAAATCTTTTTTAATTTTTATCTTTACATTCATATTCCATCCCTTCATCATGTTTACCCTTATTTTTGTGTATATATATAACTTTTTCTTTAAAATTGTGGGAGGCAGTTTCTTCTAATAGACCAAAATACAACCAAAATCAACTGTGTGGCTCTGTTATATTTACCAACTTAATCATTTTTTTTTCCTTTCTTCTCTCCCTGGTTTCCAGCCTCTTCTGATTTGGTTAATGTAAATTTTTCTGGGTTTTTTTTTAGCATCTTGTTCTCTCATTCATCTATTCTTCTATGGACAAAATGAAAAGACGGGGAAACACCTCAAAAACAAAACAAAACAAAAAAACAAGAGGCAGTACCAACTGCTTGGGACCTAATCAATACAGACATTAGTAAGATGTCACAACTCGAGTTCAGAATGACAATTATAAAGATGCTAGCTGGGCGTGAAAAAAGCATAGAAGATACCACAGAATCCCTTTCAGGAGAAATGAAATCCCTTTCTGGAGAAATAAAAGAACTAAAATCGAACCAAGTTGAAATTTTAAAAAAGTTATTAATGAGGTGCAATAAAAAATGGAGGCTCTTACTGCTAGGATGAATGAGGCAGAAGAGAGAATAAGTGACATAGAAGACCAAATGATGGAGAATAAAGATGCTGAGCAAAAGAGAGACAAACAACTACTGGACCACGAGGGGAAGAAACAGAGAGAGAAGTGATACCATAAGAAAAAACAATATTAGAGTAACTGGTATCCCAGAAGAAGAAAAACAGAGAGGGGCAGAAGGTATGTTGGAGCAAATTATAACAGAGAAATTCCCTAATTTGGGGAAGGAAACAGATATCAAAATCCAAGAGGCACAGAAAACCCCCTTCAAAAATCAATAAAAATAGGTCAACACCCCATTGTCTAATAGGAAAACTTACAAGTCTCAGAGACAAAGAGAAAGCAGCTCGGGACAAGAGGTCTATAACATACAATGGTAGAAATCTTAGATGGCCTATCCACAGAGACCTGGCAGGCCACAAAGGACTGGCATGATATATTCAAAGCACTAAACAAGAAAAATATGCAGCCAAGAATACTATATCCAGCTAGGCTGTCATTGAAAATAGAAGGAGAGATAAAAATCTTCCAGGACCAACAAAAATTCATGGAAAAAACTGAAAATGAAAATACAACTGTTCAAAATCTTTGGGATGCAGCAAAGGCAGTCCTGAGAGGAAAGTACATAGCAATACAAGACTTTCTCAAAAAACAAGAGAGGTCTCAATACACAACCCAACCCTACACCTAAAGGAGCTAGAGAAAGAACAGCAAAGAAAGCCTAAACACAGCAGGAAAAGAGAAATAATAAAGATCAGAGCAGAAATCAATGAAATAGAAACCAAAAGAGCAGTAGAACATATCAATGAAACTAGGAGCTGGTTCTTTGAAAGAATTAATAAAGCCAATAATTCTTTGAAAGAATTAATAAAACCAATAAACCAATAAACCCAGACTTATCAAAAAGAAAAGAGAAAGGACCCAAATTAATAAAATCATGAATGAAGGAGGAGAGATCACAACCAACACCAAAGAAATACAAACAATTCTAAGAACATATTATGAGCAACTATGCACCAGCAAATTTGACAATCTGGAAGAAATGGATGCATTCCTAGAGACGTATAAACTACCAAAACTGAGCCAGGAAGAAGAAGAAAACCTGAACAGACTAACAACCAGTAAGGAGATTGAAGCAGCCATTAAATATCTCCCAACACTGGTGGCTCAGTGGGTTAAGCTTCTACTTTCAGCTCAGGTGATGATCTCAGGGTCCTGGGATTGAGACCCACATTGGACTGTCTGCTCAGCAGGGAGCCTGCTTCCCCCCTATCTCTGCCTGCCTCTCTGCCTACTTGTGATCTCTCTCTGCCAAATAAATAGGTGAAATCTTTGGGAAAAAATTCCCAATAAACAAGCCCAGGGCCAGATGGCTTCCCAGGGGAATTCTACCAAACATTAAAAGAAGCATTAATACCTATTCTCCCAATACTGTTCCAAAAGAATAGAAATGAAAGAAAAAATTCCAAACTCATTTTATGAGGCCAGCATTACCTTGATCCCAAAACCAGACAAAGACCCCGCAAAAGGAAGAATTACAGAACAATATCCCTGATGAACATGGATGCAAAAATTTTCATCAAAATACTAGCCAATAGGAGCTAACAGTACATTAAAAGGATTATTCACCACAACCAAGTAGGATTTATTCCTGGACTTCAAGGTTGGTTCAACATCTGTAAATCAATTAATGTGATACAATACATTAATAAAAGAAAAAACAAGAACCAAATGATACTCTCAGTAGATAATGAAAAAGCATTTGACAGTATAGCATCCTTTCTTGATCAAAACTCTTCACAGTATAGGCATAGACCATACATACTTCAATATCATCAAAGCCATCTATGAAAAACACACAATGAATATCATGCTCAATGGGGAAAAACTGAGAGCTTTTCCCCTAAGGTTAGGAACACGGCAGGGCTGTCCACTATCACCACTGCTATTCAACATAGTACTAGAAGTCCTAGCCTCAGCAATCATATGAACAAAAAGAAATAAAGAGTGTCTGAACTGGCAAAGAAGTCAAACTCTCATTCTTTGCAGATGGTATGATACCTTATGTGGAAAAACCAAAGACTCCACTCTGAAACTGCGAGAATTCATACAGGAATTCAGTAAAGTGTCAGGATATAAAATCAATACACAGAAATCACTTGCATTTCTATACACCAACAGCAAGACAGAAGAAAGTGAAATTAAGAAGTCAATCCCATTTACAATTGGACCCAAAAACATAAGATGCCTAGGAATAAATGTAACCAGAGATGCAAAGAATCTGTACTCAGAAAACTATAGAATACTCATGAAGGAAATTGAAGAAGGCAGAAAGAAACGGAAAAACGTTCCATACTCATGGATTGGAAGAACAAATATTGTGAAAATGTCTATGCTAGCTAGAGAAATCTACACATTGAATGCAATCCCTATCAAAATACCATCAGCTTTTTTCAAACAAATGGAACAAAGAATCCTAAAATTTATATGGAACCAGAAAAGACCTTGAATAGCCAGAGAAATATTGAAAAAGAAAGTCAAAGTTGGTGGCATCCAATTCCAGACTTCAAGCTCTATTACAAAGCTGTCATCATCAGGACAGTATGCTACTGGCACAAAAACAGACACGTAGCTCAATGAAACAGAATAGAGAGCCCAGAAATGGGCCCTAAATTCTATGGTCAACTAATCTTTGACAAAGCAGGAAAGAATGTTCAATGGGAAAAAGACAGTCTCTTCAACAAATGGTGCTGGGAAAATTGGACAGCCACCTGCAAAAGAATGACACTGGACCATTTCCTTACACCACACACAAAAATAGACTCAAAATGGAGTAAAAACCTCAATGTGAGACAGGAATCCACCAAAATCCTTGAGGAGAACACAGGCAACAACCTCTTCAACCCCAGCCTAAGCAACTTCTTCCTAGAAATGTCACCAAAGGCAAGAGAAGCAAGGGCAAAAATGAACTATTGGGACTTCATCAAGATCAAATCTTCTGCACAGCAAAGGAAACAGTCATCAAAACCAAAAGACAACTGACATAATGGGAGAAGATATTCACAAATGACATATCAGATAAAGGGCTATCATCCAAAATTTATGAAGAACTTACCAAACTAAACATCCAAAGAACAAATAATCCAATCAAGAAACGGGCAGAAGACATGAACATATTTCTGCAAAGAAGACATCCAGATGGCCAACAGTCACATGAAAAAGTGTTCCACATCACTCAGCATCAGGAAAATACAAATCAAAACCACAATGAGATACCACCTCACACCAGTCAGAATGGCTAAAATTAACAAGTCAGGAAATGACAGGTGTTGACGAGGATGCGGAGAAAGGGGAACCCTCCTACGCTGTTGGTGGGCATTCAAACTGGTGCAACAACTCTGGAAAACAGTATGGAGGTTCCTCAAAAAGTTGAAAACAGAGCTACCCTATGATCCAGCGATTGCACTACTGGGTATTAACCCTAAAGATAAAAATGTAGTGATCCGAAGGGGCACGTGCACCTGAATGTTCATAGAAGCAGTGTCCACAATAGCCTAACTATGGAAAGAACCTAGATGTCCATCAACAGATGAATGGATAAAGAAGATGTGATAGATATACGCAATGGAATACTATGCAGCCATCAAAACAACCAAAATCTTGCCATTTGCAATGATGTTAGTGGAACTAGAGGGTATCATGCTGAGTAAAATAAGTCAATCAGAGGAAAACAGTTATCATACAATCTCTCTGATATGAGGAATTTGAGAAACAATAGGACCACAGGGGAAGGAGGGAAAAATTAGACACGGTGAAACCAGGGAGGGAGATAAACCATAATCTCAGGAAACAAACAGTGTTGCTGCAAGGCAGGGGGGTGGCAGGGATGGGGTGGCTGGGTGATGGACATCGGGGAGGGTAGGTGCTATGGTGAGTGCTATGAAGTGTGTAAGCCTGATGACTCACAGTACCCCTGAAACCAATAACACATTATATGTTAATAAAATTTTTTAAAAAAGAAACACTAAAAAAAAATCACCTGTCTACTCAGGAAAGTCAATATCGACCATTAAAGAGAAAATCACTATAACCAAATGAGGTTTTCTAAAAATAAAGACAGAGTGCTATTTAGGATACCACATACAATCCAAATTTTCCTTTGAAGGAAAGAGTCTAGTGAAATCTTCTCTTTTTGACATCAGTGGGCATTCCAGGCAGTTCTGGGAGCCTAAAAGCATCTCTGAGCCTAAAAGCAAAAGGGATTGCTCAGTCCTGCCCCTCAAATGTGCTGGCCCACTGAGTCTCCGTGCCAGTCTTTCCAAGCAGAGGAAGTGAAGTTGTGATTTCCTTCCCACACCAATCTCTCTGAACAGAGTGAGGGCAATCCCCTGTGGACCCCACACGGGCCTCTGACTCACATTCTGGGCTTCAATAACAAGAGCATTTGGATGGGTAAGGCTTCAAGGGACCAAGAAAGCAAAAAATAGAAAGTAAAAGCTGGCTCCAAAAGGCACAAGAGCACCAGGAGACTTAAGGCCAACTTGTCCCCCGTTTCTTGCTGGAACACACACCTCGGAATTCCCCCCTGCCATGGTCTGCTCCCCATTCCCATGGGGTTCTGGCAGCTGGAGGCAGCCCTCAGCAAGGCAATATCTCTATGGAGATGGAGAAAGTTCTGGATCGGGGAGATCTAAAAGACTCCCACTGCTTTTGAAGGCAGTTTAGCTGGAACAGGGGAGCGTGCATCTAGTTAGCGAACACGGAGCACTAAGCACTTGTCAGACACGATGACCGGCACCTGGGGCCGGCAGCTAACACAACAGCTGGCTCTGCCTTCAAGAAGGCCCCGTCAGTCCAGGAGCTTCCTAGGACGTTTGGTTGCTAGGGAGATGGGGTGTTCTGTGTGTCTTTGTGAGATAAGACACAGGAAATCCTGAGAGGGGCTTCTGGGGCTTTCACTGGTTTCCACGCAATAGGAGTGAAAAACAGAAAGAACCACCACTCACGTTCCTCCCTCAGAGCTCCGGAGAACAACAGCCACGCGGGCCTTCCTCTCCAGGAGGCCCCCGTGGGGCAGCAAACCCAGACCTCCACATCCAAGGGAGCCGGTCACCTAGGAAACAGCATGAAAGAAACAAGGAAAACTGGGTCTTTGATAACACGTGGGCATTTCCACCTCACAAAGTGGCGCTCAAAGTCAGGCGAGCAGAGAACATGGTGTCTCACATTTGCTTAGCACCGTGTTCTTTCCCCAAAGTCTCTACATCCGACTAAAGAAATATTTATGACACCCCTATCAGAAGTCAAGCATTTGGAACCATTGCCTTATCATAATCTGGTACCTACCCTATGCACTAGTCACTCCTGTCAGGAAGTGAATCTGAGAGATCATCAGTTTGGTCCAAATCCAAACATCGAAAGAGTATGAGCAGAATTAAGTTCCCAGGTTCTATTAAACCTCCTATATTTACTATGATGCCTCCAAGCCAGTTGCCCACAGGCAACCTCAGAGGAGAACACCTCTTTTGCGTAGATGTCATGAACAGTGTGAGTCTCATATGGCACCTGGAGAAATGGTGAGGGACGGACATCAGTTGAACATCTGTGTGCTGTGCCCTTTCAGACACACTCCCTGCAAACAGCTGCGAAGTTCCCTCAGATTCGTATGTCGAAGGCCCAACTCCCAGTACCTTAGAATGTGGCCATGTGGGCAGACAGGGCCTTTAAAGAGGTCGTTAAGGGAAAATGAGGTCATGTGGGTAGACTCTTCACACGACACAACTGATGTCCTCATGAAACGATCACCGGGAATTCAAGGAGAAAGGCCCTCAGGAGAAACCCACTCAGCGGATGCCCTGGTCTCGGACGACAAGTCTCCAGAACGGGGAGGAAAATAGATTTCTGTTGTATAAGCCACCCAGTCTGTGGTATTTCGCTACAGCAGCCCTAGAAAACTCATAATACACTACCTCACTTTATTTTTATAATCTCTGTAAAAGTAGGTGTAATATCTATTTTTTTTTGAGGTGATGAATCAGAGGCCCAGAAAGGTAAAGTCACTTAAAGGAGGTCCCACAGCCAGCAAGTGGCAGAGCCCAAAACCGTCTGATCGTAAATCGTCTTCTCTTTGGACACCCCACCTGGCCTCTTAGGCACACTTGGCTCTGACTCTGAACCCCTCTGTGCCCTGTTCCAAAGTATCAGGCTTAGAAATTCCCACGAGGATGAAAACACCCAGGAACCTGCGCTGGGAATTTCAGAGACACAAGACCGAGCAGAGCTGCTGGAGCCAGAAGAACCGCAAATAATAACTATGATATTTGCAGAACAGTAAGGACACCAGTTTCCCTCTGTGGACCACAAGGCTTTTAAGCTGAAGGAAATTCTCACACTTTTTTTTTTTTTCAGCAGAGGAAGATTGACCACATTTTTTGGGTTCAGAAGACCAAAGGCTGATCACGGATTTCTAGCTGGAAAACCTCCCAGAGAACCTTCTGCATACCTGTGTCCTACTTCATCATTAGCAGAGTGGGTGAAAAGGCTTAGTTTGCAAACTGCGCTCTTCAAATGTGCAAAGAAATGTAACTTCTGTACCTCGGCTTCTATTTCGTGCAATATTAGTTCCACCTATTGACAGAAAATTTGACCTAGTCCCTTGAGGTGAAAAGAGGTGTCCCTTCAAGTCTAAAGCTGGTCATTTCTGTATGCCCCTCCTCTCACCCTCCACACCCAGGTGGCAGCTGACGTCCCATATACCTTCATTCCATTATGGGCACTTGCTAGAAGTCTCAGACCCCATCGGGTTTCCAGCTGGGGTCTTTGTGTTTCCCTTCGTCCTCTCCAGGTCCACAGGCATCACTCAGCTGGTTCTGAGCCCTTCCTCCTGCGGGATCCTCCAGGCTGTGCCACATTGGGCCCGCCTATGGTAACCCGCAATGGCCCTATCTCCCCTCCCCGGGACACAGCGGCCCCTCTGATGGCAAAATGTGGCTTAATTCCCACTCTGGGCTGAGAGTGGAAAGGCCAGCTTGAGTCCTCTTCTAGGATCACTGACCTTGCCCTCAAGGTCCCTGCTCCCGCCTATTCTCCCCTGGCCTTAACTGGTCCCCAGGGCCAGGACCCTTGGGGCATAGCTCTGTTCTTAACAATCCCTCGTTTTTGAGCAGATGATGAAAAGTGACTCAACTCTTACAGGTCAAAACTTTGGCTCCTTTAAAACCATGGTCTCTGTTTTCAGGTTTAAGAATTTCTAAGACCCTGATTTCTCACCTCAAAAATGCACCAGATTCCGCCTCCCCTTTACAGGGAAATTATACGGACGACGGGAACGTGGGGCAGAAAAGCCAGGAACTGGATTCTTTGCTGTATTTTGTGAAACCCCTGCCCAATAGGATCAGGCTACTGAATGAGAGAGGCTAAGTACACGGATAGTATGGAATTGCAAAGGGAGAAAAATGCCCAACTATCATCAAAATCTAATCACCACAGTGTCATACGTATGTTACCTTATTGTGTATTCTATGTTATAATAACATAACTGATACAGCTTAGATAATATGCAGTAATCGTTACGTGTCATCTCACTGTGTTTCATATATTCAACTCCTCTGTCACTCACACATGGGAGCTTGGTTTCGGCTCTGCTCTTCCTGCGAGACCAGACCCCTCCTTAGAAGGCAACAGCCCCGACCAGCGGACGCACAAGTCGCCCTTCTGACAGCCTCTCTCGCTCTCTCTCTCTCCCTTTATTCCCGTTTCAGTTGGATTGTCCCCTCGCCAGGGAGGCCGGCTCTGCCCGTCCTTCGCAGGCACACCTCTCCCTCCTCACCCTCTCCCTTGTCCCTCTCGGACACTGTGTCTGCCTGTTTCTTCGGCACTGTCAAGCCCCACACGCGCTGCGGGGCAAGCTTGGGGGTGGGGGGCTGCCTCGCAGGCTCTGTTCCCTGCCGCACCGACCTGCGCACGCCGGGGCAGTCCAGGCCACCACAGCCGTGAGTCTTAGTGAAAGGGGGACGGGGGCGAGCGGGCTGGCACCACGCCCCTTGCCTCGCAGAGACCCCCGAAGGCTGTAGCTCAAGGACCCAGAACCTTGAAGGGAAGCGCTGCGGACCTTGGCATCTGCGTGTGTCCGTCTGCGTCTGCATATCTGCCTCCCGGGCCGCTGGCTGGGGGGGTCTCAGACAGGGCCGCAGCCCCGTGGTGGGGGGCTTCCCGGGGGAGGCGCCCTGTCCCGAGGCCCGCTGCTGCCCGCCCTGCCGCCCAGACGCTGGCCCCCGCGGCCGCCTCTGTCCACTCTGCTCTGGAGAGGCGGGGCCGCACTGGGCAGGGACAGGGCCCACCAGCGCCAGCTGCACTTCACCGTCTTCGGGGTAGGGCGGGGGGCAGCACCTTGAAGTCTGGGCAGGGACGGCCGGCGACACGCGGGGCAGCCCTTCTCTGGCACGCGGGGCTCTCTGTGCGCTCCCCGCGCCTCCACTTCCTCCGCCCCGCTTTGGTCATGGGTGTCCCTGGAAGGTCCTTCCCAACTTCCCAGCCGCGACCGTTCACGGGCTCTCGGGACTCCACGCAAGAATCGAGTCCAGCCTGGCGAGCCGGCCGCCCTCCCAAGAGGCCCCAAGTTCGGTCCCGGCACCACACCCTCGCCTGCCCACCCGCCAGCCCACGCGAAACAAAAGCTCAGGTGTCCTCTGGCGCCCGCGGCCCCCCCCCGCCAGAGTGGACACGCGCCCGTGGAGAGAGCGCAGGTGCCTGCGCATCCGCCCGTCGGGTCAGTGCCCGCGCACCGCGCAAAGACGCAAGACGAGCCTTGTGCGCTCTGGGGTTCGCGCCCTGATGCGGGAGACCCACCGCAAACACCTGCGACTGCATGAGTGTCCGGCTTGTGCAGGACACGAGCGAACGAATGAGCCAACGCCTGAGCTTGCAAACACAGCGAAGCGGAGATCCAAAAGCAGCGGTCCCTGAAGGCCCTGCCTCTACCTTAGTCTCAACACCTAGAGCCCAGCCAGCAGCAGAGGCTCATGCCTGGCGTTACAGGCACCTGCGAGCGGACACTAATTCACCCCCAGGCCCTTTTCCAGTGGCTTATCTTGGGGCTAGCGAGCGGCATGGCATTGAGATTATAGATAACCTTGTCGGAATACGTAGCTCTCCCTGAGACCACCATCCTGAAGCCTGGAGGCTGGCCTTGGGGATACCAGTGAAAGACCCGTGGAGCGACACTGTCGCCCCAGGGAGGCGCAGGCATAAACATTTAATGATGACATATGGGGAGAAGCACCGCGACAGGGGCGCGTGCACAGGGAAGTGGAAGCAGGAGGGGCAGGTTACCTCTGCAGGGGTGTGGAGGGTGATCAACAGGGGAGGGAGGGAGTGTTTCTAAGACGTCCTTTGAGTGGAACCTTGATTGAAGGTTAACAAAAAGTTGGAAACAGCAGGTATGTTCCCAGCAGAGAAGGAGGCAAGAACAAAGGCAGAGCAGGGTGAAGGGCAAACCCAGAGTTCAGGGGTGGCAAGCAGTGCAGGGGTGGCCAGCGGTGCAGGGGTGGCCAGCGGTGCAGGGGTGCCGAGCGGCGCAGGGGTGCCGAGCGGCGCAGGGGTGGCCAGCGGCGCAGGGGTGCCGAGCGGTGTAGGGGTGGCGAGCTGTACAGGGTGCTGCAGGAGGAGGTCAGGCCAGCCAAAGGATGCTAAGGCCAAAGTGGACCCTGTGGTCCATGATTTTAGGAGGCTGCTGGCAAAGGATCCAGAAACTTGCATTTAAATTCAGATGCAGCTTCTGAAAGACATGCCCAGCAAAGCTGCCCTGCAAGGTGGGACAGGGATGGCCGCACGGCCTGGACCACCAGGGCTGGGCAGCCCTCAGGTGCTGCTGACCAACCCGGACAGCACTGCTGCCGACCAACCCGGACAGCACTGCTGCGGGAGCTACGTTCCGGAAAGGTGGGATCCTGGGTGAGGACCCTTCTGCTTCTCTTTTGGAGGTACCGTCCTTTCCCTTTAGAGTCTACAACCCGTACCCTACCCTTCAGCAACAGGTGCAGGGCACAGCCAAACGCGGCCCTTTTGTCTGCAGTGGGAGTTGCTGGCCTCTGAAGAATGCGGTCCACCCCTCATGGGGAAAGCGTCTGTGTTCTCCACATGGGACTCGAGTGAGGATCTCGCCTTCTGTGCCTCGGAGCGGGAGGGATGTCTCCGCCTCCATTCCTGTGTGTGTCAGAAGCTTCAGCTGTGAGGGGTGTTCCCTGATTCCTTACCAAGTCTCGGGTCTGGCGGATGAGCCACAGACCCCTCGCAGCAGGTAAACACCTGGGACCATGTCCCTTCACAAGGGCACTGAGTCTCCATTGCTCTTAGCTCGCCCACACACAGGCCTCCAGGAAGACGGGGCAGGTGTGCACAGAGCTCTCCACCCTGCCCCGCCGCACCCTGTCTTGGGCTTCCCGATTTACTTCCTCATGGAATTTCCCGTGTCATACATCTGCACGCTTGCCCCCTCCCTCACCCTTGCCTGGCGGACACACCTGTCATCCCAGCTCCCCAGGTGCAGCATGACCAGAACTTGCTGTCTGGGATGGGGGCCTTCATTCCCTTGGCATCCTGCCTCCGGCCCCCGGCCATGCTCCAGCCCCACCTTGGCAGGGGCTGGGCCAGGTAGGGAGCAGAGTGGGTCAGAAGCAAGGGAGAGAGGAAACAGCACACGGGAAGAGGAGACAGAAGGAAGAACCCAGAAGAGCAGCAGGAGAAAGGGAGGGAAGAGGAAGAGGAAAAATGCTTCGGCCACAGAAAGATGAAGGGGAGATGGGGTATAGAGACGGCTGAGTGGGGAGGCCTGGGACAGCAGCAGGAGGAAGAGGATGGGGCTGGGGACCAGGAGGAAAGGTGACTGCCAGTAAGAGCAACAGCAGAAACCTTACTTTGTCCTGGCCTAATGCTTCTCAAATTTTAGTGTGAATAAAAATCACTTGGGGGGGTGTCATTTGGGGGGCTCAGTCGGTAAAGCGTCCGACTCTTGATTTTGACTCGGGTCATGATCTCAGGGTTCTGAGATCAAGCCCACGTCAGGCCCCTTGCTGGGACTGAGCCTGCTTACGATGCTCTCTCTCTCTCTCTCTCTAGCTCTCGCTCTGCCCCTCCCCCCACCCGTTTGCATGTTCTTGCTCGCTCTCTAAAAAAAAGAAAGAAAGAAATCACTTGGCTTGCTTGTTGAAATACAGATTCCTGGCCCCTAATGAAGACTTCTGATGCCTTAGGTCTGAGCAGGCCCTGGAAATTTGTTGTTTTTTTTAGCAAGCAGCCCTGGAGCTTCAGATGAAGGCATTAAGAAACGCTGCCCTGAGAACCCCTTATGGCACATAGAGCACAAAGGCAGTTACCCTCAGGATGTCGTATTTTAAATGCTCAACTTTGGAACTCAGCTGCTGTACCGCCAATGCAAATCAGGACTCCGGTGTCAGGCTGGCTCTGCTCTCCAGCCCCCTGCAGAAATCGGAAAGTCTGGCAGATGCCTCCTGACTACAGGAGTCTCATCTGTGGCGTGGAAGGTTAAACGAGACCATCTCTCAAGATCCTATTTTAATAGGATCCTAGAAGGATCCTACTTTCCTGAAAGGTGATGGCCCTTCAGATCTAGCTAGCTGGATTCTGTATTTGGAGACCAAAAAACTTGCCCCAAATTCCTCCTTCTTCTAGCCATAGGTGTGAGACACGAGTTGCCTGTTTAAACACAGATTTTAGGAACCAACTCTGTGCTCTACAACCTGCTTTAAAGTTGATGCCACTATGTTAAATTAGGTGTGTAATTTTTAAAAAAGTATTTTATGTATTTATTTGACAGACAGAGATCACAGATAGGCAGAGAGACAGGCATAGAGAGAGAGGAGGAAGCAGGCTCCCCACCGAGCAGAAAGCCCGATGCGGGGCCTGATCCCAGGACCCTGAGATCATGACCTAAGTGAAGGCAGAGGCTTAACCCACTGAGCCACCCAGGCACCCCAGGTATGTAATTTTTTATTCACATCTTTCCTTGGAATATCTCCAATTCTTTGCAAGGGAGATTACTTGTAAATCGGTAAAGCACGGGAGTCAAGGTCAAGGTGTCAGCAGGCTTGGTTTCTCGTAAGAACTCGTAGCTTGCAGTGGCCTCCTGCGACTTGTGTCCTCACATGACGTTTCCTCTGTGCCGCATCCCTGGCATCCCTCTGTCTGTGCAGATTTCCCCTTACGAGAACTCGGTCATCCTGGAGGAGGACCCACCCCAACCGCCTCAATTCTGTTTCCTCCCTCCTTAAAGGCCCCACCTCCAAATAAAATCACATTCTGAGGTATTGGGGGCTGGGGCGTCAGTGTATGCCTCTGGGGTGTGTCACGATTCAGTCCAAAGCCGTTCCAGCCACCTGTACCACAGACCTTTAGAGTGGGGCAGACCCCTGACCCAAAAGACAGACGACAGCTAAGATCGCCAGGGGCCAGCAGGTGGCTTTACAGGAAAATGACCCAGCAAGGTATAATGATAATCACCTGGGGGGGGGAAGCTATTCCTTCTTGAGAACTCGAAGTGGAGCGTACAAAGAAAAGCAGGTGGTCGGACATGGGGAGAAATGCTGACCTGTTGCCTATCTGCAGCCTCTTCTGCCCCACGCACACCTCTCCCTGATGCCTCCCCGCAGCGCTCAACATCCCCTCACTGGGTGTGCTCTAGAATGAGAATGAATCTCTCAGCAGTGCTAAATTCCCAAGCACTTTTCTCTCCAGGCAGTGCCCTGATTCATCA
The DNA here is from genome assembly GCF_020171115.1 of Neogale vison. Lineage (NCBI taxonomy): Eukaryota > Metazoa > Chordata > Mammalia > Carnivora > Mustelidae > Neogale > Neogale vison. The sequence goes on from NC_058100.1 coordinate 32,310,423, forward strand.
TCTCTTGAACACCTAGTTCCTTATTTCTGGTTTACTAAAAAGGAAAGACCTCCCACATTGACCTTTGAAAATGGCTTCTATCTGGAAGCCGTGGAAACACCAAGAGTAGGAAACAATGTTGCCATGTTCTGGGGTGAGGTGTAAACTCTATTCTGTGTTCTGTTCTAGTTCCTCTTCCTGTGGTACAAACCACCCCGGAACTTAAACAAAACAAAAACACTGTATTATACTCACATACTCTGTGGGTGAGGAGTTCAAAATGGGACAGCTTGTCTCAGCCACAATGTGTGGGCTCTGCTGAGAAGACTTGAAGCATTAGGGTTACTCGACCTTAGGAGATGGGAGTCCTCCCGAGGCTCCCTATTTGCGTGCCTGCTGGTCAGTGCCGGCCGTTGGCTGGAGACCCACACGGGGCCCTGCCATGTGGCTGCTCGGGCTTCAGGGCAGAGTGCCTGGCCTTAAGAGAGAGCACCCAAAGGAACCAGACAAGATGTTTTATCAGCATTCACGATCTAGCCTCGTTTCTGCCGTGGGTCATCCACCAGCCGGAACTCAAGGAAAGGGAGCAGACTCTGCTCCTCCCGGCAGAGGTGTTCAAGATCGTGTTGTAAGGAAGCAGGAGATACTGTGGTGACCATCTTTGGAAAATACAGAGTTCACCCTCAGGCCACAGTACGTCACAGCCTTCCCACTGGCAAAATGCCCACCTCTCCTGCTCCGAGACCACTGAGCCCCGTCCCATCGTCATGCCAGTTCAAGGCAGTCAAGGGAGGTCCAGGTGTGTGGAGTTATTCAGGGGCACAGCTGAGTCCCCCTCTTCCTGTCTACATGGCGGTGACCTAAGTGACCAGCCCCCATCCCATATGCAGTGGCTGTGGACACATGGGGGGAACAAGAGACACACCATGCCACGGGTCCCTAAATGATTCTGAACTCGAGCAAGGTACAGACGACCAGCTCCTAATTAGGGCTCAACCCTGCCCCTCTGTTCTCTGGCTTTGTTCTCTTCCGGGTCCTCATTCCTTTGCCTGAGTTTGACCTTGACTTTGCTGCTAAGTGGTTGTCTCAACCACCTCCCCGCCTGTACCAGCTGAGGGGTTCAAAGGTCTCTTTTCCTTTTGCACTGTTTCTTCGCTTTTAGTCCAAGCTGGTACAATTCTTTTAAAAACTTTGAGCACTTCTTGGGTGTTGATTTATAATGTACTCCATTAGACAAAAAGGTGTGGCCACAAATCTCTCAAAGACAGACCTTTCTTGACCTCTGGCTCGACGTGCCGCTGTGGAACCCTGCCTCAAGACTTTTGGAAACCCCAATAGTGAACAGCGAAAGAGGAATTTTCTGGAGGAGAGTTTTGTCGAGTCAGGGCACAGGAGTCTGACATCATTAAGCCCAGGTAACAAACTAATGGAGGTAACCCAGCCCAAGGAAGTCACACCACTGGCGAGGGTGGATTTATACACCTGAGAACCTTGACTACTGGAATTGTCGGATGAAGAAAACAAACTCATTATGAAAGAGACATTTCACGATGTATGGCTGCAATAACAAAGATGAGCATACAAGAAACCACTGGCAGTGGATGATGCTTTTAAAATAACACTCCACAAATGGCTTTTTACTAAACATGGGGTGGGGGGGGAAGTACTTCTAAATGGAAAAACCTGGGGGACGTCAACTTAATGAATCAAAATGGCCTGCATCCATGAGACTCTGCCACCTTGTGCCTCCTGGATGTGACCGATGCACCAGGAAGGGTACATCACATGTGCAGAATTCCCATCAACAAGGAGTGGAATCTGAACCCAAGCATGAGGAAACAATTAGATTACTCCAAATTGAGTGACATTTGACAAAAGGGCTGCTTGAACTCCTCAAAAGTATCAGAATGATATGAGAAATTTTTTTAAAGGCTCAGAAACCATTCTAGATTTAAAAGAAAATAGGACAGCTAATGAAATGAATAATTCTTGGTTCTATTCTGGATTGGAAAAAATGATTAAAACATTTAAAAGTATAATTGGGACATCTGAGTTTGGTCTAGGTGTTAGATAATATTACGTTTCAATGTTAGATTTCCTGAATGTGATATTTATATGTTTATCTGGGACAATGTCCTTGTGCTTAGAAGACATGCATGAAAACATTAAAGATAATAATAATTGAATTATCTATGAAAAAGACTCTTAAATGGCTCTCCAGAAAAACTATTTGTGTAAGCACGCACATGTGTGGACAGAAAGACATAAAGCAACTGGCCCACGGTAACAGTTGGCCAATCTGGATAAAGAGTAAATGGGTGCACATTGTGCTCTTCTTGCAACTTTTCTGCAGGTTTCAATTTTTTAAAAAAGTTAAAGGAAAATATTACCAACTGTAAAGAGTAAGTAGCACATACCGTGTTAATTATTCCTATGAACTCGCACAGTTGAGTTGGGCCTTCCTCTCTACAGGCTTCTTACTACCCACTTCAGGCCAGGCACAGTGAGATGAGAAAACTCTCCCAAGGTCGCAAAGAAAAGTGTTCAAGTGTCCGACAGGCAGAAACCAGAAAGCCAGAGTCCTTCTGCTTACATCCACATATCTCCTTCACCTGGACTTAATAGAAAAATTCAAATAAAGGGTCCTGCTCCTTTTTGTATCCACGCATAATCTGCTACATAGATGAAAAGGTATATTCTGTCAGGAAGAGAATATAAAAAAATAAAAAAATCTAAAAAATGAGCTTAGGTATGCTGAGGGTGGGAATCACGTTGATATTGATATTCGTTGGTTTTTGCTTTTCATTCCTTTGATGTTTGGCCCGGGGGAGAGCGAGAAAAGAGATTCATGCCCCAACCAACAATTTAGGGAGTCCTGGAGCGGAACGCTGCTTGGACTTTGGTATCTCTCAGCTACACATTCTCCTTCCCTTCGTTTATCACCCGTGTGTCACCACCTCCCACAAAGGCCAGCCATCTGGCACCTCTGGGCCACTGGCCAGCCCAGGTCTTTTGGACCCAACCTCACGCCCACGGCAAGTTTCCGTGTGACTTACAACCGTGAAGGAAAGGAAACCGGGGAGGTGATTTAGTCAGACCACTATGGAGCCAGAAGAGAGCTCTGTCATTCTACAGGACCAAACCCAGTCCCCATCCAGGCTTCCTAGGCTCAGGGCTCAGGTGTGAGCTTTTCTCTTGCTTCCTTAAGAGGTGGCCACGTTCAAGTTCTGCTTTTGCAACTAAGAGTCTACGTGTGGATTTTATGTGTAATACGATAAATAGCAGCTTTAGAAACCTATTAAGTTTTCTGGTTGACCTTTAAAAATTGCCTTGTTGTGGAAGAGATATCGACCACCCAAGGAAACAGAGTCTGGTATGTGCTGAGCATCTGTAACACCAAGGTATCACCAGACACAAGACGCGGACACAGAGGGTTGCCTGGGACAGTCACAGACTCTCCACCAAGGAAAAGCACATCATGGGGAGGACAGTGGTACAGGAAGTGCTAATAGAGATCTTAGAAAGGTCAATTGATAGAAGTCTCCTGCTAGCAAGAGGGCGTGGGATTTTGTGCAGCCAACATAGAGACATACAACACAGAGATGGTAGTTCTCTTTCTGCTCTGCTTCAGGGAGAAAAATTAGGCACAAGAATGACAGAAGAGAATGGTCTGATCCACTCACCTCTCCTGACATGCAGTCCATTCCTGGGCACACGCACCCCACCACCGTGCCACACACATGATCATTTCTCTGGTAACACAGGAGCTAAAACCAAGTCGTAACTGCCATCTTGAAGGGACTGAACACTCTGTGAACTGTGCAGCCAAGCTCTGTTTAAGGTTAGTATTTCTTCAAGTCACAGGAAGAAGAAAAAGCAAAGGTTGTTACCTTTATCGGTACATCTTAGCTCTAAAAATAATTTTAGTGTTATCCCCTACGGTGTGCTGGGTAGACGCAGAGACACGGAAGTGAGTGACATGCAGTCCCTTCTCTCCAGTTGCTCCTGTGTATGGGGATGAAACCGGGGCAGCGAACCAGTAAAAGAGGAGAGACAGACAATCCCGAAGAGATAGAGGACGATGCCTGAGGCAGGCGGCACCCCAGTGAGTATGGGGAGAGAGAGGATCCGTACCTACAGTCTAGAGGGGACATCTCCCCCACAGAGACAGGAGGAATGGAGGAGAGAGTAGATAATGACAACCAAGTCCCCAATATTGTGACTCTCAGTTTGTGCTGGAACCTCTTTGGGCCTTGCTGGATTTGTCACCAGCACAGTCTCAGAAGTTTCCAAAGTGGGTAGCTTATATTAAGAGAGAGAGAGAGAGAACTTAGAATCATTAGATTAAGGACTTGTAGGGAATTTCCTTATTTACAGTTAGGAGTTATTTCTTTAAAGAAGGCATCCTCTGGGGCGCTGGGTGGCTCAGTGGGTTAAGCTCTGCCTTCAGCTCAGGTCATGATCTCAGGGTCCTGGGATCAGGCCCTGCATGGGGCTCTCTCAGCAGGGAGCCTGCTTCCCTTCCTTCTTCTCTCTCTGCCTGTCTCTTTGCCTACTTGAGATCTCTGTCAAACAAATAAATAAAATCTAAAAAAAAAAAATCTTTAAAAAAAGTCATCCTCTGTAGATATCTTCTTAATTGTTATGATTAATGTCACTGAAGTTAACATTTCTAATAAAAATTCCACTGTTTTTTAAGAATGTAACTGATTGTTTATAGAACAAGATAAGGCAATGAATTACTGAAGTTATTCCCAAAACATAAAGAGATAAATCCTGAAAATGGACTAAAGAAATACAAGCATCTAGGTCAAATGCCTTCTGCCACTAATTTCCTAGTTTAACTACAATCCAGTAAATTGATCTTCCAAGACTGAGTCGAGCACGTTTCTGAATCCGGTCCTGCAGAAGTCCTGCAAACTTGATGGGACACAACAGGTAGAGGTGGCTTTGTCTTGAGTGTCACAAAGCCTCTGACTCGCTAATGACAGATACGTTCACTTTTTAGCTGTTTGCTTTAATCAGAGTTAGTAGACTCCGGATAGACTTAGATCGAGTCCCTTACAGCTCAAGCGACAGAGGAAAAGCGAAGAACCTGGAGTCAGGCAGCACCGCTCCTGGTTGTCTCCCCGATGACAAAGAGATCCCTTGTGGTAACAAAGGTGTGTCTGATTTCTCACTCCCTTAACTCCCTTCCAGTCCCAGACTGCCAACCAGTTCAGTCACGTCCGGTCCGTTCCAGAAAATCTTCAAGGGTCTTTGCTCTTTTTCATTTGTTAACATTTTAATTCCATTTGAACATCAGCTGGTTCTCAAAAAAAAAAAAATAATTAAGATAGAGGGACAAAATAGATTCCCCACAGAGATCTAATTCTTCTCTTTTCAGACTCCACTCCAGGACCCCTGTCGTTAGGAATGAAGCAGAAACACAGGCCGCCGCGTCCGAGCCGCAGTGAGGGGACGACCGAGTCCCCCACAGAAGGACCGGGAGGGCAGAGCCTCTTTCGCTTTCCATTGCGTTTGTTTCTTTCTTTCTCTCTTAGTTGACGGCATTTTCATTGTCCCAATTATGAAACAAAAAGATTCTCATTAAAAATTTTCAGGCAAGGGACGCCTGGGTGGCTCAGTGAGTTAAGCCGCTGCCTTCGGCTTGGGTCATGATCTCAGGGTCCTGGGATCAATTCCTGGGAAGTCAATTTACAAAGACATGAAGCTTAACTAATACAGTTAAATTAAAATACATGATTTCCATCTCAAAATATGGCAGACTGATAATATACATAAATAAAAGATTTTATTTATTATTTGAGAGAGAGAGAGAGAGTGAAAGAGAGCATGAACAGAGGGGAAGAGGGAGAAGCAGGCTCCCTGCTGAGCTGAGAGATCAACGTGGGGCTCGATCCCAGAACCCTGGGATCATGACCGCAGCCAAAGGCAGAGGCTTAACCCACTGAGCCACCCAGGTGCCCCAGACTGACAATATATGAACCTTCCCATCAAAACCACATAAAATGCTGGATCATATTACCTGGACTCTAAAATCTATAGCTGATCGCACAGGTAAATAAAGGAATCCCCATAGTGTTTTGAAAATAAGAATGTTTGGGGGTTAACTTTCATTCTCTATACTGATGGAAAAAGCACATGAGAACAGGAGGCATGAAACCAAGACCCCTGCATAAACCCTGGCACACTGAAATTCTATCCTCTGTGAAGAAGAACAAGAAAAATGTACCAACAAAGGAGGTAGAGAACAATACTTACACATATTCCTGGGTTCTTTGGGAAAAAGTCTCCTCTGAGAATTCATAACCGCAACCTGCCATCATGTGGGTTTGGGGTTCATGTCCACACTGTCTGTCTGGTGTCAGAAACTCCGAAAGAAAAAGTGAACGTACAATGGCCATAGGTTGGCAACAAACTTGAGCTTGTAGCAGACGCCCAAATCAGCCACACCTGGAGGGAGAGTTATTCAACCCCGACCTCATGGGAATCCCACAGACAGAGCTAAGCCCAGCAGAAGCCAGAAAGTGGAAAACCCAAAGAATGTGAGTAAACAAGCCGGCAGGAGCAAGAGTCAGCAAAAATAAAAAGCTCAGGTAGACATCTCGGAACAGAGATAACAGAGATAACACCACTGATGGTTAGAAACTCAGAGATTTCTTAAAAATAAGTAACTTTTCAAGTATTACCCAAGTTAAAGATAAAATTTTAACATAAAAACTAACTATTAAAAAGCAAGCAATTTTGAAAAAAAATTTAACTTCTAGAATGGAAAAATGGTGTGACTGAATTTAAAGCTAAGAGCAGATTAAATACATCTGCAGGAAGAATTAGGGAACCGAGGTAGACAGATCTGAAGAAAGAAAATGATCCAGTGCAGAGAAAGAGGTTTAAAATATGAATGAGAAGGGAAATAACACAAAAGTAGAACGTGAAGTTCTGGCATTTGCCCGACAGGAGAGAGGACAGAGAGGATAGGGGAAGGCAGAGGCTAACAGATGATGGCCAAGGATTTTTCTAGAATTGGTGAAAAGCACATGTCCTCAGATGCACCAAGAGTACCAAAGAGGAGAAATAAAAACTGTGCACACTTCAGCCAGGTTCCACGTATGCTTCCGGTGTGAGAGTCCTGCACGGCAGTCACAAGCGGGGAGCGGAGGTCCGTTGTTATGCACAAACGGCCCTTCAGGCGTCCGGGCAGGTAGCAGGCCGGCCGGCCGGCCCCGGAGGACAGCCCCTCTCACCACCTCGTGGCCCGCGCAGGCACTGGTCTTCCACCCCGCACACAGGCGCTCATGAACCCATCCGTTCACGTATTCTTCCATCGTTGCTTCGATCACACAGTCCACCCACTGAGGTCCTAACGAGGGCCACGCACGGGAGACCCGGGAGCCGCGCGGTGAACGCAGCCGACAATCCCTGCTCTGGCAAAGCTTCCGTTCCAGCCTCCGGCGCCGTCAGCGAGGAAGTACAGCAGACAGATTCAGTCCCCGAGAAGTAGAAACCAGCGGGATAAAACACAGAGGGACAGGGCCGGGGAGACAGTGGCGGGCCTCTTCCGTCAGAGTGCCCAGACAAGCTTCCCCCTGGGAGCTAAGACTAGTCTGAAGCCTGAAGACGAGGCAGAAGCCGGCATCTCAGACAGGGACCTCAAGAGCAAGGCCTTGTGGCTGGACCAAACCTGGCTCGGTTTAAGGAAGGGAATGAAGCCGGGGGTGGGGGCAGGAGCTTAGCCTCGAGGCCATGTGGAGAGGTGTGAGGCCAGCGAGAGGCAGGGACCGCTCACGGGGGCCCAGCAGGCTGTGCCAAGGAGTCTCTATTTTATTTTTCCCGCTTTTGGAAGCCATACATATGATTTTAAGCAACGAGTGGTGGGACTGGACGGACATCTGTGGGAGATCCTTTGGTCACTAAGCTACGGCGGCATTCCAGATGGAACAAACAAGAATGTAGGATCCCAGGTTCAACCCCCAGGGCAGTGACCCAGCAGAGATGGTGAAAGTGGGTCAGGGTGCAGCCGTGGTGATGGGAGCAGCCGCGGAGATGGGAGCAGCAGACAGACCCAGGACACATCTCAGAGGAGACACCATTCTGGCAAGGGAAATGGAACTTCCACTTTACTGCTTTCAGGCACCTGAGGCCCGTCTTGACTGCGGAACCCCACTGGACCAGCTTCTCCTCTTCATTTTTCCCACCTGCCCCTACCCCAGAGTCCAGCTAGGCACCTAGTCAGGTGCCCTTTGTGGTTGAACCCGAAGAAAACTCACGGAAGCGCAAGCAAGAGAGCCGCGAACCCGGTCCTGGTCCAGGAGCAGAAGGTGGGCCGCCTGGCCGAAGCCACACTCCCGAAGGGAAGTGGGAGGGACAGTGAGGGGCAGGAGCATGTAGCCCCGCAGAGGACACGGGGGCGGGGGCGGGGGCAGATGGCCTGGGGCCTGCAGGACAGTTTAAGGAAATGAAAGTTCTGTGCAAACTACTGCAGGGTTTTGAGCAGAGGAATGGTAGCCTCTGCCCCCTGAACTGGGGCCCCGCTGCAGACAAGGCTGTGCAAGCAGGAGACAGCCAGGCGCGTCCCTGGGAGATTGTGAAGTTCAAGGTCATGTCACACCCAAGCTGCAAGTATCCAGGCTCTCTGCGCTCCTGGCGGGGCTCCTGCAAGCCCCCACGGTGACCTTTCTAAGTGTTAAGGCAAACTTGAGTGACTTCCCTGTTCGAGAAGCCTCGTGCTTGCTCTCTGAGCCCCGGCCTGACTTCCCATGCGGCCCTGCTGCCTGCATGACCCCCCACCCCCCAGTACCCGCTGCTCCTGGGTCTGAGCCCTCCCAAGAAAGCTCCCTGCCCCCGTCCATGTCTCTTCCAGGCAGAAGGGGCCTTCTCTCCCGCCAGCTGCACAGCAGCTCCTGGTCTCCAACATGTAGCACAAACACCAAGTCTCGGAGTCAGGCTCTGTCGTGCGGCTTCCCCGGTGAGCTTCGGAGCCAGAACTGGCTCAGAGCCCGCCGCTGGCTTGCTGTGCACCTGACGAGCGTGGTTTAAGCCCAGCTTCCTACAAAGGCAGTAACGCCTACTGCGTAGAAGTGGCCTCGATGAAGTGAGATAAAACTCGAGAACCATGGGCCCAAGCACACAGTAGGTCTCGGGAAGTCGGCGTCCCCTCCAGACCTGGGGCCTCGACGCACAGGGAACGAGTAGGTCTCATTGACATCACAATGTCCCGTCGTCAGCAGCCGGGGAGTGCACCTGCTGGATGTCCGCGTGAAGGAGCACAGCACCTCTTCCAGGAAGGCTGCCAGGGGATGACGGCCATGCTGCCGGGCTCTGTGGCCACAGGCAAGGCCCTGCCGTTCCCTCCATCCCCGGGGGCTGGCACCCGGCGCTCCCGCGTGGTCCCTGCGGCGTCACTGCATTTCCCGTGTTGTGGTCAGGTTCCCAAGGGACACGTCCTGAGAGAGAGAGAGAGAGAGAGACAGGTACAGCGGGTCCCTAAAGCCACAGAGTGTCACATTCTCTACCTTCCACTCCTTTGAAGCATGTCACTGCTGCCGACCTGTGAGGAAGGGGCAATGAAAGGCTCCTCTGGGGTCTGAAGGCGTGTGAAATTGTGCCCGCATTTCCGAGGGCCTGCAGCCCAGACCACGCCTGGTCTTCCACAAGCAGCTGCGGCCTCTTCTAGGGTTTTTTTGATCTGATGACCCAAGAAATAAGACAGAGGGCAGGCCTCAGGGGCTCAGTGGTTAAGCATCTGCCTTCAGCTCAGGTCATGATCGCAGGCTTCCGGGATCGAGCCCCGCATCAGGCTCCCTGCTCAGCGGGAAGGCTGCTTCTCCCTCTCCCACTCCCCCTGCTTGTGTTCCCTCTCTCACTGTGTCTGTCTCTGTCAAATAAATAAATAAATAAAATCTTTTTTAAAAAAGAAAGAAAACAGAATAATGTCTCCATCCTCATCTTCACTGCCACAAACACTACCCTGGGCGGAGGGAAAGTGCCTGTCGATCTAGGCAAGAGTTAAAAGGAAGGATGAAAAGGAGAAACAGAAGTGAATCGTGCTGGCCCTTACTCGTCCCTTGCTCCACGCCAAGCCCCACAGCAGAGGCTCACGTCCCCACCGATCTGAGCGCTCGGGACAGCCCCACAGCTTTCCATGCTGCGCCTCGGCTGCGGAGGAAGCTCTGTCCAGGGACAGCTGGGAGGGCTCGTGGGAGCGGAGCCAGCTGGCCCGACCCCAGGGCCCACGCGTCCATCGCTGCGCCCTCCGCCTGGACAACTCCCGGCATCGTGGGCTTCAACCTCTGTTCTTCCTCCATGGGTCGTTGTAATCCGAGGAGGCATGCGAAGAAGCAGGCGGGCTGGAGCCGGAGAATTCCAGACGGAGAGCGGCCGGGCTGCTGCAGACACAGAGAGGGGAGAGCCCATGAAGGCCACCAGGACAGCCCGGCAGCAGGGGGTTGATATGCGGGGACGGTCTCGAGCAAGAGGCCCTTCCACCGCCACACCAACTCCGCGGGCTCGCGCTCCTGCTGCTTCGCGCTCCTGCTGCTCCGCACTCCCCCCAGGCCGTGTCTCAGGAGAATCCAGGGCTTTCCCACCTTCGCTCCAGGAGGAGGAAACAGCCTCCTTTGAGCTGACACGTGTCCTGACGGTTCGCTGGGCAGCGAAGCAGGAAGAGGCCCTTGAACAGGGACAGAGGGAAATCCCGTCATCAGACTCCGGCCTCCTGGCCGGGCCTCAGGGAGGTGCTAAGGAAACGGTGCTTGGCCCGGTCCTGGGCCACAGGGGCATCGCCTGGCCTAGACCCGAGCCCGGCCCGCAAAGCTCCCACACAAGATAAGCTGCGTTCGCACTTGGCTCCCGAGGCCCGTGAGGCCGGAGCCACCCCTCCTGCGGCGGGACCCCCTCGGGGCCAGGCGGGGCCCCTGCAGCAGCTGTCCCTGCACACTGCCAGGCTCGCAGGCCCCGTCCCCATGGCTCTTCCTGTTGTCTAAGCTCCCGGCGGTTCTCTGCTGCCCTCAAAGCACCTCCTCCTCCCACGGAATGGCCTTGGGAGTCTCCCCGTGCTGTCTCCTTGAGGCCGGTCACTCAGACAATACTGACAAGCATGTCCCACGTGCAGAACCAGCAGGGACCAGGGCAGGCCCGTCCTCACTCCCGGTGCCAGGAGTCTGGGGGTTTCACGAGAAGGAGAAGGGAGCTCAGACCTACCACAAAGGAGGCGCTCTGGGTGGGGGACATCCAGAAGAGCACCCCAAGCCCTGTCGGCAAACTGTCCCGACATCGAGCTGAGACGGAGCCCACCAGGTGGACGACGCTGCCCGGGCGCTGAGCGACCACACGGGCCAGTCACTCGGGCTCTCAGCCGCGAGGACTCGTCCTTTTCAGGAGTCCCCTCCGCAGCCCCCACGTGAGGCAGGGACGTGGCCCGTGCTCGGGGTCCAGCAGCCCCTCGTGCCCCGGGCTGTCCGGCGGACGAATGAAGGAAGAGCGGCTGCTACACCCGCCCAGGGCCTGCCCCAGGGCCTGCCCCTGCTCCGGCGCCTCCACGCCAGCCCCGGTAACAGCAGGAGCGAAGCCGCGAGGCTCGGCGAGCTCTGCCCGCGCCGTTCCTCTGCGCGTGGCTGTTGGAACCGCTGGCGTCGCGGGCAGCACCCGTCTGCGCTCCGGGCCACGTTCCTCAAAGGCGAACCGTCTCGGGCGAGGGGCGGCTGAACACTGTGCCTGGCAAGGAGGTAAAATGTGAGTCTTACAGGAAGAAAAAGATACCTGAGGAGCAGAATGAAAATTTCACATGAATTTCAAAGTCTAAGTCAGGAAACCAAATGCATTTCGGCTCTCTGGTGGGCAGCTTTAGGCTCGGCCCCAGCATCGGAAGGGAGACCCGCTTCCCCTCGCCTTGGCCCGGCTTTGGGGGCCCTTGTCGAAGTTCTCACACGAGACCTGCCCTCTGAGGGTGCCTTTGACGTGGGAAGGCACATGCTGGTGCCAAAGAGGCAGCTCCGTCCAGCCGTGAGCGGGCCTGGAGAGCCGCAAACCCAACCAGAGGGGACCCTGGGCAACAGGAACAAAGCATTCACTCTTGCAGTGTTTCCAAAGCAGAGAAGTTCCAGGTTACTTAAATGAGCAGCTTAAAAATGTCGTCAAGGACCCACGTTCTCTCCATGTTCTCCGTCTGCCGTCCTCAGCCTCAGGCATGGGCTCTCGTGCACCCCAAGATCGGACGACATCGGGCACACTCAGGGTGGTATGGCCGTAGACCTCTCGCATCTCCAAACGGCTGCTCCCGTTGCAAGCACTGTACCCTCGCACAGGACACGGGAGGGTGAAAACCTTTCCTACCTCACATTCCTTTCAAAGAAGAACTTTCCCGGTTGGTTCCCCTACTCTAGCAGACGCCCCCTCCCATCGTGCTGGACAGAACTGCAGCACAGAATCACAGGCAAAAGGAACAGAGCCGCTGTGAGTAGACTGTCCCAATTCCCGGGGCCGGTCGCCCTGTCTCCCCCGAGAGTGCAGTGACCAATACCTGGGTCTAGTCTGGCAAGGCAGAGTGAGGTTGATGGGTGTCAGCACAGGGAGAACCAGCAGAGCGAGGAATTCGGCACCTTCCCTCACCCCCAGCATGGAGAGCCCCACGGGACACGTGAGATGATTAACTGGGGAAAGAAATGTCGAGTGGCTGCCTGTGTTCACGGGAGCCTGACATTGTCCACAGAGCACGTTATGGCTGTGTCTACCTCCGGAGTGCCCATGTCACCCATGTGTCCCCCAGAGGGATCTGGGAGCGCAGGCAGAAGTCCCATGCATGAAAGCTGGACCTTATCGCTCACCCAGCTCTCCTAGATCCTACACACCTCACTGCACAGACAAAAGAACTAAGAACAGAGAAAGGGCTTGACCCAGGTCAGACCATCGGTGGCCAAGGCAAGATGGCAGCCTCTCAGGATGCTATCCGCCTGTCTGCACAAAGCCTCTTGGCTCCATCACACAATTCAATAAATACCTACAAATAACCAGAGTCCCATGGATGCCACAGGCCATGAGAACAGAAGGGCAAGAAGGCGTGATGGGAATGACTTTCTTGAAGCATCAACATTCCTCAAAACATACAGAAAACGAACACACTTCACCTTGGAGTTGAACAAAACTGAGCTAGTTCATCATCTGCGGCTTATAGGGACGAGTTGTAGGACGCTGCAGGACAAAGTGAAAAGAGCATTTAGCAATCAATTAAAAATAGATATGATGCTAGACTGTAACAGATGAATGTGGGTTTCAACTATCGAAAGAGAAAAGGCCTTTGTTCCCGGTTCCCATTTAAACACTGACACAAATAGGGCCGCCTGCACAACTCACAGGCCCAAGAACTTCCTTTTCGAGATTCTCCCCTTCGCCATATCAAACATGTTAAGATCCCCCGATCACAAGTTAAAATGACTGACACATTGAGGTGCCTGGGTAGCTCATTCAGTTAAACCGTCAACTCAGTTTCTGCTCAGGACATGATCTCAGGGTCCTGGGATCGAGCCCTGCGTCAGTCTCTGTGCTCAACGGGAGGTCTGTTTCAGGATTCACACTCTTCTTCTCCCTCTGACCCTTCCTCCAGCCTGCTCTCTCTCTCTCTCTAAAAAAGGAATAAATCTTTAAAAAATAATAATTGATATACAATATACAACTTGGTAATAATTTGTGTTGCATTTGACTAATTGAAACTTTTTTTTAACATTTACTTAAATATTAATGATCCTTTTCTGATGCTGTAGTTTTGAATTATATGTTTCCTATATCTATCTCAAATATTTTAATGGACCCTTAGAAAGTCCTAAGCCCTAGGCCATAGGCCGACAGCATCAAGTGGTTAAAGTGAGAAACTACGGACCTTTAGATCCTGTAATTCCACACAGGGAGCCACAACAAGGAGCTGAGGAAGACACTTGACACACCAGTCACCCATCTTAGCGTTCTAATACGACCAACTCACGTCTGTATAGCATTTTGTCCCCTACCCAGGTCTTTCACGTATTTTATTTCATCTGATTCTCTTCAACGGCCTAGTATATAGAAACTAAATTTGGCTTATTGATAAGGAAACTTTGATTCAGAGAGGTTGGCTTATTTACTATCACACAACTGATAAGGAATAAACCCAGATTCGAGGGAATGGTCCTAACACACCAGTTCCTATATATCTTGGGTCACAACTTCAGCCCCTTGTTGACAACCAAATCTGAATTTTTCTGCTTCATGACCGGGAGCGGGAACAACTAGTTGACCCAACTTCTCTTAGAAGCATCTTAGGGGCCCTAGCTGCTGCTGCTGGAATGCCATTCTGTCTGGTAAAATGGAGCCCATCAGAAAGATCTCAACTGTCCGACCAACACATATTTCTCTTCGGTCTGATTTCCACTAGAATGAGCACTGGAACGGTTGGCATCATAGGTAACAGGAATCTGGAAGTGAGATCTGAGCCCTTTGACTGCGACTGCCCTGGAGTGGGAATCCCAAGGGAAGGGCTGTCACACACGGGCTGGGGTAGCCACGGGTCTGCTGTGCGATTAAGGAAGATCCCTAATGTCAACCAAACCAGCACCCTGCTCTGGATGGTGTCTTCAACATGCCACAGTGGAAGTGGCTGGAAACACAACACCTGGACCCGAGACCTGAACCCCGGGAAGAATGAAGCAGTCTGAGAGCACCGACTGGGAGGGCACGTGCAGTCACCAACCTGCCTCGTGTAATGGCTCTGCTAACTCCTACGACTTTAAGGCCTGCGTCCGTGGCAATGCCCTGGCGCACAGCAATCCCCACACACGCCTGTGGATGACGCAATGCATCATAGGGCAGTAAAGCGGGGCCTTCTCCCCATCCAGCAATCCTACTTCCAGATTCCAACATTACCCACTGATACTGAGAAGGAATTTGTGAGACAGCTGCATGCTGGAACAGGCCACAGGATTTTTTTTAAACTGAAGGCAAGGCCAAAGCCTCAGGGCCTCTAGCAGGATGGCTGGGATTTCTCCGACGGGCTCTATGTCACTGGACAAAATGGAGAGCCCAGGGCCCCTTGTGTCCAGGAGGGCTGGGGTCAGCCTATTGGGGTGAGGTTGGAGTTCAGTAGGTCCAACTTGCTCCTTTGAACAGAATAAGATCAAACGTTATCTGACCACATTCAGGCCCTGAATCTGAACACTAACTTGCCAGTTTACAACCCCAGGGACATGAAACTGAGCACCCAAGCTTCCTCCCCATGAACTTTGTGCAGCCTTGTCCTTCCCCCTCTTCCATGGTTGGTTTCAAAAAGGGGCAGTAGGACACTGGGGAAAGGCCTCCACCCCTACACTGAAAACTGAAAGTCTGGGAAATGACCATGGCAGCCAGTGTGCCCCGTAGCGGCACAAGTGTGACGCCGATGATAAGAGAGCGTAGGGCCGGCGAGTGCTTCCCAGTCGGCTGCTGTATTCCAGGGTCTGGAATAATCTGTGCAGAGGAACACAGCGTGTGAGGAGAACCTCCGTCCTCTCGCTCACCCGCTTCTTGGCCGAGCCTCACTAGCGATTCACAGACTTCTCCTCCGTGTCCTCATCTCTGGGTCAGCGGGAACTCTGTGTGAAATGACAATGAAGGCCAACAGGGAGGTTAAAGACACTGTGGCTTGGGGTTCGAATGCGCTTTTTCTGCCAAGCCTGTAATCCTGTTGTTTTAGGCCTCAAGGACAGGGGCCATTTAACATGCTTTTACCATTCCCACTGCATGTTTCTCAGAGCCGGGCATGGAGTAAATGCTCAATAAACATGTGTTTACTGGGACCGTGTCAGGCCAGCTGAACCACCGAAGCCGTTCAGTGGAAGACGAATGACATCTGCAGATTTCGCAAGTATCCCAACCAGAACTTCCTTTCGAAACATTCTTCCTCCAAGTTCTCCTTTGAAGGCCATTTGATTATATTCATAGTGCTAATCCCGAAATTGTAACTCCCACACTTGACACAGCATAATTTAGGGCAGGCACTGCTCTTTCAAGAGCTCAGAGGTTTCAGAGGAAAGCAAACACTCCTCCCTTCTTGCCCTCCACTCACACGCTCTTCCCTTCACTCTGGAAGTGACAGTACGTGGTTTGAGACGAGGGGGAGGAGTTGTCATTACATGTTGTCTTCCTGTGACTTCTCACTGCACTTGGAAGAAAATCCAAACCCTTCCCACACTCCGCCCACTTCTCCAGTCTCACTTCCTGCTTCTCTCCGCCCCTCCATTCTCTACCACAGGACGTATCTTGATTAATTTCTTAAACAGAGTCTCTTCTAGAAGTCTTCCCTGACTGGAAAGTTTTTCCAGGACTGATTCCTGCAACCCCCAGGTCTTGCTTTCATGTGACCTCCTTCCTTGACTGTGAAAATACAGTAGGGTTGCCCCTCACACTTTGTCTCTTCTGGACTTATGTTTTATCCTTGAAGCACTTCTTTGGATTTGTAAATGAGTATTTTGTTGCCTTCTTGGTCTCCCACAGTAGCCTGGAAACCCTGGAGAACACAGGCCACTTTAATTTTGTTTCTGATTGTGCCTCCACAGCCAGGCACAGGGCTCGACTCCGGGTAGGGCTTTCAAAAACACGTGTTGAGCAAACAAATGAATGAATGCTTTAAGAGAAATCTGCCCCTTGCTCTCTGACTATCCTATTTTCCCATCTCAGATCCCTCCTGGAGGCTAAGAAGCATTCTCTCCTAATCAGGGGACACTAAAACTTCTACGGTATAGCTAAGTTAGGCCGCTGGGGGACACTGTTCATTGGTTCCTATCATGAACCACTAATGAATAAGGAAGAAATGAAGAAAAATACATAGAATCAGATGAGGAGGTATGAAATGTATGAATAAGATATGAAATATACTACAAATGAAATGTACCCCACGTGAAGAAAAATGTACAGAATCAGGTAGGGAGTTATGGTAGAAATACGTCCTTAAAATGTAAAGAAAGTACTCATTTTAGAGCTGCCCATCTCTTAGACAGACTGTAACCCCTCTCAAGTGTAGGTCATATGCTTCTGAAACAGAAAACTGTTTCCTTCTTCTCTACTCACTTCCGTACTCAAATGTCCCGGACTTTTCTGCCACACCAAGCAATTCTCCAACAGCCGTGGGTATCCTATACTTTAACTCAATTCTGACGCGATTTACCTAGAGATGGCATCAGATCCCATAGGCAAAGGGCCCAGTCCCACAGGCCTGGTCCCACTGTGACCTCTCTGTCCCAGATCTCAGGTCATCTCCAGTATTCTGGCCAGCTATAACTCAGAGATTCCCATGACCTTCAACCCCAAGCTTGATCATTTGCTAGAATGGCTCACAGAGCTAAAACAACAACAAAACACAGATTCCTATAAGTTATTACAAAGGATACTGAGAGATACAAATGAACAAACAGCCACATGAAGAGATACATAGGGCGAGGTCCAGAGGGGTCCTTGCACAGCGGCTTCTGCCTGTCCTCGTGGAGTCTGGGCTACGCCAGCCTCCTGGCATGTGGATGCATTCTTCTTCACCAGCAGGGAAGCTCTCTGAATCCTACACTCAGGGAATTTTATGGAGGCTTCATTACATGGGCAAGATTGATTAAATCATTGGCCATCATTGGCCATCCGTGGTTGATTCGACCTCCAGCCACTCCCCTCTGCCCAGGCAGAGGGGGAACTGAAAGTTCCAGCCCGCCCTCTAATCCCACGGTGGATTGTCCTGAAAACCAGCCCCCACTGTGCAGTTATCTAGGGGCTTTCTAAAACTCACCTCATTAACAAACTCAGTTGCTGTCCTTGAAAGGCATTGCTGTGAACAACAAAAGACCCTTCCCACCTTAATCTCTCCTACCACTTAGGAAATTCCAAAGGTTTGAGGAGCTCTGTGCCAGAAAAGGGAACAAAGACCAAATACATATTTATTTTAAGTCACAATATCACAATAACTCCAAGACTAATAGGGTTATGTCATTTTGAGAAGATGACCTAGGATCTAGCAGAAGGCATCTGAGTGCCTTGGGAGAAGATGACCCAGACGGAATCTGCCTTCTCACTCCTCAGTCTACTTGCAGGCTCCCAGGAGGCTGAGCCCAGAGTAAGATGCCGGGCAGCCCTCCTGGCATTCCTTGGCTGTTGTTATGGCCTCAATTTGATTACATAATTAGGGAGACGTACCCCTGCTTCCACCATAATTTTCCATGGGATTCGAATTCCAAGTGCCTGAGAACCAAGTGTCCTCAACAGACCTCAGCTCAGCTCAGCGGGTGTGGACAGCAGGCCGTCTGACGACCGCAGTTTTCTGTCCCGCGTGCTGTGTATTCGATAGCGTCGGACATGACGTGCGGCCACATCACTGGGGCTCTGGGGTTCCCGGCCGTGCTGAGGAATGTGCAGGCAACTTACCCCACATGTTGTGCCACAGTTGGCTTGCAGTTCCTTTGCTGCCGTACCTCCCTCGTCTGCCTCAAGAGCCTAGTTTTTCCAGATGCAGATTTATTATATTTAATATTGATAAACAGATTCTTCATAATAAATCTCTTCCCCCTCACACTAACTCTGTGATCTTGGCAAAGTTAGCCTCTGGATAGCTCGGTCTCCCCATCAGTAAAATGAGGATTTTAGTATCTACCCCATAGAGGTAGGGAATAGGTAAGCTCTTAGGAGCACCCAGAAATGCGTAATGATAACCGGTGCTCAGTACATGTCACTTGATATGATGAATGTTGCTGTGTTGTTATTTTCAAGTCAGCTCCTGGAAGGGCAGGAGCTGGGCTCATGCGTTCCTGGGTCCCAGGGGCCTGATTCAGTACTTGACACAAAGAGGGCTCCACACACACGTGACGAGTCGTCTGTACTATTCAAATGCTGCTTGTCACCTAGCTGCTTGCTCTCTCACTGTGCAAATCTGAGAGCCCCAGCTGAGCTGTTGTTTCCTGCAAGGTAGGGGATCCCCTTTGCCTTTGTGTGCCCCACCCCACCCGGCTCACATCAGGTTCTTGATGACTCGTCACAGAATGCAACTACTGTGTTTCTTAATCTGGAACCAGGAAATCATATGGGGCATGTGCGGGAGCTCCCGGGGCAGTGACGTCATGACTGAGGAGTGGGAGGAGCCATCAAACCAGCAGAGTGTAAGATGGGGCTCAGGCAGGCAGGGAGTCAAGGTGCTTAGCCAAAGGCGGGACTGTGTACTGACTGTATGCTCCTTGTGGGCAAAGCCCACGCTTCCTTTCTTCTCAGCTCCTCACGTGGGGCCTGACACGTGCTCACTGCACGTCCATTAAACAGAAAACTCATACTCCGAGGCAGGGAGCTTGCGCTGCTCTGCAGGGTTTAACAGATCCTTGTTGGCTCGCCCCTGCACCCACATACAGCGCTCCTGCCCCATTCTATGCCTGCTAGCACACATTCTCCATCCTTGGCTAGACCCTCAGCTCAGTTTTGACCTGGCAAGATGAGAGTCACACTTTGAAATCACGTTTGTGCAAAACTGCTGCAGACGGTCAACGCTTGGCTGGAACCGCTTCTTGGTGTGCAGAAAGGCAGCAACAAAGACTGGCGACTCCTCTCAGGTGGGACACAACCCTTCTTCGCTACTCCTGGAATGTAAACTCTTTTTGAACCGAGTCGACCTCAGGAAATAGTTTTCCCCCAGTCCCAGGGCTCTGAGGAATGTTAGCAGAGAAGACTCTTCAGAGACAGACCTACCAGAACTACCGGTCAAACAAGGCTGCTTCCCTTCCCATCATGTGTTAGAGAGGACAGAGCTTTCAGTTTTGATTTACCCCACCAGCACCAACCTCCCCTTCCAAACAAAGGCTAGGTAACGTGCTCTGGACAGCAAGGACAGAAGAGCTAAATCTACCAGGGCCCTAGACAATAAGGATGTGTGTTACCGCGCATCATGTAAAGGTCAGAGGTAGGACAGTTTCAGAGTGGGTGAATTCACCGGCACAGACACACAGACACATCACGGATCTGGCTGAGCTCTTCTGCAGCTTTCTCCCACAGCCCCAAGATGTGCCGTAGGTCAGGCCTCATGTGCTGTAAACAATCTTCAGAAAGAGGAAAAGGGAATCTCCCTATCTGTGTCCCTCTATCAGATGTCCCCTGTGTCTCACTGGCCAGAACTGGCACCATCTAGCCATCCTTCAACAATCCCTGGACGAGGCAAGGCCACCAGAACTGACCAAAACCGATGAAGGTCCGCCCTCTGATGTGGGGTTCCTATAAAGGACACAGCCCCTCAGAGAAGGGCAACCAAAATTAGGATTCTGACAGCAAGGAAGAGGGAGATAGCTTCCTCATAGCCACCAACAGTGTCGGCAACAGAAAAGACTGCCCCATTGCTGATCTCAAGGAGAGGACGAGTTAAACTGCATTAGCCTTATTCCTGGGGAAATCAACTATTTCAGGACAAGGATCTTGCCTACCTGGAGCTACAATCTGACCCAAGAGAAAAGGACTTGCAGAAGCATTAACTCAGAACCACCATTCCCCACGGGCTGAAGCCACAGCCAGGCTCCAGCAGAACCTTCTCGCAGGCCTGCATCTTCCCGCGCGCTGAGTCACCCGGTGGGGGGTGCGGACACACGTCCGACTCCAGATCGACGTCGAGACTGAATCGGGGGATGCGGCCCCGGATGCACTCTGTGACAGAACGCACCCACGCCTCTCTCTGGAGAATCCAAAACTCCTTTCGTGAGCAAGAAATGCCACGCCCGGCTTCCGCGGGGACCCGGCTGGGGCCTTGTAAAGGTTCTTTTGGAAAATCTTAAAATCATTTAATCCTTATTTGAAAAAAACAACACATACTTTTCCACAAAGAAATGGGTTAAGCAATGGTGGGATCCCGAAGACATGCCTAGGTTTTCCTCCCTAGGAATTCCCTCAAGCGAGCCGCTTCCCGGGTCACTCACTATTCGTCCCCTTAAGTTCGGGTCGGCCGGTCCCCGTCCGGCTCGCGGTCCCGGGAGTCTGGCAGGACCCAGCGCCCGCAGCTCGCGCTTCCGTCTTGCTGTTCTCCGAAGGGTAAGCGGGAGCTGCGGGCTCAGCTCCGGAGGCTTCTCTGGGTTCTTCGCCTCCTCGCGCCCCGGGCAGTCCTCGCCCCTGAGCCCTGCCCCTGTCGCGGCGGGCCGGACCCTCACCCCTCACCGCCGCTCGGGTCCCTCAGCAGCGAGCAGCCCGACTGTCCCTCCACGAAATCTGCGGCTCCGGCGGCTGCTCTCCACAGAGCGCGGCTGCTACCCCGGCTTCGGGCGGCGACGCCGGCTTCCGGCTGCGACCCCGGCTTCCGGCTGCGACCCCGGCTTCCGGCTGCGACCCCGGCTTCCGGCTGCGACCCCGGCTTCCGCCGCAGAAGCAGTTTCCTCCGGAAGAGCCGAGCCGCAGGGTGCAGCGGGAGAAAACGCCCCTGAGGCACGCGGCGGTGGGGGGCCCACGTCCAGGGCGGTCGTCCCCGCTGCGCCTCGGGCAGCCCGCGCCGTTCAAAGCAGGGTGACGCGGCGCGAGAAGCTCCAGGAGGGCTGAGTGGCGAACGTGCCTGCGGGACAAGACTGTGTCGTCGCGCAGGTGTCCGTCTCCGGCGACCCCGGGGTCAGCTGCGCGGCTCCCCCTCAGGGAAGACACGTGGAGTAGCCGCCACAGTGAGGAGTGCAGATCGCGGCGACAGGGCGTCACTCCGTGTCTGGAGACCGACGACCGCCAAGGTCGGCGCCCTCACGAGCCACGCGGCGGGAATCCGAGACATCACGGAGCCGCTGTCCCCTCGTGACCAGACCCGGCACGACAGCGGGCACCAGAGCGGCCGCGAACGGGTGGACAACGCGAGCCACAAAGACGCGCGACATGCACGGCCGGAGCTACAGCGCGACGGCGACACTGAGGTGCAGCCACGAGCCCCACGGAGGCCCACAGGAGGACTCGGCCTCGCGCGAGCGTTGAACAAGGCTTAGCCCCGCGCTGCTTCCTTCCTTTCTTTTTTTTAAAGATTTTTATCTACTTACTTTGGCAGGAGAGAGAGCGCGCGTGAGCAGGAGGAGGGGCAGAGGGGAAGCAGGCTCCCCGCTGAGCGGAGAGCCCAACGTGGGGCTCGATCCCAGGACGCTGGGGTCATGACCCCGGCAGAAGGCAGAGGCTTAGCCCCCTGAGCCACCGCGCCCGAGCCCGGCGTTTCTCTGAGGCAGAAGTAGAGGCGTGGAAAGGAAGCTCGGGCCAGGCAGAGGCTTCTCCGGGGTGGAGCCGGCCCTGCACAGGCCCCAGGATGCGCCGGCGGGGAGGCTGCGGAGAAACGACCCCGCGGCGCTGTGGTCGCCGTCTCCTGTCTGGCTCATGCGCAGAGCGAGCTCGGCTCTTCCCGGAGAAGGTCAAATCGCCTCACCTCAGAAGCGAGCTTCCCCGGGACTCTTCCACTCGGACCAACAACAGCAAAACCATTGGACATGCCCAGGGCGGCCGCCCAAGGCACACAGCGCGGTGGGGCAGAGCCCCCCACTGTGAAGAGTCGGTTGAAAAGCAGAAGCCCTGAGTCGCGGGGCCCTTCCAGCCGAGACAGACGGTCGCTGGCCCTGCATCCGCTGTGTGGCCGGTGCTTTTCAGACGGAAGAGCGGGACCGAACGAGCGGGTGTTACACTTACCTTAGCGAGAAGAACGCTCGAAGAGTCGGGGGTGGACTCGGCCCTCCTCTAACAACATCCTCACACGGGCCTAGTGTCTGCGAAAGTCAGCGGCCAGTGAAGAGGGGGGGTACTCCAGAAAACACCAGAGTGAAATCATTTACCATTAGGGAGAAATATTTAAAAAAATTTTTTTAAGATTTATTTACTTTATAGAGAGAGTATGAGCAAGGGGAGGGGCAGAGGGAGAGAATCCCAAGCAGATTCCCACTAAACACGGAGCTGGATGCGGGGCTCGACCCCAAGCCCCTGCAGCCAAGAGTCAGACGCCCAACTGACTAAGCCACCCAGGCACCCTGAGAAATATTCAAATTTGAATCTCATTGTAAGTTTTGTATAAAAAACATTTTCTAGGTGTATTAAGGATTTTATGTGTATGAAACTAAAGAAAAAGGAGAAGCAGGAACAGAAGCATAAACAAGCTAGAAGAAAAAGTAAGTTGATTCTAACTCATCTTGGGGTAGACTGGCAATATTAAGATATGGCCACAAATAACAGGACACCTCTCCCACGAAGCCCACCTGAATCTGAGCAGGCTTGAAACCACTCTGCTAGAGCAGCTGACATCTGAGACTATGTCAGAAAAGGCTTCTGTGCTTCTCTATTGTTTGCGGGGACACTCATGTTTAGAGTCCCTGAGCTGCACGCACCCCTCAGCTGCATGGAGGGCAGGCCACAGGGAAGCACTCCAGGGACAGTCCCAGCTAAGCCTTCCAGCCATCCCACAAGGCTCCAGAAATGGGTCATGCCATCTTGGAGTCTGTCAATCATCCAGCTGATGAACTCTGAATAACTTCTGTCCACACTGGGTGGAGCAGAAAAATTACCAGCTGAGCCTACCCGATTCCTAACCTACAAAAATTATAAAATGGGATTTAATTTATGCCATTAAGTTTTGGGATCATTTGTTATGCAGCTATAGATAAATAGAACCAAAAGAGAAGAACTTTCTAAGCACAAAGTCTTGGCTGGAATCAAAATAAAAGAATAACAGACTTGAAATTGGAAAACTGCTTTATGGCAATTATTATCATACACAAATTAAAAGGCAATGATGCACTAGAAAAATATCGTTGTAACACGTGACAAACCAACCATTTAGAAGAAAAGTGCAATAGAAAAAGAATGGCAAATAACAAAAAGCAGTTAACAGAAAAAAAATTTTAAAGACAAAAAAGATGTTTAAAATGATTAGGAATAAAATAAATGCAAATTAGATGGCAATAAGGGACCTTTTTGCCTTCAAATTCACAAAGAGTTTTGAAATGATAATATTCGGTGCTAGGAGACTGTAGTGAGGCAAGAATTTTCTAATCTTGCAGGTGGAATTATAAATTGGTAGTCTTTAAGGAGAACAAGTTGAAGATACAAATCAAGAGTCTTAAATACTCTTTGCTCAAGTATTGCCACTTCTAGGAATTAAAAGGACATGTGGCCAAGCTTTCTGATCAAAGCATTAATTCTAATAATGAGAAATTATAAACAATAAAACATTCAACAAAAAGAGAAATGTTGCTAAGTTTTAAATAACTGAACACAATATAGTTATCAAAAGCTTGGTTTCCAAATTATTCAGGGACAAGGGAAGGGAGGGAAATGGTTGAAAATAAATAAAAAGAATAGCCACAAATTTATTGCTATTGATGGATGGATAGATTAAAAGACTGGATGGAAACACACCAAAATATTCAGAGTCGTTTCTGAATAAAGGCTTGGAGGAGGGGATTATTTCCTTCTTTTTCCTTATCTGTGTTTTCTGGTTTTTTTCAACATGAAACTGTATTAATTTTATAATCCAAAAAAACCACGTTATTTTAAGTTGGTAACTAAAGAATAAATTCCAAAGCAGTACCTCTAGCAAATGTGAACACAGGGACCTTGAAGCTGAGAGGTCCTCTCAGAAGCCAGGAGCTCCCCTCCAGAGACCTGCTATGGTCCGTGTTTTAGAGCAGCCTGACCTCTCAGCTTTCCCTGCCTCCATGAACTCCAACCTCCAAAGTTCTCTTTCTCTCATCCCTCCCTTTGCCCACCACACATCACCACCATGGGTATCCACACATACATGCACACACACACACACACACAGACAAGCTAACATTTCTAGTCCTTCAGTTTCTTTATTTGCAGGTAGAGATCGCAAACAGACAGCCCAGGACCAAATAGACTGTTTTTCTTTAACATCTATTCCCAAAATGTGTTACTTTTATTTTTAACGAGTTACCAATATTAAAAAATTAGGAGAGATTTTCACTTCCAGAAAGCTGGAGTAGACTTAGTTTATTCTACTCCTCCCACTAGGTACAACTAAACCTTGGACATTGTAAAACAAACAGAAGGCTCTAAAAAGTAAAGACAAGAAGCCAGACTAGATAGGACCCTCAGGACCTGAGAAACAGCACAATCATGAGTTTCTTGAATTTTCTTTTGGGCTCAGACTTGCAATTAAGTTTGTAATCTAGAAATGTTGGTGTTCATAACAGGTGCCGATAACAAAACCCCCAAGAAAAGCCTGCTTTGTGAAGCCTGAATGACACAACGACAGAAAAAGGGCAGCCCAACAATACAGAAAATGTTTAAACAATAACGGCTCTACTCCAGCCAAACATTAAGAAAAAGATCAGTGACCCCTCCCATACCTGCAAGTGGGAGGTCTTGATTTCCACTGTTGTGAGGCTACATTGAGGTGCCCCAACCACCCCACTGCGGGGGTCAGAGATAGCCAAGTAGAGATTTTCATCCACTATGACTGGTAGGCAACCCTAACCTCCTGCTCTCATGGGGAACCTATCAAGCAGTAATGAGGCACAGCTACCGTTCCTCAAAGGGGTGCCTCCCTACCTCCCACCACTTGAGTGTCAAAGGAGGCCAAGTGGTGAACCTGGACAAACCTGGCCTTCTACATTTCCTGAAAGCTGTCCACTTCCTTTGCCAGAAGGGTGTCAGCAGAGGTCAGATAAAAGAGTAGGCTTAAATAAAATCCTAACACAATACAAAAATGTTCTCTTTCCCATCAAAGGTCACTGATCACCCCCCAAACCAGGAGGGTCTCAAAGGGAATGAAAAAAAAAAAACCTTCAACAGATGCCAACACAGAGAGGGCCGATATGTAAGACTTACTCGACAAAGATTTTAAAGCTTCCCATGACACAAATGCTTCAACAATAACTGTGTAACATGCTTGAAACAAATTAAAATATAGAAAGCCTCAGTAAGCCATAAAAAAGCCATAAAAAAGAACCAAATGGCCATTTTAGAATCAAAAGCTACAGTCCTCAAAATTGAAAGCTCAGTGTACTTGCACTAGTTTCTTACTGCCACTGTGGCAAATGATCACCAACTCAGTACCTTGAAACTAAACAGATTCATCATCTTAGAGTTATGGAGGTTGGAAGTCTGGAGCAGGTCTCCCTGGGCCAGAATCAAAGAGTGTCACAGCTAAGTCACGTCATGGAGGCTCTGGTGGGGAATCCGTGTCCTTGCCTTTTCCAGCTTCTTGAGGCTGCCCTCGTGCCTTGGCCTGTGGCCGTTCCCTCATCTTCAGTCATCGCCGTCTGTACTGGCCTGTCTCGTTGCTTCACTCTGGTACTGACTCTCCTGTCTCTTTCTCACCTACAAGGACCCATGTGGTCATACTGGGCCCACCGAGGGAAGCCAGGTTAATCTGCCCATCTCAAAATCCTTAATCACATCTGTGAAGGTCCTTTGGCCCTGTAAGGTAATATATTCACAAGATCTGGGGATTAGGATGTGGACTTCTTGGAGGGGCCACTGCTCTGCCTACTGCAGTCTGCCTTCTGGCTCCCAAAGATTCAGGACCATCCCATGTGCAAAATGTATTCACCCCATCCTGAGGTCCTCTAAAGTCTCACTGTGTTACAGCATAAACTCAAAGTCCAAATTCTCATCAGCTCAAATTTCCAAATGCTTTCATCTAAGTCATTTAAACAGCGATGGGAAGACTTTTATTATGATCCAGCCTAGGGAAACTGCCTCTCCCTGTAAAGGCAGGCATAAGATAGCAAATTAGGGAATTCCCACTCAAAAAGAAAAATGGAAGGAAGACGGGAGTTACCAGGCCCAGTGAATTTTGAGATCCAGCTGGGAAAATTTTGTAGGTTTCAAGGCCTCTCTGGCTAATGGCTCCATTCCCTGAGCTCACAGCTCTACCTTGGAATTATCATTTTCATTCCCATTTCTCCTTCTCATGAAAGGTAGACTTGTTTGCAGCTGAATAGTGTTATCAGCATGTTTTATAGCTGTAGAATGTTGGGGGGTCCGACAGCTTTATCATTCTTTAGGGAATGTGCTCAGTAGTTTTTTAAAAATAAGAGAACTCTCCCAGCCCAAATGGTATTCCTGGAGAATTGTATCAAACCTTAAAAAATAAACAAACATTCTATACGTTCTCTTTCAGAAAACAGAAGAGGAGGGAACATTTCCCAGTTCATTTTATGAAGCTAGTGTTACTCTGACACTAAAGCTAGACAAAGACAGTACCAAAAAAAAAAAAAAAAAAAAAAAGGAAACTACAAATACAAAATATTCATCAGCAATCAAAATGCAAAAATCCCTAACAAAATATTAGCAAACAGAACTCAGCAATATATGAAAAGAATCCTAAAGTATGACCAAATGGGTTTATTTCAGGAATGTAAGCCTCCTTCATTATTCAAAAAGTCAATGTAATCCATCATATTAATGAAAAAGAAAAATCGTATGACCTTATTAATTGATGTAAAAAAGTATTCGACAAGGTTTAACACTTACTTATGATAGAAACAACCTCCCCCCATGCCAAAAAATAGCAACAGAGAGGAAGTTTTTCAGTTTGATCACAAACCTCTGCAAGGAACCAAAACTAACATTATGCCTCATGATAAAGGACTGAATGCTTACCCCTAAGATCAGGAACAAGGCAAGATGCTTCCTTCTCACCACACCACTCATCATAATATTGGACATTCCAGCCAGTGCAATAGAGCAATAAAATGAAATAAAAGATGTACAGATCAGAAAAGAAGAACTAAAACTATCCCTTTTAGCAGATGGCATGATTGCCATAGAAAATCCCAAGAAGTCTACCAAAACAAAATACAAACTTCTAGAATTCTTAAGTGAATTCAGCAAGGTCTTGGGATTCAAGATAAATGTAGAAAATTCAATTATATTTCTAGATGCAAGCAATGGGCATGGGGACACCAAAATCAAAAATACAGTATCATTTACAGTTGTTGAAAGGAAAGGAAAGGAAAGGAAGAAAGAAAGAAAGAAAAAAGAAAAGAAAAGAAAGAGAGGGAGGGAGGGAGGAAGGAAGAAGGGAGGGAAGGTCAGTGAGAGGGAGGGAGAGAAAGACCTAGATGTGAATCTAATAAAGCATATACAGGACTTGTATACTGAGAATTACTCAATACTATTGAAAGACATCAGAAAATACCTCTATAAATCAAGTTTGCAAATGGATAAACACATAGGTTAGTGCAATATAATAGAGAATTCAGAAACCAACCCACAGAAATATGCTCAATATATTCTGATAAAGGTACAAAAGCAATTCAATGGAGGAATGATAGCCTTTTCAAAAATAGTACTGGAGAAATGGTAAAATTTAGCTTAAACCGGATCACAGACTGAAATGTAAATATAAAACCATTAAAAGTCATAGACAAGCTTTAGGATCTAAGACTCGGCAAAGGGTTCTCAGATTTGATAACAAAAGCATGATCCATAAAAGAAAAACTTGATAAATTGACTAAAATTTCTTAATACTTTGCTGCAGACCTTGGTAAGAGGATTAAAAGACAAGCTACAGAGTGGGAGAAAACACCTGCAAATCACACATCTGACCAAGAACTAGTATCTGGAATAAATAAAGAACTCTCAGAACTCAGGGGGAAAAAATCAAACTTGAAAGTGGGCAAGAGACATGGACAGATTTTTCACCAAACGTGTACAGTTGACAAACACATGCAAAGATGTTCAATATCAGCATCCACTAGGGAAATGCAAGTCAAAAGCACAAGGAGATATCACTACAAAGCTATCAGAATGATTAAAGTAAAAAAAAAAATGTGGCAACCCTATATGTTGGTGAGGATGTGGAAAAACTGGGTCACTCATACATTGCTAGTGAGAATGTAAAATGCTAAAGCCATTCTGGAAAGCAGTTTGGCAGTTCCTTAAAAAACTAAACATGCAATTACCATATGACCCAGCAATTGGATTCTTGGGCATTTATCCCAGAGGAATGAAAATTTATGTTCACACAAGAACCTGTACAAGAACATTTAAAGTAGTCTTACTCATAAATGTTTCAAACTAGAAATGACCCAGATGTCTTTCGATGGATGAACTGGTAAACCATGCTGCACTGACCACCTCTCAGCAATAAAACGGGACAAACTACCAATGCATGCAACCTTCCGGATGAATCTCCAGATAACCAGATAACTGGATGCAGACAGCAAATCCCCAAATACCACATGAGTCTATTTATATAAGGTTCTAGAAAAGTCGAAGTCATAGAAATGGAGAACAAATTAGTGTTTGTCAAGGGTCAGGGAGGTGGTGGGAGAGAGAGGGAAGTGTAACTGGCCAAGAAGAGGCATTATCAGGGATGCTTATGAGGACGGAAATATTCTGTACCTTGATTACATCACTGTCAGTCCCTGTTATAACACTGCAAGATGTTACCATTGGGGGGAACTGGGTAAAGGATACACAGGAGCTCTCTGTATTATTTCTTAACAACTGCATGTGAATGTACAACTATTTCAAAATAAAAAGTTTAATTAAAACTATTTAATGTAATTTCACATACAAGTTTAGATGTTTATCTTCTCTGGAAATATTGCAAGATCTGACCATTTCCAATATGGCAGAATGGGCCAGCATGGAGTGGTAGCTGCAACTCCGTCCCGACATGCGCTTGCCCCTGCATCCCAGTCCTCACCAACTCCCTATCGTCTCCTGGTCCCCTGGACTCAGGTTTCTCTGCTATTCAATATCCTGCACACCCTGCTAGTTTACGAACATCCAGTGAGAGACCCCGGTCTGGCACCTATAGACGTTCGAATTTTCCAC
This sequence comes from Neogale vison, assembly GCF_020171115.1. Taxonomy (NCBI): domain Eukaryota; kingdom Metazoa; phylum Chordata; class Mammalia; order Carnivora; family Mustelidae; genus Neogale; species Neogale vison. The sequence goes on from NC_058100.1 coordinate 32,340,159, forward strand.
TTTTGTGGACTTGGAGTCCTGACACTAGCAAGCAGAGCAGTAGCAGAACTCGGTGGTGCTAAGGTGTGAACTCACAGAAACATCTCAACTGTTTATATCTCATGTCTGAAAAATGTGTGCCTCAGAAAGAATACCATATGGTGGAAACCCTTGAAAGTCAGACAGACCTCACTTAAAATGATGGTTTTCCCCTCTGATCTTGAGCAAAATACTTGCATCTCCACATTTCCACTTACAAACAACAGTATATAATTCAATCTAACCCAAACCCAAACCGCAGCCTAGGTGTTCAGTAATGGGTTTTCCCCATAACATCAGGATGCCTCTCTTTTTAGAAACCAACAGCTTATGCTAAAGGAGGTTGGTTCCCGCTGGAGTTTCACACGTGTTGTTTACCATTGACTGGGAAGGCATGGGCCCCTTCACTCAGCCTCCTTCCAGCACAGTCTCACCGTCCTCACCATAATCTGGCACAACTGGACTACATTAGGCCCATCTTGCAAATGAGGAATTTGAGGCACAGAGTCATTTATTTATCTAACGTTCAGCCAATGCTTCCAGTTCTGGAATCCATGCATCTAATCACATTCCCCGCTGCCTTTCTCTCTTTGGGGCTTGGCAGAATCTAGAGTCTAGTTTTCACTCTAGACTCTCCCCAGGGCCTGGCCCATGCCTTGTGAGTGTCTTCACTTACCACAAGCATAGCCTGACAATGACAACTTTGTGATCAGCCTCAATTTATGACCTTGGGGAGACTTTGAGAAGCCCATCCCTGTTTCACATTCTTCCCCTGACGCCTGAAATCTCTCGGGACAAACGCGGGACTCCAGTACCTCCAGGCTGCTCCGCAAAGATGTTCAGATCCCACGCGTCAAGGACAGAGTATTACTATTAAGGATACTTTCCTATAGCAGATTTATTGGCATGTCTTTCACAATCCGGTGATTCTTTCATTGGCACTAATTTATATTGGCAAAGAGAAGGGGACAGAAAACAGACAGAACAGGCTGAGTAAAATGCCAGCTCTCTCCCAGGGACTGGCTGCTGGCGGAGCTGCTCAGGCCTTGTCACTCACCAGACAGGAAAGTTCTTAAGAACCACTGGCTCTTGACAGGCTGTCCAGAATCTTCCTGGGATACGAGACCAGAGAATGTCTTCATCTTATTCCTCAGTGGTTAAGATTCTCCAGCAGGACAAGCCTGGCCTGGATTGCTGGCTCCCCCACCTCTTAGCTGAGTGAACTTGAAACGGCTCTTGGCCTCTCTGACAATGCCTCAGTTTTCTCATTTTGTAAAATGGAGATAATCGCCATGGTAGTGCCTTCCTTACAGGGTCTGGGAAGGAAACAAATGAGGCGAGACAGGCCATGTTTTCAGCACAGTGTCTCACACAGTGAGTCCTCCAGAAATGTTGGTATTATATTCACGGTGGGATCTACGATGGGCCACTAATACAACTAGAAGTGGTGGCATTTGTAACACGATCAGAAAAAAGAAGCGGTTGTGCTGCTGGGGATAGTATTTTAGCTATTGTCAGAAAGAAACACCACCAGCAATATAACGGCCAAAGGAAGAAAGATCAGACTTCAATGAGTGTTCCAGGGAAACTTGCTTCTTCTAAAAGTTGCATTCATCAGAGATCCTTTGCATTTGATATTTTAAAATTAAACCATGTTTCCTATTAAATCAGATTCCAGAAATGTGCTATGTTCAATTCTGATAAATTTAGCTGTTCTTTTAAAACAGTGTCCTGGCTTTACCTTTTTCTAACTCTGTGACATCGGCAACATTATCTACCTCGCACAAAATCAGCTTTCTCATCAATAAAATTATGTTCTGGAGCCCCCTGAGGTGATGGACTACAAACACCTTGTAAAAGTGTTAAAAACCCCTGCAGAAATGCTAGCTGCTGGACCTAGGACCTGTTACGGAAGCTCCACACCAGCTCTTGGCCATGCTTTGCAAGACATCTGCGAAGTATGTGCTCAATTAGGAAACAACAACTTGATTGTCCCATGAAGTTTGAATTCTGTATAACCTGTCATCTTAAAGGAAGGCAAAACTTGGGATAAATCTGTGCTCAGGAGGTACAAGCATTTAATGTGAAGAAGAATATTTGAACATCTTGATTTTAATATTTAGAAGGTGAAGAAATTCTTCCCATTTCACAGAAAGCATTTCTGAGAGGTTATCACAGAATCTCCTCAACTGTAGTCTCTCCTACTTCCCACACAGCCTGAAAAACCACCAAACTAATCCCAGCACAGAGGTTTTCATCTTACTGCTCCCCTCTGGAGAAGCTGCAAAGGTCCCTAACTAGCTACATAAAAACCTCCAGCTGTATAGCCTGGCATCTAACTGTCGTCCTTTATAATGTGGCCCACACTTTCCCGCCAGCCTGGTGCTTGCCTTTCTCCAGGATGTGCACCTTCTGCCCCATCCCTGCTGCACTGCCTCGTGGACAGCGCACTGCGCTCCCGCTCAGACATTTGCTCGCGCCGTCCCACTCCTGTGCTTGTCCTGCACTGCTGCATCTGTTTGGATCCTTTCTGCTCCTGTTCAGTTTTTTCCTTTTGCCCATCTGTATTTTCTTAGTCTTCTGCAATACTTTTAGTTCAGTCCTAGATTCTTCTAGGGCCCCAGTTGCACAAAGTATTCCCCGCTGGCTTTCATGACTCCTCCTGTGAGCACTGTCTGGACCACGGACCAGAGCTCTTCCTGTTCCTGTGACTGGCTCGCTCTCTCCCCAGTCAGCCTTGGGCTGTGGGGCCACAACCAGGCTTTTTCTGTCGTGTGCATTGTGTTCTAGTCTATGACTCTTCCCAAAAAGGCTTTAGGACCACTTACAACAACAGTAACTCTGACTTCCTCCAACTGCTCTCGACCCCAGGTATGCTATGTTCTAAGGTCACATTACCACCTCTTACCGAAAACCCATCAGGGAAAAACTAGAAAGACAGCCTAGCACAAATGGAAACAAGAGAAGCTGTAGCAGAAGCAGAAGGAGCCCCAGATTCTGGATCTTTCATTTATTCATTTATTCTATCATTCAACAAAAGGTTTAAACATTATGCCCCACGTACTAGTTACATAACTGGTCCCATAACACTTCATCTATTTAGCCTCATTTGTTAGGTAATAAAATAAAAATTAAAAAAAAAAAACTTTAAAAGGATAGTTAAACTTGTGTCCCTTCCTTATTGAATGTGAAATTAATTTGAAAGAGATAATTCAACATTAAAAGCCAGGACTGGGCCATGTGTTTGAAGTCTAGAGATAATCTGCAAATTAGACATTGATCTTAAAAGAGACCAGTGTTTTCTGACGTTTCTTACTATTTCATGGGTGCTAGGCTTTTATGGAAATTTGCACTTAGGAAGAAAATTGGGTAAATCTAAGCATAAAAATTAGTCAATCTCCCTGGTAATCAAGTTACTGGAAGTCATTTTTTAAAATATTTATTTATTTGAGAAAGAGAATGCATGGGAGGTAAGTTGGAGGAGAGAGAAGGGAGGAGTCTTAAGCAGACTCTATGTTGGGCTCAGAGCCCAATGCAGGGCTTGATTTCAAGACCCTGAGATCATGCCCTGAGCTGAAACCAAGAATCAGATGCTTAACTGACTGTGCCACTCAGGTGCCCTAAATGTGGTATCATTTTTAAAGATAATTTAAAGCCACAATGATATCCCACCAAACACACAGTAGAATGCCTAAAGTTTAAAAGATTTAAAATAACAAATACTGAAAAGGAATTGGAATCAGCAGGACTCTGACAAGTGTGTGATTTGGTACGACCATTTCAGAAAACATTTTAGCAGTTTCATAGGAAGTTAAAATGAACATCTACTCTATGACCTAGCAATTCTACTCCTAGCTATTTATCCAGGAAAAATAAATATATTTGTCTACAAAAAAAAGCTTTGTATAAGAATGTCCATAGCAGCTTTACTCAGATAAGCAAAGACTGGAAACAAGCCAGATGTTCATGAACACGAGAATGAACTAACAAGCTGTGATAGAAAACATTGGAAAAATACTCAGCAATAAAGAGGTAAAAAACTACAGATACATGAAACAACCTGGGTAAGTTTCAAAAATATTATACTTTATTTATATGACATTCTAGAATCTACAGTGATGAAAATCAAATCAGTATTTGCTTTTGGTGGGGGGCAGTGGTTAAAGAAAGTTGATTGGGAAAGGGTATAAGGAAAATTTCTGGGATGACTGAAATGCTCTGTGTCTTAATATGCAAAATTGATTGATAGCAGGTATACCTAGAGTGTAGCCATTTCACTGTATTCAATTACGCCTCAATAAGAAAGGCAAACTTCCGAAGATTCCAAGGGAAATGTGGGGAGATACCCAGGATCGAGTCCCGCATCGGGCTCCCAGCTCCGCGGGGAGTCTGCTTCTCTCTGACCTTCTCCTTGCTCATGTTCTCTCTCACTGTGTCTCTCTCAAATAAATAAATAAAATCTTTAAAAAAAAAAAAAGAAATGCTCTAAAACTGGATGGTGGTGGTTGTTGCATAACTACAGATTTACTTAAAACAGCTGAACTGTTCACTTATAATGAGTGAATTCTATGTTAATTATATCTCAATAAACTGTTAATAGGAAAAAGAATGCATTTGATATGGTACTGAAAGTACTGTCTAAGGCAAGAAGACAAGGAAAGGAAATGGCAGGTATACAGATTTGGAAGGAAGAAGTAAACTGGTCTTTGTTTGCAGACAACACGGTCATCTATGTAGAAAATCCAAATGCATCAATGACAACAACAACAAAAACAAAAACAGAAACCAAAAAGTGATTATAGCAAGATCATAGGACACAAGATTAATATACGAAGGTCAATCACTTTCTTATATACCAGCAAAGAAAAAGTGAAATTTGAAATAAAAAACATGATACCATTTTTCCCTAAGTTCAGGAATAAGACAAGGATGTACATTTTCACACTTTTATTCAACATAGTACTAGAAGTCCTAGACACAGTGATTAGACAAAATAAAGAAATAAAGGCATCCAAATAGTAAGGAAGAAGTAAAACTCTCACTATTTGCAGATGACATGATACTATATGTAGAAAACCCTACAGACTCCACCAAAAAAATTCTAGAACAGATAAATGAATTCAGTAGAGCTGCAGGGTACAAAATCAATGTACAGAAATCTTTTGCAGTCCCATACCCTAATAACGAAGCAAGAGAGAGAGAAATTAAGAAAAACAATCCCATTTACAACTGCATCAAGAGCAATAACGTATCTAGGAACAAACTTAACTGAAGAGGTCAAAGTCTTTACTCTAAAAACTATAAAACACTGATGAAAGAAATTCAAGACAATGCAAAGAAATGGAAAGATACTCCATGCACATGGACTGGAAGAACAAATATTATTAAAATGTCTATACTACTCAAGGCAATCTACAGTTTTAATATGATCCCCATAAAGATATCAATAGCATTTTCCACAGAACTAGAACAAACAATCCTAAAATTAGTGTGGCTCCACAGAGGAACTCTAAGAGTCAACCAATCTTGAAAAAGAAAAACAGAACTAGAGGTAATTCAATTCCAGATTTCAAACTATATTACAAAGTGGTAATAATCAAAACAGTATGGTGCTGGCACAAAATAGAAACATAGATCAAGGGAACAGATTAGAAAACCCAGAAATAAACCTACAAATATATGGCCAATTAATTTTTGACAAAGGAAGAACTAATACACAGTGGGAAAAAGACAGTCCCTTCAACAAATGGCGCTGGGAAAATTGGACAGCCACATGCAACACAATGAAATTGGAGCACTTTCTTTCACCACACACAGAAATAGACTCAAAATGGATTAAAGACCTAAATGTGAGACCAAAAACCATCAAAATCCTTGAAGAGAGAACAGGCAACAATTGCTTTGACATTTGTCATAAAGACATTTTGTCTTTATATATCTCCTGAGGCAAAGGGAAAAAAAAAACACCACAATACCATTTGCATTACCACCCTCCAAAATGAAATACTTAGGTATGACTCTAAAAAAATGTGTACAAGATGTGTATGAGGAAATCCACAAAACTTTGATGACAGTAATGAAAGAAGAACGAAACAGTTGAAATCAATATTGTCAAAATATCAATTCTTCCTAGCTTTGTCTGTAGATCCGACGCAATCTCAAAATCCCAGCAAGTTATTTTGCAGACATTGACAATGATTCTAAAGTTTATATCAAAAAGCTCATAATAGCCAACACAATGTTGAAGGAAAAAAAGGAATTCAGAGGAGTAATGCTATGGGATGCCTTCAAGACCTAATATACTATAATCATCAAGACAATGTGATATTAATAAAAGAAGAGAAAATAGATCTGTTAATTGGACAGGGTAGAAATAGGCACACACAGTAACAGTCAACTGGTCTTTGACAAAGGAGCAAAGACAAAGCAATTTGAGCAAAGACAGTCTTTTTAACACACGGTACTGGAACTGAACATTCATATGCAAAAAAACAAATCCAGACACAGATCTTACACCCTTCCCAAAAATTAACTCAGATTAGATCAGAGACTTACATGGAAACCAGCAAACTATAAAGGTCCTAGAAAACCACGTAGGAGAAGACCTAAGATGGCACAGGGCATAGAGATGACTTTTTAGATACAGCACCAAAGGCACAACCCATGAAAGTAAAAGCTGACAAGCTGAGCTGCATTCAAATGAAAAATGTCTGCTCTTCAAAAGATACTGTCAAGGAATGAGATGACAAGCCACAGACTGAGAGAAAATATTTGCAAAAGACACATGTGACAAAGAATTATTATACAAAATATACAAAGAACTTTTAAAACTCAACAACAAAACCCCAAACAACCCAAATAAAACAATGGGCCAAGATCTTAACAGACACCTCACCAGAAAATAGGCCTAAGAAAATATATGTCATGTCGTCTGTCATCATGGAAATACAGAGTAAAATAACAATCAGGTGCCACTACACACCTGTCAGAGTGGCCAAATTCCAGAACACTGACAACCCCGAGAGCTGGCAAGGACGTGAAGCAACAGACCCTCCCATTCACTGCAGCTGGGATCGACGTAGCACAGCTCCTGCAGAAGACAGCGTGACAGTGTCTTACAAAACTTATACTTATTTAAGTATACTTGTACTTAAACTTATTCTTACCACATGACCTGGCAGTGGAGCTCCTTGGTATTTACCCAAAGGAACTGAAAACTTACATCCACACAAAACCCTGCATGCACAGCAGCTTTCTTCGTAATGGCCAACCCTTGGAAGCAAACCCAGATGCCCTCTGGTAGGCGAATGGACAAATAAACAGTGGGGCATCCAGACAATGGAACAGTATTCAGGGCTAAAAGGAAATGAACTATTAAGCCAAGAAGAGACATACAAAAACCACAAATGTACATTACTAAGTGAAAGAAGCCAGTCTGAAAAGGCCTCCTACTGTGTGATTTCAATTATATGACATTCTGGAAAAGGGGAAACTACAGAGACAGTGAAGAGATCCAGGAGTTGGTAGAGGAAAGGAGGTGAGAGAAGAGATTATCAGGCACAGCTCAAGGACTTCAGGGCAGTGAGAACACGCTGTCTGATACTACATGATGGAGACATGCCATTATCTACCTGTCCAAACCCACAGGACCCACAGATCCCACAGTGCACCCCAAGGAAAGCTAAGGACTGGGAGCGGCTGGGATGTGTCAGTCCAGTTTCAGCAGCTGTAACACACCCAGCACTCTGCAGGGAGATGGGCATGCCTGGGGGCAGAGAGCGTATAGGAAATCTCTGTACCTTCCTCTTACTTGTGCTATGAACCGAAAACTCCTCTAAAAATAATGTCTTCAAAAATAATGGGCATGGGGCGCCTGGCTGGCTCAGTCGGTTGAGAATTCAACTCTTGATTTTGGCTGGGGTCATGATCTCAGGGATCCAGTCCTGCATGGGGCTCTGTGCTCACTGGGGAGTCTGCTTGAGATTCTCTCTTTCCCTCTCCCTCTGGCCCTCCCTAGCCCCCCATGCCATCACTCTCTCTCTCTGAAATAAATAAACTTTTTTTTTTTTTTTTACATGGGCATGGTTACTGGAGTGCAAGGGAAAAAATAACTCACAGAAGAACTTTTCTTCAGGGCAGTCTGAAGATGTATATCAAGAGCCTTAAAGTAAGAATGCCCTCTGTCCGACCAATTCCACTTCAGAAATCTACCTCCATAATGAAGGACATGAACAAAGATGTTGTTTTAAAGATGTATATTGATAGGGAGAGGGTGGTGGGGTTATGGACATTGGGGAGGGTATGTGCTATGGTGAGTGCTGTGAAGTGTGTAAACCTGGCGATTCACAGACCTGTACCCCTGGGGCTAATAATACATTATATGTTTACAAAAAATTAAAAATTAAAAAAAGGTGTATATTGAGCCACATTATCACCTACAATAGATAAAAATCAGGAGCACTTAACACTTAGCCTATTAATGAAATAAATGTGTATGAACAGTAGCCACTATAAAAATGTTGCAAATTAATATTTATCAACATGGAAAGCTGTTCACAACACACTAGCAGAAAAAACCAGGTTGGAGGAAATGTGCAAAAAATAGCATAATTAGTATACTAATAGAATACTAGAGTGATTTTAGTGTTATGTAGCAGTATTATTATAGAGAGTTCAATTAAGGTAGTTACCTCTGGGTGGGGGAAACTATGGAGGTAAACAACAATTTTTTCATAATAGTTAAATGTGTCTTTAACAGAAGAAACATATATGTATTTTTCAAAATCTTTAAAATGACTTAATAATGGGGGAAGACAGGGATGGTGAGGACTATAGTACGTATGGGATAACTAGGAGGTTCTAAGCGAGCTTAGCGGGTGTTACTTTATGCGATAGATGTGTACAAATCAAGCTGCATTCTCCATTATGCTAATGGAAGAAAAATCTGAAAGCATAAAGAAGCACTTAATCATGTGAGTAACTATTGCCCCATGTTTCTGTCTTAGAAGTTCATTTCATTTTAACTTTCAGATTTGCTTAAAGCAGAAACTACCCAAATCATTACTTACCCTTTTGTCATATCCTGGTCCAACGGTTCATCTCAATCATTTCAAGAGAGTCCTAGGGGTGGGCTGTGTTTCTGCTTCCCCGGCTGGCAGGGTGCGACCACTTCCTCAGCCATTCTGGGGACAGCCTGAAAGGGCAGAATTCACATGCTGATAGATTTCGGCTGGCTTCTGGAATAAGTGAAACTCGGGCCCATAAGCCGTCAGTGTTAGCCTCTAACGTGCTCTGATCAGGAAAGACCGCGATCTCCAGGTAGAGAAAAACAAAGAAGCAGGCCCACATGAACAAGCATTGACCACAGAACATTTGTGGCAACACGTGGGTAAAACGTCTCAAGTGCACCTGTCTCCAGAGTGCTCCTGCTGTGGGGATGGGTCACCTCGGTCTGGCACTGTCCCCACCTAAAGAAAGACCGACAGGGTAACTTGCCCAAAGTCATATCCAAACTCAGTAGTGAGACTCTGGTTAGGATCCTCTGCTTCTCAAAGCGCCAGCGGCTCTCCTAAGCACAGCAGACCGTGCGGTGGGATGGAAACACTACCAGCCTCGCAGTCAGGAAACCTGGTTTCCAAGTTGGCTTTGTCGCTTCGTTAGCCACGGGATCCTGGGCAGGCGCCTACCCTTTCGGGGACCGTGCCTGTCTGCCTACAACATGAGGTTCTACTAGAAGACATTCAGGGGCTCTGCAGATCAAAGAGCCTACAGTTTCTAAGCAGCCCATCCCTTCCCCTGCCGCGTCCCTTTGGGTTTAGTCCTCGCGGCATTCTGGCCCCTCCAGCCTCCTTCGGTCCACTGTTCCCTTGGGCACACCTGACCTGGGACCTCCAAGCAACGCAAGGTCAGAAGGAAGTCCCGTGAGCTTCGGAACATTTCTCATGCTGCTGTGACTATTTTAGCTAGAGTCATGTTATATATTTTTTCTGCCTAAACAGGGTAACGAGGCACACACGCATCTGTAGACAGAGCACCACTGAATGCACTCTGCAAACAGAAGTTTAATTTCCTTTAAACAGACACCAGGTGCCTGCACATGCATGGAGTCAGGAAGAGTGATCTCCTGCCTCTCCCAGGGGAAGGGGCGGCCCAGGTCCTCAGCCCGCGAGGAGGAAGAGAGGGTTCTGCCACATTCAGCTGAGCCAAACGGCAACCCACATGAAAGGAGAGGCAGCAGAGAACTAGGCTGTTATCAATCAATTTTCAACTTCACTTAACTTTATTGGCATGACAAGGTAGACACATGCCAAAGTCAATACAGGAGATCTGTGTGCCTAAGGCAGGCTTCAGTGCTAATGGAGCTTTTAGTGCCAGACACTGTCCTCAGAAGGTTTCCCAACATCCTCCTTTGTCTCCGGTGGCCACATGTTGTGGCTGTGATCTTGCTACTGAAGGTCACAAGATTAAACTAGTTTTGGGCACTGAAACCAAACTAAGGGTCTTCTCTCCTGAAACCCTTTCATACTACTGAAACCCCTTGTGAACTTATGTTTTTATCTAACATGGACTACACAATAATAAAAATAAACAAGTATTTTCATATAGGATATTGTTAACATTTTTCACTTCCTAGGCAGGTTTTTAAAGTAAAACTTATCACTAAGAAAACTACCTAAAATTTCCTTATCAAAAATTCTTGCTATAATGTTTACATTTCTAGTGGACATATAATTAAGTTGTTAACATCTAGGGATATTTTTTTAGAGATTTATTTATTTACTTATTTATTTGAGAGAGAGAGAGAGAGAGAGAGAAAGGGCATGAGCAGGGGGAGGGGCAGAGGGAGAGGAGAAAGCAGGTTCCCTGCTGAGCACAGAGCCCAAATATCTAGGATCCTTGTGCAAAGTACCTCCATCCAGAGGAGAAATGGGGAAATTACTTTTTTCTGGTTGAATGATTTTTTTTTCATGATCTTAGTGGCACAGATATGTGCGATATCATATCCACCAGGAGCCCAGCCCAAGCTTCCAGGCAAAGAAGCACTTACAGGCAATAGATAAAATCAATCATGAACAGATCATGACTCTGGCCAGCAAGTATGTGATAATGGATAAGCTTAATGTTTAAACAAATATTTGTTTTCAAGGAGGAAAAAGGTGAACATATAACATATGTTTCAGATATAATACAGATATGGCATTTTCAGATACAACACAGGTGTGGCCTAAGCCTGCAATTTGGAGCACATGACCCATACACCAGACACCTTCACCTGGTAGTAGCGTGCATGAATTATAGAAGTACTATTTCTTGCAAGCTTCCCATATTAAATAATTGACTAAATAAATACAATTGTACCTGTAAAATCTAGAATATTTAAGCTGTCAGGGACCCACTGAATCAGTTAGTGTAATTCCTCTCATTTTACAAAAACTGACATCCAGATGTTTTGGTTTCCTGTTTGCTTAAGGGCAACATTCCACAAGTAACACGATACTGGAATTCAGATGTCTCAACTGTCAGAGCAGTGAATGTTCCACTACGTAAGGACCCTACTGCACACTTGGATTCTGTACTTTGCCCTCGACATGTTCATAAAAGTGAAAACTCACGTCTATAAAGAGGCCAATGTCCACCAACAATAAATAAACCAATGAATATTATCCTATTTTCCATGTCTAGCAATTCACTTGCTCATTTCACTGTTCTTCTAAGTAAAGGCATTGGTTGGTTGGTCGGGTTTGTTAAAGAATCTGAAAACCGAGGAGTAATCAAAGCCTTCTTCGTTCTGTAGGTTTAATAAGCATTTGCCAAGGAAGGTCACCATTATCACTAATACAATCACCATATCAGTTATATGAGAAAGAAGATATGCATATATGTATGTATCACACATAGGATATACATGTGTATCACTTATGTGGCCAAACAGGAAGTAGATGCCACATACATGACACGTTATGTGTGTATGTGTGTGTATATACATACACCCCTTCTTGTCTTCGAAACATGGAAGCAGTTGTTTAAAAATTACCTTTATCAGGGGCGCCTGGGTGGCTCAGGGGGTTAAAGCCTCTGCCTTCGGCTCGGGTCATCTCAGGGTCCTGGGATCGAGTCCTGCATCGGGCTCTCTGCTCCACAGGGAGCCTGCTCCCCCTTCTCTCTGCCTGTCTCTCTGCCTGCTTGTGATCTGTCTGTCAAATAGATAAATAAGATCTTTTTACAAAAATTACCTTTATCAAAGTATATCTGCGTGGCTACTGGGAGTAGAATAGTGGGATGGACCCATTAGAGAACCCACAACTCAACTCTCGACTTCTCTTTCCCTTCAGTCAAAGGCCTTGGGGAATTAACAAGATTCCTGAGTCAGGACCCCAAGTATTTCTCTGCACTCCAAGTGTGGTATGTTTGAGACCCTCACCGGTTTTAAAGATATGAATTAAGGGACTGGGAGGATGTCACAGCCTGGGATGAGCCAACCAGGCTCTACAAAGTGTTAGGAACTGTTATCCAGAAGAGTAGCACACCATGCTTTGATCAGGGAAATTAAAATATTCTCCCAAGATACTCTATTTGTAAAACATTTTCCAAATTTAATTCCAGTTGCAGAAATATTTTTGGCAAGTAAACAGCAGGGGGCTGAGAGCCTGGTCTGTGCCAGCTTTGCTGAACTCCGACAGCCAGGATGGAAAGTCTGGGCTAGAGGAGGCTATGCCAGTGCTGGGGGGCCCGAGCCCATGTGAGGAGAGGGAATGCTCGCTGGGCAACAGGTCTTTCAGCACGAGCACCTCCTGTCTGTTCTCCAGACTCCAAGGATAGAGTGTGGCTCCACGGAGAGGTACCAGTTAAGTCAGAGATGGTGAGGGCAGGAGAAGGAGGAACCAGGACTGGGGGCCCAGAGAATGTGAGGGAGGAGCAATGGGGACGGGACCCTGGGCTTTCTGCAAGCTCTGCTGGGGTCCACACTGGAGCCGGCCCGGACCACAGCTATCTCTGGTGTTGCAATGGTCTGGCCCATCACTCATGGCGAGGTCCTGGCGTTCCATCGAACAGAAACAATTCCACATGACAGCAGAGCTCTCGGTGACTCTGATGGAGCAAGGCCCAAACAAGAGGGCTCTGGGGCCATGTCTGAACCAACCAGAATGTGAGCATTGTCCCAGCCCCCGGTGAGCTCACCCCTCTCTGGACCAACAGGACTGACTGCTGTTTCTACACTGATTGTGTCTTCAGACTCGTTCCAGGGAGCCTCCCCAGAGCATTATCTCCACTTCCTGGCAGCAACCGATTCAGAGCAAAGTCTGCTGCTCTGAGCTCTGCCCCAAAGCAGCTGACAAGGGCAAGCCCAAGCGCTTCCTAAGTGTTTTCTAGCACCTTCTGGCCCAAGCACCCTGCAGCTGCCCACAGTGCACGAGCTCTTTCTGTGCAGCTGGCAATAAATGCAACTTGTTCAGCTACAGGTGTGTCCCCGCCTGCCTGCGACACCCGCCTGCCACTCGACGGCCAAGTGACAGCCGTGTCTGCCCTGTGCCAAGCAGTGTGCTGGCTTTTGGACTCACAGCTCAGAACAAAACACTGTGTCCTGTCCTACGCGGAGCGCCCACAGCCTGATGGGGGACGCGAGGAGCAGAACCACCTCAGGAGTCATGACCAAATGAAATGCAACAGGCTGCCCAAGAGATGACCCTGACCGCGCCGTGATGCGGAGACTCTGAAGAACGGAGAACGCTGTCAGGATCAAATGCGCTATTAGCAAGCAGATGAATCTCACAGCCTCAACGTGCCATCAAGGGTGAGCTACTTGCAGACGTATTTACAAATGTTAAGGCGTCAAGGAAAGGCAAGGTCCAGTCAAGCGGTCTCCAAGAACAGGAGCCGCAGACTTCCTTGAGGGAACAAAGACTTCGACCAAACGGCAGGGAACTTGGGAGAGTCGCCTCGTTAGCGTGAAAGTCTGTGACTTTTTACCCGATCCCGGTCCCCAGGCGGCCCCCGTCTTGGCCAGCACCCCATCGATGAGCCGTGCGGCAGATGTCTCCCTGAATTGGATGTGTTTCTTCCCACCAGGGGCCCTGAGCGCTAACTACAAAAAGATCTCAGAGGCCGAACCATAGTCTTTCTAATTTTACATCAATGATTATAAATTGTGCGTGTTTGCCGTTTTGGGTCTTCAGTTTTGAGGGAACTGGGCCGATCAGAGTGGGAGTCTTGTAATGCCAATTTAAAACCTGACTGAGTAATTAATGTGGAGTTTTTACGATTTTAAGTGGAATTTTTACTAAGTTTATTGGAAGGTGTAAGAGAACTCTTGGACCTTGTATTTATAAATTTGAGGGCCTGTATGTGTGTAAGAATCGATGTATTCTAGAAAGCTTCATTTGTTAATTCAAATACGTATGTGCGTGAATGTGTTTTATATGCACGTTCGTGCATGAGTGAAGGTGTGAATAAAATTTGTAATTATGGCTTAATATATTTGGAAGTAATTAACTCACTTGATGCATGGGCCCATGCTCGGCCAGACTAAGAAAATAATTCCATCTGTAAGCTGAACTAAAACAAGCGTTTTTCTAATTTCAGATTTAATAAGGGGATTATTAATTTTTAATCCAAAAAGCAAACCTTTGAATAATGTTTTCTGTGCCCAAAAGACAGCTAGACAAAAGACAGCTACCTAGAAACTCATGTGAACACAAGCAAATGCCGTAAGTGCTGGGATGGGGAAGGAGAAAATGCTGCCCAGGAACAAGCAGGGGACCACGTCGGGACCTGTGGTGGAGGACCATTCCGGAGGCGGCACAGGTAAGACAAGAAGGTGTGAAGAGGGAGGGAGGGAGGGAGGAGCAAGCACCTTGGCTCATTTACATATAGGAGGCAGACCAGCACAAAGCTAGGGGCCCAGCCAACCAGCAAACAGATCCCGATCCCTCCCCTCCTGGAGAAGCCAGTAGGTAAGAGGGAGCTCCTGACTCTTGGGAGAATAGAAAGAAATTCATGATCAAAAGCTTCTGCACAGCAAAGGAAACAGTCAAAAAAACAAAGAGGCAACCCACAGAATGGGAGAAGATATTTGCAAATGACAGTACAGACAAAAGGTTGATATCCAGGATCTATAATGAACTCCTCAAACTCAACCCACAGGAAACAGACAAACACATCAAAAAATGGGCAGAAGATATGAACAGACACTTCTCCAATCAAGACATACAAATGGCTATCAGACACATGAAAAAATGTTCATCATCATTAGCCCTCAGGGAGATTCAAATTAAAACCACATTGAGGTATCACCTTACACCAGTCAGAATGGCCAAAATTAACAAAACAGGAAACAACATGTGTTGGAGAGGATGTGGAGAAAGGGGAACCCTCTTCCACTGTTGGTGGGAATGCAAGTTGGTGCAGCCTCTTTGGAGAACAGTGTGGAGATTCCTCAAGAAATTAAAAATAGAGCTTCCCTATGACCCTGCAATTGCACTACTGGGTATTTACCCCAAAGATACAGATGTAGTGAAAAGAAGGGCCATCTGTACCCCAATGTTTATAGCAGCAATGGCCACAGTCGCCAAACTGTGGAAAGAACCAAGATGCCCTTCAACGGATGAATGGATAAGGAAGATGTGGTCCATATACACTATGGAGTATGATGCCTCCATCAGAAAGGATGAATACCCAACTTTTGTAGCAACATGGACGGGACTGGAAGAGATTATGCTGAGTGAAATAAGTCAAGCAGAGAGAGTCAATTATCATATGGTTTCACTTATTTGTGGAGCATAACAAATAGCATGGAGGACAAGGGGCGTTAGAGAGGAGTAGGGAATTTGGGTAAATTGGAAGGGGAGGTGAACCATGAGAGACTATGGACTCTGAAAAACAGTCTGAGGGGTTTGAAGTGGCGGGGGGGTGGGAGGTTGGGGTACCAGGTGATGGGTATTATAGAGGGCACGGCTTGCATGGAGCACTGGGTGTGGTGAAAAAATAATGAATACTGTTTTTCTGAAAATAAATAAATTGGAAAAAAAATAATGAATACTGTTTTTCTGAAAATAAATAAATTGAAAAAAAATTAAAAAAAAAAAAGAAAGAAATTCATGGCACAGAAGCTTATCCCTGGTGAGTTGGAGGGCTATCCTGCTCATTCCCGGGGGGGAGCAGACCCTGCCCGCACAGGTGCACGCAAAATGCCTACCCTGGTGTTGGACACCAAGAGGTGCCCAGCAAAACACTTTTCTTCTTCATTTTTAAGTTCTTTTTGCTTTGGGGATCGGAAGCCTATTCATATATCAAATATTTTAAACTTTTCTGAGGCTTAACCACTGGAATTACCGAACTACCAACCCTTTCACCCAAGGGCCCCTGAAACCTGATCCAGGCTGTAAGCAAATAAGCATCCCGACTTTTGCAGGAGACTGAGGTTCTGGGCTGCAGAAACGGGCGTGATGGCTCGTGAAGGGCCCCGAAGACCCGCGGGGGACGGACCTTATCTCTCCGCAGCCAAGCTTCAGCTGAATCTTCTGCAGATCAGTTATCTTTTGAAAAGAGAAAATAGATCCTATTTCCTAAAGACCAAATGAGGAGGTTGGGAGTGGCCAGGTGAGAAGGTCTGGGAGCGCAAAACGTGGGGACCATGTGTGGCGAATTCTGACGGAAGAAGAATGTGGACAGAAGAGGCCCGGGATGACGGCTTGAGCCCCTGCAGCCCGCCTGATTTACGCCGCGACAGAGGCCGTGGCTTACCCAAACAAAGTGCTTTATAAGGAGAACGGCAGGTCTGGAATTTACAAAACCCCCATTTTCAGTTTCACTGGCTGCAGCCTTCAAATAGCTCCACCCGCCTCTCGTGTCTAATGGAACAGACGTGGCTCTCGGGGAAAGGATTGAGAAGTGCCCCTCCAGAGATCCCCGGGACACCATGCAATGGGTTTAAGGAACCGTTTCCATCAGCGCAGGCAGACCCTCTGCATGTGTGTGCGACGTTCGTCCGAGGTTATCAGGACATCGCGGCCTCTCGCTCCTGCGAATGCCATGTGGGATGGTCTGGTGGCTGCATGAATGTTATCTTCAAATCTCCGTAGAATAGAAGAATTGCCCCTGTGTTTCATGTCAACAATGGTCGAGCCAAGCTGCCTTTGACGTCCCCGGAGTTATCTGATCACCCAGATGACACTGAACAGAGCTAGACCACAGGCAGTCGGCCGCTCGGCCCTAACGTCTGCCCAAGGCCGGCAGCAAGGGTTCCAGGGGTTCTAAGAGCCACCAGCTCGGTCCAGTCTAGCATCTGTCACTGGCTTACCGTGCCACCTTGGGTCACTGCCTTCCCCATTCAGTACCATCTGTGAAATGTGTATAAGAGCCCACCATGTCCTTCTGCCTCTCCTCTGTCCTCTCCCGCTCAAGCTCTCCCTCTCTCCCTACGTCCCTCGCTCCCTTCCTCCCCATCTTCTCCTCCTGCTCCTTCTTCTCCCTCTCGTCCTCCCTTCCTTCCTCCCTCCGCCCCTCTGTCCTTCTCTCTCTCGCTCATAAAAGAAGATAATATGTCTGTAAAGTGCTTTGAGCTCCTTGGAGATAGAGGGTCTATAAATATGAGCTGTTATCACTGTTACCATGGAAACGCTCACAGAACACTGCGCTCCACGGCTGTGTTTGCTGGGCAGAATTCTGGCCTTCTCGCCCGCTGGCTTCTTGAGGCTGTTAGACAGTCAATGATTTTACAAAGCAGCGCAACCAGGTAGGGGTGGGGACTGAGAGAAGAGCTTGTCTGTAACTCAGCAGCTCTCCATGTCCATCCGGAACAATCATGCTTCCATCTGCTGGAGCAGAGATCACGCGGTTCCGGTGGGAGTCGCTCTTCACGCCGCCGCCGACCGGGAGAGGCGTGCCACCCAACAAAGGACGCTGATCTACAGCAAGGTTCAGGCAAGGAAGAATTCCAACGACCTTCAGAAATGACCCGACATCCGTTTCCGAAATCTGCTCTCACTCCTGACTCCGCTACCTCAGACCCGTGGCTAGCAAAGTGTCGGGGTGGAGAGTGCACATTCCGGCCAGTCCATGGCCTTCTAGAAAGCAGGAGCTGTGCCTTCTGCATTTCGGCCTCTGCGAGGCCTAGTACAGGACCTGGCACACAGCAGGTGCGGAGATTTGTGAAGAAGAGAGGAGAAGTGGCTGCATCTTCTGTTACACACGAGTGGACAGTGCGATTGAGTAAGCCGCATGCCGTCAGCGCTGGCTTGGACTCAAGTCCCAGGGTCTGCTTTCTGCCCCCCAACCCCGCCCCCATCAGTGCGGCAGTGAGGCACTGCAGTCCTGCTTTCCTGGATGGTCCTGGGAAAGTCACTCGACGGCCCAAAGCCTGATACGGGACAGTAACGTACCCTAACTGCTAACCAAACAGCGGTGAAAGGTCCCGTTGCAAAGGTAAGGAGTGGAAGCCGCGGGAAAGGTCACTGTTCGTTGCAGGAGATGCTGTGATCTCCAGGCGCATTTTCCAGGCCTCAGATGAGCAAAGGCAAGGAAATCGGAACGGGCTTTCCAGTCAAAGGATTCAGAGGCTGAGCCCTATCCCTTCCCACCTTCTCTGAGCCGCAGGACTCCCATCTGTAGGGCTAGTGTAACAGCACTTAACTCATGGGTTCGAGGTGTCGGTTTAAAGAGGTAAGTAGGCAGACCTGTGGCCCTGTGGCACCCGTCAGTGATGAACACACGTTCGTTCCATTCCGCTAGTTTGGCCGTATGCACGGAGAGAGCCGACGGTTCTGAATAATGCGTTGGCTAGTTTGTTCCAAAGGCCAGGCAGATGCTTCAGATCCCCCCATGATGGGGCACGTGATGGTCCCACCTTTGGGCAGGGGGTGTGGGGAACTTCAGGGCCAAGAGAAAATGCGCAGGTGCACACAGAGAGCCAAGCAGAGGAGCTGCATAGCTTACAGGGCCCACTGCAAACTGAACACGCTGGGCCACTTGTGTATAAATTACTGGGAGCTTCAAGGGGGAACAGCAGCCATTAACCCCGCGTGAGTGCCAAGGCTGCATCGCTCGGAGCCAGCCCTGGACCTCGGGGAAGTTGGAAGCTTTGCCGCGTTGCCAAAGGCTGCTTTTGCCGTCACTGTGGGTCTCACTCAGTTAGAGAGGGCGGAATGGTTCCCACAAACTGCTTGGACACACGGAATTTATCTTCTGAGCTAAAGCTAAGCTGCAGTAAAAGTCATTTCAGGAGGAGGGAAAAGCTCATAAAAACACCAAAACTCCTACTGGAGCAAGTTATGACTGCATAGTGGGACCAGAGGCGCGGGGCTTCCTGTGACCTCACTCACGGGGCTGTAGAGGTCGGATTACAAAGCCTATGAAAGACAGCCACCGTTTATTCAGCTGCTATTTAATAAGCCCCTGCTGTATACCAGACAAGACGTCAGGCCATGTCAGGGAAACAGAGAGAGATTATCTTTACGATGTCTAACGTCCCTTCCAGTTCCAACATTTGAGGATTCCTTGACAAAGACCTGGCGCCTACCTTTAAGAAACTTAAGTCTAGGGCAACAGCAAAACAAAACTGAATTTGCTCTGGATAGAAGGTCTTCAAGTGGGTTATTTAAAATCTATCATTTATATTTATGTTTATGTATATGTGTCTGTGTGTGTTCCTACCTGCTAAGATTTTTATATGGTCATTCCCCTAGATTTTCACTGAGCCCTTCAAAGATTGAGAGCATTGTGTTTTTTGTGGGTTTTTCTGTCTTGTTGTTTTTCAATCTGGTTGTTAAACTAAGTCACAGGGAAGACAGTGGATTCTCCCAGAGTCAGAGAATAAAGTTATGGCAGAATATTCCGCCTCCAGATAAATCACTGAGCCCATTCTCAGTGGTTCCCCCTCTTCTTCCCTCTCTGTCCCCCATAAAGGACGTGATTAAAGGGGGCCTCCTTCCTTTCTCTGTTGCCAGCGTACAGCTCTTAACGGAAGACTCTTCTCGTCAATGGGCTGAAGCTAATTCTGAGCACAGGATCTAAAAAAAGACAAACCTCACTCAGATTCTGCCTCTACCCCTTGTTAGTGACCAGTGATCTGAGAAAGTCACTGTCTCTCTGATGCCTCCATTTTCTCATAAGTTGAAATATTCATTCTTCTCCAGTTTCTTTGGGGATTATAAGCATCTAGCAGTTCCTGGCACACGGAGCCCACTCCCACACCTTCGCTCTCCATCCCTTCCGCAGACCCTACCGTGAGCACAAGGTCGTGGCTGTCATGGTCCCCTTACGTCACTGAGACACACGGCCCACGGAAGGATGGCACGGCAAATCACGCAGAGGCAGAGCCAAGAAACCCAGGGTGGGGAAGACAGGCGTTGAGCTGATTAATGCTGACCTGTTTCAACTTCACGTGTGTGAACTCTCACTGAGGGGCTCGTCTGGCCCCCTCCGTTGACTGTAAACCCACACTGGACACAGCCCTGGGCAATCCTGGTGTTTATTTGACCCAGGCATTAAAGAGCAGTTTGGAACCGTTGCCTTAAAAGCTGGAGAAGGAAACCAGGTTGACAGAGGAGAGACCCAAGAGTTCTACCCATTCTTCCAGGAAACGGGGCCCTGAGCTCATAGACCCATCCGCCATGCTAAGTGAGAGATGAAAACCACAGGAAGAAAAATAAAAGGCTTTACTTCCCCAGGCTGTTACCCTGAAATGAGGGTACAGAGAGACGACTATACAAACCAGCACCCTGCCTGAGTAACAAAACCCCTAACAAACCAGGGCTAACCGTCAAACGGGCTGAGAATTCCCCTGCTACAGAGTCCCCTGCTGCAGAGTCCCCGCAACGAGAAGTCCCTGAACCCCACGGAGCCCCGAGTGCCTGTGCACAGCCAAACGGCCCTCGGAGGGAAGGGGCGCGGGGTGTGGGGCTCCTGACAGCCCAGGTCCCGCCCGCAGGGACGTGGAAAGAGACCGAAGGCTCCCGCGTGGTACATTCCACGGGCTTGCCCGGGCACAGGGCCCTCGGGGAGGCAAGGAAGGCTGCTCGGGACAGCTCAGAACCTCCCGTGGGCCAGCCTCCTCTAATCGCACCTCACGGCCGTCCTGCGGTCACCACCGCGCGCCCTCCCCTGCGTCGGTGTGTGGGGCTCGCTCCGAGCCCCCGACCTGTCACCTTACCTTCATGTCAACCTTCGCTAAGGTCTGAGGGATTGAAGGGGCCCCGCTCTGATCCGCAGCCTCGGGTAACAAATAGGAGTTTCTCACTCAAGCTATCCCAGGAGAAGGGGTTTTCGTCTCAAGACAGATCTGGGAATCCTGGGCTGGGGCTGGTGCGGCAGCTGACCCAGGAGAAGCCGGGGCGCCTCTCCCAGGGCTCGCTCGTCCCGGCTCCGCGGCCATCGATGAGCCCACGCCGCCCCGCAGCCCCCTGCAGCACCCCCGCATCGCCCCGCAGCCCCCTGCAGCCGGCCATGACAACGCGGGTAACCGGTACAAAAGGAAGTGAAATGTGTCAATTTGGCAACATCGTCTTGAAGTCAAACCCCCGTCCTGGGTTTCCTCCGCGCAGGAGGACCCAGTCCACATCAGGCCGGGGACAGCCCGGAGAGAGACCGCACGCGCCCCACGGGAGAGCAGGTCCCGGACCCCGCGCGCAGCGGACAGACCCGCGACGCCCCACCGCTCCCCGCGGGCCGCAGGAGAGACAAACGCCGGCTCCTGCCCGAGCCCCGTTACCGTTGGGTCTGGGACAGCGGCTTCGCCGGCGGCTTCCCCAACACGAGGACGGACAGACGGCGCAGACAGAGCTTCCCGCGCTCCAGGCCGCCCCGGTCCCCTCGGCCACAGCAGGTGGAAATGACTCCAACAACAGCCGATTCTCCGCTCCCCGTCCTGGAAGCAGGCGTCGGAGCTCGGGGCCGGCGCGGGCCGGGAGCGGGGCAGGAGCGGGCTGGGGGCTCGTCCAGGCTGGTCCGGCCGTGTCTCCGCGGGCCGAGCGGCTTGTCTGGCCTTATCGTGTCCCCCGAGGCCCTGGCACCGAATCCCAGCACACGGGGTGGGGGGTCAGGGCTTCAACCCATGATCTGGGGAGGAAGGGACCCAACATGCACCCACAGCGGACGCCACGAGCCAAACACCAGGGGGGCAGCCGGTGGGATGAGCTTCCGGTGCTTCACGGGAGGCCGAGCGGCGCGTCCCACACTCTGCAGCGGCTTCACACTGCCAGGCACGCGTCGTCGGTCCTTAGGCACCGGGGCCTCAGGGCATCTGCAGTCACAGCACAGGACGGCTGTGGTCCTGGCATCCCCATGGTCCTGGCCCTCAGCCCCGGGCACACATCAGGATCAGCGAAGGAGCGGCTCCCACCGATGACCGGCTGCCCACCCCCCACCCCCCCGAACTGCTGACTCGGCCGGGCCGCCGCGGGGCCTGCGACTTCACACGTCTCACGGGGTCCCGAGCGGCGCCGATGCTGCTGGTTGGGAGAGGACACGATGGGGGCCGCTCACACGGCGTCCGCCCGCTGTCCCACGCGTCGCCCGGCCTGCACACAACCGTCACTAGCACCGACCCAGAGTCCTGAAGCTGCTGCTGTGGAAACACCACGCACCGTCCGCCCGTCCGAGCAGGCCAGAAGACAGACGCATTTCCACTAGTGACGTGGCGAGTGACCAGATGCACCCTTGACGCAACAGACCTTACTAAGTGCTGGTTTAGTGTCAGGCGCTGGACAGAAAACCCCAGCTCCTGACACGTGAGTGCGGAAAGCCATCACTTTTGGAATTTCTCTGATGTTCTGAGCCCTGAACAGTAACTACCTCGAATTCCCACACGGTGTCATTATTCCCATTTTCGGGGTGAGAAGGTGCAGTCTCACCGGGTTAAGGAAGCGCCAGCGGGCCGTGTCGCCGCAACCCACGCACTTCCCATCAGACCACAGGGAGGGTCTTTGGCTAACGCTACAAAGGGCCTTTTAGCAGAAGTACCTCATATTTTGTCAGCAAAGTATTCCTTTTTCATTTACCACAACCTGGATGGATCCGTGAAGGTACTGGGAAGCTTCAAGGGTTCCCGAGGGCTGAGACAGGAGCGTCATGGGCCGCGGGAGGAGACAGTTTTCCTGACCAGTGACCACAGCCCGCTGTCCACATGCGGGGCCTGCCGGGGGCCTGCCCGGCCACACTACACTTTGCTGGGTTCACTGGAACACCAACGTCCCATTAAAACTAGCAGGTTCCTGGTTCACACCGGAGACCCTTCCTCAAGTCACTTTTTTCCGTAACTATTTCTTGAAACCTCTGTGAGCCGGGCACCGCCGCTGGGAACGGTGGAGAATTCGGGCTACGACTTTGCCCCTGCTCCCCAGAGCTGGTAAAGCAGATGCAGCACCTTCTTCCTGGCTGTGCTCCAACTGCGACACTGGGGACCCTCTCTCGGACAGCAATTTTTGCCTTATGTCTTATGGTTTGAAGTTTTCATCTTTATTCACGATCACCAGTCACACATCATCCTTCTGTGCCGTTTTCATTTGTCCATTGGTTATGTTTGTCAGCAGAGCTACTGATGTACAGGAGCTGGGGGCGTCCGGCTGGCTCCGGCCGTCGAGCGTGTGACTCTTGATCTCAAGGTTGTGAGTTCAAGCCCCATGTTGGGTGCAGAAATTACTTTAAATTTTTTTAAAAATCTAATAAACACATATGCTATATAACAAATACATTACATTGTACATAGGTAGTTAGGTATTTGGTGAGACAGTAGAATGGTTTCTTTTCTTAAGAGAAATGACAATGGTCATCCAAGATCTTGGGGAACTATTAAAAAGAGGACGCGGGTCCTGAGGCAATGGAAGAAAGAAAAAAATTCTTGGAAGGTAAAGAATCTATGATCCTCACAAAAGATATGAGCCTGCCCTGAAGTAGGGAAGGAGGAGAAGAAATCTTAAAAGAGAAAGAGGAAGTCTGGGAGGCAAAAAGAGCAGCTGCACCTGCGGGAAGGAGCTACGATGCCCCAGGAGGAGCTCCTGCGTGGACGGACGGCTTCCCGTCCCCGGTGGGGCTGCCAGCCGGGACCTCAGTGAGTGTGGTGGGCGCCCGGCTGCACGGTCAACTTCGGGGCACAGTATTAGGCTCCCAGATTTTTGGTTTTTTTAAAGAAGACAAGAGTTTAAGTGTATCAGTTTGCAGGCCTGGAGATCTTCAGTAGCTGAAGACATATCGTATTACGCTCGGGGGCTTGAAATCAGACGCAGCTGCACGGAGGACTCAGTTCCTGACTCCGAAAGTCACGCCACCTGGAGATGGAGGGCCAGGGAGGGAGGAACACACCGAGTGCTCCAGCAGTCACGTCTCTGTGCGAGTCTTAAAAGCCCTCTGTGCCCCGGTGCTGCGGCGAACACACGTTATTTTATCTCACCTAACCGTGCCGGTGGAAGCTCAACAAACAGCCGTCTCCACACACACTCTGGGCTGTCCCAGAGCAAAGTTGTCTTGTAGGTGTCTTCTCCGAATTTCGGCATACGGGGAGAGGCGATAGTTCTTGAATTGAACGGCTTCCCCCAGAGGCGCACTCCTGGGGCCAGCATGAGGGTCTTAATAACACCCACGTCCTGCTGTCTCCCCGGATTTCTCACACACCCTCCAGTGGGGCTTCTCAAACGTTGTGGTGCTTAGCAATTACCGAGGAGGAAGCTTGTTCGCCTGCGGATCCTGTCACCAGGGCCTCGCCAAATAAATCTGATGCAGAGGGTTCGTGGTCAACACATTGTGAAATTCTGTACCGTTGTAATAGGGTTAGAGACAAATGTGCTGCGGGGGCATTTCACAACTCAGCTAAATTTACTGAGTGTGTACTACGCGCCTATCAGTGTGCTACGTACAGAGGATACCATGGTGGACAAAGCCTGCTCTCATGCAAGTATCATCTAAATAAATAATTGCATGAGTCAGTGGAGAGCCACAACTGTGGAAAAAGGCACAACAGTGCCGGGACAACCTGTGGCTGAGACATTTTCCCCAGTCCCAGACATCAAGGAAGTCTTCTTCTGAGGCTCAGTAGGTTATCTGGACAAGAGGGGACAGATGAACATTCCAGACACAGAGGGAATAGCAAGTATAAAGGCCCTGTGGCCACCAAAGGGGCTCAGGGAGTCTGAGAAACTGCCAGAAGCTGCCCAGTGGACTCACATGTAGTCCCGGTGTCTGGAGACCTTTACACACTCTAACGTCCACTCTAACGTCCCATCCCTCTGGATGTCTGATGAAATTGAAGAATTACTGATTTGCAAAAAAGAGCCCTTATTTACAACTAGGCGTGAGCCGCTCTAAGATCTACCGTCAGTTAAAACCGTCAGGGCAGCTGCTGTGCAGGTCTGGGGAAATCACGCACCCTGTGTCACCAGGGCCCCGGCGAAGATAAAGCAACAGCCGTCTAAATCCCACAAGCCCCAGAAAGCCTGGTGGAGACTGACTCCACTGTTTGCACCGGAAGTGGAAAAAGGTGGTGGGCGGAACCTCAGCAGGACCAGCCCTTGCCAACAGGGCAGAGCCCGGCTGTGGCCGTGGGGCTAGAGGGGCCTGCTTTCTGCACTCTCTTTTCGAGACCTCCTCCACCTCTGCTCCCTGCTCCTTCCAGAGCTGCCTTCTCTAATCCTGGTGGCCTGAGATTTTCCCACGGCCTCCTTTTACAATGACTTGTCTTTTTTACCACAAAAGAAAGAAATTTGGTGCTTTCATTGGACGATCACGTATCAGGTAAGGGGACCCGTCTTGGATTTTGTATTTTGAAAAAGATCTGGGTAGTAGTAACTCAAAAGAACAAATCGATGTGCGTCCCATTTCCCCGCACTATCATGGCAGACGAGGACAGGCCCTCTAACTTCGAGCTGGGCACGCGGTTCCCGAAATAAGGCTTATATTTCTCAGCTTCCCATGCAGCCAAGTCTTGCCTTGGGGCCAAGTTCTGACTAATGGGATGGGAGCAGTTTCTGTGACAGATGTTTCCATAAGGGACCACTGACATTCAGGCCCCGTTCGTCTTCTTATTTTTCCTCCAGCCTGGCTGGGGTGACTGATGTCCTAGGCATTACCTTGGGCCATGAGAGCAAGGGCCACACGGGAGGGATGGCAAACAGGTGAGCTGGCGGGGGCCTGAAGACCTAAGGGGTAAGGCCGTTGTCCCAGTCCTGGGCTCCCTTCCTCCAGACTCATAAGTAAGAAGAAATAAATCCCACGTCGTTGGAACCATTGTTCATCTGGGATTCTGTTATAGCCAAAGCCAAGTTTAACTGATAAAACCAACATGGGGATTTTTCTGCCTTTCTCTTTTTTCTTTTTCAGTGGAAGA
The DNA here is from genome assembly GCF_020171115.1 of Neogale vison. NCBI lineage: Eukaryota > Metazoa > Chordata > Mammalia > Carnivora > Mustelidae > Neogale > Neogale vison. Next base: position 32,366,485 of record NC_058100.1, read on the forward strand.
TCACAGTGCAATTTCTTCTAATTTCTTCTTGGGTCCCTCACATGTAGGCAACGACGTTCTCCGTTTTCATGTGTGGTTGCTTCTTCGAGTCAACCCAGGATGGCTCGCAAGATGGGTGAGGAGCACGGGTCCGTGGGGGCATGGGCCGGGGGCCCGAGGCCTCGGTCTGAAGCCCACCCTGCCACAAGCTTCCCTCACTGGGCTTCTCCTTGCCCCTCTAGAAACAGCTTCCAGGCCCTCCTACGAACCTGGTCGTGTCTAAGACCAGGATCACTGGGCGTCCCCTGCCCCCCGTGCCCACTCTGCCCACCGGAGGACATGATGATGAGGATGAGTTTTCATCTTACCAGCAGGCTGTGTTCTCGAAGTCCGCAGCACCTGTCTGGAACTTGGCGACACACCTCTCCACAGGCCGAGAACAAGAAGGTTAGGCTCCCACGCGAATTCCAAAACAATAATCACCTGCAGTTAAGCAGCCATGCTGAGGGGGTCCTAGAACAAAAGAGTTTGCAAAAGATTAGGGTGTGTGTGGCCCAAAATTGCTACGTGTCTGATTGGAGAGGGGACCGAAACAGCCCCCCACCCCTGCACCCCGCCCGTGGCAGGGAAGAGGACGCCCTGCCTGTCTCCTGTGTTCTCCTGGGGAGAGTCACCCTCCCAGGAACGGCACTTCCCTCTCACACTCAGATGCCTACGAAAGCTAAAAAAAATGAGTCTCCGGAGTTGCCAAATATCCTGGGGCTGTTACCCTGCTTTCTTCCGCTGAAATCTGCCTTCATTTGAAAATTCACCCTGTAGGTAAAAGAGAGGCCACTTTGTGGATCTGGCCACATTCTCTTAAGCAAACTTGACGTGGATGCCCTGGGAGAGGTCAAAGGAAGAAGGATGCTCTTTTTCGAGGCTTTGCTGTCAAGTCTGATTTGTCCCTTTGCTGCCGTGTCCGGGGAGATCACGGCGCAGGTGCGACCCCTGTGAGCGGCGTCCGGCACTCGGACCTCGAGGCCCCGCACTCCGCCCTGTCCTCGGATTGTAGGTACCACCTGCCTTTCCTGTTCCCAGAGGCCGCTCCAAAGACAGGCTTGAGACAGTGACGCGCTGTTGAGAACACCCGCAGTAGGCGTGACAGACACGAAGGCCCTGTAGAAACTTCCACAATGTGGCAGTGGATGTGCGGGTCCCACCTTGCCTCCGCCCCAGACAAGCCTCACCTATAACCTCCTTGCTGGTTCACACTGCCACCTACCCACCTGTTCCCTGTCCTTTGCTTACGAGGGACCGTGTCAGAGGACACGGGGTGGGGGTGGGGGCGGATCCCAAGGAGCTTGCAAAACACACAGCAGCTTGGAGTCAGTGATGGGGGAGAGGCTGAGCGCAGATCTGGTTTCATCTGCCGGGGATGGAAGTGGGGGGCTGGGGATGATGCCAGAGCTGTCTGGGGAACTGTGGCGTGCTTTAGTCTGGTTCCTCCTTTGCGAAGAGCAGGTTAGACCTGTACCTCTCAGTTGTATGTTGTCTCTATTAAAATGTCTTTATTACAATGGAAGGTGTTCCCTCAACCGACCCTGACCGGAGCCCTTTCTCTGCCTTTGCACCTGCGGTCCGGCCTGCCCTCCCCTCCCCTCGCTTGCTTCCACCCTCCACCACCTGCAGGAAGCCCTCCCCACTCTCCGCAGGGGGTTAGGTCCCCTCGAGCGCTCTTCTAGCTCCCTTGGGAAATATCAGGCTGTCCCCACAGAACAGAACAAGCTGCTTGGCCACACGGGCTCTCGGATGACCAGCAAAGTGACCTTGTACGCAGTTTGGTCCCTCAGTGTTCAGTGAATGAGCAAACAAAGGTTCTTTCCACTCTGCTCCTTCCCATGGCACTATCGAGGTCCTGGCTGGGCCCGTCCCCTTCCAGAAGGGCTGTCTCTTCTCGCCAGATTCCCACTGCGTCTCTTGCTCTGGTAGCTATTGTGAAACATAATGATTTACCAGCCTGCATTGTTGTTCACTCATTCCTGTGGATCTTGCCTGATGGACCGTCTGCTGTCAAAGGACCGTATCTTCCATGTCTTTTGTGAAGCCCTCAATTCCTAAGGCCACGCTATACACACCGTGGGTGACCGTGAATGACTGATGGGAAGTATGTGAATCCAAGACAGGCTTCTGTAAACCGTGACCCAGTGAAGACTTGCAATCTCCCGGGGAGCTTTCAGCCCAGAAAACAAAGAGCCTTCCGTAAGTGCACCCACTGGATGCCGGGAGCTGTGCTAGCACTTTCTGTGTGTAGGTCTTCCTTCTGAAGAGGCAGTTAGGTCTCATGGCTCTGAGCACGGGCTCTAGAGCCCTGCCTGGACCTGAATGGGGCTGGCTTCTTGCTGGCCTCAGGGACTGAATCTGCACAATACATAGTTTCCTCACTTGTGAGAGGCAGGTAATAGTAAGGGCTGTGTTGGGCTTCCTCAGAGAAACAGAACCAACGTGGTTAGATCGACAGCGGGATAGATGAGATACAGACACAGATGAGGAGATCAGTTACAGAAATTACCACCCTATTATGGAGACCAAGAAGCCACCAGCACCTGGACACCCAGGCGCCCCAGGAGTGTAATTTAGTCCAAGGCCTGAGAGGAGGCTGACGGAGCAAGGCGTGGTCTCGTCTAAAAGCCCAAGAACCAGGAGGGCCGGTGGCTGAGGGCAGGAGAAGACACATCTCGGCTCAGGCAGAGAGGGAGAATTTGCCCCTTGCCTGCCTTTCTGGTCTTTTCAGCGGATTGTGCCTCCGTGCCCTGGGAGGCGCCGGCACGCTTCGCTGAGCGCTCCCCTCGACTCAGTCGACTGATCCCAACGCTAACCTCTTCCAGAGGCCTCCTCACAGACTCGTCCAGAGTCAGGTTCTTCCAAACAGCTGGCCATCCCTTAGCCCAATCAAAATGACACAGAAAATTAACCAGTGCAAGGACCAACCTCATTAAGGGTTAAAAAGGCAATACCGAGTGGAACGCAACACACAAAAGGTCATCCGTATTGAGCACCTGGCACAGCGTCTGTCTACGCGGTCTTTACGCGTCTGCGCAGCTTCTAAAGTCGCGACAGGAGGTTTAAATGGAGCAAGAGGTCTTGGAGAAGCCGGGGCTCAGGGTCCTGGTCTCCTTGTCATTCCGCTCATTTATGTCCTTGGTGGTGTCCCTGTGAGGAAAGGCACAGCAACGACTTTTAGAACCAGGAAATGGAGGCTCTGGTGGGGAGTGTCATTCCGTGCGACTTACAGGTGCCACCTGGTCCTCGGGATGCATTTCAGAAACTTCAGTAAAGGACCTGCCCCCCAGGCCCACTTGTGGGGCCCAACGGTGTAGACCGTTGCTGTGAAAGACCACTAGCGCTGACCAAACAAGACGAAGTAAAAGACCCTGTGAGCCAGCGGGAGTAGAGACACTGCAAACAGCCAGTTTGCTTAAAGGAGTCGCTCCCTGACAGCGTGAAGTCCTCCTTACTCGGGTAGAGAAGAGTGTAAATTAAGTTGTGATCCAGCGTATACCCTCCCATCCTCCCTCCCTTTCTTTCTCTCGCTCCCTTTCTCTCTTTTTTGCATCTTCCTACCTCCCAGCTACTCTACACAGGAAAATAAATGCAAAACATCCTTTTTTCCCATTTCTTCCCTTTGGTTTGAGTGCTACAAACTAGCCACATTAAAACGCACTATTTCTAGAATGATCTGGAAAGGTACAATGCTGCAGAAAGAAGAAAACCTGGCAAATTTTGTAGGGTGTATAAGATTCTTTGTTCTGTGTGTTTGTTTGCCTGCCTGCCTGAGTGTGTGTCTGTCTGTCTCTTGCCAGCCAGCAGCTTGCCGGCCACTTTAACCGGCATGGCTCCCTCCTCCACACCCGACCCACACTGGAGGGAGGAACCTGGACCAAGATGGTCAATGCTGAGGCTTCCCAGTGACCTAGGACCTGTGAAAATAGGACCTGCGCTAACTTAAATCTCTCAGCCTGGATCAAGATGAGAGTGAAGTAAGCCACTGCCCATGGGTGATGGGATGGGAACTGAAAGGCCACGAGAAAAGCAGGACCACAAAAGCCTCATGTAGGCTGAAGCTGGGCATTAGGACAGCTGAGAAAGTTAGGGGTGCAGAGAAGGAAGAAGTGGCAGGCAGAGCCCTGTTGAGTAAGCCACTGCAATGGGCAAGTGCAGGAAGAAAGATCTCCAGGCCTAGTCCCTTCACAGCCAGCGTCCACAGCACACTGCCCCGGAGCTCAGGGGCTGGTGTCCTCCTCCTCCAATTGTTTTACGTGTGTCTCTCTTCTTTGACCTAGACTTTGCTTTTGCAAATGCAGAAGAAGATTTTCTAAAACATTTATCTGGCTTCAGGGTTTAAGAGCCCCTGCAAGAAAACCACAAAGGCACAGTGTTGGGAGGCAGTGTTGGGAGGAGCGACTGACAAAAATCGTAGTGTCCGGATGTCCACTGGGCTCTGCCCAAGAACCAGGGCACTTGCTTTAAAAAAGGATATTGGTAACTGGAAAAGAATATGAGGAAGGGGGCTAGGGCAGTGAGGGGGTTAGAAAAAATCTCATACAGGGACTGAAGAAACTGGGGGTTTTGTGCTTCGAAGGGTAAAAATTAAGGAGACAGCAGAGATGTTTGCAATGTTTGTAGGGTGGACACAATGAAGATGTACCAGGTCTGCGATGTGTCCCCCCCGGGTGAGACAGGATTGTACAGATGTTACAAGGAGCTCAGTTTTAGCTCATGGTTTCCCCACAACAGAATGTTCTGCTGCAAGGTTGGGGGTACACAGCCTGTCTGGATATTCAACAAGAGGTAGTTGACTTTGTGCCAGGCACAGGAGTTTAGGCTGGAGGACCTCTGACATCATTGGCACCACTATACACGATGAGTTTACCCACAATGATGACCCATTACCTCCAGGTCCTCATCTAAAGCTGCGGAAAGAAGCTGCAAATGAAGCATATTGTAAAACAGACGCCCTTCTTCATCCCTGGAAGACTCCCCAGCTGTCCAGCAAGATAGGGATTTCCTTGATTCTCATCTCATCTACATCTGTCCCAAGACCTCTCTGACAGCAGAATGATGGAACGGGAGTGCCCCTTACTGAGCTTAGCCTCTCACAGGAGTGTCCACTTGTCCCCTGTAAAGCAGATGGAAAATTCTGGAAAGAAATTTTATTTTCTAAAGCCTAGAGCATGTGCTGGTTGGTTCCAGACATTCTTCCGAGGAAAAAGTAAATCGAACCTCTTACCCCGTACTGGGGAGGTACAAAGGAGCAGAGAGGCTGGTTCTGACAGGAGTTTGTGGCCCTCCTGGCCTTTATTTCTACCACCCCCCAAGCTGCGAATATGCTTACAGAAACCACCCACCTCTGTGGTCTTGCTAGAACAATCAAAACAAAAGTCCTTCTCTGGGCGTCCACTTCCCTCTACTGTGGTCACCTCCACACACTTTGTAACAACGTGGTAAAGGACGGGGTGGTGGAGAGAAGCCCCAGCATGGCCCACTGGACTGCGGATGCGTTCCGAACTCTCCAGATTCCTGACTTACACGTCAGGAATGGTGTAACAGACAGCAGCTCCTGGAAACCTGCCAGGCAGGGCCTGGTGGCCAAGGTGACAAGCAGATGACCTGTCACTGCCACTCCTGGCAGGTACAGTCCATCTTACCAAGGAGGACTTGCTTTAAAAAAAAAAAGAGGGAAAAAAAAGTCGTTTCTCCTTATTGTCCTATTGTGCCCTCACCCAGGACAAGAATTCCATTCCACACCGAGCGCGAGCGGAAAGCGACAGAATGACGCTCAGTGAAAAAGAGGGATCCCTCTACATGTCCCCACTGAGGGTCTCTGGTTTCCTTAAGAAACCAAAACCCTTCCGGAGAGTGATTTGTTGTTTTCAGCAAATAGCCAGGGGCCACTGTGAACCACAGAATGACGCCCTGTGGGCGCTCGGGCTTCCGGATGGACAGTCAGGGCGCTCAGCCCAGGCCGGTGGCAGGAGCCCCCTGGCCTCGCCCGCACCCCGCCACCGTGACGGGTCCACCGTGAGGGTCCAGCAGCAGTTCCCTCGCTCTTCCCGCCCTCCCCTCCTGCCCTCCCGGCCCTGCCTCCCAGAGCAGGGCATTCCGGAGCTTTCTGCCGCACACAGAGCCCGCCATTGAGCCATTTCCCCCAACGCTGCGCACAGTTTCTGCTGCCAAGATGAGTCACCGTGCAACAACACACCCTCAGCCCCCTCCACTCGGTACTTAAAATACCCTAGTGCTGGCCGAGCAGAACCCCGCGGGGCGTGCGCACGTGTGTCATCGTGGGGATGGGCAGCGGCCCTCGGAGCCCTCTGTGGGGCGGACTGCACTGGGTTTGGCCCAAGCCTTGCGAGAGGCCACCGCTTGGCAGGGGCCTGTCTCCCTCGTGCAGCCTGCCCAACGGCACCCTCTGGGCTGCAGGCAGCTGAACCTCCCTTTCAGCCTCTCTGCCCTGCAGCAGAAGGAGCAGACGGCCAGGGGCTGATCTGTCCCGCGCTTCTGCCCGCCAGAGGTCTAACTGGTGGTCTCGCCTCACACAGGACCGCCCTGTCCTGCAGGCACCCTTGGGCCCTTGTCTGAGCTCCCGGGGAGAGTCCGCTTCAACCTCAACTGCCTCTGCTTGTTTCCCCAGTTGAACCTGTCATCCTCCCATGGACAGAGGTCCCTAACCTCCTCCACTCCCTGCCACCACGCTTCTCTCTGCTTCCCATGAAGCCGGCCCAGCGCCCAGCACCCACCTTGGGCAGAACTAACCCCGTCACTCTAGAACCACTCCTCTTCCCGAGGAAAGAGACGGAAACATTGTTCTCTTTGCCCCCAGTCTTTCAAAAGCGCTGAAGAACTCCTTCCTCCTCCTCCAAACAGCTTTCCTCGTTCCCTCTGCCCACACCTCCCTCCCCCAGCCCCTGCCCAGCCACACGCTGCACCTGCCAGAGGCACCCCTCCCTCCAGGGAACGGCATGCTTTCTGCTTTCCACCCGCTGCTACAGCACCCTTCACAGAAGGGGCCTCAGAACAAAAGCCCGGCCCCGCGCAGCCCAAAGGGACATCCTGTGCTCAAGTTACTCATTACTTAAGTTAGAAGAGGTCACCGAGCAGGAAGCAAGCTGGAAAGCAAGGGGACAGGTGGCATAGAGGGCAGGGACTTAGTCAAGGTGACCTTCTAAGAAAACTCGAGAGCCCAGGCAGGGGATAGGTATCAGAATGGGAAGGTGGCAAAGTCATAGCAGCAGTTCCAAGGTTAGACAAGGTCAAATGGAAAGAGCTAATTATACTTAAGCAAGCTATTTAACAGCTTTCACTAGGCACTAGGCACTGTGCTTAGCATTTTCCCACAACCCCCAATTAATCCTTGCAACAATGTGTCGTTCCAATTTTACCAGTGAAGAAGGGGCAGCCCTGGAGAGAACAAGGGACTTGCTCAAGGTCACACAGTGAGCCAGGACTGAAGCTGGGAGTGTGTCTGTCCTGCTCCGGGCAGGTTGCTCTTTAGGGTGATGTGGTCGGACCGTCTGCGTGGCTGTGCGGCTGAGTCTCATTCTGGGTCTCACATGGCTGAGATCCTGTTCTGCAGCTGCACGACAGGTTGGGGTGGAAATGTGGAGGTTCCTGGGACGCCTGCGAGAGGCTGGCTTAGAAGGAGAGGCTGTGAAGGCACGACACTCAGCCCTTGTCAGAACCTGGGGAGAGTCTGCACATGAGGGAGGCAGAATGAGCAAAGCTGGGGAGCTCAGATTTGAAGAGGGAGTAGCCTCCAGAGGAGCACAGTAGGTCAAGGACAAGAGAGGAAGCTCACCTGGCCAGACACAGAACCGGTCTACTTGGCATTTGCCACAGCCCTAGAAAGCTGAGGGAGGGAACCTATTTTTAAAGGGAGAATGGGGGTCCTAATGAAAAATGTGTCACTGTGAGCCTTTCTCCACATATTTTGTTTCCCTGGAGAAGAGAGAGGGTGAGACAGGGAGGCGGGAAGGGGTTTGGGGGATGGAAGGGTCAGGTGGGGGGTATGCTTAGCTCCCCTAACCCCCTCATCCCTTCCCCTGCCTCTTCCCTTCCTCACTCATCCCTGCTTGTTGATTCCGCCCACAGGCTTTCCTCCCTCTAGCTCGCAGGGAGCGCTCCCTAAACACAGGCCCTTTCCAGTGAGCTCTCCTCCTGGAGACCCCTCCACAAGGTCACTTCTCCCGGGAGGGGACCAGGGGCAGCGCATCTGCAGGTGCTCCTGTGCCTGCCGTTCTCCCACCAAGCTGGGGCTTTTCTGGCATAAACAGGGCAGGCCAGGTGCAAAGCACGGGTGGCTTCCTTTCTCCACACTGTTCTCCGGTCAGCACGGAGCAGTCCTCAGGGCTGGAGTGGGTGCAGGGAGGATAGCTCGTTGCTTCTCTGAATTTCAGGGATCTTCAGGTTTTTCAAGCCTTGTGGGTGTGGGCCTTGGGAAGGAGTAGTGGGAAAGGGCTTGTTTCAAAGCTGTTGGCGCTTGTCCTTAGACCTGCAAGGCTGACCTTGGAGACAGAAGGGGGCCCTGACAAGCATCCCTAGCGTGGGCCTGCCAGTCTCCTTTTCCAGGATGACCTACGTTGTTCTCTGGGGATGGGACTTTTCTGCAGTGACTGCAGAAGCACCCCTGCCCATTTCTGCTGTGTCACCACTGCCCTGGGAGGGATGTGTGAAGCCGCTCGGGGGTTCGGAGGAGAGAGATGCGACTAAGGAGTCTGTCTTTTCAGCGACAGGGAATGAGGGATGGGAAGGGGGACTGGCCCTCCACGTCCTGGCATTCGAGCTGGGGCTTCCTAAATTCTTTCGGCCTCCCGGGTTTTACAGCAGAGCAAAGTGGTCGGCACTCCCCACGGGGCATCAGAAAGCAGGTCAGTGAGAATCCCGGCCACCTACTGGGCATCGAGGAGAGTCCGCAGAGGCTGGGTCATGTGCAAACACCGCCGTCCGGTGCAGACCGGTGTGAGCCGCCGCGCAGTGCGACAGGTTCCCGCGGGAGGACACCGGGGTCCCGCGGGAGGACACCGGGGGCCCCGCGGGAGGCCTCCTGGCCCCGCCAACCCCGGGATCCGCCCTGGGTGGGTCTGCGACTGTCCTGCTCGAGGCGGCTCGGGCCGCCCCCGGGGAGCGCGGCAGGCGGCGGGGAGCCTGCGCGGGCGGGCGGGCCTGGCTGGAGACGGACCGGCCGGATCCGCAGCCGCAGGGGCGGGCAGCGCGCGGGGGGCGGCAGGTGCAGCAGCCGAGAGGCGGGGCGGGGCTAGGCGGACTCCCCGACTCTCACGCGTCCCCGAGTGACCTTCCCCCACCCCTGCAGGGCCTCCGAGGGGTGGACCTGCGGCGGAGGGACACGGGCGGCGCGCGGCCGCGAGCGGGCCGGGGCGGGGGGCCGGGGCGGGGCGGCTGGGCCGCGGGCCCCGGGCGTCCGGCGGGCGCCGCGCGACGCAGGTGCGGCGCCCCGCACTGCCGCAGAGGAGGGCCTGCGTGCCACGGCGAGCGCGGAGGGGGCTGCGCGGGGCCGCCCGCGCGCGCGCCGCCGCGCCCCCGCCCCCCGCCCCCGCCGCCAGCCTGCCCCTCCCGCCGCCGCGGCTCCTTTGTGCCGGCCCCGCGCCCGCCCCTTCGGGCCCTAGGCCCCGCCCCCCGCCGCCCGCTATTGGCCAGCCGCGCATCTGTGGGCGGGGCCTCGGGCCGCCCGGGCGCGCTATATGTAAAGGTGGGGCTTGCGCTCCGCCAGCTTCTCGGCTCCCGGCGGCGCGGGGCGCGGTCCGTCCGTCCGTCCGTCCTCGCCGTCTCCTGCCCGGCCGCTCTGCAGAGGTCCCCGGAGGCGGGGGCGAGCGAGCGCCCCAGGGGCCCCGCAGCCGCAGCCGCAGCCGCGCGCCCGAACCCGCAGGGCGAGGGGAGCGCGTGCGGACCGAGCAGAGCCCGCGAGCGGCCGCGCGTCCGCCCTTAGGTGCGGGGCTCGGAGCCGCCCCGCGGCGCCCCTCCCTCCGCCCCCGCCCCGCCGCCGCCTCCCCCGCCTCCCGCTCCTGCCTCTGCCCCGCCGGCGCGCGTCGGGCACTCGGAGAGCCGCAGCGGCAGCGGCCGGAGCAGCCCGCGGGGAGCCGGGCCGGGGCCGCCAGCGCCGGAGCACGCGAGCGCGCCGCACTCCCCACCGCAGCGCCGCGGCCGCCGCCGAGCCGCCGCCATGGCCCGCGGGAAAGCCAAGGAGGAGGGCGGCTGGAAGAAGTTCATCTGGAACTCGGAGAAGAAGGAGTTTCTGGGCAGGACCGGCGGCAGCTGGTGTAAGTGGGGGCGCCGCGCCCGCACCCGCCGCGCCCGGGCCGGCCCTTCGCACCCCGCGCACCTCCGCGAGCCCCGGCCGCCGGGCACGGAGCGGGGTCGGGCACGGAGCGGGGTCGGCCGCGGGCGCTGCGGACTGCGGGCTGCGGCGCCCCGGGGTGGGCGCGGGGGCTTCCGTGCGCGCCCGGGTCTCGTCCGGCTCCTTTGCGGTCGGTCCGAGCATCGCTCGAGCCCTTCCCTCCCGGGAACGGTCGGCTCCGGGAGACCAGACGCGCCTCTCCCTGCAGCCCTGCCCGAGCCCTGACGACCGAGATGTGAGGCTGCGAGGGAACCTCGTGGGGGTGGTCGGGTCGGATGCAGGCGACGTGGTGTGTTCCGGCCCTTTCTGGCCCAAATGTACCTCCAGAGGCGCGGGGTGGGGGTGGCGGGATCCATGCACACCGCAGTGTTCCCCGCTCTGTCCAGACTCCCCCAGTGACCTCCCCTAGAGCCCTTACGAGGGGCCCAGGAGGCCCGGGAGCGGGGTGAGGTCGGGTGTTGCCAGCGGCTGCACACAGATGCGGAGCAAGGGGCTTGGCTTGACTGCAGGGAAGGGTTAGTCACAGAAATAAACGGCATAAAGGTGGATGCAGCTCACCTTGCAGGATTCGGGGCAGCCTGTTGCTTGGCTGGATGGAATGTTTTTTTCCCTCGTTGAAAATTAGATACCTTGTTTTCCGCCTCCTTTCACCGGAAGGGTGACATTTTTTTTTAAAGGTCATTTTGAAGGGCACAGTTGTAGGCACATCTGTAAGAGTCGTGACTGCGGAAGGGAGAGAAGGGGACTCCCCCCTCCTGCATCACTGCCCCCCCCTTCTCTAATATCCTCCTCACCATCATCATCACCACCGCCGCTAGCTCCGCCACTGCAGCCATGGGGGGAGTGCTGGCTAGGGGCCGATGCAGTATTCCTGACTGGGAGGATCTGTGGCCATCACAGCAGAATGAGTCAGGGAAATAAGGCTTGGCTGACATTTTGAATTGGAGGAAGCTAGCATATATGATTTTTGCAGAGAAAAAAAAATGCAGCCCTAGTGGGTCTCTTTTGATTGGAAAATAAAGGGTTAAAAATGCATCACACTTCAAGGTTAGTCAAGGTGAAATAGCATTCCAAGGTATTACAGGAAAGCATAGGTATTCCTGAATCGCATTAAATGTAGGTCTTTCAAGTAATGGCTTCTGGCTCGTATTTTATATTTTGTTTTATTTTGGGGAGCCCGTGTTATTCAGTACGGTTCCTGCTGTAGTTTCTCATGCATGAAGATAGCTCTCCGTTTTCTCACCATGGACGGGAAAACCTGAAGAACTCAGGGTGTGTGTAGGGTGATCAGCCCCTGGCCAGGGCGATCTCCTGGCAGCTCCTCATAACCTGAGTGAAGCCTGGGGGGTGCGCTGCCGAACGGCCCCTGCTCCAGCCCAGGTGATCTGGTCCCAGCCTTGTCATGGGCCTGGGGCTGCCTGGATTCCAGGCATATTGTGAAATTTGTCCTCTGGTGTTTCCCCCTCTCATAAAATAGGTTTCTTTCCTCGTTCCAATTCCAGAATAATATTTGCTTTAGAAGGTAAGGCAGTATAGGAAGACCTGTTCCTTAAGCTGACATGTAATGGGGCAGCACCTCCGTATGTGAGAGAAGGCGCGCGCGTGTTGATATTGATGTCTTGATACCACATTCAGCAAGGTCTGAAGACACGGATCAATGAACGCGGACATCAGGATGGCTGTGCTTGTCTGGGGCTGCTTCTCTTTCCCAAGGTGCAGGTGCTGGGCTAACCATTCAGGTTTTGCTTTGAGCTCATTTGTCTCCTCTTCTCTGGCAACGTAAGAAACGACACCCTCTCTGAGCAGAGAGACTGATAGCAATTGCTGTCTCCCGAGGGGGAAATGCTCCCTTTCCAGCGCTGGGCCCAACATGGATGCCCTTGGGACGAGGGCAGGTTGCCCTTGGCTCAGTTTTGTTTATAGGTAGGTTTTCACCAAGATGGACGCAGGAGCCTTGCCTGTCACCTGCTGGAGAAATGGCAGCGTGCAAATCACCTGTGGTTTCCACTCCATATTGAGTTAATGCAGGCGTTGGTAGATTTCTGTTAGGGTTACTGCTGGGCCAGGAGGCCAATCTTTCCTTTTGCCTGTGACCCTTTTTGAAGGGTACTCCCTTTTTTTTCTAACTGGAAAACCTCCTTATTACTTGCATTTTTTTAAAGGAAGAAAAATTGCTGAAGAATACAAAAAAAAAAAAAAAAGCCTCTAAATGTATTCTCTGTGCCACCCTGGCTGGTTGGTCCAATTTGTCTAGCTTTCTTCTTTGAGCAGCCCCTGGTGATCTGTGTTGGTGAGCCCAGTGCATAGGTCTGGCTTCGTTCACAGTCCTCTAACCAGCTGACCTCTCAGCTGTCACTGGGGAGATTTTGCTAAGGAACACCTTGAAGCAAAAGAGAAAAATCCCTCACTTAGGCTATGGTGTCAGGCAGAATGGAAAGGCTGTGTCTCACTCAGCTTTAATCAGCATGCTTGCGAAAGGACTGATTTTTCCACTGCTCTGTTTGTATTTTCAATTATCGCCTCAATTATGTCCTTTCTTAAGCTATTAGAATTAGGTATCTGGAGTCCAAGGAGTGAGTGTAAAAATGCTCTGGTTGTTAGGAGGAGCCAAGCGTGGTTAAGCTCAGTACTGAGACAAGGGGGGGGGTGCACAAAAAACAGGTTACAACAGTTCCTTTCTCGCCGTGTGCTACCACCAACTCTCGCACCTCTTAGGAGCCTCCACTGGAAAAATTTTCCAGATCTCTTGACGTCACAGCCTTGCTGCTACTTGGATACAGAATGCGGCAGTTAACCCTTGGCCTGCTGGGAGGCAGTGATTGATTGAGCTGGGCAGCTGTGGTTCTGGATTCTGCAGTCTCTCATTTTTCCTTATCTTTGGCTCCTGGCCTGGCTTTTTTCTTTTTTCTTTTTTTTTTCTGGATAGGGGAAGAAAACAGTTATGATTAAGCATTTTGGTCTTATGTGCGTTTGGCTTGTTTTACTAGCATTGATAGCATGGTTTCCCTGAACCATGTATTTGCTGATTGAAAAGCTGGGCTCTTAAATGCTTGCCAAAGGCAATCTGGCTACTTCCCGCCACAGCGCACCCACTCTCCCTCTGTCCCTCCACCAGGCACCAGGACCCTGCGTGTCAGCGATCTTCTGTTCAGCACTTTTTACCCCCAGGACCCCAGCATTTACTGCATGCAGTCTGGAGCTTTTTAGAAGTAACCCTAAGGCTCCTTCATGTAGTCCTGTTTCAGACTCGATAACCTTACGGTTCACTTGCTCCCGTTCTTGCGTTCACTGGGAGTTGCTGGCTGGCACCGGGCTGTAGGGCGATGCCTAGTACAGCCTGTTACTATGCGGCTAATCGGGGAGATAATCCTCGTAAACCAGTAACTGATAGCCTCATTCCCGTCCCTTTGCTTTGTGGTGCTTAGCTTTTTGTGTTTTTTTGCTTTTGTAGCCAGCTCAGCTGACGCCCTGCTCTCCAGCTAGCTGTTGGGGGCCGGGGGGGAGGGAGGCTACAGCTCATCAAGCCAGTCCGTATTCTGCGTCCAGTCAGAAGATGAAAAAAAATATGCCTGTCATTTTTGACTACAAGATTTCCCTTTGTTTTGCCCTTGTTTGGTGCCCCTGAAGGAAAACACAGTGTGTGCTCAGTGTCTAATACATGTCACGGGTGTGGGGGGCAGTTTGCGATAGAAAGGAGCTGAAAAGCTTCCTGGGGTTTCTCGGCATTCGTTGCTCTGGCCCAGCATAAAAACTCACGGGCATCCTAACGTTTGGAGAAGCAGCAGAGGTTGGCCTGTATGTAGTACTGACATATCAGGGGACCAACAAGGCAAGAAAACCTGCCTCTAGGGGAGTATATTGTCAGATATGCGATGCGTGGCGTAAGCCCACTAACATGGCCCTAGATTTTATTGGTGATCTTCATGAAAATTTTTTTACTTAGGCAGTGAAATTGTGTCCTATAAATAACATTTGTTCTAGACGAACATTCCTCTTACCCTTACCTAGAGTTGCACACTGTAACAGGGAACTGCCTGTCTCTGATTTTACCCCGTCATGCAGGCATGTGGTTCACGCTCTGGGTCGGGGCTGGGAAAGGAGGCTCTGAAGACAGGCTGGAGGGGAAGGCCAGGAAGGAAGCCCCTTGGTCTCTGAGAAGATGAGCCTTTTGTTCCAGAGCGTGCCTGTGTCACAGCCTTCTGTTTCTGTCCGTGCCCCTTGCAGTTAAGATCCTCCTGTTCTACGTGATATTCTACGGCTGCCTGGCCGGCATCTTCATCGGGACCATCCAGGTGATGCTGCTCACCATCAGCGAGTTCAAGCCCACCTACCAGGACCGCGTGGCCCCCCCAGGTAACAGGAGGGTGAACATGTTCAGTTCTTCGGAGGTAAAACGGGTGTCACTTTTTCACTCAAAAAGAAAAAAAAAACAACCACTTTTCTGAGAACTGCCTGTAATGCAGGATTAGATCGAGCCTGTTTTCATAGGAGAAGCGGGACCTGCTCACGAGGGCGGCGGCTCTCCTGCCCGCATTGCAGGCCTCCGGGCGCTGCAGATGTCTTGTCCTCACGGCTCTGCAGTGAGGGCGAAGAGTCCTGGTCCCCCCACGCCTGAGCTGGGACCCACCGGCCTGTGACTCGCGGCGAGGCGCCCTCACTGCCGGGGGGTTGCTTAGCGGGGTCGCCCCAGGGCTGTGCCAGCTCAGGCACATCTTTCACTTTCTCAAGGGGCCTGTGACTCAAGCAAATCCTTTAAAAAAAAAAAAAAAGCCACTTCAGCTCCTGTTTTGAGAGATGAAGTTATTTTTAGGGGTGATGAGGAGCTCTGACATGGCCGATTACTCACGGGAGAGGAGCCGCGGCTTCAGGAGTGCGCCCCCCTCCGGCTGCTGACGCGGCCTAGCTTAACGCCCGACACGGCAGCCGCTTCTCCTGTCTCCGCATTCCTGCCCGCTGGCCTCGGAGGACTCCCCTGTCGGCTCTCTAGACCCAGTTTGCAGTTCCGCGGTCTCTTTGAGCTCTGAAAACTTGGATGATCAAGAGCGGTCACCCTAGGGGGAAGAAAATGCCACTCGAGCGCCCTGCTGTGATCTGTCACTGTTGAGTGACGTGCACCTCGTGCGCAGCTGTGTGTGTCCATTCCGGTCACTGAACCCCCAGGGAGAGCCCGCTGCCCTTAACGCCTGAGGCCGGCAGAAGGGCCGTCGACCTGGTCGTGGTCACTGGCTCTTGTAAAATTCATTGTCAGGAGGTGTTGCGTAAGGTCCGGGTTCCTGCGTTATGAATGACCTTGAGGCTGCCGCTGGGGGTGGTGATGACGTGTCCCCTCTCCACTTTCCCTGGCAGTGCTTTAGTAACAGCTGTATTTAGGTGACAATCTTGAGGCCGTCTTCAGGGCACTGAGCAGCTTTGACCACAGGCACTGGGCCGGCAGCCTCACTCAAGTGTGGCCGCTTGTCGCAAGCTTGCTCTATTTCCTGGCCCCGGTGTGAGAGACCGGGAGGAAAATCTTCAGAGTATGGAGGTGGTGAAGATGGTTCCCTGGCCCCAGGCCCCATGGTCCTCCACTGTAAGGAAACCCTGGGTATTGCCAGATAAATTTAGATCTAGGGGATTTTGGAAACGGTGGGAGGAAAACAAACATGTAAGTATTTAAAACAACTTCAACCTGGTTAATGATCCACAGTTTCCAGCAAGTAGTTTCCCAAAGAGGTGGGTCTCTGCGAAGGCTGAAGCAGAAACTCTGGGCGTGCGCAGAGCGTGCGGCACCTTGAGTAAACAGACTGGACGCCGGCTTTGTGACCGTGAAGCCTGGCGTGTCCTCTCCTGTTAGATTTTGGAGGCACCGTGATAGATGTCATCACGTTTGTGTCCATCTTTCTTTTCCTCTTGTTTAGCCATTGAAAAGCTGTTCTTGAATCATGATGCCACGTCATAAAAATTTTTATGCTCAAAGCCAAGGGTGACTGAAGAGTCAAGCATTTAACTTCCTAGATGTAAAGCAGTGCTTCTTGTCTCTCCAAACTTGTGGGGGTCAGCCTTTAATAAAAGTAAAAATTTTCTTCGTGTTCTTTGCAGAAAGGGCAATTCCACTTTCAAAGAGAAAAGGCTAAAAAAAGAAAAGAAAAGGCTGAAGTACCAGACCTTTTAAGTGGGGACTTGCCAGTGACCTTGCCCAGAAGATCTGGTGGAGGTGCTCAGCCCTGCCCGCCCCCTCTCCCAGCCTCCCTCCCCTTCCTCCCAGCCCCTTCCTAAAAGACACATTCTCAGTACCTATATTTAGTGTCCTTAGCCGTTGGACTGACCTGACAAACCGTCGCTTCTCTGAGGAATGCTGGTGTCTCATCGTGGAAGTATGTGCTCCTGCTTCAGTCCGAGTCGCAGGAGACGCGCCTCCTCAGCTCCCCCCGTCCTGCTGCCTGGGTTCTTTGTCTTCGTTATGTCTCTTTCTCCTCCTCCCCTTGTCCGCCACCTTGCCAGGAGAGTCTGGGCAGGGGCCCCTTGGCTCTCGCCCTCCCAAGGGACGTGACTGTTATTTGAAAAGCTGGTGGCCTTGGAGCAGGGGGGTCAGGTGAGCAGAGCCATGAAATGCAGCCCGGGACAGTCCCTAGATGCTCTGAAGGCCCCTCACTGGGCCCTCACTCTTGTCGTCTGTCAAGAACGTGGGTGGGCCGTGCCCTCTCTCTGCGGACCGAGCACACTATGGAGGAACACCTCGGCCACTGCACGTCGTGTCTCCAAGCTTCCACGTTTGCGAGTGGCGGGGGGCGGGGGGACTTGCCTGTCTCAGTCAGATGAAGCTCCCGAGTGGAAGGTTCGGTGATGCTGTTAGTAACTGAACTGCGGGCGCAGGTACAGACCCGGCCTGACCGGGGGTGGACTGCGTTTTGCACATCCGGTAGCTAGATCTCGGCTGAACAGTGTGTGCAGAGGTGTCCGCATCGAACAGCGGTGGTTGTGCAGTCCGGGTCTGTCTGTCTGTGGTACGGGGTAGGCAGGTGGGCTGAACAGGACGGTGTCCGAGAACGGACTGAGTCACAAAATGGAAGGGAAATTTAAGGGGGAGAAACAAAGCCTAAGGAGCAGTTTATGGGCCTGAGTGCTGGTGGCATTGGGGGCCGTCATCTTCCTGACAGAGTCCCCGTGGCTCTGGGATGATGGCACAGGTCGCCCCGCAGCCCCGAGGGCACAGGGCCAGCACCTCCGCTGTGACAGAAACCGACAAATCGTCTGTCTGGGTCATGGATGCTTGGTTGTTGGCTGTGTGACGTGGCTTAATGTGAATACGAAAGCCCCAGGCTCGTGAGTCCTGCACGCGTGTCCGCCGTGAAGCCGCCTGAGCAGGCGGGAGCTGGACGCGGTCCGCACCGTCCGTGCCCGGTGGACCGCGCGAGGCCTCCGTTGTCCCGTCTGCAGAATGGGCGCAGCGCTGTGCGGACTTCACGGGATGGGAGGTGGATGGTAGCGGAGAGTGGCCAAGCTAAAGGCATGAGGCGAAGTGGGGCTGTCCGCAGCCACCTCTCCTTGCAGCGGGAGGCGCGGTTCGGTTCCCGGGACTGAATCCCGTGTTTCTGGACCGGGAGCTTCGGACGGCAGAGCAGGGCCGCTTGCACACTCGGCGGATGTTCACAGTGTGAACAGCCTCTTGGCTTCACCACGGAGAGCATTTGGGAGAAGCTAGAGTAGGAAACACGCTTGAAGATAATTTTAAATAAATGTGAGTGACACCGTGTTTGTCGTACAGTCTGTCCCGTGAACACACCCACACCGGCCGGGTCGGCCGCGCCAGGCCCGCTCCGTGGCGGACCCTCCTCGGGAAGGCCCGGCCGCCGCATCACCCGCCTGCTCAGGGCCGGACCTGGAGGGGGGCGCTGCCCTCCCCGGCCACCATCGCTGAGCCCCAGGAGGGTGACCGCATGGTCCCTGCGCGTCAGTGGCGCCCGGGGAGACGCCAGCCGCCTCGCTTCCTGCCGAGCTGCTCTGAGTGCGCCCCTGTCCTTGCTCCTGAGTCGCGTGTTGCTCTGGGTTCTGTCCCGAAGGGAAGCTGGCACCGCGTCGGCAGGACGCCCGCTCAGAGCTTCGTGCCCTCGGGGCGTCTGACTTCGTCTCTGCTCAGGTCGTGATCTCGGGGTCGTGAGGTCGAGCCCCAGTCCTGCTGCACGCCCAGCGCGGCACCTGCTTGAGACTCCCTCCCTCTCCCTGCCCTGCCCTTCCCCTGCTCGCTTGCTCTAAAATTAAAAAAAAAAAAAAATCTCGTGACTGTGCTGCCATGGAAACCAGACCCGAGGGGGGGTGGGTGCGGCCCGGCGGCCGCTGCAGCGGCAGTTTCGGTCTCCTCTTGACGTGCGAGGGACTGTCCTGTCTTCTGTTAGGGTACCAGGCGTTGCCATTCGAATCTCGGCAGAATTAAGCAGAATTATTCTTTTATTTTAATTCTTTTTTTTTTTTTAAAGGTTTTATTTATTTGACAGAGATCACAAGTAGGCAGAGAGGCAGGCAGAGAGAGGGGGAAGCAGGCTTGCCACAAGCAGAGAGTCCAACGCAGGGCTTGATCCCAGGACCCTGGGATCATGACCCAAGCCGAAGGCAGAGGCTTAACCACGGAGCCACCCAGGCGCCCCTTAGCAAAATCCTTACATCTGTCTCAGGTGCCTAGTTTCTCAAACTGTCGCTTGCATTACTCTCACATTTCAAAGGGAGAATTGGAAACGCTGGGCTTCCTTCTAGGCTGGAGGGATTGTTATTTCAAAGTGCCCGTTGGGTGTTTTTGTTTTTGCTTTTGTTTTCCTTTGCTGTTTCCATTAGATCCCTCTGATTTGTACTCTGAGCAGACGTGCTGAAGGCTCCGTGCTCCCCAGGCCTGCTGCCTCCCACATTCCCCCTCCTCCTCCCTCCCCAGCCTCAGAGGACTCCTGCCAGCTTACTCCCAGACTCCGTGGCTCTTGTTGGGCTCGCCCTGGTTGCTGTTGGGATTTTCTCCTTCTTCAGAGAGCGCCGGCCCCACTGTGTGGCGTCAGCAGCTCACCAGCCCATGTGACTATTTATTCCTTTGTAAAGACCAAGATAAAACTAATCAGTTAGCTCTTGGGGACACAGGAAGCCTCGTGATTAACTTCGCGATGTTCCTGGAGCCCCAGAAAAATGAGTCTTACTCTGGGGGTTCCTTTGTGGTAAATGAGCAGAGCAGAGGTCTCTGACACCTGGGATTGGGTAACAAATTCCATGCATGGAGGGGTAATGGGGAAAAATGCTGAATCTGTGAAGCTTCTTTGAGAGGTCTTTGTCGTAGAAGGAGCATCGGCGTGCCAGCCTCCGTGTGCTGTGGTGACGTTGGATGGGGCCCTGATGCCTGTGGCTTCTCCGTGTGCTTATTCTAGTGATCAGCCCACCGCAGGGCCCGTCTGACACAGCCAGGACTGGAGAGAAGCTGAGGAGATGAAGGAGAATAGGGATGTCTGTTATCTAGTGGCATCCGGCTGGAAAAGCTATGCTTTTCCCACATATATGCACGAAGAGACATTATCGAGTACGTATGAGGTTATGATCACTTAGCAAATGTTATGTTCCGTATCTACTATATATGGTTGTCCTTCCATTTGACCTTGGACAGAAAAGCTTAATGTAAAATGGCAGGGTTTGGCCGTTTGCTTATATTTTCCTATTGTAAAAGTGGTATCTTTTATCAGGAATAAGCATAATTATGAGCTGTAGGAAAATATCTAAAGATAGGTCCCTGTGAAATTAGGGGACCTCTGAGATTGATCCCCGGAACCAACTTATGCTTCGTCTGCTCACCTGAAAATGAACACTGCACTGTAGATCAAAGTCTGATGATGGTGACGAAGGCTAATTCCAAGAACAGGGAAGGGCCTTCAACCAAAGCATGTGGTATTTAGCTCAGACAGGAGAGGAGATTTCCATACACCAGGGGTCGTGTATGGAATCATCAGCTAGACCAAGGAGAAAATCCAGCAGTTCCTCAAAAGCTGAGCCTATATAGCCCAAGGTGAGGCAAAAAACCCTGCTTCTTTCCAGAAAGCACAGAGGCACCTTTTTTCCTGTGCTCGCCCTATATTTGTGAGGTAAATCGATCCTATTCTTGCAGAGGTAAAATAGTTAAAAACAAAAACTCATAGATATCTTAGTGGCACTTAAAGGGGGAAAGTTGTGTGTGGGTGCGCGCACGCGTGCATGCACGGTGTATAGGTGTATCTCTGTACACATAGGTGTGTATGAGGTTCTATAAAATCATACCTCCAAATGTTTTTAATTGCAAATTACTTTGCAACGTGGACTGTGCAGGAGATATGTGGTACGGGGTGCTGTGTGCATGCCTACATTTGTGTTTCTTTGCCTTGGGTGCCCTTCTTAGTCATCATGGGTGCCCTCCTGGAGGTTTCTGTGGAAAATGATGCCTATTTAGAGAATTTGGCCTAGGGACTTGGGGGGTGTATTAAATGACTAACAAGCAGCTGTGCTTTGGGATTCAGCTGCGTAACCATTACAAGGTTACAATGGCCATGTTCTGGTTTCAATACTTCAGACTCACAAATTGAGGAATTTTAAACTTGCTACACTGTAAACCCAATTGGACACAATGTATTTCTTAGTGAAAAGCTTTCCGTGTCTTTTTCCCTTCTTCTTTTACTGGCTGGTTCCCCCTCCTGCTATGAATGCCGACTAAAGCCAGAAATTGAGTGTTTTCCTCCTTTGTTTCTCAAGAGATGGGGGACCAAGGACCAAGGAAAGGCAAATGTAACTATAAGAAGCAACTGCAAAGCTGAAGAGGTTTTTGTTTTGTTCTGTTTTATTCCAAATCCTCTGTAAAGATGACGTCCTCATACAAACCCAATACTAAAATGTCACATCCAGGTTAGGATTTCAGTCTGCTTAGGTGGTTTTCTTAAATAATAAGTGAAACGTAATTTAAGGCAAATGGCCCTATTAGGGCAAAGCTGTGTAGAACTCGGCCTGGTGAATGTCAGTTCAAGTTCAGAACACTGGCGAGGCAAAAGGTTATATCTGTTTCCTGGAATATAACTTGAGAGCACAAGCCGGTGATTGGGTGTTCTGCTATCTTTGGCCTCTGGGAGTTACCACTGGAAAGAAAGCTCATCCTTGTCTAAATCCTGACCCACAGCTTTACAGAGTGGACAGCGTAGAGAGGAACTAGCTGATTGTATCTAGTCCCGTGTGAACACAACTGGTGAGGGTGCCAGTCCCCAAGGTGGGATTTGTATAGCCCTGGAAGAGTGTCACAGTTGCAGAAATCTGTGTGGCCTCCAGATAATAAAGTTTCCACATCTGATCCCATTCCTTTCTGTCTTTTCCTGTGAGTCTGATAATGGAAGTAAATGATCAGATATCCGATCAAGGGTCCTTCGTCTGCCTCTCGAATGTATCTAATTGCTTTAGGGAAATTACTTTTGAAGAGAGGAATTTTCTTAATGGCTTGGAGAAGATCTCATCTGAGAACTTGCCTAATTAAGGTGATCCTGAGCAGAACAGGCGAGGGGATTGATCTCTGAGAGTTTCCAAGAAGAGAACTTCTCAGGCCAGAAGGCTCTGGATGAAGAAAAGGGGAGGCAGAGTTGGTGGGGGATGGAGTGAGACCTTGCCCAGACATGGGCGAGGAGAGCAGATGTTCTCACTGAGGGGGCTGTGCCCAAACCCGACATTGGGGTGGTTTCTCGGTATTTATGTGTGTATGTGCTCCGTAGGTGAGGATTTAGAGAGAGGAGCTGATGGCAAGCCTGGAACACAAACCACACATGCTGCTTTTTCTGGAAGCCATCTTGGGACCAGAAGTTGGGTGTCTTAAAAGGAGGGTCATGAAGACGTACTGTAGCTACACCTTCAAGATCCTTCAGAGACCCCAGTGTTAAACTTGAGCAGATAGGAAGGCACGGCTGACCTTCGTGGGGTGGGTCTGTCATTCCGGGGCTCCCTCTCCCAGCGTTCTGCTTCACTTCAAGTGGAAAGGACACGGTAGTGGCCTTGGCTCAAGGTCTAATCCAGCTCAGCAAGTCCAAGGGTTCTAAGACCGTGGACTTAGCTGTCTCTTTTACTCTTGGTTTCTCGGTCTCTCACTTTCTGATGCTTCTCTGCACAGAACACGGTCCCGATTCTCCAGGCATCTTCGAGCTGCGTTTCTCTCCCGTGGGAACGTACAGGCTCCGTGCGCCTTGGGCTGTGAGCCGTCCTTACTGTGGGGCTTCGGGCTCTCAGGCAGAAATTGGTGTGATTCCGTTACTTGGTTTTCATTATTTCTTCTTTGCCCAGTCTAGAGAGACATGAGGCCAACTGTGTAGAGATTCCCTGGGCCAGTGGCACTGTTGTGTGTGCAATAATAATGCCTACTGTTTCCATAACTCAGGCTCTTAACCGTAGAGGCACTTGCTGATGGGAATCCGGTGTTGGTCCCTGGGTGGGCGGGAGCTCCGCTCGGGCCGCAGTTCTCAGGCTCCCGAAGGACCCACTTCTCATAAGAACCCACATGCCTGACTCAGGGTTGCTGATGCTTTGGGGTCTCACACATGTCACCTGACTCAGGGTTGCTGATGCTTTGGGGTCTCACACATGTCACCTGACTCAGGGTTGCTGATGCTTTGGGGTCTCACACATGTCACCTGACTCAGGGTTGCTGATGCTTTGGGGTCTCGCACATGTCACCCAGCCACTTTTCATAGCAGAGAACTTGGACTTGGTAACTTGAGGGAGTGAAAAGCACCGCATAATGCCACCTCCTCTTCCCGCTGTCCCTTTTGCTCTGGGAGGGTCTGAGGAGCACGTCACCCAGTCTGGGAGATGGCAGCTGGCAGCTGGGTCCTCGGCCGGCCGCGGGGAGAGAATTCGGGAGGCGCCCCCGGACAGCTGAAGCCGGACACCCCCCTTGAGGCTGAGGTCCCGCCGTGTTCCTCTAACCTGACCTTCTAGGTTCACCTTCGTCTTTTAAACTCACCGGGTGAGGCTCTTCGGATCTCGCCCGGGCTCGCTGACCCTGGCTAGCATTTTGGTTTTGGCCGCGTCGCCCGCTCTGCCGAGGGACTGGAGCGCGATGGTGCCGCCATCCCCGAGGGCGGCCGGCAGCCTCTTCCCCGCCGCCCGCTTCTGGAAGGCTGGCGAGCGCCTCCTGCTCCCTGAGGACCGGGTCTGCCCTTGCCCTGCTCTCCGGCCGCTCCTGCCTCCTCCCCGAGCCCGGACGCCCCGCTCAGGCCGGACGTGTAGACGCCGCCAGTGCGTTTCGGCTCCGCTCCCGCCCTGGCCGCGCACGGTCCCTGAGATCCGGCAAACCGGCGCCACGGACTTTGAAGGCTTTGCCTCCGGCGTCTCTGGCTGCCGCGCCTGGGCTCTCCCCGTGGGCCCCGGTGTGGATGCCCGTCAGGCTCCGTTCTCTGCCGATTCCCGGGGTATTCTAGGAAAACAGCCCGTCCTCCTGGGTTCTCTGAGCCTCTGGCCTGGAGCCTTCCCCTGCCCTTCACAGGTCCAGGCGTGTCACCTTGACCTAAACATCTAGTTTCTAAGTCAAACCAGGAATGCACCCCTCCCTGGCCCCCCTTGGCCTTCCCCATTTCAGGGGGGAGGCTGTTTTCCATACTTTCTCAAGCATGAAATCCCAGTGGAAAGTTCTACTCACTTTTGTTTCATTTTCCCAGGTGTCTGTCATTTTTATTTGTGGTCTCCTTGTGCTACAAATGGTCACAATGCCAATTTTCTAACTTAAATGTAGAAAAAGATTGTTCAGGCTATACTTAAATTGCTTTAGTCTGACAATTTTCTAGGGTTAGTGAGCATCTAAAAAATATTTTTAATTGTACTAACCTTGTTAATTTTTAACTGATGATTTTTGTAAGTGCAAATCCCGCTATCTCCCCTTTCCGTGGCTTCTCTTCGTCATCACTGACGCTTTTTTCCCTTGGATTCCTCAGCTCCTATGTGATCCTGTCTCAGATGATTCTTCGTGTCACCCGTGAAGTCGTGCTTCTGGGGCAGCCCCTCTGCCTGGTTCCAGGCCCTCCCGTTCTTTGTCTTCACCCCCATCTTCTCCCTTCTAGGGAACAGCCAGCGCCGCAGAACTCGCCCATCGAGCCCCCTGAGCTGGGCTGCTTACGTTGTTTAACCACGTTTGAAGCTCAGAGCCATCCTTAGTCACTAGAGAAAAGCTGCCATTGAGCCAGCCCCACCCTGAGCCTGATTTTTATGTCCGTGTCTTCATCATGTTGGCATCATTATTGCTGGTCTCAGCTTCTGGCCCACCAGAGCACTGGTTCTCAAACCGGAGTGCTCAGGGAACCCGTCAGGCTCATTAATGTGGAGATTCTCGACTCCCGTCAGTAGTGGTTCCGACTTGGCAGGTCTGGGGTGGGGCCCATGGGGCAGCAGGTTTAATGCGCCCCTCGCTGAAGGCAGGGCCGTGGGCGTGAGCCGCCTTCTGTGCCCGACACAAAGTGGGTGCATCTGGAATGGGAATTAGAAGAGGGTTGTGCAATTTAGCAAATAAAATACAAGACACCTAATTAAATTTAACCATCCAGATAGACCACGAGTTGATTTTTACAGAAATACATCTAAGTATTACACGGGACATACTTCTGTAAAAATTGATTCATGGTTTATCTGAAACTTAAATGTACCCAGGCAACTTGGGTCTTACCTAGCATCCGAGACTAGAAGGCCATGGTCAGGCCTCCGCCGGCGTACCTGTGTAGTGCTGTGTGGTGGGCAAATCCTAGCCAGGAAATCTTGTGGTGATAGACGCATAAGAAAATTAAAGAATCTAAAATGTTGATTAAAGAGTGAAAATCCAAGGTAGTCATACTTTGAATTTTATACTGGCTGACCCTTGACTTGCTTTTAGAATGGAAAGCAGGAACGGTAACTGCATAAATCCTATTTCATCCAGTTTGGGTTCAAGATCCAAAAGAATGTCTGTGTTGAGTAGCCTTGAGTCTGGTAGAGTTTGGAATGGTCGTCAACCTGTTCTGAAAGTATAAAAGGCCTCTGTGCTCAAAGGCTTGTATGCGGTTAGGGAAAGGAAGGCCACCGGCAAGGACTGCTGGCAGCTGTGCGGTTTGTTGTAGTATGAGCATGAAGACCTACTGGGAAGATAACGGGCTTTGGAGCACACATGGGTTCAAATGCTGGTTCCACTATTTCCTCTGTGACCTTGGGCCAAGCACTTAACCTTTCTGTGCAAGAAGTTTCATTCATAAAATGGAGAGACTATCCATCCTGAAGCGTTGCCGGGTGAAAAAGATGATCTATGATAGTGAGACACCGTCACTGGCACAGAGGTACTTAATCTAAATGCCAGAGAAGTGACATCACAGGAGAAGCAAGAATTTAACCTACTTTTTAGTAGGTGGGATTGGTGGAACATGTTGGTACGTGGAGAACGTGCTTGAATGATCTTGGTTGACACCTTCCCACTAACGATTTTCTGTGTTACTCTTTCTGTCTGGTCTAGGATTAACACAGATTCCTCAGATCCCAAAGACCGAAATCTCCTTTCGCCCTAACGACCCCAAGAGCTATGAGGCATATGTGCTCAACATAGTTAGGTTCCTGGAGAAGTACAAAGATTCGGCCCAGAAGGATGAAATGATTTTTGAAGATTGTGGCAGTAAGTAGACTCATTTTGGATGTTTGTGACTGGTTAATTCTTATTTCCCATTTCTATCTGTTATTTAATGATCGAAAAATCCTCTTGAAATAATTGATTGAATCTGGCCATATTGAGAGGACAGTTTTCATTTTGTTTTAAAGCAAGAAGACTGATTTAGGCTTGCATCTGATGGAAGAAACAAAGTAGCCTCAAGTATTACAATTATGTGCATTTGGAAAGTGTCTTGCTTTAAAACACTCCTGGACACATTTGCCTTTTACCACTCACACTCAAAGACCACAGTTACTGCTATGGTTCTTCATTGATTTTTGAAAACTACAACAGTTACATTTCCAGATTTCTGTTCCCCGTGCCCCTGCCCCCTTCTCCTGTGGAAGAGTGTGTAGGGCCTTTCTCTCACTAGTACGGCTCCTTGGCATCATCAGCTATGCTGATACGGAGGAAGCAGGACTTCTGGCCAGGGTAGAGCCTTCCTGCCCTCGGCTGGAAGGGACAGTGAACTGTGTCCCAGGCCACTCAGCAGCTCAGTAAGGAACGGTAAAGGAAAGGTGGCTCTTGGGTGTATTAACGCTGATGGGAACACACATCTCCGTCCTCGTGCACCATCCAGCCATGTTTCCAGACCTGCCAAGACAAGATGTCTGAGTAACGAGGTGACCTCAGTCTTTCCGACTCAGTTCAAGCATTTACCGACACCAGTTCGTCACATGGCCCTGTTTGCTTGATCATAATATGGGGTGATTGCAATTTTAGGTCATTCTGAAAAGAGTAATTTATTTTTTTTAATTTTTATTTTTAATTTTTTATTAACATATAATGTACTATTTACTTCAGGGGCACAGGTCTGTGATTCGTCAGGCCTACATAATTCACAGCACTCACCATAGCATATACTTTCCCCAGTGTCCATCACCCAGCTGCCCTCTCCCGCCCGCCCCCGCAACAACCCTCAGTTTGTTTCCTAAGATTTTTCATTAGGATTTCAATGAGGTTTTCATTTTTGCAATAATTAAAGGGCTTGTATGAAAGATCATTAGGGTGAATTGCTTCCCTGGAGATGAACTGAATGGAGGCCCTTTACCATTTAAAGGGAAAATAGTTATTTTGTGACCTTAGATATATATAAAAATCATGGTATTTGCCTCAGTTCCCTGCAGGGTGCTTTGTATTAACCTTGAATTCTCTATTTCTTGTATTCTCTCTCTGGCTTTGTTATGATGTATGAATCAAGAATACTACAATATTTTTGGTTGAACAAATGCTTGCAAGAAGTCATAGCTTGAAAAGACAAAAAAATAAGAAAAATTTCAAATCTTGAATGGTGGCTAAAAAGGAAAAAGATAATTCTTTCTTTATTCTATTTAAGAGGCTTATTAGTGGCAGAGACCGTGGCCTAGCAATGGCCAGGCAATTCTGACCAAAAACCTGCCAGTTCTGAAAATGATTGACAGTCCTTTTAATTTGCCTTCTAATCACAACGTCCCTGTTAATGAGCTCAGCCGGAGCTGACCCGTGTCAATGAGGCTGCTCACGACGGGCGGCCAGTTTCCGCTCAGTCTTCTACGTCACCGAGTAACCCGTTATTTAAGGGAAGAGAAATATGGCTCTGGACCAGACATCATGTGTGGATCCTCTGGTACCTGGAAGCCCTGGGTGGGGTCACACAGCAGCTATCGCCTGGGGTACAGCCCCATGTTGATGTCTGCAAGGGAACCGGAGGTGGTTTGCGGGAAACCCCCGCTCCGGACGCAGAGCAGCACGGGCTTGGGACAAGCTGGAAGAAAGCTCCCTTTCCTGTCTCGGTGGCGCCCAGGGCACTGTGGCTCCACAGCGAAAACCGTGCTTTCTGTTTCCAGATGTGCCCAGTGAAATCAAAGAACGTGGAGAATTTAACAATGAACGAGGAGAGCGAAAAGTCTGCAGGTTCAAGCTCGAGTGGTTGGGAAATTGCTCTGGAATAAATGATGAATCCTTCGGCTACAAAGAGGGCAAACCCTGCGTCCTAATAAAGCTGAACCGAGTTCTGGGCTTCAAACCTAAAGTAAGTCATGCTTTAAACCCTAGACTGTGGAGGAGCCTTTCTCCTTCGGGTGAGGTAGGGGATTGGCATGAGGCCAGTCTGTAAAGGTTCAGAGTAAACGCGGTGATGACTTTGAACCCAGTCAGTAGAGGAGCGGCAGAGACGTCTGCATCTGCCTAGCGGAATGGGACAGTTAGGTCATTTATGTCCTTTTCTAAAGAGAAATTCTGAGAGGCAAAGCCACAGTCTTGAGTAAGTCCGGCGCCTCTGTTCTTTTTTTTTTTTTTAATTTATTTATTGTTAAGATGTTATTTATTTGAGAGAGAGAGCGTGAGAGGGGAGGGTCAGAGGGAGAAGCAGGCTCCCCGCCGAGCAGGGAGCCCATGTGGGACTCGATCCTGGACTCCAGGATCCTGAGCTGAGCCAAAGGCAGTCGCTTAACCAACGGAGCCCCCAGCGGTCCCTCTGTTCTTAACGCTTCCATGCTGTCATTCTAGAACGTGAACCCTTTGCCGATAAACCTAGAAAAAGGTATTTTCAAGTTTCAGAACTACCTGCATGTACAGGCTCAGGTTTTGGTTTTCCTGGAGCCCAAGAGTAGTTTTTAAAAAACGGTCTGGTAATCTGAAGACCCGGGGTTTTGTTTGTTTTTGACTGATTCCAAGTTCATGGCAAAAGGAAGCTGCGCGCCGTCCGGCCGAGCCCGGGGAAGCGCGGTGTTGGCTTCGCGTGTTCCCGCGCCGGAGCGGGTCGGGACCTGGGACCCCGAGCCACGCCGCTGCTCCGACGGCGGCTGCTCCGACGCGGCTCGCCGTCCTCCGCGCTCTGCTGCGCCGGGAGCGACCAGAGGAGGGAACGTGCGCTGCTGCCCGCGCTGCTTCCGCGGAGCCGCGTCCGGGTTCTCCTCCCGCGGGGTAGAGCCGTCGCCCTCCCCGAGGCCGGGACCCCGGACACAGCCGTCGCCGTCGGGTCTTCGTGGTGACGTGGCGGACCGCACGGTCCCCCGAGCTCGGCGCCTCCCCGGAACCCGGCTCTTGGGGTCACCGTCTGCGGGCGCCCCGCTCGGCTCCCAGCGCTTGTGACCCGGAGACGTGGCGCCGCGGCCAGAAGTTCCAGCTGAGCCGGCGGAGGCCCGACCCCGTCCCGGAACCCGAGGCCGAGCCGGGCGCCCGGGCGGATGGGGACCCTGCGGGCAGGCGACAGCTGCCCTCGCCAGGACGGCCCTGCTGGCCGCGGGCTTAGGGTCCGCCGGAGGAGGATGGCGGGACCGCGGTCACTCGGACGACGACGGTCCGGTGTCCGCTGAGTCCCTCGTGGTGACGGTGGCTCCTCGGACCGAGCGCTCCTTGTCCCCCGCCTGCCCCCCGGGACCGGTCCTGCGGGTTCCCGTCCGTCCGGCATCCACCGAGGGACGCGCTCAGCCGCTCGCGCTTCCCGGGCCTTTCTCCCGCCCGGGGCTCCGCGGGCTGTCGTCCCGCTCCGAGTCCTCACCCCGGGCCCCTCCGCCCCGCCCCGTGTCGCCGGAGAATCACTTCCGCCCGGGCTGTGGCGTCCCGCACCCCCCGTGGCCGGCCCCCCGCCCCAGGACGGATCCCGGCGGTGAGCATCGTCTCCCGTCTTCGAGGATCCGCCTGCGGCTGCTGGAACCGTCTGGGGGCCCCGCACGGCCACCTCGTGTGCTGCACGCGGGCGCTTCTCGGGGCGAACGCGGTTCCCCGACGGGACACGCACGTGCAGGGGCCGGTCCGCGGGCGGAGGTGCCCGTCGCGCCCTTCCCGGTGCGCTGAGCCGGCGCCGCAGGGGCCCCCGAGGCCCCACGACAGCGGCACCTTCCGGAGCGTGGCCGCTGCCCTGGGGCGTCGCCAGCCCGACCTGCCCGCGCGTCCGACCCGTTCCCGGAGCGGCCGGTGCTGCCCGCGCGGCCGCGGCTCTGCGGAGACTCGGCGCAGAGGAAAAGCTGCTCGGGTCCCGCGTGCGGGCGGAGGCCGCGGCTCGCGGAAGCAAGTCCGGTTTGTGGGACAGAAACGGCCACGACTCGTCCTTCCGACGGCACCGCAGCCCGCGAGCAGGGCCGGCGCTGTTCCCGCTCTCGGGTCCGAGGCCCCGGGGCGCCGGGCCGGGTCCCAGCGCGGGCGGGTCGGGGTCATTCGCTGTCGCGCCCTCGATGCGTGGCTCCTGGGTTGCGTTTCCGCGAGCAGCGGGGCCTGTGGGCGCGACCGGCGGGGTGCGCGGGAGATCGCGGCGGCCGGACCGACCTGACCGTGCGCTCTTCTCCGCAGCCGCCCAAGAACGAGTCCCTGGAGGCCTACCCGGCGCTCAAGTACAGCCCCTACGTCCTGCCGGTCCAGTGCGCGGGCAAGGTGAGGGGCCGCGGCGGGTCGGGGGCGCGTGTGTGCGCGTGTGTGCGCGTGTGTGTGCGTGTGCGGGCCACGCTGCAGTCAGAGGGACGCGTGGCCGGGGCAGGAGGAACGTGGCTCCGCGGCGGCCCCTTCCCCTGAGCTGCGGCTCCGCGGTCAGAACGTCTCAAGCCGAAGCCGCCCGCAGCCGACACCCCGCGTCCGTGGCTCCCCCGGAGCAGGAAACCGCCTTAGCAGGACCGTCGGTTTCCAGAACTGGGGGGAACTCCAGCCCAGCACGCTTCTCCAGCCCACAGGGCCTGCTCAAGATTTAAGGCCGTTGTTTTTTTTTTTTTTTTTTTTTGACAAGTTCACATTGAAAAATGTGTTTTTGGCTTTTCTTTTAATTTTTTTTTACTTAAGGTTTTTTTTGTTGTTGTTATTTATTTGAAAGAGAGAGTCCAGGAGAGGTGGAGCGGCAAGCAGGGGGAGTGGGAGAGGGAGAAGCAGACTGCCTGCGGAGCAGGGAGCCCGATGCGGGGCTGCATGCCAGGACTCCGGGATCATGACCGGAGCTGAAGGCAGACGCTTAATGACTGAGCCACCCAGGTGCCCCAGTTTTAGCTTTTCTTTCAAAAATAAGAAATAATTAAAGACTGGTAGTAGTACATGTTCCCTTTAGACCTAAAAATAGGATCCTAACAGATCGTTCAAGGAGAGGGCCGACTAAAGGGAATCCCTACACGGTGCTGTTTTCACACATGCCAAGCACTGAAATGGATGCAAGGAAACGAGAGGCAAGTGGTTAGATGTTCGGAGCGAACGTCGCCCACGGACCACCCAAGGGCCCAGCACCCATGGGTTTGACATCAGTGGCAGGTGCCTTTCTGGGTGTGCTGGCTTTGCGGAAATGCTTGGTTGACCTTCGCTGCCCTTCACCTATGTAACGTGAAGAGTTTCCTCCGATGACCACTTCCCGTGGCGGCCAGGGAAGGACGAGCCTGTCCTCCCGCAGCCGGTGTGCAGCTGCCTCCGGGGTCACTCCGAGCCGCCGCGTCGGGGGCCGATGGTCTCCTGCAGCAGCGGTGCACAGGCGGTCCCATGGGATCGAGAGTCTGGGCGGTCCCGTGGGAAGTGACCCAGGCTGCCAGCCACTAAAATCTCCTTTCTCTCTGGTTTTCAGCGAGAAGAAGACAAGGATAAAGTTGGGAACGTGGAGTATTTCGGCCTGGGCGGCTACCCCGGCTTTCCCCTGCAGTATTACCCCTACTACGGCAAGCTGCTCCAGCCCAAGTACCTGCAGCCACTGCTGGCCGTGCAGTTCACCAACCTCACCACGGACACTGAAATCCGCATCGAGTGTAAGGCGTACGGTGAGAACATTGGGTACAGTGAGAAAGACCGTTTTCAGGGACGCTTTGATGTAAAAATTGAAGTTAAGAGCTGATCACAAGCACAAATCTTTCCCACTAGCCATTTAAAAAGTTAAAAAAAGATACAAAAAACAAAAACCTACTAGTCTTGAATAAACTGTCATACGTATGGGACCTACACTTAATCTATATGCTTTACACTAGCTTTCTGCATTTAATAGGTTAGAATGTAAATTTAAAGTGTAGCAATAGCAACAAAATATTTATTCTACTGTAAATGACAAAAGAAAAAAATAAAATTGAGCCTTGGGACGTGCCCATTTTTACTGTAAATTATGATTCCATAACTGACTCGTAGCAAGCAGTGTTTCCGGCCCCTGAGTATTGCTGCCTTGTGGATCTGATGTGATGTACAGTTATGTAGGTACGCACTCTGCTCATTTCTCAAGCCATGTTTATCGCATCTGTTTTCTACTGTATGTGAGCAAGGTTTGCTGTCCAAGGTGTAAATATTCAATGGGAATAAAACTGGCATGGTACTATTTTTTTTTCTTTTCGGTTTGGCTCTTTCAAAAACTAATGGCCCATCAATGAGCATTTTTAACACACTCCATAGTCTTCTCCTGTGGTGTTGGGTCTTTACTTTTTGTTTTGTTGTTGTTTTCTTTCCTGGGGCTGGGGAGGGGGTGGGCTGTCATGGGGGAACTGCCCTTTAAATTTTAAGTGACACTACAGAAAAACACAAAAAGGTGATGGGTTGTGTTGTGCTTTGTATCGAATGCCGTCTTGACCTCTCTTCCTTGTCCTCCAGTACGATCTGAAGCTGTGTATGGGATCTGGATCGCCTGTCACTTGGGCTGGTGATGGGCCTAATTCATTTGCTTTACATTTTCTTTTATTTTCCTTTTTTTCCTTTCTCTGGAGGCATCACATGCTGGTGCTGTGTCTTTATGAATGTTTTAACCATTTTCATGGTGGAAGAATTTTATATTTATGCAGTTGTACAATTTTATTTTTTTCTGCAAGAAAAAGTGTAATGTATGAAATAAACCAAAGTCACTTGTTTGAAAATAAATCTTTATTTTGGACTTTATAAAAAGCAATGCAGTACCCCCTAGACTGGTGTTAAATGTTGTCTGCAAAATCCATGTTCTAACATGTACAATAATTGCCAGGAGTACAGTGCTCTTCTTGATCTTGTATGCGGTCAGGTTCAAACAATGGACAATAAAAGAATGAACACACTCCGCACGTGTGTGACTCACTCTTGTCCTACTGCTCCGGCTGTGACTTCTTTGCTTTTCTCTACTCCGAGTTGTCCAGGATCTTGAAGAAGTACTGGACCTGCGTCACAGACACATGAAGGAGTTCGTTAGTTCACTGGAAATTCAGCCTTTCTCACTGGAGAGGCCAGGAGCTGAGCCCAGAGCACACCCCTTCCCAGAGACAACTAGCTTCATCCGAGGCAGGGGCTCCATGAGGTTTTGGTTCAAAGGTGAAGTTTAAGAGGATTCTGTGGTGCGGACTGTGCTTACTTTAGAACACGCGCAGCTTTGGCCCCTGCTAGTGCTTCACTGGGGCGTCTGCGGTTCAGTTAACACACGAGGGTAGGTCTGAGGTCACGGTCCGTTAAGGTTCATACCTTGCCTCTGGTTCGCAGTTCGTACTTGGCCGCGCTGCCACCTCAGCTTCGTGGTGACACAGACTGAGCTTTCTGAGGAGCACCGTCATGTGAGTGAGTGCAGGGTCGGGATCCCAGAACCCACGTGGGAAAGGGCCACGCTGGACTGCTGCGTCCCGGTGCAGGGAGCGAGGCCTGTCCCAAAGGCTGCGTGGCCGGAGCCCGAGCAGAGCCTCCCAGTCCTCGGCGCCCCCAAGAGACCCCTCTGGGGTGATCACGCCTCCCCCTCACCCAGCCGCGGAGCCTCAGCGCCCGAGGCCCGCACCCCGTGTGGGGCGGCAGAGCGGACCCAGGGCAGCGGCTCTTCCTGCTCCCGCCGAGCTGCTCGCCTGGTTTATTGGGAAAAGCATCACCAGAGACCTGGCTGTCTGCAGACCAGCAATCCGTGCGACGGCAGGTCAGCACCGGAGGAGCTGGGATTCCCTTTAACGACGACAGAACCAGCACGGGGGGCTGTGGAAGCGGCGCCACAGCTTCGCCGCAGCGGTCTGGGGAGCCCGGGTTCGCGGAGACCCCGCGGCCGCCCCGGCAAAGCCGGCGCCGCACCCACGCGTCTAGAAATAGGAGGTGTCGCTCCTGCAAGGGAAGACGTTCTCTTGCTCCAACAACTCGTTTTCTAGGGTGTCTGTCCGGCCGAAAGGTGGGGACTTTACAGAACAAGAGAGATGGCTTTAGGTCTGGGAACACACGCCGGGGCTGGGGAGGTAGTGTGCCGCTTTTAGGCTAAGGTCACGACCTCAGTCACACTGAATCCGGTGCCCTCCCGTGTCCTGTCAGCCCCCGTGCGCCTGGTCGTGCGTGGGCGGGCATGCAGTCACCTCAAGATTCCGCCCAAATCGTGCCTCCCCCAAGCCAGTCCCCACCGCGAACTGTACGGTGACATCCCCGCCGGGTGACTGGGCTGGGGGCTGTATTCCCGACTCGGTAGGTGTTGCTGACTGCCTGCTGGGGACAGACCCGCGGGTGACGAGAACGCTCGGACCTGTCCTCTCCGCAGCGCGCCTTCTCCCACGACACACACCGCGTGTTCGGTCGCGAGCTCTGTGCCCTCGTGGGTTCGGTCTCTTCGCACCGCACCAGTTTAGTCCAACCCTTATTAGACGACACACTTGTGGGGTGTAGGGACGGTGCCTCCCACTCCCCCCCCATCCTACAGAGAGGTCTTCACACAAGTTCAAGTACTCGATTCCTCACACTGAATATAAAGGAATGCGATTCTCAAAGGCAGTGTCTCGCAAAGGTAGGCCCAGCCCCACTTGGAACCAAAGGCATCAGAATGATTACTGAGCCGAGGAAAAAGGATTTTCTTTTTTCCTTTTCAATCCATCACATTCCGGGAAGGCAAGTTTTGGCCTGGTGCTACCCTGTCACCCAGGGTAATCTGCCTTTCAGGGACAGGGATATAGGTTTTGGGCCCAGAACCTGTGGCAAGCATTGCTACCTAGCTAGAATTTAACAACCTCTGTCTTTACTGTATTTATTTTATTATCCTCAATTAAGGACAAGTAATACTAGTTTTGCATTTATGGGAGTGAAACAAATTTACTCAAGTATAACAGTGAATGGGTTTAAAGCAAAATAGTACTCAGGTGGTACTCAGATATGGTAAAACTCACGGAAGGGAAACACAGCAAGATTCTAGAACATTTTGCCAAAAGTATAGCATTAACAGAAGCCAAGTTTTCCCGGTTCTGTACCTGTTTGGGCAAAATCTAATCTGAACTCTATTTTAGAACAATAGCATATGCCCTGGCGTCTCCCTTATTGCCAGAGGGCGCAGCTCCAGCTCCAAATTGAAAACATCATCAGTAATCAGAGACGAAAATCCAGTTATCAGAATCTTTCAAAGGCCAATGACCACTCCGCTCCCGGCTCCCTAAAGGGTTCACACCACTTGCCCGTCACTGTGCGTCTGGCCCTCGGAGGACCTGCTGAGCTAACTCTGAACTTCAGGGCTGAGGACCTCAGGACTACGGGGGGAGGGGGGCGGGGTGGGGGGACCATCCAAGGACATTCAGGAGCCATTGTGACACGTGAAGTGCTCTGGGTTTCAGAGTCAACAGGGACGAAGCGCGGCTCCCTCGTCTCCTCCGTGCGGGAGCTCACAGTGACGGGCGCTGTCGCCAGTCCCCAAGGGCCAGCGGACAGGAAGGAGGGAGCTGCCGGTGCCCGCGCCCACCCGTGTGGCAGGAGGGGGTCAGACCAAGGCGGCCGTCCGGCTCCGTCTGGAGTGTGCTGACCTCCCAGACCCTGCCGGCCTCGGTCCGCTCTGAGGTGTGACAAGTGTCGTGGGCGGTGCTGGCTTGCCTGACGGCAGTCCTGCTGCTGGACGTCGCGCGGCACATCCCACGCACTAGGACAGGCCACGCTGCGGTGAACCTGCGACACGGCACCTGCGGCTGACTCCACAGAGCCTTCGGGACCCGGGTCTCCGAACATCGGGCCCCGGCCGCAGGGTGACGAGCGCCGCCTTCCCAAGCAGAGGTCTCGTCGCTCTGGCCGGGGCAGGGCCGCCGCAGGCTGAGCGGGTCCCGCGTACTCACCGGCCCGGGTCTGACAGTTCCTGGCCGGTCCTCCACCCTACATGCTCTGGGAATCAAATACTTGATCCCTGCAAAAGGTGGCCCTTCCACACCATACGCTTCTAGGGACTTGCAGTCATTAAACTGGGAGGCCCTGGAGCCGCGTGGGGCCGTCCCCGGGAACGGGAGGAGGGGCCGGGCCTTGCGTAAGGAGCGGTGGTTCCACAACGGCCAGGGTGGCAGGGTCGGGTGACCCTGCCTGGAGCAAGGGCACTGATAAGGCTGACGGGCACGCCGGGTTCTACCACAGGGAACGCGACCTGAGAAGCCCACGCCTGCAGGAGGCTTCGCCTAGAGCCGCCCCTTCTCTCCTGCCATTGGCAGTTTGCCCGGAGCTGCTTCTGCGCCCAGCGCGGACCGAGCTGTGCGGACCCCAGGGAGGGGCCCAGCAGGATGCGGTCCCTGCTCTGTAACGTTGTCTTCCCATTCCTGAGTGTCTTAAGCGGCCGGCCCTGTTCTCTTCTCAGTCCTCGATTTCCTTCCCCTCCGTCTGCGACCGTCCCTGCCACTAACGCACCAAGTGCACCCATCCAGGAGGGACGCGTGATCCCCGGTCCTCGGAAATCTCGAATCCCGGGACGAGGGACACGCGCACCCCCGTCTAGCTGCTCCGTGTGCTAAGGTGCAAGTGGAAACAGTAAACCGCCAGGAGGACACAAGCCATCGACACCCAAACGGGTTAACAAGGAGGACGAGCCGCGGTTCATGCCGGTGGAGGGACAGCGACTCCAGCCGCCTGCAGGACGGCGGTGCCGACGCGGCCGGTGACATCGGCCTGAGGCTCCATTCTCCCCTCCCCCTCCGAGTTAGGAACGGACGCGCACACGCGCTCAGTCCTTCACAGCGCGGTCTGATGCGTGCACAAGCCTCGCCTCTCGCCACAGCGCCGTGAATCGCCCCCCCTCCCCGCACACGGATTGGGATCCTGAGGGCCGGGGGCTGCCACTCCCGCGGGCAGGGAGCCGGAGCACGTGCCGAGTCTGCAGGACCAGAATCTGAGTCTTTACCTACGACGCGAAGCCTCTTGGCTCTCCATCTCCTCCGGAGCGGACTCTGCAATTGCCCGTGACCGTGCATCTCCATGACAGAAAACTTTCTAGCAATGGAATTCAAATAAATCTTCTAAAATTGCTTCCAGGGGACCATTTTTGCCCTGAATAGTGCGTAGCAAAAGTGGGTCTCGAGGCTAGTGATTCTAGGCCTGTCCTGCACTGCCTCCACGGAACTTCTAGAACATGGAGCTAGTCTGAAATCCCTTTGCACAGTTACTTCCTCCGGCTTTCTATCTGAGTCTGCAACAGAGGCCCAGGCTCTTCACAGACAACTGAGTCGGGTGCTTTGGGGGAAAGTGCAGTCACGTGTTCTCCAGTGGCTCTTAAGGTTGGCTGGCATCCAAAATACCTGTGGAGTTATTTTTTTTCCTTTTACGTAGGAGTGCAGATATGTTTGAACATTTACAGAATTCATCTCCCCCACTGCCATGGAGTTCAGGCACCGAATCAGAACATTTGCACCATGGCCACCATACGAGGCAGGTTTTCAGATAAAATCCAGTCAGTCTGAATTTGACTGATGTATATGCTGATTTTCAAATATACCAGCCAGATCAACAGAAAACTCTCTACTCACTTCAGCCCCTTCTCTCCAGAGATGGGTTTGCAGGTGTGCGACCTGGGCCACTGCACAGGGCCACGTGCTGGAAGGGCCATGCCTGGTTTCATGTTCTTTCCACTGTCTCCCTCTTGAGATTCTTAATAGATTTTTGTTGTTGTTAACTTTTTTTTTTTTTTTAGATTTTATTTATTAGAGAGAGAGTGAGAGAGAGAAGGCACAAGTGAGGTGAGGGACAGAGGGAGAAGCAGGCTCCCCGCTGAGCAGGGAGCCCAACGCAAGCTCAATCCCAGGACTCTGCGATCATGACCTGAGCCGAAGGCAGACATTTAACAAACTGAGCCACCCAGGTGCCCCTCTTAATAGTTTTTGAACAAGGGGCCCTGCATTCCGTTCCGAGCCCGTTCTGTTTCTAGCCATGGGCTGCTATGCTAGGGCCACTCCTGCATGGTTTTCCCACTGGCTGAGAAGAAACTGGCAGAAAGGGCTGCTTTGAAAACAAGCAATGGACAGACCTCTGGTGAGAGCGGGCGGGTTGGGGAGGTGCGGGGAGGCCATGGAAGATGGGCTCTGGAAGGCTCGCCTGCAGAGGAAGAGAGGCCAGGACTGCGAGCCGAAGTCCTGGGGCAGGGGTGAGGAGGAGCAGAGGCCACGCAGAGGCCACACACGGGAGACTCGACCCTGCCTGAACTGCGGCTGGGCTCCCCCTCCCTTTCCAGTTTTTCTCTCCAAGTCACCACCTATTTTCTGCTCCCCAAACAGAGCCCTGGGAAGTGGGTCCCTGTGGGGAAGGAGGCGGTAGCTGAGGGCTGGGTTCAGAGGGAAGATCCAGCCCTCCGAGAAAGGCAGCTACCCCTGCCTCCTAGGGCAGCCACGGAGCCCAGGAAGGCCTTGGGCTCAGATGTAGCCGTGACACGAACTAAGTCATCAGAGTCCCTCCTGCACGCAGCTTTACCTTCTTTCTCCACAGGGGCAGAGGCCATGTGTGAAATGTTTTAAGACAAAATGAAAATTTCCCACTAACATGGCTGTATATTTCAGGAATTCTGTAAACCTCGTGTGCTCAGGGCTCTCTCTTAAAGCCCACGTGATTTTCTTACTGCCTGTTGGCCACTAAGGAGAACAAGTCTTTCTTTAAAGCTGGAATGTAATTCTTCCTTAACCCATCATAGAGGAGCACTGACCTCTTTACTGGAAATATACACCTTTATTTTTCTTTTCTAATATAACTGAGGACACAAGAGTCCTTTCTAGAAGTTCATTCTAGAATTGGGCTTCATGACTCATTATCCGGCCTCTTCTGCTTTGAAGGTGGTTTTGTTGTAGCTACTCACTCCTCAACCCCTCAAAAACTCTAAAAATACGAACAGACGTTTGTCACTTCTTTTCCCTTTTCCTCCCTACTTCCAATGATTAAAAAAGTACATTCTGAGAGCTACCGTGAAGGAGTATGAGCTATGGATAGCTGTTCAATATTTACATTGTAAATTTCCCTTTTTTCCCCAAAAAAGGGAGCCCTTGTGACATGTGCTTTAACGGTTCATCGTGTGTAATCCTTACAACTGACTTTACAGACTAGAAATTAATCTCCTTTTCCGGTTGGATGAGCCGCAGTGTCAGCATTTAGAGCTAACTCTTTGCGTGAGGGCTCTCTATACAGCTATAGATATAGCTCTGTCTAGTGCCCAGGGGTCTGCCTGGGCTGGGTAAGGCTCCCACAAGGGGTGGAGTCTGCTTATTAGAGTCTGAACCCTGGCCTGGCCATTTCTAGGCTGGATGACCTTGAGGAAGTCACATCACAACTGTTTCTCAGATTCCATATCTATAACCTAATAATACTTATTACACAGGGTTGTTGTGAAAATACAAATCAAAACCACAGTGAGATCCCACTTCACACCAGTCAGAATGGCTAAAATTAACAAGTCCAGAAACGACAGATGCTGGCGAGGATGCGGAGAAAGGGGAACCTCCTACACTGTTGGTGGGAATGCAAGCTGGTGCAACCACTCTGGAAAACGGCATGGAGGTTCCTCAGAAAGTTGAAAATAGAGCTACCCTACGACCCAGCAATCACACTACTGGGTATTTACCCTAAAGATAACAAATGTAGTGATCCAAAGGGGCACATGCACCCGAATGTTTATAGCAGCAGTGTCCACAATAGCCAAATTATGGAAAGAACCTAGATGTCCATCAACAGATGAATGGATAAAGAAGACGTGGTATATATACACAATGGAATACTATGCAGCCATCAAAAGAAACGAAATCTTGCCATTTGCAATGACGTGGATGGAACTAGAGCGTATTATGCTGAGCAAAATAAGTCAATCAGAGAAAGATAATTATTATTTGATCTCCCTGATATGAGGAGTTTGAGAGACAGAACAGGAGGTTGTGGGGGGCGGGAGGGAAAAAAATGAAACAAGATGGAACCATAAGAGGACAACCATAACAAGAGACGAACCATAAGAGACTCTTAATCTCAGGAAACAAACTGAGGGTTTCTGGGGGGTAGGGAGAGGGTGGCTGGTGATGGACATTGAGGAGGGTATGTGCTGTGGTGAGTGCTGTGAAGTGTGTAAGCCTGACGATTCACAGACCTGTACCCCTGGGGATAATAATACATTACACGTTAATTTTTAAAAAATAAGGAAAGCCTCAGAGCGCTAGCACACAGTAAGAACTCCATAGCAAATATCATTATTCCTGTTTCTCCAATGCTTACAAGGCTGTGGCCTATCCTGCCGTGTGGCAAGGAAGCCGTGGGTTTCTGAGCAACGCACCATTCCGTGAGAGCCAAACTGCTCAGACCACTCCTGCCCACCAGAGGAGAACCTACATAATTAATCAGGTCATGAATGACTAAAGCAGATGGAAGACCTTTGCAAATAAGGACAGCAAAGACACATGAGAACCAAATGCAACATGTTATCCTTAACTGGATCCAGACCAGAAACATTTTTTTCTCTTGCTTCAAAAGACATTGATGGGTGAAACTGGTGACATTTTCATGTCTGTACATAGACAGTAGCTCTGTCTTAATTTCCTGGGTCTCGTCATCATTCTGCGGTGATGGAATACAGATCACTGTTCGAGATTTGTAGGAGACAGACACCGAAGTGTTGAGAAATAGAAGGGATTTCTGTCCATCACTTATGGGCAAACATAGTATCATGATACGAAGAGGCCCACAGGTGGGGCGTCTGGGTGGCTCAGTGGGTTAAGCCTCTGCCTTCGGCTCAGGTCATGATCTCAGGGTCCTGGGGTCGAGTCCTGCATCGGGCTCTCTGCTCAGTGGGGAGCCTGCTTCCTCCTCTCTCTCTGTCTGCCTCTCTGCCTGCTTGTGCTCTGTCAAATAAATAAATAAAATCTTAAAAAAAAAAAAAAAGAGTCCCACAGGTGCACAAGGTGAGAGGGAGAAGAGGGGACAATCGGTACCTTGGGACACAGGAAAAGCTAAGCTTTGGGGAATGCGGGTGAGGAGTGAGAGTAGCTGAATCTGGACTTGGAAAGAACCGAACTTGATTCTAGCTACTCTGTCCTAGTGCCCTAGACAAGTATGCTGAACTCCGTGAGCCTGTTTCCTAGCAGAAAAGTGGGGAGAAGAAAACCTACGTCATCAGGATGAACGCGTACGGAAGGCCGAACCGCACACACGCACCCGTCGTCAGCTTTCACGGCGCGGCCCGGGCTGGGCTGGCGGGAAGCCGGGGAGCAGCTCAGAGCTGGGCCACCTCCGCCAGAGCACCAGGCAAGCGGGGAGAGCTCCCAGCTGAACTTGACACATCACACTCGAAATTCATGTTTGCTGACTCCCCACAGAAGAGGCTTTTGACAGAGAAGAGATCCCATTCTCAATTTTTGTTTAAAAAAAAAAAAAAAGCCTTCAAATAAGGAAAGAAAACGTAAACATGACGATGCCTTCTTGAGATGAGTGATGTTCGTCTGCCCACGTCAGAAGCACCCTTTGGAGCTTCAGAAATAACTACACGCTTGGACCCTATCTTAGGAGAGCCGCCTCGTCTGGTCTTGGGAAGACCCTCAACGTTCATTTTCACACGGCTCCCGGGCACTTCTCGGGTTCAGTAGGGCTGCAAACCGCCGCCTTAGACAGAGTTAGTGAAAGTAGGTGCCCTAGAAACCAGGGCTGGGACCAAGCCCATCTGAGGCTGTCCTAAGTGACCTGAAGGAGAGCTGAAACCTCCCAGCAACCTGGGCTTTCGCTGGTGTAGGCGGTACACTGCAGGCCCCCCGCATGGACGGGGCGGGCCGAGGGGATGGGCAACGGGCCTCACACCGCAAAATGGGGAACGTGGGCAAAATGCAGGCTGTCAACTTCACCAGGGCAGCTTGCGTGTTCACAAGAAAGAAGTCAAGCAGGCTCACCGAATGAGTTCTAGAAACAGTATCGTCAGGTACGTTCTCTCAGTTCCCTGTGGACTCGGGCCTACGGGGCAGTCGCCGTCTGGGCTGCCATCACTGTGCACAGACCTCACACGGGATACTGGAAATGAAACCAAGGAATTACGGAACCTTTTCCAAAACACCACGGGGTATTTGCTTCTTGGGAAGTTCTTGCTGCTATACTTCGTACATATTTCCGTTAGAAAAGCTCCAAGATGAAAATCACGGACTTAGAAACTAGCAACTAAAATTACTTAGAAGATAGGACATTGCTTTGATAAAGACATGTAAGAAAAGTAACAACTGCTCTCAGATCAGATCAAAGCTGAGAGAATGTATAATCAGAATTTGTTAGATAATGAGGGGAACAGTAGGAGTGGACTTTTTCACTTAAATCTGGAAAGAAACTGAAAGAGCAAAGGTTGAGCTAATTTAAGTTTAAGGAAAAGAATGACTTCCTTATATCCAAAGACTTGAAGGTTCAAATGTTTAGAGTTATATTTTCATAATCTCTTTGAAGGGCAAGCTGGAGATGTTGCAGAATATTCTTAAACCTTGATAGCAGTGTTACAAGAGGCAATTGCCCTATTTTTCTATAAACATTCTTGACCGTTACTAGCAAAAATTTATCCCGAGTTAAGTACATTCGCGTGGAATTTTAAGCTTCCCGGAGAACGGGAGCTGGGACAACGGCCGAGTGTAGGCATCCAGTGCTCCTGCGGGGTGACGGGGGCAGAAGGGGACGAGATGCGCTGCCCGCAACTCTAGGAAGACAGGAGGCTCCATCTGCCACCACCGTCTCGCAGCTTCCGTGAGTACCAGCCATTCCGCAGCCCCAACCTCGGTGGGCTCCTGTTCCCCACAGTGCGACCTCCCACCGCAGGGCCGGCTGGGCTTTCATAAAGCCGAATGATACACTCACTAAACGCAAGATTCTCCCAAGATTCTGGTCATTCTTGGTTTCCACCACTCAAGAGCAGAGAAAGAGCTTCAGCACTTTCTTTCACACCCGTAAGTCCTGCAGGGCAAGGAGTGTCCCTCTTCCTTCTTCCTACACTCCTACGTCGTTCACAGAGACAGTAGGACACTTGCTCTGTGGGGACACCGGTGGTCTCAGTTTCTCTTCGTTTTCACACCCCTCCCGCCCACTCTTTATCCAAGCCGGCCACAGAGTGACCAAGTGGCTTCCCGCACAGGTTTCACCGTGGCCCTCGCCATCAGGCGGACAAAACACCCCAAATGCTAACATTCAGGAACAGAACGGAGAGGGCCCCGCGCCTCGGCCAGCCAGGATCAAGACCTCCTGAAATTCAGAGAGGATTTCAGGAGGTAAGAAGTGATTTGGTAAGAAGTGAGTGGCCAGATTCCTCTTAAAAAGGGAAAGTGAACAGAGCTTCCAGAAAGAGGCAAGTATGGCAGAGCCACGCTTCAGACAAAGGCTCTTCCTATCGAAACTGAATCCTAACTTATTTTCAAACAAGAGTACCACTGGCCCTTAAATCCTACAAGTCATTTGAGTTTTTGGAATAACACAAAACAGTGAGTTATCTAAAGCCTTATTAGTTTAAAGATTTCATTTAGAATAGTTTGGCTTTCATTTACAGCCTTCTGTCGAGGGGTGTACCTCGGCCTCCGGCCCATCTAAAGTCTAGATCATTTCACTCACGTTCCATGTTCTCGTAAACGACTCAGAACAGAACAGTAAAGTCAAAGGCTCAACCAGAACTCAACCCATTAAAATACTGGTTCCTGATTGTTGGCCTACCCCCCTGGCGCTATTTTAAAGATTCATGTAGACAGACCCAAGAGTTATGGATTTTGTCTTTGGAAATCTTACAGGAGAGAAAGACGGTGTTGTTTCAAGATAATATTCATAACGACAGAAAAGACAGCAATGCTGAAAAGAATGTGGGAGAGACGGATACTCCTTCTTTCTTTCACCTTCATAAGGAGAATTTTGATCTCATTGGGGGAAGCAAAGTGCAGAGCCTTTATTACACGTGGGTGGAGGGGAGGCCTGTGACTCATTCCAGACCAATGTGGTGTAAGCGAAGTTGCTGAGTAGGGCTCCTGGAAAGCTCACTAAAAGCAGGCACACTCAGCTCGTGGTGTCTTTTGCCCTTTGCCCTGGGGTTGCCTCTGTCCGGAAGGAGCCCGGATGCTAGGGCAGAGCAGCCACTTTGGAGCTAAGAGGCCGTCAGTGGGAAGGGCCAAGATGACTATCAGGCTGAAGTCCTGAGCTGCGGAACCAAAGCCTGTCACTAAATCTGCCAGCGCCTTGACCTTGCACTGTCTAGCCTATGTCTAGCCTCTAGAACTCTGGGAAACCGATTTCTGGGGGCTACAAGCCACCCGGTCGACGGTGTTGTTCACAGCAGCCTGAATGTGCCAAGACAGCTGCCTTGGTAGCTTCGTTTTCAGCAGGAAGAGTCACTGTGTTACACCAGAGACCTTGCTCCTTGTTCACCAGTAAGAAAACTTCTAATTTGTGCTACTTTTGGCATTTCTGTTCCTAGCAGCCAAAGTCTTCGCAGACATGTCACAGGAATGAGCAGGACGGCGCCGCAGCAGCAACAGCGCTAGTCAAAGTGCTTCGCACTCACCTCCGCCTTTCACCCTCCTGCTTCCCCGGACCTGGGCCTGCCACCTGCAGGGCACAGTCGGGCAGCCGGAGCGCGGGGCCCACAGCTGGCGACGGAGCGGAATCGGGGCGCGAGCTGGGACTCTAACCTGGACCGCACACACCTGGTTCCTCGGCCCGGCCGAGTGTGGAAGTCATGGAGGAGCGCAGCGGAGGTCTGGGGTC
Source organism: Neogale vison (assembly GCF_020171115.1). Classification (NCBI taxonomy): domain Eukaryota; kingdom Metazoa; phylum Chordata; class Mammalia; order Carnivora; family Mustelidae; genus Neogale; species Neogale vison. The sequence goes on from NC_058100.1 coordinate 32,411,298, forward strand.
CCACGGGCCCCTCTCCACCGCTGTTCTCCCTCATGCTGAACACGCGCTTCCCGCGTGCCCATTAAAGATTCCTAAAACACACACACAAGCTGTTCAAAATGAGTGAAGTCGGGGGGCGCCTGGGGGGCTCAGTCAGTTAAGCATCTGCCTTCAGCTCAGATCATGATCCACGGGTCCTGGGATGGGGCCCTGCCCTCCCCTCAGCAGGGAGCCTGCTTCTCCCTCTCCCCCAACTCATGCGCGCGCTCTCTCTCTCTCAAATAAATAAAATCTTAAAAAAAAAATGAAAAAGAGCGAAGTCCGATCCAATAATTGCAGAAAGAAAACCCTCCCTCCATGAGGATTCCGAACCACCTGTCCTGTTCCGGCCACACTGCTTACACTTCCTGGGCGGACGCCCCCCTCCGTCTGCGAGCGCAGGGACACCAGTGTTCCCGGCCTTACCATCCTCGCCCGTCGCGATGAACTCACCACCAGGGAGCTAATTAGTGGCGGTGACCATGGTGTTTTCTTCAGTGCAGGTACCTAAGCCCCCCGGGACCGACGACTCCCCTAACATGGATGGAAATGTTGATGGAAATGATCTACCTTCACTGGGACACACTTGGGCTAGTTTTGAAAACAAAATGAAACAACACAAATCATTCTGAAGCTGCCTACCGTTTCCTGGAGGCCCCTGCAAGCCATGAGCTTTCCAACCCGAGCTGCGCTATGAATCCATCACACATAACACAAAAGTACACTTGAGGGAAATTTCAAAATCCAGGCTATTATAGTCAGGTCAACTGAAAATTAACTGAATAGTTCGGAAAATCAGAATCAGAAATTAAGAGAACATTCTGTGCAATCCCCTCAATGACGTTACTTCCTCTTTGTCGTGTGCCGTTTCTTAAACATGAAAAATAGCAGAAGATGCTGCTGTTCAACACTTGTGTTGCAGGACTCCAGCTTAGCCTTATCTGGAAAACCAGATACATCTGTGACAAATCCAGACAGAAGTGGGACCCCACTGTCTATCCCCTCCCACCCCCACTGTATCCTGCCGCTGGTGTTTTCTTAACATTGCTCCAGACTCAGAAAACAAAACACAACCTTTCACAACCTGAAACTGGCCAACGATTCCAAGTTCTAGCATAAGCGCTCAGTCCCTTCAGATTCTAAACTCTCATGACTCAAATTTCAAGCCATCAACTAAGCGCTTCATCCTCTGTCCTGTTTCTGGGTCTGTAGACATTCAATTCCTTCTGCCCACAGTGCTCTCCACGGACTCTCTGCCTCATGGTCCTCATGGACCCACTACCCCCACTTTTGTACTTTGTGGCCTTAGAATCTTTACTTTAAGCCACTAACCAGCCAAAAGAAAAACTCTCGTGGAAGTTAAGAAACTGGTAGGTGGTCACACTAACCATCTAAATCAGGGGTCTGATGACTTTTACACCGAAGGCAGAAAGAGAAAACGCTCTCTTGGGACCCTCGTTCTTTGAAAGCTTTAAAAGATCTTATGTACAAAAGGGAAAAGGCTTTGCTATATCGAGCTGTTACTTTCACTCTTATAGATGACATCAGTGACGTCAGCACTGAAGGAGAGCTCTCCAGACTCTGGCGCTGTTAATCCATGTGAGGACGCCAGTTCCGCGGAGTAAAGAGTAATAGTTAATATCCGGAGATACTGGAGTCACATTTAACATAAAGTGCAAATATTGCCTTGAAGTGGGTTTGGGATAAAAATGTCAATTATATGCAAAAATTAAATACCACCTTCTTGAATCATTCATCTTGGCATCATGGAAAATTTTTCAGCCTTCTCCAATAGAGTGTCAGATATCTTGGGAACAGTAATTCATAAACGGCCTGATTGCACAATGAGTCAGAGTGACTAAAATACTCTGGATAAATGTTTCACTTACTTATATTGCTGGGTCAAAACTCCACTTTACTGACTGACTTGCACTAGTGACATCTTTGAGTTATGTTTACCGCTTGGCATTCTGGATGCCCACATGTCGTTGACACACACAACACACTGGGAAGACAGGATCTGTGGGTACCAAACAGGCACCCCAAGTCTTCAAAACCTACCAAAGGAAGTTTAGTAAAATAGGCAGCCATGGTGATTATATTAAAAAATCGAGCTTTTTCTCTTGAATGAATGAATGAATGAATGGTCTTGGCACCAAGGAAAGATCTTACTGAATCTTTGATCCTGGGAATTCTAAAATAATGTCTTGCAGTGAATGGGGACATTACACTGAAACCTTAAATTATGGGAGAATTACGAGAATGACACTTTTTTTTTTTTTTTTTTTTTTTTAGGAGACGGAGAGGCAGGCAGAGAGAGAGAGAGGGAAGCAGGCTCCCTGCCGAGCAGAGAGCCCGACGCGGGACTCGATCCCAGGACCCTGAGATCATGACCCGAGCCGAAGGCAGCGGCCCAACCCACTGAGCCACCCAGGCGCCCGAGAATGACACTTTTTAATTAACAAAACCAAGCTATAAAAATCTAGGCTTTCAATGTCACCCCTTTTACTTCCTTTTAAAATGAAGTCCTTCAGATCGTATAGGAACTTTATCTCTGGTTTAACATTTAGTGCTAAATATGAGCCAGAGGCTTAAGGACTCTGAAACTAAGATTAAATATGCATTTTTTAAAATTAGACTTGATGTCTGTTACAGTCATAAAATCTTAGAGGAAGAGCCAGTAATTTTATGTCATTTTATACCTTTAACTCATCTGAAGTTTCTCTTATTTGTGGGTTTGTAGTTAGAGGTAGAGGGAGTTTTCTGAGGCCTTCAGGGATACTGTGGCTCTGCTGTGCTTCTACCTTGGAAATTAATACTCAAAATAATTGATAAAAATATTGATCTCTTCTTCTGCCATTACTCCCTATTATTTTTGTCTAGACTTATTGATTTAAACATGAAGTAACACTTTTAAGTTGGGGTAACATGAATCTAGTCTTTGACTATATTGGGGGGAAATGCCCCAGAAGGCCAGTGTGACAGCTCCTGCATGGCTAAAATACCATCTGCTTGGGGGTGCCTGGGGGGCTCAGTGGGTTAAGCCTCTGCCTTTGGCTCAGGTCATGATCTCAGGGTCCTGGGATAGAGCCCCACATCAGGGCTCTCTGCTCAGCAGGGAGCCTGCTTCCCTCTCTCTCTGCCTGCTTCTCTGTCTAGTTGTGATCTCCATCTGTCAAATAAATAAATAAAAATCTTTTTTAAAAAATAAAATGACTAAAATACCATCTACTTGAATGAGGAAAACGAATATGCATTCACCTCAGTGGAATGTAAAAAAAGCCATAATCTCTGGCTGTAAAATGTTGATCATTTGATTTGCTATCATCGCTCCAGGACTAGTGAAACTCCTTGTCACTTTGAAATGGAAAAAAAAGAATCTTCACTTCATTTCCTTTTAACTTATAAATCTACTATTTCTAGCTTTCTTTTAAAAAATTGCATCCTTAAAATTTTTTTTAAAAATAAAAACTATATCCTTGTTTGGATAATAGTAGAAAGGTGTGGGCTAAAAATGAAAATTTCTTAACCTAGAGATTCATTTAAAATATTGTTGACCTGGAATTATAATGTTGGTATCAATGCCTACTGACATTTTATGGTATTACCATTAAGCAAGGATGCTAATTTCTATAATCTATTACCTGATTCCCATTATTGTGCCATTAAATGCCTCTAGGGTTTTAGTACTGAGATGTTCCAGGAACTTACTCAGATGTGGTGCATAGAGAAGTTTGGCTTATAAAAAATGAATTTCTGTTTTCATTAAATTCCTAATCAGTAGCTAAATTGCATTAGTCCAGAAATGGACTCACAGAATTCTTGGTGGTGCTTCTGAGATCACAGCCAAGACCGAATCATTGGAACAAAGGCAGCTCTGCTGGAAGTGGCGAGGTTAGAGAGCCTGACTTACTACCAGGAAAATGCTAAACAAATCCATTCTGTGAAAACTCCCCCTGTTCTTGTTGGAAATATATTTGTCATTTCTATTGTGCTTCCCCTGGTTGTCAGCAACCAGATGGCACTTTTTTGTTTGTTTGTTTGATAAAGGAGATCCTGGATGAAGAACATTCCCTCCACAAAGGTTTTCAATTTTTCATAATTTTTGCTCTCTAGAGAGGCCAGTGTTGTAGTTCCCGTGTCACCGAACAGAGAAAACTATCCGTCTGAGTAGAGTTTGAAGCAGATGATGAAAACACGCACGGCCGCATGCTATGCAAAACCGCCCCTCCTGGTTGTGAAATTCCAAACTCCAACCCCCAGACTGAAGGGTCTCTCTCTTCTTGCACTTTCTTACTTAAACTCATCTTCCCACCTGTTTCCTACAACATGGACCCTTTCACTCCAGCCCAAAAGGTGTATTCATGTTTCTTTCAATATGTACATTCCCCCCCGCCGTGTCTTTATTCAAAATATTCCTTCTTTGTAAAACCCTCACCTTTTCTTACTTTAATTTCTAGCCAAGTCTCACCTCCATATAAGACTCTCCCTAAGTGTTGTGGCCCCTCCACAACTTTCCTATCCTGATCTACTTTGGTACTTACACAGCAATGTATCAGAATATATTTTAAGAATTGAGAGCATGACATAACTAGTACTACGAAACACTATTTCAAGAACTGGCTTGTGCTTGTCTCTTACATTCTCGGACCCAAGCTCAGTGTGCATTTGTCAGTAATAAGAGCGAAGGAATTTCAGGAAATGAACACTCAGGCCTGTGTTTGTCCAGAAGGCGTACACAGAAGAGTTCAATCTACGGAGAAAAGTTTAACAGAAAAGTTTAATCTAAACTTTTAACTTAGAAAAGTAGAAAACGGGGGGACAAGATGGTGGGGGCGTAGGAGGAGGCACCTTTAACCTGTACCCTAAAGTGAGCTGATTACCTACCAAAGAACTCCGATCACCCATGAAATCAGCCTGAGATCAGAATCATACACGTCTGGACCTCTACAGGGGCAGAAGACGCCAGTGGCAGGTAAAGTGGAGCAGGAAGGCGGACTGATATCGGAAGATAAACAAAAGGGGGAGGGAGCCACCAGAGGCGACCGGTGGGAGAGTCATACCCCAATCCCAGCGAGAGTGCCCCGCGTCTGGGGACCAGCAGTAACTCGGAGACGGGTTGAAAGCACTCCAAAAGAGCAAAGGATCGCGGGGGGAAATTGTGGGAATCGGGGGGTTAGGGACAGGGGCTAAAGTCTCCGGTGCAAGGACAGCCTCCCCCGGCGCGGAGGCAGAGAGAGTGCGGCGGGGAAACCGCTCCTGGTCCCTAAGCCGCCAGCGCGCCCGAGAGTGCGTGGGTCCTAGTCCCTGTGAGGGGATGGGAGCCGCTCCGGATGGCAGAACCCGCGCGAGCCCTGCCTCAAAGCCCAGATGCGCGCGTCCCTCTGCTCCCCTGAGTTACACAGGCCCCGCCGGCGCTCCTTGACCCGCGCCGCTGTTTCAGAGCCTAAGCCGCGCCCCAAGCTCTCCCCGGACAGAGGCGCGCAAAAGCCCAGCCTGGGGCTCACGGACCCGCGCCCCGTTCTCAGTGCCCCAGACGCGCGCGCGACCCACAGCCGCCCATGAAATTGGTGCGCGCAAGCCGGGCGCTCCCAGCCCGGGCCGGCGGCAAAATCTCAGGGTGCGATCGCTGCTGGGAACCTCCCTGGTGGCCTGCCACGGTTTCGGGGACAAGCAGAAGACCTGCGCCCCCGGGGACTGCGACTCGGAACCTGCTCTGCCAGCGGCCCAGGGGGAATTCATCTGGGCTCTGCACCAGACTGAGGCTTCTCTCTGAGACGGAGGTCGGGGTGCGGTTTGCTTTCCTCTAAAACTACAAAAACCATCAAAAGCGGCCAAGGTGAGAGAAAAAAGTGAACAAACATAAAAACCGCCAGAGAACAAAAGCCTGAAAAAAAAAATCAGTTTCCTCAGAGCCCACCCCCTTGAGGGGGGCGGGGGGACTCAACTCAGGAAACATCATTGACTGACAACCCACGTGGCAGGCCCCCTCCCCAGAAAACAAACCAAGAAAGGAAAAAAAAAAAAAAAAGCTGCAAGAGAACAACCACCACTACCTCAAAGGACAACTTTTATTTTCAACTCGTGCCCACTATTCTGGTTCATTTTTTTTTATATAGATAATTTTTTAAACTATTTACCATCACAGTGAGCTGTCCAGTACATCAAATTCCATAATAACCTTCTAACCTGAACTTTCTGATACACACACCTGTGTTTTTCTTTTACATTTCTATCTTTTGAATTTCTTTTTTTAAAATTTTAGTTTAGTTTAGTCTAGTTTATTCCTTTTTATTTTTATTTTCTAATATTCATATAGAGTTAAATTTCAAAGTAATCCCCTTTCCCCAATCAATACTACCCCTAGAGGTAAACCAATTTTTAATCCCGCTTTATCTTAGGAAAGTTGAGTCCTTTAACAAAGATATCAAGATACATCCAGGAAGAATCAAAACAACCTTCCTCACGCACACTGAGAATTTATAACCACTATCCCATCTTTTTCTTCCACCACTGTTTCTGTGTTTTTGTGTTTGTCCTGATAGTATATAAATCTTATACTTGGGGCTCTTTTTGATGAGGTTCGTCCTTCATTTGCATATATATATTTTTTCTCGTGTCATATACTTTTATCAGTCTTTTTGTTTATATACTTCATAAATCGTACATTGGGGCCCATTTGGGCTGAACCTTCTCTTTCATCTTCCCTTTCTTTCCTGTCTCTCTCTCTCTCTTTTTTTCCTTTTGTCTCTCATTTGGGTGGGGAATCCTGATTGCTCAGAAGTGTTCCAGGGTGCACCTTGAGTGCACCACGGTCGATACATCCAGCTACATCTGTTCAGTCATCTCTCACCAAAATGATTAGGAGGAGGAATGCCCAACAGAAGAAAACACAGAGGATTGACCTTCTGGAACAGAGCTAACGGCTATCAACATAGACTATATGTCGGAAAGAGAACTCAGGCTAACAATTATCCAGGCAATAGCTAGGTTGGAGAAAGCCATGGATGACCAAATGGAATTGATTAGGGCCAAACTGAAAGCGACCAGACAGGATGTTCACAATGTTAGGGCGGAGCTGAAAGCTACCAGGTATGAACTTTACAATGCTCTCAATGAGTTCCAATCTAATCTAAATTCTCTCAAAGCTAGGGTAACTGAGACAGAAGATAGAATTAGTGATCTGGAAGACAAACAGATAGAGAGAAAGGATCAGGAGGAAGCCTGGAACAAACAGCTTAGAAACCACGAAAACAGAATCAGGGAAATAAATGATGCCATGAAGCGTTCCAACGTCAGAATTATTGGAATTCCTGAAGGGGAGGAGAAAGAAAGAAGTCTAGAAGATATAGTGGAACAAGTTCTTCATGAAAATTTTCCCAATCTCGCTAATGGAACCAGCATTCATGTACTAGAGGCTGAATGATCTCCACCCAAGATTATAGAATCCAAAAAAACCACCAATGTATCTGATAGTCAAATTGAGGAATCATAATTGTAGGTATAATCTCTTGAAAGCCGCTAGGACAAAGAGGCTCCTTACTTACAGAGGAAAGCCCATCAGAATAACGGCAGACCTGTCCACAGAGACCTGGCAAGCCAGAAAGGCCTGGCAAGACATATTCAGGGCATTAAATGAGAAGAAATTGCAGCCAAGAATACTTTATCCAGCAAGACTGACATTCAAAATGGATGGAGAGATAAAGAGTTTCCAAGACCAGCAAGGCTTAAAAGACTATGCAACCACCAAGCCGACACTGCAGGAAATATTAAGGGGGTTCTATAAAAGAGGAAAAATCCCAAGAATAGCATTGAAAAGAAATATAGAGACAATCTACAGAAAGAAAGACTTCAAAGGTAACACGATGCCAATAAAAACATATCTAATGGGTGCCTGGGTGGCTCAGTGGGTTAAAGCCTCTGCCTTCGGCTCAGGTCATGATCCCAGAGTCCTGGGATCGAGCCCCGCATAGGGCTCTCTGCTCAACAGGGAGCCTGCGTCCTCCTCTCTCTCTGCTTGTCTCTCTGCCTACTTGTGATCTCTCTGTCTGTCCAATAAATAATAAATAAAATCTTTAATACAAAACAAAACATATCTATCAATAATCACTCTCAATGTGAATGGCCTAAATGAGCCCATAAAACGGCACAGGGTTGCAGACTGGATAAAACGACAGGACCCATCCATATGCGTCTACAAGAGACCAATTTTGAACCTAAAGATACACGCAGACTGAAAGTGAAGGGGTGGAGAAGCATCTTTCATGCCAAAGGGTCTCAAAACAAGGCTGGGGTAGCGATTCTCATATCAGATAAATTAGATTTTAAACTAAAGACTGTAGTCAGAGATACAGAAGGACACTACACCATTCTTAAAAGGACTATCCACCAATCTAACAATTGTTAGATCTAACAATTGTAAATATCTATGCCCCCAATATGGGCGCAGCCAACTACATTAGAAAATTGTTAATACATTAATAATAGGAGATCTTAACACGCCACTCTCAGAAATAGACAGATAATCGAAGCAGAAAATCAATAAAGAAACAAGAGCATTGAATAACACACTGGACCAGATGGACCTCAAAGACATATACAGAACATTCCACCCTAAAACAACAGAATACTCATTCTTCTCAAGTGCACATGGAACCTTCTCAAGAATAGACCACATACTGGGTCACAAATCAGGACTCAACCAATAACAAAACTGAGATTATTCCTTGCATATTCTCAGATCACAATGCTTTGAAACTGGAGCTCAATCACAAGGAAAAGTTCCGAAGGAACTCAAACACCTGGAAGCTAAAGACCACCTTGCTTAAGAATGCTTGGATCAACCAGGAGATCAAAGAAGAACTGAAACAATTCATGGAAACCAATGAGAATGAAGACACTTCAGTCCAAAACCTACAGGATACAGCAAAGGCAGTCCTAAGGGGGAAATACATAGCCATCCAAGCCTCCGTCAAAAAAATTGAATCAGAACACAGCCGCTGTCTCTACACCTTAAAGAACTGGAGAATCAACAACAAATCAAACCAACTCCACACATAAAAAGGGAAATAATCAAGATCAGAGTTGAGATCAATGAGGTAGAAACCAGAAATACAGTGAAATGTATCAATGAAACTAGAAGCTGGTTTTTTGAGAGTATCAATAAGATCAATAAACCATTGGCCACACTAATCCAAAAGAAAAGACAGAAAGCCCAAATTAATAAAATTATGAATGAAAAGGGAGAGATCACAACGAACACCAAGGAAGTAGAAACAATCATCAGAAGTTATTATCAACAGTTATATGCCAATAAGCTAAGGAACCTAGATGAAATGGATGCATTCCTGGAAAACTATTAACTACCAAAATTGAACCAGGAAGAAACTGACAACTTGAATAGATGGATATCTAGTAATGAGATTGAAGCGGTGATCAAAAACCTCCCAAAAAACAAGAGCCCAGGACCTGACGGATTCCCTGGGGAATTCTACCAAACTTACAAAGAAGAAATACCACCTATTCTCCTGAAGCGGTTTCAAAAAATTGAAGCAGAAGAAAAACTTCCAGACTCTCTCTATGAAGCCAGCATTACCCCGATCCCCAAACCAGGCAAAGACCCTAACAAAAAGGAGAATTTCAGACCAATATCACTGATGAATATGGATGCTAAGATTCTCAACAAGATCCTAGCCAACAGGATCCAACAGCACATTAAAAAGATTATCCACCATGACCAGGTGGGATTCATCCCTGGGCTCCAAGGATGGTTCAACATTCACAAATCATTCAATTTGATAGAACAAATTAATATGAGAAGAGAGAAGAACCACGTGGTCCTCTCAATTGATGCAGAAAAAGAATTTGACAAAATCCAGCATCCGTTCCTGATTAAAACGCTTCAAAGTATAGGGATAGAGGGAACATTCCTGAACTTCATAAAATCTATTTATGAAAGACCCACAGCAAATATCATCCTCAATGGGAAAAAGCTTGCAGTCTTCCCGTTGAAATCAGGAACATGACAAGGATGCCCACTTTCACCACTCTTGTTCAACATAGTATTAGAAGTCCTAGCAACAGGCAATCAGACAACAAAGAGAAATAAAAGGTATCCAAATTGGCAATGAAGAAGTCAAACTCTCTCTCTTCGCAGATGACATGATTCATTATATGGAAAACCCCAAAGACTCCACCCCCAAACTACTAGAACTCATACAGCAATTCAGCAATGTGGCAGGATACAAAGTCAATGTACAGAAATCAGTGGCTTTCTTATACACTAACAATGAAAATACAGAAAGTGAAATTAGAGAATCGATTCCATTTACTATAGCACCAAGATCCATAAGATACCTGGGAATAAACCTAACCAAAGAGGTAAAGGATCTGTATTTGAGGAACTACAGAACACTCATGAAAGAAACTGAAGAAGACACAAATAGATGGAAGATGATCCCATGCTCTTGGATCGGAAGAATAAACATTGTTAAAATGTCTATACTGCCTAGAGCAATACTTTTAATGCCATTCTGATAAAAATTCCACCGGTATTCTTCAAAGAGCTGGAGCAAATAATTCTAAAATTTGTATGGAACCAGAAGAGACCCCGAATCGCTAAGGAAATGTTGAAAAACAAAAATAAAACGGGGGGGGCATCACGCAACCTGATTTCAAACTTTACTACAAAGCTGTGATCACCAAGACAGCATGCTATTGGCATAAAAACAGACACACACACCAGTGGAACAGAGTAGAGAGCCCAGATATGGACCCTCAACTCTATGGGCAAATAATCTTCAACAAAACAGGAAAAAATATACAGTGGAAAAAAGACAGTCTCTTCAATAAATGGTGCTGGGAAAACTGGACAGCTACATGTAGAAGAATGAAACTTGACCATTCTCTTACACCGTACACAAAGATAAACTCAAAATGGATAAAAGACCTCAACGTGAGACAGGAATCCATCAGAGTCCTAGAGGAGAACATAGGCAGTAATCTCTTCGATATCAGCCACAGCAACTTCTTTCAAGATATGTCTCCAAAGGCAAAGGAAACAAAAGCGAAAATGAACTTTTGGGACTTCATCAAAATCAAAAGCTTCTGCACAGCCAAGGAAACAGTCAAGAAAACAAAGAGGCAACCCACGGAATGGGAGAAGATATTTGCAAATGACAGTACAGACAAAAGGTTGATATCCAGGATCAATAATGAACTCCTCAAACTCATCACACACAAAACAGACAAGCATATCAAAAAATGGGCAGAAGGGGTGCCTGGGTGGGTTAAGCCTCTGCCTTCGGCTCAGGTCATAATCTCAGGGTCCTGGGATCGAGCCCCGCATTGGGCTCTCTGCTCGGCAGGGAGCCTGCTTTCCTCCTCTCTCTCTGCCTACATGTAATCTGTCAAATAAATAAACAAAATCTTAAAAAAAATGGGCAGAAGATATGAACAGACACTTCTCCAATGAAGACATACAAATGGCTATCAGACACATGAAAAAATGTTCATCATCACTAGCCATCAGGGAGATTCAAATTAAAACTACATTGAGATACCACCTTACACCAGTTAGAATGGCCAAAATTAGCAAGACAGGAAACAACAAGTGTTGGAGAGGATGTGGAGAAAGGGGAACCCTCTTCCACTGTTGGTGGGAATGCAAGTTGGTGCAGCCTCTTTGGAGAACAGTGTGGAGATTCCTCAAGAAATTAAAAATAGAGCTCCCCTATGACCCTGCCATTGCACTCCTGGGTATTTACCCCAAAGATACAGATGTTGTGAAAAGAAGGGCCATCTGTACCCCAATGTTTATAGCAGCCATGGCCACGGTCGCCAAACTGTGGAAAGAACCAAGATGCCCTTCAACGGACGAATGGATAAGGAAGATGTGGTCCATATACACTATGGAGTCTTATGCCTCCATCAGAAAGGATGAATACCCAACTTTTGTAGCAACATGGATGGGACTGGAAGAGATTATGCTGAGTGAAATAAGTCAAGCAGAGAGAGTCAATGATCATATGGTTTCACTTATTTGTGGAGCATAACAAATAGCATGGAGGACATGGGGAGTTAGAGAAGAAGGGGAGGTGAACCATGAGAGACTATGGACTCTGAAAATCAATCTGAGGGGTTTGAATTGGCGGGGGGTGGGAGGTTGGGGTACCAGGTGGTGGGTATTATAGAGGGCACGGATTGCAAGGAGTACTGGGTGTGGTGAAAAAATAATGAATACTGTTATGTCGAAAATAAATAAGAAATAAATTTAAAAAAATAAAAGTAGAAAAAGAAGAGCAAATTATATCCCAATTAAATGGAAAAAAAATAGTAAAAGTGAAAGCAGAAATTAATTTAAAACAGGAAATCAAAAGGAAAAAAATTCTACAAAACCAAAAGCTAGTTCTTTGAAATGATCAATAGTCACTAAACCGTTAGGCAGGCAAGGCAGGAAAAGAGAACAAAAATTACTAATATCATAAATGACAGAGGGGATATCACTGGAGACCCCAGGTAAACTAAAAAGATAACAGAATAGTATCATGAAATACTCCAGGCCCCCAGATCTGACAAACTAGATGACATGCACCAAGTCCTTGAAAGACAGAATCTGCCAAAACTTACACAAGAAAGAAAACAGATGATCTGAATAGTCCTATATTAACAACATTGAATGAATAATGAATAACCTTCTAAAACAAAATTGGTGCCAGACCCAGATACATGAATTCTACTAAACACTGATGAATTTTACCAAACAATTTCCTACAGTCTCTTTCAGAAGACAGAAGAAGAGGCTGTACTTCTCAACTCATCATTCTATGAAGTCACATTACTCTTGAACCAAAACCAGGGAGAATCACAAGAAGACTACATAGTAATATCTTCATGAACATAGATCGAATACCCTCTAAATACTAGCAAAAGGAATCTCACAATAAGTAGAAAGATTTACACAGCAGAATCAAGTGAGATTTACCTCAGGTACATAACACTTGCTCAACATTTGCAAATCAGTTAATGAAATCCTTACATCAACAGGTTAAAAAAGAAAAATCACATGTTTATATCAATAGATGCAAAAAAAAAGCATTTGATAAAATCTCACACACATTCATGATAAACACTCTTAGCGAACTGGGAACTAGTGGGGAATTTCCTCAACTTAATAAAGACTATCTAGGGGCACCTGGCCGGCTTGGTCAGTAGAGCGTGCGACTCTTGATCTCAGGGGCCATGAGTTCAAGCCCCACTTGAGTGTAGGGTTTAGTTGAAAAAAATATATATATACCTACCCAAACCCAATACACTTAACATCATACTTAATGGTGAGAAACTCCACTAAGATCAGGAAAAAGGCAAGGATATCTTCTCTCACCAGTGCTTTTCAACATCACACTGGAATCCCCAGTTAGTGCAACCGACAAGAAAAGGAAATAAAAGGCATACAGATTAGGAAAGAAAAATAAAACTGGCTCTGTTTGCAAATGACATCATCCTCTCCATAGCAAACCTGAAAGAACTGACCAAAAAACTCAGGAGAGATTACAGCAAGGTTGCTGGTTATCATTAAGCTACAAAACTCCCCAGCAGTCATTTTCCCACACCAGCAATAAACAAGGTGAATTTGAAACACACACACACACACACACACACACACACACACAATACACTTACACTATGTCCAAAAGATGAAATACTTCGGTGTAAATCGAACAAGATATGTTGACCATCTATACGAGGACATCTACAGAACTCTGACAAAAGAAATCGAAGACATCATTTCTTGAAAGAAGAATATATAGAAGGCACATGCCAACAGTGAAGCTACGCCAACCAGTGCGGTACTGATAGGACAGACAGATGGATGGAGCACAGTAGAGCCCAGAAATTGAGCCACATAAATACGGTCAACTGATTCTTGACAAGGGAGCAAAGGAAACACAAGGGTGCAATTAGTCTTTTCAACTGGTGTGTATGTCATCAAAGAAGAAACATGAGAGAAGGCATCTAAGCATATGAAGAGATGCTCCACATCATATTTCATGGATATCAACAATCTAAAAAGTGATTTTACAGTTTATATTAAGAGGCAAAAGACCTAAAAGAGCCAACGCAGCATCGAAGGGGAAGAACACAGCTGGGAGAACGGACGCTACCTGATTCCTGGGTCTATAAAGCTACAGTAACCAAGACAGTGTGTACTGATGAAAGAACAGACAGATCAACGAAACAAAATATGAGCCCAACGCAGGCCTACATAAATACCCAACGCTTCTTTGACAAGGAAACAGAGGCAGTGCTGTGGGGCCAAGACAGTCTTTTCAAATAATGGTGCCGGAACTGGACACCCCCGCTCAAAAAATGAATCTAGACACACATATTACACCCTTCACAAACGTTAACTCAAAATGGAATGCAGATCTAAATGCAAAACAAAAAACTCTAAAAACTCTAGAAAATACTACAGGAGAAAACCTAGCTGACCTGAGGTATGGTGATGACATTTTAGATACAACAGCAAAGGCACGATCCGTGAAAGGAAGAACTGTTCAGCTGGACGGCTTCTGCTCTGGGATGACATTGCCAAAAGAACAAGAGGACAAGCCAGAGACTGGGAGAAAATATTTGTGAAAGACATGTGACAAAGAACTGTTATCCAAAATATACAAAGAACTTTTAAAATTCAAGAAAAACAACCCATTTAAAAAATGGGCCAAAGACCTTAGAAGCCTCACCAAGAAAGATATATAGATATGCAAGTAAGCATATGAAAAGGTGCCTCATGTCACAGGTCATCAGGGAAATGCAAATTAAAACAATAATTAAAAGAACCTAGATGTCCATCCACAGATGAATGGATGAACAAGATGTGGTATATACATACAATGGAATACTATGCAGCCATCAAAAGAAATGAAATCTTGCCATTTGCGAGGACGTGGATGGAACTAGAGGGTATTATGCTGAGCGAAATAAGTCAGAGAAAGACAATTATCATATGATCTCCCTGGTATGAGGAATTTGAGAGGCACGGTCGGGGGTTGTGTGGGGCGGGGAGGGAAATGAAACAAGATGGAACCAGGGAAGGAGACAAACCATAAGAGACTCTTTTTGTTTTTTTTCCATAAGAGACTCTTAATCTCACAAAACAAACTGAGGGTTGCCGGGGGGAGTGGGGTAGGGATGGGGTGTCTGGGTGATGGACACTGGGGACGGTGAGTGCTGTGATTTGTATGAGCCTAATGATCCACAGACCTGTACCCCTGGGGCAAACAATACATTATATGTTGATAATAAAAAAATAAAAAATTAAGAAAAATTTTTAAAAAGGTGAACTCTAATGTAAACTCGGCTCATTAACTGTAACGAGTGCACCCCTCTGGCAGGGGATGTTGATAATGGGGAGGCTATGTGCGTGTGGTGCTGGAGGGTCACAGGAAATCGGCACACCGTCCGCTCAGTTTTGCTGTATCTAAAACTGCTCTAAGAAGCGCTCCATTAAACGACAGCATGCCGACACCAACGCGTGTCCGGAATCCGAGCCCGAGCTCACTATTTAGCACCACGTGACCTGTTAGAGCCTGCACAGTCTGATTTCGCCCACTGTCGTTTTACAGGAGAATGTTTCACCTTTTTAGAACGTTAGCTCTGTGAGATCAGAAACTAAACCTTCTTTAGTCTTTCTCCAGTAACAGACCTCGAGCTTTTGGCAAAGAATTTTATGTCCTTGAATAAAATGTGACGCAAAGAAATACTACAATGAAGAAAGTTTTCTTTTCTTTTTAAATGTAGTTCAGCAGTCGTCCAAGAAATAGGTTTTGAATAAACACGCGAATAAAAGATGCTTCCAATTCTGCTGATGCTAAACATTTAGACGGTGGTGTCTCATACTAACTCAGGAGTCAAGCATCCTTCATTTTATTTTATTTTATATATTTTTAAAGATTTTATTTATTTATTTGACAGAGAGAGATCACAAGTAGACAGAGAGGCAGGCAGAGAAAGAGGAAGGGAAGCAGGCTCCCCGCTGAGCAGAGAGCCCAATGTGGGACTCGATCCCAAGACCCCGAGATCATGACCTGAGCTGAAGACAGCAGTTTAACCCACTGAGCCACCCAGGCACCCACAGCCTTCATTTTAAATGTGACTGGTTGGAAAACATAAAAAGGAGAATGAAATAAAGGTAGTTTAAGAGGGAAGTTTATGCAGACAACATGCAGGAGTAGCGCACATTAATTACCACCTGTTCAACCTTCAAAAGACAAGCTGAACGCCAGGTAATCACGCTCCCGGGTATGTGCAGCCCATTGCAAAAGTGCTGGTATATTCTTATAAGACACTGATTAGATCTCCTGTTCTTTGAGCAACATTAGAGTACAATCTAAGAACCCCTAGGTAGAAAAGGGGATTTGGAAAACAGGTGTCATTGAGTCGAAAACAAAAACAAAAACAAAAAAACCAGCAGAGAGGGGGACCTGGGTGGCTCAGCCATTAATCATCTGCCTTTAGCTGTGGTCATGATCCCAGGGTCCTGGGATTGAGCCCTGCATCAGGCTCCCCGCTCAGTGGGAAGCCTGCTTCTCCCTCTCCCACTCTCCCTGCTTGTGTTTCTGCTCTCGCTGTCTCTGTTAAATAAATAAATAAAATCTTTAAAACAAACAACAACAACAACAAAAAAAAACAGGGAACTCTGTAATTGACATACTATTTTATGGTTTTATTCTCCTCCCAAAATGGTAATAGGAAAAAATACACAGATACTTTGTTATCTGGCTTCTGGGTGACAATGGCATCTCAGAATAGAAGGAAATGAGTAGGAAAAGATAAGCGAGAAGAGAAAAATGAAATGAATGTGGCGAGAGCATGGCACTATTGATACAAATTATAATCTGCACATTTTAGAAAATAATTAATTTCAAAATGATTGGAACATGTACACTTTATTTTGGGAAAGAAGATTTAGCCTGTGTCTAGACACCTTGTAAACCAGGCAGCTGTCTACATCTGAATGCTGCGAGCCCTATAATATCAGACCTATTATTCAAGTCCGTGATTGTGTTAACTGAATCGACAGTGCCCAGAAATCTGCTTGATTACTGAAGGGACGATTATTATTATTATTACTATCTTGATGGGAAGAAAAAGGGATCTTATAAATAACATCGCAGACCTTCACAGTACAGATCAAGATTTATATTTAATTGCATCCTTAGTACCTACCCTGGGAATAGAAATGGACCCATTTAAGGTTAATAGATGCTTACATAGCAAATTACCTATCTGCATCAAACATACGTGACTACACGACACCTGCACTCCCACCGCTAGAATACCAGCAGCAGCAAAGCCAACCAGAACCGTCATTTTCTGGCTGTTTCTGGATGTCATGGCCCCTCAGGCTCCGTTTCACCCTCCCCCTACCTGGCAGCAGGAAAGCTACAAACTACATTTCCCAAACTGCCTCCCAGCTAAGGCTCGTTACAAACCGGGCTCCACGGGTTTAGCTGGGCTCAGTGGAACTGAAAGAGGCAAGACATGGGCCCAGCCCGTCCTCGCACGGCTGCAAGTGCTGGTGGGCAGTCGGAGACAGAAGTGTGTGCGGGCCTGGGCTCGGCCTGGCCCTGTCTCGTCACCAGGGCTGTGGCCGGGAGAGGCGGTCGTGCCAGCAGCTGTGGCTGAGGGAGAGGCTTGGAGCCGCCGCCTGACCGCTGGGTTCCAGGTGCAGTAACGTCGGTGGTCCTGCGGCCTCCTGTCCCCCACTCCTCACTGATCTCCCCTGTATTAAGCCCCTTTCTTTTTGGTTTCTGTTTTCTGTACTGAACTTTGATGAAACAGTCCTTTATATATATTGTCTTATTTAATGCCTTCTGTGAAGTGTCATTATTTCTATCCTGCGACAGATAAAATAAGTCTGAAGAAAGCTAATTCTTCCTAAGTCACAAAGTTGGTGGTGGAGAAGTCGGGAATTTGAATTCTGATCACCTGACGCCAAAGCCTCACTCAGAACTGCTATATTTCCTATGGGCCTGCCTCATACTTAACATTTTAATTAAGGTAAGGGAAGCCACTTGGCATGGTAAAGTTCAAGTTCAACTTTAAACTTTGATTTACCTTTGAACCCAAGTTCAAATCAAGTAAAAGGTATTGAAAGCTCAGCTAATTTCTCGTTCCACTCATCACTTCTGTACGCTTACAGACTTTGGACTGACTCAGAAGCAGAAATGCTGGTCTTGGCAATATTTTCAGCTTAGTCAGAAGGAAATGAGAAGTCTCGTTCTCCTCGGGAGGCACTTCTCTGAAGTCTTCAAGCTTTAGTAAAAGATGTTTGCTATCTTGGAGCAATACATTTTTACTGGCCACTGAAAACGGACGAGGTGCACTTCCGGTCACCAGTCAAGGAAAGGAAAAGCAGCACCTACAATTCTGGTAATTGTAAAAACCAACGATGTGACTCCCGGGGAGATAAAGACAGTGTGGCATGGTAGACACCCCGGCGCTGCTGGCTAGGAGACCAGTTAGGGTTAGGGTTAGGATTGCAGTCCGGGCTGTGCAATCTTAGGCGAGTCCCTTCCTCACTGGCAAGAACAAAGGGCTAAGATAGGAAACTGATGTCCTCACAACGTAGAGCTCTGAGACGCTACTGCAGAAAAAGGGGGTTTGAGCAGAATGTCTCAAGCGTTGTCACCGCAAGGCGCTCCCAGAAATGCCAGATCTTGTGTGGCGTGCCGAGGCCTCCCCGGGAGCCGTCAGGACTCCGCAGGACCCTGCGTCTCAGGATCGAGGTCTCAGTGCCTCCGTGGAAAGTCTGAGTTCAGAGAATGGCGAGCTCACCAGTTTGCACATGGAGGAGTGAAAGCAGATTTACAACAACCCATCAATTAAAGTACGCGCTACCACTGCGTTCTCAGTTGTCATATATTACTGGATAACTCTTTGCTAACTTGTCCTTCTTTGGTCCATTTCTTACACGGCAACCGGGGAGCGGTCTTTAAAAGTACAGACCCACCACGTCAGGCACTGTCCTCGCTATCCAGGGCCTCTCCTTGCTGTTGTTCTCAGAACAAAGACCCGCACTCGGAAAATGGCCCAACCTCCGTGTCTCCAGCGCCATTTCGTGCCGGTCTCTCACGGCCCTGCAAGGCCCTTCCTTCCTGGAACACACACAACACCGCTCTGCGTCAGGACTGGGGAGCTCGGGGTCTCTCTTACTTCTTTCCCAGCTGGCACCGATTTCTTCAGGTCTTGGTTGTCATTTGCTCAAGAAAACCTCCTCTGATACCCACCCCCACATCAGGTTTTCCTACTACATCTCATCCTACCTTTCACTCTCGGAAATGATGAGTTTGAACTTGGCTCATTTCTTTTTGTGATGATCTGATTCGTGTCTGCTTTCCTCAGCAGACTCTAAGCTCGGAACAGGGACATGGTCTCTTTAGTCACCAGCGTCTCCTCAGCCTTCTTCCCAGTGCCACAGGCCATTGATGAATACCTCGGAACAAGAGCCAACACTCTTGTTGGAGAAGGCTGGAAACACTTCCATGATTCCAAGGACAAGTGATTCAAGAAGGTTTGGGTTCAGTTAAATCTTTGTTCAGTGAATGAATTTATGGGTTTTTTTGACTGTAGACAGGAATTTCCCCTGCAACCACTGTCTTTGAACACAGCCCTACACAGAAAACTTCTTATGATGTGAAGTGCGAATACGGTAATGCTTTCATTCCTCTCATCAATAAGCAGGATGGGCCTTCATTTGAGACCTTTCAGTGCAAACATTCCGAACAGTTTTTGGATTGTGGAACGCTTTGAGATCTAATAGAAGTTTTGCATGTTTATCCCAAGAAAATGAATATATTCACAACATTACAAACCAGCTCAGTCAGTCAGTCCATGGACCAACTCTACGAACAGATTTCAACCTCCTGAATGCAGCATGAAACAATCAGCTGACTTGATGTGTAGCTGACTTTCTGAGTGCGCCTACCATTTCCCAATATTTTAAGCTTTAATAGATGAAGCTTAATAGACCATGTCGTTTCCCAGCACACATACCATTTTCTCTGCACAAAATGTCATTTCCACCTTTCTGAAAACTCTACCCTCCAACCCTTAGAGCAGAGTTCACACCTCCCGGGAGCCACCCCTCACTCTGGTCCTGGGAGAGGGGAGCCATGCAGGGGTGCTCGTGACATCCAGGGAGGATCAGCCGCCCCACATTTACTTCACAGCGTCCAAGTTATCACAGTTAGAGCACCGTCTTTGCCAGAGAGTATTAAATTCTTGGAGCGCAAGGACTGCTTCCTAGACACCCCTCACCCCACTGTGTAGAACTGTGACGCGGACACAAACAGGCCTTTGATAAATGTGTGTTGACCTAAACGGTCGAAGGACCAAACTCACTGGTAGAAGAGCCAAGAGAAGCAGCAGGTAATTCCCTTCAGATGGGAAGGCAACCAAGACCTGGAAATACCCGGGTATCTGCAAGGTGTCACCATCAACAAAGGCCACCCACACGGAATCACAACACAGAGTTATTTTATTCCCCCCACAAACCCCCAAAATAATCCTGCGTAAGATATCAGTGCCACTGCGGGTAGCTGTTAGCGAAAGTCATCGAGTCTTTGTTAGCACAGCGAGAAGGCAGCAGTCAGAAACTGCGCCACGATGGTGTCCTTAGGTAAAGGTCAGCGCCCTGCCCCGTGCCCCTGCCGTGCAATGCTCGACAAGTCTCCCTGCAGCAGGAGTGGTTCGCAGAAGGTGACTGTACAGTGACCAGAAAGTTAACGTGTAACAAGTGAAGGGGAGAACTTTGCACAGAAAGCCATGGGCGCGGGCACTTCCCGCAAGGAGCGGTTTTCGCAGCTTTACAGCTGTGGCCGTCATTCATTCACCTGCAGACGAAGCTGCTCGTGATTCTACAGGCCACGCCGCGGGACGTCCGCAGTGGCCACCAGAAGGGTGACCTTCATTCACAACATGCTGTAAGCACGATGCGGACCAGACTCCTAAATGTGACCCGAGGAGAGGCCACTCCCACGTTTCTGTTTCACAACCTCTGGAACTCCTCTCTCTTCCGACAGATTATCTGGTGCCCCATGGCCGGCTACAGCACAGTGTGGGGTGGGGTGACAGTGGGTGGAGGCAAGGGACAGAAGCTTCCAGGGAAGAACCCTTTTGATCCCTCCCCACCCCTGTGGTGATCGACCTGCTGACTTCCTCTCCGGCCTCATCCCAGGCCTGGCTCCCAGTCAGAGGGAGAGCGCCGGCAGAGCAGACCGGGTTCTGTACATACAACGACAGGGGCAGAAAGGGGCAGTAGAAGGACTGAACACCCTGTAGGGAAAAACAGTGTGGCAAGAGTGTGCTTACAACAAACCCGGAGCCGTCGTTTCTGTTGATCTGACTTCAAGACAAGACAGCTGTTGGCAGAAAGTGCCTAACACAAGTGACATGGGCTACAGTGTGAACTGTGACGGTCCAGTCGAGACGGACAGAGAGCGGAGGTGCAGAGATACAGCACTTAATGTTACTGGGAGAAAAACCCCTCAAGACTGTCCATTTGTCTCAAATAATAAAAGAATCTGTGGTTTTTTGAAGAATCGGCCATGACTTTTCAAGGCAGCCTTCCTGGCCTCTAACTACACTAGGAGACAGCAATTTGGATGCTGCAATGATCTGCAGCATCTGGACGTTCTGTAACAATTAAACAAAAATGAATGTGCTTATCAATAATTACAGGGGCATCTGGGTGGCTCTGTCAGTTCAGCCTCTGCCTTCGACTCAGGTCATGATCCCAGGGTCCTGGGATCCAGGCCCAGGTCGGGCTCTTTGCTCGGCAGGGAGCCTGCTTCTACCTCTGCCTATCTCTTCTCTGAAAAATAAATACAATATTTAAAAAAAAAATAAAATAATTACACATGGACTCACCAAGAATACGGCCAAAGTTCTGCAGGCAATATACGAGCCTGCTAGTTGAGAGATTCCTGAGAAATAAATAATTTTATATTTTTCATGTAAAACTGAGGGGGAAAGGTTCATGATTAAAAATAGAAGTTAATAAGGATAAAATATGACTAAGTATCCAACTATACTAATTATTTTTGAGGGAGGCCACATATTCCAGCTCAGGACTCTGGTGTGTCTTCCGTCAAGTTTGGTCTCCTGCTCTCACTCACCGTGACTCTGGCACCAGTAGAGAAGTAATGCTCATTAGGTTTCACATGGCAA
The DNA here is from genome assembly GCF_020171115.1 of Neogale vison. Taxonomy (NCBI): domain Eukaryota; kingdom Metazoa; phylum Chordata; class Mammalia; order Carnivora; family Mustelidae; genus Neogale; species Neogale vison. The sequence goes on from NC_058100.1 coordinate 32,433,546, forward strand.
CATAAAGGGGACAAGGTTGGAACGTGCAAATTCTGGATCTGGCTGCCTGGATTTGATCTCGATCTGGCCACGTTCCAGATGTATGACTTTAGGAAAGTTGCTTAACGCTTCTGTTCTTTACCTGCCTGTCTGTAAATGGGGTGACAATATTTACTTCATCAAGAGTTATGTAAGTTTCTGCAGGGAACACACACTTAAAAAAAGCTTGGCACATAGCGATCACCCTCCAAAGCTACTTAGTGTGGCTACCATACAAAACATGAAAACAAAAAATTAATAAGCGGAAGACATGAAGAAGTGAACGCAAATACATTGCATAGCATCGCCACAAACATGACGGACACCGGCACAAAGATCCGCACACAGATCAACAGAAAAGAACAGAACAGTGAGAGAGCCCAGGAATAAACCCACGCTTATATGGTCAATTAACCTATGACAAACAAGACAAGAACATACAACAGGGGAAAACCGTCTGCTCCATAAACTGAGTCTAGAAGCTGGACAGCTACGTGCATAAGAATGAAGCTGGACCGCTGTCTTGTATCCTACACACACACAAACTCCAGAGTGGACTAATGACCTACATGTGAAGCCTGGAACCATAAACATCCTAGAAACGAACACAGGCAGTAATTTCTCTGACACTGGCTGTAGAAAAAAGTTTTCCTAGATATGTCTCCTCAGGCAAGGGAAACAAATGCAAAAGTAAACTACTGAGATTGTATCAAAATAAAACACTTCTGCACAGAGCCTGGGTGGTTCAGTGGGTTAAAGCCTCTGCCTTCGGCTCAGGTCATGATCTCAGGGTCCTGGGATCGAGCCCCACATCGGGCTCTCTGCTCAGCAGGGAGCCTGCTTCCTCCTCTCTCTCTGCCTGCCTCTCTGCCTGCTTGTGACCTCTCTCTGTCAAATAAATAAATAAAATCTTAAAATAAAAACACTTCTGCACAGCAAACGAAACCATCAACAAAACGAAAAGGTAACCTACTGAACGGAAGAAGGCATTTGCTATGATATATCCAATAAAGGGGTTCATACCCACAATATATAAACAACTTCTACAAGTCAACAGCAAAAAACCCACAAACAATCTGATTAAAACAGGCAGAGGACCTGAAGAGACATTTTTCCAAAGAAGACATCCACATGGCCAACGGACACATGAAAAGGTGCTCGACATCACTGATCACCAGGGAAATACAAATCAAAACCACAGTGAGCTCTCAGACCTGTCGGAATGGCGAGTGTTGAGAAGACGAGAAAGAACGGGTATTGGCGAGGATGTGGGAAGAAGGGAAATTCCCACGCTGTTGGTGGGAACGCAAATCGGCGCAGCCACTGTGGAAAACGGTATGGAGGTTCCAAATACCATATGATCCAGTAATTCCTCCACTGGGCACCTACCCGAAGGAAACAAAAACAGTAAAGACAGACGCGCCTGAGTTTACTGCAGCATTATTCCCAACAGTCGGGAGGGCATGGAAGCAGCCCAAGTGTCCACCAGTGGACGAATGGATAAGGGAGTCGTGAGGTGTATCTGCGTATGATTCAGAGACGAGTATTACACAGCGATAAAGGCGGAGATCGTGCCTTTCCCGACAACATGAGTGAAACAAGTCAGCCTGAGAAAGACAAATACCATATGATTTTACTCATATGCGGGATCTGAAACAGCAAACGAATAAACAAACAGAAAGCAGAATCAGACCCATGCACACGGGGAACGGACGGACAGCTGTCAGAGAACACCATGCGGCGATGGGCGGAATCGGTTGCGGGGGTGTGGGTTGCGGCGCAGACTCGCAGTTACGGAGTCATGGGGTAAACGCCCAGCGCAGGGAACGCAGCCGGTGGCGCTGTAATGCTGATGTGTGTGAGAGACGGTGGGCACACTCGTGGTGGGCACAGCACGTCTACAGAGACCGAATCCTGCGTCGTAGCACGGTGGTGAGCTGTACTCAAATGAAATCCTTGAAGAGAACGCGGCGCACAGAAGGGAGGCTATGAACACACTCCACACACTGGAGTCGGGAATTTTAGTGCACAAGAAGGGAAAATATTTAAACACAAGGAATATGACTCATTTTTGTGGGTTTAGATGGAGACCTGGAAGATGGGGCGGAAATAAAAGTGTATCTCACAAAAAAACAAAAAGCAAAAACAAAAACAAAAACCAAGAATGACTAAAACCCAATCCCCCTGCCCACCCCCCAATGCCCTGGAAATGTCTCTAACTGTCTAATGGGCCAAAAACATCTAGTTTGGAAACTTTTACTCTGAAACCAAAGTGAGAGTAGCAATAATATTTTATGAATGAAAAAGAGGATGAATTTGAGGTTATAGGTCCTTTCTATGTCCTCTCTAAGGGCTTTTAAACGGTCACCTGAAAGTTATTTATTAACCCAGATTGTGCTTAGTCACTGCTTAGAAAAATGAAGCCGTGCGCAGACCAAAGACAAGAGTTCAGGGTCAGACTGCAGAGAGCAAAGGACAGTGAGTGGGTGGTTACGCCGCAGCCTCGCTCTCCCAGCGCCAGGGCAAGGAAGCGAGCCGGCGGGGGGGCAGGGAGTCATGGGATGCGTTAGCGGCCGTGCCGGGGGAGGGACGCAGGTCTCACGGATTCGGCAGGGCCCTCTGCCTCCCGCACTTGACGTCAGGATCAAAAGCTACGTGCCCCCAACGTGTGCTGGACATGGTGCCCCTTTCCTTTCACAGGATGTCTGTGTGCAGAGTGGATCCTATGCCAGTGATCCTCTGAAAGTTCTTTCAAGTCTGGGATTCTTAGAAATAAGAGTGCTGGTGAGCCTACTTGTTAGTTTTAAATAACATTTAACTCAGAGAGTTACTTTTTAGTTTACACATAATAAAATAACAAATAATAATATATAATATAATATATTATATTTATAATAAAAATAATAATAAAAACATAATAAAATGTTTTATTTATTTGAGAGAGAGAGAATGAGCAGGGGGAGAGGCAGAGGGAGAAAGACCGAGAGAAGCAGGCTCCCTACTGAGCAGGAGCCCAACTTGAGACTCGATCCCAGGACCCTGAGATCATGACCCGAGCTGAAGGCAAACGCTAAACTGCCTGAGCCATCCAGGCGCCCCTAGGTTACACATTTCCATCTATTGCTCGAGGATTAGACTGGGCTTAAAATATAATCTTATCAAGTCTAGGTTATACAGTTCTGGGAGGAGTCACGTCTTCTAACTTCCTTCTAGTTTGTGACTAGTTTGGGTCCCTCCTTTGTGGTTCTGAATCACCTTCATTCAACCATAAAATAATTATTTTAAGCCCACAGCAAACATTTTGTGGTCTCTACGGAGATGGCTAAGAAAAAGGAATTTAAGAGCAAAAGAGCAATCTACTTGGAAACTTATCACCAAAAAAGTAAGACGTCACTTGGTGAAGGCGCTGGGTTTGAGAGAGATGGTGGCTGGTGTCTCTCTGGATTTCAAGGCCACCTGTTAACCTCCTCATTTTTCTGTTTTGGTAAACAGTCAAGACCTGACCGTCCCCTGCTTGAATTACTACATCAGCATTACTGAAGATCATCAGCATGAAGGCTAAAGGGTAGAACCAGCCATAATTCAGTGTGGCTAGAAGAAAGTTTTGGTTTTAATACCTGTCAAAGGGAAGTCTTGCTTGTCTAGACAAGACGCACACGTGACCCCTTCCCGTGGGCTCATCTGGCTTTGCTTCTCCAGCTTCAGCTGAAGCAGGAACCGCCCATGAGGTTCATATTACCGCCAGCGGCAGACACTCGCACTCATACAATGAAACGGGGGCAGGCCAGTGAAAACCCCGGTTCCCCACTACCACGCTGGGGCTAGCACCGGGCCTCTGGACTTCTTGCAAAGGAATGTAATCCGATGTTCAGTCATAAGGATCTACACAAAGAGAGGAAAAGCTCCCTTTATCTTTAAAATCACGTTGTTTGAAACCCGATCTCTAGGAATTTTGTATTTGGTAAAAATAGAATGAAGTCGTTTCTGACGGTGAGATTATACTTGGAGTTTCATCTTCACTGAGATACCGTTTGTGAAAGAGGGCAACAGGCTGACAATGGGCGTACCGTAAGGGTTAGCTTCGCTCTGACCCTGACGTATTTATCTTCCCAAATGAAGTAATGGTAAATATTACGATAATAACGAGAAATGTAATAACCAATAATATTTGTTGAGCTTTTCCCGTTCTTACCAATTTGCACGTACAGGCACACCTCGCTTTACTGGGCTTTGCTCTATCGTGCTGTGCAGATCCTGGGCATTTTCACAACCTGGAGGTTTCCGGCACCGCTGTATCAAACAAGTCTACCAAAGCCATTTTTCCAACACCATTTGCTCACTTTGTGTCTCTGTATCAACGTTTTGATACGTTCTCTCAATATTTCAACTTTTCCATTGTTATAATATTTACTATGGTGATGTACCATAAGCGATCTTTGACGTTGCTACTGTAATTGTTTTGGGACCCCATAAGTCACACCCGTATCAGACAGGAAACCGAATAAATGCCTGTGCTAACCGGCTGTTCCCCTGTCTGTCCCTCTCCTTGGAGCTTCCTGTTCCATGAGACACAACAATACTGAACTAAAGCCCATTAATAACCCTACAGCGGTCTCGAGCTGTTCAAGTAAACGGAAGAGTCCCACCTCTCACTTTAAATCAAAAGGCAGAACTGATGAAGCTCAGTGAGGAAGGTTTGTCCGAGACTAAGACAGGCCAAAAACTGCCTCTGGTGCCAAACAGGTAGCCAAGTTGGGAACACAAAGGAAAAGTTCTTGAAAGAAATGAGAAGTGCTACTCCAGTGAACACGTGAACGGATAAGAAAGAGGATTCTCAGAGGACGGATGAAAGACGCTGAGACAGCCTCACTGCTGACACAGAGCAGGTTTCAGTGATCTGGACAGAAGATCAGACAGCCACAATATTCCCTTAAGACAAAGCCTCATCCAGAGCACGACCCTAACTCCCCTCAATTCAATGACGGCTCAGAGAGGTGAGGAAACTGTAAAAAACAAGCAGACAAACAAAGAAAAGTCTGACATCGGCAGAGGTTGCTTCATGTGGTTCCAGGAAGAGCCGTCTCCCTGAGATGCAGAGCCAGGGCAAGCAGCGAGCCGGGACGCAGAAGCACGGCTCGGCCTCCAGGGATGCAGCTGAGGTAAGTACCGAAGGTCGTTACGCTGAAGGACCCATCTCCGGTGTAAATGAAACAGCTTTTATTGGAAGATGCCATCTAGGACTTTCACAGACAGAAGGCGATAATCAAGGCTTCAAAGGACACAGCGACTCTCTTACTAGGGGCTAACAGCGCTGGTGACTTGAAGTTGAAGCCAATGTTCATTTACTGTCCCCAAATCCTAGGACCCCTAAGAACTGTGCCAGATCTACTCAAGCTGTGCCCTCAGAACGGAGCAGAGCCTGGACGGCCACACAGCTGCTCACAGCACAGTCTGCCGATGTTTTAAGCCCGTTAAGACCTACTGTTCAGGGAAAAAAAAAAAAAAAAAGATTCCTTTCAAAACGTTAGTGCTCAGTGACAATGCACCAGTCAGCCAAGGGCTCTGACGGAGACGGACAGCAAGGTCAGTGCCGTTCTCGAGCCTGCCAACCCGGCTGCAGCCCACGGATAAGGCAGTCATTTCGACTTTCAACTCTTATGAGGAAATACATGGCACAAGGCTGTGGCTGCCACAGATAGGATGGATCTGGGCAAAGTAAACTGAAAAACCTCCAGAAAGGATTCGCCGTTCCAGATCCATTGAGAACACTCGGGATCCGTAGGAAGAGGTCGAAACAGCAACATTAACAGGAGTTTGGGAGAAGCTGGTCTCAACCCACATGGATGACTTTGAGGGATGCAAGACTTCAGCGGAGGAAGTCACGGCGGATGGGGTGGACACGGCCAGAGAACCAGCGGGGACGTGCAGCCTGGAGATGGGACAGGACTGCCGCCGTCCCAGGGTCAGACTTGAACGGATGAGGAGTCGCTTCTTGTGGATGAGCCAAGAAAGCGTTTGAGTTGGAATCGACTCCTGGTGAGGATGCTGAGAAGATTGTGGAAATGACAGGAAGAACAGAGAATATTATCCAAATTGAGCTGACCGAGCCTAGGCAGGGTTTGAGAGTCCAATTCTGAAGAACAACTTCTGCGGATGAAATGGCATCAAACGGTATCACATGCCTCAGAGAACTCATCCGTGAAAAGAAGAGTCCAGTAATGTGGCAAACTTCATTGTCTTATTGTAAGAAGTTACCAAATCGACCTCAACCTTCAGTAAGCATCACCCGGACCAGTCAGCGGCCCTCCACGTGGAGGCCAGAACGCCGTCCAGGAGAAGAGCACCACCCGCTGGAAGACCCGCGGACCGTTAGCAACTAAGTACTTGACCATCCAGGCATGCGCATTTTTAGACATAAGGCTGTTGCACACCTGACAGACACTAGGGTACAGTGTAAACATACCTTTACGTGCACCAGAAAACCAAAATGTTCCTCTGCCCTGCTTTACGGTGGTGGTCCAGGACCGAACTCGCAGCATCTCTATCGAATGCCTGCGCCACCCCAGGCACTTCTTGGAACTGCCCTCTGAAATAAGAACTGTCATCCCCATCTCACAGATGACAGAACTGAGGCACAGCAGTTTAAGGTACTTGCTGAAACAGCCGGGACCCAGCGAAACTGGAATTCAAACCCAGACTGCCTGGCTCCGGAGGTCCTTGCTGTACTGAGAACACCGAGCCCAGCGTCTGGCACAAAATAAGTGCTAGTTATTATCGTAATCCCTACTTTTACTGTATTTATTTAAGGAAAACAAATTTAGCACTGAGGACTGGGGAATTAAGCAATGAACAAAGCATGCAAGGTCACGCCGAGCGCAGGTTCGCAGGGGAGAAGGATCACGTTTCAAGAACTGTACTTTCTCTAGCAGAAATGGATTTCTTAAAGCAAAAGAATGTTCCTAAATATTTCAGGCCACTAGGTCCTTAAGACTTCCCACTGCAGGACTGGAGCATGCGCCTCCACTAGTCCCACTGTCTGTGGACTTCCTCTGCTGCCCGGTTAACGTTCTGGAAAGTCACTTCACTGGATCACTGACCTACTCAGAAAACTTCAACGGCTTCCAGAGCTTACGTAGCCACTGTATGCCACACACGCCAACCAACTCCCCTCCTCATTTTCAGCAGACGTTAGTATCCCATCACGGCATATTTTAGCTGTTTAGCTGTGGTCTTAGAGTCTTATCAGCAAATCAAGAACTGTCACTTGAAACCTGTTTGCCATCCCGAGCCTGGTTTGCTTGATAGAAGTAGGACTTGGGACGTAGACTTGGGTTGAATTTCAGCTTTCTGTCCCTTATTTGTGCTGTGAGTTCGGTTCTGGACCACCACCGTAAAGCACAAATGTCGGCCAAGTCATCTCAGGAGACTGTTTCAGGAAAACTAAGTGCTGCCTTAAATGTACAATGGGGATAATAGGAGCTACCCCGTAGGGTTTGTGGACGGTGTAGATAAACCACTTAAGACAGTGCCTGCTATATACTGCTTAGTACACTGCAGTCACTATTTTTTTTTTAAGAATTTATTTATTTATTTGACTGGGAAAGAGACACAGTGGGAAAGAGAACACAGGCAGAGGGAGTGGGAGAGGGAGAAGCAGGCTTTCTGCCGAGCAGGGAACCTGATGCAGGACTCTATCCTAGGACCCTGGATCATGACCTGAGCCAAAGGCAGATGCTTAACCAACTGAGCCACCCAGATGCCCCTGCACTTACTATTTTTATCATCATTAATCTAATGCTCAATATTATCATCAAAAAGAAGGCTTCAGATGCTTTCATAATCCAGACCTAATTTACATTTCCAAATTTATCTCCCATAGAGTACTAAAGGAACTCTCCACTTTAACTAGATTTGGGCAACTGGGAGATGGTCTCCCAAAACTAGCCTGCCATTTTCTGTTCCTCTCTGTATATAAAAATGTACCTTATCCTTCAAGGCCCTTGTCAAGAAATGCCATTTCATTAATGAGATTCCTCTCATCCCTTGACTCAGCCATACTGTTGTCCGCTAAGTGTTTCTGACACGTCATTATACATGCACTGTCCCACAACATTCTCTCTCTCTCTTTTTCAATTTATTTGACAGACAGAGATCACAAGTAGGCAGAGAGGCAGGCGGGGGGGGGGGGGAATGCAGGCTCCCTGCTGAGCAGAGAGCCTGATGCGGGGCTCGATCCCAGGACCCCGAGATCATGACCTGAGCTGAAAGCAGAGGCTTTAACCCACTGAGCCACCCAGGCACCCCCGTAACATTCTCTGATGCTAGTGTTGGATTTCTATTACAGTTCGACTTTAAACACGTATTTATCTTGTTTTCTCAGCGAAACATTCAATTTCCCCAAAGGCTGGGACTATGTAACACCTGTGTCCTCAAAACAACACCTAGCAAACGATTGTGCCTTCTTATTAGCAAATGAATGAAACAGAAATAAAATGTATACATGTATATTTCAATAACTTAAAAATCGGTCACAGATTAAAGAGACAAAAATGATTTAAAACTCTTCATGTTATATTGAACCCAATGTTACAGAAAAATCTCTGGCTTCCTACTTGGAATTAGAATATTCTACCTTCATTTGTTATTACTCATAGTTAAATAAAGAGTCATTTACATTCAAAACAATGTACCACCTTTGAGTCTCAGTGGTATAAGTAGTAGACTCTACTTCTCCACATAATTAGAAAAGAATCTTTATCCTCTGAATTGTGTGTTTTTTAAAATTTGTACAATTTTCTCTAATAGGGACAAAGTCACCTCTCAAAACTAAGGAAGTCTCAGAGAGTTTATATTTCTCTTTGACCCAAGAAACATGATGGTGTTTTCCATATTAGGTTTCCATAATTAAGAATGCAAAGACTCGGGGCGCCTGGGTGGCTCAGTGGGTTAAGCCGCTGCCTTCGGCTCGGGTCGTGATCTCAGGGTCCTGGGATCGAGGCCCGCATCGGGCTCTCTGCTGGGCAGGGAGCCTGCTTCCTCCTCTCTCTCTGCCTGCCTCTCTGCCTACTTGTGATCTTTCTCTGTCAAATAAATAAATAAAATCTTAAAAAAAAAAAAAAAAGAATGCAAAGACTCCATAGTTGCACGTAACTTAGCCCAAAGGCTTCTGCCCACCATTGCCCTGGTGCTCCCGGTCCAGAATGACATTTTACTATTCTCTGGCAAAGTGGGAAAGACAGGGACAGTAACGCAGGGGTGAAGCACGAGCTAGGCAGTGTGGTCCCTCTCGGGGAGAGGACAATATATTCTCACTGATGTTGTTTGGAACCGCTGTACGTAGTGAAAATAAAAATCACACAAAGTTTTAGCAGGTTCTATTATTGCTTTAAAATTACCCACAAAATGCAACCAAGTGTCGGTCTGTACCTGTAGCAAACTGCCTCCACTCTCATGCCCTTGGCACGGCAGAGAAACAAAGTGAGCTTTGTGTAAAGACAAGTTTACCCCATTGAAAAGACAGTCCATTATTCTATATTAAATGACACTGGAAATTAGATGTCCTTTCAAAGCAAAAGGATGGTGATGATGAGATACAATGTTTTTTAATGTTCTCATTTGGCAACTTTTTTAGAAGTTGATTTTTATATGCATCCCCAGCATGGAGTTACTGCTATTCATTGCTTGGTTTTTGGAAAGGTTCCGAGTCTATGAAATCCTAAATCTGAGAACAATTAGCCAAGAGAACAAGCAATTCAACGAATAGTGTGAGTGCGCAGTGGCTCTCGGCTTAAGGCAGGGGTTCTCCGAGTGCGGTACTCTGGCCCAGTAGTGTGGGTGTTCACTGGGAAGTCGTCAGAAACGCAGATTAGATCCACTGAACGGAAACTCTGGGGCAGAGCAATCTGTGGGCTTGCAAGGCCCTCTAAGGGATCCTGCTCCTGCTGAAGTCCGAGAACCACTGCGAGGAAACAGGCAGGGAGCATGAGACAGAGCTGAGAAAAAATACCTGGAGATTCTCAAACATCCCATTTAGGTTCTTTTTAATCCAGTGATGTTGAATCTAGTTATTTTATATGGATTTTACATACATATTAATTAAGCAATCTTCCCAAAATAAAACTGATCTATTGACTAATGTCTATAGGAACGATTTCACACATGCCTACTTAAAGCGGGATCAATCAGGGAAAGGAGGATCCGGAGCTTACCTCACGTCCCCCATGTACCAAGGTAACAGCCACATCTATGCAAGTAACTGAACATGACCCGAAGATGGGCAGGACAGACCTTCCGTTAGCCGCAGAGAGGAAGCCACGAGGAAGCAATGGGGGGGGGGGGTGGACACAAGGCTCGGAACCAAATCCCGGACAAGACCAGCCACAGAGGCGGAGAGGCCCACACGCGGAGCGGAGCCCAGTGGACCCGCCGCACACGCGGAGCCGAGCCGACCCTCCGCACGCGCCCAGGAACTAGGGGCTGGTGTTGGTGAGCCTCTACAACGCCTGGTTTTCAGTGGGGCTTGACTTCGTGAATTCTGAAAATTATCAGGGCTTAACTCAGAATTTTACAACTCGGTGGGCTGAATTCTGGGAGAGCTGAGGGGCAATGAGAAACTGAGTCCCTCCTCTTAGAGAACCGGAATGACAAATAATCCAGCCTAAGGCACGACACAGAAGCAGGTGAAAAGCACCTGACGTGTGTATGAAGTTACTGACTAACCCTGGAACATGTGCCAGAGGGGCGGGGGCCTTCAGGAGGTTTATCCCGGGACAAAAGAGCAGGCAGGCTCATTTCTCTTCCGCTCCCCAGTCTAGGTAGCTGGACACTTGCGGCAGGCGGCACGATCACTCTCCAGCCACCCTGTTCGCACAGTGTACCTGCTTCCATGTTCCCCTGCGGATCCACCCCATCCAACCCGCCCACCTCAACAGGCAGCCCTCCGAAGCAGCTCCTGCCCTGCCATACCCTAAAGGCTGCCCTGGCAGGGATCAGAGCCCCTGCAAAGTAGCTCCTGCCCTGGGGAGGGGCAGAGAGAACGCCACTCACAGTTCCAGCACCTGGCCTCAGAGCTGGCTGCACAGGGAGCGAGCCCTTCCCTTTGGCACCCCCGGAAATGTGGCAGAGAGTCTAACTGTGGATAGCCAGGCTGACTACTGGCCCTATCCGCCAACTAGAGACTTAGTTGGCTACACAGAGAGCAAGCCCTGCCCTCTGCTGTGCCCACAGTTGTGGCAGAGAAGTTAAATGGAGACAGAGTCCACCAATGAGACCACAGCAGCATCAGGCCTGTCAACAGCCCGGGACCAAACCCTGCCAGGATGCCCGCAACAGACAAAGTAGGTCAATGCACCTGGCTGGGCTGAAGGCAGTCACAGCTCAGCCACAACAGTAGGGCACATGCAGCCGACACGGGAGACACCCCTGGAGCACCTAGTTCTGGTGACCAGGACGCACTATGCTAGAAGGCACCATAAGACCTATTTTACACTACGACACTAGTTTTAAGACCAGGAGATATAGCTGACCTATCTAATATGGAGAAACAAGAGACACAATGAGAAGACAGAGGAATGTATCCCAAAGGAAAGAACACAACAAAATCGCAGTAAAAGAGCTAAATGAAAGAGAGATAGGCAACATGTCCAATAAGAGAATTCAAAGTGATGGTCATAAAGATACTCATTGGACTAGAGAAAGCAGTGGATGAACTCAGTAAGAACTTCAACAAAGACACAGAAATATAAAAAAGAGCCAGTCAGAGCTGAAGAACTGAATAACTGGAAGTAAAAATAAACTAGAATACTGCCTAGAGCAATCTATACTTTGCTATTCTGATCAAAATTCCACCGGTATTCTTCAAAGAGCTGGAGCAAATAATCCTAAAATTTGTATGGAATCAGAAGAGACCCCGAATTGCTAAGGAAATGTTGAAAAACAAAAATAAAGCTGGCGGCATCACGTTACCAGATTTCAAGCTTTACTACAAAGCTGTGATCACCAAGACAGCATAGTACTGGCATAAAAACAGACACAGAGACCAGTGGAACAGAGTAGAGAGCCCAGATATGGACCCTCAACTCTATGGGCAAATAATCTTCGACAAAACAGGAAAAAATATACAGTGGAAAAAAGACAGTCTCTTCAATAAATGGTGCTGGGAAAACTGGACAGCTATATGTAGAAGAATGAAACTCGACCATTCTCTTACACCATAAACAAAGATAAACTCAAAATGGATAAAAGACCTCAACGTGAGACAGGAATCCATCAGAGTCCTAGAGGAGAACATAGGCAGCAATCTCTTCGATATCAGCCACAGCAACTTCTTTCAAGATATGTCTCCAAAGGCAAAGGAAACAAAAGCGAAAATAAACTTTTGGGACTTCATCAAAATCAAAAGCTTCTGCACAGCCAAGGAAACAGTCAAGAAAACAAGGGGCAACCCATGGAATGGGAGAAGATATTTGCAAATGACAGTACAGACAAAAGATTGATATTCAGGATCTATAATGAACTCCTCAAACTCATCACACACAAAACAGACAAACACATCACACAAAACAGATAATCATATCAAAACATGGGCAGAAGATATGAACAGAGACTTCTCCAATGAAGAAATATAAATGGCTATCAGACACATGAAAAAATGTTCATCATCACTAGCCATCAGGGAGATTCAAATTAAAACCACATTGAGATACCACCTTATACCAGTTAGAATGGCCAAAATTAACAAGACAGGAAACAACATGTGTTGGAGAGGATGTGGAGAAAGGGGAACCCTCTTACACTGTTGGTGGGAATGCAAGTTGGTGCAGCCTCTTTGGAGAACAGTGTGGAGATTCCTCAAGAAATTAAAAATAGAACTTCCCTATGACCCTGCAATTGCACTACTGGGTATTTACCCCAAAGATACAGAGGGAGTGAAAAGAAGGGCTATCTGTACCCCAATGTTTATAGCATCAATGGCCACGGTCACCAAACTGTGGAAGGAACCAAGATGCCCTTCAACGGACGAATGGATAAGGAAGATGTGGTCCATATACACTATGGAGTATTACGCCTCCATCAGAAAAGATAAATACCCAACTTTTGTAGCAACATGGATGGGACTGGAAGGGATTATGCTGAGTGAAATAAGTCAAGCAGAGAGAGTCAATTATCATATGGTTTCACTTAATTGTGGAGCATAACAAATAACACGGAGGACAAGGGGAAATGGAGAGGAGAAGGGAGCTGAGGGAAATTGGAAGGGGAGGTGAACCATGAGAGACTATGAACTCTGAAAAACAATCTGAGTGTTCTGAAGGGGCAGGGGGTGGGAGGTCGGGGTACCAGGTGATGGGTATTATAGAGGGTACAGATTGCATGGAGCGCTGGGTGTGGTGCAAAAACTATGAATACTGTTATGCTGAAAATAAATTAAAAAAATTTAAAAAAAAAACTAAAAGGAATCAATGCTGATTAGAGACTGCAGACCGGACCAATGATCTGGGAGACAGGAAGATAGAAAGTAACTGAGTTGAGCAGGAAAAAAAAAAAAGAGAGAACGAGAGAGAGAGAGAATATTAAAAAATGAGAATAGGTTAAGGGAACTCAGTGACATCATTAAGTGTAATAAAATTCACATTATAGGGATACCAGAAGGAGAAGAGAGAGAGAATGGGGAAGAAAACTTATTTGAAGAAGTAATAGCTGAAAACTTCTCTTCTCTGGGGAAGAAAACAGACATCCAAGTCGAAGAGGCCAAAGAGCCCTAACAAGATGAACCCAAGGAGGACCAGACCAAGACATGTAATAATTAAAATGCTAAAAGTAGTGACAAGAGAAAAACAGTTACTTGCAAGGGAAACCCCATAAGCCTCTCAGCTGATTTTTAAGCAGAAACTTTGCGTGTCAGCAGAGGGTGGTGTGATATATTCAAAGCATTGGGAAAACAAAACAGAACAAAACAAAACCAACAAGAACACTCTATCCAGCAAGATGATCATTAAGAACAGCAGGAGAGAGGGGCACTTGGATGGCTCAGTCAGTTAAGTGTCTGACTCTTGATTCTGGCTCAGGTCATGATCTCAAGGTGGTGAGACAGAAACCTGCATCAGGCTCCATGCTCAGAATGGAGTCTGCTTGAGATTCTCTCTCCCTCTGCCCCTCCCCCTACATGTGAATTCTCTTTCACTCTAAAATAATAAATAAATATTTAAAAGAATTTTAAAAAAAGAATAGGAAAGATAAATTTCCCAGATGAACAAAAGTTTACAAAGTTCATCTACACTAAACCAGACTTACACAAGTGTTAAAGGAATTCTTTTTTTAAAGAATTCTTTTTTTAAAGGTTTTATTTAGTTATTTGACAGAGACACAGTGAGAGAGGGAACACAAGCAGGGGGAGTGGGAGAGGGAGAAGCAGGCTTCCTGCCAAGCAGGGAGCCCCGTGTGGGGATTGATCCCAGGACCCTGGGATCATGACCTGGGCCGAAGCAGATGCTTAATAACTGAGCCACCCAGGAGCCCTGGGAATTCTTTAAGTAAAAACAAACAGCCATCACCAGAAGTAAGAATATTATGAAAAAAAATTTCACAGGTAAGCAAACATATAGTAAAGGTACAGATTAACCACTTACAAAGCCAATATGAAAGTTAAAACACAAAAGCAGTAAAATCAATTTTATCTACAAAAATTAGGAAAGAGATACACAAAACAAAAGGTTGTAAAATATAACATTATATACATAAAATGGGGAGGGGGGGTAACAATTTAGTGTTTTCAGGATGAGTCTGAACTCAAGGTAAAAAGAAAGGAATCCCAGCTTAACACTAAAGGATGCCACCAAACCACAAGGGAGAGAGCAAAAGAAGGAGAGATAAAAACAGCAGAACCACAAACAACAGCAGGAAACAAAACAACCAAACCCAGAACACGATACAACGGCAGTAAGCACAAAGCTACCGGCAATTGCTTTAAGTAGAAAGAGACTCACTGCTCCAAATTAAAGAACGACTGAAGGGAGTGGAAAAAAAAAAAAAGAACCAAAAAATGTGCTGCCCACAAGAGACTCATATCAGACCTAAAGACACACAGAGGCCAAAAGTGAAGGGATGGAAAACATACCGCATAGATGGAAACACAAAGTATATAAGCAATAGATCCGCCAGAGTAAACGTATATCAGATACAAGTGAAACTTCTGTCCAAGTAGACTGTGAAACAGAAACTACAGCAGAGACAGAGAGCAGCCCCACAAGGGAACTCTAAAGGGAGCGACCCAACAACAGAATGGAACAATGTGAACATCTATGTAGCCAACAGACGAGCACCTAAGTACATGAAGCAAACATGAACAGACAAAAAGGGAGAGCTTGATAGTAATACAGTAACAGCGGGGAACTTTAACATCCCACATACATCAATGGATATATTGCCCAGACAGAAAATAATAAGGAAACAGTGGCTTTGAGCAATACATTAGAGCACAGGGACCTATACACAGATACAGAACATTCCACCCAAAAACAGAATATACATGTTTTTCAAGTGCACATGGCACATTTCCCAAGACAGATCACATGTTAGGCCACAGAATAAGTCTCAACAAATACAAGACTGAAACAATGTCAAGCATCTTTTCCAACCACAACAGTAGAATCTAGTAATCAATTACAAGAAAAAGATGTGGAAAGAACAGACACATAGAAGCTGAACAACATGTTATTAATCAATTAATGGGTTAACCAAGAAATCAAAAGGAATAAAATAATACCTGGAGACAAATGAAAACATAAACACAAGGGTTCAAAACCTTCGATGAAGCAAAAGCAATTCTAGGAGGGAGATTTATAGGGATCCAGGCCTATGTTGCAAAAAATAAAAATCTCATATAAACAATGTAACTCCACACCAAAAGAGCCAGGGAAAACAAGCCCAAAGCTAGCTGAAAGAAGGACATTATAGAGACTAGAGCAGAATAAATGAAATAGAGGCTACGAGACAATAGGAAGGACCGATGAAACCAAGAGCTGCTCTTTAAACAGATAAATAAAATCGACAAACCCGTAGCCAGACTATCAAGAAAAAAATAAACACAAATAAATAAAATCAGAAATGAAGGAGGAGAAATAACAACAGGCACCACCGAAATGCAAACGTTCATAAGCGAATAGCACGAAGTCACCTGCCAACAAACTGGACAGCCTAGGAAAAATGGATACATTCTTAGAAACACATAATCTTCCAAATCTGAATCAGGAAGAAATAGAAACTTTGAACAGACCAATTACTAGCAATTAAATCAGTAATTAAAAATCGCCCAACAAAATCCAGGACCCACAGGGCCTTACAGATGAATTCCAGCAAACATTTAAAGCAGAGTTAATACCTATTCTCAAACTATTCCAAAAATAGGGGAAAGAAAGATTCCAAATTTATTGTATGAGGCCAGCATTAATTACCCTGACACCAAACCAGATAAAGACATTGCAAAAAAAAAAAAAAATTAGAGCCAATATCCCTGATGAACATAGGTGTAAGAATCCTCAGCAAAATATGAGCACACTGAATCTAGCAGTACGCTAAAAATATCATTTCCCACAATCAAGTGGGACTTATTCCCAGGATGCAAGGATAGATCAATATTCATAAATCAGTGTGATACATCACTTTCATAAGAGAAATGATAAGAAGCATGTGATCATATATTAATATTAAGTGTAGAAAAAACATCTCACAAAATACAACATCCATTCATGATAAAAACTAAACAAAGTGGGTTTAAAGGGAACATGCCTCAACATAAACCCACAGCTAATATTACTCAACGGTAAAAAACTGAAAGCTTTTCCTTTTAAGGAGGTCCACTCTCACCACTTTTATTCAACAATGTACTAGAAATCCTACATGCAGCAATCAAGACAATAAAAAGAAATAAAAAATATTCAAATTGGTAAGAGAGAAGTAACACTCACTGTTTTCAGATAACATGTTACTATACATAGAAAATCTGAAATACTCTACCAGAACACTAACAGGTCTGATAAATGAATTCCGTAAAGTTACATGATAGAAAGTTAATATATAGAAATCTGTGGTTTCTAACTAGTAACAAAATAGGAATAAGAGAAATGAAGAGTACAATACCATTTAAATTTGCACAAAAAATAATAAAATACCTAGGAATAAACTTAATCAAGGAGGAGAAAGACTGGTACCCTGAAAACTATAAAATATTGAAAATATTAAAACTGAAGATGACACAACAAATAGAAAGATATACCATGTTCATGGACTGAAAGAATTAATATCATTAAAATACCCATACTACCCAAAGCAATGTACAGATTCAATATGATCCCTATCAAAATACCCACAACATTCTTCACAGAATTAAAACAAGTAATCCTAAAATACCTTGAATAGCCAAAGCAATTTTGAGAATGAGGGTCAAAGCTGGAGTTATCATAAGCACAGATTTCAAGACATACTAAAGAGCCACAGCAATCAAAGCAGTATGCTACCGGCACAAAAGTAGACACAGAGATCAAGAGAACAGGTAGGGAGCCTAGAAATAAACCCATGTTCATGTGCTCAATTAATCTATCACGGAAGAGACAAGAATAAACAATGGGGAAAAGGCAGTCTTTTTAGCAAACGGGGTTTAAAAACAAGACAGCTATTTGCAAAACTGGACCACCTTCTTCCAACACAAAGAAAAATAAACTCAAATGGGGCGCGCCTGGGTGGCTCAGTGGGTTAAAGCCGCTGCCTTCGGTTCGGGTCATGATCCCAGGGTCCTGGGATCGAGCCCCACATCGGGCTCTCTGCTCAGCAGGGAGTCTGCTTCCTCCTCTCTCTCTGCCTGCCTCTCTGCTTACTTGTGATCTCTATCTGTCAAATAAATAAAATCTTAAAAAAAAAGAAAAATAAACTCAAATGGATTGGACTACATGTGAGATGTGAAACCATAAAAATCCTAGAAAAGAACACAGGCAGTGATTTTGCTGACACTGGACATAGCAACATTTGTTTTTTAATAGATATGTCTCCTCAGGCAAGGGAAACAAATGCAAAAGTAAACTACTGGGATTATATCAAAATAAAACACTTCTGCACAAGGGTGCCTGGGTGGCTCAGAGGGTTGAAGCCTCTGCCTTCGGCTCAGGTCATGGTCCCAGGGTCCTGGGATCAAGCCCTACATCGGGCTCTCTGCTCAGCAGGGGGCCTGCTTTCTCCTCTCTGCCAGCCTCACTGCCTACTTGTGACCTCTCTCTGTCAAATAAATAAATAAAATCTTAAAATAAAAACACTTCTGCACAGCAAACGAAACCATCAACAAAACAAAAAGGTAACTACTGAACGGAAGAAGGCATTTGCTATGATATATCCAATAAAGGGGTTCATACCCACAATATATAAACAACTTCTACAAGTCAACAGCAAAAAACCCACAAACAATCTGATTAAAACAGGCAGAGGACCTGAAGAGACATTTTTCCAAAGAAGACATCCACATGGCCAACGGACACATGAAAAGGTGCTCGACATCACTGATCACCAGGGAAATACAAATCAAAACCACAGTGAGCTCTCAGACCTGTCGGAATGGCGAGTGTTGAAAAGACGAGAAAGAACGGGTATTGGCGAGGATGTGGGAAAAAGGGAAATTCCCACGCTGTTGGTGGGAACGCAAATCGGCGCAGCCACTGTGGAAAACGGTATGGAGGTTCCAAATACCATATGATCCAGTAATTCCTCCACTGGGCACCTACCCGAAGGAAACAAAGACATAAATGGAAAAGACAGATGCGCCTGTGTTTACTGCGGCTTTACTGGCAATAGCCAAGATATCAAAGAACTCAAGCGTCCATCGATAGATAAACGGAGAAAGAAGAGGTGGCATCTTTCAACAGTGACCTGCTACGGCGCCACAGAAAAGCACGAGATCATGGCACTTGCAACAACGTGCACGGACGCAGAGGCGTAATGCTAGTGAACTAAGTCAGACAAAGAAGGCAAATACCACGTGATTTCACTTGTGGAATCTAAAAAAACAAAACACACACACAAAAACCAAACACTCTTAAATCAGACAACAGACTGGTGGTTGCGAGAAGGTTGTGGGTTTGAGAAAGGACAAAAAACTGGGGAATTCAGAGGTATAAACCTCCAGCTATAAAATAAGTCACGGAGATGAAACGCACAGCCCAGGGACGATATCAATGACACCGTGGTAAGGTCGGATGGTGACAGATGGTAGCAGCTCCACGTGGTGAGCCTGGAGTAATGTATGTGTACACCGGAATCTAGTGAGACATTATAAGGTAACTGCACTTCAATAAAAAGATAAAGTGGCATCAACCACACTAACTACTTACGTCCCTAAGGCTTGTCCCTTTCTGGATTGAAGATAACCAACGCGAAGAGAGCTGGAGGCAGGGCTGTATCTGAGAGCGGGAGGGACCCACGGGCCTGAAAACTCCCTGCATGGAATGCGACAGTGACGGCCTGGATATTACAGCACTAGTGGATGGAGACACTTCCGTGAAGTGAACAGTTACTATGACTATTGGGAGTAAGTTTTTCTAAGACTTCATAAGTAGAGATCCATTACTGCTGTGAACGGAAAACTAAATTCCTACCTATGCTAAACAAGAGACACAGGAGGGCCCCTTTCTTAGGCAGGGTGTGGACCACCTGGGGTAAAGTAATCAAGTATTCCAGCAGAAGGGGCTCTCCACGCGACACGGCAGGAACCGGACACTGCTCCTTAGTCCAAGATTCCTTTATCTGAGAAAATATCAATTCTTCACTACTAACTGGGCCATAAAGAATTAGAATTTGATGGCCTAACACGAATTATATTTTCAGGATACTTTTAAGGTTAATGGAGAGACTCTCAAACTACTACCTTTGAGAGGACAAAAACCTGTGCAAACCATCAGCTTTCTGCACACACAGAGCTCAGGTTGTAGCTGTGCACAGCCAGCAGGGACACAAGCAGTAGACTTTTCCGACAACTGGTAAATGGAGGAAGTAGGGGATGCGGCACTACAAAGCGGGCTCACCTCATCAGGGTGTGACATCCCAGCTGCATGTGAAAAAGAAGGGGATGGAAGCACGTTGTCGTCGTTCATGAAATGCTCCCCCAGTAACAGACATTGACTAAAAGCCTGTGGTATGCTAGGCAGGGGCTAGAGATTCTCAAGTCTGAGAGATCCGGACCCTCAAGGCACTTACACAGTCAGCAGCGGGGAGAGATAGGACTCAGTCCCTCGCACACCCGTGCATCACATGTCCCTGTTAAGTGGTGAGTGCAGAGCTGAAGAACCTGACGAGGACTGTTCTCAGCATGAGAGACCCAAGGCCTCTGTCCTTGTCAGCCCTGAAACACATTAATACATGTGTGTGTGTACACATACACACACACACACACACACACACACACACAGCCAGGCCTCTAGTCATTCCCGGAGAGGGCGTATGGCAGCCTCAACACGGAGATGTCCAAGAAATCCAGGTGATCAACCAGGTCATGACTGGCTCCTTCCCAGGAGGCCACAGAGCCCCCCAGTCAGAGGCTGGCCTGCCCTGGAGGCATAGTAACACTTGGTGGCAGCTGAATCCATGGAGAGGGGCTACAGATCCCTTCAAATCCCAGAGGTTGCCGCTGTTTCCAATTCTAGGGCCTGGAAGCAAGATAACCTCTTGGCCAGCCCACTGACAGGGTCTAGGTTTCCTCAAAAGCAGAACCACAGCCAACTTTTCTCCAAAACATACAGCAGTTTCCGAATGCGAGTTTAATGGTCTATATCAGAATCGCCTGATCATTGTAGCTCCAAAAACATGCGGGGGCCACAAGGCCACCCGCTAAGACTGTTTGTGAGGATGAAATGGCGGAGCCTGGGCTCTGGAGGCTGTGGAGCTGCTGTACCAGGCCAACTGCCCAATTCAAACCGCTAACTATGGGGCAGGAAAGCAACTACTAACTGGTAACATCCCACCCACCAAGAGGGAGGCCGTTCTGGTCACCTATTTACCCTCATCCTTTTACTTTCCCATGGCTCTGGGGTCCCTCTTCCCTCCATCAGTCTCTCACTGTCCTTGCTTCCTCCAGCCCCTCAGTCTCAAAGTAAACTCCCTGGAAACTTGAACTTCTACACCAGGCCTCCCAGCCTTAAATGAAACCTGGATATCCCTGAAGGTATCACGTCTTTGGGGCCGTGGGTGAAGGGTCTCTAGCCAGGACTGTAGAAGTAGGAAGTGGACTCTGACCTCTGCCATCTGGCTAGATATTCATTTCTCCTTGTTGCTGTCACACCACAGGTTCACTAACTCTACTTTCGCTGAAAACTTTAGGCTTTAGGGGCGCCTGGGTGGCTCAGTGGGTTAAGCCTCTGCCTTTGGCGTGGGTCATGATCTCAGGGTCCTGGGATGGAGCCCCATATCGGGCTCTCTGCTCAGCGGGGAGCCTGCTTCCCTCTCTCATTCTGCCTGCCTCTCTGCCTGCTTGTGATCTCTGTCTGTCAAATAAATAAATAAAATCTTAAAAACAAAAACAAACAAAACCCTTTAGGCTTTGGATCACCATTTTCCTCTCCACTCCCAGTCGTGACCACAGGGACTTTAATTTCATTCATCACTGAAGGCTCCACATCTCTGGTGGTTTCCATTCCATGCTGGTCCCCTCTTCCATGGCCACACCCTGAACCTTCCCATCCACGAGGAGCTCCTCCTCTGAAGTTCTGAACTGAGACGAGTCTAAGCTGACCACAACTCCCACCTCTGGTGTTCCAGGACCCCGTCCATAAGGCTCAGAAAGGCTTCGAGTTCCTCTTTCTTTTATTCCAGCACCTCCTCCCTCCGTATCTCCCATGACGCATGACTCGCGAACCTCCTCAGTGGTCTTGCTTCGTGCGCCCACCTGCCAAACCTTCACGCTGCTCCTTCCACGTGCACACGAGGAAAGCAGTCAGTTCATGATACACATAGTATCTCAAATCAGCGGAGTCCTAAATATCACCCAGAAATCTGTATTTTGTGATCAGCTCTTTCTCCATGGCTGTTTCAAACCTTCTCCACTGTCCTTTATTCAAACTCCTGGTGGATGTTTTGGAGCTTGGACTAGTAATAGGGTGTCCAAGCTCCAAAACATCTGCCACCAGGAGTTTGAATAAAGGACAGTGGAGAAGGTTTGAAACAGCCATGGAGAAAGAGCTGATCACAAAATAGTGATCAAACTAGTAATAAACTAGTTTATTAAACTAACAAACTAGTAATAGGGTGTCCAAGCTCAATATCACGGAGAAGTCACTGAATACACACAGCACATGTGTTCTGTGTTATACCAGGAGCCGGGGAATTTCCCACACATACTCTCACACATGAATACTTCTAAGCAGTGTGAACAATCACACTATGTAGGTTGTAGAAAAATTATACACAAGATCAGGTTAGGCTTTGCCATCAGATTTATGGAAGAACTCTGGTTTTCAGAAATTCGGGTATCACAGACAACGCCGGTAGCCTCCATCACCTTCACTTGGAGAAGGGGGTTAATCTCATCTCATTGCCACAGGTTACCCTCCACATCCAACTAGTCTCTGAGGCTGTCAGTTCAGCCCCCTAAATGTCTACTGAAGCTCAGTGCTTTGAGCTATTCCTACTATCACATCCGTTCAGGCTACCAGAATCTTCCCCTAAATTACCTCCACAGCCTTCTACCTGGTCTCTCTCCCTCCAGACTGACTGTCTCCCCTCATCCTCCCTAATCCCCTTGATCTCTTCTCCATCCTGCAGCCAGAGTGATCCCTGGGACACAGATATGACTGTGCTATTCCCCCGTGTAAAACATTTATTTGGATTCCTCTTGCCCTCTGGATAAAGTTCAGATGTCTCAACATTTTACAAGGCCCTTGATGACTTTCCTAGCCTTATCTCGTCATTATGCACCTCAAGGTCAGTCTCAGCCTTACCAAACTATTTTTAAATTCCTTAGAGAAAGCTGTTTGCTCTTGTCTTTGAACAAGTTGTTCCCTCTTTAACGATGTGCTAGTAAAAACCACAACTCTTCCTTTGAGATACAAACTAAAACTAAAGATAAATTATAAGAATCAGTGTGTGCAGAGACCCATGCTAACCACAGCCAAGAAATCCAGGCCTGTTCAATTAACTTACTCCTATACCTTGTTTACTTCTGGTTAATGCTTGATTAATTCTCTTCCAGAGTGTACTAGAACAAGAATTAATGCAGAAATAATTATATATCCAATTTTAGATTTGTTTTGCTTGACTATTTGTATCTACAATGAGATATTTTATAAATGTTTTAAGAGACCTGTTTATTTATTTTAGTGAGAGAGAGCACGTGCCGGGGTGGGGAGGGGCAGAGGGAGAGGGTGAGAGCGAACCTCAAGGAGCTGAGTGTGGAACCCTACACGGGGCTTCATGTCACAGCCCTGCGAATGACGACTCGAGCTGAAATCAAGAGTCTGATGCCCAACTCTGGGCCACACTGGTGCCCCTATTTTATAAACAGCAAACATTCTTTTTTTATAACCACAAAAGTGATATAACCAATTTACAGAACATTTGGGAAACCGAAACAGAGGGAAGCTCCGTATTTTCATGATTCTCAGAAACAAGGACCAGGACTGTGGTCTCGCGCACGGTGAGCTCCGTGAGCGCGGGGCTGGGCGTACCCGCTCGCTGCTGCGTCCCCAGCGCGGTTTTTAATGTTAAAAAGTGTAACTAGAGTGCAATTGCAGGGTCATAGGGAAGCTCTATTTTTAATTTCTTGAGGAATCTCCACACTGTTCTCCAAAGAGGCTGCACCAACTTGCATTCCCTCCAGCAGTATAAGAGGGTTCCCCTTTCTCCACATATTTACCCCAAATTCACAGATGTCGTGAAAAGAAGGGCCATCTGTACCCCAATGTTTATAGCAGCAATGGCCACGGTCGCCAAACTGTGGAAAGAACCAAGATGCCCTTCAACGGACGAATGGATAAGGAAGATGTGGTCCATATACACTAGGGAGTATTATGCCTCCATCAGAAAGGACGAATACCCAACTTTTGTAGTAACATGGATGGGACTGGAAGAGATTATGCTGAGTGAAATAAGTCAAGCAGAGAGACTCAATGATCATATGGTTTCACTTATTTGTGGAGCATAACAAATAACATGGAGGACAAGGGGAGATGGAGAGGAGAAGGGAGTTGAGGGAACTTGGAAGGGGAGGTGAACCATGAGAGACTATGGACTCTGAAAAACAACCTGAGGGTTTTGAAGGGGCGGGGAGGTGGGAGGTTGGGGTACCAGGTGGTGGGTATTATAGAGGGCACGGATTGCATGGAGCACTGGGTGTGGTGAAAAAATAATGAATACTGTTTTTCTGAAAATAAATTAATTTAAATTTTAAAAAGTGTAACTAGATGAATGAACGAATGATGTGTCATTTTGACGAGCAGAGTTCAAAATTGAAACACATTTTCCACCGTCTACCTACTTAGCAACTTTGGGAATTTCAATTTCTGCACATGTGAAGTGTTGGTTGTTCCCATGAAGATAATCAGAAAACGAGGGTCCTGGGAACGGGCTGTGGAAGCACCGTGAGCAGCGCAGCGGCTCTGGGGAAGGAGAGGGAAGGAGAGCGCGGAACCGGGAAGTGCCCTCAGCAACCGAGGGAGCAGCGGGCTCCGGAGCAGAGCAGGGATGGCAAGGTCAACACCAGGTCGCAGACCTCACACAGCAGCATGGACAACGGGGAGCCAACAAAGGACTCTTCTGTAGCATTATATGCTGTTCAGCAAAGTCAGCGTGTTGGTGTCTTATTAGAAATGTACACAGAAACCATCCAGAAAAACTTCTGGCGAGCAAAGCTTTAAACGGGCCAATTACATTAGAATCTCTGCCTGTTATTGTCAAAAGTACCAGGGCCCCGAAAGTCAAGGAAAATCGGAGGGAAGTTCTACATTGAAAGAAACTAAGCAGAGAACGAAATGCCATGAGGGATTCTGACCTGGATTCTTCTGCTACTAAAACACATCACGGAGACAAGGGGAGATATTTGAATGGAGTTTAAATTTTTATGATGACAATGTATCCGTGTTCATTTCCCGATCTGGGTACTCATAATGCGATTGTGTAGCAAAATGCCCCTTTATGTTAAAAAAATATATACACTGAAATACTCAGAGATATGGGGCATTATGGTGAGCTTAATCCCAAATGTTCCTGAAATTTTTTTTACTCTACTTACAACTTTTCTAAAAGTTTGAAGTTATTTCAAAAGAAAAATCATTAGAATCTCTAAGGATAGCTCTGGGCATTGGTATTTTTAAAAATGGTCTAGGCAATTCCTATATGCAACCAAGGCTGGACTCCATTGCTGCGGTCTCCACCATCATTTAAAAAAAGGTTATATACTTTTGCACGGAGTGCGTGAACCATAATTTATCTCATGAAACCCTTCCCTCTTTTTCCTCAAAAATGATTAATGGAGGAGCTTTTATGTGCTGGGCAAGACAGTCTTATGGGGACATATATGAGCAAAAGACAAGGGGCGATAATAATAATAATTGCTATCTCTTGTTGCGCAATCACTCAGTGCTGGGCACCGTGCCATCTGACAGGCCAGGCAGTTCATCTTGTGGAAGGAGGAAACCTGGCTCGATGAAATGAGTAACTTGCCCCAGGAGCAGAGCTGTGTCAGCTCTTGGCTATGCTACTGTGTTAGCAGGAAGCAAAATGCTAGGCAAACACACATACGGAAGGACCTCTGATGCAGACCACAGGTATCAAAAAAGCCTTCTCAGAGGAGGGATCATCAGATATACCTTTGACATGCATGTTATTTCCGATTTAATTACCCTACATACTCCTTCAATGAACATCTGTGCAGATAACTTTCTATTTCGCAGTCCTGCGGCCATCTCCCCCTTTGGTTAGATTATAAGAAGCAGAATTCGGGAACAAATGGCAAAAACCCATGGCTTACATACCTGTTTCCATGTAGCTACCAATAGCAATATAAGGGTAAAGCTGTTTAACCGTAGCTTTACCAGCAGTGGACAGTGATACTTAAAAAATTCTTTGTCCTTCTAGTATCCAAAATCTTATCAAACTTATCAAAGAACAAATAATCCAGCCAAGAAATGGGCAGAAGACATGAACAGACATCTCAGCAAAGAAGACATCCAGATGGGCACAGACACATGAAAAAGTGCTCCATATTGCTCGGCATCGGGGAGATACAAATCAAAACCACAGTGAGGGGCGCCTGGGTGGCTTAGTCGTTAAGCGTCTGCCTTCGGCTCAGGTCATGATCGCAGGGTCCTGGGATCGAGCCCCGCATCGGGCTCCCTGCTCAGCGGGAAGCCTGCTTCTCCCTCTTCCACTCCCCCTGCTAGTGTTCCCTCTCTCACTGCATCTCTCTCTGTCAAATAAATAAAATCTTCTAAAAAAAACCCCAGAAAACAAAAAACAAAACAAAACAAAACCACAATGAGATACCACCTCACACCAGTCAGAATGGCTAAAACTAACCAGTCAGGAAATGACAGATGCTGGCGAGGATGCGGAGAAAGGGGACCCTCCTACACTGTTGGTGGGAATGCAAGCTGGTGCAGCCACTCTGGAAGACAGCATGGAAGTTCCTGAAAAAGTTGAAAACAGAGCTACCCTATGACCCCGCAATTGCACTACTGGGTATTAACCCTAAAGATAAAAACATAGTGGTCCGAAGGGGCACGTGCACTCGAATGTTCATAGCAGCAGTGTCCACAATAGCCAAACTATGGAAAGAGCCTAGATGTCCATCAACAGATGAGTGGATAAAGAAGATGTGATACACACACACACACACACAAATACTATGCAGCCATCAATAACACACAAAATCTTGCCATTTGCAACAACATGGATGGAACTAGAGGATATTATGCTAAGCAAAACAAGTCAATCAGAGAAAGACAATTATCATATGATCTCTCTGATATGAGGAATTTGAGAGGCAGGGCAGGGGGTTGTGGAGGGAACGGAAGGAACAAACCAAACGAGATGGGATGGGGAGCGAGACAAACCATAAGAGACTCTGAATCTCATGAAACAATTGAGGGTAGCTGCGGATGGTGGGTAGGGATAGGATGATTGGATTATGGACATTGGGGAGGGAATGTGCTATGGTGAGTGCTATGAAGTGTGTAAGCCTGATGACTCACAGACCTCTACCCTTGGGGCAAATAATACATTTTTTGTTAATTTAAAACATAATTTAAAAAAATTATTTGCCCATAGTAAAAAACTAGTACTTCTTTGATTACTAGTTTAGCTATACATTTTGCCATTAATGCTCTCTTTAAAGTTCAAATTTAAGATCTTTAGAGTTACTGCTTATCAGGGATATTACCAGTGAAATAACATTATAGATGTCTCATATCACAGATGCTGTCATTTATTCCTACAATCACAAAAATGGGTATGTCACAATTAGGAGCATCCAAATACAGCAGATTCTATATTCATGCTAAGATACTTGACCTCTGAAACTTACTGTGAGCTCAGTGAGGATAGGAGATATGTCTCCTTTTGATTCTGAAATCCTATCACAATGTCAGCAAGAAATACATACTATAATCACTTGCTACGAGAATAAGTACCTAAAACAGAAGGAGACAAAGTATGAATTGAGACCGTACCTCCTAAGGTCTATACATGACACAAATGAACTCAGTTCAGTAAACATCCCATGAGGAAGAGATACGGAGAAGCAAACTCTTCCATTTCCCTGGCTCCCACGTATACAGAAAGCCTACAACCCAGTGTGCCAATACGAGTTCTGGTGTATGCCTTTCGTCCCAGCAGCTTCTCTGATTGGAACTGCCTTTCAAAAAGGCCCTCGATTAGACAATACATGTTATGATCACCCTACATCAAAGATGCTTCCTTCATGAGTAGCCACATAAAGTGCTTCCCTGATCAGAAAGCTCGTGTTTCCACATCACTCTGAATTTCACCTTGAAGACCTATGGACAAATAACTGCTCTGGCTTCTACTTTACCATTTAAAGCCATGTAGCAATCCACAAACTGTTAATCCCAACAGGAAGAACATCCCTTGGTTACATCAGAATTCTTTATTCTATTTTGCTGATAAAAGTGAGGCATGGAAAGAAAAAGTCACTTATCCAAGGTCGTATCAATTATGAGTCTGCAGCCACATGAAAGGAGGCTGCTGAAGCCCCAACTTCTGGTTTTTGGTTAATTCTCTGAACCACAGTCATTAACTTACAATTAAATCTCCTGTGCAGTTAGGTTAGAAAGATTTAGTAAAATCATTTAGTAGACAGCTTTGTAAACTACAGGTGGTAGTAATCCATTCCAAGTTGTACAAACACAATCAAGGACATACCTTGATCATATTTTTCATGAACATAAATTTCTTGATTAACATTTTGGTCTCACTGAACAACAGTCTGTACTTAAACCTGCCCTACAGATCTGAAACTATCATAAGGTGAAGTGAATATTTATAAAACAGGGGAAAATTTTAAATAAACATACTACTTTGGGTAATTAAAAAATGAAGTTTGTTACCATTTTATAGTTCAAAAGTATGTCAGAATTCATAACAGAGTTCATAGTTTGGTAAAATGACACTCCCACATTATTGCTGGTTTACCACATTAACATCGTGGCTTATAGCAGAAAACCTCAATGGAGTTAACACACTCATTCTCCATAGCAACAAGATAAAAAACTGATGGGAATAAATGCAATGCGCTGCGTCCCAGCCCCCGCGGAAAAGAGACGCTGTGCCTGCACGAAAGGCGAGGCGTCCACCAACACAGAAGGGAGGTCACCGGTACAGCCGCATCAGTGCCACACTCGTTCACAAACATACCGTCGGTCGGGCCCCATGTGCCTCCTGTGGGGATGGGGTAAAACACTGGCTGAACGTTCACGAGAAGGAATACACTTAAGAGAATAAGGAAACCTTTCAAGGTATAAATAAAGTGCAATACTGGAAATAGCCTTTGCCGGCACAGGCTGACGGCATAAAACCGAAAGTTTGGAAACAGACAGACATGGGCGAATACTCAGTAAATGAAAAGGAACATGAAAGCACGGAAGGATTTAACGACGTCGTGACAGCCGCCTAGTCCACGCCTGCCAAACTCCAGGTGCACTGAATGTTTCCGTGTCAGAAAATGAAAGGAAAATATGGGTGAAGACCCTTCTACGTATGACTTCAAAGGCAGAAAAAAACCAATCGATAAATGTGACATAAAATAGAAATAACACTCTAAGATTCATAGACATACTGAGGATATCCATCATTTCTCTGTCATTTATGCCATCATCACTAATTTATCATGTGTCTTCATTTCAGTTCAGTTCCTTCGGACATACAAAAGTTAAAAAAAACTGTAAAACTTAAAAAAAAACCTTTTTTCTTTAAAGTTTTTTTTGCTTTTGGGCTAGAAATGACCTTTTAAAAACCAAACCAGACTGGAGCGCCTGGTGGCTCAGTCAGGGGAGTGTCCGACTCTTGATCTCAGCTTAGATCTTGCTCTCAGGGACATGAGTTCAGGCCCCGTGCTGTGCTCTGTGCTGGGTGTGGAGCCTTATGCCAACGTATTCAAGTTGCTTTGGAGATTAAAAGAATTACTTGATATAAAGCATTTATGTATCATGCTAGAACCCAGCATATAAAGAGTCAGTAAATGGTAACTTTTACTTTGAATGTTATTGCATATCGGACTTCTCAATTTTGTTGATGTATTTTTATGACTAGAAACTTCTGGTAATTAAAAATTTTAAAAACTTCTGTTTTTAAAACAAATTTCACATTATTTAATGAGTGCTATAGTTTCTCATTTTTTAAATTATTTTTCAATGTATGCATTAAAACACTGGCCCATATATGCCAACATATGCCAATCACAGACGTACCTTAATTCCCTGTGACGGGTATATGGGCATTGTACAACCTGGTCATATTCCAGTCTGAAGCGCTCAGGAGGCCAGGTAATAGTATAATCCAAGAATATTAAAACGTTTCTTATGAACCAGAAGTGCTGAGATGATGAGTTTGAAATATAAACAGGATGTTTGCTCTTTATCTTACCTCTAAGAGGCCGTCCTCTGGTAGATCGGTACAGTGAACGGCATTCTGGATCTTAGTTTTACCGAAGATGGCTCGGAGGGTTCCAGGGCGTAGATGCCGGGCAATTTCCTGTTAAATACACATTCACATATAAAGTCAGTCATTCAGGGTCAATAAGGAAAACACCAGCTACTTGAAGCTCTTGAATTATCTGCTTATGAAACACATGTATGCATTGATGGCACTGATTATTTCTGGAAATAGCATGAATGTATTAAAACTTTGAGCAATGAGACATTTCAGGTCACTCAGAAGGCTTTTTTGTGGCCTCATGTAAAGTCTAGAGGGTAACAATAACTACATCTCTTTATCAATAGATCATGGAAAAATCACACGAAACAGGATCCTAGTCTATTAATGTGAAAGACTTGTACAACTTGATTTATAATGAATTAGTTTGCTGGCCCTGATTTTAAAAGATTTTTCAAAATGCTCCAGTTGCATCAGCTTAGTACCAGCTCCCAGTAGAGGAAAGAACGGGTTACAAATAACTCAAAACTGTAAGAGAAATAAGAGGTTAAAAAATTAAAGATGGGGAGTATTAATGACCTACTTTATTAGCTTTATCTTATTCTAAGTGAAACATTTCCAAAACCTATATTTTAATTTTGACATATATATACAAAAAGCGTATTTAATACATATGAATATTTTTTAAATTAATTAATTAATTAATTTTTATTTTTAATTCCAGTATAGTTAACATACAGTGTTATATTAGTTTCAGGTATACAATATAGTGATTGAACAATTCTATACATTACTCCGTGCTCACCATGCTAAGTCTACTCTTTTTTTTTTTTAGATGCTATCAATTTTATTTTTTTCCAATTTATTTATTTTCAGAAAATCATTATTCATTATTTTTTCACCACACCCAGTGCTCCATGCAATCTGTGCCCTCTATAATACCCACCACCTGGTACCCCGACCTCCCACCCCCCCGCCACTTCAAACCCCTCAGATTGTTTTTCAGAGTCCTTAGTCTCTCATGGTTCACCTCCCCTTCCAATTTACCCCAACTCCCTTCTCCTCTCTCACACCCCTTGTCCTCCATGCTATTTGTTATGCTCCACAAATAAGTGAAACCATATGATAATTGATTCTCTCTGCTTGACTTAAGTCATATGAATGTTTTTTAAAAGGGGAGTAAATACCTGTGTACCCAGTACTTAGCTAAAGTAAAATAACACACTTAAAAGTTCCCCGTATGAGATTTCATGCAGACTCTGTTCTATCCCACACCTCCCTCTACCCAGAAGCACCCATTAGTCTTGATTTTATTTAAAGATTCCTTGGTTTGTTTAGTTTTCAAAACACTGTTTTTCGGTGTTTGTTGTGGTCAGCTGTAATTCATTTTTATTACTATACGAACCCAATATGCAATTGAGCACATTTTATCTATTTTCCTATTGATAGACATTCAGCTCATTCTCCTCTTCTTGCTTTGACAGACACGCAC
The DNA here is from genome assembly GCF_020171115.1 of Neogale vison. Lineage (NCBI taxonomy): Eukaryota > Metazoa > Chordata > Mammalia > Carnivora > Mustelidae > Neogale > Neogale vison. The sequence goes on from NC_058100.1 coordinate 32,465,188, forward strand.
ACCCAAAGTCATACACAATTCTGCTACAAGAATTCTAATGTGTAGTATGACGCGTGTGTACAAGAGTCTTCTCTGGATTACGGCAAATGCATATTCAATCTTACGAAGTACTGCCAAACCATTTTTTAAGTGCTTGTAACAATTGCCCTCAGTCATCAGTGCACAAGAATTCCTACCACCCACGTCAAAATCCACATTTGATATTGGCTGACTTTTTAATGTTGCTATTCTAGTGGGTGTGAAATGGTGTCTCATTGTGTGTTTGGCTCACATTTCCCTGATTCCTAAAGAAGGCTAATGTCCTTTCATATACACCTGGGTGGCTCACTGGGTTAAGCCTCTGCCTTCGGCTCAGGTCATGATCTCAGGGTCCTGGGATCGAGTCCCGCATCGGGCTCTCTGCTCAGCGGGGAGCCTGCTTCCTCCTCTCTCTCTGCCTGCCTCTCTGCCTACTTGTGACCTCTCTCTGTCAAATAAATAAATAAAATCTTAAAAAAAAAGACATCTTTATAAAAAAAGAAAGAAAGAAAAACACTTCGATAAACTAGAAAACTATGATGGCTGTATATTACATTCATGTCTTTCATTCTGTTCCCCCTAATTCTCCTGACGATTAAGCACCTGATATTACAGACCTTCTCTACTTACGTGGTGGTAAGCTGGCTTCTGGGAAGACGTACTCTGTGAAATCATGAGGGTGAGTACTAATTTGCCTTTTCTTACAATTTCAGTTAGGAGGAAAACACTTGAAAAGGATTCCATCCGAGTGCGCTGTTTCTTGGGACTTTCCTTCGCCTACTTTATTCGGCATTCACCATCTTCGTTAAAGTATCACTTTCGTGTAACTGACTATATGTACAACACCTGAATTCTAAAGAGCAGAGTGTGTGTGTGTGTGTGTGTGTGTGTGTGTGTGTGTGTGGTGGCTGGGGGAGGGGGTCATTGTTAATGCATAATCACATCTCACCGTGGTGAGAGGTGTTCTCTTTGGTCATCTTTTGAAGGAGTTTGTTGGGATTTTCTTTGCAGTCAGTTTTAGTCCGTTGTCTCAAGGGCAGCTGGGAAGAATACTGTCGCAGGTTGCATTTTCTGGACGCCAACTCTGAGGCAGAGAGCTGCATACAGGAAGTTTACTGGGAGGTGGTCTCAGGATCTACACTTGTGGAGAAGTGAGGAACGTGGGATTGGGCAGAGGGACAAGCTGAAGTGCAACGAGCAACAGCAGCCGCCTCAGACAATCCTACAGGGAGTTCCGGAGCTACGATGACCTTCAGAGTCATCCTGAACGGAAGCAAACAGGTGAGGCCCCCATCTCTCCAAACTGACAAGCCACTGGATATGGGCCACTCCGGGGAAGGGGCCATGACCTTGCGCAAGGCGACTTTCTTTAATAGAAGGCTATACTGGGAAGACTTACCGAATCACTGTGAGCTGCCAGCACAGGGCTGGGGAATGGGCACCTCAGTCCTGAAGGTGAGAAAGGGATCTGAGTGGCCCTCCACAGCCTCTTCTGCTGACACACACACACACACCCCCGCATGCTGCATACACAGCATATATGACAAATACGGTGCAGACCACTGCGATCTGATTACCATTCTTTCTAGGTAATGAATTTTTTCTCTTTTCTGGAAGGTTTTGCATTCTCCCTTCAGCGAGGCGTTGGGTCATTTGCCAGTCATTCTGCTCCAGTCTGTTGACTGTTGTCCACTTCAGTGTGAAGAGCTACTCTTTAGTCCGCTTCTGTCTCTTGCACTGTTTTCTCTCCCTCATGCCACGCCTTCTTTCCTTTTGCTATTTCTATGAAATAAATGTTGAAACTTCTGGTTCTGTATTCCCTCTCTCTTTTATTATATACTTTCCATCTAACTGTCTTTTTGTATTATATTCTGGGAGAATTCTTCTGTTTGATCTGTTATCTGATATTTATTTATATTTATTTTTTATTATGTAAAACTGATTTGTTTTTAAACTGGGTTCATGGTGCAACTGTACTAATCTATTTTTTAAACTTCAAAAATTGGGTGTTGAGCTTGAGAAGTTCTTTACAGGTCTTGGATACTAGTTCTTTCTGTGATAATGTCATTTGCAAATATCTTCTCCTATTCCATGGGTTGCCTTTTAGCTTTACTGACTGTTGTCTTTGCTGTGCAGAAGCTTTTTATTTTGATGAAGTCTCAAAAGTTAATTGTTGCTTTTGTTTCCTTTCCCTTTGGAGACATGTCTTGAAAGAAGTTGCTGTGGCCAATGTCAAAGAGGTCACTGCCTATGTTCTCCTCTAGGATTTTGATGGATTCCTGTCTCACGTTGAGGTCTTTCATCCATTTCGAGTTTATCTTTCTGTGTGGTGTAAGTGAATAGTCCAGTTTCATTCTTCTGCATGTGGCTGTCTAATTTTCCCAGCATTACTTACTGAAGAGATTGTCTTTTTCCCATTGGATATTTTTTCCTGATTTGTAAAGACTAGTTGACCATAGAGCTTAGGGTCCATTTTTGGAGTCTCTATTCTGTTTCACTGGTCTATCTGTCTTTTTTGTGCCAGTACCATGCTGTCTTGGTGATCACAGCTGTGTAATACAGCATGCAATCAGGTAACGTGATGCTCCCAGCTTTGGTTATCTTTTTCAGCATTCCCCTGGCAATTTGGGGTCTTTTCTAGTTCCATAAAAATTTTAGGATTGTTTCAGTTCTCTGAAAAATGACGATTGTTTTTTGGTCGGGATGGCACTGATGACGTAAATTGCTCTGGGCAGCACAGGCGTTTTCACAACATTTATTCTTCCAGTCCATGAGCTTGGAATGTTTTACTATCTCTTTGTGTTTTCCTCAATTTCTTTCATGAGTGTTCTGTAGTTTCTAGAGTATAGATCCTCTACCTCTCTGGTTAGGTTTATTCCTAGGTGTCTTATGGTTTTTGGTCTTGTTTAAAATTTTCAGTATCTACAATTATTTTTTTATGGGTCTGACATTCCCTAAATCTCTCTGAGGGTACTGACTCTCTTATTTTGAAGATTGTTAGCTCTATTAATTTGCTTTCCTTAGGCACTGGTTTTGTGACAGTTCTGGATCCACAGTGCCGTCTGCAATGTTAAAGCACACTCATCTTACTGATATTCTGTTTCCCCAAACCCTTTGAGCCACTTCAATTCACTGTTCATGCTGCTAACAATTTGCACCTACAATGCAGACATTATCATGCTACTCACTTCTTATGGCCTATGCTCCTTAGTGTGGTATCCAAGGTCCTCTACATTTTGCCCAGACCTACCTTGCAGGCCTCATTCACACCTTCCTGAAAGCTTAAATCCACTAACATCATCTCCTCTATAAAACTTAACTTGAATTCTTCCCAGAGTAATCTTCCCTTTTCCATTGTTTCAACAGGAATTTATGCTCCAATTACAGACCTCTGACTTGCATTTCATATGGTTTGTGTGTGTGTGTGTGTGTGTGTGTGTGCCTATTTTAGAAAGTTCCCATTAGACTCTCAACCTTTAACATAATAAAAAACTTCTCTGATATTCTAAGTCTTATTTATAAACACACAGTAAATGTTCACTAAATACTTGTTGACTGACATAAAATGGCAACATGTCTACTCAGGGAGCCGGGATGGAGTGAGGAAGAGCAAGGGCTGTGGGAGAAGGTTCTGTGGATTTGAATTTTGCCTTTGTCGCTTACTAGCTGTGTAACCATACCATGCTGTGTTACTCAACCTCCCTATGCCTGCTTTACTGTTCTAATTTGTAAAACAGTAATAAAAATAGGACTTAACTACAGTGTTGTTGTAAGAACTGAAGAAATAACAGTATTTAGGAAAGTGTCGCATTCAATAGATAATGGTCAATAGTTTTATAAATATAACCTTAGATTTTTAAAAAAATTAAGATGAGACACTTCTTAAAAAGACAGATAAAGGGTATACTTTGATTCTGCACCAAAGATAGTCCAACCAAATATTCACGTACAATTTTAAAAAAAGATTTATTTAGTTATTTTAGAGAGAGAGAGTGCAGGGGGAGGGGCTGAGGGAGAGAGATAATCGCAAGCCGACTCCCTGCTGAGTGCGGAGACCCGCATGGGGATTGATCCCAAGACCCTGAGATCATGACCTGAGCCAGAATTAAGAGTCAGACACCCAACCGAGCCATCCAGGCACCCCTCAAGCACCTTTGAAAAAATATGTAACATCTCTCAAGATTTTTAATGATAATTTTAGAATAAAAGTAAATGTTTAACTTCAGCAAGAAGAATAGATTAGATGATAATCCATAAGTAAACAATCATAAACAATTCATAAAACGTATAAAGTCTTTTTACTAGCATAAATTATTTTGTTTAGGTTAATGATAATTATGAAGCATAAAGCTAAAGAACAAGTATTTTCTTCATAACTTCTTTCATTAAAATTGAGGTTTTCATGTCAACTTCTTTTGAAAAAGTATTGATACACTGATTTTAGTTTTGACTCTATAAAATTTCTATATGCCTATCAAAGTAAATAATACTGAAACACTGAAAGTGAAAACCCAGAAGAATCTTCCACAGATCATTCTCCCCTGGTATTTCCTAGCAAATTTTCTCTAATTGTTCCTTTTTTTTATTATTTCTTTTCAGTGTACCAGAATTCATTGTTTAGGCACCACACCCAGCGCTCCACGCAGTCCGTGCCCTCCTAAATACCCACCACCAGGCTCTCTAATTGTTTCTGATAAATTCATGCTCTCCTGTTCCTTGTACACTACAGTGAAAACCATCCCACCAAACGTTTCCCTTAATGAAGCAGAAGTGAATATCAGATATATATATAAAAGCAACATAAAATACCAACACACAATTTTACTACCATAATCTTTTTAAATTACTGCAGTTTTTTAAAATTAAATTAATTTATTTTCATAAAAACAGTATTCATTATTTTTTCACCACACCCAGTGCTCTATGCAATCCATGCCCTCTATAATACCCACCACCTGGTACCCCAACCTCCCACCCCCCCCGCCACTTCAAACCCCTCAGATTGTTTTTCAGAGTCCATAGTCTCTCATGATTCACCTCCCCTTCCAATTTACCCCAACTCCCTTCTCCTCTCTAACACTCCCTGTCCTCCATGATATTTGTTATGCTCCACAAATAAGTGAAACCATATGATAACTGACTCTCTCTGCTTGACTTATTTCACTCAGCATAATCTCTTCTAGTCCCGTCCATGTTGCTACAAAAGTTGGGTATTCATCCTTTGTGATGGAGGCATAAGACTCCATCGTGTATATGGACAACATCTTCCTTTTTTTTTTTTTTTTTAAGATTTTATTTATTTATTTTACAGAGAGAGATCACAAGTAGATAGAGAGGCAGGCAGAGAGAGAGGGAAGCAAGCTCCCTGCTGAGCAGAGAGCCCGACGTGGGACTCGATCCCAGGACCCTGAGATCATGACCTGAGCCTAAGGCAGCGGCTTAACCCACTGAGCCACCCAGGCACCCCAACATCTTCCTTATCCATTCGTCCGTTGAAGGGCATCTTGGTTCTTTCCACAGTTTGGCGACTGTGGCCATTGCTGCTATAAACATTGGGTTACAGATGGCCCTTCTTTTCACGACATCTGTATCTTTGGGGTAAATACCCAGGAGTGCAATGGCAGGGTCATAGGGAAGCTCTATTTTTAATTTCTTGAGGATTCTCCACACTGTTCTCCAAAGAGGCTGCACCAACTTGCATTCCCACCAACAGTGGAAGAGGGTTCCCCTTTCTCCACATCCTCTCCAACACATGTTGTTTCCTGTTTTGTTAATTTTGGCCATTCTAACTGGTGTAAGTTGGTATCTCGATGTGGTTTTAATTTGAATCTCCCTGATGGCTAGTGATGATGAACATTTTTTCATGTGTCTGATAGACATTTGTATGTCTTGATTGGAGAAGTGTCTGTTCATATCTTCTGCCTATTTTTTGATAAGTGACAGGTTCTGCTGAGAAAATAAGACTCTCTAAAGCCCCACAATGCACTTAGAAGGTCAGCAGTCTTTCAGACTCTACCAAATTCCTGTCATATCCATCTGCCACTACAGCCTGGCCTGCTGAACACCCTCAAGTCAAATTCTTGGTTATTATACTCTCATCAGAAGTACTGAAAGTTCTGCTAGGGTAATCCCGCAGTGGGAGAAGACGCCTGGCTTAAAGAATGACCTCTATATCTAAGACCTGGAAAAAATGCACTAAGGGGGATGGTGATTAGCTAAATACTAAAAACAAATTAGAGAAACTTTATGTAATTCTTCTATTATTGTGTCCATTATAAATATTTTTGTTTATTGAACTATAAGTCTATCAGTCTCATAAAATATGTCTGAACAAAGAAAACAAATTGCTTCCTCAGAAAGTCATACTGTTTCAGTTCTGTATAATGCAAAACAGATATGCAAGATTGAAAATGACCCTCCACTTAAGAAGTGGATTGGGAAGAGATCTGTCAAATTTACTGGTTTTTTTTTTTTTTTTTTTTTAGAACTTTTAAGAAAGATGACTTAATGCTCAACATCACTCGGCATCAGGGAAATACAAATCAAAACCACAGTGAGATACCACCTCACACCAGTCAGAATGACTGAAGCCATGGAAATGATAGGTGTTGGCGAGGAGGTGGAGAAAGGGGAACCCTCCTACACTGTTGGTGGGAATGCAAGCTGGGGCAGCCACTCTGGAAAAACAGTATGGAGGTTCCTCAAAAAGTTGAAAATAGAGCTACCCTACAACCCAGTAATTGCACTACTGGGTATTTATACTAAAGATACAAATATAGTGATCTGAAGGGGTACGTGCACCCGAATGTTTATAGCAGCAATGCCCACAATAGCCAAACTATGGAAAGAGCCTAGATGTCCATCGACAGATGAATAGATAAAGAAGATGTGGTATACACACACACACACACACACACACACAAATACTAAGCAGCTATCAAAAACCCCCAAATCTTGCATTTGCAATGACATGGATGGAGCTAGAGTGAAATAAGTCAATCAGAGAAAGACAATTATCAAATGATCTCCCTGATACGAGGAATTTGAGAGGCAGGGTGAGGGATTCATGGGGGGAAAGGAGGGAAAAATGAAACAAGATGGGAGCGGGCTGAGAGACAAACCATAAGAGACTCTTAATCTCAGGAAACAAACTGAGGGTTGCTGGAGGGGACAGGGGTGGCAGGGTTGGGGTGGCTGGTGATGAACACTGGGGAGGGTCTGTGCTATGCTGAGTGCTGTGAAGTGTGTAAGACTGATGAGTCACAGACCCGTACCCCTGAAGCAAATAATATATTACATGTTAATAAAAAAAAGATGACTTAATGATCAACTGCAGAATATATTCATGTAATTAGTGGTATATGGTGGATAATTATACCTGGTCATCAGTCTAATTTCCAAAAAATTCCAAGGAAAAAGTCCTCTCAAGCTATAGGGCAACAATGTTGGCAGTGACATAGACAAGTGGATAAATATTAAAGAGGAACCAGCATCACTTCCGTCAGCCACAAAGCTGTGAAGCAAAACAGAAAGTCGTATTACTGTTGTCCTCATTTCACAGAGAACAACGGCAACAGAGCTTCATATTAAAGACCAGAGAAGCAAGTGCCATCATTCAAGTAACAAGTAGTCATGCTTTTAGCCAAGGAGTCCTACAAGAGTAACAAAAGCACATGCTGAGGGCTCAGCTTGACTTCCCTCATACTTCAGAAACATCCCCAGCTGACTCCCAAGCAGCTTTTCCATTTGCATGAAACTTTGTATTAAGTAACGCAGTTAGTTTTATATTCCTGGGAGATGAGCAGTATCAGACTAACTTACAGCTAATACAGGACAATGGAACACTGGGGGAACCGGGAGCAGGAAAGGGAACCACAAAAGAGATTCAAAGGCTACTTTCTATAAGTCTAAGGATCCTTCTAGAACCCATGTGTTTTGGAGAACATGTTCTCCGAAAGCATCATCACAAAATTAAACTCAACTACTTACGTATTAATCTCATTGAGTGAGCTGTCAGAATTCACAGTAAATACACTTATCTTACTAACTCTGGAGACCACATGATTTGCTTAAATATGAGGAATCATTTAAACACCTGGCTTGTGGACTCTTGACAGGCCTTGTATCTCACTTTTCATTAAGCAGAAATTAGATTTAATATGAATTTATAGAATCTGAAGAGGGTGACAATTAAATGGGATTTCAGGTGAAACATTCAGACAATTCAACCCTGTCTCTTGTACTAGGCTTCAAAGGCCACATGCCATAGTCATCATTTCCTCTTGCTGAGCTGTTTGCTACCTAGCCTACGATAGGCACTGGCTGACACAGGTGTTATTTTTAAACAAAAATGATGATCCCTTCGTTGTCTTTTAAATAGTTGGGCAAATCTCCTTGCTCACGTGTATGTAAATTACTTTATGGTTTACCCGCAAGGACTCATTTGTATGACGTCTGTGAACGTACATGTTCGTACAGAGGAAAATGATAAAATTTTTGGTGAATATTTTCCTGTTTTCTGTTTTTCACAAAGCTACACTTAGGAGATTTAACCTTCGAGTATAGTCCTATTACGACTGAGAAACCGGAGAGGCATTCTCCATCTCTCCCCCAAAAAGAAGTGCTCCCCACAGTCTACGTCATCCTGATAAAGAACTGTGATGCAATCTTCCTTGATTTTCCTAAGAAGCGGGGCTCAACACTCAGAAACTCTACACTAAAGGAACGCAACAGTGAAACAGCTGGGACCATTCCTGGCACCTTCAGCACCCAAGTTACTATAAAGTCCTGTCAATACCAGGCTGAAATACAGCCCACATCGGTCTTTCTCCTTTCCTCCACTCTGTCACCATGTTCTGTCGCCTAGACTACTGACTTCTTGGATTTCTCTCTACCTGGTTTATGCCGTCTCCTCGATCCTGCACGAAGCAGTCAGGCCAAGGCTACAGAACCAAGCTGAAGCACGCCATTCCCTGCCTGAGCTGCTTTCCGCAACGGAACATCTAAAGTGCGTGACGCGCTCCAGAAAGGCCAGCAGCTGTGACTCCTGCTCGCTTCTCCACCTGCACCTGAAATAACCCAGTCACTTCCACCTCTTCCGGGTTTCAAAGCCACAAACTTCTTTCCTAGCTCGAGCATGAGAACATGTCCTATTCCCTTTGAATGTTCTGGCTCAGAAGTTTTTCACCCTCTTCTCAAGGAGTTCATGTTCCTAACAAAGGGTTCAGAATAAGCAACATAAGTAAGATCGAGTGGATTCCATACAGCGGCTCTCTCAGTCCTAATTCCATCCTCCTTCCAGATGCAGGTTAGAAATCCACAACATTACATTCTCTCAACACTCTTTCCGCTCGAGTTCTTAAAGTAAATTATGTCCCACTAATGAGATCCGGAAGGCAGAACTGGACACAGGCCATCTACCTGCTGACGTTGCCTCTGGCTGACAAGGTGGGACACATGAGTGTTTGGAGGCGTTGTGGTGGCCAGACTCCATGCCAGATTCTGTGACAGTCGTGGTGATGGCAGCAGCGGAGGCAGCAGCAGTGATTTCTGGCTTAAGATGTAACTAAGCCACCTTAAGAGGAGAGGTGACCTTGAAATCAACATCTCCAGGGGCCTGACTCATCTTAGTATATACAGGTATGCTTCAGATTATAAAATAGGACAGAGAGTTTGTAAGATTAAAGATTTTCTCTTCTATAGTAGCAACATAAATCCCAGCAGTTAGTGAAAATATCTCGGTGTCCATAAAGGCCTCCATTCAGTATACCGGATGGAATAAATGAGGTAATGCCCGTAAAATGTCTAATAGTCTCTGGCCAAACTGGAGGCACTCATCATCTTCATCATACCATAATGAAGCCCTTACAAAGTACTTGCATTGTTAAAATAGGTATATTTCACATGTACCTAAAAACCCCCTGGTATAGTGACAATGCAGACAGTGTTTACCTTTTATATGTATGGATAACCTGGTTCTAAAGTCTTAGACTTCCTGTTCATCACTGAAGAAACAATGTATCCAAAGATCAACTGCTTTGGGCAAACTCTTAGTTAATTTTCTAAGCTGTCCAAGTCCTGCTACAATTCCCTTTAAAGTTGCCAGGAGGCTACCCTATGGCCACAGCTCACCCTCTCACTTTGTTTAACCACAGCGGTCTCCTAACAGGCCAGCTTGCTTCCACTGTCAAACATTTACTTGACATCTGATTCACTCTTGTCATCTGTAAATGCCTTAAGGACAAGGGCTGTGACTTTTGTGGACTCAACACACAGAGAATGCTCATGAAAGAGTCCCTGAGTAACAGTACTAATGACTGAGTCACCGAGTAACGGTACTAATGATTTCGTGCAGAAGTGAGCGCATGAATGAAATGGCTACAGGCTCAAACATATGCACGTCATTAACTTAGTTAACGACAGGGTGGGAAAATGAGCCCTCTCGCTTACTAATAATCCAGAAGGCCTTTTGGACATGTTACACTCTTCAGACACACTTATTCTAAGGAATCCTGAAGGAAATCCTTTTGAAATGAAAGTAATCACTCCTTAATTTATCTATTTTGTGAGTTGATGGTTTTGTATACCAGATTTTCTCAAATTAGGGCACACCTGTTTGAGAACAGAATCAAGAACTCTAAGCACTAATCCCAGAGCTCTGAAAGTGACTTGCTTTGGGACCTTGATGGAGGACAGTCCTACTGTTCCATCACAGTCACAGAACACCAGGTGGTGGACACGAAATGAGAGCGGAGCAGTCCAGGGGAGAGGCCTCAGGCATGTAAATGCACGCTCATAAATGGCCTTTCCAGCGGGGACCCTAAGTAAGACACACACAAACGCCCCAGAGGGCTCCTGAATCTCCTGGTGGATATCCATAGTGTAGAAAGGACCGACTCATTCTAAACTTTTGCAGTCACATTATAGTTAATCATCTTTCTTCTTACTTGAAGTTCTCTGTTACCTCCTAAAACACATGCACTCCTCTACGACTCTATAACGCAATCAATCACATCTCACACAGGATTGTGAGGCAAGATTCTCACTTAAAAAGGAAATAATGAACTCTGTCCACCAAAGTGACGATGTCATCATTATTTTGATTATATATTTTTTACAAGTACACATTTGTGGACAAAAGATGCAAAATACTCGATAAATGAGAATACTCCTTTACCTAGGTAAGTTAGATTATGGTTGTTGCCCTCAGAAGTGTCTCATTTTCCTTCCTGTTTATTGTAAAGCATTATTTTTTGAGGTTTTTTTTTTCTCATCTTTAGTCTTTAACTGTAAAAAACTTTTCTTCAGGGGTTATATTCAAAGAGACACCTTTAATCCCCTAAAATTCACTCTCCCTTCCTAACAGAACTGTAAACTGCCATCTTGAAACAAAATTTACATTGGAAAAAAAAATTCCATTTCCTCCTTCTTTTTCAGACTCTGGTCTCTGCTTTTTCCTGCCAAAGCAATATTCAGAACAGCTTCCAGAAGTCTGATTTTCTCTTGTACTGCTGGAATGAAATAATTGTTTTCTCTTAACAAACGGTAACTCTCAACTTCAGTCTGGGTACTGAGTACTTGAGGCGACCACAGGAGAAGTAACTTCAGAACTCTCGTTTGACGGTGACGTGAACGACTGCCGGCAGCACCTCCAGCCGCAGCCTTCCGAGCCGCAGTGGCCCGGATAATCGTCGTCCTCGGCGCGCCGCAGCCCACGCGCCTCTGTCAGTGCCTCCGCTTTCGTCCCTGGCGGCGTCACCGTCCCGCAAGGGTTCGGGCGAGAGCACCGCGAACGAGTCCGACCACGGCCGTCAGCGCCCCCCCCCCCCCCCCCCCCCCCCCGGCAGGTCACCGCCCCGTTGTTCGGCGGCCGGCGGGAGGCTGCGAGGGGCCGGCGGCCGCGGCGAGGAGACACAGCCCCTCCCGCGGTGAGCTCCGGCGAAGCCGCCGCCGTCTGACAGGACGTCGGGCGAATCCAGGGAGGTTCCGGGAGCTGTCCGCGAACGGCGGCCACCCCACAAAGCACAACACACGGATCTGTGTCGTGTGCCCGACGCCGTGGCGTCAGCGGTGCCACCAGGACAGGGCCCGGGGCGGCGCGCGGGGCCGGCGAGCGGCCGAGCAAGCTGCCGCCCGTCCCACAGCGCCGGACCGGTGTCGTTCACGTGCTCGGGGGCCCCGAGGCGGCTCAGCGCAGGTTTCTTCTCGGTCCCGAGACCGTCCTTCGGCTCCCAGCGCCCCCGGCTCCGGCAGCGGTGGCCCGGCCCTCAGCTCCCCGCGTGGGAGGGGACGCCGGTCACTCTCGCGCCGCCCCGAGGCGGTCTTCGGCCTCGCCACGGCGGACGCAGCCACGGGATCGACGCCTCCGCAGGTGTCGAGGGGCGGACAAGGCCACCGAGAGCGAAGCCCTGAACGGGTGCGCAGACCGGGAGACAGAAGAGGACGCGCGTGTCTGCCGCACCCGTGCGTCCCCGTGCGACGGGCCCTGGGTCCCTCCAGTCGCTCCACACGCCCGTGACGCCCCGCGGGGGGAGGGGCGCGTCCGACCGCGTCCACACTCTTCCCTGGACTCGGAACACGTTTCCGTTTCTCCGTAACTCGCTCCTGGTCATGCTGGGAGGATATTTTCCCTGTCACTCCCGGGCCGGGGAGCCCTGAGCCCCCACAGGAGAAGGGCCCGCGAGGTGTTTCCGCGTCGCGGCGGCGGTTAACAACCTCTGCGGCCGAAGGCGCGGCGCGACTTGCGGTGGCGCTGAAATACGGCTGCAAGGCACGGATGGGCACTGCTGGCCGATGACCGATATTACGAGACAACATCCAGAAGACTCCCCCAAAAACGACTAGAAGTAATACATGAATGCAAAATTAGTACTCAGGAATTGGTAACGTTTGTATACACTAATCATGAAGTAGCAGAAAAAGAAATTAAGAAACAATTACACCAGAGAGAATAAAATACCTTCAAGTATATTTAACCATGGAGTTGAAAGACCTCTCCTCTGGAAACTATAAAACTGATGAGGGAACCTGAAGGTGACCTGAACAAAAGGAAAGATATCCCATGATCATGGATTAGCATCAACATTGTTAAAACGGCGGTACCACCCAAAGCGATCTACCGATTCCATGCAATCCCCATAAAAATGCCAGCAGCATTTTTCACAGAACCAGAACGAATATCACTAAACTTTGTATGGAACCACAATAGATCCCAAATCGCCAAACCAATCTGAGAAAGAACAAAGCTGGAAGTATCAGAATTCCAGACTTCAAGATACCCTGGAAAGCTGTAGTCATCAGAGCAGTACCGTACCGGCACAAAGATAGGCACAGATCAGTGGAATACAGAGTCCAGACATGAGCCCATGTTCATACAGCCCAGCTACGACAACTCATGCAACAATATACAAATAAGTCTCTTCAATAAATGGTGTTTAGGAAACTGGCAGCTACAGGTAAAAGAAGGAAACTGGACCACTTTCTAGCACCACACTCAAAAATAAATGAAAAAGTATTAAAGACCTACAGGTGAGACCTGAAACTATAAAAATCCTAGAACACAGGCAGTAATTTCTCTGACACTGGTCCTAACATTTTTTTACATATGTCTCCCAAGGCAGGAGAAACAAACATAAACTCTGACATTATGTCAAAATAAAAAGCTTCTGCACAGCAAGGGAAACCAAAAAAATGAAAAGGCCACCTACTTCACAGCCAAAGACATTTATAACTGATGTATCTAATAAGGGATTAGTACCCCAAATACATAATGTACACATTCAACACCCCCACAAACGAACAATCCAGTTAAAAACTAGGCAAAGGACCTGAACAGACATTTTCCCAAAGAAGACATCCAGATGTCCACCAGACACGTGAAAAGATACTCACCATCACTCATTATCAGTGAAACACAAATCAAAACCCCAATAAGATATCACACTGGTATGAGATATCATTCTGGTCAGAACTTCCAGAATGAAAAACAAGAAATAACAAGTGTTGGCAAGGATTTGGTGAAAAATGAACGCTCATACATTGTGGGTGGGAGTATAAATTGGTGCAGCCACTATGGAAAACAGTATGGAGGTTTCCCAAAAAATTAAAAATAGAAATGTCATATGACCCAATAATTCCACTACCAGATATTTATCCAAAGAAACAAAAATACTAATTTGAAAAGATATGTGCACCCCTATGTTTATTACATATTAGCTACAAGAGCCAAGACATGGAAACAACCGAAGTGTCCACTGACAGGTGAATGGATAAGGAAGATGTGGTGTACACATACAATGGGATATTGTGCAGCTGTAAAAAGGAATTTGAGCTTGCCATTTGTGACAATATGGATGGACCTAGAAGATACAATGCTACGTGATATACATCAGTCAAAGACAAATATCATGTGATTTCACACATATGTGAAGTTTAAGAAACAAATCAAGTGAATAAACAAAAATATATAGAGAGAAACAAAAAAACAGACTCTTAAATATAGAATACAAACCAGAGGGGAGGTGGATGGCAGGATGTGGAATAAAGATAAAGGGAATAAGAGTATACTTAAATTCATGAGCACTAAGAAATGTACAGAATTGCTGAAACGTTATACTATACACCTGAACTAATATAACACTGTATGTTAATTGTACTTGAATTATAAAAAAGGAAAAAGGAAAATAAAAGACTACTGCTCAGATCTATCCTGTTCTTTACTGAATCTTGAATGCCAAGAACCATACCCAGCACATAATAGGTATTTGTTTAGTATTTACTGAGAATGCAGAAACTCAACTGTGCATGTCTCCTCCTAGAGACAATACACCCATTGGAAATGGGGATGTTCCTTATTCATCTTAGCATCCCTCAGACTATTCAGAACATCTCACACCGGGATGAACTTCATATGAGATGTCTGAGGTCTAATCTTCTCTAGACATTTTGGTTTTTTAGTACTCAAAAACTAAATATCATGATTTATGAAATAAGTGTATTCCTAAAAATATGTAAAACATAAAAATATACCAAACAGACAGAATTTTAAAAGGGGTGAAGAAGCAGCCTAGGCAATGTAGATGAGACACCAACTGGAATCTGCACTGGAGAGTCTCAATACACTTAGAAACTGTACACCGAAGCCAGAGTCGAGACTACTTCTCCAGCAGGTGCTTTCACCAGTGGTGACATAGAAGCTGAGGCTTGTTATTTTCGTACAAATAATGAAACAGCAGCACAAACAGAATCCCAGGCTCTAGAGACCATTCTGCAGCTCTCCGTGGAGGCTTCCTGGGAACCCACAGCCTGAGAACCTGAATACTTAACTGCTCCGTAAGTTTGGATATATGCAATATACTTCTTCCTTACTTCAGAGGTTTCACTGACTCCCCCATATAATGAGTTAATTCATACTAATATCTGAAGGTACATTTTGTAATCAGTTCATCTTAGAGAGTACACCAGAAAAAAATAAAAACAAAAAACAAGATTCAAAGACAAATGTTCTCCAGATAGTTGACTGAGAGGTTTTGTTTCACTTTGTTTTAATGTGGGTTCTATTTTAGGGAGAGATAAGCATCTGATCATACCTTTTTTTTTTAATTAAAAAACAACATTTCACGCTAAAACTATACTGTTATGATCTATGTTATAGAACTTTAGTACCCTGACTATTCAAATAATTTCTGTGCAACAAATATCTGGAAATGAATCTAGGTCCTGCCTGTGGGTGCTTCCTGGGCCCACCTCATTCAGGGTCTCCATCCATTTAAGTGAACATCGTGTTATTCTCATCAGTCTCCACAAGAACATGTGGCTTGGCTAAGGAAGCACACCACTCTGTACTTGCACAGGGACACCGAATAAACACACTCTAGTTATATTCCAAGAAGTTTAACCTTGAACTTACTGCCACTCAATATTATCAAAGCACTGACTTAGAACAGTGTGTATAAAGGACTCCTTTAAGGAAATACAGATAGGAAACCATAGCCTCAGTGAGTCCGACAGGCAGTGGGAGCCAGACAGGGGTGGAGATGGGACTACAAGCAGGACTCCAACGCAGTGGGCCCGTGTCATGGTGTGGATACACCTGCTTTTAACGTGGCTGTAACTGGCATCATACACCATGCAAAAATGTCTTTTCAGCAGAGGAAACAGAGGTGAACTATAAAGTGAAAGCCAGTTTCTTCTCTACTCTGCCGTCTAGTAGAAAAAAACCTGTACCCAACGACAAATCATGGTGTACCTTGCCTGGATCCTGGCTGATATTTTTAGCTACACATCCCTCAACCACATGTCACCAAAATGACTAGAAGGAGGAACACCCAACAAAGGAAAAATTCAGAGACTGTGCCCTCTGCCACAGAATTATTGGATATGGACATAAACAACATGTTGGGAAGGGAATTCAGGGTAACAATTATTCAGGCAATGCCTAGGTTGGAGAAGACCATTAATGACAACATAGAATCTCTAAGGGCGGAAGTGAGAGCTGATCTGGCAGAAGTTAAAAATGCTATCAGTGAGATCCAATCTATTCTAAATACTCTAAAGCTGGGGTAACCAAGGCAGAAGATGGAATTAGTGATCTAGAAGCAGACTGACAGAAAAGAAGGATCAGGAGAAGGCCTGGGACAAGTAGCTTAGAATCCATGAAAACAGAATTAGGGAAATAAATGATGTCTTTGAAACATTCCAACCTCAGAATTATTGGGATCCCTAAGGGGCTGGAGAAAGAGAGATGACTAGCAGATACAACTGGACAAATTCTAGATGAAAATTTCCCTAATGAGGGGAATCGAACAAGTGTTCATGTCCTAGAGGCAGAAAGGACACCCACCACGATAGAGTCTAGAAAGACATCCAGACACTTAATTGTGAAATTCATGAATGATAATTCCAGACAAGAGGTCTTAAGAGCAGCTCAGGGAAGAGATCCCTTACATACAGAGGAAGGACCAGCAGAGTAACGGCATACCTGTCCACAGAAACCTGGCAAGCCAGAAGAGGCTGGCAAGACATATTCAGGGCACTAAATGAGAAGAACATGCAGCCAAGAATACTTTATCCAGCACGGCTGACATTCAAAATGGATGGAGACATAAAGAGGTTTCAAGACCAGCAGTGTTTAAATGGGTGACTACTAAGCCAGGCTAAATGCGCCCATAAAACGGCACAGGGTTGCAGACTGAATAAAACGACAGGACCCATCCATATGCTGTCTATAAGAGACACATTTGGAACCTAAGGATACATGCTGACTGAAAGTGAAGGGATGGAGAACCATCTTTCATGCCAACAGGCCTCAAAAGAAAGCTAGGGTAGCGATTCTCATATCAGATAAATTAGATTTTAAACTAAAGACTATAGTCAGAGATAAAGAAGGATACTACATCATTCTAAAAGGGTCTATCCACCAGGAAGCTCTAAAAATTGTAAATATTTATTGCCCCAATATGGGAACAGCCAACTACATAAGCCAAATGTTAATCAAAATAAAGATTCATATTGATATGAACACATTAATTGTAGGGGATCTTTTAAAAAAAAAAAGATTTTATTTAAGTGAGAGAGAGAGAGCACAGGAAGACAGAGTGGCAGGCAGAGGCAGAGGGAAAAGCAGGCTCCCCACTGAGCGAGAAGCCCGATGTGGGACTCGATCCCAAAGCACTGGGATCATGCCCTGAGCCGAAGGCAGCCACCCAACCAACTAGCCACCCAGGCTTCCCAATTGTAGGGAATCTTAACACGCCACTCTCAGTAACAGATCATCCAAGCAGAACATCAATAAAGAAACAGCAGCATTGAATGACACATTGGACCAGGTGGACCTCATGGATATATACAGAACCTTCCAACCTAAAACAACAGAATACTCATTCTTCTTGAGCACACATGGAACTTTCTCCAGAATAGACCACATACTGAGTCACAAATCAGGTCTCAACCGATACCAACAGACTGAGATTATTCCCTGCATATTCTCAGACCACAATGCTTTGAAACTAGAACTCAACCACAAGGAAAAGTATGGAAGGAAGGCAAAAACTTGGAAGCTAAAGATCATCCTGCTCAAGAATGTTTGCATCAACCAGGAAATCAAAGAAGAACTTAAATAATTCATGGAAACCAATGAGAATCAAGACACTTCAGTCCAAAACCTATCGGATAAGGCAAAGGCGGTCCTAAGGGGAAAATGCATAGCTATCCAAGCCTCACTCAAAAAGTTGAAAAAAATCCTGAATACACCAACTCTCTTTACACCTAAAGAACTGGAAAATCAACAACAAATTAAGAAACCCATGTACGAGAAGGGAAATAATCAAGATTAGAGCACAGATCAATGAGTTAGAAACTAGAGATACAGTAGAAGACATCAACGAAACTAGAAGCTGGTTCTTTGAAAGAATCAGTAAGATCAATAGACCATTGGCCAAACGAATCCAAAAGAGAGAAAGGACCAAAAGAGAGAAAGAGAGAAAAGAGAGAGGACCCAAATTAATAAAACGATGAATGAGGGGTGCCTGGGTGGCTCAGTGGGTTACAGCCTCTGCCTTCAGCTCAGGTCATGATCTCAGAGTCCTGGGATCAAGCCCCACATCGGGCTCTCTGTTCAGCAAGGAGCCTGCTTCCCCCTCTCTCTCTGCCTGCCTCTCTGCCTACTTGCGATCTCTGTCTGTCAAATAAAAAAATAAAACCTTAAAAAATAAAACAATGAATGAAAGGGGAGAGATCATGACTAACACCAAGCAAATAGAAAGAGTCATCAGAAATTATTATCAACAGTTATATGCCAATAAGTTAAGGAACCTAGAAGAAATGGATGCATTCCTGGAAACTATAAACTCTAAAGACTGAAACAGAAAGAAATTGACAACCTGAATAGACCTATAACCAGTAATGAAATTGAAGCAGTGATCAAAAACCTCTCAAAAAGTAAGAGTGCAGGACCTGACAGATTCCCTGGGGAATTCTACCAAACATTCAAAGAAGAAATAATACCTAGTCTCCTGAAGCTATTTCAGAAAATAGAAACAGAAGGAAAACTTCCAGATTCTATGAAACCAGCATTACCCTGATCCCCAAACCAAGCAAAGACCCCACCAAAAAGGAGAATTTCAAGACAATATCCCTGATGAATATGGATGCCAAGATTCTCAACACGATTCTAGCTAATGGGACACAAGAGTACACTAAAAAGATTATCCACCATGACCAGGTGGGATTTATCCATGGGATGCAAGGGTGGTTCAAACATTCGCAAATCAATCAATGTGATAGAACAAATCAATAAGAGAAGAGAAAGAACCACATGGTCCTCTCAATTGATGCAGAAAAAGCATTTGACAAAATACAGCATCCATTCCTGATGAAAATACTTCCAAGTATAGGGACAGAGGGAACATCCCACAACTTCACAATACCTATTATGAAAAACCCACAGTGAATTTTCAATGGGGAAAAGCTTGCAGCCTTCCCTTTGAGATCAGGAACACGACAAGGATGCCTACTCTCACCACACTGTTGTTCAACATAGGACCAGAAGTCCTAGCAACAGCAATCAGACAACAAAAAGAAATAAAAGGTATTCAAACTGGCAAAGAAGTCAAACTCTCTTCACAGATGACATGATACTTTACATGGAAAACCCAGAAGACTCCACCCCCAAAGTACCAGAACTCATACAACAGCAATTCAGTAATGCGGCAGGATACAAAAGCCAATGTACAGAAATCAGTTGCTTTCTTATACACTAACAATGAAAATACAAAAAGGGAAATTAGAGAATCGATTCCATTTACTATAGCACCAAGAACCATAAGATACCTGGGAATAAACCTAACCAAAGAGGTAAAGGATCTATACTTGGGGAACTACAGAACACTCATGAAAGAAATCGAAGAAGACACAAAAAGATGGAAGACCATTCCATGCTCATGGATCAGAAGAATAAACATTATTAAAATGCCTATACTGCCTAGACCATCTATAGTTTCAATGCCATCCCGATCAAAATTCCACCAGCATTTTTCAGATTGCTGGAATAAACAATCCTAAAATTTGTATAGAACCAGAAAAGACCTCAAATTACTAAGGAAATGTTGAAAAAGAAAAACAAAACTGGGGGCATCATGTTGCCTGATTTCAAGCTTTGTTACAAAGCTGTGATCACCAAGACAGCATGGTACTGGCGAAAAAAAAAAACTAGACACATAGACTAGTGGAACACAGTAGAGAGCCCAGATATGGACCCTCAACTCTATGGTCAAATAATCTTTGACAAAGCAGGAAAAAATATACACTGGAAAAAAGACAGTCTCTTCAATAAATGGTCCTGGGAAAACTGGACAGCTATGTATAGAAGAATGAAACTCGACCATTCTCTTACACCATACACAAAGATAAACTCGAAATGGATAAAAGACCTCAATATGAGGCGGGAATCTATCAAAATACTAGAGGAGACCATGGGTAGTGACCTCTTCGACATCAGCCACAGCACCTTCTTTCAAGATAGGCAAAGGCAAAGGAAACAAAAGTGAAAATGAACTTCTGGGACTTCATCAAGAACATTTTATGAGGCCAGCATCACCTTGATCCCCAAACCAGACAAGGATCCCATCAAAAAAGAGGCTATAGACCAATATCCTTGATGAACACAGATGCAAAAATTCTCACCAAAATACTAGCCAATAGGATTCAACAGTACATTAAAAGGATTATTCACCACGACCAAGTGGGATTTATCCCAGGGCTGCAAGGTTGGTTCAACATCCGCAAATCAGTCAATGTGATACAACACATCAATAAAAGAAAGAACAAGAACCATATGATACTCTCAATAGATGCTGAAAAAGCATTTGACAAAGTACAGCATCCCTTCCTGATCAAAACCCTTCAAAGTGTAGGGATAGAGGGCACATACCTCAGTATCATCAAAGCCATCTATGAAAAACCCACTGCAAATATCATTCTCAATGGAGAAAAACTGAAAGCTTTTCCACTAAGGTCAGGAACACGGCAGGGATGTCCATTATCACCACTGCTGTTCAACATAGTACTAGAAGTCCTAGCCTCAGCAATCAGACAACAAAAGGAAATTAAAGGCATCCAAATCGGCAAAGAAGAAGTCAAATTATCACTCTTCGCAGATGATATGATACTCTATGTGGAAAACCCAAAAGACTCCACTCCAAAACTGCTAGAACTTATACAGGAATTCAGTAAAGTGTCAGGATATAAGATCAATGCACAGAAATCAGTTGCATTTCTCTACACCAACAACAAGAACAAAAGCTTCTGCATAGCAAAGGAAACAATCAACCCATGGGATGGGAGAAAATGACAGTACAGACAAAGGGCTGATATCCAAGATCTATGAAGAATTCCTCAAACTCAACACTGAAAAAACAGATAGTCACATCAAAAAATGGGCAGAAGACATAAACAGACACTTCTCCAAAGAAGACATACAAATGACTAACAGACACACGAAAAAATGTTCATCATCATTAGCCCTCAGGGAGACTCAAATCAAAACCACATTGAGATACCACCTTACACCAGTTAGAATGGCCAAAATTAACAAGACAGAAAACAACAAGTGTTGGAGAGGATGTGGAGAAAGGGGAACCCTCTTACACTGCTGGTGGGAATGCAAGTTGGTGCAGCCACTTTGGAAAACAGTGTGGAGATTCCTTAAGAAATTAAAAATAGAGCTCCCCTATGACCCTGCAATTGCACTACTGGGTATTTACCCCCAAAGATACAGATGTCGTGAAAAGAAGGGCCATCTGTGCCCCAATGTTCATAGCAGCAATGGCCACAATCACCAGACTGTGGGAAGAGCCAGGATGCCCTTCAACCAACGAATGGATAAAGAAGATATGATCCATATATACAATGGAGTATTATGCCTCCATCAGAAAGGATGAAAGTCAAACTTTTGTATAACATGGAAGGGCCTGGAAGAGATTATGCTGAGTGAAATAAGTCAAGCAGAGACAGTCAATTATCATATGGTTTCATTTACTTGTGGAACATAAGGAATAACACGGAGGACCTTAGGAGAAGAAAAGGAAAAGTGAATTGGGGGAAATGGAAGGGGGAGACGAAGCATGAGAGACTGTGGACTTTGAGAAACAAATCGAGGGTTTTGGAGGGGAGGGGGTAGTAGGTTGGGTGAACCTGGTGGTGGGTATTAAGGAGGGCACAGATTGCATGGAGCACTGTGTGTGCTGCATAAACAATGAATCTCTGAACACTGAAAAAATAAAATTAGAAAAAAGGGGAAAAAGAAAGAAAAAAAAAAAGACAACACATTCTTTTTTTTTTTTTAAGGACTCTAGCCCTGTATTGCAACAAGATGTGGGATCAAATCTTTCTGATTTCTCATGAAACTGCCCCCCTCTGGGATGGCATCATCAGCTTCTTGCAAAGAATAACCTAGGAAACTTGCTATTACTGAAGACTGAGGGCTAGATCACTTAGTCCTTCTTTGGGGAGCCACGAAGGACTTTCCTCTTCGGTATCAGAAAAAGTTAGGATTTTTTGTGAGCAATTAGTTGATCTCATGGACACCATCCGTCATATAATCTGATTCGGTGGATCCCTAAAAACTAAGAGCCACACGGTGGCCTCTCAGGAATAAAAATATAGAACTTCATGGCACACTTTTTCTCACTTCTAGTCTCCTTTGCTTCCTGTCTTGATTTCCTCGTTCACTTGATTTATCTAATTGTTGCATGTTTCTCAATTGCCTTAAATTCTAACTAAAAAAGAAATTTAATATAAATAAATGACTACATTAATAGCAATGTTAAAAGCTTTTAAAAATATACACAGTTTAATTCGTGAGATTAAGAGTCACTTATGGTTTGTCTCCCTCCCTATCCCATCTTGTTTCATGGATTCTTCTCCTACCCACTTAAGCCCCCATGTTGCATCACCACTTCCTCATATCAGGGAGATCATATGATAGCTGTCTTTCTCCGCTTGACTTATTTTGCTAAGCATGATACGCTCTAGTTCCATCCATGTTGTTGCAAATGGCAAGATTTCGTTTCTTTTGATGGCTGCATAGTATTCCATTGTGTCCTTAAAACAATGTTCGGGAAGTTAAGCTACCAAAAACAAGGTGTAAAAATACCACTTAACCTCAGCTAGCTCTTTACCATGTACAATTGTTAATTGTTAAATTTATACCTTTGACATTAAATAATATTCAAACAATAAAAAAATATATACACAGTTAACTTATGGTACAGTTGTATTACTGACAGGTATTTTAACTGTTGCAGTAATATGTAACTTCAGACTTGCTGCACGCACTCTGAAAAATCAGAAACATGCCGTTCTGTGTGCTAAATATCTTACCTTGTGAAAGACTTTTTTTCTTTTGTGCAGATTTTATTTACCGACTGCCTGACTTATTCAGAGTGTGTGAGCAGAGGAGGGCGGAGAGAGAGGGAAGAGACTCTCAACCACACGCCCCCTGAGCGAGGAGCCTGACTCAGGGCTCAGTCTCATGACCCCAAGATCATGACCTGCCCCAAAATCAAGAGTTGGAGGATTAACGAACCGAGCATCCTTACACGCCCAGATTCATATTCTTTTAGAGAACTATTTAAACTCATCAAATACTTGTACAGCCATTTGACTTATTTCATACGCTATACCAAAGGGCTCTTGTATCTAAATCAGCGCTATGATACACAGACTCCTCTAATTCAGTCTCTTTTAAAATGCAATCATTTATATATTTAATTCTGCTTTTAAAACCTGATAAATAGCTAAACTTTGCAATATAACAAATTAACACGCTGCCAAGATTTGCTCATCTACGAACTCCTTACGCTTATAGAACAGTTAACAAGCTTTGCTTTTCCTGTATTTTCCTTGGTTGTCTTGACTCAGAGTATACGCAGTGTTTTTACCAAATAAAATTCTCTGCAGGAGGGAAAAAATTAAAAGACAAATGGTTTGGGAACCAGCCATTCATTCTCAGTTAAATTTCACGGTGACCTGTTTTATGTGTCGCATGTACAACCTAGTACCTCCAATGTGGTAAGACCAGAACAGAACGAGCAGGGGACGCCGGCAAGTCCCGGTGATAAATGCTGCTCATTGTGATGCCGCCTGTTACTATCTCCTCGGGTTAATTAGTTCCCAGATATTACGTAACTCTTTTGTGTATTCATGCATTTCAGAAACCAACAGAAGTCTTGCTATTCAGACAAAATATTTTACAAAGGAAACTGTGTCACTGTTTAGGTCGAAGCCTGTTAAACTATGGTTGTAGTTCAGAAAGCACAAAACAGATTAGACACGAATGAACCCTTTTATCTTCTGACCCAGCAATTCCACCTGTAAGTTAATAATAAAACAGCTTGCACAAAGATTTACTTATAAATCTAGTCTCAGCAGTGTCTTTGACATAAAAAGTTTTATTTATTTATTTATTCTCTACTGTGTCACAGAAGCTACCATACAGCACGTCGTTAGTTTTTGGTGCAGTGTTCCTGATTCTTCGTTTGTGTGTAACACCCAGTGCTCCTTGCAACAGACGTAAAAACTCTGTCAGGTGTCAACAGTGGTGGGACAGTTCCCTGACCGGGTGCTGGATGCCGCGCAGCTCTTAGCCACTCTGCCAGGCAGCTGCCCTTCCCGGGAGAGGGACACACCCCTGCACGCTGGCCAACGCATGCCGAATGACAGCTGGTACTTCACATTGCACAGGAGGGAAGTAGACTGTTTCTACCAAAATAACCAGAAAAGGGCGCCTGGGTGGCTCAGATGGTTCAGAGTCTGCCTTGGGCTCAGATCATGATCCCAAGGTCCTGGGATCGAGTCCCGCATCAGGTTCCCCGCTCAGTGGGGAGCCTGGCTCTTCCTCTGCCTCTGCCTCTCTCTCTGTCTTTCATGAATAAGTAAATAAATAAAATCTTAAAAAAAATAATGCCAATCTTAAAAAAAACAGAAAAGCGAGTTCCATTTGCATACTCTAGCAGTGACAAAGCCTGAAGCACAAACTCCTAGATTACCATTAATGCGTTCTCGGTTTGGGAGAGCAAGGCGATGAACAGTGGCCTCTGCTATCGGCACGTGGAGTTCTCGGTTGCCATCGAAGTTTTGGGACTTAGATTCATTGCTTGTTGGTAGTTTTTTTTTTTTTAATATTTTATTTATTTGTCAGAGAGAGAGAAAGCATGCACAAGCAGGCAGAGGCAGAGAGAGAAGCAGGCTCCCTGCTGAGCAGGGAGCCTGATGCTGGACTCCATTCCCGGACTCTGGGATCGAGACCTAAGCCAAAGGCAGGGGATTAACCAACTAAGCCATCCAGGCATCCACTTGTTGGTAATTCTTAATGTACCACTTTTGAATTCCATTAAAAAAAAGAGGAAGGAAAGATTTGATTGGGTTTACAGTAAGTATATGCATAATTCTTGCCCCTAAAATGTGATACAGGCAGAATTTGGGTTTATTTGGAAAATCGCACCTGTGTTCCTCAAAGCTACAATGGATAAATCTAAGGAATGGATAATTCAGATGACTGGAAATGTGTTATAAAAGCTTTTGCTTTGGAGCCCAAATCTAATGAAGCCAAAATAGGAGCTACTCGTATGTAATCTCCTTCAGTCTGGTATCTATTGAAATGGATAAGTTAAAGTCCATTTCTGTAGATCAGATAGACAAGGCAGAAAAAAAGAGTAAAAAAGACAACCCACATATTCAGTTATTCACAGAAACTGACTTAAATCTATGTTCACATCTTACTGCAGTTTTCATATTGCAGACAAATGAAGCATTTAACAAAATTTAAATCCTTCGCCCCCTTTTTTTTAAACCAACAGCATCACCAACAGGCATCTGCTGAAAGTCTGCCAGAGACGGGGCGCTGGAGGTGTGGCCTGCAGACCAGCTGTGTGCCACTGCCCCAGAGTCTGTCTGTCGGGGGGGAGGTGGCCTTTCCGGCCCCACCCAGACCGACTGAATGACAATCTGCAATTAACAAGATCCCGTGGTTCCTACGGAGGCTGAGGAAGCACTCTGTGCTAGAGCATTTTTCTAGTTCTGGAGACAGCAACAAGGTGTAACACAGGTCCTCTAACTGGAGTATCTAGACCAGGAGGTGAGGAACATCCAACAAAGATACACTATACACGGAGCACAGGCCAAGTGACAGGTGGTAAGTGACGGGTGGTAAGACAATGGTATGATCGTTCAAACGAAGGCAAAAGTTACTCGAAGTTGGGGCAGGCGGTGGTGACGGACAGGAATGACCATGCCTGGAGGAAAGAGGAGAGTACAGTACCCTCCACTCTCCTTTGCATAAATGTACTCTGCAGCAATTTTGTACATTCCACATGCCCAGAGATCTGAGAAATGAGTAGGGTCAAGAGGACCTACTGAGCCTCACCAACTCAGTTATATTGCCCTGAAGAGAGTCAGGCAGCAACGCTTCAGAAAGACAATAGAGTAAGGCATTATAAGAGGTCACATGCTTCATTCCGAAATGTACAGCCTTCTGGGAGGTAGGGCAGGCTGTTTTACCCATTTATACATATTTCTATATATGTACAGATGTATATATATGTATTATACATATTTCTATACATACACATATACATATTTCTATACATTATTTCATTATACATATTTCACTTTCCACATTAAATGTGTTAAATTTAGGTTTAACTTAAAATGTAAGGAAACCTCTTTTTTGTGTGTTTTTTAGTTAAGTTCAATTAGCCAACATGCGGTACATCATTAGTTTCAGATGCAGAGTTCAATAATTCACAGTTGCACGCAAGACCAGTGCTCGCTGCATCCGTGCCCTCCTGAATGCCCATCACCCAGTTACCCCGTCCCTCTACCCAGCTCCCCTCCAGTAACCCTTGGTTTCTTTACCATAGTTAAGAGTCTCTCATGTTTGTCTCCCTCTCTGGTTTCTTCCCATTCAGTTTTCCATCCCTTCCCCTATGGTCCTCTACACTGTTTCTCATATTCCTCATAGGCGTGAAACCACATGATAATTGTCTTTCTCTGGTTGACTTATTTTACTCAGCAAAATACCTCCCAATTCCATGCCTGTCAGATGTAAATGGAAAGATCTCATCCCTTCTGATGGCTGAGTAATCTCCCATGGTTTGTATATAAATACCGCATCTTCGCTATCCGTTCATCCGTCCCATCTCTTCCCACAGTTCGGCTGTTGTGGACACTGCTGCTGTAAACATTGGGGTGCACGTGCCCCTTCGGATCACTACATTTGAATCTTTAGGGTAAATACCCAGTCGTGCGATTGCTGGGTCATTGGGCAGCTCTATTTTCAACTTCTTGAGGAACCTCCATTCTGGGGAAACCTCTTTTTTGAAGCACTACTGAAAGGCGCCCCATGGGAAAGTACAGAATGCTTTTAACAAGAGTCAGTTCCTAAATTATTTGTACTGTGGGGTACCAGTTTCATTATATTTTAATTAAGTCTTTTCAAAAGAATCATGCCTGTACTTACTACAGAGAAGCAATGATTACAGATCTGCTATCTTGTCGCTTACGAAAATCAATACACGAAGGTGAAAGAGTGGCACCTGTCACATGGTTATGTTAAGGGCCCCCAAAGTCCCTCTCTTTGGCCTTCCAAGTGGTAGGACTGTCTC
The DNA here is from genome assembly GCF_020171115.1 of Neogale vison. Taxonomy (NCBI): domain Eukaryota; kingdom Metazoa; phylum Chordata; class Mammalia; order Carnivora; family Mustelidae; genus Neogale; species Neogale vison. Next base: position 32,492,865 of record NC_058100.1, read on the forward strand.
ACCGAGATAAAAATAAAACCTTAATAACAACATCCTGAGAACACCGTGGCTTGTACTGTTCATGCCAACTGTAACCGATCCTGGGCTCAGACCTGGCCCTGGTGTCAGTGGCTTTTACCTACTGAAAGACTGGTAAGGTGGCAGCCTATTTCTTGTCCAAAAATGGTAATTTCCCAGGGTCCCAAGAAGGTTTAAAAATATTTTCTTTCTATCTCAACACAAAGCCTACTGTCTGTAAGTAATGCCACCAGCGGCTGACATTTGAAACTGACAAGCAGCCCGTGTGCAGTAGGGAGATAAGGCCTGGCACTTGCTGCTACCTCCTGGGATTTCAAATGCTAGTGGCTCCAGCTGCTGGCTGTGCCCTACCCCCAGTGTGCACTGCTTCGGGGAGCTCTAGCCCCTCCTTCTGACTGTGATAAGAACATGTCTGATTGGAATAAGATGATTTTTGAAGATATTCAGAACAAGTGACTTCCCCTATGAAAAAAAGGAAAATGGGCAAAGAAAAAAAAAGGTAAAATATTAAGCTAAGAGATCTTCAAGGGTCATTTGGTAGAGAACAGTTAATGCAGTCAAGAAGCAGCAAAAAAAAAAAAATCATGAGGGGGGATTTTTTTAAAAATAAAATGAAAATAAATGAGAGAAAAAGAAGAGACTGAAAGGAAAAACTTTTTGTGAAAGTCATTCAAATAAACACACTGGAAAAGGGTGAAGCAAAAACACTGCTGATAGAAGGAATGGGAAAATGAAAACCAATTAAATGTCAAAAGTACAAACAGACATCCCCCCCCCAAAAAAAAAAAACAAAAGGAAAAGGAAAAGGTCCATTATGGAAGAAAAAAGATAGTCCTCATCAAAAGTTTCCAATCCCTGTGGGACCAAGTTGGCACACACGGAATAAAAGGCAAGGGACAAGAAGCCAGGGGGTGGGAGAGAGAGGGGTACAGAGTACTCAGCCCCAGTAAGATGCTAAGGCCAGAGCGAGCAAAGCCAAAATCCTTGCAGGGAAAACAAAATTCAGAATACTAGGGGAGTCAGGAAAAGTGCCAAATCCAAAAAGGCACACAGGCAAACGTATTTTAAAAAGTTCATATTCCATGGGTGACAGTTTCCCTGCTGGGTTACTGAAATGATGTCATGTAACTAATGTAACATGTAACATGTAACTAATCTTTTGAGACCTATGCCTAGAACATCACTTACTCTCATCTTCGAAGTATCTTTATTGGTACTATTATCACAGACAGCAACTGGAGAGAAGAGACCAGAGCACACCCAACAGGACAATTATATTCTTAGGTGCACTGTGTGTATTCAAAGCATGTTTCTTGCATGATATGCACTTACGACTTGAAGAAATAATACTATTGAGATTCTGAATCATTAAAAAAATTCAAAATGGAACCAGGCTTTACAAAGAGCCCTTGAAATAATAAAATGTGGCTTCCTAAACAAACCAAGTGGAGTGGTCAGAGAACAGAAAGCAGTGAGGAGTCTGTTCAGAGTCGGTGTAAGCCGAGTGAGTGACCCCGGAGAAATCGCTGCATATGCCCACACCTCAGCTTCCTTACAGATAACATGACAAAGACAAAACAGCAGTGTCAGTAGATAACGGTACCTACATCTCACCGATTTATTGTTAGAAGCAGGTAAAGGACTGTATATTTGCTTTACAAATTGAAAAAAATACTTGGGAAAAATAGGTAACTTCTTAAAATAAAAAATATGACTAGCATTTAGAAAAACTGGCTTATGTAATAACTGGAATTCATATTTCATGTTCATGCTCACACTGAACCATGTAATTCTGGATGAATCATTATTTCTCATGTCTGCTAAGCTCCAGCATCATGACTATAAAATTACACAGGACTCAAAAACTGTGAAAAAAATACATCATATATCTTGGAAGTCAAGATTCTTTAAAGAAAAACAAGACAAAAGTAATAAAATGCTTCAAAATCAAAACATATACACAGCAGAAGGAGAGACCTATAGAGCAGGGGAATGAAACTGAGAGCCCAGAAATGAATCCATACATCTCCTGCCCACGGATTCCCAACAACGGTGCAAAAACCACCTAATGGGGAGACAGCACTCATCACAAATGACGTGGGTACAACTAGAGAGCCACAAGGTAAAGAACAAAGCTGGACCCTTACACATGCAAAAAATAACTAAAAGTAGGTAACTATCTAAAAGTAAAAACTGAAATTTTGAAACTTTTAGAAGATGGCACCAGGTAAAACATTCATGACCCTGGATTTGGCAAAGCGTTCATAAATATGACATTAAAAGCATAAGTAACAAAAGAAAGAAACAGATAAATCAGACTTTGTCAGAATTAAAATCTTTTGTACTGCAGAGGACGCCCGCCATGAAGACAGTGAGAAGAATCCACAGAATGGGAGGAAATAGTTATAAATCGGATCTGATAAGCATGTAGTTCTAGAATATATAAAGAACTCTTACAACTCAGTAATAAAAAGACAAAAGACCAATTAAAAATAGACAAAAGGACTTAATTGATAATTTTTCATAGGAAAAAAAATGGCCAATAAGCCCATGAAAAGATGCTTGACATCATTAGTCAACAGCGAAATGCAAATCAGAACCACTGAGATGGCTGACATCAAAGAGTTCATTAAGGGCGCCTGGGTGGCTCAGTGGGTTAAGCCTCTGCCTTCGGCTCAGGTCATGATCTCAGGGTCCTGGGATCGAGTCCCGCATCAAGCTCTCTGCACAGTAGGGAGCCCGCTTCCTTCTCTCTCTGCCTGCCTCTCTGCCTACTTGTGATCTCTCTCTCTGTCAAATAAATAAATAAATAAAATCTTAAAAAAAAAAAAAGTTCATTAAAAACAAGTACTGGTGAGAATGTAGAGAACCGAAACCCTCAGGCAGTGTTAGTGGTGATGCAAAATGGTGTATCTACTTTGGAAAAACAGACTAGCATCTGTTCAAATAATTAAATATAGAGTTACTACATGACCCACAACAGTATTCCTAGCCACACACACAAACTCCCATAACAACGTGCACACAGTGTTTATAACAGCATTATTCATAACAGCCAGAAGATGGAAACAATGCAAACGTCCAGACAGACCGACCGACCCACAAATGTGGCAGAACCATACAACGGGGTAGTACGGGGCCATAAAAGGAACTACTGAGTACATAGTACAACACGGATGAACCTTGAAAACATTACAGTGCAGGAATGAAGCCAGTCGCAGAAGACCACACATTACATGATGCTGCTCATATGAAATGTCTAAAACGGGGAACTCATTAGAAACAGACAGGCCGTCAGTGGTTGCCTAGGCCTGAGGGGCCAGAGGGTAAGAGCAGAAGGTATGGCATTTATTTCTGAGATGATGTTCTAAATGTTCTACAATAGACGGTAATGATTGCTCGAGGGTGTGAATATACTAAAGGCCACTGAATTGTTCCTTTTTAAATGGGTGCGTTGTATTAGGATATGAATTACACCTCAACAGTGCTGTTAAACAAAAACAACCCACAGATATAGAACTTACTCTGTTTTTACAGACTTCATAAAATGACCGTCTTCCTATTCCCCTTCCCTACATTTTTAACCCCTGTGAAAGAATTAATTTACCAGACAGCCTAGGTAATTGTAACACAAAAAAGATGCCCTTCCACTGGCTTAATTTATTATGTAAAATGTGATAAGAACAATAATACGCAAAAATGGCTAAAGCTATATACATGAAGCTACATGTGTGTTATTTCTGTTCTCTCCCAAAGGCAATGCTCCTGCGCCCGGTAAGCCCTGGCCACACACTGTGAGAGAGCAGAAGGTCAGGAGTTACAGGCGTGGCGCTCTAGCCCCCGATGACAATAATCCTGCCAGCTGGTTCCAAGGGTTTACTCTGTGCTGGGGCGTCCCCATGAATGATCTCACCAAGTAGATGTCACTATCATCCCCATTCCACAGATGGAGAACTTCAGGTCTTCAGAGGGTGCATACCTGGACCGAGAGCAAAGCCACTCGTGGTACAGGTGGGACCGGAACTCAGATCACAGCCCGCGATCTTAACCATCTCAATACACTTTATGGGACATATTTTATATAGAAATCAAAACTATGTGCATGATTTTGGAAAGGAAATCTTTCGAAAGATATGATTTACCGGAAGTTCAGCAAAAAAAAAAAAAATCAGAATATTAATTATAGTTGGAAGGAACAGCATAAATCATTCCATTTTATGGCAACTTCATGGCAGTGATAAAGCTGGGATCTGGGGGCTTTGGCTCACTCTTACAAAAGAAGTCCCCAGAATGGTAACTCTCCCAAAGCTATGACTAGTGTAGGACTCATTTGTTCACTCACTTTTTCATTTCAGTCAACAAATGGGTACTAAAGGTCGGCTACAACGCCATGCACTGTGCTGGGCTACAGACTCGAGAAAATCAAAGAGGAACGAACAGTCCCAGTCCTCGAGGGGTTCCAGGTCTGACGGGGAGGGGAGTGGGAAGTCACACACGCGAACGAACAGACACCGTACAACGCACTAAGCGACGCTGGACAAGCATGGCAGGGTCATAAGTCTGCGGGAGGGTCAAGGAAGTTTCACCAAGAAAATCATTAAGTTAAGAGAGAGATTATTGTTCTCCAGGAAGAGGGTAAGGGAATTTACATTGGAATAGTAAGAAATTGCAAGTTCTTTAGAACTGCTTGGAGCGTAGCCAGTGAGAGTAGGAGGCTGAATTAAGCAAGACTTTGTACTCCGCTGTCTGCCGTCTGGAGCCTCGCTGACCGGGAGACCCACCAGTTCAGTTTCCCCCACACGCTGTCACCTCTTCCATCAGGCAGGGATACTCCAAGCCCATACTCCCCTGCCTCAAACATCCAGACAACTACAACAGCCGCCTACACCCTAGAGCCCACCGAAATGATTTAAATGAGCCAATCCTAAGCCTGCTTAGCCTGTCTCCCCTGCCCTTCCCACAGAAATCACAAAAATGCTCTTGCCCACGCTCCCCCTCAACACCTCCAAGGCCTTCTCCCTCCTCACCGAAGTGGAACTACCCACACGGCCCCGCGTGGCATGCTGTGCTCCGGCTGAGCGCAGTCACTCTTCTTGCCGTAGTGACCATCTCGTCTGTGGGCCTCACCACATCTGAACATTAGTAAAACTTACACTTTAAAACAGAGATGCAGAAAGTACTGCCACGTGGTAAGAAAGGACCGAGATCATCCAGGGCCTTGTCTGTGTTGCAAAGCGGTTTTAAGCACTCAGTAAACACTGAAAGCAAAAGGATGGTTTTAAGCAGGGCCATAACATGATCAGGCTGACACTTCAAACAATTACTTGGGGAAGAGAGCAGAGTAGAGGACCCTAAGCTCGCCTCCTCCCCTGGATATGACTAGGTAACACATCAGTCTAAATCAGGCATAAAGGCCTCTGAAGACTGGCAGAAGAAACCCCACTACTAAACGGAGGGAGGAAGCCACAGCAAAGGAGGGAGGAAGGTGAGGACAGTGGTCCGGGACTGAAAGGGGCTGGGGCTGTCTGGTGGGGAGGGAGTCAGTGGTGTAGACAAAGGCAAAAAATAGACTTTTGCACCTGGGAGCCTAGTGGGGGCTGGGGGTATGAATCCCCATAACATTTGAATTTCTGGAGTTGTTACAACCGGGGGGACTTAAAGCCTAGAATTTTAAAAATCAGCAAGCTCAGCTTTGGGAGAGCCCAGAGGGTTTTAAGAAGGGGAGTTCGTCCTTAAAGAGACAGCAGGATAAACAGTCCCTGGGGATCCAGCACGGAACCAGCAGTTTGAAAAACACCAGCGGTAGACAGGAGGGAGAATAATTTACTCACCTCTGGGTATGGCCCAGAGAGACAGGAATCATGGGGTGACCCCTTCAGGGAACAGAGGAGCTGGCAGCCACCATTTCCCGTCCCTGCCCTCCAGCATAAACAAAAGCCACCTGTAGGAACCAGGCACCAACACTCCTTACCTAACTTGGTTGTGCCAACTCCCCCCCCCCCCGCCCCCTACCAGTGCACATCCACAGGTCCGCCCTTCCCAGTCCTACTCCAGTGCTACAGACACTCTCCCTGAGAATATCAGCGCAAATCCTGCCTATACCACATCTCCCAACCTGTGAGTTTTGTGGGACCTCAGTCCCAGTGGCAGCTGGGCAGTTCTCACTTCACAAGCAGACCACGACAGGCTGTTAAGATGCCGGGTACCAACCACTGCTCACAACAGGCAGAGAGAGCCTCTGCAGACCACTGGGCTGAAGGGAAAAGGCCAAGATTCATGAGCACAGCACATGAAACATACACAGGGAACACTCCCGGAATTGTTTCCTGGAGAAAAGGGAACAGTGCAACACAGGACAGTACAAGAACTCTTCTTAAGGCTACTATCAAGAACAAGAGAAGTAGCTACTTGCCTAACACACAGAAACAGACACAAAGAGTTAGACAGAATGAGGAGACAGAGAAATCTGTCCCAAATGGAAGAACATGACCAAATCACAGCAAGAGACTGAACTGAAATGGGTGTAAGTAACATGCCTGATAGAAAATTTAAAGTAACTATCATGAAGATGTTATATATGAACTGCATGGTAACAGTAAATCAAAGCCAGTAATAGATATGTAAAGAATAAAAAGAAAGGAATCCAAGTATATTATTAAAAAAAGCAAACCATGAAAGAGAACAAGAGAAGAAAGGATCAGAGAAAATCTATAGAAACAACTACAACACAAGTAACACAATCACAAAACAAATAATATGATAAATACATCCCTACTCCGACTGGAAAGGGACGAAACACTCCCATCGAATATACAGGGTGACCACAAGACCCACACGCTGCCTACAACAGACTCGTTTCAGACTGAAAGATACCCGCAGATACACAGGGAACAGAAAAATATTTATGTAAATGTGATGTAAATGGCTATCCAAGGAAATCTGGGGTAACAACACTAATCTCAGACAAAACAGATGTTACAACAAAGACTCCAACAAGAGACAAAGGACACTACAGGATAACAAGGGGGACAATCCAACAGGAGGATATAACAATGAAACATATTACGCACTCAACAAGGGAGCACCCAAATACATGAAACAGTTAATAACAAACATAAAGGATACAATCAACAGTCATAGAATAATAGTAGAGGATTCAACACCCCAATATCATCAACGGACAGATCCTCCAAACAAAAAATCAACAAGGAGGGACGCCTGGGTGGCTCAGTTGGTTAGGCGGCTGCCTTCGGCTCAGGTCATGATCCCGGCGTCCTGGGATCGAGTCCCGCATCGGGCTCCTTGCTTGGCAGGGAGCCTGCTTCTCCCTCTGCCTCTGCCTGCCTCTCTGTCTGCCTGTGCTTGCTCTCTCTCCCTCTCTCTCTGACAAATAAATAAATAAAATCTTTAAAAAAAAAATCAACAAGGAAACAATGGTTTTGAATAACACACTAGACCAGGTGTATTTCACAGACATATCCATCTTAAAACAGTAGAATGCATATTCTTGCCAAGGGCACAAGGAAAAGTCTTCAGAATGGATCACATATCGGGCCACAAAACAAGTCTCAACAAATTTTTTAAAAAGTTCAAGTCAACACCATGCATTTTTTCTGACCACAACACTATGAAACTAGAAATCAATCACGAGTAAAAAATCTGGAAAGAGCACAAATACGTGGAAGTTTAAGTAATATGCTACTAAAGACTGGGAAAGAAATCAAAGAAATAAAAAATTACATGGAAACAAATGCAAATGAAAACACTCTGGTCCGAAATCCTTGGGATGCAGCAAAGTAGTTCTAAGACAGAAGCTGACAGCAATACAGGCCTATCTGAAGAAGCAAGAAAAATCAAAAATAAGTACTCAAAACTTACACCTAAAGGAGACAGAAAAAGTTTTTATCTGTACAAAACTCCAAACCCCAAGTCAGAAAAAGGAAGGAAATAATAAAGATTAGAGCAGAAATAAATGATATAGAAACTAAAATAAATAAACAAACAAAAAACCAATAGAAAAGATCAATGAAACCAGGAGCTTTCTTTGAGAAGATCAACAAAATTGATGTATCTCTCGCTAGAGAGAGAGAGAGAAAGAGAGGGAGAGCGAGGACCAAAATAAACAAGATCACTAATGGAAGAGAAGAAATAACACCACAGAAACACAAATAATTGTGACTGAGTATTATGAAAAACTATGCCAACAAACTGGACAAATTAGAAGAAATGGATGAATTCCCTACCAAAACTAAAGCAGGTAAAAACATAATTTGAACAGACCAATTACTAGCAATGAAACTGAATCAGTAATCAAAAAACTCACAAAAAACAAAAGCTCAGGACCAGATGGTTTCACAGGTGAATTCTACCAAATACTTAAAGAAGAGTTAATATCTATTCTTCTCAAACTATTCCCAAAAAAATTGATTAGGAAGGAAAACTTCCAAATTCATTCTATGAGGCCAGTACCACCCTGATACCAAAACCAGATAAAGACACTACAAAAAAAGAGAAGTATAGGCCAATATCTCTCATGAATAAGATGTAAAAATCCTTAACAAAATATTAGCAAACCATATCCAACAATATATTTAAAAAATCATACACCATGACCAAGTGGGATTTATTCCCAGGATGCAAGAGTGGTTCAATATTTGCAAATCAATTAACATGATATATCTTATCAATAAGAGAAAAGATAAAAACCATCTGATCATTTCAATAGATGCAGAAAAAGCAATTGACAAAGTACAGCACCGATTCATGATAAAAACCCTCTGAAAAGTAGGTCTAGAAGGAACAAATCTCAACATAATAAAGGCCATTCATGAAAAACTCACATCATATTCAATGGTGTAAAACAGCTTTACCTTTTCAATACAGTACTGAAAGTCCCAGCTGCAGTAATTAGACCACAGACACAAAATGCATCGAAACTGGAAAGGAAGAAGTGAAAATCTATTTGCAGGTAACATGATACTCTATATAGGAAACCTGAAAGACTCCACTGAACAATTACTAGAATTGATGAATAAATTCAGGAAATCCACAGGCTATAAAATCAATGTGTAGAAATCTACTGCATTCCCATGCACTAATAGTGAAGGAGCAGAAAGTGAAATTAAAAACCATCCTGGGGTCCCTGGGTGGCCTAGTCAGTTAAGCATCTGACTCTTGATTTCTGCTCAGATTATGATCTTAGGTTGCGAGATCGAACCCCACTTCAGGTTCCATGCTCAGTGCAGAATCTGCTTGAGGTTCTCTCTCTTCCTTTCTCTGCCCCCTTCCCACTCATACCCTGTAAGTAAATAAGTAAGTAAATAAATAAATAAAATCTTAAAAAAGAAGAAGAAAACAATCCCATTTATAATTGCACCAAAACCAATGATGTACCTAGGAATAAACTTAACCAAAGAGATGAAAGACCTGTACTCTGTAAAGTATAAAACACTGATGAAAGAAATTCAAGATGGAAAGACATCTTGAAATGGAAAGAAATGGAAAGACATCCTATGCTTATGGGTTGGAAGAACAATTATTAAAATGTCTAAAATACCCAAAACAATCTACAGATTTAATGCCATCCTTATCAAAATAACAACAGCATTTTCCACAGAACTAGAACAAACAATATTAAAATTTGTGTGGAACCAGAGAAGACTCAAACAGCCAAACCAATCTTGAAAAAGAAAAACAAAATTAGAAGTATCACAATTTCAGATTTTAAGTTATACTACAAAGTGGTGGCAATTAAAACAGTATGGTATTGGCATCAACAGAACAGAATAGGAAACGGAGAAATATACCCACAATTACATGGCCAATTCATTTCTGACAAAGGAAGAATGAATATAAAATTGGAAAAAGTCTCTTCAATAAATAGTGTTGGGAAAACGGGACAGCAACATGCAACACAATGAAATTGGACCACTCTCTTTCACCACACACAAAAATACACAAAGTGGATTAAAGATACAAATGTGAGACCTGAAACCATAAAAATCCTTGAAGAGAGCATAGGCAGTAATTTCTCTGACAGTGGCCATAGCAACAGTTTTCTAGATATGTCTCCTGAGGCAAGGGAAACAAAAGCAAAAACAAACTATTGGGACCACATCAAAATAAAAAGCTTCTGCACAGCAAAGGAAACAACCACAAAACAAAAAGGCAACTGAATGAGAGAAGATATTTGTAAATGACTTCTCTATTAAAGGGTTAGTATCCAAAATACACAAAGAACTTATACAACTCAACACCCCAAAAACAAATAATCCAATTAAAAAATGGGCAGAAGACATGAACTGAGATATCTCCAAAGACAACAACATCCAGATGGCCAACAGACACATGAAAAGATGCTCACCATCAGGGAACTACAAATAAAAACTACAATGAGATAGCACCTCACACCTGTCAGAATGGCTAAAATAAAAAACACAAGAAACAACAAGTGTTGGTGAGGATGTCAAAGAAACCATCCCACACTATTGGGAATGCAAACTGCTGTAGTCACTGTGGAAAACAGCATGGAGGTTCCTCAAAAAATTGAAAACAGAACTACCCTATGACCCACGTACTACTGGGTAATTACCAGAAAAATACAAGAACACTAATTCAAAGAGAAGTATGTACCCCTATGTTTATAGAAGCATTATTTACAACACCCAACTTATGGAAGCAGCCCAAGTGTTCAGATGAATGGATAAAGAAGAAAGAAGTTGTGGTATATATATGCACAACAGAATATTATTCAGTCATAAAAAGAATGAAATATTGCCATTTGCAAGGACATAGAAAGGGCTAGAGAGTGTAATGCTAAGCAAAATAAGTCAGAGAAAGACAAATACCATATGATCTCAGCCATATGTGGATTTTAAGAAACAAAGGAGCGAAGGGGAAGAAGGGGGGGGGTACAAACCATTAACAGAGTCTTAAGTACAGAGAACAAAGTGATGGTTACCAGAGAGGCGGGGGGGGGGGGAGGGCGGCGGTAAAATAGGTGGTGAGGATTAAAAAGTGCGCTTAGCACAATGAAAAGTAAAATAAAATAAAAAATTTAAAAATAAATAATAAAAACACCTGTCCCATTAAGTATCGGTACACTGGCATCCCAGATTTCAAAATGCTCCTTTACGCCCAGCCGACACATTTCACTAGTCCTTATTTCAAGTCACATATCTCAATTTTTATCCCTCCCAAAAATGTTCTTTCATACTCTTGCAGTTTTTCTGAGAGCATTTCTCCATTTTGGCCCAAACTCAGATCATTAAGATGAAAGATACGTAAAAAGGAAGTATGACTGTTGCTAACTGTTAATGATACACATTCAGGACTTTTTATCTCAAGATCTCAAAGGGACTCTTCTTGATAGGATTCCATCATCACAACGGGTCTAATGGAATGGAAAACAGCTACAGAGTGCTGTTGGAAAGTCCAGCTCAGAGTCCCAAGGCCATCCTTGACTCGAGAAAGATGAGACAGCATTGTAACACTGAGGGAAACCGCTCAAAAGTTGGTCCATAATCCTAGGTCAACTTTTTCCTAGTCCATTTTCTGAAAATAAAATAGGAAAACTAATGCTAACTACTTCACTTAGTACTTGGAATTCTTGCTGGGGTAAGTTAAAAAATGTGATTGTATCATGTTTTGTGAAGTCATCACAATGCAACACGGCCATGAATTTGTGTCGTTGTAAGAAACAGAAGATGATGGAATTATGGAAAAATGCCAACATGTAGGCAAATCTGGATTCTGGTCCTACTCAACTATTCATTAACGTTGACTTGAGTAAGACTTTCTCTTTCCCAGTGTATAAAGGACAATTTTGTGGGATCCTTTTCATTTACTCAACCAATTGATCATCCGTTTGTCTATCCAGCAAACACACGGTAGAGCTGTGGTGTTCAGTACCACACCGAGCAATGAGGACATCAGGTAGGAGATGGTTCTACTCAGCCACACTCATCTGCCACCAAAGAATCTCAAAGTGCAGCTCTTGACTGAGGATGATGAGAATGAGCAGAAAATACATTCACCATCGTCAACGTGTTCACTAACTTTTTTTTGTAAAATGAGGACAAACATAATTTACCGAACTCGAGAATATTTAGGAATACTCTTCCAGATAGGAAGTCACCTGTATTTAGGCTCCCCGAATGAGAACAACACTCATTTTGAGCTTATTCTGAATCCATCTGTTTAAGTGCCTTACACTTAATCTTCCTAACACTTTATAAAGTGAGTAGTATTTGCATCCCTATTTTATGGATCGATTAGTCCACAGAGATAAATTCAAGGAGACTGGATAGTTTATCCAAGTGTAAATATTTGCACTCAGGCCTGTCTGAAGCTTAGTTTATTTGTATATAAAGTAATTTCAAAGTTCCTGCATTTCTCAGCAAAGACTGCTTCGTATTTGCACAAATCCATATTAGTATTCAAATCACAGATTTAGAAGGTGTAGAATGCAGAAATGGAAGAGATATTACAAACCATTCAGTCTGACCCATTCATTTACAGGTAAAATACAGGTCTTGAAATTAGGGATAAAAATACATATTGAATGAAATGCTACAGGAAGTAAGGGAAAAAGCTGAACTGGGAAAAAGAAATGAGGAATCCTGAATTATTCAGCTTTGTAGTCTTAGTACTTAATACAGTCCTTGGCAACTAGAGAAAACTCACTATATGTCTGGTTGACCAGATTACATTACATGTTACAGATTTTTTATTTTATTTTTTTAAAGAAATTTTTATTTACTTATTTGACAGAGAGAGTGAAAGAGCACTGCTAGGGGGAGGGGCAGGCAGTGGGTGTGGGAGAAGCAGGGTCCCCGCCGAGCAGGGAGTCTGATGCGGGGCTGCATCCAGGGACGCTGGGATCATGACCTGAGCCGAAGGCAGAGGCTTAACTGCCTGAGCCACGCGGACGCCCCACGTGTCACAGATTGTTTAAACCAGAGTTCCCCAAATGGCAAGGGAGGTGTGGGATACTTTCATTTGTTTGAAGCTTACAGTATATAAAAAATGAAGAAATTATAAAACTGTGATACATTTTAGATTTCAATCCTGTTAGCTGACATTTGTAATTATCCCCATAACTCACTTGGATATAAGGCCTTAAAGAACACTTAATCGGGCAGCAGTGTGGATACTGAATTGGTGATGGTGAGGACACTCACCGGGAGGTTATTGTAAAAAAGTGGAAATAACAAAACATCTCAGGGTTTTTCCTTTTTTTGCTCTTGCAATGTTTCATCTATTTTCCACTTAGAAGCCAGAGAGCTAGAAACTAAAACATGTCCCTTCAGGTCAGTCCTCTGCCCAAACCTTCCATGGCCTCCATTTTACTCAAAGAAACCGAAGTCATTTGAGTGGCATCCAACGCTCCGTGCGGTGTTCCTTCCCATCCTTTACAAGCCGACCTCGCTCTTAGCTCTCCCCATCATGGTTGCCCCCCTCCAGCCATGCGGGGCTTCTGGCTTCTTCCAACAGACCGGGCACTTTGCAACTTGGGAACTCCCTGTGCCCGCAAGCCTGGACTCCTAGATGACTGTTACGTTCACTCCCTTCCAGTCTGTATGCAATGGTGCCTTTCCGCGCAGCCTTCCCTGTCCATTCTCTTTAAAAACCCCTTCCTGCAAAGCCCTATTTTCCCTCCCTGCTTTGTTTTCCCCTGCACCATCATAACTAGAACATAATTTCTGCAAGGGCAAGGTCTGTTGCTTGTTTTGAGTACTGTTCTATCTCCAAATCTAGAATGGTACTCAGTTCAGAATAGGTCCCCCCAAATATTTATTGAGTAAAGGAACGACTGAATGGATGAATTACGCTACGCAAGTATGAAGCTGAGACAGATGTTGAGAGCATAAAAGTAAGAACGGGCTGCGAGTCCTACAAGTTCTCAGAGGCTTGGAACAGGGAGGGTGGAGGATTCAGCTAGGGAAGGGAAGGGAAGGGAAGGGAAGGGAAGGGAAGGGAAGGAAGCTGCAGGACTGGGCTACTACTTGTCTTCTACCTCCTGGGGTCCTTATTTGACCCTGTGTATCTTCCTGTAAAACAAGGGTCTTAATTTGTCTTGTGCTCAGCACCTCTTTGGCGGTCCGATGAAGTCCAAGAACGCTTCTCAAAGCAATGTTTCCAAATGCATCAAACACATAGCATTACAAAGGAAACTATTATGCAATACGATTTACAACTTTTTTTTTAAAAGATTTTATTTATTCATTTGACAGACAGAGATCACAAGCAGGCCGAGAGGCAGACAGAGAGAGAGGAGGAAGCAGGCTCCCTACTGAGCAGAGAGCCCGATGTGGGGCTCGATCCCAGGACCCTGGGATCATGACCTGAGCCGAAGGCAGAGGCTTTAACCCATTGAGCCACCCAGGCACCCCAATTTACAACTTTTTTAAAAGTTGTGACACAATGATATAATGTGCGTCTTATTCAGGTAATCTTATCATGTAACATGATAAGAAATGTTTGTGGTTTCTACTGCAAAGCCCAGGGATGGCTCCTACAGTGGTTTGTTGCTTCTATTTACAAGAATGCTTAATCTTCAGCCAGAGATTAGTGAAAAGAAGTACACTTTTTTTTTTTTTTTTTTTTTCTCATTTAAGTTCACGAAGCCCTGAATTCTGTTCTCCAAAACTTCAGGTGTCTGGAGACAGCGGGACAGGAAGGCCTGCTCTAGAGTCCGTCTCAGGCTACACTCAGGAGAGAAGGAGACCAAAGTGAAGGACCCCTCCACTCCCTCAGCACCAGAAAGGCGTGAGACAAAACTAAAACTATTTTTCCTAATTCCCTTAAAGGTAGATAATCCTTTTCACTCTAATTAGAAAACAAGACTAAAAATGCAATTATTTAGGAGTGTTAGAATATCAGGATGAATGAGGTTCAGTAACAGGACACATGGTTACTTTCCAACACTGATAAGAAATTCCAAAGCACAGAAGTTCAGAAGCCTCAAAATCCACACAAAGATCCACGACAGCAGTACAAGTGCTGAATGACTAGAAATAAGATAAATTTTGAAATTCATGTTTACGTAGCTCTGTTTATCTTTCTCACTTCCCTAAGAAGTAAAAGCTATGCTTCCAAGTTCTTTATGCTCTCTTCATGGACCCTGCAGGCAGCTTAGCAAGAATTATGGCTTGGAATTTCTTCTTATCCTGACTGTCATCTCTAACTTTTGGCAACAAAGTTGGAAAATACTTGATACTAGAGGCCTCTCTGGAGATTCACTATGCATGTTGGCACTTGACATGTTCTAGGGTCCTGCAGTGGAGACATTTACTTAACTTCATTTAAGCCAGTATTTCCCAGTCTTATTTGATCATAAACTTTTTCCCCACTTGATGCAACTGTGTAATCACTATCACAGTAAGACGGGCAACATGAAAGGAACCTTCAGAAGCCTGATGAGCTGAGGTGAACGCTGGGAAGAGGAGAACGGGGGAACGGTTATCAGCAAACTTTTCAGAAGTCTACATACATAGCTGTAAACTCAAGTGACAGCAAAATCTCTTGGTAGGTAAGAAAGGCACATTTCCAGTCTAATCATTTCTGTAGCTTTGAAACTAGAGAGGCCACATCATTAATGATTCAATCAGCACTTCGTTTGCATTCCGCGCGAGACTAAATGCAGCACCTCGGTGCGCGGCTCCCCGGCAAGCAGTGAATTACGGGAACTGACAGGAAGGCTCAAAGGCAGACACTGGAAACAATCTCAGTGTCCAAGCATGACCTTTAATGGCGCAGATCACATTTACGAGAGAATAAAGTAGTAAAAACACATCTATAGAGTTACAGGCTTAGGAAAAATATTATTAGCTGGATTTCAACTCTATATGGTTTTCAAGAATGTGTTTTCGTTATCCATCTGTTTTTGGATCCTAATCAAGTAATTCCACCCACTTCCGAATCCCCAATGCAGAACTAACAAGAAAGCAACACCTGCTGGTTACAGCAGGGTGACATACAGCATTTTTGTTTTTATAAAACTTGAGTTAAAAAAAGCTTCAAAATTAAAATTAACATTGAAGGGGCTGCGGAAGAACCCACGACTGCCACACTACTTCCTTCAAGAGCAAACGAAACAGACGGACTCGACAACTTTTCCATCAAAGTCCAAAGGGTTCCACATTTACTAAAAGCTGATAGGTACCTCAGTAACATAGTTAAACCCAAGATCAAATGCTTTTTTTTTTTTTCCCCATTCCTGTCTCCTACTTTTGAGAATAAAAGCTATTAGTCTATAGCTCAGGAAGAACATTTAAGTAGTGAATCCACTTAAACAGGCTTTGGTGTTTTAATCACTGTTTCTGGATCTCTTCCAAAAATATAAGTCTTTTCCATCACAAATTTGTTTATCTGTACTTAGCTGCTTATGCTCACTTCCAAATCACCAAGTTCTGCAAGCTCTCCTTCCAGAAAGTATCTCAAAACCCGTCACCTCCAATGATGGTTATATAAACCTGGGTCTCGTCATCTCCAGTCGGAATGACTTCATCTGCTTGGACCAGCTGTTCACACGCTAGTCAGTGATCCTCTAAAATATAAATGCAATCTCACCAATGCCCCATTTACACTCTGCCACAGAATCTCCCACTTCTTGAATGAACACGAACTAGTCAATGTGGCCTCATAACCTGGTCTGAATGATCTCTTCAATCACCGTCTAGGCCACCCTCCACTCTGCAATGAAGACAGAGCCAGACTGGACTCCTCTGCATTCCTAGAAGGGGCCAGTTCTCCCCAGATGCGGGGCTTTCCCACACAGCTGTTCTCTATGCTCCAGATTTTAGAATAAATGAGAATCTTTAAGGAATCCCTTCACTCCAGGTCAGCTAAACCTCCTGTTACAAGCTCTTGCTCAAAGAGCACGCTCTGGTACAGCACTTAGCGTGGCAGTGAATGCACGTGCGCATACACTCATTTCCTTCATGAACAAACTCCTCATTAGACCGTCAGTTCCCTGGGAACCAAGCTAACGTCTATCATCTCACTGCTGGCGCCCATGGTGTATTCAAGATTTTTAGTGGAATGAAATAAATCTGAATCAATAAAAACGGAGGTAAAATGGCAAAGAGCTCTTAAAGTGTAATTTATTTCTAATACACCCTAAGTCTATACCACAGTGAATCTCTGGAAGCTTTATTTGCAAACAAGACTTTCCTGTATTATCCATGACACTGGAAGATGTGCGCGTGCGGGTGTGTAGCTTTATCAGTAATACACACAAACTCACACACACACACAGAAGCCACAGTACCATAACCTGGAACGCCTTTTCCACCATATGATTGCCAACACTGAATTCTATCTATCTTTTTTAAGTTTTGCCCATCTCACTGGTTTAAGAGAGCAGTACCATCTGCTTTGATACGTATTTCATGGATTAATAGGGCTGAGCATGTCACAAGAAACAGGCATCTTTTCTGTAAATTGTTACCCATTATCCTTTTTCTTTTTGTTCTTTTCTCTTTGTCTTCCTCAAGTAGGAAAGGATGACCAACTCCTCTTTAAATACATCCCATGTTTAATAAAGGAGACTAAGAACGAGTACTGAAGAAATGCCCCTGCTCTTCAGCTGCCAGACGGTCCAAAGAGATCTAGATGACTGTTCAGCCCTGGCCGAGAGACCCACCCCGGTCAGAGAGATCCAGGGGAAATGATTCATTATTTGCCAACACAGTTGCCACATTAAAGTGGCTAAATCTTTTTGAAAGAAAATATCTCCATATACAGGAAGTTCTGTTAACTAGTCTGTCGTTAACAGCCTCTCCAGATTACCTAGTCCCACACATTCATTCCCTTTGGAATACACACTGCTTGGAGGTAGGAGCGCAAGGGTGTTCACAGCAGTAAGCTACTTTCTGGTATGCACAAGCATACCTCCAGGTGATCTGTACAAGCAGTCCTACTTAGCTACTGAGAATTTCAAAACTGAATTAAGAGATCAGAAAACCTTAGTCCTCATTAGTTTTTAAAAGCTGTGAGACAGACCAAGCGTGGAGGATTTGGGTGAGAAAGTACTCTTCAAGATGAAACCCAGAAGGAAATGCTAAAAGCAAGTGGTCTGAAAAGGGAGCTTCTATGAATTAAATTGGGCAGATGCCCTAGAAAAAAAAGGCAGCACTATTACCCACCATTAGTCCTTTTAAAAAGCTTAGCAGCATCAGGAAGGATGAATACCCAACTTTTGTTAGGCATGGACGGGACTGGAGGAGATTATGCTGAATGAAATAAGTCAAGCAGAGAGACTCAATTATCATACGTTTTCACTTACTTGTGGAGCATAAGAAATAACACAGAGGACATGGGGAGCAGGAAAGGGAATTGGGGTAAATCGAGAGGGAGAGACTGTGGACTCTGAGAAACAAAGTGAGGGTTTTGGAGGGAACGGGGGTGGGGGCATGGATGAGCTTAGTGGTGGGTATTAAGGAGGGCACGGATTGCATGGAGCACTGGGTGTGGTATGTAAACCATGAATCTTGAAAAACTGAAAAAAATAAAATTAAATTAAGATGGTAAAAAAAAGAAATACATAAAAGAGCTAAATTTTGCTCACAAAAAAGGAAAACAAAAAACAAAACAAGACAAACAAAAACCTTAGCAAGTCCTTTTCTACGGTGTTCTCGGAGCCTGGTGAACAATGTGGCAGCCTGGTTACACATGCCTACCGAACCTGCAGTGGCTCCTCCCCCAAGATTGGATTCGTTGCCATTTCTAAAAGGATAATAGGTCGAGGGTGCCTGGGTGGCTCAGTGGGTTAAGCGTCTGCCTTGGGCTCAGGTCATGATCTCAGGGTCCTGGGATTGAGCCCCACATCGACTGGGCAGGGAGCCTGCTTCTCCCTCTGCCTCCTGCTCCCCTGCTTCTCCCTCTGCCTGCTGCTCCCCGTGCTTGTGCTCTCTCTCACTCACTCACTCTCATTCTATCTCAAATAAATAAATTAAATGTAAAAAATAAATTAGTAAAATTTTTAAAATGGTAATAGGTCCAAGTTAAATGATCTTAAGAACATCAAAGATCCTTTGACTAGGAAAAAAACACTAGGTATTAGGTATGGCTTGCTTCTTAGGATTATTTTATTTGACAAGAAAGTAAAAACTCTTTGTAACTTTCCCCAGGTCCATGTCAACAAAGAGAGGTGTTATTTATCTTACCGCATAGGGAAAAGTGACAGGATTCATGTCAAACTGGAAGAAATAAAGAGATGATTCACTGTTTCCAAGGTTGTCAAACACTGGCTTAGCACCTTATTTTGAGCTCTGGAAAGTAGGAGCACAACTGGGAAGAAAGATACTTGCTCTGAAGGTCGGCTACGGCATTAGCCTAAACAAATAACAATACTGACAGGTACCCTGAGAGATCTAGACGAAGAATTAGTGCTTCTTGCCCACAATAATAACATCGTCAACTGATTCCTGGAAGTGGACTAGGAAGTGAGTTAAGTGGGAGAGCTCTGTTACAGTTTCACTGAGAAGGTTACATTTGAACAGAGACTTGAAGAAGGTGAGAGAGTTAGCCATGCCGCTCCCCGGTGAACAGCATTCTACACCGAAGGACAGCCTGCGCAAAGGCCTCAGGGCAGGAGCCTCCTGATTCAAGGGTCATGTGTTTGGCCTAGAAACTTCTTTCATATTGTGTCGATCATATCACAGGAGAAGAGACAGCCATTTGCCACAGATAATAATTTTGCTTAAAAATCAGCACAAAATAACAAAATAATGAAAACTCAAAATTCATTATGATTTGACACTCATTAGGGTTATTGCTAGATAGGCCAAACTGATTTACAGAAATTTCAAAAACCTGGCCATGCGTCCTCTAAGAAACTGTGTTCATCAAAACATATAGTAAGATTCAACACCACAGAGTTTCTTGCCATCACTGAATCAGAGATAGGTTTGTGGGTCCTACTCTCAGGGGAACCTCCTTATCCAAGAATTCAGGCTTTGAAATTAGAATTCAAATCTGTTCCGTAACTGTGGGACATCACCTCTGAGGACCCCAGTTTCTTCATCTGTAATTTGGAATAAATCACAATAATCACACAAGACTGTTGGGAGAGTCCAATGACATTACAGCACAGCGCTTGGCCTGCACGAATACTTAAAACAGCATTACGGAGCACCACTTTCCCCTGTCAAATATCACACGTTTAAACGGCTGGCTCACATAAAGATTTTAAATCCAGTAAAACTGACAGACTTTGATACATGGTATGATGAAAAAATACTTGTAATAACTGAGGAATGCTGCTAGCATATGTAATATTCTTGTTCCCAAGAAAGAATTTTACTCTGTGAATCTTTTCATTTACTTCAGTGAGTCAGCAAAGAAATAAATGGAGTACCAAGAGCAACTTACAAGAACTTCAAGGGTCAGTTATAGGAAAAGAAAGGAAAATTATATTTTTAAAAAAAGTGAAAGGGGCTAAAATCTATAAATATAAAAATTATGAAAGTAATAAAAATAGTAGACCAAAGGAGGCAGAAAACAATACACTATTAAGCCAGCTAAAAATAATCATATAATTTTTAAAACATAAGATCTAGAATAAAATCCTAGAGGACTAAAAAGATAAAGTAGGTAATAGTATAAATTCCTTGAGTTTTAAAAATTCCTTAGACTAAAGGAACAAAGCAAGTTGTCTAGAGCAGCCACAGTCCAAAGCAACTTCCTGTGAGGACAGAAATGTCCTGTCATCTATGTTATCCAGTGTGCCAGCCTTTAGCTACATGGGGGTACTGGGCACTTGGAATGTGGTAGTGTGACTAAGAGATAAAAATTTTGTTTAATTGAAATGAATTTAAATTTAACTAGCCGCATGAGGCTACCGTTGCGGGCAGCACCCCTGTGGACAGAAACTGCTTCACAGCCCAATTCCGAGACAACCTTCCACAGGGTTAAGAGGTGGTTCTTTGGGCGCCTGGGTGGCTCAGTGGGTTAAGCCTCTGCCTTCGGCTCAGGTCATGATCTCAGGGTCCTGGGATGGAGCCCGCATTGGGCTCTCTGCTCCGCAGGGAGCCTGCTTCCTCCTCTCTCTCTCTCTCTGCCTGCCTCTCTGCCTACTTGTGATCTCTGTTAAATAAATAAATAAAATATTTTAATAAAAAAATTTTAAAAAAAAGAGGTGGTTCTTTCCTCAGCTACTGCCCTGTGTCTGTTGCCCCCCCACCCCTAGTCTTTGAAGAATTGCAACTTGCAAGCAAGAAGCCTAACAGCACTACACACGTGAGGCTGAAATGACGTACCTTCATTCAGTCTTTGACTCGCTAGAAAAGGGAAAAGTTTTCCCCATATATTCTACCTGATACAAAAATAAACTTTTAACGGAAGAAAATCATGTTAAAATGACTCAGTTCCATCACTCTCTGCCCCCAACACAAGCTCACTGAAACAGTCCTAACCCCTTAGGGGTCAAGAGCGCTTCTGTGTGCTCCCACAGCGCCCACGGTGGCTCCGTAGCCCATCACACGCTCTGTCTGGTTGTTACTGCCCCGCCTCCCAGGAAAAATGCCTGAGAGCAGACACTGCATCACTCAGTGTCTAAAACTAATGAGGTGACTCAGTGTCTGCTGAGTGTATCCGCGATGTACATTCCAATGCATCTCACCGAGTAACATGTTACATGAACGAGCTGAATATACCAAGCTTATCGACCGAGCCACCCAGGCGTCCTAGACTTAAATTTTAGAAATACTGTTCTGAAAAATCCCTCACACACCCAGCCTCTAGACTTGGGTCTTTTTGCCCAATTCTAGCCTCTGCTGTGGCTTGAGTTCTCGCTCATTTTACTTCCTACTCTCAAGTCACTAGGCATTTCTTAATAGTTCAGCGAGAGAGAGAGAGAGAGAGAGAGAGAGAGACGTCTGCTTTCTCGACACAGTCCACCCAGCTTCACCTGCCTACCAGAGAGGAAACCCATATAACCTACTTCCAGCCTGAAAAGAAAGACTAGCATTGGCAGTCATTAAAATGTTAATTTTGGTGGTGGCTGTTGTTTGAATTTCTATTATACCCAACAGGAGAGCAGCCTGCCTCAAGGCTTCTCAAAAACAGGCAAGCAACCCCAGGAAAGGAGAAAAACCTTCTGCAGAGAGCAACACTGGGCTTTTTCCCAATCAAAATGAGCGGCCCCAACCCTTATCACCAATACCACTGGAAAGGGAGGTGGGGGAAGCAAGAAACCAAGACTGCAGATAGTGTGAGAGATACCACTTTGGAAAGGAACTGCTTTCTTAAGATAAGTACCCTCAATCTCAAAAACAATTCCTCTTCCTAGAAAAGTAAAGTTTCTTGACCAAGATCCAGACCTTCCTGTGGGAAGGAACAGAGAAGGCAGATGGGAAGAGCGTTGCTCTCCCATTAGAGGCTCAAACTGTGCTCTCTCACCCTATAGTGATAAGTAGGATTTCTTCGTTTTTTCTGGAACCTTCCCTCTTGGCTTAGCCAAATTTTACTTCGTCTTTATATCGCTCCAGGTATCGTTTCCTCAGGGAAGTCCTTCCTAAATAGTCTTCCCTGGGCCCCCATCTCCCATCTCTTCTCTTTATCGTACCTGACTGAAATTTATTTGCTTGATTCTCCCATTAAACTGAGGGCTCCTTGAGGGTCCCAGCTCTGGACTACTCATCTTTGAATCCCTAATGAGTAAATATGACATCAGGTTCATGGCAAGTCTTCAGTATGTGCTTAACTCACGAATGTGGAGGAATAGCTGAGAGGAACAAGTTAATATTTACCATAAACTGCCCATTCTGAAATGTGTTTTAATATGACGGAACATGTTCTAAAATGTTCTCCTTATTCTCCTATCATTTTCATCCTCATCCTTCAAGAAAGATTTATGTAAGTCATAATTTTAAGTCCTTACTTATATTTCAATTCTGCACCTTTTCCCGACCTCTACACTTGAGCTTTCAATCACATTTGCTGTTCTGGCATCCCAGAACTAATTCCTGTGGAAGTTTAAGTTATAAAGCAAATAAAATTGATTTTTAAAATTGACTAATTTTTTAAAAGATTTTATTTATTTATTTAACAGACAGAGATCACAAGTAGGCAGAGAGAGGAGGAAGCAGGCTCCCCACTGAGCAGAGAGGCAGATGCGGGGCTCTATCCCAGGACACTGGGATCATGACCTGAGCCGAAGGCAGAGGCTTTAACCCACGGAGCCACCCAGGCGCCCCTACAATTGACTAATTTTTAGATTTAAAATTGAAGCTATTTTATTGGAGGGAGGTGGAAGCAGGTTAATTGCACTTCTCAACTTTTCTAACTCAATGCATCTTCCATTTAAAAATTCTTTTAAATGAATATGAATATGTCAACCCTTAGTTACAGTTTGTTCTTAAGAGCTATCATGCAACAATGGGGCAAAGTTTTTGGAGTGATCTACCAGCTCAGTTTTCCCAGGAATGAAGGATTTCTAAGTACTCTGCTCTTTGGGTACTAATTTGGGAGAGTCCTGGGCAAACTAGGACAGTGTTGGTCACTCTCACTGTATACGACATAAGATAAGTGGGTTTGTTTTGTTTTTCTGTAAAAAAAAAAGTGATTCTTCACTAAAAGCATGATGATTTACAATAGAATTACTTTCCATTGCTAAGTCACTTAACAGGTATTGTAATTAATTACTATCACAGCATTTTTACATAATACTGTAAAATTCTTATACTTGGAATGCTTTTAATTTTCTTATTTTAAAAATGCACTTAAGATATTTAATACTCTTCTGAAATGTATTTTTATTTTTGTATTTTTTTATCTTTTTTAAATTTATTTTTTATTTATTTTCAGCATAACAGTATTCATTATTTTTGCACCATACCCAGTGCTCCATGCAATCCGTGCCCTCTCTAATACCCACCACCTGGTACCCCAACCTCCTACCCCCCGCCCCTTCAAACCCATCAGATGGCCCTTCTTTTTATATTTTTATATTTTCTAAGATCAATGAAATGCTTATTAAATAATTAAGTTGATTACCGTAAGAAAAATGTTTCTTGAAGTTTTAGTAAAAACTAAGAACAGAAATTCTTCACCTGCTTTAATCTGTGAATATGCATGTGATCTCTGGACCAGGATAAATGCCTTCTCTAACTAGTCAAATACTGAACTGACAGCGAACAGGGTGCTCATCTTCCACTTATCTTATAAGTTGATGGAGATGAAACGAACAGAGGGGACAGAATTCTGTTTTGTTCTATTTCCATCTCCTAGAACTAAGGATTCTGCCCTTCCCTAGGATTCCTCCAGTTTTAATCTTCATCCACTCATCTACTCAAGATAAAAAGAAAAGCAAATGGTAAGCCACCTAACGAACAACACCTAGCTACTTCTCAGCATGCCCACCACTGCCCTCCTGGTCCAAGTCCCCAAGTCATCTTGGGTCCAGATTACAACTTCCACCTTTATCTACCTGTAGGCTATTCTTAGCCCCCCACCCATTTTTATGTTTATTTACTTATTATTATTATGTTAGTCACCATGCAGTTCATCATTAGTTATTTGCATATAACACCCAGTGCTCATTGCAACTCATGCCCTCCTTAATACCCACCACTGGGCTACCCCATTCTCTTCCTCCCCACCTCTGAAACCCTAAAATTGTTTCTTGGAGTCCATAGTCTCTCATGCATGGTTCATCTCCCCCTCTGACTTCCTTCCCTTCCTTCCCCTAAAATCCTCTATGCTATTCCTTATGTCCCATAAAGCCATATGATAATGGTCTTTCTCGGATTGACTTATTTCACTCAGCATAATCCCTCCAGTTCCATCCACGTTGATGAAAATGGTGGGTGTTCATCATTTCTGATGGCTGCGTAATAGTCCATTATATATATGAACCAGAATTTCTCTATCCATTCATCTGCTGAAGGGTATCTTGGCTCCTTCCACAGTTTGGCTAGTGTGGACATTACTGCTATGAACACGGTGGTACATGTTCCCCTTCATTCACTACATCTGTATCTTTGGGGTAAATAACCAGTAGTGCGATTGCTGGCTCAAAGGCTAACTCTATTTTTAACTTTTTGAGGAACTTCCACACTGTTTTCCAAAGTGGCTGCACCAACCTGTGTTCCCACCAACAGTGAAGAGGGTTCCCCTTTCTCCACATTCTCTCCAATACCTGTTGTTTCCTGTCTTATTAATTTTTGCCATTCTGACAGGTATAAGGTGGTACCTCAGTGTGGTTTTGATTTGGAATTCCCTGGTGGCTAATGATGATGAACATTTTTTCTTGTGTCTGATAGTCATCCGTATGCCTTCACTGGAGAAGTGTCCATCCATGTCTTCCACCCATTTTTTGGATATTATTTGGTTTTTGGGTGTTGAATTTGAAAAGTTTTTTTTTTTTTAAAGATTTTATTTATTGGGCGCGTGGGTGGCTCAGTGGGTTAAGCCGCTGCCTTCGGCCAGGTCATCATCTCAGGGTCCTGGGATCAAGTCCCACATCGGGCTCTCTGCTCAGCAGGAAGCCTGCTTCCTCCTCTCTCTCTCTGCCAGCCTCTCTGCCTACTTGTAATCTCTCTCTGTCAAATAAATAAATAAAATCTTTAATAAAAAAAAAAAGATTTTATTTATTTACTTGACAGACAGAGATCACAAGTAGGCAAAGAGGCTGGCAGAGAGAGAGAGGAGGAAGCAGGCTTCCTGCTGAGCAGAGAGCCCGATGTGGGGCTTGATCCCAGGACCCTGAGATGATGACCTGGCCGAAGGCAGAAGCTTTAACCCAGGCTTTAACCTGGGCGCCACCCAGGCGCCCCTGAAAAGTTCTTTACAGGTCTTGGATACTAGCCTTTTATCTGATAAGACATTCACAAATATCTTCTCCCATTCTTCAGGTTACCTCTTAGTTTTACTGACTGTTCCCTTTGCTGTGCAGAAGTTTTTTATTTTGACAAAGTCCCAAAAGCTCATTTTTGCTTTCGTTTCCCTTGCATTTGGAGACGTGTCATGAAAGAAGTTGCTGTGGACGATATCGAAGAGGTAACTATGTTCTCCTATAGGATTTTGATGGATTCCTGTCTCACACTGAGGTCTTTCATTCATTTTGAGTTTATCTTTGTGTATGGTGCATGAGAATGGTCAAGTTTCATTCCTCTGTATACAGATGTCTAATTTTCCCAGCACCATTTACTGAAGAGACTGTCTTTTTTCCACTGGGTATTTTTTCCTGGTTTACCAAAGATTAGTTGACCATAAAGTTGAGAGTCAATTTACTCTACTCTGTTCCATTGACCTATGTGTCTGTTTTTGTGCCAATACCAAACTGTCTTGGTGATCACAGCTTTGTAATATAGCATGAAATCAGGCAACGTGATGCCCCCAGCTTTTTCTTTTTCAACATTTCCCTGGTGATTCAGGGTCTTTTCTGCTCCCATATAAATTTTAGGATTGTTTGTTCCAGGTTTTTGAAAATGCCAGTGGTATTTTAATACGGATGGTGTTGAAAGTGTAAATTACTCTTGGCAGCATAGACATTCTGACAATGTTTATTCTTCCAATTCATGAGCATGGAGTATTTTTCTATCTTTTTGTGTCCTCCTCATTTTCTTCCATTAAGTGTTCTGTGAGTCCTAGAGTACAGATATTTTACCTCTTTGGTTAGGGTTATTCTAAAGTATCTGATGGTTCTTGGTGCAACTGTAAATAGGCTCAACTCCTTAATCTCTCTTTCTTCTGTCTCATTGTTAGTGTATAGAAATGCAAATGATTTCTCTGCACTGATTTTATATCCTGCCACATTTTACCAATTTTGGGGTGGAATCTTGGGTTTTCCAAATAAAGTGTCATGTCATCTGTGAAGAATGAAGTTTGACTTCTTTTTTGCCAATTCAGATGCCTTTTATTTCTTTTTGTTGTCTGATTGCTAGGGCTAGGCCTTCTAGTACTATCTTGATCAACAGTGGTGACAGTGGGCATCCCTGTCATGTTCCTGACCTTACAGGAAAAGCTCTCAGTTTTTGCGTGTTAAGAATGATGTTTGCTGTGGGCTTCTCAGATATGGCTTTTATGAAATTGAGGAATGTTTCCTCTATCCCTACATTCTGAAGAGTTTTAATCAGGAAAGGATGCTGTACTTTGTCAAATGCTTTTTCTACATCAATTGAGAGGATCATATAGTTCTTGTCTTTTCTCTTACTGATATGTTCTATCACACTGATTGATTTGCAAATGTTGAACCACTCCTATATCCCAGGAATAAATCCCACCTGGTTGTGATGAATAATCCTTCTAATGTACTGTTGGATCCTACTGGCTAGGATCATGTTGAGTATCTTGGCATCCATGTTCATTGGAGATATTGGTCTGTGGTTCTCCTTTTTGATGGAGTCTTTGCCTGGTTTTGGGATCAAGGTAATACTGGCCTCGTAGAACAAGTTTGGAGGTTTTCCTTCTGTTTCTATTTCTAAAACAGCTTCATAAGAATAGGTTTTATTTCGTCTTTAAATGTGTGGTAGAATTCCCCTGGGAATCTATTTGTCCCTGGACTCTTGTTTTTGGAAGGTTTTTGATTACTGCTTCAGTTTTGTTACTCCTTATTGGTTTATTGAGATTGTCAATTTCTTCCTGTTTCAGTCTTTGTAGTTTGTAAGTTTCCAGGAAGGCATCGATTTCTTCCAGTTGCTTACTTTATTGGCATATAGTTGCTGATAACAGTTGTAATAATTGTTTCTATTTCCTTGGCGTTAGTTGTAATCTCTACCCTTCCATTCATAATTTCATTAACTTGGATCCTTTCTCTTTTCTTTTGGATAAGTGTGGCCAGTGGTTTATTGATCTTATTAATTCCTTCAAAGAACCAGGTTCTAGTTTTGATCTGCTCTACTATTTTTCTGGTTTCTATTTCATTGATCTCTGCTCTAATCTATTATTTCTCATATCCTGATTAGTTAAGGTTTTATTTGCTGTTCTTTCTCCAGTTCCTTTGGGTGTAAAGGTTAGCTTATGCATTTGGGATTTTTCTACTTTTTTGAGTGAAGCTTGGATGCTATGTATTTATCCCTTAGGACAGCATTTGCAGTATCCCATTGGTTTTGGACTGATATGTTTTTGTTCTCATTGGTTTCCATGAATTGTTTAAGTTCTTCTTTAATTTCCTGGTTGTCCCAAACATTCTTTAGCAAGATACTCTTTAGCTTCCAAGTGTTTTAATTCCTTCTAATTTTTTTTTTCTTGTGATTGAGTTCTAGTTTCAAACACTATGGTCTGAAAATATGCAGGGAATAATCTCAATCTTTTGGTATCAGTGAGTCCTGATTTGTGACCCAGTATGTGGTCTATTCTGGACAAAGTTCCATGTGCATTCATGAAGAATGAGTATTCTGTTGTTTTAGGGTGGAATGTTCTGTCTCTATCTACAAGGTCCATCTGGTCCATCATGTGTCATTCAAGCTCTTGTTTTTTTGTTAATCTTCTGCTTAGACGATCTGTCTATTGCTGAGAGTGGAGTATTGAGGTCTCCTACTATTAACATATTACTATCAATATGATTCTTTATTTTGGTTAACAGCTGGCTTATGTAGTTGGCTGCTCCCATGTTGGGGGCATAATTATTTACAATTGTTAGATCTTCTTGTTGGACAGACCCTTTAAGAATGATATAGTGGGAGCGCCTGGGTGACTCAGTGGGTTAAGGCCTCTGCCTTTGGCTCGGGTCATGATTCCAGGGTGAGGAATCGAGCCCCATATTGGGCTCTCTGCTCAGCAGGGAGCCTGCTTCCTCCTCTCTCTCTGCCTACTTGTGATCTCTGTCAAATAAATAAATATAATCTTAAAAAAAGAATGATACAGTATCCTTCCATATCTCTTGCTATAGTCTTTAGCTTGAAATCTAGTTTATCTGATATGAGAATTGCTACTCCATCTTTCTTTTGAGGTATGCTGACATGAAAAATTGTCCTCCATCCCTTCACTTTCGGTCTGAATGTATCTTTACGTTCAAAATGAGTCTCTTGTAGACCCTTTAGACTAATCTTAACACAACAGTCACAATGATCCTTTTAAAAGTCTAATTATGTCACCATTCTGCTCAAACTCTTCAAAATCTTAAGAGTTTCACACAGTGCAGAGCTTAAAGTCATTATAAGGGTCTACAAGATCTGTCCCAGCCCCCTTCCCTCTGATCTTATGCCCATCTTGCTCATTCCTACGGGTTTCTGGATTATGTCAATCACCCTTCTCTCCCATTGTCTGTTTGCTCCTCTTATGACACCCTTCCTCTGGAAAGTCGCATGGCTTACTTTTTTATTCCTTTAAGCCTTTTCTTAAATACCACTGTCTCAGTGAGACCACCTCTGCTGATGACGCCAATTTAAAATAGAAATATATATATATATATGTCTATGTATATACACACACACACACACACACACACACACATATTTCCTTAACTCCAACCCCCCTTTCCTTCTTTCATGTTTCTCCATAATACAGGAAATAGTATGCATTCTATTTTTTCATTTATTGTCTTTCTCTAAGTAGAATGTAAGCTTGATGCTCTGTGAGGAAATTCTATAAAACACACAAACACACACACCCCACTTGTTCTGTTCACTGGTATATCCCTAGTACCTAGCATAATGCCTGGTACATAGTAGGTACACAAACACTTCTGGATGAATGAATGATGGGAGGTAACTAAGAAGTCCCTTCTTCTGTCAGTTTCTCTTTCCCCGGTCACCTTCCCGGGACCTATAAGTCCAAAATTGGAACTATTTTTCTTTTACATAATGCATTCAGTTAAAAGAGAAAAAGGAAATGAAAAAGCCTAGGAAGTGATTGTATATTAATTCTGATCAGTAATTTGCATCTCACTGTGACTAAATTTACCAGATCTGATTACAGAATTTGTTCAGCAAGAGAAGGCCTAGGCCTGAGATCCTGGGACTGTGGAGAGGGGAGGAAGGACATAGAAATATATAATCTGCTTCTTTCATACTTTACAGTGAGGCTAGACTTAACTTCAGAGACAATAATATCTTGTTTACTTATTTTTTTTATAGTCAATTATTTTTTTTTCTCTTTTTTTTCTTTCTTTTCAGCATAACAGAAGTCATTATTTATACACCACAACCAGTGCTCCATGCAATACATGCCCTCCATAATGCCCACCACCTGGCTCCCCTAACCTTCCACCCCCCACCCCTTCAAAACCCTCAGGTTGTTTTTCAGAGTCCATAGTCTCTCGAGGTTCATCTCCCCTTCCAATTTCCCTTGACTCCCTTCTCCTCTCCATCTCCCCATGTCCTCTAAGTTATTTGTTATGCTCCACAAATAAGTGAAACCATATGGTAACTGACTCTCTCTGCTTGACTTATTTCACTCAGCATAATCTCTTCCAGTCTCATCCATGTTGCTACAAAAGTTGGATATTCATCCTCTCTGATGGAGGCATAATACTCCCTAGTGTATATGGACCACATCTTCCTTATCCATTCGTCCGTTGAAGGGCATCTTGGTTCGTTCCACAGTTTGGCGACTGTGGCCATTGCTGCTATAAACATTGGGGTACAGATGGCCCTTCTTTCCACTACATCTGTATCTTTGGGGTAAATACCCAGTAGTGCAATTGCAGGGTCATAGGGAAGCTCTATTTTTAATTTCTTGAAAAATCTCCACACTGTTCTCCAAAGTGGCTGCACCAACTTGCATTCCCACCAACAGTGCAAGCGGGTTCCCCTTTCTCCACATCCTCTCCAACACACGTTGTTTCCTGTTTTGCTAATTTTGGCCATCCTAACTAGTATAAGGTGGTATCTCAATGTGGTTTTAATTTGAATCCTCCGGATGACTAGTGATGATGAACATTTTTTCATGTGTCTGTTAGCCATTTGTATGTCTTCATTGGATAAGTGTCTGTTCATGTCTTCTGCCCATTTTTTGACATGATTAGCTGTTTCGTGTGTGTTAAGTTTGAAAAGTTCTTTAGAGATCCTAGATATCAGCCTTTTGTCTGTACTATCATTTGCAAATATCTTCTCCCATTCTGTGGGTTGCCTCTTTGTTTTGTTGACTATTTCCTTGGCTGTGCAGAAGCTTTTGATCTTGATGAAGTCCCAAAAGTTCATTTTCACTTTTGTTTCCTATGCCTTTGGAGACATATCTTGAAAGAAGTTGCTGCTGATATCGAAGTGGTTACTGCCCATGTTCTCCTCTAAAATTCTGATGGATTCCTGTCTCACATTGAGGTCTTTTATCCATTTCGAGTTTATCTTTGTGTATAGTGTAAGAGAATGATCGAGTTTCATTCTTCTACATATAGCTGCCATTTATAGCATATATGTTATATATGTTATATAGCTATAAATGTCCATTTATAGCACCATTTATTGAAGAGACTGTCTTTTATTCCACAGTATATTTTTTCCTGCTTTGTCAAAGATCATTTGACCATCGCAAGGAAAAGTTTGGAAGGAACTCAAACACCCAGAAGCTAAAGACCACCTTCCTTAAGAATGCTTGGATCAACCAGGAGATCAAAGAAGAACTGAAACAATTCATGGAAACCAATGAGAATGAAGACACTTCGGTCCAAAACCTATGGGATATGCAAAGGGGGAAATACATAACCATCCAAGCCTCCCTCAAAAAAATTAAAAAATCAAGACTACACCAGCTGTCTCTACACCTTAAAGAACTGGAGGATCAACAACAAATCAAACCAACTCCACACATAAGACGGGAAATAATCAAGATTAGAGCAGAGATCAATGAGATAGAAACTAGAGATACAGTAGAACGTATCAATGAAACTAGAAGCTGGTTTTTTGAAAGAATCAATAAGATCGATAAACCATTGGCCACACTAATCCAAAAGAAAAGAGAGAAAGCCCAAATTAATAAAATTATGAATGAAAAGGTAGAGATCACAACGAACACCAAGTAAGTAGAAACAATCATCAGAAGTTATTATCAACAGTTATATGCAAATAAGTTGAGCAACCTAGATGAAATGGAGGCATTTCTGGAAAACTATAAACTCCCAAAATTGAGCCAGGAAGAAACTGACAATCTGAATAGACCATATCTAGTAACGAGGTTGAAGTGGTGATCAAATACCTGCCAAAAAACAAGAGCCCAGGACCTGATGGATTCCCTGGGGAATTCTACCAAACTTTCAAAGAAGAAATAATACTTATCCTCCTGAAGCTGTTTCAAAAAATTGAAGCAGAAGGAAAACTTCCAGATTCTTTTTATGAAGCCAGCATTACCCTGATCCCCAAACCAGGCAAAGACCCTACCAAAAAGGAGAATTTCAGACCAATATCACTGATGAATATGGATGCTAAGATTCTCAACAAGATCCTAGCAAACAGGATCAAACAACACATTAAAAAGATTATACACCATGACCAGGTGGGATTCATCCCTGGGTTACAAGGACGGTTCAACATTCGCAAATCAATCAATGTGATAGAACAAATCAATAAGAGAAGAGAGAAGAACCACATGGTCTTCTCAATTGATGCAGAAAAAGCATCTGACATAACAGCATCTGTTCCTGATTAAAACGCTTCAAAGTATAGGAATAGAGGGAACATTCCTGAACTTCATAAAATCTATCTATGAAAGACCCACAGCAAATATCACCCTCAATGAGAAAAAGCTCACAGCCTTCCCTTTGAGATCAGGAACACAACCAAGATACCCACTCTTACCACTCTTGTTCAACATAGTATTAGAAGTCCTAGCAACAGCAATCAGGCAACAAAGAGAAATAAAAGGTATCCAAATTCGCAATGAAGAAGTCAAACTCTCTCTCTTCACAAATGACATGATTCTTTATATGGAAAACCCAAAAGACTCCACCCCCAAACTACTAGAACTCATACAGCAATTCAATAATGTGGCAGGATACAAAAGTCAATGTACAGAAATCAGTTGCTCTCTTATACACTAACAATGAAAATACTGAAAGGAAAATTAGAGAATCGATTCCATTCACTATAGCACCAAGAACCATAAGATACCTGGGAATAAACCTAAGCAAGGAGGTAAAGGATCTGTACTTGAGGAACTACAGAACACTCATGAAAGAAATTGAAGAAGACACAAAAAGATGGAAGACCATTCCATGCTCTTGGATCAGAAGAATAAACATTGTTAAAATGTCTATACTGCCTAGAGCCATCTATAGTTTCAATGCCATTCCTATCAAAATTCCACCAGTATTCAAAGAGCTGGAGCAAATAATCCAAAAATTTGTATGGAATCAGAAGAGACCCCAAATTGCTAAGGAAATGTTGAAAAAGAAAAACAAAAGTGGGGCCATCATGTTACCTGATTTCAAGCTTTACTACAAAGCTGTGATCACCAAGACAGCATGGTACTGGCATAAAAACAGACACATAGACCAGTGGAACAGAGTAGAGAGCCCAGATATGGACCCTCAGCTCTATGGTCAAATAATCTTTGACAAAGCAGGAAAAAATATACAGTGGGAAAAAAGTCTCTTGTTTACTTATTTTTAAGTTTTAAGGACTACACATTAATTTCTAAGTTTTACTTTGAAATAATCATAAACTTAGAGAACAGTGCAGAGTACAATTGTTTTTGCTATCACGCATTTAAAAACAAGTTGCCAACATGTTTACCCAAATATTTTAGTACTTCTTACAAACAAGTATAGTCTCTTACATAGCCCCCATACAGTCACCGTACTGAACACCGTGAGGCCTCACTACCAGCGATCGCAATGATACCTAAACATACTCAGCATACTTGTTCCTCAACTATTTGTCAAATACTTTCCAACATTCCATTATTACATTCTGCGAGGTGCTTAGAATACCAAGAAGAGTAAAATATGATCTTAAGGGTGACTTTTAAGACAGTAAATAAATAAGTACAGACAATTTAACAGGTGATATGAAAGTATAGTATATATATAGAGTACAGTGACAGCACAGAAGAGAGGCAGTCAATTCTGCCTGAGGGTAGAGTGGCCCAGAAACAATCCCCAGATGTGTGGGCAAAGTCTCAGGAGTTGAGGAGGTGCCTATGCTTGTATCTATATGTAGAGAAGGACATACAAACAAAAGTGACGGAGAGAGTGAAGAAAGGCATCCGGTTATAGAGGAATGATGAACATTTATATTAGTGGAAAGCAGAGTACAAATGTGGAGGACAGAAAAAAGGCAAAAAACCGCAGCAAGAAATGAGGCTAGAAGCAGTAAGGGCTGCACCACGGAGGACTCTGTTCACCTTCCTGTGAGATGTAAACTAACCAACAGGCTAGTTGGTTAAACCCCAAGGCTTTAAGCTATGGAGCAGTAGTTCTTTCCCTGTATTTTAGAAAGAGTGCTATATCGGTAATGTTGGTACACTGCAAATGAGAAAATTTAAGAGATAAGAGAAATAGTAAAGATAAGCAATAAACTAAGTAGCATTGGGGATGAAGATAAGAAACATACACTTAAATATAAACAATGTATTCATTCAGGGACTCGGGACACAAAGAGATGTGTGGGAATAAAAGAGAAAAGAATGTTTCAGATGATTCTCCAGTTTCCGGGAAGGATGATTATTAGCAGCATTCATAAAAATAGAAGAATGTGTGAGAGGAGGGAGAAAACAGACTTTCAGAAGCACATGGAGCACAAGAGAAAGACCTGAGCTGGAATCATGGATTTCGGAGTCCACTGCAAATATATTGGTAGATAACGTACTGTTATATTAATACCAATGGTTCACCCACGGAGAGCTTATAGAATTTGAAGAGACAAAAAGGATGAAGTCCCTCAGGAGACCCTCAGTTAAAGGATAAAGTAGTCAGGAAGATGAAGATGGAAGAGTAGGAGACACAGGAGGAGAAGAAGAAAAGAACGATTGTATTATTATTGGCTTCCATTCATGTACAATGCACTTACCATGAACAAGTACACAGATAATTAAAGCTCTACTCCAATTCTGGCCCCAATATCTGGCTGATATATGTAGAAATTAAAGAGGACCAGAGATAAATCAAAGGATTCAGCCCTTGAAAGAAAAGAACTACAATGAAATTCATATATAAATAAACACAGTTTTTCCTGTGAAGTTATTCTCCATTCAATGTGACAGAGCTCAAGCAGAAAATCTCAGTATTACTGGCCTGAGGAATAAGAAGATGAGGACTGAGACAGCCAGAGTAGCTAAAAATGGAATGAGGCAAAACCCTAGAAGTAGGCAGCCTAAAAAATCTTTAAATAAACTCCCTCAAGTCCTTGACTGATCCCTGAAAGCTCATGTGTTGGGCAAGATTTCAAAGAGGCCATGGAAGAAACAAACATCAGCAGGCTGAAAGAGGTAAGCAGAGCTTAAACAGCTACTTGCTGCAGAAAAGAATGAAGAGTGTCAATCTGTCAAAGTAGAAGGTTTGGTAAATACCTTGGGCTGGATTTTCAACTGAAACCTCTAAGAGCCATGCCTTAGGAAAAAACACCAGTGAGAATTAGGAAATCACCCCATGTCTAACAGAAACCATAAAACAGACACACCCTGCCAAAGCTTAAAACCAGTAATGTTAACTGTCTGCTAGGACATTCTTTATAAGAGGATAAGAAAATTCAGAGTCTGTGATAACATATCTCACAAAATTTTCCAGTATATAACCCCAAATTACAAGATTTTCAAAGTAGGTAATCCATAGTCAAGAGAAAAATCAGTTGTAGGCCCACAGACAAACCAGATGCAGGAATTAGCATGCAAGAACTTTAAAACAACTCCACAGTGCTGGGATAGAGGGAACATACCTCAATATCATAAAAGCCATCTATAAAAAGCCCACAGCGAGTATCATTCTCAATGAGCAAAAACTAAGAGCTTTCCCATAAGGTCAGGAACACAAGAGAGATGCCCACTCTCACCACTATTGTTCTACACAGTACTAAGTCTTAGCCTCAGCAATCAGACAACAAAAAGAATTAAAAGTCATCTAAATTGGCAAAAAAAAAGAAGTCAAACTTTCATTCTTCACAGATGACATGATGCTTTATATGGAAAACCCAAAAGACTATACCCCAAAATCGCCAGAACTCATACAGGAATTCAGCAATATGGCCGGATATAAAATCAATGCAGCAGAAACAAGTTGTATTTCTATACATTAATAATGAGACAGAAGAAAGAGAAATTAAGTGGTTGAGCCCATTTACAATTGCACCAAAAACCATAAGATACCTAGGAATAAGCCTAACCAAAGGAGTAAAGGTTCTACTCTAAAAACTACAGAATACTTATGAAAGAAATTGAGGAAAACACAAAGAAATGGAAAAATGTTCCATGCTCATGGATTGGAAGAATAAGTATTGTTTAAAAAGTTTATGCTACCAGTGCAATCTACACATTCAGTGCAAACCCCATCAAAATACCATCAACTTTTTTCACAGAGCTGGAACAAATGATCCTAAAATTTGTATAGAATCAGGAAAGACTCCAAATAGCCAGAGGAATGTTGAAAAAGAAAATCAAAGCTGGGGGCATCACAACACCACACTTCCAGCTCTATTACAGAGCTGTAATCATCAAGACAGCATGATACTGTCTCAAAAACAGATACATAGATCAATGGAACAGAATAGAGAACCCAGAAATGGACCCTCAATTCCATGGTCAACTAATCTTTGACAAAGCAGAAAAGAATATCCAGTGGAGGGGCGCCTGGGTGGCTCAGTGGGTTAAAGCCTCTGCCTTCGGCTTGGGTCATGATTCCAGGGTCCTGGGATAGAACCCCGCATCGGGCTCTCTGCTCAGCAGGGAGCCTGCTTCCTCCTCCTCTCTCTCTCTGCCTACTTGTGATTTCTATTTGTCAAATAAATAAATAAAATATTAAAAAAAAAGAATATACAATGGAAAAAGGACAGTTTCTTCCATAAATACTGCTGGGAACACTGGACGGTCACATGTAAAAGAATGTAACTAGACCTTTTTCTGACACCATACAAAAATAAAGACAAAACAGATGGAAGACCTAAATGTAAGACAGGAATACATCAAAATCCTAGAAGAGAACACAAGCAGCAACCTCTTTGTCCTTGGATGCAGCAACTTCTGGCTACATATGTCTCCAAAGGCAAGGGACACAAAAGCAAAAATGAACTACTGGGACCTCATCAAGATAAAAGTCTTTTTGCACAGCAAAGGGAACAATCAGCAAAAAACAAAAACCAACCTACAGAATGGGAGAAGATATTTGCAAATGTCTTATCAGATAAAGGGCTAGTATCCAAGATCTGTAAAGAACTTCTCAAACTCAACAACCAAAAAACAAGTAATCCAGTCAAGAAATGGGCAGAAGACATGAACAGACATTTCTCCAAAGAAGACATCCAAATGGCTAACAGGCACATGAAGAAATTGCTCAAAATCACGCAGTATCAGGGAAATATAAATCAAAACCATATTGAGACACCACCTCACACCAGTGAGAATGGCTAAAATTAACAAGTCGGGAAATGACAGATGCTCACAACGATGCAGAGAAAGGATAACTGTCTTACACTGCTGGTGGGAATGCAAGCTGGTACTGCCACTCTGGAAAACAGCATGGAGGTTCCACAGTAAGTTGAAAATAGAGAAGTCAGCAACGTGGCTGAATAAGACCTCCTTCATCGTGTCCCTCCCCCCACAACAATTTGACATCCAATCATGAAAAAAAAGTGCCTTTCTGGGAGCTCTGGGATCTAGTACCATACATCAAAAGACGTAAGAGGAGCCTTCCCCACCTCCACATCAGGTAAAAACCCAGTTGTGGACCCCACAGTGACTCCACACCAACTCTAGCCCCTCCTGGCCACAGTCCAGAAATCCAGTAAAAACTGTCTTAGACAATCACCTGTGAACAGCGGTACTCTCGTGGAAGTATGGGTCTCCAGTAGAGAAGTCCTAGCACACAGTTGGAACAAAACAATATGAGTTGGATGCACGGAAGTGGGTAAGATGACAGTCTGATTTTACGTGTTAGGACCCTTCTCTGAAAGCGGCACACCTCAGGGCCATGAGAGATATTCCTACCCTGTGATTTCTTCCAAGAGGGGAAAGTGAAAGTGTCTGAGTGAACACCTGAGCTTCCCCAGCTGTGCAGAATAATGCCAGAGAAATTCATTTCTTTCTCACTCCACTCAAAGTACTGAATCATGAGCTGCATTGTGGTGGGTGGGAACAGCTGGCAAAGTAAAAGACTCTTGGGACCATTAAAAGGACATGGATTCTAAAAACGGTGCCACAGATTCCATCAAGTAGCTGAATTGTGAGCTGCTAAGGATGTCCTATCTGCAGATCCCAGCAACTAGCCCACGGGCACCACCAGTGCTCCATGTCCCTCACCTACATACTTCTAATCCTGTGTGCTTTCCCAAGTAGGTAGTGAGAGAAAACTTTGATGGATGGCAAGTGAGTATGGTAGAAAATCAGTAAGAATCTGTAAGCCAGAGAGAGACCACAAATTGAGCTTTAGGGCAACCTTTGGGAAAGCAAAAGGGAGGCTGTTGGCTCTTGGCCTAGTGCATTGGGAGATCAAAAGAAGGCATACAAGTTGTAGAAGTCTGCCAAAAGAAGGCAA
Source organism: Neogale vison (assembly GCF_020171115.1). Classification (NCBI taxonomy): domain Eukaryota; kingdom Metazoa; phylum Chordata; class Mammalia; order Carnivora; family Mustelidae; genus Neogale; species Neogale vison. The sequence goes on from NC_058100.1 coordinate 32,531,443, forward strand.
AAGTGTGAACTAGGTGTATCCACAGAAGTCCTGAGAATCCCTAGGAAGGCTAATAGAAGAGATTTCTCTCTAGAAGGTACTTAGTAAGGAAGGAAGGCACTCAGTTCTCACTGTTACTTCAAATGTGAAGACAGCAAAACAAATCTTCAAGGGCCATGAAAGATCTATGAAACATCACACAACCAAAGGATAAAAATAATCTTCCAGTAGCTGATCCCAAAGACATGAATATCTACTATTTGCCTGATAAAGAAATTAAAATACCTGCTTTAAGGAAGCTCAATGAGCTACAAGGAAATACAGAGAGATGATTCAACAAAACAGGAAAAAACACTAATACATGCACAAAACAAGAAGATTAACAAAGGTAGAAATCATAAAAGAAGAAATAAAAATTCTGGAGCTGAAAAACACAATGAATAAAATGAAAAAGGCACTACAGAGCATTAATATCAGAACAGATGAAGCAAAAGAAAGAACCTGTGAACTAAAAGACAGGAAGTAAGAAATTGTCCAGTTAAAGGAGAACAAAGAAAAAAGAAGGAAAAAAGCTATATAATCCATGGGACACCATCAAAAGAAATAATTTGCAAATTTTTGGAGTCTCAGAAAGAGAAGAGAGGGAGATGAGGGGAGAACACTTATATAAAGAAAGAACAGCTGGGAGCTTCCCAAATCTGGAAATAGATTTGGACATCCAAATTCATGAAGTTCATAGATCATAACATAAGCTCAACCTAAACAGATTCCCTGTAAGACACATTATAACAAAACTGTCAAAAATCAAACACAGAGAACTTAAAAGCAGCAAGAGTCAAGAAGTCTGTAACTTACAAGGGACTCCCACAAAGCTATGAATAACTCTCGCAGCAGAAATCTTTTAGGCCAGGAGAGAGGAGGATGATTATATTCAAAATGCTGCAAGAAAGTAAAAAGCAACTTCTAGTGAAAAATACTCTCTCCAGCCACACTGTCCTTCAGAAATGAAGGAGAAACAAAAGCTGAGGAAGCTTATCAGTCCAGACTTCTTAGAAGAAAGGCCGAAAGAAGTGCTTTAGGCTTAAAGGAAAGGAAGCTATGTGGTAATATGAAAAAAAAGAAAAAAAAAGAAAGAAAGAAAATACACAGCACACTGGTAAAGACAAGTATAAAGTCAGATTCAGAATATTCTAATACTTTAATATGGTGGTGCATTAACCACTTCATTCTTGTATAAAGGTTAACAAACAAGAGTATTAAGAATAACTATAGAAACTTGTTAACAAATTGACAACATAAAAAGAGATACCCCTGAGATCAAAAATATGAGATGGGGGACTAAAAAAAACTTTGTATGCAAAGTTAAGTTGTTACCAAAAGAAAAGAGACTATTGTATCATTAAGATAGTTATATAATGCTTATGGTAGCCGGAGAGCAAAGACCTACAATAAATTCATAAAAGACCAAGTACAAGCAACTCAAAGCATTCCACTATGGAAAATCATCAACACACATGGGAGCCAGCAAAAAAGGAAGAAAGGAACAACCAGAACTATAAAACAGCCAGAAAATTAATAAAATGGCATTAGTAGGTCCTTACCTACCAGGAATTACTGTAAAAGAAAATGGGATGAATTCTCCAGTCAAGGGGCATGGATGCCTGGAAGGATTTAAAGAACAAGATCAAATTATATGCTGTCTTCAAGAGCCTCACTATAGCTTTAAGGACACACATAGGTTCAGACTGAAGAGATGCAAAATGGTATTTCATGCAACAGGAAACCAAAAGACAACAAGGGTAGCAATATTTATACAGTAAAATATAGACTTTAATCCAAAACCATAACAAAAGGCAAAGAAAGTCATTACAGAGGTACAGGCTGAGAAGATGGTGGAATAAGGGGACAGTAAGCTCACTTCATCCCACAGATATAATTAGATAAGATTCACAAGAGTGAAAATAACTCAGAAAATGACTTGAAGACTGGCAGAACAAACTCCACAAGTAAAGGTAAAGAAGAGGCCACATTAAAGAAGTTAGAAAGAAAAGAAACCCAGTTTGGGAGAAAAGAGGACCATGGCTGTCCCTGGTCAGGAGTGAGCCCAGGGTGCAGGAAAGGGCAAGAAACAGACTCTCAAACTGGAGAGCCCTCCCAGGGAAGAGGAATCTCCGTAACATTCAGCTTGAAAGTGAGAGGGACCAAATTTCATGAGAATATACAACCAGTGGGACTTAAAGCCTGGAACCTTAAAAATCAGCAGGCTCGGTTCTGGGAAGTTGAGTCTCCACTTAAAGATACAGCAAAACAAATAGCCTATAGAGATACGGCATAGAAGCAGCAGTCTGAAAAATGCCCAAGGCACATTGGAGGGAGAGCCATTATCTCAGAGCAGGGCCAGAGAGGTAGGGATCACAGGGAGACCACTCCAGGAATAAAGGAGTTACTGGTGACATCCACCACCACCTCCCCTCAGCATAAACACGTGGCCTCCTGCGGGAACCATCGCTGCCTAACACTTTCTACTCAACTGCTTACATGAAGCCCCTCCCACCACCCACACTTACTTCAATGGATCTGTTCTATTTAGTCAAGCTGGCCTCAGTCCCAGCAAGGAGGGTCCCCTCCCCCAGAAAACTGGAGCAATCCCTGCCAAAACCTCACCTCCTGACAAGAGGGCTTTTGTTCTAGTGGCATCAGGGGCAAGTATCATTTTGCAGGCAAATCACTGTACACCAAGTTAAACTGTGCCCTACCAGGCTGGGGACAAAACACTGCTCACATAGGCAGAGATTCTCTGCACATAACTGGACTAAAGAAAACGGGATGGGACACAACAGCAGGACACATGTAACACACACAGGAGACACTTCCTGAAGTGGAGGTCCTGGGAACAGGCTGACAAAGCACTATAGAGCACTACAGGACCTCTTCTTCATAAGGTCATTACCTTCAAGAGCAGAAACAGACACAAAGAGTTAGATAAAATGAGAAGACAGAGAAAGATGTCTTAAAAGAAAGAACAAGCCAAAACCACAGCAAGAGACCTAAGCAAAATGAATATAAATAATATGCCTCATAGAGAATTTATAGTAATGTTCAAAAAGATACTCACTGGACTTGAACAAAAAGTGTAGGACATCAGTGAGACCCTTAATACACAGATAAAAAAGAACCAATCAGAGATGAAGAGTACAATATACGAAATTAAAAACAGACTCATTGAAATAAATAGCATGCTAGAGGAAGCAGAAGAACAAATTAATGTCCTGGAAGACAGAAAAATGTAAAATAATCAAGATGAACAGATGAGAGAAAAAAATTATGCAAAATGAGAAAAGAGGGAGCTCAGTGCCTCTACCAAGCATAAAAACATTCATATTACAGGAATCCAAGAAAAGGAGAGAAAGGGGGCGAAAAATAAATCTGAAGAAATAATAGTTGAAAAATATCCTTAATCTGGAGAAGGAAACAGACATTTGTATCTAGGAGACACAAAGATCCCCTAACAAAATCAACCTAAAAACGTCTACACCGGGGCGCCTGGGTGGCTCAGTGGGTTAATGCCTCTGCCTTCGGCTCGGGTCATGATCCCAGGGTCCTGGGATCGAGACCCGTGTTGGGCTCTCTGCTCTGTGGGGAGCCTGCTTCCCTCTCTCTCTGCCTGCCTCTCTGCCTACTTGTGATCTCTCAAATAAATAAATAAAATCTTTAAACAAACAAACAAACAAAAAGTCTACACCAAGATATACAGGGTTAAAATGGCAAAAAGTAGTGATAAAACAAATTTTTTTTTAAAAACAGCAAAAAAAAAAAGAAGACAGTTACATACAAGGAAACTCCATAAAACTCTCAGCAGATATTTCAGCAAAAACTCTGCAGGCCAGAAGAAAGTGGCATTGATATATTCAAAGTGCCGAAAGGGAAAAATCTGCAGCCAAGAATACCCTAACCTACAAGGCTATCATTCTGAAGAAAAGGAGAGGGAAAGAATTTCTCAGACAAACAAAAACGAGAAGAGTTCATGACCACTAAACAAGCCCTACAAAAATATTAAAGGGGACTCTTTAAAAGGAAAAAAAAAAAGACCGTAAGTGCATAAGTGAGAGTATGAAAAGTAGGAAACCCAAAAGCGTGAAAAATAAATATATCTGTAAAAATCATACAGGAGATTCACAAAATAAAAGGATGTAAAATACGACACCATATACCTATGATGTGAAGGAAAGAGGAGTACACAATGGGATAAAACATAAGCGACCATGAATTTAATGTAGATACATGCAGATGTTATATATAAAACAAGTGGTAACCACAAATCAAAAATCAGTAATAGATATGCAAAGGATGAACAAAAAGGAATCGAAGCATATTGCTAAAGAAAGCCAACAAACCATGAAAGAGAGCAAAAGATCAGAGAAAAACTACAAAAAGAATCACAAAACAAATAACAAAATTATCTACCAATAATTGCTTTGAATATAAATGGACTAAATACTCAATCAAAAGACTGGGTGCCTGGGTGGCTCAGTTGGTTAAGGGTCCAACTCTTGGTTTCCGCTCAGGTCATGATTTCAGGGTCTGGGACTGAACCCTGCGTCCAGTAGCAGAGTCTGCTTGTCCCTCTCCCTCCCACTACTGGCTCATTCTCTCTCTCTGTCTCTCTAAAATAAACAAAAACAAATAATTTTTTTTAAAGACATAAGGTGACAGAATAAATTTCAAAAAAAACAAGCCACATCTATATAAGCCTACAAGAGACTCATTTCAGGCTGGTATACACCTGATGATGGAAGACGAGTGGATGGAGAAACATCTATCATGCATATGGTGTCTAAAGAAAGCAGGGGTAGCAATACTTATTTTGGAAAAAATAGACTTTAAAACAAAAACTGTAACAAATGACAAAGATGGGCACTATATAATAATAAAGTGGACAATCCAACATGAGGATAAAACAATTGTAAATATTTATGCACCCAACACGGGAGCACCCAAATACATAAAACAATTAATAACAAACATAAAGGATATACTTGCAAATTGACAGTAATACAGTAACAGTAGGGGACTTTAAAACCTGACTTATATCAACTGACAGATCCTCCAAACAGAAAATCAACAAGGAAACAATGGCTTTGAATGACACACTGTACCAAAAGGACATGGATACAGATGCAAATGAATGCACAATGGCCCAAAATCTGCGAGATGCAGCAAAAGCAGTTCTAAGAGGGAAGTGTACAGCAATACAGGCCTATTTCACAAAACAAGAAAAATCTCAAATAAAAAACCTAAAGTTACACCTAAAGGACAGAGGACAAAAAAAAAAAAAAAAGAGCAAACATAAACCCAAGCCAGGAAAAAGAAGAAGATAATAAAATTAAGAGCAGAAATAAATGATATAGAAACTAAAAAACAAACAGATCAATAAAACCAGGAGTTGGTTCTTTGGAAAGATCAACAATAAAACTGATAAACCTCCAGCCAAACTCATCAAAAAAATAAAAATAAAAATAAATAAAAAGCAAATGAGCAAGAGAGAAGACTCAAATAAACAAAACCACAAATCAGAGGAGAAATAACAATCAACACTATAGAAATACAATTATAAGAGAATATTATGAGAAACTGTATGCCAATACATTTTACAACCTAGAAGAAATGGATAAATTCCTAAAAACAAAACTTTTGAAAACTCCCAAAAAACAAAAGTCCAGGATCAAATGGCTTTCCAGGCAAATTCTGCCAAACATAAAAGAAGAGTTAATACCAGGGTGCCTGGGTGGCTCAGTCAGTTAAGCGTCCGACTCTTCATTTCAGGTCATGTCACCATCTCAGGGTGTGGGATCAAGCCCCATGTCAGGCTCCACATGGAACCTGCTTATGATTCTCTTTCCCTCCCTCTCCCTCTACCCCGTCTCCCTCTGGGGGTAGGTGGAAGAAAAGGAGTTAATACCTATTCTTTTCAAACTTCTCCAAAATACAAGAGGAAAGAAAACTTCCAAATTCTTTCCATGAGGCCAGTATTACTCTGATACCAAAACCAGATGAACCAAATAAACTTTTGGGACTTCATCAAAATCAAAAGCTTCTGCAGAGCAAAGGAAATAGTCAAGAAAAAAAAGAGGCAACCCACAGAATGGGAGAAGATACTTGCAAATGACAGTACAGATAAAAGGCTGATATCCAGGATCTATAAAGAACTCCTCAAACTCAACACACACACAACATACAATCATATCAAAAAATGGGCAGAAGATATGAACAGACACTTCTCCAATGAAGACATACAAATGGCTATCAGACACATGAAAAAATGCTCATCATCACTAGCCCTCAGGGAGATTCAAATTAAAACCACATTGAGATACCACCTTACACCAGTTAGAATGGCCAAAGTTAGCAAGACAGGAAACAACATGTGTTGGAGAGGATGTGGAGAAAGGGGAACCCTCTTACACTGTTGGTGGGAATGCAAGTTGGTGCAGCCTCTTTGGAGAACAGTGTGGAGATTCCTCAAGAAATTAAAAATAGAGCTTCCCTATGACCCTGCCATTGCACTGCTGGGTATTTACCCCAAAGATACAGATGTAGTGAAAAGAAGGGCCATCTGTACCCCTATGTTTATAGCAGCAATGGCCACCGTCACCAAACTGTGGAAAGAACCAAGATGCCCTTCAACAGAAGAATGGATAAGGAAGATGTGGTCCATATACACTATGGGGTATTATGCCTCCATCAGAAAGGACGAATACCCAACTTTTGTAGCAACATGGATGGGACTGGAAGAGATTATGCTGAGAGAAATAAGTCAAGCAGAGAGAGTCAAGTATCATATGGTTTCACTTATTTGTGAAGCATAACAAATAGCATGGAGGACAGGGGGAGTTAGAGAAGAGAAAGGAGTTGGGGGCAATTGGAATGGGAGGTGAGCCATGAGAGACTATGGACTCTGAAAAACAATCTGAGGGGTTTGAAGCAGCGGGGGGTGGAAGGTTGGGGGAACCAGGTGGTGGGTATTGGAGAGGGCATGGAGCACTGGGTGTGGCACAAAAACAATGAATACTGTTATGCTGAAAATAAATAAATTAAAAAAGTTAAAAAAAAACAGATGAAGACAGTACTTTAAAAAAAAAAGAAGGAAAGAAAGAAAAAGAAAAAAAGGAACTACAGGTCAATATCTGATGAATGCAGATGGAAAAATCGTCAACAAAATATTAGCAAATCCAATTCAACAATACATTAAAAAAATCAATCACATGATCAAATCAAGTGGGATTTGTTCGCAGGATCCAAGGATAGACTGACATCCATAAATTAATCAATGTGATACAACACATCATAAGAGAAAAGATAAAAACCATTAATCATCATTTCAATAGATATAGAAAAATCATTTGGCAAAGTACAACATCCATTCACAATAACAACTCTCAACAAGCTTAGTCTACAGGGAACATACTTCAACATACACAAACCATGAGAGACTGTGGACTCTGAGAAACAAACTGAGGGTTTTGGAGGGGAGTGGGGTGGGGGGTTGGGTGAGCCTGGTGGTGGATAGTAAGGAGGGCACGGATTGCATGGAGCACTGGGTGTGGTGCATAAATAATGAATGTTGGAACACTGAAAAAAATTAAATTAAATGGACAAGCTGGTTAGAATGTATATTAAAAAATAATAAAGGTCAGATATGAAAAACCGACAGCCAACATCATACCCAATGGGGAAAAACTGAGAGCTTTTCCCCTAAGGTCAGGAACAAGGATGTCCACTCTCACTACTTTTATTCAATATAGTACTGAAGTCCTAGACACAGCAATTAGACAACAAAAACAAATAAAAGGCATCCAAATTGGTAAGGAAGAGATAAAACTCTCACTTCTTGCAGATGATATGATAGGATATATAGAAAACACAAAAGACTCTACTGAACAATTACTAGAACTGATAAATAAATTCAGTAAATCTGTATGATACAAAACCAATGTGTAGGAATCTGTTGCATTCCTATGTACTAATAATGAAGCAGCAGAAAGTGAAATTAAGAAAACAATCCTACTTATGACTGCACCAAAAACAATACAACACCTAGGAATAAACTTAACCAAAAAGGTAAAAGAACTATACTCTGAAAATTATTAAACAGTGATGAAAAATTGAAGATAACACAAAGAAACAGAAAGATATTCCATGGTCAGGGGTTGGAAGAAGAAATATTATTAAAATGTCTATACCACCCAAAACAATCTACACATTAAATACCATAAAAATACCAATAGTATTTTTCACAGAACTATAATAAACAATCCTAAAAGTTGTATGGAGTCACGAAAGACTCCAAATAGCCAAAGCAATCTTGAAAAAGAAAAATGAAACCGGAGCTATCCTAACTCCAGACTTCAAGTTGTATTACAAAGCTACAGTATTCAAAACAGTATGGTACTGCCACAGAAACAGACACAGAGATCCATGGAACAGAACAGAAAATCCAGAAGTAAACCCATAGTTACATGGCCAATTAATCTTCAACAAAGCAAGAAAGAATACCCAGTGGGAAAGAGATCATCTCTTCAAACAAATGGTGTTGGGAAAGCTGAACAGCAACATTCCAAACAATGAAATTGGACCACTTTCTTTCACCACACACATAAAAAAACTGAAAGTGAATTAAAGACCTAAATATGAGACCTAAAACCATAGAAATCCTTGAAATGAGCAGAGGCAAAGATTGCTTTGACATTAGCCATAAGGACAATTTTTCTATGTATGTCTCCAGAGACAAAGGAAATAAAAGCAACAATAAAAAGTGACTGCACAGTGTAGGGAAACAATCAACCAAACTACAAGGCAACCTACTGAATGGGAGAAGATATTTGCAAATGACATAGCTGATAAAGTTAGTATTCAAAGTATATAAAGAACTGTTACAGCTCAACACCCAAAAAACAAATAACCCATATTAAAAATGTGCAGGAGGGCGCCTGGGTGGCTCAGCAGGTTGAGTGACTGCCTTCAGCTCAGGTTATGATCCTGGAGTCCTGGGATCGAGTCCCACATTGGGCTCCCTGCTTGGCAGGAAGCCTGCTTCTCCCTCTGACCCTCCCCCTTCTCATACTTTCTCTCTCTCTCTTTCCCTCCCTCAAATAAATAAATAAAATCTTTAAAAAAAAAATGGGCAGGAGACAGAGCCAACAGATACCATAAAAGATGCTCAACATCACTCATCCGGGAACTACAAATCAAAACTACAATGGATATCACTTCACACCTGTCACAATGACAAAAATCAAAAAACCCAAGAAACAAGTGTTGGTAAGGATGTGGGAAAAAAGAAAATCTTGGGCACTGTTGTGGGATTACGAACTACTATGGCCACAGTGGAAGAGTTATGGAGGTTTCCCCAAAAACTTAAAAATATAACTACCCTACAATCCAGTAAGCACACTAGTAGGTGTTCATCCCAAAAATACAAAAACACTAATTCGAGAAATACACGCACTCCTGTGTTTAGGGCAGCATTATTTATAATATTCAAACTATGGAAGCAGCCCAAGTGTTCACTGCTAGATGAATGGATAAAGATGTGATATGTGCGTGTGTGTATGTGTGTGTGTATACATATATATATATATACACACATATACATATAAAATGAAATATTATTCAGCCATAGAAAAGAATGAAATCTTGCCATTTGCCACAACAGGGATGGAATTAGGGAGTATAGTATGAAGCAAAATAAATCGATCAGAGAACAGCAAATACCACATGATTTCACTCACATGTGCGGTTTAAGAGACAAAATGAATGAACCAAAAAAAAAAGAGAGAGAGAGACACACACACAAACCAACAAAGAAACTCTTAATTATAGAAAACAAACTGATGGTCACCAGAGGGGAAGTATATGGGGCAATGGTGAAATAGGTGATGGAGATTAAAGATATACTTCTCATGATGAGTGCTGAGTAGAATGTACAAAATTGCTAAATCACTATATTATACACCTGAAAGTAATATAACACTGTATGTTAACTATACTAGAATTAAAGTTAAAAATTTAATTAAGGAGTCATTATATACTGATAAAATGGTTAAATCACCAGGGAAATACAACCATTGTAGACATATATGCCCCTCACTTTGGAACAGCTAAATATATTAAGTAAATACTAACAAATCTGAAGGGAGATCAACAGACAACAATAGAATAATAGCAAGGACATCAATACTCCACTTTCAGTAATGAACAGATTATCCAGAGAGTAAATCAATAAGGAAACATTCAACTTGAACCATACTTTAGAGCAAAGGGACCTAAGAGACATATACAGAATATTTCACCCAACAGGAACAGAATATACCTTCTTCTCAAGTGCTCACAGTACATTCCTCAAGATATATCACATGATAGGTTACAAAACAAGCCTTAGTAATTTTAATTAATCTAAAAGTGTATCAAGTATCTTTTCTTACCACAATAGCATGCAATTAGAAATCAATAACAGGAAGAAAACTGGAAATTTACAAATACATGGAAATTAAACATATTACTGGAAAACCAGTGGGTCAAAGAAGAAATAAAAAGTGAAATAAAAAAAGATCTTACATGAATATGGAAACACACATACCAAAACTTATGGGTTACAGCCAAAGCAGATCTAAGAGGGTGTTCATAGCAATAAGCACCTATGCCAAAAAACAAGAAAGATCTCCAATAAACAACCTAACTTTACACCTCAAGAAATCAGAAAAAATAACAACAACAAAAAAAAACAAAAAACTAAGCCCAAACTTAGCAGAAGAAAGAAAATTAACAAAGATCAGAGAAGAAAGAAATGAAATAGAAACCACAAAAGCAATAAAAAAAGATCAATGAAACCAAAACCTGCTTTTTTTGAATTGATAAAATAACAAACCTTTAGCTAGATTACTAAGAGAAATGACTTAAATAAACAAAACCAGACATGAAAGAGGAGATACTACAACTAATACCAAAGAAATATAAAGAATCAAATAAACTATTATAATTATATGCCAATTAACTAGACAACCTAGAAGAAATTGATTAATTCCCAGAAATATTAAAACTTCTAAGACTGAATCATAACAAAATAGAAAATCTGAAGATACCAATAATGACATTGAATAAGAAATCAAAAATCTCCCAACAAAGAAAAGTCCAGGACCAGATAATTCTCCTGGTAAAATCGACCAAATTTTTTTTTTATTTAAAGATTTTACTTATTTATTTGACAGAGAGAAATCACATGTAGGCAGAGAGGTGGGCAGAGAGAGAGAAGGAAGCAGGCTCCCCGCTGAGGCTCCCCGATGCGGGGCTCGATCCCAGGACTCTGGGATCATGACCTGAGCCGAAGGCAGAGGCTTTAAACCACTGAGCCACCCAGGCACCCCAAATCTACCAAATATTTAAAGAAGAATTAATACCAACCCTTCTCAAACTCTTCCAAAAAACTGAAAAGGAAGGAGTACTCCCAAACTCATTATATGAAAATGGCATTACCCTAATCTCAAAGCCAAATAATGACACTACAAGCAAAGAAAACTACAGGCCAATAACCCTGATAAATATGGAGGCAAACATTTTCAACAAAGTATTAGCAAGATGAATTCAACACCACATTCAATCATGCCATGATCAAGTGGGCTTTATACCTGAGATGCCAGGATGAATCAATATACACCTATCAATAAGATAGTAATCACATTAACAGAATAGAAGAAAAAAATCATATAATCATTGCAATAGATGAAGAAAAAATAGTTGACAAAATACAACTTCCTTTCAGGACTAAAAACTCTCAAGAAAATTTGGTAGTAAATCAGAAACATAGTAAATGCCATATTTGGCAAGGCCACAGCAAGCATTATATCAATGGTGAAAGGCTTCAAGTTTTTTCTCTTATATAAGAGAATCTCACCGCTCCTCTATCACAGTAACTGACATTCTAGCCAAAGCAATGAGGTAAGAAATAGAAAAAGGCAGCCAAATTAGAAAGGAAGTAAAACTGTTTTTGTTTGTGGATATGATTTTATATATAGAAAACCCTAAAGACGTCACTAAAAAGTGTTAAAATAGTAAGTTCAGCAATGTTGAAGGAAACAAAAATCAACATACAGAAATCAACTGCATTTCTATACAGTAACAATATATGAAAATAAACCTCTTTCACAATAGCATCTAAACAATAAAATACTTAGGAATAAATTTAACCAAGGTGGGAAAAGACATACATACTGAGAACTCTTAGACTCTGATGAAAGAAACAGAAGATGACACAAATGGAAAGATATCCCATGTTCATGAATTGAAAGAATGAATATTGTTAAAATATCCATACTACCCAAAGCCATCTATACATTAAATATCACTTCTATTAAAATTTCAAGGACACGTTTCATAGACATAGGGAAAAAATCCTAAAATTTGTATAGAATCAAAAAAGGTTCCAAATGGCCAACACAATTTGGAGAAAGAAAGACAAAGTTGGAGCCACCACACTCCCTTATTGCAAACTACTGTAAAGATATAGTAATCAAAACAGTATGGTACTGGCATAGAAATGACACCATAGAAGAATGATAAGAATTTAGAGCACAGAAATAAGCTCTCACATCAACTAATCAACTAATATTTGATGAACTAATATTTGACAGAGAAGCCAAAAATACTCAGTAAGAAAAGGATCATCTCTTCAGTAAATACTGTTAAGCAAACAGGAAAATCACATGCCGAAAAATGAAAATGGACTCCTATCTTAAATATTATTTTATAAAAATCATTTTACAGGGGCTCCTGGGTGGCTCAGTGGGTTAAGCTTCAGCCTTTGGCTTGGGTCATGATCCTGGGGTCCTGGGACTGAGTACCACATCAGGCTCCCTTCTCAGGGGGGAGCCTGCTTCCCCCTCTGTCTCTGCCTGCCTCTCTGCCTACTTGTGATCTCTCGCTCTGTGAAATAAATAAATAATTTTTTTTAAAAAAGGCATTTTACACCATAAAATGACATACAGTCAATCTACCAAAATCGTATCACTGAAGACTGTCTAATGACATGAGAAAAAGCTCAGTATTATTTAGGGTATCATGACCTACAAAGCAGTATACTCACTTTGATCCAAATTTTACTTATGAAATTGGTAACTCTTGGTGATAAGAGTATGGACCACATTTGCTTTATTTAAACTTTATTTAACTTCTAATTTTTCTATAATAACCATGTACTACTTTTATAACCACAATAAAAATGTATTATTTAAGAAACACAAATTCAGAAGAATAGAGCAAAGTGGAGGAGGAAAAGGACAAAGAATAGGTAGAGAGTTTTGAGAGAGAAGAAAAACACATTTCCTTGGGACTAGAATGAGGAGATGAGCATGAGTTCAGAAATAAACAGTATGAAGGCAGAAATTTAAGAGTTCATAATTATTAGCTATATTTTTCTCTATGAAATAGAAGATAATGCTATCTTTTTATGGAGAGGAGGATGAAATGTAAAAGGGCTGAGGAAAATAACGGAGGTTTAAAATCACTATTATGAGAATTAGCAGAAAAGGAAGAAGAATAATGAGAAAAGATTTCCAGGGGGCAGTAACTGGTCCAGCTTAGTTTAAAGATCATTTTGATCAACATGAATCTATACAACAGTATAACATTCATCTATTAGAACCTTTCAGTATATATATATATATAGACATATATATATCTATATATATAAGCATGGGGTAGACACATAGTTGAATTGATCTAAATTTGGGGTTTGGGAGTGTAGGACAAGAGAGTAAAGATGCTGAGAATGATATCAAAAAGGCAAAGATATGAACAATGGCGTCTAGGCTGACCGAACAAAGGACTCAGAAAGTGGCATTACAGTGTCAGAAAATGGAAGGGTCCAAAGCCTAGAGGTTTCAGTCAAGTCAAAGCTGCTCTGTGAAGATGGTGGAGAGACCCAGGGGAGCAGAAAGCTATGGGAGACGTTACTGTATTAGGGATTAAGATTACAGAGGTGTGTCTGCTCCGGTTGTCAACACAGAGAGGACCGGCCGTGGAAGAAAACTGGGAAGCTGACTGACTCGAGATCAATGACAGAAATGTTCAGCCCTGAGGCCAAGCGCTGGGTGAGTCTTTCACATGGATGTTATTGTGCCCAAGTTGATAATAAGCGCTGGGTTGAAGAGAAAGACTATAATCAAGGGTTTGCAGCCTTCAGGGAATAAAGGAACATAACCAGGAAGTCAGGAGATGACAGAAGCAAACAGACATCAACTCCCAAGCACTTCTCTTCCAAGTTTACCACAACTCCCTGTACATTCATGAAAAAGAAACATCCATTTCAAAATATTATGATACTTTAATCCTAAAATCAGCAAAGGCTACTCAGTAACGGATGGAATACTATTCTGACAATGAAATGAATGGGAAACCATTAAAATTTTCAGCGAGGGGGGCGCCTGGGTGGCTCAGTGGGTTAAGCCTCTGCCTTCAGCTCAGGTCATGATCTCAGGGTCCCGGGATCGAGTCCCGCATTGGGCTCTCTGCTCAGCAGGGAGCCTGCTTCCCCCTTCTCTCTCTGCCTGCCTCTCTGCCTACTTGTGATCTCTCTCTCTCTGTCAAATAAAATCTTTTTAAAAAAAAATTCCGAGAGCCACGTTTTGTGTATGAAAATATTTAACTCTTACTTCAACCTGGCCATGGTGTAAAGGTTATCAGAGTATACCAGCACGTGGGGACAGGTAATCACCAAAAATTCAGATTCCCTTAAATAAGATCCTTCACATAAAATATTTTACAAACATACTTTTCAATTTACCCCAACCACCTTCTCCTCTCTAACACCCCTTGTCCTCCATGATATTTGTTATGCTCCACAAATAAGTGAAACCATATGATAATTGACTCTCTCTGCTTGACAAATTGGAAGGGGAGGTGAATCACGAGAGACTATGGACTCTGTAAAACAATCTGATGGGTTTGAAGGGGCGGGGGGTAGAAGGCTGGGGTACCAGGTGGTGGGTATTAGAGAGGGCACGGATTGCATGGAGCACTGGGTGTGGTGAAAAAATAATGAATACTGTTTTTCTGAAAATAAATAAATTAATTTAAAACAAAACAAAACAAAAACACATACTTTTCATAAAATAAGGCATACTGATGTGAGGTTATTTGGTTTGTCGTACCTCCCCCCCCAGTCCAAGAACAAATATATTCTGCACAATTTTTCCAAATAATTTACCGCTTCTTTGATGAATTTCAGTTTCCCAATGATTGGCTCAGCAGGAAAACTACCAAACTACTCAACAGTGCAATTCTTGAGCAGGTGCTATCGGAACCTCTTCCAGAGGCAAATCAGGTTTTCTGTCTAAAGAGATTTCTGCAGGAGATGGTGTGGCGAGGGAGTGTTTCTCTGATTGTAAAGAAACCTGTTGTAATATTTTTTCCCTTTTATGCAGTAGACTCCAATATTTTTCAAACACCCTTGTCAGTCAAATATGTAAATACATCAAAACAGGTATATATTTTAACAGGTTGTATAAATGCACTTTTACTAGTCTATACATTAATTTTTTTTAAAACTTAATTTTTCTTATTTTTTATATAGTAAATAAATAAAAGCAGAAAGTTTAACATACCCTTCCCCACCAGTGACCTGAGCTGTGAACCAACCCATCTTGAAAACCACTTCTAGAGAGACTGGAATAAATTCTGTTCATACACCATGTGTGCTTCCTTCCAGCTATAAAAGACCGAACCTGCCAATAGTGCGGACATCGATGATGAAAGTGACGTCAATCCACAACATACACAGTTACCAAGCAGTCTAATGGTCACTGAAAGACTGAAGCTTTCTTTGAATCAACTTAAGAAATAGTTTTCCATCTTATAAAGGAATAAAGAAAAAAAGAACTCACTTTGATAGATGAAATATTTTTAAATAATGACTTAATATTAGATTTTAGGCTTGAAATATAAAATGTATTATATTTTAATACATTTAATTTAACTTAATACATTTAATTTATTTAATAAATAATATTTAAATTATAAAAATATAAAAAAACATGAAAATATAAGCCAGTCTATTCCTTAACTTATCAAAAATTAATTGTATGGCCATGGCATACCTTGTATTTTTCCCACACACTAACTATATTTATATGTTTTGTAACCCACAGTCTCTCTTCAGATATGGAAATGACCACAGAGTGATGAAATGAATTTCTAAATTATTTTAATACAACACAGGAATAGACTAGACACTGGCGATTTAGAGTAGACTGTCATACAAAATAGCAAACATCAAGATCTGTTTATTCATGTAACCAAAGAGTATCCCTTTCTAATTTCTTACAACTAATAATCAATAAACACTCAACAATCACCATTTTCTCTTAAGGTCTTCTACATCAGATCACATTTTAATAATCACTCTTTCACAACCACATTTAATTCTTATTTCTACTCTTCCTTCTCCCTGGAAAGATAGAAAGTAGGTCCTGCCAACTCTTCTTCTAATGGTGTCATCAGTCCTACAGATAAAGGGCTGGTATTCAAGATCGATATAGAACTTCTCACACTTGACTCCCAAAAAACAAATAATCCAGTCAAGAAATGGGCAGAAGACACAAGCAGACATTTCCCCAAAGAAGGCATACAAATGGCTAAGAGACACATGAAAAAAATGTTCAGTATCATTAGCCATCAGGGAAATTCAAATCAAAACCACATTGAGATACACCTTGTATCAGTTAGAATGGCAAAAATTTACAAGGAAGGAAACAACAAATATTGGTGATGTGTGGAGAAAGGGGAACCCTCTTACACTATTGGTGGGAATGCAAGCTGGTACAGCCACTCTGGAAAACACTGTAGAGATTCCTCAAAAAGTTAAAAATAGAGCTACCCTATGACGAAGCAATTGCACTAGTGATTATTTACCTCAAAGATACAGATATAGTGAAAAGAAAAGCCACATGCACCCCCATGTTCATAGCAGTGAAGTCCACAATAGCCAAACTGTGGAAGGAGACAAGATGCTCTTCAACAGAAGAATGGATAATGAAGATGGTCCATACATACAATGGAATATTCTCAGCCATCAGAAAGGATGAATACCCAACATTTGCACAACATGGATGGAACTGGAGGAGATTACGCTGAGTGAAATAAGTCAAACAGAAAAAAATTATCATATGACTTCACTTGTTTATGGAACTATATAAGGAAAGGCATGGAAGACATGAGGAGATGGAGGGAAAAATGAATGGGGGGGATCGGAGTGGGAGACGGAGCATGAGAGACTATGAACTCTGGGACAAACAATCTAAGGGTTTCATAGGGGAGGGGTGTGGGGGGATGGGTTAGCCCAGTGATGGGTATGAAGGAGGGCACATATTGCATTAGAGCACTGGGTGTTATATGCAAACAATGGCTCATGGAACACTACATCAAACATACTGTATGTACTGTATGGTGACTAACATAACAAAATAATAATTAAAAATAACAAGGGTGTCATCAGGTCTGCCCATAACTGCTTCTAGAGCCCCTACCTTTAACTCTTCCAATTTAGTTCGCTCTTGTCGCATCAAGAGAATGACTCCATATGCTCACGATCAAGCTAAATACGAGGAACTGCTATTTCCCACCACCTGGAATTCTGCTCACACAGAACCCACAGTTTTAGCCTGGCCTTTAAGGCCATCCACCCCACACTCATCTCTACCAGCATCTGCTACCTTATTTCCTCTGTCTAAAAAAACTGATTTCCTTGTGCTTTCAGGTATGCACTTCCTATTGAGCGAAGCAAATATCCCTGCTGTACAGCACAGCAAGTTTGTAAATTCCTTCACTGCAGCCTTCACATGCTTCAGAGGCCCCCCATTCTCTTCCTGCGCTCACTCGTCTTTAAAATCCCTACGCACAACTCTCTTCCTGTGAATAAGTTTTCCCAATTTTCTCCAGGTCACATCATTTGCTCCTTTTACTAAACAGTCCTTCAACATTTACATTTTACTTGAACTAATAATATTTTAGTCCTTATCATAAGTTTCCCTGCAAGTGTTCTAAAAGATCGTTACGTGCGCACGCTCTTCCGTCTCTGACAACAGGTGTGCCGCTCTCCCCTACACAGCTTACTCCGGCAGCAAGCACTCACACGAGCTGATTTCTTAAAAGCTGTTGTTACTTACTACCCACCATCTATGGGAACTCCACAAACGCTGCTGGACTAAGTAAACTGGACACTCATATCCAACAAACTATTTACAAGAGATAGTAAAATAAAGAAAAGAGAATGAATTTAAATTATAGTTAGGGACAGCTAGGTGGCTCGACACATTAAGCATCGGACTCTTGGTTTCAGCTCAGGTCATGATCTCAGGGTCATGAGATCGAGCCCTGGGTCAGCTCCACACTCAGCGTGCAGTATGCTTGTCCCTCTCTCTCCACTTCTGCCCCTCCCCTGGCTCATGAGCTCTCTCATCAATCAATCAATCAATCAATCAATCAAATCTTTTTTTTATTTTTTATTTTATTTATTTATTTATTTATTTATTTTAGATTTTTAATTTATTTATTTGCCAGAGACAGAGGGAGAGAGAGCGAGCGAGCACAGGCAGACAAAGAGGCAGGCAGAGGCAGAGGGAGAAGCAGGCTCCCTGCTGAGCAAGGAGCCCGATGTGGGACTCCATCCCAGGACCCTGGGATCATGACCTGAGCCGAAGGCAGCTGCTTAACCAACTGAGCTACCCAGGCGTCCCTCAAATCTTTTTTTAAATTACAGTGTTTAAAGTCAGTAATGCTTTCCCTACTACTACTCAGCGTTTAAAATCTGCAGGGAGATTGCTTGTACATGCTCTAATGCTATTTTGTTTTTCAGGTCCACCCCCTTCCTCTTCACCCTTTTCCACCTGATGTCTATATGAAGAAAACCCGAAGCAAAATGGAAAGCGTACTGGAGAATATCAGGTTTCACGTGAGTGCCAGGGCTCGCATTTACGGTATGAGGCCATAGTGTCAATATTCTGTACACCGAGAGCTTTACTTGGAGTCCCCCAGTGTCCAAGGATAATTAGGATCTTCGATAATTTCTACCAGAGGGCTTGATAAATTTATTTATCTAGACAATATAGCAAGAAGAAATAATAAAAGAAAATGCCACAGTAAAGCTTTCGGCCCAACCTATGTTACTGGGCTAACAAAAAATTTACTTTTTCTTGGAATATTATATAAGAAATTTTTCAAAATGCTATTCTGAATAAAAATTCATCTGATTTAGCCATTTTTATATCAGTTCTTTTAAAGAACAAACTAAAACTATCAAACCTGTTAAGGGAGAGGGTGATAGGGTTATGGACATTGGGGAGGGTATGTGCTACGGTCAGTGCTGTGAAGTGTGCAAACCTGGCGATTCACAGACCTGTACCCCTGGGGCTAAAAATACATTACATGTTTATAAAAAAATTAAAAAATTAAAAAACAAAAACAAACAAAAAACCTGTTAAGATACTTAGCTAATGAATAAAACAAGCTTGATTAGTATTTTAAACACCAACTTACAGGATCAGCAGGTCCACAGAATTCTCGAAATGTCTTTGTAGGATTACTCTGTTGAATCTCCATTGCGACGCAAGGGCCAGAACACACTTCTGTCACCATCTCCTATGATGTACAATATAAAAGAACACATAAACATTAGTAAAAATTAATAATCTTTTACTCATCCTCTTTTAATTCCATCACGATTCCAAATCTTAAAACCTTAGTTATCTTTGAATCCTCCTGGCCCCACATGCCAAGCAGCTCCCCAATCCTGTCCATTTCTCCTGCAAAAATGTGTTTTAGAATCGTTCCCTCGTCCAGCTCCTACCACTGCATCACGTTAATGCAGGGCTTTAGCACTTGACACTTTCACTCATGAAATGAGCATCTAATACATGTTCCTTTTATTTTTATTTATTTACTTATTTGACAGAGAGAGATCACAAGTAGGCAGAGAGGCAGGCAGAGAGAGAGAGGAGGAAGCAGGCTCCCTGCTGAGCAGAGAGCCCAATGCGGGGCTCGATCCCAGGACCCTGAGATCATGACCTGAGCTGAAAGCAGAGGCTTTAACCCACTGAGCCACCCAGGCACCCTCTGATGGCTCCAATGACTTTCGAGAGTTTATGATACACAATGACCAAGCAAAATAAAGGTAATTTATTAGAGAACAGTATTTAAATATTCATTGGAACTCAGTCATCGCACTTAACAGAAATGCCAGAAGTTAAAAGAGGAAGGAAAGAGCGTCATGATTAATACAGCAAACAGAACCCTACTCATTAGAATTCCTAAAGGTAACCCCCTGAAGTCACTTTGCTAGTTTGCAAAGGTCATATGTAATTGATTTCTTATGGATAATTATGTTGAGTCTGATTTCCTATCTCAGGACACTCAAGTACTGCTCACACATAAATGTCAAGAGCCCAGTTCTCAGTAGGGGAAGAAGGCAGCAGGAACCTGCCATCCAAAAAGAGAGGGTGAATTCTGCCTGCCTTTCTTTCTTTTGCCTCTCTGCTTGTCTTTCAGAGTTAATCAAAAATACCATTAAAAATACAGATATAGGGGCACCTGGGTGGCTCAGTGGGTTAAAGCCTCTGCCTTCAGCTCAGGTCATGGTCCCAGGGTCCTGGGATCGAGCCCCGCTTCAGGCTCTCTGCTCGGCGGGGAGTCTGCTTCCTCCTCTCTCTCTGCCTGCCTCTCCGCCTACATGTGATCTCTGTCTGTCAAATAAATAAATAAAAATCTTAAAAAAAAAAAAAAACCTCAGACATAATGGACAGAAAAAAACATGTTGGCAAAAAGACTCCATCAAGGGTCGCCTGGGTGGCTCAGTGGGTTAAGCTCTGCCTTCACCTCAGGTCACAGTCTCAGGGTCCTGGGTTCAAGCCCCGCATCAGGCTCTCTGCTCAGCAGGGAGCCTGCTTCCCCTCCCCTCTCTCTGCCTGCCTCTCTGTCTACTTGTGATCTCTCTATCAAATAAATAAATTAATTTTAAAAAAGTCAGAGTAAGAATCAAATCACATGTTTTTGTCCCTTTAGACTATGTTGCCTCTTTAGATGATTTCACAGGGTCTTCTTGGATTAGACCATATGCAGTGTTTAAATATTTACCTCTTCCTTGAGCTTAAACTCGAGTCCTGAATATCAACTGTCCTGAGAAGTAAGAGGCCTTCCGGGAAATACAACAGTCACAACAGCAAGTGAGACTCAGTGCCTGCTACCTGACTTTTGGTGTCCCCAGTGAACCATTGACAGAGACTTCAACCGCATGTACATGCAGTGTATACATACAGATCCTCACGCAACTTCCTCTGAACAAAACTGAATTATAAATGCAAAAAGCACTTTTAAAAGCACTAGAATAAGAATATTCATAAGACTATTAGTCACTTTAACAAAATACTACTGGGATAAAAACATTCTTATTTCCCTCTGGGGAAAATTCTCAAAGAAACTTTCCTTAGTTTCAATGGAGTTTTACATCATATAAACACAGAACATCTCATAAAGGTACCTAGGTAATGTTCTGGTTCACGTACATAGTCCATTCTCCCATTAGCAGAATATGCTAAACCAATCATGATTTGGAATATTTGTTTTACACTGAATAAACCATTTCAAGCTGAACAAAAAATGATAAGCATTCCTAAATATGGCTGACAAGGCTAACACTGAAATAATGTAGCTTTTTTCTTCCCAAACAGCCCATATACTCCATTATTAATACCCCAAGACTTACTCAGTGGCTCCAGAGACTGTCTTACTGGGAAACAGCCCATATACTCCGTTATTAATACCCCGAGATTTACACGGTGGCTCCAGAGACTGTCTTACTGGGAGTGTCACACGGAGAAGGCACAGCAGCACCATTCATCCTGGCACAGCCTGACGTCACAGTGTGATCGTGCTGTCATTCAGATCCCTGACTTCTTAGGGAAAATGACACATCTACCCAGTGATGCTTTTGTTTTACTCTAGAATCCCCCAAATCAAAAGAAAAAAAAACCCTAAGATTAAATAAATATTACATAAACATAAATTGCATGTATAGTACTTTAAAGCACAATATAGGAGACATTAAGTCAGAGATGAGGGTTTTTTAAAAAAGTTATTTTCCAAAGGGAAATATGGCCTACCTCAGATGTGTGCACAACACCAGTGCCCTCAACTATCTGTTACCAAATTCAATACCACGTGATATGGCATGAAAATATAAGTGGATGATCAAAAGATATGTCTCCATGGTCTACCTTACGTGCAGCAGAGCTATAACATAACCTGAACAGAGGACGGCAGCAGTTTTCAACCAAAATTTTTAAGGTAAAATTGAACAAATAAAAGAAGGAAAATATATAAAAGAGAGATTTAAGAAATGGAGAAAGTCTGTCACTGATTGAATTAAGAGATAACACATTTTAAAATTCTTCCAATTTAAGAAAAGGCATAACTCTAAAATGAAGCAGCTCACAAGATGAAGGTTCGGGAAGCTGTAACAGAAGGAAACCACCCCGGGTCCTCTAAATAGGCTGGAAATTGCAAGTATGCCGAACATGAAAAAGATGTCACAGTCTTGACTACGTAGGGCTAAATAAGAGAAAGGCTCAGGCCAGCTCTCAGACCAGTGCATTTGTCCTTTCTAAGGAAGGCTGAAAGGAAAAGTCGTAGAGAAGTGGGAAGGAGAATCTAGTCTTATTGTCAAGAACAATGAACTTCATTTGGGGAAAAAAAAAAGTCAAATCTTCCAAAAATGTAGATGAGGAGCAGCCCACCAGCACAAAGGCATCTAAGATACTTTTACAAAGAGGGGGAAGGAAACTAATTTTGATCAAATATCTACCATGTTTTATTTTAAGGAACAATATTTGGCTTATTTGAATATAGTCATTTGTTTTCAAGAACATATTTCATTGCCTTCTGACCAATTCCTTCTAAATCTTATTTCTTCAGACTCAGTCACATTTTCAGATGATTCTACCTGCATTTATATCATTAAAGTAGACGTTAAATGCTGCTATGCTGTTATACTGTAATTATTCGCTTTTAAGTTTCTAAGGCATTTTGGAGAGTCTTCCACCCTGAGAATATGATAAACTCCATAGAGACTGTCCAAATGTGTCAACATCCCAGAAATTGTTTTTGCACTGTGGTATGGTTTTTTTCACAAATGAAACAATAAGATTTTCAAAAACTGATCCAGTGGCTCTCAGAGATAAGAGATAAGAATGCCTCAGTCACTAGGTACGGCCAGACGGCAACTAGCAGACTTGTGACTACTTTCATGATTATAAATTATACTGAGATGTCCCAGATTTAAGATGCACAAACTGTCTTAGGTACCAGTGCTTGACATTTACTTTGATACTTACGTTATATTCAGACACCACTCCTTTATAAACTTCATAAAACTCTTCAACATTAACTCGATCCATGCTGAACTGGATTAAAACAAAACAAAACTTATCAAGCCAACCGCCAAAGAACATAAATGAACCACACTCAGCATTTATGATCCCTTGGATATATTTTCTTTACTTTAAAATATAAGCCTTGCACAAATTAAGTACTCAAAAAAGTGTTGTTAGGGACACCTTGGGTGGCTCAGTGGGTTAAGCGTCTGCCTTCGGCTGGGGTCATGGTCCCAGGGTCACAGGATCGAGCCCTCCATCAGGCTCTCTGCTCAGCGGGGAGCCTGCTTCCCCCTCTCTCTCTGCCTGCCTCTCTGCTTACTTGTGATGTCTCTCTGTCAAATAAATAAATAAATAATAATAAATAAAATTAAGTTCTAGGGTCTCAAGAACTAAGACCTCAAATTTCTGAAAATATAGCCTCTGAAAAAAAAATATTTTGTCCCCTATTTTGTTTCTTTATTGTCATCTGAAATGAAGATCACTGAGAAATTTTTGCCTACCCGGGAAATAATTCAAACTGGGAGGATTTATTTCTTAGGCAACGTAGCTATTAGAGGCAGTGAATTTTGTTTGATTTCAGTGTTTTATCCTATAGTCCCACAACCTGCTGTATATTTTATATAACAAAATAATAGAATATATAACTTATTATGTACTTACAATTTGCCCTGAAAATTCTAGAAGGCATTGCCTAAGGTTATTTCATTTAACTCCTAAAATAATCCACTGAGGTAAATAATAACGTTCTCACTGGCCAGCAGACTCGTAAGTGTAGAGGGCAGCTGACCCGCAATTCAGAAATAGAATTTCTTTTTTTTTTTTAAAGATTTTATTTTATTTATTTGAGAGAGAGAGACAGTGAGAGAGAGAATGAGCGAGGAGAAGGTCAGAGAGCGAAGCAGACTCCCCATGGAGCTGGGAGCCTGATGTGGGACTCGATCCCGGGACTCCAGGATCACGCCCTGAGCCGGAGGCAGTCGTCCAACCAACTGCGCCACCCAGGCGTCCCCAGAAATAGAATTTCTTGATTCCAAAACTGAATGACTGTGATTGCCACTAAACTATCATGCCTTCCTCATAGGTTCAATCAATCCTTTTCTTAATTATTAATCTTGTTTTCACCAAGCATGTACTCTAGCCAACTATTCTAGCTCACAGGCCTAAAGTTAGATCAATGTTTAAATTTAAAATTTCTACAAAACACACATTTTTAAAGCAGGCTTAGGTCCTACAATCCTATGAATACATCACGAGGCTAATACTTTCAGAACGTTTTAGCTAACAATTCTTTCTAACCCTAGGCAAGATTCTTCAAGAATCAACTTTCTCATCAGTCTCCAAGTTTTGCCTGATGACTCTGCAAACTAGTTGATATTTCTGGCTTTTTTTTGGTTTGCGGGCATTCCGAAAAATTAGGGACACAAAACTGTCAGAATCTCAGTTACTTCCCTGACCCCCCGATTCTGGATGATCTAAGACTTAGCAGAAATCAAAAGCAGCTCCTTTTCAGGAAAAGAATGTATAAATTACATTGGTAAGAAAAATCTCAGCTCCAAAGTCAGTATTTCATTATCAAAATAGCATAAACTTGCTGGTCTTCACACATTGTAAAATCCAAATTGTTTATCTGATTCCTGTAACAACTTGTACCCCGTTTTTTGTCAAGTACACTGCTAAGTTCAACACAAAGGTATGAGCTCGGCAGAAGTGGGCATTGTTTCCTCAGTGAAGGGTTTCCTATAAACGCATCCACTAGGCAGTTCTGAACAGTCGTGGGCTTTGGAGTTCAAGGGTTGTGACTGTCAGAGTCTGAAATGTGCTAACTCCAAAGAAGGTTCTGAGGAGAAACTCCAGAAACCAGCAAAAGGCGCTAGTTAAAAGAAAAATCTCAACTGATTCTCTTTCTCCATTCTCCTCTTAGTCAGCGAACAACAGAGAACACGGTATTAACTACTCAACCTAATTCTACTTTTTGTTTGTAGGAACTAAATACATTGTTCCTATCCATATTTATATTGCAACCAAAGTCACCAGAACTGTATAAACCTGTTTTATAACCTTGAATTAGGTGTACCATTTGAATTTTAGTTTCCTCAATGAAAGATTATATGGGTAAAATAATTTCAAAAACATTTTTAATTATAAGGTTATCAAGGTCAGTAACTATACCTTTTTATTTTTAATGTGTTGAGTTCACAAGTACATAGAGAAAATTCAATACAAAATATTAAAAAAAGAAGTCTGTCAATAGATTATGAGTTACTGCAAACTACCTACCATCTGCATAGCTGAGATTTCAAAACCTGCATCCCGGATAGCCATGAGGATCTTTCCCAGCAGTCCTGAAAATACAGAACAAATGGATGCAAAAATACAAAATTGCCAAGGCATTTTCATTTCTTAGAATTGCAAATTTTCTCCCTCAAAGTTATTTGCTTACACTCTATAGGAGAAATCACGTTTTTCGCCAAGGGAAACTAAATCCCTACCATCAAGCATCATCAGTAATCATTTGTTTCACTTAGTAAGTGCTTCAGGAATATCAACAATGATCCTGAATATTATGCAAAAAACCTTTAAGATACTATTTTCCCTTAAAGCCCCTGAAGCCAAATGATGTAAAGAACATGCATATTACTGGGACGCCTGGGTGGCTCAGTTGGTTGGACGACTGCCTTCGGCTCAGGGCGT
The DNA here is from genome assembly GCF_020171115.1 of Neogale vison. Lineage (NCBI taxonomy): Eukaryota > Metazoa > Chordata > Mammalia > Carnivora > Mustelidae > Neogale > Neogale vison. Next base: position 32,557,584 of record NC_058100.1, read on the forward strand.
GATCCTGGAGTCCCGGGATCGAGTCCCACATCGGGCTCCCAGCTCCATGGGGAGTCTGCTTCGCTCTCTGACCTTCTCCCCTCTCATGCTCTCTCTCACTGTCTCTCTCTCTCAAATAAATAAATAAAATCTTTAAAAAAAAAAAAAAAAAAAAAAAGAACATGCATATTACAAAAAAATGAAATGCCAAAGTACTGGATATGGGAGTTCCAAGGAGAAAAATCAAATGATAACTGAAGGGATGGCAGAAGCTTTAAGGGGAAATGAGAGCATGAAATGAGAGCCTGTAGGTAGGTGGGAGCATATGGGGACACAGGCGTAAAAGGACAGAAGGCACAGGTCTGAGAAAATGTGAGCATGTTCATAGGACAGTAAGGCAGAAAAGAAGTTTAAAAAAAAAAAAAACGGGCACCTGGGTGGCTCAGTAGGTTAAGCGACTGCCTTAAGCTCAGGTCATGATTCTGGAGTCCCCGAATCAAGTCCCCCTATGGGCTCCCGGCTCCACGGGGAGTCTGCTTCTCCCTCTGACCTTCTCCTCTCTCATGCTCTCTCTCACTCTCTCTCAAATAAAATCTTAAAAAAAAACAAACAAAAAAACCAGCTGAAAAGGAAAAGAGACTTGATCCAAATTAATGAAGGCCTTGGATATCAACATGAGGAATTTGGTCCTTATCCTACAAATCAGTGCTTTTTATAATAGGGCCTGCAGATTCTGAGAATCTGGGACTGATTCTGAGATTCCATTACTTTAGTATAAAAATATTCTAAGCTTTTTTTTCAAGTCAACTAAAATTCTCTCTCTCTCTCTCTCTCGCTCTCTCTCTCTCTCACACACACACACACACACACCCTCATATATTCTGGATGATCTGGATGTTTGTTTGGTACCCGAATCCCCAGGGGTTGTGCTCTGTTTTTACTACTTCACTGCAGCTAGGCAGTGCTATCATAATTGTAGCAGGTTGAGGGATGGAGAAAAAAAGACAATTAGAGACCTAGTTCTGAAGTGACGCTTGTACCAAGTGAAGGTGAAATGATACCAGAGCATCCTGTAGAAACAAACGTTCCTCAGAAGTCTGCAGAGTAGAACAGGCCCTCTGTACCATATCCGCTACCTGGTGACTGACTTTTGTCAAACATCCTTTATCTTATCAATGTTGTTAAATTTTATTCATTTTATAGTCTTGTTGTAATGAATTTGAAAATTGCTTTAGGTATACAGTTGCATGTGCAAAGGTTTATTTTTAGTTTTATATTGGGACATATTTAAGTTGCTTTATAATTATAATAATTCACGTCTACACTGCGGGTCCATCAAGAGTATTTTTCCTGGAGAAATGGAGAGCCACTGAAAGCATTGAGCAACACAAAGGACAAAACAGTGTTTTAGGAGGAATATTGATGCAATAACGATAGGCAAACTGGTCTGCAAAAAAGGAATAAAAGACAGAGTAGCAAAGGCTTTTGAAACCATCCAGCAGGCTCACAGGACTTGGATAGCAACACTAGAGAAAGAAGTAATGAACATAAGATATTTCTGAACAAGAACAGGACTAAACTGGACACAGTGTGAAGATGAGGGAACATAGGTTTTGAGTCCAAGTGACTGAAGATGGTCAGCATCTTTAAGAAGAAAACAATTTTGCATGGAGCACTGGGTGTGGTGCAAAAACAATGAATTCTGTTACACTAAAAAGAAATTTTTTTTAAAAAAAGAAGAAAACAACTAATGGAAACAAATTGATTAATCTCTTGGGGAAGGTCGTCAAGATGGCATGACTGCCGGTTGACCAGTGAGCTAGACACAGGCACTGGAGGGCTCCCCACCCCCTTCCCTGGCCTTGGAATGTGGGTTCTGCTCGCCTTTCCCGCCCCCAGAGGCTGCTCTGAGGACAGAGCCTTGAGATAACGATGAACGGTACTGCACAGGATGTGTGACTGTACCCAGACCTCTACAGAAACTTTTAAGACTTGGCAGGTGGGTGCGGGAACCCACTTACCTTGCTGCTGCCCAAGACAAGCCTGTATGCAAGCTTCCTTGCTTATAAAACGGCGCACTCACTACCAACCTGCAGTGACCTTCCTGTTACTCCAGTCTCCCCCTGCCCTCTGAGTTCAGGGCCAGTTTCAGATTATATTCACAAAGCTTCCAAGGAGGTTATGAGCCAACAATTAAAGAAAAAGGGAATTATTTTGAACATAGAAAAAGAATTTTAGAACAGAACACTGATCCGTACTTGAGAAGAGAGCATATCCGATGGCTAAAAATGATTGATGAATGAGTGAATAAAGTCCCTACACAAAACCGGTGATAAGGGACCGCATTCCAACAGCCAGACAGGTAGAGGACTAGACTGAGGCCTGCGGACAGGTTAGAGCTGAAATGTGCAAACAGAAGAGGATAAAAGATTTTTTGTTTGACAAAAAGAAGAGGAAGGGCAAACAAAAAAACAAAAAACAAAATAAAGCCTGGTAGGAATGAGTTTTGAGAAAATATCTAAAGTTTGGAAATTAAGAATGAAAATGAATAAAGAAAGATACATAAAGAGAGATGTACAGGAAAATAAAGAAAAATATTTCAGTAGGGAAAATTCTTAGAACACAGGGATATTCAAGAACTAAAGGAGATTAAGGACTCGAGGAATGCAGATAAAGCCTTCAGCATTAGCAGGACAGCATGCTGACGTTAAAGACATCTGAGAAAGTTGTAGCAACAGAGTGTTAGGAAAAAGAAGTTAGATAACCCACTAAAAATCTGTACCGAAGACTCAGATGATAATGGATATAAGAATGTTAACCAAAATTCCAAGTCTTTAATCAACACAAAAAATATTAGTTAGGAAAGAAAGAAGTAAATTAATAATTACTGAGGACTGGACTCCTTAATATGAATTTATACCATTTTTATCAACACTCTTAAACAGAGGCTACTACTCCACTATAAAGATGAGAATATATCAGGTTTTTGGAGAATAGATAACTTGCCTGAAATCATAAAGTAATTCATCATCCAATCTCCAAATCTCTTATCGTTCTACAAGTTTAATAAGAAAAAAGAAATGCATACATGGAAGGCAGACACGTAAAATTCACGGGACAATATAACTCCCTAGGCAAGGACCATAATCATTTTAGTTCTCACCGTATCTCCAGTGCCTAGTATGGTCTTGCCACACAGCAGGTGCTAACAAATACTGTTCACTGAATTAAGAAATAACCAACGAGACAGGCCATCAGAGCTCTGCTGCATGCGAACCCAGGGAACTCCAAGGCCCTACAGAGCACAGTTTGAAAATACTTGCAAATTACAAAAGGTAATTAAAGTTAGAGAGAGGGAAAGGATCATTGAAAAACGTTGGCTTAGTGATCTGAGGGACAAAAGTTCACACTTACTTCATGCCATATAAAAACAGTAATCCAAAATGAAGTTAAGGTAAATACAAAAGAAAAAAACTGTTTACAGAAATATATTGATGGCTATTTTCTTCTCATGATAAAGGTAGCCTTTTTAAATATAAAAGGCAAAAAGAGAAAGAGAGAGAATGAGAGTTCTGTTTTTGCTATAACAGAAATAGCTCCTATTGGAATAACCTTCCCTCAGATAATAACTATAATAAACTCCAGAAAACAAACAAACAAACAAACATAAAAATACAACCACCTGGAGGCACTGAGTGGTTCCCTGATTTTGCAGTGGTCAGCTTGATGGGAAGCCACAGTCGGTACTAAAACCGACAGAAAGCCCACAGAATTAGCAAACGTAACTAGAAGACAAGGTTTAGGCAACCATGGGCGTTGGAAAGTGAGTGAACAGATAATCCCAGAAAAAAAGAAAATCCAGAAAGGAATATCTGAATTCTGTGTATATACATTGCTCCAATTTTGGGAAAACAAGCATTCGTACATGGAGCAAACTCCCAGAAGCCCAGCTGAGATGAAAAGAACTGAATGGAGCTTTGATTTAGGACTCACCAAAGTGCAGAGATTGCCTAATCAATTCAGCAAGCTTACTGGTTGCACTTAAAATATCAGTATATCTTTGAAGAAGATGACAACATCTACAATTTTGTAATATCTCATTCACAATATTTAGGGTACAATCCAAAATTCTTTGACATATGAGAACACAGAAAAACATGACCTATTCCCAAGACAAAAGAGACTCAATGAAGACCAACTTTGGATGACTCCGATGTTTATAATTAAAAACAAAGATTTTAAAGTAACTATCATAACTGCTTAATGAGTAAAAGAAAAATAAACTCAAAACACATAAAAAGATAGGAAATCTCAACAGGGATTAAGATCTCCAAAAAGAATCAAATGAAAAATACAACATCTGTACTACAAAATTCAGAGTAGACTTAATAAATTTCAACACAGAATGAGTCAAACAATCTGGAGAGAGATCAACAGAAATTATTTCATTTGAAGAAAGGCTAGACAATTTTTGAAAAACAATGAACAGAGTAGCAGGATGAAATGATACCAAAAAGTCTCATATACATGTAACTGGAGGCTAAAATAAGACAAAATATTTAGGGACCTAATGGCTGAATTTTTTTCCAAATTTGTTGACATACTGAATCTAAATTTATGCTTTTTACCAATCACAAGCAAATTTTTTAAATAAAGAAAACAAGGCACATCATCGTCCAGCTGCTAATGATCAAAAATAAACTCTTGAGAGCAGCCAGAGAAAATGACTCATTGTATATAGGGAATAACAATTTCAATGACGGCTGACTTCTCATAAGAAAAGGGGAGACCAGAAGACAGCTGAACATTTTTAATGTGCTAAAAGAAAAACAAACTGTCAACCTGAAATTTTAGCCCACCACTTCAAGAATCATGGTAAAATAAAGACACTTTGAGATAAAAGAACACTAAAGGAATTTGTTTTCACCAAGCTCCTACTTCAAGAAATGTTAATGGAAGTTATTTAATTTGAAGAAAAATGAAACAAGATTTAAAAATAGGATCTTTAGTGTGCCTGGGTGGCTTAGTGGGTTAAGCCTCTGCCTTGGGCTTAGGTCATGATCCCAGGGTCCTGGGATCAAGCCCTGCATCAGGCTCTCTGCTTGGCGGGAAGCCTGCTTCCTTCTCTCTCTCTCTGCCTGCCTCTCTGCCTACCTGTACTCTCTGTCAAATAAATAAAAAAAATCTTAAAAAAAAAATAGGATCTTTAGGAGATAGCTAAGGGTAAATATAGGTAGGTAAATATGAAAGTCTATTTCTTCCTCTTAATTTCTTTAAAATAAATATGATTGATTAAAAAAAAAAACCACAAGTTTTAACATTGTATTGTGGGTTTTAAAATGTATGTGAATAGGGGCGCCTGGGTGGCTCAGTTGCTTAAGCATCTGCCTTCAGCTCAGGTCATGATTCCAGGGTCCTGGGATCGAGCCCTGCATTGGGCTCTCTGCTCAGCAGAGAGCCTGCTCGTCTCTCTCCCTCTGCCTGCAACTCTGATTACTTGTGCTCTCTCTCTACATCTCCGTCAAATAAATAAATAAAATATTTTTTAAAATAAATAAATAATAAAAATAAAATAAATGTATGTGAATGTAATACATACCAGAAATATAACATAGAACAAATTAATAAGAGAAGAGAGAAGAACCACATAGTCCTCTCAATTGATTCAGAAAAAGCATTTGACAAACTCCAGCATCCATTCCTGATTAAAACGCTTCAAAGTATAGGAATAGAGGGAACATTCCTGAACTTCATAAAATCTATCTATGAAAGACCCACAGCAAATATCCTCAATGGGAAAAAGCTTGCGTCCTTCCCGTTGAGATCAGGAACACAACAAGGATGCCCACTCTCACCACTTTTGTTCAACATAGTATTAGAAGTCCTAGCAACAGCAATCAGACAACAAAGGGAAATAACAGGTATCCAAATTGGTAATGAAGAAGTCAAACTCTCTCTCTTTGCAGGAGACATGATTCTTTAAACGGAAAACCCAAAAGACTCCACCCCCAAACTACTAGAACTCATACAGCAATTCAGCAACGTGGCAGGATACAAAGTCAATGTACAGAAATCAGTGGCTTTCTTATACACTAACGATGAAAATACAGAAAGGGAAATTAGAGAATCGATTCCATTCACTATAGCACCAAGAACCATAAGATACTTGGGAATAAACCTAACCAAAGAGATAAAGTTTCTGTACTCGAGGAACGACAGAATACTCATGAAAGAAATTGAAGAAGACACAAAAAGAAGGAAGACCATTCCATGCTCTTGGATCGGAAGAATAAACATTGTTAAAATGTCTATACTGCCTAGAGCAATCTATACTTTTAATGCTATTCTGATCAAAATTCCACTGGTATTCTTCAAAGAGCTAGAGCAAATAATCCTAAAATTTGTACGGAACCAGAAGAGACCCCGAATCGCTAAGGAAATGTTGAAAAATAAAAATAAACCTGGCGGCATCACATTACCTGATTTCAAGCTTTACTACAAAGTTGTGATCAACAAGACAGCATGGTACTGGCATAAAAACAGACACATAGACTACTGGAACAGAGTAGAGAGCCCAGATATGGACCCTCAACTCTATGGGCAAATAATCTTCGACAAAACAGGAAAAATATACAGTGGAAAAAAGACAGTCTCTTCAATAAATGGTGCTGGGAAAACTGGGCAGCTATATGTAGAAGAATGAAACTCGACCATTCTCTTACACCGTACACAAAGATAATGGATAAAGACCTCAATGTGAGACAGGAATCCATCAGAATCCTAGAGGAAAACATAGGCAGTAATCTCTTCGATAACAGCCACAGCAACTTCTTTCAAGATATGTCTCCAAAAGCAAAGGAAAGAAAAGCGAAGATGAACTTTTGGGACTTCATGAAAATCAAAAGCTTCTGCACAGCAAATGAAACAGTCAGGAAAACAAAGAGGCAACCCACGGAATGGGAGAAGATATTCGCAAATGACAGTACATGAAAAAATGTTCATCATCACTAGCCATCAGGGAGATTCAAATTAAAACTACATTGAGATATCACCTTACACCAGTTAGAATGGCCAAAATTAGCGAGATAGAAAATAACATGTGTTGGAGAGGATGTGGAGAAAGAGGAACCCTTTTCCACTGTTGGTGGGAATGCAAGTTGGTGCAGCCTCTTTGGAGAACAGTGTGGAGATTCCTCAAGAAATTAAAAATAGAGCTTCCCTATGACCCTGCCATTGCACTCATGTGTATTTAACCCAAAGACACAGATGTAGTGAAAAGAAGGGCCATCTGTACCCCAATGTTTATAGCAGCAATGGCCATGGTCGCCAAACTGTGGAAAGAACCAAGATGCCCTTCAAAGAACGAATGGATAAGGAAGATGTGGTCCATATACACTACGGAGTATTATGCCTCCATCAGAAAGGACGGATACCCAACTTTTGTAGCAACATGGACAGGACTGGGAGAGATGATGCTGAGTGAAATAAGTCAAGCAAAGAGAGTCAATGATCATATGGTTTCACTTATTTGTGGAGCATAACAAAAAGCATGGAGGACATGGGGAGTTAGAGAGAAGGGAGTTAGGGTAAATTGGAAGGGGAGGTGAATCATGAGAGACTATGGACTCTGAAAAACAATCTGAGGGTTTTGAAGTGGTGGGGGGGTGGGAGGTCGGGGTACCAGGTGGTGGGTATTATAGAGGGCACGGATTGCATGGAGCACTGGGTGTGGTGAAAAAATAATGATACTGTTATGCTGAAAATAAATTTAAAAAAATTATATATAGAAAAAAAATATAACATAAACCAGGTAGAGGAAGAAAATCGACCTTTACAAATGAAAACTTCCCATATTTTATGTGAACTAATACAATATCAATACATTTTAAATAGACTGAAAATTCAAGATGTATACTTTAATCCTTACAAGAGCTATTTTTAAATTATAGTCCTCAAATAAGCCACATCAACATTACCCAGGAACTTTTTAGAAGTGAAAATTCTCAGGACCAACACTAGACGCAATGAATCAGAATCTCAATGGGTGGAGACCAGAAATCATTGTTTTAAATAGACCTTCCATGTGGTTCTGTTATATGCTGAAATTGAGAACCAAAGCCCTTATATAACCACAAAAGAAAGAAAGAAAGGAAGGAAGGAAGGAAGGAAGGAAGGAAGGAAGGAAGGACGAAAGAAAGAAAGAAAAAAGTTTCATACCTAAAAGTCCAATGAATAAATTAAAATGGGATCCTCGGAAATATCAATTAATCCAAAAGCAGAAAAGATAAAGGTCAAAAAGGGGGGAGGGGAGAGTGGAAAATGAATAATAAATTAGTAAACCTGAAACCAATCATATCAATAATTACATTAAATGTTAGTGAACAAAAAATTCCCATTTAAGGCAGAGATTTTAGACAAATTAACAAAATAAGATCCAATTATATGCTATCAACAGAAAACCAATTTTAAATATAAAGACACAGGTAGGTTAAAAATAAATGACAGAAAAGAATACCATGCAAACAATAGGTATAAGAGAGCTGAAGTGGTTACATTAATTTCAGATGAAGGAGAATTTATAATGTCCTAAGAAGATGAATGTCCAATGACACACTGGACCAGATGGACCTCATAGATATATACAGAACATTCCACCCTAAAACAACAGAATACTCATTCTTCTCAAGTGTACATGGAACCTTCTCAAGAATAGACCACATACTGGGTCACAAATCAGGACTCAACCGATAACAAAAGACTGAGATTATTCCCTACATATTCTCAGATCACAATGCTGTGAAACTGGAGCTCAATCACAAGGAAAAGTTCAGAAGGAACTCAAACACCCAGAAGCTAAAGACCACCTTCCTTAAGAATGCTTGGATCAACCAGGAGATCAAAGAAGAACTGAAACAATTCATGGAAATCAATAAGAATGAAGATACTTCCGTCCAAAACCTATGGAAATCAGCAAAGGCGGTCCTAAGGGGGAAATACATACCATCCAAGCCTCCCTCAAAAAAATTGAAAAATCCAGAATACATCACCTGTCTCTACACCTTAAAAAACTGGAGAATCAACAACAAATCAAACCAACTCCACACGTAGGAAGGGAAATAATCAAGATTAGAGCTGAGATCAATGAGGTAGAAACCAGAGATACAGTAGAATGGATCAATGAAACTAGAAGCTGGTTTTTGAAAGAATCAATAAGATTGATAAACCACTGGCCACACTAATCCAAAAGAAAAGAGAGAAAGCTCAAATTAATAAAATTATGAATAAAAAGGGAGAGATCACAAATAACGCCAAGGAAGTAAAAACAATCATCAGAAGTTATTATCAACAGTTATATGCCAATAAGCTAAGCAACCTAGATGAAATGGAGGCATTCCCGGAAAACTATAAACTCCCAAAATTGAACCAGGAAGAAATTGACAACTTGAATAGACTGATATCTTGTAACAAGATTGAAGCAGTGATCAAAAACCAACCAAAAAACAAGAGCCCAGGACCTGATGGATTCCGTGGGGAATTTTACCAAACTTTCAAAGATGAAATACCACCTATTCTCCTAAAGCTTTCAAAAAATTGAAGCAGAAGGAAAACTTCCAGACGCTTTTTATGAAATCAGCATTACCCTGATCCCCAAACCAGGCAAAGACCCTACCAAAAAGGAGAATTTCAGACCAATATCACTGATGAATATGGATGCTAAGATTCTCAAGAAGATCCTAGCAAACACGGATTGCATGGAGCACTGGGTGTGGTGCAAAAATAATGAATACTGTTATGCTGAAAATAAATTTTTAAAAAATTAAAAAATAAAGATCCTAGTAAACAGGATCCAACAGCACATTAAAAAGATTATCCACCATGACCAGGAGGGATTCATCCCTGGGTTACGAGGATGGTTCAACATTCAAAAATCAATCAATCTGACAGAACAAATCAATAAGAGAAGAGAGAAGAACCATATGGTCCTCTCCATTGATGAAGAAAAAGCATTTGACAAAATCCAGCATCTGTTCCTGATTAAAACGCTTCAAATTATAGGAATAGAGGGAACATTCCAGAACTTCATAAAATCTATCTATGAAAGACCTACAGCAAATATCAATCTCAATGGGAAAAAGCTCACAGCCTTCCCATTGAGATCAGGGATAAGGATGCCCACTCTTACCACTTTTGTTCAACATAGTATTAGAAGTCCTAGGAACAGCATACGACAAAAGAGAGAAATAAAAGGTATCCAAATTGGCAATGAAGAAGTCAAACTCTCTCTCTTTGCAGATGACATGATTCTTTATATGGAAAACCCAAAAGACTCCACCCCCAAACTACTAGAACTCATACAGCAATTCAGCAACGTGGCAGGATACAAAGTCAATGTACAGAAATCAGTGGCTTTATTATACACTAACAATGAAAATACAGAAAGGGAAATTAGAGAATCGATTCCATTTACTACAGCACCAAAAACCATAAGATACCTGGGAATAAACCTAAACAAAGAGGAAAAGATCTGTACTCGAGGAACTACAGAACACTTATGAAAGAAACTGAAGAAGACACAAAAAGATGGAAGACCATTCCATGCTCTTGGATTGGAAGAATAAACATTGTTAAAATGTCTATACTGCTTAGAGCAATCTATACTTTTAATGCCATTCCTATAAAAATTCAAAGAGCTGGAGCAAATAATCCTAAAATTTGTATGGAATCAGAAGAGACCCCGAATCGCTAAGGAAATGTTGAAAAAGAAAAACAAAACTGGCGACATTACATTACCTGATTTCAAGCTTTACTACAAAGTTGTGATCAACAAGACAGCATGGTACTGGCATAAAAACAGACACATAGACCAGTGGAACAGAGTAGAGAGCCCAGATATGGACCCTCAACTCTATGGGCAAATAGTCTTCAACAAAACAGGAAAAATATACAGTGGAAAAAAGACAGTCTCTTCAATAAATGGTGCTGGGAAAATTGGACAGCTATATGTAGAAGAATGAAACTAGACCATTCTCTCACACCCCACACAAAGATAAACTCGAAATGGATAAAAGACCTCAATGTGAGACAGGAATCCATCAGAATTTTAGAGGCGAACATAGGCAGTAACCTCTTCAATATCAGCCACAGCAACTTCTTTCAAGATATGTCTCCAAAAGGCAAAGGAAACAAAAGTGAAAATGAACTTTTGGGACTTCATCAAGATCAAAAGCTTCTCTGCACAGCAAAGGAAATAGTCAACAAAACAAAGGGGTAACCCACGGAATGGGAGAATATATTTGCTAATGACAGTACAGACAAAAGGCTGATATCCAGGATCTATTTTTTTTAATTTTTTAATTTTTTTTCCAATTTATTTATTTTCAGAAAAACAGTATTCATTATTTTTTCACCACACCCAGTGCTCCATGCAAGCCGTGCCCTCTCTAATACCCACCACCTGGTACCCCAACCTCCCACCCCCCCCGCCACGTCAAACCCCTCAGACTGTTTTTCAGAGTCCATAGTCTCTCATGGTTCACCTCCCCTTCCAATTTACCCAAATTCCCTACTCCTCTCTAACGCCCCTTGTCCTCCATGCTATTTGTTATGCTCCACAAATAAGTGAAACCATATGATCATTGACTCTCTCTGCTTGACTTATTTCACTCAGCATAATCTCTTCCACTCCGGTCCATGTTGCTACAAAAGTTGGGTATTCATCCTTTCTGATGGAGGCATAATACTCCATAGTGTATATGGACCACATCTTCCTTATCCATTCATCCGTTGAAGGGCATCTTGGTTCTTTCCACAGTTTGGCGACTGTGGCCATTGCTGCTATAAACATTGGGGTACAGATGGCCCTTCTTTTCACGACATCTGTATCTTTGGGGTAAATACCCAGGAGTGCAATTGCAGGGTCGTAGGGAAGCTCTATTTTTAATTTCTTGAGGAATCTCCACACTGTTCTCCAAAGAGGCTGCACCAATTTGCATTCCCACCAACAGTGGAAGAGGGTTCCCCTTTCTCCACATCCTCTCCAACACATGTTGCTTCCTGTTTTGTTAATTTTGGCCATTCTAACTGGTGTAAGGTGATATCTCAATGTGGTTTTAATTTGAATCTCCCTGAGGGCTAATGATGATGAGCATTTTTTCATGTGTCTGATAGCCATTTGTATGTCTTGATTGGAGAAGTGTCTGTTCATATCTTCTGCCCATATTTTGATGTGTTTGTCTGTTTCGTGTGGGTTGAGTTTGAGGAGTTCATTATAGATCCTGGATATCAACCTTTTGTCTGTACTGTCATTTGCAAATATCTTCTCCCATTCCGTGGGGTGCCTCTTTGTTTTTTTGACTGTTTCCTTTGCTGTGCAGAAGCTTTTGATTTTGATGAAGTCCCAGAAGTTTATTTTCACTTTTGTTTCCTTTGCCTTTGGAGACGTATCTTGAAAGATGTTGCTGTGGCTAATATCAAAGAGACTTCTGCCTATGTTCTCCTCTAAGATTCTGATGGATTCCTGTCTCACGTTGAGGTCTTTTATCCATTTTGAGTTGATCTTTGTGTACGGTGTAAGAGAATGGTAGAGTTTCATTCTTCTACATATAGCTGTCCAATTTTCCCAGCACCATTTATTGAAGAGACTGTCTTTTTTCCACTGTATATTTTTTCCTGTTTTGTCAAAGATTAATTGACCATAGAGTTGAGGGTCCATATCAGGGCTCTCTACTCTGTTCCACTGGTCTATGTGTCTGTTTTTATGCCAGTACCATGCTGTCTTGGTGATCACAGCTTTGTAATAAAGCTTGAAATCAGGTAAGGTGATGCCGCCAGCTTTATTTTTGTTTTTCAACATTTCCATAGCGATTTGGGGTCTCGTCTGATTCCATACAAATTTTAGGATTATTTGCTCCAGCTCTTTGAAGAATGCCGGTGGAATTTTGATCGGAATGGCATTAAAAGTATAGATTGCTCTAGGCAGTATAGACATTTTAACAATGTTTATTCTTCCGATCCAAGAGCATGGAATGGTCTTCCATCTTTTTTGTGTCTTCTTCAATTTCTTTCATGAGTGTTCTATAGTTCCTCAAGTACAGATCCTTTTCCTCTTTGTTTAGGTTTATTCCCAGGTATCTTATGGTTCTTGGTGCTATAGTAAATGGAATCGATTCTCTAATTTCCCTTTCTGTATTTTCATTGTTAGTGTATAAGAAAGCCACTGATTTCTGCACATTGACTTTGTATCCTGCCACGTTGCTGAATTGCTGTATGAGTTCTAGTAGTTTGGGGGTGGAGTCTTTGGGGTTTTCCATATAATGAATCATGTCATCTGCGAAGAGAGAGAGTTTGACTTCTTCATTACCAATTTGGATACCTTTTATTTCTCTCTGTTGTCTGATTGCTGTTGCTAGGACTTCTAATACTACGTTGAACAAGAGTGGTGAAAGTGGGCATCCTTGTCTTGTTCCTGATTTCAATGGGAAGGCTGCAAGCTTTTTCCCATTGAGGATGATATTTGCTGTGGGTCTTTCATGGATAGATTTGATGAGGTTCAGGAATGTTCCCTCTATCCCTATACTTTGAAGCGTTTTAATCAGGAACGGCTATTGGATTTTGTCAAATGCTTTTTCTGCATCAATTGAGAGGACCATGTGGTTCTTCTCTCTTCTCATATTAATTTGTTGTATCACATTGATTGATTTGCGAATGTTGAACGATCCTTGTAGCCCAGAGATGAATCCCACCTGATCATGGTGGATAATCTTTTTAATGTGCTGTTGGATCCTGTTGGCTAGGATCTTGTTGAGAATCTTAGCATCCATATTCATCAGTGATATTGGTCTGAAATTCTCCTTTTTGGTCGGGTCCTTGCCTGGTTTGGGGATCAGGGTAATGCTGGCTTCATAGAAAGAGTCTGGAAGTTTTCCTTCTGCTTCAATTTTTTGAAACAGCTTCAGGAGGATAGGTGTTATTTCTTCTTTGAAGGTTTGGTAGAATTCCCCAGGGAATCCATCAGGTCCTGGGCTCTTGTTTTTTGGGAGGTTTTTGATCACTGATTCAATCTCGTTATTAGATATCGGTCTATTCAGGTTGTCGATTTCTTCCTGGTTCAATTTTGGTAGTTTATATTTTTCCAGGAATGCATCCATTTCATCTAGGTTGCTAAGCTTATTGGCATATAACTGTTCATAATAACTTCTGATGATTGTTTCTACTTCCTTGGCGTTAGTTGTGATCTCTCCCTTTTCATTCATAATTTTATGAATTTGGGATTTCTCTCTTTTCTTTCAGATTAGTGTAGCCAGTGGCTTATCGATCTTATTGATTCTTTCAAAAAACCAGCTTCTAGTTTCATTGATACGTTCTACTGTATCTCTGGTTTCTCCCTCATTGATCTCAGCTCTAATCTTGATGATTTCCCTTCTTATGTGTGGAGTTGGTTTGATTTGTTGTTGATCCTCCAGTTCTTTAAGGTGTAGAGACAGCTGGTGTGCTCTGGATTTTTCAATTTTTTTGAGCAAGGCTTGGATGGCTATATATTTTCCCCTTAGGACCGCCTTTGCTGTATCCCATAGGTTTTGGACCAAAGTGTCTTCATTCTCATTCGTTTCCATGAATTGTTTCAGTTCTTCTTTGATCTCCTGGTTGATCCAAGCATTCTTAAGCAAGGTGGTCTTTAGCTTCCAGGTGTTTGAGTTCCTTCGGAACTTTTCCTTGTGATTGACCTCCAGTTTCAAAGCATTGTGATCTGAGAATATGCAGGGAATAATCTCAGTCTTTTGGTATCAGTTGAGTCCTGATTTGTGACCCAGTATGTGGTCTCTTCTGGAGAAGGTTCCGTGTGCACTTGAGAAGAATGAGTATTCTGCTGTTTTAGGGTGGAATGTTCTGTATGTATCTATGAGGTCCATCTTGTCCAATGTGTCATTCAATGCTCTTGTTTCTTTATTGATTTTCTGCTTCGATGATCTGTCTAATTCTGAAAGAGGCGTGTTAAGATCTCCTACGATTAGTGTATTCATATCAATATGACTCTTTATCTTGATTAACAGTTTTCTTAAGTAATTGGCTGCTCCCATATTGGGAGCATAGATATTTACAATTGTTAGATCATCTTGGTGGATAGTCCCTTTAAGGATTATGTAGTGTCCTTCTGTATCTCTGACTACAGTTTTTAGTTTGAAGTCTAATTTATCTGATATGAGAATCGCTACCCCAGCCTTCTTTTGAGCCCATTGGCATGAAAGATGCTTCTCCACCCCTTCACTTTCAGTCTGCATGCATCTTTAGGTTCAAAATGGGTCTCTTGTAGACAGCATATGGATGGGTCCTGTCATTTTATCCAATCTGCAACCCTGTGCCGTTTTATGGGTGCATTTAGGCCATTCACATTGAGAGTGATTATTGATAGATATGTTTTTATTGACATCGAGTTACCTTTGAAGTCTTTCTTTCTTTAGAATGTCTCTATATTTCTGTTCAATGCTATTCTTGGGATTTTTCCTCTTTTATAGAACCCCCCTTAATATTTCCTGCAGTATCGGCCTGCTGGTTGCATAGTCTTTTAAGCCTTGCCGGTCTTGGAAACTCTTTATCTCTCCATCCATTTTGAATGTCAGTCTTGCTGGATAAAGTATTCTTGGCTGCATGTTCTTCTCATTTAGTGCCCTGAATATATCTTGCCAGCCCTCTTCTGGCTTGCCAGGTCTCTGTGGACAGGTCTGACGTTATTCTGATGGGCTTCCCTCTGTAAGTAAGGAACCTCTTTGCCCTGGCGGCTTTCAAGAGATTATACTTACAATTATAATTTCTCAATTTGACTATCAGGTGTCGTGATGTTTTTTTGGAGTGTATAATCTTGGGTGGAGACCGTTCAGCCTCTAGTACATGAACGCTGGTTTCATTCGCGAGATTCGGAAAATTTTCATGAAGGACTTGTTCCACGATATCTTCTAGATTTCTTTCTTTCTCCTCCCCTTCAGGAATTCCAATAATTCTGACGTTGGAGCGCTTCATGGCATCATTTATTTCCCTGATTCTGCTTTCGTGGGATCTAAGCTGTTTGTTCCAGGCTTCCTCCTGATCCTTTCTATCTGTTTGTCCTCCAGATCACTAATTCTATCTTCTGTCTCAGCTACCCTAGCTTTGAGAGAGTTTAGATTGGATTGGAACTCATTGAGAGCATTGTGGACCTCCTCCCTGGTAGCTTTAAGCTCCGCCCTAACATTGTGAACATCCTGTCTGGTCGCTTTCAGTTCGGCCCTAATCAATTCTGTTTGGTCATCCATGGCTTTCTCCAACCTAGCTATTGCCTGGATAATTGTTAGCCTGAATTCTCTTTCCGACATATTGTCTATGTTGATAGCCGTTAGCTCTGTTGCAGAAGGTCCATCCTCTGTATTTTTCTTCTGTTGGGCATTCCTCCTCCTAGTCATTTTGGTGGGAGAAGACTGAACAGATGTAGCTGGATGTATCAACTCTGGTGCAGTCAAGGTGCACCCTGGAACACTTCCTGATCTCCGTCTCAGAGAGAAGCCTCAGTCTGGGTGCAGAAGCTGAATAAATTCCCCCTTGGCCGCTGGCAGAGCAGGTTCCAAGTTCCAGACCCTGGGGGCGCAGGATCTTTTGCTCGTCCCCAAAGCCAAGGCAGTGGCGGCTATCTGGGAGCTCCTGACCGCCAGAAAGGTTCCCAGCAGCGATCGCACACTGAGATTTTGCCGCCGGCCCGGGCTGGGAGTGCCCGGCTTGCGCGCACCTCTTTTCAGAGGCGGCTGTGAGTCGGGCACGCGTCTGGGGCACTGAGAACGGGGCGCTGGTCCGTAAGCCGCAGGCTGGGCTTTTGCGCGCCTCTGTCCGGGGAAGAGTTCCCGTGCACGCGGCTTAGACTTTGAAACAATGGCGTAGGTCAAGAAGCGCCCCCGGGCCTTAGAAACCCAGGAGAGCTGGAGGGACGTGCGGGCACATCTCAGGCTTTGTGGTAGGGCGAGCGCGCGTTCTGCAGACCGGCGCGGCTCCCATCCCCTCACAGGAGCCGGAACCCCCGCGCTCTGGGGCGCGCTGGCAGCTTAGGGACCAGGAGCCGGTTTCTCCGCCGCACTCTCTCTGCCTCCGCGCCGGGGAGGCCGTCTGGGCCCGGGGACTTAAGCCCCTGTCCCTAGCCGCCCCGATTCCCACAGTTTGCCCCCGCGATCCTTTGCTCTTTTGGAGTGCTTTCAACCAGTCTCCGAGTTAATGCTGGTCCCCAGACGCAGGGCACTCTCGCTCGTATCGGGGTATTACTTTCCCACCGGTCGCCTCTGGTGGCTCCCTCCCCCTTTTGTTTATCTTCCGATATCAGTCCGCTGTTCCCATTCCGCTTTACCTGCTCACTGGCGTCTTCTGCCCCTGTAGAGATCCAGACGTGTATAATTCTGATCTCAGGCTGATTTCATGGGTGATCGGAGTTCTTTGGTAGGTAATCAGCTCACTTTGGGGTACCAGCTGAAAAGACGCCTCTTCCTAGTACCCCGCCATCTTGTCCCCCTTCCCCTTCTGATATCCAGGATCTATAAAGAACTTTTCAAACTCAACACACACGAAACAGCTAATCATGTCAAAAAATGGGCAGAACACATGAACAGAACTTCTCCAATGAAGACATACAAATGGCTAACAGACACATGAAAAAATGTTCATCATCACTAGCCATCAGGGAGATTCAAATTAAAACCACATTGAGATACCACCTTACACCAGTTAGAATGGCCAAAATTAGCAAGACAGGAAACGTGTTGGAGAAGATGTGGAGAAAGGGGGACCCTCTTACACTGTTGGTGGAAATGCAAGTTGGTGCAGCCTCTTTGGAGAACAGTGTGGAGATTCCTCAAGAAATTAAAAATAGAGCTTCCCTATGACCCTGCCATTGCACTACTGGGTATTTACCCTAAAGATACAGATGTAATGAAAAGAAGAGCCATCTGTACCCCAATGTTTATAGCAGCAATGGCCACGGTCACCAAACTGTGGAAAGAACCAAGATGCCCTTCAACGGACGAATGGATAAGGAAGATGTGGTCCATATACACTATGGAGTATTATGTCTCCATCAGAAAGGACGAATACCCAACTTTTGTAGCAACATGGACGGGACTGAAAGAGATGATGCTGAGTGAAATAAGTCAAGCAGAGAGAGTCAATGATCATATGGTTTCACTTATTTGTGGAGCATAACAAATAGCATGGAGGACAAGGGGTGTTAGAGAGGAGAAGGGAGTTGAGGGAACTTGGAAGGGGAGGTGAACCATGAGAGACTATGGACTGAAAAACAATCTGAGGGGTTTGAAGGGGCAGGGGGGTGGGAGGTCGGGGTACTAGGTAGTGGGTACTATAGAGGGCACGGATTGCATGGAGCACTGGGTGTGTTGCAAAAACAATGAATACTGTTACGCTGAAAAGAAATAAAAAATAAAAATAAAAGATGATAAATGTCCTAAGAGGCATTTGGAAGACAGTACTGCAGACACAGAGCTGCAGGAAGATGGATGTTCATGACATCTGTCGCTGACAACAGAGCAGTGAGCAAAGGTATGGGGATAGAATGCAGGCACAATTCTTCTGGTGGAAGGGAAATCAGACAGGAGAAAAGGCAAGGCAGGTGGCAGAAGCCATATGACAGAAGGACTTATAGACCATATTTAGAGGTTTAGGTTTTATCCAATAGCCCAGAAGTTCTCACAACTTTTGTTCTCATGGACACTTTAGCCTTTAGAAATTATTAAAGACTCTAAAAAGCTTATATTTATATAGATTATATATCCATATTTATTATGTTATAAATGAACAATTTTAAGGAAAAATCTAAGAAAATTCTTAAATATTTATTAATTTACATATAACAAAAATTCTTTACATAGTGACACAAATAGCATTTTGTGAAAAAACGACCCTATTTTCCAAAAAATAACTGAGATGAGTGGTATTGTTTTTTACATTTTAAAAAAATCTCCTCAATGTCTACCTTAATAGAAAGCAGCTGCATTCTTACATCTGTTTCAGCTTTCAATCTGCTGCTATGTGTTGTTTTGGTAAAAGTGTGTTTAGTTAGAAAACAGTGAAGTATTTTAATAGCCCTCAATATAAATGTATACATTCTTTACTTGTCAAGCATTATTTTCTTCAAAGTTCACTGTAACATATAATTTCAAACTTCTACCAATGAACTTTTTTTTTGCTCTGTTACATTAAAATTCACTGGTCTATTGTATAATTTGAAAGAATCTTTTACCCATGCATGACTTTCTAATATCACATATTGATCATTTGGAAACTATTAGTTTACTGAGTTATACAGATCTTCCAAATGCTGACTATTTTCATTACGGTACCTCAGGGGGGAAAAATCACATTTGTTAACATCACCACCAATTTCATCAGAATAGTCTATAAGTTTTTAGGAAACTTTCAAGCTTAAGGTGGTAAATACAGTTTTGCAAATTATGATTTTCATTTGTCATTTTACCTTCTTTGGGATTTTTATCTTTGGTAACAACTTTTGTCAGTCATAACTTTTGTCAGTCATCAATCCTTCAAAATAACAGGCCTACTTACTTCAAGAAAAATTCATATCAAATACGCAAGTTTAAATAACCAACTTTTCTGTCAGTCATTCTTTCAAGTAAGCATGACAGTCCATGGAAAAGCCATCTAGATGAACTCACAACTCAAACAACTAGACAAGTACTTTCCCTAAAGATCACTTACATTTCACTATGAGCAAAAGTGTTTTATACATACTTCCCATTTCTTCACACACAGTATTAAAAAGACATATACTTGAAGACCAAGAATTTAATAAAACTAATCATTTTCACTGCTTCATTAAGGACATTCTTAAAGGAAAGTGGCATTTTCCTGCAAGCACATGGTAGTTAAAAATACAGTGACTACTAGTGCCTAGTACGGTTTGCTGCCACTGTCTGCTTTTGCTAAGGCACCGGCAGTTTCATCTACCATTGGTTTTGCTCCATTAGTGCAAATGTCACCACATTTTAAAAGGCAAATGACCTGATTATTTTTATGAAAATAGACTTGGTCTTCTGGGTACCTCAAAGGATCTTCCTTGTTATAATAAAGAAAATGCTTTACATGATTACATAAGAATCTTGATCTAAATATGGAAGCAGTATTAAGCCCCATGCATTAACTGATATGAAGAGAAACCCACAATCTACATCTATTATAAGTCTATAATCACATTAAACCATGCCCCATGAAATACACCACTTGAACAAAATAATTCTATTCAAAGATAAACCAATAAGAGGGGCGCCTGGATGGCTCAGTTGGTTGGACGACTGCCTTTGGCTCAGGTCATTATCCCGGAGTCTCGGGATCGAGTCCCACATCGGGTTGGGTTCCCAGCTCCACGGGGAGTCTGCTTCTCTCTCTGACCTTCTCCTCGCTCATGCTCTCTCTCTCACTGTCTCTCAAATAAATAAATAAAATCTTCAAAAAAAAAAAAGATAAACCAATAAGAAAGATACTTCAAGTAACACTGCCACTCTGCCAAGAGGAGTCGGATGTGAGTCAAGGATATTGCTTTTTTTATATTCAGTTGGTTATGTGTGGAGGTGGGATAGAGAGGCATTTAAGAAACCTGCTCTGTGTTTAACAGCTTGAAACAACAAACTGTCAATAACCATATGTCCTTCACTTTGTTCTAGATGGAAAATGTTCAGATGACTGAACAAATAACAATAACTATGTAAATTTAGTAGCAAAAAGAACAAGAAGTAAAATTGCATGCTATGAAGCAAACAAGTTCAAAAGGGTCAAACAAAGCACACTGCTTTTTTCACGTGGCTGGTGTTTGCATAGCTAATTTGCTTTTTAATGGTTTGCTTATAACTCCATGAATGCTCTCGAATTTTTTGAATGTCAAATCACATCTCCATCTCCACTCCCAGTGCCTTAGTTCCATATCCCTATACCTTCACTTGGATTGGTCATAAGCCTCTGAATAAGTAGCCACAGTCTATCCAAGCACCAATACTAGAAATCTATTGCTTTGTTTTTCTAAAAACTCTTGCTTCTTCTGGAATTAGAAGCTCCCATCCTCTTTTTGAAAAATTGGTCTCACCAACCATTTGATTGGAAAGGGAACTGCCTGCCATCCTCCCGTACTATGCAGACAAGAGGCGGTGCAGACCTAGCAGCTCTCCACTAGGGCCAGAGTAATGCACACAGAGATGAACCTATCCTTGGCAAAAGCCAATCAGAGTCCTTCCCTGGGATGGATGGATTTTTTTTTTTTTTTTTAAAGCTAGAACCAGGGAAAAAAGCACCCTCTGCTACATTTATAGGTATGTGAGCTCTGCACTGCTGGCAACGGTCCCCCTCTCCCAAGGCGCTGGGCAAAGCTTATCTAAGGGCATGAGGTCAACAGTCAAGAAGAGCAAATATAAAATCCAGAGAGAAGAGAGATGTTGACCAAATCTCTGTTTGGATTCCTCCCTAGCTTAGCACAGTCTCTGCCCTTCTTCCAGAAGAACAGTTAAATGAGAGAGAATCAGGGGATTCAGGCTAGGATTCCATCTGCTGTGCTAACAGTAGCCTCATTAGACCACCTCACTTACGTAAGAGAGGAGGTACCGCAGCCTGAGAAAGGTTGTAGTAGGAAGGGTGGAAAAAGAAGAAACAGTTAAAAAAAAAAAAAGACATGGTATTCCAATGTGTGATAGAACAGGATTTACAGACAACAACAAATACCCTGGAAAAAATCCCAGGCATGGCCAAATGATCAGTATATGGGATTAGACGATGATCCCTCCCTTCGTCCACAAAGTTCATAAAACAATCATGGCTGGAGAGTGAAAGAGAAATAATATAATGTTCAGGTACACTTGAAGTTCAAATGGTATTTTAGGGAAACAGTAGACTTAACCATTTAAATTAAAACTGGCTTTTACCAAATATAGAAAGAAAAATGCAAGGCAACTGAAGAAAACAGGCACTTTAACACCAATTGGCATCAATAAGCAAAAAGGAGGAGCAAAACTTTTCACACTAAACTTCCACATTAAATCAGAAGACACGAGGCTACCGTTGGAAGAAAACCGCCTGGCACCAGGCTCACATGAGCCAGGATGGAGGACCAGGTGCCAGAGCAGGTATCCGAGGCCCCTGAAGCAGGTACGGAGGGGTACGGAGACACGGAAGTGCGGACGCGATGTCCAGGACGTCCTTGGGTGTGGGAGCAGCAGCACTATGAGAGTCTTGGGAACTGGGACAAGCCTCTCCCAAGCAGTACTGTGGAAATCCAGCTTGAATATAAAGTAGAAACAAATATAGACAGGATTTTTTTTTCAGTTTTAAATAAATGCGAAAGTTGTATATATTTCTGAGACTCTGTGGCTTCTCCCTCCCACCTGGTATCTGATCAGGCTGACAACTGAGCGTTGGCAGGTCCGCCCTGCTCTGCCTCTGCTCCCCGCCAGCGTCACCCCACAAGGACCAGCACTGAGAAAGGCCTCCCTTAAGAGCAGAATCAGGATTCTATTGCTCAAAACAGCCCAGAGTTAGAAGTGACTTGTCCTTTTTTGATATGATTGTTTTGTGTGTGTTGAGTTTGAGGAGTTCTTTATTGATCCTGGATATCAACCTTTTGTCTGTACTGTCATTTGCAAATCTCTTCTCCCATTCCCTGGGTTGCCTCTTTGTTTTGTTGGCTGTTTCCTTTGCTGTGCAGAAGCTTTTGATCTTGATGAAGTCCCAAAAGTTCATTTTCACTTTTGTTTCCTTTGCCTTTGGAGACGTATCTTGAAAGAAGTTGCTGTGGCTGATATCGAAGAGATTACTGCCTATGCTCTCCTCTAGGATTCTGATGGATTCCTGTCTCACATTGAGGTCTTTTATCCATTTTGAGTTGATCTTTGTGTACAGTGTAAGAGAATGGTCGAGTTTCATTCTTCTACATATAGCTGCCCAGTTTTCCCAGCACCATTTATTGAAGAGACTGTCTTTTTTCCACTGTATATTTTTCCTGTTTTGTTGAAGATTATTTGACCATAGAGTTGAGGGTCCATATCTGGGCTCTCTACTCTGTTCCAGTTGTCTTTGTGTCTGTTTTTATGCCAGTACCATGCTGTCTTGGTGATCACAGCTTTGTAGTAAAGCTTGAAATCAGGTAACGTGATGTCACCAGTTTTATTTTTGTTTTTCAACATTTCCTTAGTGATTCGGGGTCTCTTCTGGTTCTGTACAAATTTAAGGATTATTTGCTCCAGCTCTTTGAAGAATACCGGTGGAATTTTGATTGGAATGGCATTAAAAGTATAGATTGCTCTAGGCAGTATAGACATTTTAACAATGTTTATTCTTCCGATCCAAGAGCGTGGAATGGTCTTCCATCTTTTTGTGTCTTCAATTTCTTTCATGAGTGTTCTGTAGTTCCTCGAGTACAGATCCTTTACCTCTTTGGTTAGGTTTATTCCAAGGTATCTTATGGTTCTTGGTGCTGTAGTAAATGGAATCGATTCTCTAATTTCCCTTTCTGTATTTTTATTGTTAGTGTATAAGAAAGCCACTTATTTCTGTACAGACACTTCTCCAATGAAGAAATACAAATGGCTAGCAGACACATGAAAAAATGTTCATCATCACTAGCCATCAGGGAGATTCAAATTAAAACCACTTTGAGATACCACCTTACACCAGTTAGAATGGCCAAAATTAACAAGACAGGAAACAACATGTGTCGTAGAGGATGTGGAGAAAGGGGAACCCTCTTCCACTGTTGGTGGGAATGCAAGTTGGTGCAGCCACTTTGGAAAACAGTGTGGAGATGCCTCAAGAAATTAAAAATAGAACTTCCCTATGACCCTGCCATTGCACTCCTGGGTATTTACCCCAAAGATACAGATGTAATGAAAAGAAGGGCCATCTGTACCCCAATGTACCAGCAATGGCCACAGTCGCTAAACTGTAGAAAGAACCAAGATGTTCTTCAACGGACGAATGGATAAGGAAGATGTGGTCCATATACACTATGGAGTATTATGCCTCCATCAGAAAGGATGAATACCCAACTTTTGTAGCAACATGGACGGGACTGGAAGAGATTATGCTGAGTGAAATAAGTCAAGCAGAGAGAGTCAATGATCATACGGTTTCACTTACTTGTGGAGCTTAAAAAATAGCATGGAGGATAAGGGGAGATGGAGAGGAGAAGGGAGTTGAGAGAAATCGGAAAGGGAGGTGAACCATTAGAGACTATGGACTGAAAAACAATCTGAGGGTTTTGAAGGGTAGAGTTGGGAGGTTGGGGGAACCAGGTGGTGGGTATTGGAGAGGGCACGGATTGCATGGAGCACTGGGTGTGGTGCAAAAACAATGAATACTGTTATGCTGAAAAAAATAAATTAAAAAACAAAACTGAGTTGTCCTCTCTCTCCTCACAGCGGCTGAGGAGAGTGAGACCCCCCCCACAGCAGGGAACAGAAGAGGGGGTTCTCAACCCCACACGGGAGCTGTCGGCCACGGGCGAAGGAACACTTTGCTCTTCAGGCCCCGGACGTTGACCTGTGGGCAAATGGCGCCGTCTGAAAAGCTCTGTCCTTGGTCCGTCTCGATTTAACCTCTATATGGTCTCAGTTTCTTTCCTCATTTGTAAAAAGTGTCGCTCCTCCCTCAGAGGGATGTTACAAGGATTCAATGTGTGTTTCACGTGGAACTCCCAGGCCAGCCGGCGGCCGCAGCAGCACAGGCGGCCAAGGTCGGAAGCCGCAGGTGGTAATTGTCCCAGGTGAGTCCGCGCACACCTGCCTGAACTCGCGGCTCTGCTGCCGAGTGAGCAGCATCTGACCTCAGCAGCTCTGGTAAAGGGGAGCCGTACACCGCCCATCTCACGAGGGAACGCTGCGCTGCCAAGACCTCCCAAGGAGGCTGTTGCAGGTGTCCCGGTCACCTGGACACGGACCGGACGAGAAACAAGCGAGCAGTGTCGCAGCGACTACAGCCCGACAGACACACCGACTGCAGCCCGACAGACACACGGACTGCAGGCCGACAGACACACGGACTGCAGCCTGACAGACACACCGACTGCAGGCCGACAGACACACGGACTGCAGCCCGGCAGACACACCGACTGCAGCCCGACAGACACACCGACTGCAGCCCGGCAGACACACCGACTGCAGCCCGACACACACACTGACTGACTACAGCCTGACAGACACACCGACTGCAGGCCGACAGACACACGGACTGCAGCCAGACAGACACACCGACTGCAGGCCGACAGACACACCGACTGCAGGCCGAAAGACACACCGAATGCAGCCCCACAGACACAATGACTGACTACAGCCCGACAGACACACAGACTGCAGCCCGGCAGACACACCGACTGCAGGCCGACAGACACACTGACTGCAGGCCGACAGATACACCGACTGCAGCCCGACAGATACACTGACTGCAGGCCGACAGATACAATGACTGACTACAGCCCGACAGACACACCGACTGCAGCCCGACAGACACACTGATTCTCAAGGGAAGGAAAGCCAGCATCGCAGAAGCCGGCAGCACCTGGCAAGCACCGCGATCCATGCCGGCGGCAGATCCGAGCAAGAAAAGAGGGAAGGACGAGGTCCTCCCATGGCAGCTGACATGTGCTCCCTCTTCCACGGTCTCGCCTTTTTCCATCCTTCCTACCACAACCTTTCCTCTCAGGCTGCCGTACATCCTCTCTTAGGCAAGGAAGGTGGTCTAATGAGACGCTTGTAGTGCAAATGATAGAAACTCAGAAGACTTCAGAGTAGAGTCAATTCTCCTCAAACTGATTAACAGATTTAGCGCAATTCCTACCAGACTCCCAACAACGTATTTTGTAGATACAGAGTATTCCAGAATTATTATATGAAGAAGTAGAGGAACTAGCATAGCCAGAACAATTTCAAGAAGAAGTCGAAGAAATCGGTCCAGTGCATTGCCCAAGCACTGGCGAGCACAGCACCGCGGGCCAGGCGGAGCCACAGACGGACACCCCAGTGGACCAGAACTGCAAGCCCAGCAATGGGTCCACACATACACGACTGTTGACAAAGACATAAAAGCAATTCAGTGGAGGAAAGACAGCCGTTTCAACAAATCCCGTGACTGACTATACAAGGAACATTAGAAAATACAGTCTCAGAGACGACAATCACTTATCAGAAGCAAGTCTACACTGCGGAAAGATAACACAAATTTGGGAGAAAACAGTCTTTCTCGTGCGCATCGCATGTGCTACTCATATTATTCCATATAATCCTCACAACAGCCTATGAGGCAGGACTACAGATTCACTTTATAGATTTTTATCATCTATAGTCAAATGATTAAACAGTCCCCTAGAATAATAGCTGGTAAGAGACAAAACTGAATATAAACCCAGTTCTGCTAGCCCTAGAATCTGATTGTCATACTACAATAAAATACTACATAAAATAATTGAAATATTTAATTGGCTTGTACACATCATTCAATTAAATAACTGATGAATACTGAAGAAGCCCAGAATACGCCACCCTAAAGTACATTGCTCTGGTGTATTGACTATTTTGAGTTAAAGAGATCAAGTGTCTCAGCAAATACAAGAAAAACCCTCTGACCTTCCTCTTCTTAGAAGCAGGAGATAAAATTCCCACGGGAAAAATATCCTCCCTATACCAAGATAATAAACAATTAGTCTCAAATGAACAATGAACAAATAAATAAACAAAAAATAAACAAAATATACAAAAAATAAAATAAACAATCTTAAATAAACAATTTAGGATTTTTATCATTAAGGATGAGAAGCTGAAGCTGAGAATTCTATACAAACAGACCTTGTGGGAATCATTCTTCTCTTCCTTCTGCCATCCCACAGGCTCAGTCACCTCCACTGCTGGCATAACTGCCGCTCTTTGCTCAACCTAATATAAAAGCCAGTAGCTTTACTCTATCTCTTCAGCTGTCATCCCTTACGAGGGCTCCCATGTCAGGTAGAACTTGTATGAGTAAATACATATGCCCAGATGCCTGGGTGGCACAGTTGGTTAAGTGGCTGCCTTCAGCTCAGGTCATGATCCCAGCGTCCTGGGATCGAGTCCTGCATTGGGCTCCTTGCTTGGCGGGGAGCCTGCTTCTCCCTCTGCCTCTGCCTGCCACTCTGTCTGCCTGTGCTTGCTCTCGCTTCTCTCTCTATGACAAATCCATATGCCCATCCGCTGTTGAGCTATCTCATGCCCTTTCAATTCCCAGGCTCACCCCCAGAACACTCGAAGAGGGTAAAGGTGAAAGTTTACACCCCCTACAATATGCAAAAATATATATTTACATGTGCACGACTTATCACTTTGCTCTTCTGGATATATACCACAAAACCAGGAACAAAGCAATATAAATACGAGTCTGTAAATTCTGAAACATTTCCAGGGTCCTCACCCAGTTTGCTGGTTATTCAGAGTTGAAGGTTTCCTTCCTCCTACCATTCTGAGGCTTATCAAAATTTGAAGAAAGAGAAAAATGATCACTTTACTATTTATGAGTAGTGCTGGAGAACTTTTATAGAGAGAAAATCATTCAGAGAAAAGTTGTTAGCAAGGTAGATGAACAGTAAGTATTCTTCAAAAGTATGAGAAAAATGGTTTTCGTAGTTAATAATCTAGTAGTTCCAATTTGCTACAAGTCTCCGCATCAGTAAACATTTCCTGCGGAAATCACTCTTCGGATATTAAGGTCTTTCCTGGAATCCGCACATTCCCCCTCGCTACCGTCACGCCGCGGTCTGGAGGAGCCCACTCCCCGCAGCGCTGCCCAGCAGCCAGGAAATGCCCCGGACTGTGGTGTGACTCGAAAAACCCCGTAACCACGGATGTTAGGTTTACTCCATGCAATGATAAGATATAAATAAAAGGAAACAAAACGTTACTCACAGACCCAAGAGCCCATGAAAAGGACACTCTGATGATCAGAACCACACACAAAACTACCCCACGAAGAAGCAGCCAGGCTGGTACGAGACATCACCATAGTGTGGATGCCGCACTCTGCAGCACAAACCAAAGACAGGTGGTGAGAAATGAGACTGAGGATAGAAAAATGTCAACGAAGAAGTTTCACATTTTATTTGGGTAAGAACTGGCAGAAGAAAAGTTTTAATCATTCCTATAGCCAAGAGCACATACACCAACAAAACTGATACATAAGTAGACGACATCGCATATTAATAACCAGCTTAAATCAGGGTGGAGGAATTTTATTTTTTTTACAATTTAAATCAAGTGAAATAAAATTAAAAAGTATTTTAATTGAAAAATATGGCTGGTTTGCCTTTAAAATGCAATTAGCAAAAGCCAAATCAGAGCTATATATTATAAGAGTTTAGATTAATTTTCTATGCTGAAATACAAAAGAAATCACAAGCATTACTCAATCCAACAGAAGGAACTTAATACTAATCCCAGCAGACATGCATAACAAATGTCCTGGGGCATAAAGACCAGGTCCTAGCCAGCAGTATGTTTCTGGGCAATACCACTTCACTAATAATCTTTCTGTAACTTTTAATCAGAAGAGAAGATACACCTGAAATTAGCTTGACTGCAAATGTGTTATGATTTTCTGCCTTCTAATAGGGAAAACACCGTATTATCTCTTTAAATCAACCACAGATGACCGTGTGCTTAGCAGAACTGTTAAGGCAAGAACGAGTGAGACTTTTAGGTCTTACAGGATCTCAAATTGTTCCATTAGCTGATCAGAAAATCTATTCTAGTGGCAAGCAGGCTTAATAAGAAACAGACCTAATTCATCCAATAGCATTTCTTTTTTTTTTAAAGATTTTTATTTATTTATTTGAGAGAGACAGTGAGAGAGAGCACGAGCGAGGAGAAGGTCAGAGAGCGAAGCAGACTCCCCATGGAGCTGGGAGCCTGATGTGGGACTCGATCCCGGGACTCCAGGATCACGCCCTGAGCCGGAGGCAGTCGTCCAACCAACTGCGCCACCCAGGCGTCCCCAATCCAATAGCATTTCTGATTCTCCACTTACACCACACACCCAGATCCAAAATACACATCTATCCTTCCCCATGTCCCAAGAACTGTAATCTGTGAGCTCGTAGACCGCGATAAAAAGAAAAACCAATGTAGCTTTACAGATGTTCCTGCCATATGGTAACTCAGTGTATTTAAAATTCATAATGTAATTAAGAGAGTAGGAAGGAGTAAAAGCAGGCCCCACACCAACCTAGAAACAACAGAAAAGATGCGCAGGACCCAAGATCTCCAAGACAAGACAGTCCAGAAGCTCTCCTTGCGGAGAAGGACAGGATCAGCACAGCCAAAGCAGCCAAGAACAGCTATCGCGGCTGAAACGAGATCACAAGTTTAAAACAAGGACAGTCCAAGAGAAACACAAAGAATACCAGGTAGATAGATCAGAAACTGAAAATTTTTACTATTAGGCAAACAGGTCATCAGAAGTCCAGGTCACTGCCAGGTCACGACAGCAAACAGTCGCACAGCCACAGAGCAGTACCAAGTGTCTCCACCGCAGGATGCTGCCGGCGTCAACACAGGGTGAGCGCCCACTTTCGAAAGAGGCCGTCCCTCTCGCGGAGGGCAGAAGAAGCACGATCCCGTTAGAAGCAGATTGAGGAAGTTTTCATGAATTGTCCAAGTGCTACACGTGTTATAACTCACTGACAGAAATCTGTTCATCTTCTAGGTCAACATAATGAAAAAAACTAAAAAGCAACTCAAACCATGGATGCATTAGTTACGACATGAATAAACGAAAGCAAATACATCTTTTCTTTTTTTTTTTTAAGATTGTGTTTACCTGAGAGAGCTAGGTAGTGAGAGAGCGTGAGTGAGGGCAGGGGCAAGCAGACTCCCCGCTGAGAAGGGAGCCCTAGGCCGGGCTCTGGACCTGGATCCCAGGAGCAGAGATCATGACCTGAGCCCAAGGCAGACCCTTAACCAACTGAGCCCCTCGGGAGCCCCTCAGTTCTTTGTCTTTTTAAAAGACATAAGAGATTCTTGGGGTACCTGGGTGGCCCAGTCAATTAAGCGTCCGACTCTTGATCTCAGCTCAGATCTTAATCTCGGGGTCATGAGTTTAAGCCCCACCTTGAGCTCCACATTGGGCCTGTTCCCTAAGCCGGTCTTTTGTATGGTTTTTCCAAAACGGTGCACGGATCTGTGTTTACTCCAGCCACCCAAAGTCATGGTTAAGCAAATCCATGAACTCAGACACCTACTTCAAGAGCACTGTTTCTTCTGAGGATTTTAAGCAGCTCTGATTTCCTCAGCCGACAGGACCTATGTTGTTGTTGGCAAATAGGCTTAGAAACAGATATAATGCCAACAATACGGGCCACAAATGATGTACCGCCTGCTCCCTGTCTGCGGGAAGCACGTTACCCTCTTGCCCTGGTGCCGGCCTCCAGTTTCATCCGATTCCTCCGTAGAGTCCTCACGTAGGAGCAACTCTCCTGTCTAGTGGCTCTCAAAATGTGGCCCCTGCAGAAGCAGTAGTAGCAGCACCAGGACTCTGGGACTTGTCAGAAATGAAGACCTGCTTAACTGGACACTCAGGAGGTATAGCCCAGGCACCTTTATTTCAGTGAGACCCCCAGGTGACCTGGACGCACACATTTGAAAACCAGGACCGTGAGCCAGATCTCTGAGGACAGCATCGCAATAACCATTCTCCTGACCACGAGAAAGGGTAATGTGACCCTCTCAGTCACATTATTCCTTCATCACACTAAGCCAAACCTTAACAAGGTCTTAACAAGGAAGTCAGAAAATGTTAAATTCTTAAATTTTGTACTTTTTTTGTCCTAGTTTTCTTTACCCTGTATCACTCATTTTTAAGACCACTCTTCCTCCAAAAACATGCAAAAGGGAAATAAAAAGGTGTAAAGTGAAAGTGTTTCCCTCCCATCACAGCATCTCAGTGCTTCTTCTCAAAGGCAATCACTGCTAGGAACTTCTTATATATTCCTCTATAAATATTCAATCTGTACACAAATCTACAGACAGGATCTTTGTTTTACTGAAATACATACTATCACCATCTATTCTATGCCTCACTCAATTTCTGTGTATTTACTGTAAAAATAAAAAATTTATGTATTTTGTGGTAAAATATAATAGGTAAGCTCAGTTCCATAAACAATTTAAGATATATATATATATATATATATTTTTTTTTTTTTTTTTTTGACATACAGAGATAGATCACAAGTAGGCAGAGCAGCAGGCAGAGAAGGCGGGAGAAGCAGGCTCCCCGTGGAGCAGAAAGCCCGGTGTAGGGCTCGATCCCAGGACTCTGGGATCATGACCTGAGCTGAAGGCAGAGGCTTAACCCACTAAGCCACCCAGGCGCCCCTCATAAACAATTTTAAAGTGAACATCTATGGTAACTACCACCAAGATAAGGAAACCAGAATACCGCCAGCTCCACAGAAGCCCTCCGTATGTGCCTCCCCACTGCCCTTTCTCCTCTCAGCAAATCCCTGACCACAATAGCCTTTCCCATGCACTTCTTTCTTCCTCACTACATACATATGCGTTCTTGGAAAACGCCAAGTGACTCCTGCCTGTATCCGAACTTCTTAGGAACAGACTCACATGGCATATATCCTTAAGTCTTGATTATTCTGCTCAACTTCACGATTATGAAATGTGTACAGGTTGAGTATCTGGCTCTGTTTGACAGGGAAGGAAGAACACGCCACGTTGCAAACAATCTCTAAACAGTGGGAGTAAGTGATTTTTAAGACAAACATTTGTCTGTATTTCTAAGCTTTCCATAATGTAGATTACTAATTATTAATATACGAAAAATTCTGATAAAAGTTATTAAGATAATTGCCCAGCTAAAACTTAGCATTATACACCTGTCTATCTCTCTGGTGTATTCCCTAAAAGGAACATTCTGGTAATTTCAACAATAAAGAACACAGTTCCTAAAGAAAACGTTCAACATTATTGAATTATGAATCAATGTAAGATGTTTTCTTAGAGTGATGACTTTTCCTCAAGATCTCAAATTGGAGATACATATATACAGACATAAACATCTATATATAGCAATATAGGGCGTAATTTATCCTCACACCATTCTTGTGAAGGATTTGAGGTATGTGCATTGAATCACATTAACAGTGATCAGATTAAGTGAAAACGATCATTAATACAAAGTCAAATGCTATACAACCTGACACTGGAAATTTCATCTTCTGACTCAGCCTAGTGCTTCTTAAGTAAGTGTTGGCTTCTACAGCAAGTTCTTACTAGCTACGTCTCCTAGGGCAAAGGAAACAAAAGCAAAAACAAACCATTGGGACTTTATAAAAATAAAAAGTTTCTGCACAGCAAAGGAAATGATCAACAAAACTCAAAGGCAACCTACAGAATGGAAGAAGATATTTGGAAATGGCGTATCTGATAAAGGGTTATTATCCAAAATATATAAAGAACTTATCAAACTCAATACCAAAAAACAATTCAGTTAAAAAATGGGCAGAAGACACGAACAGACATTTTTTCCAAAGAAGACACAGATGGCCAACAGATACAAGAAAAGATGCTCAGTATCACTCATCACCAGGGAAATGCAAATCTAAACTATAGTAAGATGTGACCTCACACCTGTCAGAATGGTTAAAATTAACAACATAGGAAAAACCACGGTGCTGGCAAAGATGCGGAGAAAGGAAAATCCTCTTAAACTGTTGGTGAGAAAGCAAATTGGTGCAGCCACTGTGGTAAAAAGTATGGAGATTCCCCCAAAAAGTTAAAAATACAGCTACCCTATGTCCCAGCAATTGCACTGGTAGGTATTTACCCAAAGGATACAAAAATGCAGATTCAAAAGGACACATGCACCCCAATATTTATAGCAACATTATCGACAATAGCCAAATTATGGAAAGGGCTCAACTGTCCACAGAGTGATGAATGGCTAAAGATGATGTGGGTGTGGGTGTGTGTGTTTATAATGGAATATTCCTCAACCATCAGAAAAGAAAGAAATCTTGCCACTTGCAACAACATGGACGGAGCTCTAGAGTATTACACTAAGCAAAGTCAGTCAGTCAGAGAAAGATAAATACCATATGGTTTTACTCATATGTGGAATTTAAGAAACAAAACAAATGAACACAGGGGAAAAGAGAGGCAAGCCGAGAAACAGACTCTCACCTGTGGAGAACAAACTGATGGTCACTGGAGGGAAGTGGGCAAGGGCATGGCTTACACCGGTGATGGGAATGAAGGACACTTGTGGTGAGCGCTGGGTGTGGTATGTCAGGGATGAATCACTAAATTCTACACTTAAAACCAATACTACGTTGAATGTTAAACCACCGGGATGTAAATAAAAACTTGGAGGGGAAACAAAGAAAAAGATTTGGCTTGAAGCTTTCTTAACTTCAAATCCAAGACATTCTAAAGAATAATAATAAGAAAAACAGGGGTGCCTGCGTGGCTCAGGGGGTTAAGCCTCTGCCTTCGGCTCAGGTCATGGTCTGAGGGTCCTGGGATGGAGCCCCGCATGGGGCTCTCTGCTCAGCGGGAAACCTGCTTCCCCCCTCTCTCTGTCTCTCTCTCTGTCAAATAAATAAATAAATAAAATATCTTTTAAAAAATTTAAAAGAATAGGAAAAACAGAATAGAGAGTCTGCAGCATAAATCTAGCCAAAATCTCAAGACTGATTCCAAAAACACCAGAGACCTGTGAGCTCTCTCCAATTTGCTGAAATGCAGATCATTACGATTACCCCGAAGAGACCCCGCAGACCACTCCTTTGAAAACTATTCAGAAACGACTGCCACGAAAACAGCTGCGGAGAAGTACCGAGGGCTGGGAACCCATTCGCCGTCTGCAGACACACAAGCCACAGGTGACATGAGAGTGTAGGTGATCCAAGCTGGTGATGGTGATGAGTGAACTAACGGCCAAAGTAAGTGACAGCCTGAGCCACAGGCGTCCTGCGGGAAGACGTGTGACTATGCAGAGCAGTGGAGCGCCGCTACTAACAGCCCCTCCAAAGCAGGTATAGCGACCTCCTCCCCACCGCACTCTTCCTCAGTGCCAACTGCTCCATCTCCAAACTTGGCCACTTGCAAACCCAAGCTGCCCGAAGACCTTTCTGCGAGCTTCTACCTTTGCTTTAGGTGTATGCCTTTTTTCTGCTTTACAAGAATCAATTATAATTATATTGTCAGGTGCTCAGCATTTATAATCTGCCACTTAACTTGAATCATCTTTTAAGTCTTACAACATGAGGTCATGTTACCTTGGCTTTTCATTTTTAAAACATTTTGTGATAAAGTTACATCATGTGGGGGCACGTGGATGGCTCAGCTGGTTAAGCCTCTGCCTTGGGCTCAGGTCATGATTTCAGGGTCCTGGGATCAAGTCCCGCATCAGGCTCTCTGCTCATCGGGGAGCCTGCTTCCCTCTCTCTCTGCCTGCCTCTCTGCCTACTTGTGATCTCTCTCTGTCTGTCAAATAAATAAATAAAATCTTTTAAAGAAAAAAAAAGTTATATCATGTGTCCAGACCTCCTCCACAGGGAGAGCCCAGTTCCTGAGTTGGAGGAAGGAGGCAGCTCAAAGGCAGCTCAGAGGACCCTAACCTGGGCAGAAGACACTCCTGTCTACCTTCAGTCATCGCGCAATTACACAAGCGTTTCTGCAGAGGCTGAGGTTAGGAGAAGACATAGAAACCACTACCAAGGGTTCCTCCAAGGCAGAGGAGTGGAAACACGCTATCTTTCCAACAAATTTTTTTTTAATTTTATTTATTTATTTGACAGACAGAGATCACAAGTAGGCAGAGAGGCAGGCAGAGAGAGAGGGGGAAACAGGCTCCCTGCTGAGCAGAGAAGTGGATGCGGGGCTCGATCCCAAGACTTTGAGATCATGACCTGAGCCGAAGGCAGAGGCTTTAACCAACTGAGCCACCCAGGCGCCCCTCCTACAAACTTTTTGGTATGTTTGCCTTGAGTCTAGATCATACCTAGCTATGTTTAGTGTTAGTTCTCTCTCTGACAAATAAAATCTTTAAAAAAAAACGAAAGAAAGAAAGAAAAAGAGAATACAAAGAACAGGGGCACCTGGACGGCTCCATCCGTTACGTGTCTCAGACTCTTGATTCCACTGGGGTTGTGATCACAGGGTCAGGAGACTGAGGGCCGAGGCTCAGCACGGAATCTGCTTGAGATTCTCTCCCCATTCCCGTCTGCCCCTCCCCAACCTCTCTCACCCTTTCTTAAAAAAAAAAAAGCAGTAATTAAACACACACACAAAACATTATTCCCATGTAAGTGGGAAAGTTTTCAGAAGGTATTCTAAGTTTACAATTTTCAAGAACTTGTTCATTATTTGTCTCTTAACTGCCACTGTTGGCCAGAGTGGCAGTAATTTCTATATCTCCTATCTTAAACTGTAAGTACTTTTATTCCACCCAGTTAGGATGTTAGGTATTAGAATCACCCTTTATACTACTGATTATAAAACCTTCTGCCCGGAATGGCTTCCCACAAGCAATCAACTGACCCGGTGTTCATGGAATAGTGTAATTCGTTCCAGCTGTGAAGTCAAATAGCTCTTTGGAGTTCAGCGAGTAATATCCCTCCCAATTCTTCGATTCCACACCTGTAAAATGAGCTTAATAACCACACCTGCTGATGGGAATGTACAGGGTTTAAGAGACAATCCATATAGAGTCAGAATGGTACAATGTAATATGATGATGGCAAACTTGGTAGAAAGCCTGACCCGACCACCATAAGAGCTGTGTGACTTTGGGTAAGTTACTCAACCCCTCACGGCTTGGGTTTCCTCAGCGTGACATGGCCTTCACACACTACCTATGCTATAGTTTGGAGAATAAAATAATCCACGTAAAATACTTAGCACTCCATAAATATAACTGGTTTTAGTATTAAAACTGGTTCTGTTGCTCTACAGTTAAGAGAAGCCTTAAGTGTTTCACGAACAAGGCTGGATTCTTCCCCTCTGCCCTTAGTCAAGTCATCACAACTGATAATCCTAGGGACTCAGAGTTTACTTTAAAGGTTTTTAGATGTTGAAACATGTTAGCAACCAAAATTTCTCTGTTTCTAAATAACAAACTTTTAATATATACCTACTTCTGCAGGACCACTAAACCAGCAAAAATCTTGAAACTCCTTCTAAATCACTAAACTCATTTAAAGTTCTTATAACTTACAAACTCACTAGGTATTTTCACTGCTTATAACTTTGTGCATTCAAAGGCAGGGTTTTTCTTACGTGTTGTTCAATGTACTTGGTGCATCTGCTATAAATTCCCTCCAACTGTTTTGTTTACTGTTTCAGATGGAATAGAAAACATTCACAGAACTCTAAAATTGTGACATTCTCAGCAAAACTGGGCCTACTCCAAGAATTTTCATTGAAACAGAGTTAGATTTAAGATGTTTACGTCCAATCTCTTTGCACCAAAAAATTTCACGTCTCTTCGACAAATGTCCCGGAAGCTGAATTACTTGAAGGAAATCTAATACAAAAAAAGCTGAGAATTTAACAAACTCAGTCAGCCCCAAATCATGGGGCTGCCATCAGTGGAATGTGTCTTACAGGTGCCGGGCCAACCTCACATCAAAACTACCACTCAGTAGAAATTGAAATTCTGCAAAAGCTCTGAGCAAGAATAACCTGATTTGAAAAGTGAAGAACTTGATAAAAATGATCTTGCTGTTATCGGTCCTGTTTCCAGGAGCATACCGGAGCCAGTTCCGGGGTAAATTTACAAACTGGCCAATATTCTCATAGATTTGCTTCCTAATTAAGAGCAAACAGACCCAAACCCTGTCTGTATATGCCTTTTTGAAAACACTGACGATCTAAAATTGCTTTGAAACAGTCTCCATGAAAATAGCATTAATTTTCCAGCCAAAACACAACACAAGGATAGAGAATACTGGGTTAAAAAGCCGAGAGGAAACTTACAAACCATCTTGACTCATTTTACTGAGGAAGAAACTAAATTTTAGGAAGGACAGTGTTATAACAATGCAGTAAAACTGCTTAATGCATAAATCTATTCTACGAAAGGACAATTTCCAACAAAACTTCAGGATTCTAACATTTTGAAAGGCTAAACTTGGGGAGCACTACAAGTGGCTCCCCCTACATTCTGCCCAGGCCCCCCCACGGTGGACAAGAACAGGTAACAGCTGACAGCTGCCAAGTCAACCGGATGGAAGCAGTAATCCTAGTTCATGGATTTAGACTAGATCCAGAACTTAACCACTTTGGTCCTTAACAATGACAGGGGTGTTTTTCCCTGTGGACGATGGACGTAGAGGTTGAAATTTGTTATCATTTTAATCCACTGCTTTGTTACTAAGGAGTCATTAACTTCACTTAAAAATTAAAAGGCAACGGATGATCTTAGCAGCAGTGGTAGCAGTGACACAGTAGTAATCACAACAGCAACACTAACACATAGAGCTCTGTGTGGGACACGATGCTTCACACATTCAGCCTCACATTCAATCATTTAATCATTTAGTCATTGAAGCATTGCCCTCAATGCATTTAATCCTTACAGTTACCATTAAAGAAGGTGTACTGTATTATTCTTATTTTATCAACAAGGAGGTTAAGTAATGTATTCCATGTCCCATGGCTAGTTAAGTAGCAAAGCCAAAATCTGAGCCCACACAGCCTGATTCCAGAGTAAAAATAATGCATTTCATTGATGAAATTAAACTAACTAATGAAATACTGAGGACATCAAAACAAATACATTGCATGGTTTTTAAATTAAAAAGAAAACCAGAGCATTCACCTTGTTTTTCTTCCCTTTAAAACCTGAGTCCCCAAAAGACAAAATGTACTTCAATCTACAAACATGAAAAGACTTGCAAATGCTTCAAGTGCACCTCATTATTTTTTCCCACCATCTATTCTGCAAACTAAGGTCTCTTTTCTAGCTCTCTTGGAAGTAAATTCCACATCCATATACATTAACTACAGGACTCAGAACTGAGGGGGCCTACAGCCACATGACTTTATTATTTGTGCCAAGAAATTCTTACTGAAAGATAAGGCTGTAAATCAGTAAATAACTTCATTGTTGACTTCGGGAACTTCCCAAAAGTCCATTTACCCCAACAATAGACTACTCAAACCGTCCCCTTTTCACACTGTTCCCCCAAATGGACAAACAACTCACTTATCCAACAACTGTGTACTTACAAGACTTGGTTAAGATCCTTGTCTCACTGTTTCCACTAACCCTAAACTACTGTATCAGGAACTTAAGCAGTTTCAATCAGATCACTGCACTGGAGGACCCGCCTTAAATCTCTCAAGGTCAAACCCCAAACTCAATCAACACTGCCAAGTTGTGCTCTCTTGTAGTAAGCCACAGTTCTGCTTGATTAAAGCTATTCTGGCCTTCTCTGGGTGAGTTGAGAGTCAACAGAAGGAAATGAACCCATTAGATTTCAAATGCTCTCTTATCAACAATACCTTTTTAAAAAAATCTCTTCTCCCTATGCTAGACTACAGGTGAAATTAAATATGCCAGGAAGTGAGATCATTATAGAAAAAGATAAACATAAACCAGCAATGAAAGGGTCTGCATAAATCTAACAATTAATTTAACACAGGACTTCAAACTCTATTTCCTGGTAACCACAATTTAAACTAAGCTGAATTGGATTATTTGTACATTTAAAAATGGTCTACCGGGATCCCTAAAATTGAGATTTAGAAAGGAAATTTTAAAAAGCCTTGAAGTGCCAAAATTCAAACTATTATGCCATCTGATTAGATTTTACAAAAATTTCCTTTGATCAACTCATATGTTTCTGTTATGAACCAAAGATAAACACATGAAATACAGCTAATCTTCAAAGACTAGCTCTGACTAAAAACTAAACCAGTATAAATATAAAATCAGTCATTCTGACATTGCCTTTTCATTTAATCATTGTTATTAGATTTCAGATATATTTACCTATGCAATTATTAAAGTATTAACTGGTATTTACTATAATTCTATTTTATTCCTGTCTCTCCAAGCATCACATTTTGCTGAAAAAAATTAAACGAGTTAAAAACCCAATAGAGGGAGAAAAAGGAAAAAAAAGAGAGAAAAAAGATTGAAATGTATGAAGAGGCCAAAGATAAGTTTTTTAATGAAGTTGAGGCCATTAAGCAAGAATTTGTCTCACCACACTGAAATATGTGTGTACATTATGTACGTATCTATGTGTATATCTGTGTATGAGTGTTTGTCTGTATGTATGTGGGTATAAGTGTGTGTGTACTCAGCCCAAGGTAATCCCAATTTTGTTTTCCATAGCTTATCAACACCAAATATTATCATTACTCCCTGTGGCGGTGTTGCTAACCATGTTATTCTAACCATCTTGCTACAGAGCTGTACATGTCGAGTGAAGAACATGGAGGTTAATAGAGACCAGGTAGGCACCTTGGATTCCCTACTCTAATCTGGCAGAAATAGCCTATTATCAGACAGCCTCAGCTCACTTATTATGATACATCCATGAACTTGGCATGATTGCTGTGAATATTAAAGGAGATAATGTATAAGGTACTCAGTTTACAACCCAGTGTAAGGTGTCAAGGTCTCCATAAATGTTCACTAACCATCATGCATGATAGTTCCCTGTAATTGTGGTCCTAAGGATCTACAAGATATTAAAGTACTTCCTCAATAATTCATTCAGTATTCATTCATTATGCAATAAAATCTTTTAAGTTCAGATCCTTTCAACCGATAATTCTATTTCTAGGAAACTAGCCAGAGGAAATGATTAGAGATATTATCAAATATTAATGTACAAATATTCTTTAAAACTTATTTTTAACTTCAAAAACCTGGAAACAACCTAAGTACCCGAATTTTATACTACATCTATAGGACTCTATAGTGTACAAATGCTGAAATACTCATGAGGAATTCAGAGCATCCCCAAAATGCTCCTTAAAATCAAATTAAAATGGTAGCCTATGGACATACATCTCAACCATGTTAACAATTACATGTCAGTTTACACACATTCACACATTCAGAAGAAACGGATTTAGAGGAAATATAAAAATATTAACAACGAAAAAAAATATTAACGACTATCAAGATCATGAGAAAACAGGTAACTTTTACTATTTATTTTCTTACCTTTTTCCCCAAATTTTCTACTCTATACCTGAATTACTTTGATATTTAGAAAAAAATAAAACTAAAAAAACCCTGTTGAATTATGTTTATTATTTAGAATCTCCTAGCTTTTTAAAAGATAATCTTCTAAATTATACCCATCTTGGAGGGGCCAAGATGGCGGAGGAGTAGCACACTGAGATGACATCAGGTCACAGGAGATCAGCTAGACAGTTATCAAACCACTGGGAACACCTACAAGCCCAACAGGAGATGGAAGAGAAGAACAGCAGCAATTCTAGGAACAGAAAATCAACCACTTTCTGAGGTAGAACGTGCAGAGAAGTGACTCCAAATCAACAGGAGTTGGGGTGACAGGGGGGTGGCTCCCAGCAAGGGGCAGAGCAGCAGAGCACAAAATCCAAACTTTTAGAAGTCTGTTCCATGAGGGACGTTGCTCCAGAGGGTAAGCGGAGGTGGAGACCTCCTGGGGACAGTGTGGTCTCAGGACCCTCAGGGTCACAGAAAGATGGAGCGTCTGAGTGCGGCAGAGCTCCCGGGTGTCAGAGCGGGGAAGCCCGCGGGGGAGAGACAGAGGCCAGGAGGGAGCACTCAGCTCGGGGTTGCCATGGACTGTGATCGGAGGCACAGTCGGACCACTGCTGTTCCCGCAGGGACCCCGCAAGTGGCAGACCCGGAGAGAACTACCTTCCTCCCCAGGAAGGAGCGGCACAGGGGCGCGGCAGGAATCTGCTGGGTCTGGAGACTCCATACGGGGCCACGCGCCAGAGACAAAAACACTCGTCCCAGGCCAGGGGAGCTCGGAGCGCGGCCGGAGACCAGGGACATGGGAGGGTTTTCTCTTTTCTCAAGATGGCACTGAGGAGTGGGGCCCCAAGTTCTTGGCTCCTCTGGCCGGAGACGGGCATCTTCATTCCCATCCCCCAGAGCAGTTCAGAAAGTGCTCCGGGAACAAAAGCTCCGAGCACGAACCTGAGCAGATCGCTTTGCCCCACCCCCACCCCCCATAAAGGCGGTGCGGTTCCACCTCAGGCAAAGACAATTGAGAATCGGGGCAAAAGGCCCCTCCCCCAGAAGATCAGCAAGAACATCCAGCCAAGACCAATTTACTGATCAAGGAGAAGAGCACAATTCCAGAAGAGGGGAAAGCAAAGCATGGAATTCATGGCTTTCTCCCCATGATTCTTTAGTCTTGCAAAGGTAATTAAGATTTAAAAAAATTTTTTTTCTTATTCTAATTTTTTTAACTTCTACTCTTTTCTCTTTTAATGTTTTCTTAACTAGTTTATCTTAAAAATTCCTTTCTTGAAATAAATCTTTTTAAACCCTCATTACTATAGTCATATTTTATCCTTCATTGTATCTAACTTTATTTTTTGTACACACATAGGGTTTTTTCTTCTAAAAAATTTTGGGATACAACTTCTAATAGATCAAAATATACCCTAAATCTATCACAGAGCTTGGTTCTAGTCTCCAGCCTGAGCAAATTCTCTCCACTTTTTCTTTCTTTTCCCAATTTATCTTATTAGCTCCTTTTTTAGAATTTTTTTTTAAATTTTCATCTTTACAAACATATGCTATCCCTTCATTGTGCTTACCCTTATTTGTGTGCGTGTGTATACATATATATATTTCATTCTTTAAAATATTGGGAAATTGGGCGCCTGGGTGGCTCAGTTGGTTAAGCGACTGCCTTCGGCTCAGGTCATGATCCCGGAGTCCCGGGATCAAGTCCCACATCAGGCTCCCAGCTCCGTGGGGAGTCTGCTTCTCCCTCTGACCTTCTCCCCTCTCATGCTCTCTCTCTCTCACTCTCTCTCTCAAATAAAATAAATAGAAAATCTTTGAAAAAAAAATAATAAAATAAAATAAAATATTGGGAAATAGTTTCTCACCCTACACCTAAAGGAGCTGGAGAAAGAACAGCAAAGAAAGCCTAAACCCAGCAGGAAAAGAGAAATAATAAAGATCAGAGCAGAAATCAATGAAATAGAAACTAAATGAACAGTAGAACAAATCAATGAAACTAAGAGCTGGTTCTTTGAAAGAATTAGTAAGATTGATAAACCCCTGGCCACACTTATCAAAAAAAAAACAAACAGAAAGGACCCAAATAAATAAAATCATGAATGGAAGAGGAGAAATCACAACCAACACTAAAGAAATACAAACAATTATAAGAACATATTCTGAGCAACCATACACGAGCAAATTTGACAATCTGGAAGAAATGGATGCATTCCTAGAGACATATAAACTACCAAAACTGAGCCAGGAAGAAATAGAAAACCTGAACAGACCCATAACCAGTAAAGAGATTGAAGCAGTCATCAAAAGTCTCCAAAAAAACAAGAGCCCAGGGCCAGACGGCTTCCCAGAGGAATTCTATCAAGCATTTAAAGAAGAACTAATTCCTATTCTCCTGAAACTGTTCCAAAAAATAGAAATGGAAGAAAAATTTCCAAACTCATTTTATGAGGCCAGCATTATCTTGATCGCAAAACCAGACAAAGATCCCATCAAAAAAGAGAATTACAGACCAACATCCTTGATGAACACAGATGCAAAAATTCTCACCAAAATACTAGCCAGTAGGATCCAATGGTACATTAAAAGGATTATTCACCACAACCAAGTGGGATTTATTCCAGGGCCACAAGGTTGATTCAACATCCACAAATTAATCAATGTGATGCAATACATTAATAAAAGAAAGAACAAGAACCATATGATACTCTCAATAGATGCTGAAAAAGCATTTGACAAATACAGCATCTTTTCTTGTTCAAAACTCTTCACAGTGTAGAGAGGTACAGAGGGGTACATACCTCAGTATCATTAAAGCCATCTATGAAAAACCCACAGCGAATATCATTCTCAATGGAGAAAAACTGAGAGCTTTTCCCATAAGGTCAGTAACGTGGCAGGGATGTCCATTATCACCACTGCTATTCAACACAGTACTAGAAGTCCTAGCCTCAGCAATCAGACAACATAAAAAAATAAAAGGCATTCAAATAAGCAAAGAAGTAGTCAAACTACACTCTTTGGAGATGATAGGATACTTTATGCAGAAAATGCAAAGACTCCACTCCAAATCGGCTAGAACTTGTACAGGAATTCAGTCAAGTGTCAGGATATAAAATCAATACACAGAAATCACTTGCATTTCTATACACCAACAGCAAGACAAAGGAAAGAGAAATTATTACAATTGCACCCAAAACCATAAGATACCTAGACATAAACCTAACCAAAGAGGCAAAGAATCTGTACTCAGAAAACAATAAAGTACTCATGAAAGAAATTGAGGAAGACACAAAGAAATGGGAAAATGTTCCATGATCATGGATTGGAAGAACAAATATTGTGAAAATGTCAATGCTACCTAAAGCAATCTATACATTTAATGCAATCCCTATCAAAATCCCATCCATTTTTTTCAAAGAAAAGGAACAAAGAATCCTAAAATTTATATGGAACCAGAAAAGACCTCGAATAGCTAGAGGAATGTTGAAAAAGAAAGCCAAAGTTGGTGGCATCACAATTGCAGACTTCAAGCTCTATTACAAAGCTGTCATCATCAGGACAGTATGGTACTGCACAGAAACAGACACATAGCTCAATGGAACAGAATAGAGAGCCCAGAAATAGACCCTCAACTCTGTGGTCAACTAATCTTTGATAAAGCAGGAAAGAATGTCCAATGGAAAAAAAACACTCTCTTCAACAAATGGTGCTGGGAAAATTGGATAGCCACATGCAGAAAAATAAAACTGGACCATTTCCTTACATCACACATGAAAATAGACTCAAAATGGATGAAGGACCTCAATGTGAGAAAGGAATCCACCAAAATCCTTGAGGAGAACACAGGCAGCAACCTCTTCCACCTCAGCCATGGCAACTTCTACCTAGGAACATCACCAAAGGCAAGGAAAGCAAGGGCAAAAATGAACTATTGGGACTTCATCAAGATTAAAGCTTTTGCACAGCAAAGGAAATAGTCAACAAAACCAAAAGACAACTGACAATGGGAGAAGATATTTGCAAATGACATATCAGATAAAGGACTAGTATCCAACATCTACAAAGAACTTATCAAACTCAACACCCAAAGAACAAATTATCCAATCAAGAAATGGGCAGAGGACATGAACTGACATTTCTGCAAAGAAGACATCCAGATGGCCAACAGACACGTGAAAAAGTGCTCCACATCACTCGGCATCAGGGAAATACAAATCGAAACCACAATGAGATACCACCTCACACCAGTCAGAGTGGCTAAAATTAACAAGTCAGGAAATGACAGATGCGAGCAAGGAAGTGGAGAAAGGGGAACCCTCTTATACTGTTGATGGGAATGCAAGCTGGTGCAGCCACTCTGGAAATCAGCATGGAGGTTCCTCAAAAAGTTGAAAAGAGGGGCGCCTGGGTGGCTCAGTGGGTTAAGCCTCTGCCTTCAGCTCAGGTCATGATCTCAGGGTCCTGGGATCAAGCCCCACATCAGACTCTGCTCAGCAGGGAGCCTGCTTCGCCCTCCTCTGCCTGCCTCTCTGCCAACTTGTGATCTCTCTGTCAAATATATATAT
Organism: Neogale vison; assembly: GCF_020171115.1. Taxonomy (NCBI): domain Eukaryota; kingdom Metazoa; phylum Chordata; class Mammalia; order Carnivora; family Mustelidae; genus Neogale; species Neogale vison. The sequence goes on from NC_058100.1 coordinate 32,602,391, forward strand.
AAAATCTTAAAAAAAAAAAAAAAAGTTGAAAATAGAGCTACCCTATGACCCAGAAATCACACTACTGGGCATTTACCCCAAAGATACAAATGTAGTGATCCGATGGGGCACGTGCACCCAAATGTTTATAGGAGCAATGTCCACAATAGCCAAACCATGGAAAGAACCTAGATGCCCATCAACAGATGAATGGATAAAGAAGATGTGGTACATACATTCAATGGAATACTATGCAGCCATCAAAAAAATGAAATCTTGCCATTTGCGACGACGTGGATGGAACTACAGAGTATTATGCTGAGCAAAATAAGTCAATCAGTGAAAGATAATTATCATATGAGGAAGTTGAGAGGCAATGTGGGAAGCTTGAAGGGTAGGAAAGGAATAAATGAAACAAAGATGGGATCAGGAGGGAGACAAATCATAAGAGACTCTTAATCTCACAAAACAAACTGAGGGTTTCTGGGGGGAGGGGGATTGGGAGAGGGTGGTGGAGTTATGGACATTGGGGAAGGGTATGTGCTATGGTGAGTGCTGTGAAGTGTGTAACCTCACGATTCACAAACCTGTACCCCTGGGGCAAATAGTACATTATATGTTAATAAAAAAATTAAAAACTAATTAAAATAAATACTTCAAAAAATTATACCCATCTCATTTCCAAAAGGATTTGGAATAGTTGACAAAACTACATACAACAGACTAAATAAATAGAAGATGACAAATAAGATAAAAACGCCTGCAAACTCTCAGTATACAGCCATATATACAATCTACCTATCTACGCATGTACATACATGTGTGTGTGTCTGTGTGTGTATTTATTTATTTATTCAAAGAATTTTGTTTCAGAAGGAAGTTTCCCCAGCTTTCTCAGAAAGGGCAAACCACGATATGGTAGACATTGTTTTAAATTGTACATTAGGAGAATTACTTCAGTGAATTGAGTGAATCGGTTAAGTGATTGGAAAAGAGGAGGCGGATTAAAAGTCAAGGAATCAAGACCTGAAACAGGATAAGCATGACCATGATCAGCAACTCAAGAAAATCCTTTTTAAGAGTGTAAATATAGATGGAGACAGATTTTTTATCTCATGTCACCTTCGTTCATGTGACTTTAAAGAAAAAATTAAAATATTAAAATTATATTTTAATTTCTGCATATAAAATAAATCAAGAAGTTACCTTGAAGCTAACAAAATCAAGAAGTTACCAAGAAGCTAACAAAATAAGCTCTTATTAACAAAATGCATTTGGGTATATTGTATTCAAGATAGCACTTACCTTCACTGATGGCATGGGGCTTAATAATGCAACAGGTACAATTTGTAAATTTAGCAGTGTTTGCTGGTCCACAAACTCCACTTGAAGGAAAAAATAACTCCATTTCCTAAAGACAGAGAGAAATAAATTTGACCTATGTAATCTCTTAGCTCGAACTTCTGGGATATTTATGTGAGAGGTGGAAAAACTATGCAATTACTTTTGAAGTTCGTAATATAAATTATTCACTTCAAGTTTTCTAAAAATGATTTTTACAAAGGCTAACTGACTTACAGAACCCGTTTTAAGTCTTATAATCAAAAGATCATATAAAAAGTATTAATTAGAGTAATGAGAGTATGTATCATTCTGCCCCAGGATTAAAACTAATAACATCTTAACATACTTTGAATATGGACAATAATGAATACAAAGTTCTCATTTTCCCCAAAGCATTAGTTCATAGACACAGGTCCAATTTTAAACTTTCTATTAAAATATGTAAAATTAAAAAGTAGGCATTCTTTATAGAAGCAGATTCATATTTAAGAATCAAAACCACAAAATTAGTTTTAACTAGTTAAAACCAATGACCTGGGGCACCTGGCTGGTTCAGTCAGTAGAGCATGAAACTCTCGATCATGGGGTTGTAAGTTCAAGCCCTATGTTGGGTGTAGAGATTACTCAAAAATAAAATCTTAAAAAGAAAAAACTAATGAACTTACTACAGTTCTAGCAAACAATTAGATCATATAAACTGTATTTTATAACCAGATTCAAGCTACGTGATTTGCTTTGCACACCGTTCAGAGAGGACAACTCAGCAACTTGAACTAGCCACAAACACGGTCACACTAAGAATTTAGATCTTTCCTGCCTTTAAGCTTTTGTTACTGTTGTTTCTACTATTCCCTAGAGAACCCTCTCTCTCAGGCTCCAAAGAGTTCCACCAACTTAAGCTGGTGATGCTCCTAGTGAGTCCCCTATACTTTTATAAAATTGTGGTTTGGGGGGTAATTGCCCATCACAAATGTTAAGTGTGAAGCAAGTAACTAACCTGCATAGCACTGTAGGTCCTTTAGCACCTAAGACAAACGGCTCAAAGTAAATCGCATTTTTCGATGAATTTAAGAATGGGAAGATCACAGACTGTGTTAATGTGCCACATCGATGTACAATTTTAAGAACCACAGAGAAGATGAGGAATTGTCTGAAGAGTAATGATATGCCTGTGCACTCCTGACACAAAGACCTTTCAGAATGAAAATGCTCTATTCCTTGGACAGCAAGTGCTTTTTCACCATACTGCTGCCTTCATTACTCTCCCTGAGTAGTACAAAGAGTGATGAACAACCTCCCGCCATCTGTCCGGTCACGGCTCCCACGCGCCCGGCTCCAGTCCAGCCTCCTTCCTAAACTCCACCGCTACACCTGCGCCACCCCCACTTGGAGATAATTCCTATTGAAAACGTCCTGATTTCCGCTGACCCCGCAAGTCTGTGCACTCCCTCCCTGTTGTTCCTGCCCCTCCGACTGCACAGGCCAACCGAAAAAAAAAACCCACTCCTGTCCTTTTCCTAGCCATCCACTCAGTCTCTCAGGAAACCGTTCGGAATGCTTCCAGAATCCAGCCACTTCCACATGTCACCCTGGTCCAGGCCCAGCACCAGAGCGCCCTTTGACACTGCTCTAACCTAGTGACCTCCCATGCCCGCTTCCTCCCCACACACCCACGCCCACCTGGCCTGATGGATTCTCAGCACGGCAGCAGCAGGAAACCTGTAAAACATCACGCCCCTTCTCTGCGCAGACTCTCCAAGGGTCTTTCACCTCCTTCGGAAAGAACGCTGAAGCTCTGAATGTCTGGAAGGCCGGACGCGGTCTGGCCCCCAGCAATTCCCTGAGCCAGTCCCCTCGTCCCGTGAAAACACTTAGACTTCCCACCCGGCCTCGCTGGCCTCATGCACTCACCGTTTACCTGAAAGTAGCCAACGTGTTCCCACCTCACAAACGTCACGGGTGTTGTTCCCTTTCTCCCGGGACACTCCTTCTCCGGGATATTTGCTTGGTTTTCTCCCTCACCTCCTTCTGGTCTCTACCAGAACATAACATGAAGACTTCCTGACCCTACCCTTAGTAGCATTCCTCGCCTCTACTCGACACACAATCCTTCCCCCAGCCTGGTCTTTTTCTACGCCTTCTCCTGTTTTATCTTCTCAGAGCACTGACCATCCGACACGTTTTATGCCTGTTTACTTACTACCCAGCAGCACCCAACCATCGCAATGGATGGACGCTTCAAGGGAGTCAGGACCTGGTCTGGTTCACTAGTGACTTCCCATATTTTGAACTGACTGAAATTCAGAAACGAATAAATTCTGCACATGCTCAATAGAATCGATCTATCCACATTGCCGAAATGAGAGAAATGACACCCTGAAAACCTGAGGAACAAGCCCTTATGGGTTCGCAAGTGGCAAAGCCAGTATTTAAATCCAGGTCATGCTGGTTCCAAAGCCCTGAGCCTTTTCCACATCTGCCTTTCAAAAAAAAGAAGCTGGGGCGCCTGGGTGGCTCAGCGGGTTAGGCCTCTGCCTTCAGCTCAGGTCATGGTCCCAGGGTCCTGGGATTGAGTCCCACATCGGGCTCTCTGCTCAGTGGGGAGCCTGCTTCCTCCTCTCTCTCTCTCTGCCTGCCTCTCTGCCTACTTGTGATCTCTCTGTCAAGTAAATAAATAAAATCTTTAAAAAAGAAATAAAAAAAAAAAAAAAGTAAAGAAGCTGTGCTCAATTGTTCCACTTCAGTTTTAAACAATTATTGGGCCAATTATTTCAATTGTTTTGGTCTCAACTTTCATTTCTTTTCTTCCTCAACTTTAAGAAAATGAAAATGCCAACTTTCCAAGTACTCATTTACATATGCTGAGTGAATATGTATTTAAGCAAGGAATATAAAGGTTTTATTTAAATACACATTCTGAGTGACAGGGAGTAACTCTATTCCATGGCTTTGCTTTCTCTTTCTCCCTACATAGTTGGGCCTATCCGTCCCAATCACCAATCCGAGCTAACATTTGCAAGAGCGCTTCTACCAGGTCATTGCCACAGCAACTCAATCAGAGATTTCACACAAATGTAAAGTCACACAAAAAAATTCTCCTTTGTGATTTGAGCTGCTTAAACCCATGGCATAAAGCTCCTCTCCTTCCAAGGGCCCCTGCTATTACTTGTAGCCTTTTATATGCTCCTAAACTGCCTCACAGCAAAAGACAGAGATATGGAACTTTCTCAAAAAACAGAATAGACTCATAGAATCTTCAATTTTTTTTTTAACATTTAACAAATTTAAAAAATTGTTTTTAAATTTAACAAATATTTATTTAACAAACTGTAAAGTATATAGTTGCACTACATAAATTTCACCTAAGAGCTCACGGTATTCTCACTAAAACATCTGACTACTCTACATTCATATCTTTAATTACCATAATAAAAGTATCATGAAATGGCTGCCAGTTAAATGTTTCTCCAAAACTTTTATAATTTTAAATAAATATTCTTTTTGTAAATGCCCTAAAACATTAAAATATTGAACTTTCTCTTTACATACTCTAATATCAAATAAGAAATCTGTTCTCAGAAAATCTAAAAACTAAGAAATAAAATAGGAAGTCACATGACTTAGCTTCATATTTAGCTCTATGATGCAGCCTTATGTACAAATAAAAACAATTAAGAACCTAACAAAATGTCCAAAAGTAAGGGGATGTTTAAATAAATGTTAAATTCATACCACAAATATTCTGCACCCACTGAAGCTTACCCTTACAACAGTAATCTGGTAATGTGTAAAATGTTGTATTAAGTGAAAAAAGGAATCAAATTAAATTAAAATCATGTATGTGGTGTTTAGTTTGTAAATTATATAAATAATCAAGGGAACGAGCAGGAAGAAATATGCCATAAACAGCTGTAAACATCACTGGCAGGATGACTAATGCCAAACTTATGTTCTCAATTTCCAAATTCTCCAGAGTGTTTCTGTTACTTCTGTGTTTTAAAAGACTATAATGGGAGTACCTGGGTGGCTAAGTTAAGCATTTGCCTTCAGCTCAGGTCATGATCCCCGAATGCTGGGATTGAGCCCCACACAGGCTCCCTGCTCAGCGGGGAGTCTGAGTCTGCTTCTCCCTCTCCCTGCCCTCTCTGTGCTCTCTCTCACTATCACTAAAAAATAAAATATAAAATAAAATATAAAATGAAACGAAATAGATAACAAAATATAGAAAACAAAATACAAAACAGAAAACACAACACAACACAAAATGAAATAAAAAACTGTAATGTTTAAAACCAGGTAGGCCACCACTTCAGCGCACATGGTGGAAGCTGGTGGTCAAGCACAGAGCTGTGGAGCCAGAGATGACCGGGCTCAAGTCCTCATAAGGCCAAGGTGTTTAAACTCACTGAGTCTCAGTTCCTGCTAAATTGGGACGATATAAGCAAATGCATGGGAGACTGTGAGAATTAAATGAGATACTAAAGTGTCTGAAACAGTGCCTATCACATAGTGAGCACTTAATAAACATAAGGTTTATTGTTGCTTTGAATTCCAAAATTTTGTGAACACCAGTGACCTAGAACCTGGAGGTATGACAATGAATTGGACATCCTCAAAGAATTCAGTCTATCAGGAGGGTAAACAAACACAAATGCTTTTAAAATATGGTAAGCAGTAGAGCTATGCAGTAGGTATGAAGCAAGCATCATGGAAGGGTACCTTACAGAGAACTAAGAAATAGATAATAGTTGATCAGAGTTACTGTTACTGGTTTTTAAGTTTTGTTGAGGTCAAATTAGCATGCTTTAAAATGAGTATATTTAAAGGATACAATCTGATGTTTTGACACTTGTTTATTCGTGTGGAAACATCACCACAATCAAGATAATAAATATATCAGTCACCCCTCCTTCCTTTGGGTAATACCTTTCTTCTGCCTTTCCCTGCCTCCCCTATCATTAACTATTACCATTACCTCCCTTACCATTAATAAGTTGGCCCTGTAATCAATGACCTGTTTCCCACCATTATGAATTAGTTTAATTTTTAAAAACTATACTTAAATTACATAGTATGTACTCTTGTCTAGCTTTCACTTATCAAGATTACTTTGAGATTCATCGACTGTACTGTATATCAATATTTCATTCCTTTTTATAGCCAAATACTATTCTTTGTGTTAATATCATGGTTTGTTTATCCATTCATCTCTTCAACAGTTGGGCTATTTCTAGTTTTTGGATATACAAATAAGGCTCCTATGAACAAAACTGTTATGTACAAAGTCTTTGCATTGGTATTTCTTATCATTTCTCCCGGGAAAATACTTAAGAGAAGAATGCTTGGACCATAGGGTAGGTATATGTTTAGCTTTTAGATAACTGCCAAACTGTTCTCCAAAGTGACCGTACCCTTTTAAATTCTCAGCAGCATAAGACAGTTCTAGTTTCCCCTCACAATTGCCACTTGAAATGGTCAAGTTTTTTTAAGCCTTAACCATTCTAAAAGGTGAGTAGTGCATCTCACTGTGGTTTTAATTAGTACTTCCAAAATGTCTAATGATGCTGTATATTTTTAATGTGCACTTATATACACATTCATGTGTCATCTTTAGTTAAGTGCCTGTTCAATTTTTTTGCTCATTTTTAATTGGGATGTTTAATTTCTTAGGTGTGAAATCAGCATAAAGACAAATAGATTAGAGTCAAGATGGCGGAGAACTGGCAGACTGAGATGACATCAGGTTGCAGGAGTCCAGCTACATAGTTATCAAACCATTCGGAACACCTACAAACTCAACACAAGATTGAAGAGAAGAAGAGCAGCAATTCTAGAAACAGAAAATTGACTACTTTCTGAAAGGTAGGACATGCGGAGAAGTGAATCCGAAACAATGGGAAGACTGGGGGGGGGGGGTCCTGGCAAGTGGAGCAACGGAGCACAAAATTTGAACTTTTAAAAGTCTGCTCCACTGAGGGACATCACTCCAGAGGCTAAGCAGGGGTGGAACCCTCGCAGGGACAGCATGGTCTCAGGTCCCGTGGGGTCATGGAAGGATCAGGGATGTCTGAGTGTACAGAGAACTCGCAGGTATTAGGGCAGGGAAGCCACCTACAGAGATGGAGCCAAGGAGTGAGCTCCGAGCTCGGAGTTACCTTAAACTGTGATCCCTGGCACAGTCAGGCTACTGCTCTTTGAGCAGGTACCCCACAAGTGGCAGATCTGGGGAGACCCCCCTGGAAGAGCAGAGCCACAAGAATCTGCTGGGTTTGGAGACTCCAGAGGGGGCCGTGTGCCAGAGAGAGAAACAGTCACAGGCCAGGGGAGCACAGCTGGAGACAAGGAAGATGGGAGGGACTGACTGGTTTTCTCTGAGGGCGCAGTAAGGAGTAGGGCCCGAGCTCTTGGCTCCTACCGGCCAGAGACTGGGCGGCCGCCATCTTCGTTCCCGTCCTCCAAAGCAGTACAGAAAGCACTCAGGGAACAAAAGCTCCCAGTGTGAACCCAAGCAGACTGCTTAGCCCAGCCCCTGGCAAAGGTGGTACAGTTCCGCCTCAAGCAAAGACATTTGAGAATCATGGCAAGAGGCCCCTCCTGCAGAGGAACGGCAAGAATATCCAGCCAAGACCAAGCTCACTGTCAAGGAGAACAGCGGAATTCCAGAGGAGGGGAAAGCAAAACATGGAATTCATGGCTTCCTCCCCATGATTCTTTAGTCTTGCAAAGTTAATTAAATATTTTTAATTTTATCTTTTTTATTCTAATTTTTTAAACTTTTCCTCTTTCCTCTTTTAATGTTTTTAAACTAGTTTATCTTAACAATAGCTTTCTTAAAAAAATCTTTTAAAACCTTCATTATTATAGTCATATTTTACCCTTCATTGTATCTAACTTTATTTTTTGTATACATACAGGGTTTTTTCTTCTAAAAAATTTTGGGATACAATTTCTTTTAATAGATAAAAATATACCCTAAATCCAGCACAGGGCTTTGTTCTGATCTCCAGCCTGAGCAAGTTCTCTCTACTTTCTTTTTCTTTCTTTTCCCAACCAACTATTCTTATCAATTCCTTATTTAGAATTTTTTTAATAAATTTTTATCTTTACAGTCATACTCCATCCCTTCATTGTGTTTACCCTTATTTTTGTATATATATGTTTTTCTTTCTTTAAAATTATGGGAGGTAGTTTCTTCTAAGAGACAAAAATATACCCAAAATCAAGTGGTTGGCTCTGTTCTATTCACCAGTCTAATATATATATATATTTTTAAAAATTTTTTAAACCTTTTTTTTAAGACTTTATGTATTTTTTTAACACAGAGAGGATCACAGGTAGGCAGAGAGGCAGGCAAAGAGAGAGGGGGAAGCAGGCTTCTTGCTGAGAAGAAAGCCTGATGTGGGGCTCAATCCCAGGACCTTGAGATCATGACCTGAGCTGAAGGCAGAGGCTTAACCCACTGAGCCACCCACATGCCCCAAACTTCTTTTTGCTCCCTTTCTTCTCCCCCCAATTTGGAATATCTTCTGATTTGGTTAGCATATATTTTTCTGGGGTCTTTGCCACCCTTTTAGTATTTCATTCTCTCGTTCATATGTTCTTATCTGGATAAAATGACAAGGCAGAAAAACTCACCACAAAAAAAAAAAAAAAAAAAAAAAGAGGCAGTACCAAAGGCTAGGGACTTAATCAATATAGAAGTTGGTAATATGTCAGACCTAGAGTTCAGAATGATGATTCTCAAGGTGCTAGCTGGGCTCGAAAAAGGCATGGAAGATATTAGAGAAACCTTGTCTGGAGAAATAAAAACCCTTTTTGGAGAAATAAAACAACTAAATTCTAACCAAGCTGAAATCAAAAAAGCTATTAATGAGTTGCAATTAAAAAAGGAGGGTCTTACTGCTAGGATAAATGAGGCAGAAGAGAGAATTAGTGATATAGAAGACGAAATGATGGAGAATAAAGAAGCTGAGCAAAAGAGAGACAAACAACAAACGGACCACAAGAGGAGAATTAGATAAGTGATACCGTAAGATGAATCAACATTAGAATAATTGGGATTCCAGAAGAAGAAGAAAGGGGGGGCAGGGCAGAAGGTATATTAGAGCGAATTATTATAGAGAATTTCCCTAATATGGCAAAGGGAACAAGCATCAAAATCCAGGAGACACACAGAACCCCCCTCAAAATCAATAAAAATAGGTCCACACCCCATCATTTAATAGTAAAACTGAAATGTCTTAGTGACAAAGAGAAAATACTGAAAGCAGCCGGGGACAAGAAGTCTGTAAAATACAATGGTAAAAATATTAGATTGGCAGCAGACTTATCCACAGAGAACTGGCATGATATATTCAGAGCACTAAATGAGAAAAACATGCAGCCAAGAATACTATATCCAACTAGGGTATCCTTGAAAATAGAAGGAGAGATAAAAAGCTTCCAAGACAAACAAAAACTAAAAAAAATTATAAACACCAAACCAGCTCTACAGGAAATATTGAAAGGGGTCCTCTAATCAAAGAGAGAGTCTAGAAGTAGTAGACCAAAAAGAAATAGATAGATATAATATACAGTAGTACTTACCTTACAGGCAATACAATGGCACTAAATTCATACCTCTCAATAGTTATCCTGAATGTAAATGGGCTAAATGCCCAATCAAAAGACACAGGGAATCAGAATGGATAAAGAAAAAAACCCATCAATATGCTGTCCACAAGAAACTCATTTTACACACAAAGACACCTCCAGATTTAAAGTGATGGGGTGGAAAACAATTTACCATGCCATTGGACATCAAAAGAAAGCTGGGGTGGCAATCCTTAAATCAGATAAATTCAATTTTAAGCCAAAGACTATAATAAAAGATGAGGAAGGACCCTATATCATACTCAAAGGGTATGTCCTACAAGAAGATCTAACAATTTTAAATATCTATGCCCCTAACACGGGAGCAGCCAAATATATAATCCAATTCACAACAAAATCAAAGCAGCATATCAACAATAATACAGTAATAGTAGGGGACTTTAACACCCCCCTCACTGAAATGGACAGATCATCCAAGCAAAAGATCAACAAGGAAATAAGGTCTTAAATGACACATTGGACCAGATGAACATCACAGATGTATTCAGAACATTCCATCCCAAAACAACAGAATACACATTCTTCTCTAGAGCACATGGAACATTCTCCAGAACAGATCACATCCTGGGTCACAAATAAGGTCTCAATCAGTACCAAATGACCGGGATCATTCCCTGCATATTTTCAGACCACAATGCTCTGAAGCTACAACTCAATCACAAGAGGAAAGTTGGAAAGAACCCAAATACATGGAGCCTAAAGAGCATCCAACTAAAGAATGAATGGCGGGCGCCTGGGTGGCTCAGTGGGTTAAGCCTCTGCCTTCAGCTCGGTCATGATCCCAGGGTCCTGAGATCAAGCCCTGCATTGGGCTCTCTGCTCAGCAGGGAGCCTGCTTCCTCTCTCTCTCTGCCTGCCTCTCTGCTGACTTGTGATCTCTCTGTCAACTAAATAAAAATAAAATCTTAAAAAAAATGGGTCAATTAGGAAATTAAAGAAGAACTGAAAAAATTCATTGAAAATGATAATGAAAACACAACAGTTCAAAATCTGTGGGACATAGCAAAGGTGTTCCTGAGAGGAAAATACATAGCCATATAAGCGTTTCTCAAGAAACAAGAAAGGTCTCAAGTATACAACCTACCCCTACACCTAAAGGAGCTGGAGAAAGAACAGCAAAGAAAGACTAAATCCAGCAGGAGAAGAGAAATCCTAAGGATTAGAGCAGAAATCAATGAAATAGAAACCAAAAAAACAGTAGAAGAAATCAACAAAACTAGGAGCTGGTTCTTTGAAAGAATTAGTCAGACTGATAAACTCCTGGCCAGACTTATCAAAAGACAAATAGATCAATAAAGCAGAAAGAATACAGAAATACACTCACAGATATATATAGTAAACAAAAATGACAAATGTGCAAAGGCAATTAAGTGGGGAAAAATTTGTGATTTCAACTAGTGGTGCTAGAACAATCAGATGTCTATATGCAAAACAATAAATTTGGGTTATGTATCATAACATATAAAAATTAACTTGCGATGGATCATGAAGCTAAATATAAAAACAAAAACTATGAAATTTCTAGAAGAAAACAAAAGGGAAAATTTTGTGACCTTGGAAGAGGTCGCAATTTGTCAGATGAGAAACCACAATGGAAGAATGAATTGATAAACTGACTTTCACCAAAACTGAAAACTTCTCCTCCTCTAAGGACATCGGTAAAGAGAATAAAAATGCAAACAACACACTGTGAGAAAATATTTGCCAATCATATTTCCATGTAAAAAATCTGTATCCGTAATATATAAAGAATTCTGAGCCAAGTTTTAAAGGGCCAATAAAACTACCTGGGTAAAGGGAGAGATGGTATGCCAAAGCAGAGGGTAGAAAGAGTAAAACCAAGAAAGCGAGAAAACCAGCCTGAAGAGGAAGAGGCAGGACATGGACTGGAGAAGAGGCATTCAGAGCATTTTCATCAAACCGTTAAGGAGCTGGAACTTGATTCTGGGGGGAATGCAGTCCTCTGGGACATTTCTAGTAGAGCTGTGACATGGACAGATCAGATTCTTCAGACAGCTTGCTCTGAAACCTATGTGGAAGAGGAATTTGAGGGAGAAAGTCTGAGCCAGAGCGGTTGCAGCAGCCCAGGTCACAGCTAGAACAGTGGGAGTTGGAATGAAGGAAAAGGAGAGAATTGAAGAAAATGCTTAGATGGTAAATCTATACAACTTTTTACTCATTAGATGTAGGGGGAAAAGGAGGCAGAAGCAGGGCGCCTGGGTAGCTCAGTCAGTTAAGCATCTGCCTTTGGTTCAGGTTATGATCCCAGGGTCCTGGGATCGAGCCCCACATCAGGCTCCCTGCCCAGCAGGAAACCTACTTCTCCCTCTCCCTCCCACTCTCCATACTTGTGCTGGCGCACGCTCTCTCTCTTTCTCTGTCAAATAAATAAAGAAAATCTTAAAAAAAAAAAAAAAAAAAGAGAGAGGCAGAAGTAGATTTACTGGTCTCAAGTTTCTTTGCTAATGATACGCAGAACACAAAAGGAATAGTTTGATAAGTTTTAAATAGTTCAGTTTTGGATGCACTGTTTGAGTATGAGTCTGAAACTCTAAGGGAAACCCTACACACAGAATTAACTAATTCGTTAATTTTTCCACATAAAATTATCTAGTACAATTTCTGATTAATCAGTCTATCGCTTGCCCACTGACTTATAACCCCCCAAGTTCTCATTACTTGTGGGTAATTTCCCGAGCACTTGGGCTAGGACCCTGACACACTTGTCTACTCCCATGTCATCTCACACTGCTTTTCCTACTAAAGCTTTATAAAGCCTCCGGTTGTATAAATTAGTCATCCTATCACCACCATTTCTTCCCCTTCAAAATTCCCTTTGCTCTTTTGGCTCTTCTATGCAAGAATTTCATTAAGTTTCATGAAAAACTCTGCTAGGATTTTTACTGGAAAGATACAAAAGAAATGAACAATTTTCCTTGGATTCTGTAATTAAGAGGACATTTATTATCTTAGCCGAAATGATTCTAGTGGAATGGAAGGAGGAAGCCAGATTGTAGTGACTGCTCTCCAGAGTAGTCAAAGGCAACTGAGTTAGAGAAAATTGTGAATACAGTCTCGATATGGAAGCAAAAGGATTAGACAGTAACAAACAGGAATTGAAGATCAGGAGAGACTATTTGAGAATGCTTGTGTGATGTTCTTCAACTTTTCTTTTCCATGCACTGCCCTTGTTTCTTTGCGCATGCTGTGAGCTCCAGCCGGAGTGTTCGTCTCTGATAGCTAGTCACTAACATGACATCCACAACACTCACTCTTCCCAAGACGAGAGTCAAGAGAAGGTATCCCTAAGGCTTCATAACAATGGGATATTTCAGGGACGAATGTCAGAAAGAGCTAAAAAATTTAAGTGTCCAAAATAGAAACAAATATGACAAATATGTCTGAGACCTTTCTTCAGGAGAAAGGATGACGGTAGGTAACTCTGCAGGGTTCGAAGTAGAGGACTGACATGTTTGACTCAGCATTTAAAAGGGTTGCGCTGGCTTACTGCTTTGAGAACAGTCGTCCAAATGACTGCGCCACCCAGGCGCCCCTTTATGCATTTAAAATAAGTAACTGTAGGAAGAACAAAGACTGTTTCATAAACACTAACTCTCTATAGGAAAAGAAAAGGATGTTAAACTTGAAGATGGTGTTAGGTCTGAGTTAAAACATATGAAATGATGTTTCTTTCTGAATATTGACTATCCATCAACTGGTCTCATATGAAGTCAGTAATTCAAACACTGATGATCCTGAAAAATTTAAGTGGCTTTGAATGTAAACTGGGATCATGAGTATTTTAACTGGAGAAGACTTACTGGAGAAGACTTACCTTGGCCATGACCAGGTTACCAGTTCACAAAAGAGACATTACTGAACCACTATTTAATCCTAGGCAAAGGGTCAAAGGTTTTCTCTACTCTTAGATCAGCTGTAAAACCTGCCCGAGGACAGCAACAACAGAAGAGCTTTACTCTGACATAAAACATTTAACCAAACAACAACAACAACAACAACAAAAAACCCCAAAAACAAAACAAAACAAAACAAACAAACAAAAAAACAGAATTAAAAGATTTTTAAAACACCTTACCCTGGCAGCTGAAGCAAAAGAATCAGGGCCATGAACTGCATTTCTTATGCCATCGGTTCCAAAGAGAGCTCTCAGGCTTTCGGGAGCATCCGTACGAGCCATCCCGGAATTCGCGGGTCCAAGCAGTCTTTTCCACTCACATACGGCATCCTCTCTCAAAACCTCCATGGCGATGACAGGACCACTTGTAATAAACTGGATCAGCTCACTACAAAACAGGTAAAAGCTTGACTGGCTTCATTTTTCTGTCAACCTGTCTCTCAAACTATTGGATATAGTGAATTCTGCCTGAGCAAGATAAAGTTTTCATAAATTGAGTGTCTTGTGGTAGCCTGAGTTACTATAAAACACTAGAGTTGTCAAATCATTTACTGTTAGCAAAAAAATAAAAAAAAAATCAGTGTTTCATTGAATTTAAGACGACTTCATTGACTTAAAATGCCTATTACTGGTCAACTGATTACTGCTTCTTCCGTTGCTCTGAAAGGTAAAGAAAGGATCTTCCTTTTTATTTTCATGTGGTTTACCATGGCAGTCAAATAAGATTTCATAATATAGAAAATTATGAGAGTGGTCTTATATTTACAGTAAGAATGTATTTTTGTATAGATTAAAATTCAAAGAATGGAGGGAGACTTTCAGTCAATAAACATGGAGTTGGTCTAGTGATAAAGAAAAAACAGAAATTAACAGGCCTTGAAAAAACATGCTCTTATTACTATAAAAGCTCCTCTTGAGATATTCTTATCTCAAGTTATTAGAGAACACACACAAGTTCTTGATTAAAAACCCAGCTTGGAGTCACAGTAGCCCGAGCCATGGAAAGCAGCTGCTCGCTTCCTCTGCCACGTTTCATGTGCACAAAGCAGCAGTGACAAGTCCAGTGGTGAAGAAAGGACCACCATTCCTCCCACTGTGTTAGGCAGGGACAGAATCCTTTCTAAAGCAAGCCTGTGTTTCTCTCTCATCCAAATTATGAGAGGACAGGACCGTCCTGGAGAAAGCACATACTTCCTTCCTTCATTGACTCCCTTCCATACTCACTTTTTAAATCATGTCAATTCATTTTGAAGAGGATTTCTAAAAAAGTAGTATGTACAAAGAAGTATTCATACTCTCCATCCTAACAGGCCTAAATGACCTCTTCATACATACTCTGCTAGGCTATAGCAGGAAAAAAAAATAGATTTAAGGAACCAAAATCAAGGGAACAAACTCATGTTTATCCATTCAATAAGCACTTACTGATTAGAAATCAAAATACTCAATAATATCCTTGCTTCCAGAAACTGGAATGTCCTGTTAATACAGAATTCTCAGACACACAGAATAGGCCTAGGAGTGTGGCATGTAATAATGCAGTGAATATTGTGCCCAACTATAAAAAATCCTGGGAATGCTTCATGAGACTATTCCCAACCCTAGAGCTAATCTTCCACTGCATCTTTCCTAACACCAGAAAACTAGTTAATTCATCCATTTAATAATTTACTGCACACTAGTCACGTATAAGACATTAAACTAGGTGCTATAATATATGCTACCAACACAAAGCAGGGCTATGATAAAGAATCATTTCCAAGAAAATTAGGTATTTTGGGAAGTCCGTGTCAATTACTAGAGGCAGCGGGGCGGCAACGGCAGTGAGTGGGTTCCTTATGGCCTACAATAATCTTGCAAAAATGTTTCTGTGCCCCTCTCTTGAAGTCCTGAAGGTAGACAAAGTCATTCAGGCTCAAACTGCCTTTTCTGCAAACCCTGACAACCCAGCAATTCTGTCTGAAGCTTCTGCTCCCATCTCTAGAGACAGAAATCTCTATCCTAGACTGTCCCTGGAGCTTTCCCAGTACATGGACCTGAGTTTAAGTGAAGAACAAATCCGTGCACCTGTGGCCCTGGGCCCTGGAGCACCAAGTCAGGGGCAGCTGGCGGCGAGACCTTCTGGTATGAACCCTATGGTGGCCCCCGTGACTGGTAATGATGTTGGAACTCATAGAGCAGAAATGAAGCAAGGGACCTGTGAAGTCATTCTGCATAAGGATCAAGATGGAAAAATTGGGCTCGGGCTTAAATCAGTAGATAATGGCATATCTGTTCAGCCGGTCCAGGCAAATTCTCCAGCCTCACTGGTTGGTCTGAGATTGGGGACCAAGTACTCCAGATCAGTGGGGAAAGTGTGCAGGCTGGAGCGCTGGTAAAGCACACGAGGTGCCCAAACGAGCTTTTGGAGAGCAGATTACTAGGACTGTTCATGACAGGCCCTTTGTCGGAGAGTCACCATGCATGACGATGGGACAGAACACATATTTTTAAAGATGGGAAGATCACCTCCACAGTGAAAGTTCTGCAGCCAGAAATGGTCTCCTCACAGAACGTCACATCTGTGAAGTCAACAGGCAGAATGTCACTGGGCTGGAGGGTGCTCAAGTGGCAGACGCACCATCAACATTTGAGACGGCAGTTACTATGGCTCGTGCCTGCTTTTATTTCTGAACATATCAAACGGATGGCACCAAGCTCTATGAAAAGCCTGACAGATCACACATTTCCTGAGGTTAAAGTCATGGTACAATGGAAGCCTCACTGAACTCCAGTCTACTTCTTGGGCAGTTTGACTTTATATTATGCACGTGGAGCTTTCTAGGAGCCGGAGAGCATATGCCGCATGAAGACGTTTCTACCTTACATCACAGCTGGGCATCTATCTCACTGTCTTGATTGGATATCTTGTTCCCACTTCGAGATCAGTGCAGCCTCATTCTGGTTTTACAGATGGGAAACCTTGGACAGATTTACTGATTTTCACGGAGTAGCTTCTCTGCTGGAAACCCGATGCTTTTACAAGCCATTATGAGTAGAATGACCGATACAGGCGTAGCTGTCTTAGAACCAGTCACCGTTATCTTACATACCAAGTCGTGCTGTTCACAGTCCTTGAGTTCTACGGCATAACTGCATTTTTAGTGTGTAACCATAGTACACGGACAATGACTGCTTTTGATGGGTTTTTAGTTCTCTGGGTGTATGTGTGCTCTCACACATGCGTGTGTAAGACACCAATTAAGTGCACTGCTTGCATCCCGTGTAAGCATGATACAGTGTACATAGGTTGCTAGAGCTGGTGTTGGTCATCATTTAATTGTAATTACCTTTACTTAATATGCTTCAACTGTCACCTTAACTGTAATAAGCATCTAGAATAAAAGCCAAAACACAACTATTGCTGATTTCTAAGACCCAAACTGCAGCTCTGTGTTACACGATGTAAGGGCACACAAAGCTACAGCCCAGCTGTGTCTGAGAGTCTCTCGCCAATTGTGCAATGGAAATTCCTTTCTTCTAAAACTTACTGGTATTACTTTCTGAGAAATGATTCACCATATATTAAATGTAAAAGATCTTATACCAAATAGGATAAACTTCTGACTCCCTTTATTCATGTGTAGATTATGTGGAATATTACCTAATTTTGTCTTTAGCATTCTGTACCCTCACTACTTTGGGGAGGTTGGAGGATGTTTCCCAGGTAATTTGTTCCACTTCCTGATCCCTCCCTACAAAATGGAAGTGATACTTTAGCCTGATTTTTTTCTTTATTATGGTTTATGCCTATTCCATCTTAATTAAATATGTATAATTTTAAAAAGAAAGAAAGAAAATTAGATACTCTAACAAGGCTTGGGAATATTTTATACTTCCTGATTTAAAGGAATCTAACATAATAATTTTCTCACACACATGTTAAAAGAAACACTATCATATGAAGGATACCAAATAGCATGTTTAGTATAGCTGCCTAATATTCTTTATAGAAATGTAAGCACTTCTTTGTCAACAGTAATATATACTTCACAATATTCACTTAAATTTAAATATATCCCAAATATTTAGAACACAAGTTCAATTTCTAACACATATTAGTTGCTCTACTTCAAGGAACAAAAGTATTAGTTGATAAGGGCTCTGTGGGGGCACCTGGGTGGCCCAGTTGTTTAAGCAACTGCCTTTGGCTCAGGTCAGGATCCTGGAGTCCCCGGATCGAGTCCCACATGGTTGGGGGGGGGGTGTCCCTGCTCAGCAGGGAGTCGGCTTCTCCCACTGACCTCTCCCCTCTCATGTTCTCTCTCATCCTCTCTCTCTCTAATAAATAAATAAAATCTTTTTTAAAAAAATAAGGTTCTGTGAACACTGTTTTATGTATACAAGAATGCCAAGAGCACAAGTAAAACTCCCAACCCAGGAACACAGGGCTAGCTCAGTCGGAAGAGCTGTGAGTTTGAGCCCCATGTTGGGTACAGAGATTACTCAAGGAAAATTCAGTTGTGGGTAATCAGAGTGGGGGGACAACCATAAGAGACTGTGGACTCTGAGAAACAAGCTGAGGGTTTTGGAGGGGAGCCGGGTGGGGGGTTGGGTGAGCCTGGTGGTGGGTATTGTGGAAGGGACGTATTGCATGAAGCACTGGGCGTGGTGCATAAACAATGAATTTTGGAACACTGAAAAGAAAAATTAAATTAAATTTTTTAAAAACCCTTTAAAAATACTCAACATAAAATATAATTATCACTCTATTTTAATCTACTGAAATCTAAAAATAATGCTATACCTTTTATAATTTAAACAAATCATCCTATTTACTTCTGATTAAAATTTAAGACATCTAATAATAAAATAAAAATTCTAATCTAGGGGTGCCCAGATGGCTCAGTCCATTAGGCATCCGTTAGGCATCTGCCTTTGGTTTGGGTCATGATCCCAGGGTCCTGGGATTGAGTCCTGCATCAGCCTCCTTGAACAGTGGGGAGTCTGCTTCTCCCTCTGACCTTCCCCCCCGCCTCACGCTGCCTCTCCCATTCTTTCTCAAATGGATAAATAAAATCTTAGAAAATAAAAACTAATCTAATAAAAGGACAGAAAAAACAATTGATAGAAAATAGTTCTCTACTGATATAAGATGTTGCTATGATCCTTTTGATAGATGCTTTCCATGTCACAAGTTTCTGAAGTACAGAAGTACAATTCTTTAGTTTTTTAGGATATCCTCCATTGTAAATCACTTGCCCCAAATTCAGCACCTACTTTAAAAAGGGCCTTGATTGATGGTCTACATGAAAATCCATTGCTTCTTTCCTATAAAATAACCAAAATGACAACAGTTAAAAATTATATTTAAAAAATTACTTGACTAAAATCTTGTAGCTTGCATTAATAGAATAAAGATGAAACACTCTATTTGATCTACATGTAACTGACTAGTGACTTTTCACCAAGTATTCTGCTCAAATCCTCCCACTGTTCAAGTTTTTTGCTCCCTGAATATCAGTTAAGATGTAAAATTCCAATGAGTGTAAAGGGCGCTACTCTTCTGCTCATGCTCATATCTGCTGCCTTCCTCTGCACCAGCATCTTTCACATTCTTGAAACATAGTTTAACATTTGACCAATAAGAATTACTTGTTCTTTAGAGATAAATAAGTTACATAAAAGAATGCAAAGCCATCTTCAAATTTAAAATTAATCACTTTCTTCTTCAGGTTTTAAACTTGAAAGGGCAGGTTAGAATTTTAATTTTATAGTTACAGTTTTCTCTCTTAGAGCTTATGTTTTAAAATCTGCTTGACAAATTAAGCATATCACTGTATTCTTATTGGTTACTAATGTATTAAAAACCAATGCTTTAACTGACATCATCAAAAAAAGGGGGTAATATAGAGATATTCAGAATTTGAAGGGCAATAGGGATTTACCTCATGAATCTATATTTTTCACTAAAGAGTATCTACAGCCACTGAAAGGATAATGGACTTTAAATTGATTAGCTGAAAAGTCTAAACAGCTTTTTAATCAAATCAGGTCTCTCTCAAACTGGGGCAGTTTTCAAGGCTTTAAATTGAGTTCACAGTATGTGACAAATATGTCAACATCAACTACTTTTGAAAACATCAGACAAGTTAACATGCCCTCTAGCAAAGGATTATCCTTCCAAGCGTGGTAATTTAGTATGCAATGTTTTAAAATCTGGGCCCACTACAAAATGAATTCACGTAATAAACTGTAACAGGACACACTCTTATTCAAACCAAATGTACTGAAGTATTTTCTTTGGTGATGAAAGGATTATCAAAGTATACTATGCACATATGATAAATAAAATTTGTCCCTAGAAATGAGAGTGGACGAAAACTCATCTTTCTAGGACCTATTCTGCCAGCACTAAATTATTTATTCTCACAATAATATGTTAAAATAGGTATGATTGCCTACATTGTACCTATGAAAATAATAAAGTTCAGCATGATCACATAACTTGGACAGGGAGATTTCAACCCAGATCTCTGGTTGCAAATCTCTGACTGTTTTTGTCCTTTCTGTTACCAACTACAGAGGGCCAAGAGAAGAATTCACCAAAAAAAGAAAAAAAGGATATATTATATTATAGTCTAAAATGAGGTAAAACCAAATGTCTGAAAAATTCATGTGGGAGCTTTCTAAGAGTTAGCAGTAAGACGACTGAAACAACCAGTTCTAAACTTTTCAACACAACTGGCCTACTAAAAAAGAAAAAAAAATCATAATCTTTAATACTGATGAAAAGAAAGATCTCAATTATTAAAAGTGTTTGCTTCCTTCTTACATGTCACTGACCCAATAGTTCTCCCTATGCAACATCCAAAATGGAAACCAAGAATGAATCGTGAATTCCTCCCATCATCCTTACCTAATTCTTCCCTTAAAAAGCTGAGATGGAAATAGCAACAAGTGCATCACCACGTAGAGGAGGTTTTTGTCATTGTTACGTCTTGCTGTGGTTTTACAAAGGAACCATCCTCTCACAAAGATTTATCCATTAATGCTTTCAAGAAATGTTTCCTTAGTGCCCCTCGGAGTCAGGCGCTAAGGCCAGCTCTGGGACTACGGAGTCAGCCGGGACTCCGCGGCTGCCCTTGGGACACCGTCGTGACAGCGGAACTGACATTTGGGCAAACAAGTTCCGCAAAGACTTAAACGCTGGGAGACCCCCCTCCCAGCCTCTGGTACTCCTGACGGGTCTCACGGGCCGTGCCAAGAATCTAAGGCCCCGACTGTCCTTTCTCCTACCTTCTCCCCGGAGTTATGTTTACGTGAGCGGCTGCTGAGGGATGAGGTCGTGTCTCTGCAGCACAGACAGCAGCCCCGTGTACCGCTCGCTGACGAAGCAGCGGACAGCCCGAGCTCAAGCCCCCGGCGGGGATGCGACCAGCTCTGCGCACAACATGCTCCCGGACCCACAGCACGTCACTGCCACGGGACGCGCGGGCAGGGAGAGCCGACCTAAGCAGGATGCGCTGTACCTGGTGCCTGCTGCCCCCCGATAAAGTCCCTGTCTCCGGCTCAAGTGCTCCGCATCTTCTGCCCGGCGTCCACGCGAGAGGAGGCTGCTGACGAGCTTTCACGGCGGGCAGAACCCAACACCTGACCGTGAAACTAACAGAGGCATATGAGGTGCTGTGAAAACATCAAGGAGCCAGTGAAGTTTTCTTGGGCATCTTTGTCCTGGGGAGTTTGACGCCAAATCCATCAAGCACCAGCAGCGTAGAGACAAACCATTTCCAATCTCACGAGAACCATTCGAAGTCATTTCTCCAGAATCCAGTCCCATGCTGCTATGAGAGCAAGCTTTCTTGATACACTCAGAAATAAGACCAATTTAACTGTTTACAAAGGGTCATGACCTCGGTTTCACTAAATAATATCACCAGTATTACCGCTACTAACAACAGCTAACATGCACGTACACTTACTAGGTGCTGCGCTTTTTCAACTACTTTGCATACGTTAGACTCACTGGACCCCACGGCAGCTTCCCGACACAGGCCGTGACACTCTCCATCTCGCAGATGAAGACAGCGAAGTACGGAGTAAGGCAGCCCGAGCCCCACGCCCAGAATGTGCGATCACATGCGCTCCGGCTCGGAAACGCAAGCCCCCGCCTTTCTGGAAAATTTGCAAACTGAAGACTTGACACAGGCAAAAACTCAAATATATGTGTGCGTGGGGTAAAATGGCAGGTATTCTGTTAAGGTTTCGAGGGATCGGGCTCACGAAAGCCGTGCTGGATACCCACCAGCACCAGCCCTGCCCTCGGAGCCGTACCTGCAACGGCCCCACAGAGCCTCACACAGCCAGGGGAGCCAGAGAAGCTCCCCGGCCCCAAATCAACAGAAACCCCCCGTGGAGCAACACAGCAGCAGCAGCTCTCCCGACGCTGCACCAACGCCGCTCCTACAGTAAGTCCCTGAATAACCCGGGACGACCCACTCCCGGGGGACGGATCGCTTTCAGAGCAGTAAACGGCCTCGTCTCCCGTGACATACACAGCGAGGAGCTCCACGTGGCCTTTTCCAGACGCATCGCTCTTCGACGTCTCAACCGTAACACTCCCTTGTCAAAGAGAAATACTCCAACCTCCGTTCCCTTTCCTACCACCTTTATACAATGTGTTCGACAGTAAGAAGACATTACAATTCCCAGGCATCGGTGCTCTAGAGGCCAGTGGGGTTACAGAAGACAGTACATAATGTTTCCTGGTTACCTGCTTGGAGTCAGCCATCATCGATGGATCTAATTACCCGGTGTCTTCCTACTCTCTCGTTCTAGTAAGTTTACTATTGTGTTCTTCGCCAGTGACAGGTTTTTTATTTTAAACAATGTGATAAAAGATAAAAGATGATTTTAAAAAAAAGAAAAAAACCAAGGACTAGACTTCACATAACTGAAAATGATCAAAAAATTACCTTGAAAGCATCATCATTTTGAGTTTGGTTATAGTAAACCCAGTTTTGTTTATCATTTCAATTATTTCTCCAGCTTTCGATACTGCATCGGGTTTAATCAGAGCCAACGTTCTGTATGGAAATAAAGAACAAAGAATAAGTTTGAAAATAAAAATAGTTCAGTTTTTACTTATAATTCCCAAGCAGTGGTAGTTTCCTTAACAATCATTCTAGATCATCAAACATCAAAATAAAATTATTTTTAAAAGTATATAAAAGGTCTCTGAAAAACTTAAAGTAAGCTTACTATTTTTCCCAGGGAAATAAAAATTAGGTACCAATCTAAAAATAATAATAAAAGCTTAAGGGGAAAAAAGTTAAAATTGTCATAATTAATATGTCCTAATTAATGTAGGGAAGGAAAAATTCTTCCCTGTATCCTTCAAGCAGTTCCAAGTGGACGAAGAATTAAATTTACATGAGACAGATTAATAGGAAAAAAAGCCAAAGTTTTATTATGTGGCATGGAGGTCCAATAATGAAACTGAGACCCAAATAAATGACCAAAACTGGCAAGGTTTTCTTTGGTTTTTTGTTTGTTTGTTTAAAGATTTTATTTATTTATTTGACACAGAGAGAGAGATCACAGGTAGGCAGAGCAGCAGGCAGGGGCGCGGGGGAAGACAGGGGGTAACAGGCTCCCTGCTGAGCAGAGAGCCAGATGCAAGGCTCGATCCCAGGACCCTGAGACCATGACCTGAGCCAAAGGTAGACACCTAACAACTGAGCCACCCGGAAGCCCCCAAAACTGGCAGTTTGTATACTTCCTAGACAAAGAGACAATAAATTTGTGAGGGATTGACAGGATAAAGGAAACAGATGTGGGGAGCCTGACTGGTTTAGTCCGTAGAGCATGAGACCTCACAATCTCAGAATTGTGAGTTTGAGTCCCATATTGGGTACAGAGATCAATGAAAAATAAAATATTTTAAAAAAAAGAAATGATAGGAAGCTTTAATTAGTAAATAATTCTAAACAATTTAACAGAGGTAGTAGATTAGAAAGAAAGTAATGAGGTTTGCTTCTAAAGTTTGGTTGGCTTTAAAGTTTCTACCTCTGGAGATAAGGATGTCTTTTTTACTACTTAGAACAGGGAGAATACCTTCCCTATGGGAGATTTATTTCCTGCATCA
Source organism: Neogale vison (assembly GCF_020171115.1). Classification (NCBI taxonomy): domain Eukaryota; kingdom Metazoa; phylum Chordata; class Mammalia; order Carnivora; family Mustelidae; genus Neogale; species Neogale vison. Next base: position 32,626,408 of record NC_058100.1, read on the forward strand.
GGGGACAGAAGAGAGTCTGAGTGTCCTTGCACTGACTGTTTTTAAAGTGACTTTTATTTTAAATAATCAATATATCAAAGTGGCACAATTTGGGCCATGCTGCTCTTGGCCTCCACATTATAAAACATTGAAAATTTCTATTTCTTAGAACGCAGTTTATAAAAAAGGACAAATCTTTTTTAAAAACTGCATTTAATATATTATGAACTTGATTTTTGGTCTCTTAGACTTTAACAAATACAAGCGAAGCAGTCAGTTCATCAATGATCTGGAAAGAAATTCTTCCTTTAACACCCAAGCATCACACAAGGGTCGCGCAAAGACCCAAATGTCTTCTTACCCAGCAACTTAGGTGGAGAGCAAGCAGCATGCTAACTTTTCAAATCACACTTTCCTCTACGAGGACTCATCAGAGCCAAGCACTCTTCCCACTCTGAAGCCCCAAAAGGTTTTTGGAGATGGAGATCACCTGAATGGCCTCACTTTACTGATGAGGTAACCAGGCCCAAAGAGTGACACCAGGGTCACACAGCTAGTCAGAGGCACCTTCAGGACAGAACGCCCAGCTCACAGACTCCTAGGTCTGCACTCTCCATACCACAAATAACATCACTCCGAGTATCACAATTACAAAACCCTCAAGTGTAGTATTTGCAAATATCAGATAAAAATCAGAGGAGTTTGAGTAACTCAGTGCACAGGACATGCAAAATTATGATAAAGAACTGCCACCACTTTCCCCCCTCCTTCGTTTTCTGTCGTTCTGACCCACGGGCATGAGGTCAAGGGCTCCGGCTATGAAGTGCGCTGGCCTTCTCACGGCTGGCTTCTTCACCCACAAGGCAAGCCTAAGGATACAGCAAAGCTAGAATAATTCACGTTAACTCATGGCTGGCTTTTGAAACATATAAATAATAAAAGTTCATCTCAATTTATTACAAGCCGTGCCAGCAATCCTTTCCTTTATTTTGAAGCAAATGACACACCGTTAATAATCATATTATATGGCTTCATCAAAGAGAGAAAAGTCTCCACTTTTTAGCTCACATTATGACACAGTATACTCAAATCACCCTCATATACAACGAAAACTCTTCACTTTTTAACTCACATTATGACACGTTATACCCATAAACCAAACTGACCCATGTATTGCTTATATTAAACTCTGGAAGGGCCTTTGCGAACTACAGCTCTTGAAGAAAATATACAACACATCAGCAGTCACCAATTTCTATGAACAAGAACCAACATGGAAAATACAAAACCGACAAAGCTTAATTTAAAGTGCAATTTCGTGTTCTCTTTACATGCCTTACAGGAGGCAAAGGGCTGATAACTGGGAGTCATTAAATAAATCTGCCTATCATCGCCTCACTGCTTAACTGTTCAGTAAATAATAATTAAAGTATATCCTGTACAGAAAGGAAGACGGGCTTGCGGAATCACGTGTGTCGTTTAAAAGAGAAGACAGCACGTAAAGAAACAAAAGGACCAGTGTCCTCTGCTGCGGCATAACAAGCTACGACACTGCAGCCTGTGGAAGGGCTCACGTGCTCCACGCCTCCTGCTCCCGTGTGCGGACCCAAGTCCCTCAGGCTGCAGCAGGACTAACCTACTTTCCCAGAGATTTGCAGACCAATGGCCTTGAGAAGTGAAGGACCAGACTTTCCCAGCAGATAAGGACTGACCACATTTGAAAACAGCCGCCACGGATGCCAGCAAGTCTGTTCAGGGTCATGTCTCACGTCGACACACAACTAACTGCTTGGGCACCTGCTTCTCCCACACGTCACCCCCACCATTTCCACGCCTTCGCTGGACAGGGAAGATGGGCTCTGAGACATTCGTCCACTATCTGCCCAGGTTGCCAGCGCCTTACACAAAGCAACCTTTCCTTTCCCAACATCACTCCTCCCGGAAGCATTGATTTTTTAATGGACGAGTTGCCAAACTTGAGTTGAGAACCTGTTCTCTGTCCAGGAAAAAAAACCACCCCAAAACGGAGTGGCCTAAACCAGCAATTTCTTAAGGTTCTGAGGTGGCCGGGCAGCAGTTTCACCGGGGATGACACACAGCTGCGTGTGGCTGCCGTGGCAGCTGGGACAGTTGCCTTCTTTCTCCTTGCGGGCTCTCGCCCTTAGGAGGTCACACCAGGCTTCCTCAGGGGCAGCCACATTGAGTCCGACGTGCAAACACTTATCAAGCATCCCCTTGAGACACATCTGCTGACATCTCTCTGGCCAATGCAAGGCACACTGTCAAGTCCAGAGTCGAAGTGAGAAGGGACTGGACAGGGCGTGGATCCCAGGAGGTGTGAGTCACTGGGAGCCCCGCTGTGAGGACCTGCCACACAGCAATTGTCTCACCTGCCACGGAGCGCCCAGTGGAGGATGTCCGCAGGAGATGCTCTCCAAAGAAAATATATATATATAAATAGATATACATAATACCATTCTTTTACATTACAGCTTCTCAGCAAAGGAGAGTGAGAAAATAGTTTTGCCACCCTTTGCCAACTCAGAACAGAGGATTCTACAAAACAAGAGTTTTCACAGGCGAGAATGTGTTTTCCCTCCACCAACAGGCTCCGGGCAAAAACTGCAGCAGATGTGTCCAGGTTAAAGACGCTGCATCGCAAACAGCCTGGATGGCACAGCGCTGGAGACTCTGAACGTTACCCGCCTGAACGAATTGATTTGTAAACTTCAATCTATATTAATTGATGTAAAGATTTCAACAGTTATACATATTGGCCTTAAGCATATAAAAACCCATTTTAAAACATCAACCCAATGCCAAATTTGTAGTTTCTTTTAGGTTTTCTTTACAAGCATAAAGCATGTGTTTGCCCCCTGGAAATCTGGAGAATAGCCTCAGATGGGCACCTGCGGTTTGGAGGAAACCTCATTGCGCCAGAGCTTCCGACTGGCAACAATGGCACAGTGGTTCAGAGCACTCCTTCCACTGAAGACGAAAAACAGTAGGTAAGATCTTTTTACAGCAAAAATAAATTGACGAGACACTAAACAAGTATGAGTATGAAAGTGAACAAAAAAATCGAGGCCCAGACAAATGAGAAGGGAAGTTGCGTCAACCTTGCCAGCATCGCCTCGGTCTGGCTAATCCGAACTTTAATCTGTACCGCATCACCGGGAAAGGGGAAGAAAACCCAACAGGATTCTCCCTATTATTTACTTAGGACCAAAGGCTACACCCTAAGGGTGAATCAGAAAGCAGCAGGCCTTCCCTGGCCTGACAGCCCAAGGTCACATCACTAAGGTAGCCTGGGAACTTCCCAGTTTTCACTCGGGTAACGTCAACCAGACGCAAACACAATTCCACCCCAGAAGGTCACTTCATCCTTCACGAAGTTATTCATACACACATGCAAACACAAACACACACGTATCACACCCATATACACGTCCACGTCCGCACAGACACGTGACAATCCGCGCGCACACACACACACACACGTGAGAAAGACCAACATGAGGGAGAACCAGAAGACACAGCACAAAACAGAAAGCCCCGCACGCAGCTCAGCTACAATGGCCATGCGGACCATGGCTGAAGGCAGGACTGAGAAGGAAGCTGCAAGTATCAGGCAACTGGGCAGTCTAAGCTATCAACAATGGGTACTCAGATTCGACAAAGAATCTGTTAGAATAGCGAGGGATAAAAATACAAAAATGAAAATAAGCACCAAATGGTCTGACAGAAGACTACATGCAACTAATGGAAGAATTCTGAACAAATTCAGAATAAAGCACAGAGAAACAAAAAAATATGACATACATACGGGGGTAGTTTCAAGAATGTAAGTGAAATAAGGACATTTTCAGCTGAGAGAGCTCTCTACCAGTGAACAACTCTAAGGGAAATTTTAATTTAAGCAAAAATAAAACAATTCTGGGGCACCTGGGTGGCTCAGTGGGTTAAAGCCTCTGCCTTCAGCTCAGGTCGTGGTCTCAGGGTCCTGGGATCGAGCCCCGCATCGGGCTCTCTGCTCAGCAGGGAGCCTGCTTCCCTTCCTTTCTCTCTGCCTGCCTCTCTTTCTACTTGTGATCTCTCTCTCTCTGTGTCAAATAAATAAATAAAATCTTTTAAAAAAAGTAAAATAAATCCAAACAGAACATCTAAAATAAAAAATAATACTACTAAAAGGCCAAAAGTGGTGAAGTCTAATTATTAACTGATTATATAGAACAATAATAATGAGTCATTGGCTTCACAAAAACAACTGAAAAAATGTGCAACAGTAGGCAGAAGGAGAAGCAGACCCCCCCACTTAGCAGGGAGCCTGATGCGAGACTTGATCCAAGGACCCCAGGTTCATGACCCAAGTCCATGGCAGACGCTTAACTGACTGAGCCAGCCAGCCAGGCGTCCCTGATCTGAGGAGCTTTAACAAGAGAGAAAAGATTTAAAATTAGCTAAAATAGTAAATTGTATGTTAAGGGGTGTTACCACACACACACAAAAAAACCCGATATAAAAAATTAATAAAGAGAACAGGAGAAAATTTTCGGAGGTGACAGACTGACTTATATCCTTCATTGTGGTAAGAGTTCTACAGTGTAGACTTATCTTCAAAGTCATTGAGCCATATGCATTGAACAGCTGCAACTTTTTTTTTTAATACGGTGTGTTGTTTTTTTTTTTAAGATTTTATTTATTTATTTGAGAGAGAGAGCATGAGAGCCGAGAGGGTCTGAAGGAGAAGCAGACTCCCCACGGAGCAGGGATCCTGATGTGGGGCTCGGTCCCAGGACTCGGGGACCATGACCTGAGCCGAAGGCAGATGCTCAACCAACCGAGCCACCCAGGCGTCCTGAATAGCTGTAACTTTCTAATGTCAATTATAACTCAAAAAAGAGATTTAAAAAAAGTAGAAATGTGAGTCAAATGTTATACGTTGATAGTCTAGGGGAACTGGAAAACCAAGGCTGGTCTGAGAGCTGAACCGAATTATACTGAGTGATCTGCATAACTGCCTCAAAATGAGCTGATGGGCCCAAAGAGATCGGTTCTACTTTTCTCTCCTACTATTTCTCTCGATATAAAGAGAGGAGCGGAGTATGAGGACCACAACAGGAATGTCTTGATTTCATAAATTACCCTTGATATGTACACACGGAGAACAAGACTAAGTTATAATTATTATATACAGGTTATTTCTATAGGATTATGAGAGACATACATGTATTTATTTCCCCATATGCCTACTTTTTTGGTCATTGAAATGAAACTAGATTTTTTAAACTTGAATTCTGAAGTTTATTTAAATCAGCCAAATGGTTGCTGGATTTACTAGCCCACATGCAGGGCTAGTAAAGAATCAAAGAATCAAAAGAGAAAATGAAGAATTAAAAGAGAAAATGGTGAAAAAAAATGGTGGAACAGTTTAAGTCAGTAAAAATAGAATACTGAATATGTGTTCATTAGTTTATTATATATCATATTTATTAATTATATTTATAAAGCCCAAATATTTAAAATCTGTCTTCACATTCTTTAGTTCCCCCTCTTTTGAAATCAGTCCCGTTCAACAATATCTACCAGCGTATTAAAGGCTTAATAGAGAATGCGTGTGAGCCAAATGCAACAAGGCTTACTGGTTCCCTTGACTTTCTAGCTCTGTGGTTGTGGCCAAGTTACTTAATTGTTCTATAAAACAGAATCAGAGACATTCACTTTAGACAGACAGAATTAATATCTTGGGGTGCCTGCGGGGCTCCGTCAGTTAAGGATCCGACTCTTGACTCGGCTCAGGTCATCATCTCAGGGTGATGAAGTAAGGCTCTACACTCAGTGCGGAGTCTGCTTGAGAGAAATTCTCTCTCTCCCTGGGCCTCTGCTCCACCACCCTCCCAAAATAAGTAAAAGAATAAAGTATATACATACACACAAATTGTAATTCCTACAGGCATTATTATTTTATTTTGATTGGGTCATACTATTAGCCCTACCTCTCTAATTCATTTACTTTTGTTAGTTTAAATAAAAATTTAACGTAGTCTTGAACTGAGACTCATATGAAAAGTGCCTATCACAGCCCTCTGCATACAGCATGCGATCAAAAAAATTAAAGCTATATTTATTACTTACAAATAAAGGAATTATGGTGTTTCCTTAATCCCGTAGACTTTCACCATTAGATCTCATAACAATGGAAGAGTTCTAATTATCTAACATTCAAATTTTGTCCCTATTTCCAAGTTATTCTGGGAGTATTTTTTTAATGAGGCATTCACCACGTCCCAATCCACCACCACCTGTGTACTAATATCCAAACAAGCACAAAGCCACCTTGAGAATTCTAAAGGACTTGTAGAAAGGGCTACGAGGGGCTTGTAAAGAAGTCACAGGAGAGTATTACTACTGGAATTACTCAGATATTACACAGTCAGCTCCTTATTTTGGTGGTAGACCTCAAAATACAGTTGGACAGGTGTTTTTTTTTTTTCCCAATCAAATTAAATGGTATTTGGAGCTTTATAAACAGAGAGCCTTACCTTCCACCAGTGGTCCCTACTTTTACTTACACAACAATCACTCCACAATGCAGGGAATCTCGCAAGACAAGACAATATATAAGCCACAGAAACTGAAGCCAAAAAAGATGACAATGGAAGTAAATTTTAATTCAAATACAGTCATTCTAGCCTCAGAAGACTGCAAACTAATAAACGCAGAGATTGAAAATTAAAATGCCACCTTAGTAATACTGAAAATTGATATTCAGGGGCGCCTGGGTGGCTCAGTGGGTTAATCCACTGCCTTTGGCTCGGGTCATGATCTCAGGGTCCTGGGATGGAGCCCCACATCGGGCTCTCTGCTCAGCAGGGAGCCTGCTTCCTTCTCTCTCTCTCTGCCTGCCTCTCTGCCTACTTGTGATCTCTCTCTGTCAAATAAATAAATAAATAATCTTTAAAAAAAATGAAAATTGATATTCAGAGGAAAAACATTAGTAAAAAGTAACTGTTGTCAGTATAGCCTGATTTTCTGCTGTGTCTCCCACATTCTCTGTGTCTCTTCTAAACCAGAACTCAGGTGGAGTCAGGATGACAAACACAGCCTTGACGATATGGGGAAAAGACTAGAGACAGCCATGGGGAGGCACCGGGCTATGGTGTCTCTGCATCACGGGACGGGCCACGCGCCGTGGGAGCGGAGTGGGAAGCTGGGGAGGCCAGCCAGCCTCCATCTCTTCCTCCAGGCAGAACTATTTTCAGTGATGTAAACCAATTCACTCATTTGTTTAGCACTTTTTTGCAGGGCATTCCCTGTGAATAACTGATTGATTGAGGCATCACGATTACGGTCTTTAGGGACACAGTTGTGAACAAGACAAGTTTGTTTCTGTGTATCATAACTATATAACTTTTTCATTGTTTTTGTAGCAATCATTCTCTCTTCATTTGGGCAATATTTATCAGGCACGTGTTATGTCTGTGTATAAAGCTCAAGAATGGACAACATTCATTACAATCTATACAACAACACCTTGGTCAACTAGATCGAAGGTCATCATCTGTAAACAGGGAGGAAATTTTTTAAAAAGGCAAGAGTAGAAAATGAGTTTTAAACTGTTATCCACTGGGACGCCTGGGTGGCTCAGTTGGTTAAGCAGCTGCCTTTGGCTCAGGTCATGATCCCGGGGTCCTGGGATCGAGTCCCACATCAGGCTCCTTGCTCAGCAGGGAGCCTGCTTCTCCCTCTGCCTCTGCCTGCCATTCTGTCTGCCTGCGCTCACTCTCTCTGACAAATAAATTAAAAATATTTAATAAATAAATAAATAAATCGTTATCCACTGATTCACTAGACCAACACAGATACAGCACTTTAACGTGTAAGGAGATGTGCTGGGTGCCCGAAGACATGCAAATGGATTGAGGCAGGAAGAGGGCAACCATTTTCCAGGTCCCCTCCATTCTCCTATGACTGAATCCTCCCATTTTTAACTCACACTGGGCTGTGGGCTTTTTCTTGCCCTTCCTCTTGTCCTTAAGCAAGCTACTTAACATCTCCTCCAAGCTTCAACTCTCTCAACTGCAAAGCGGAGCTAATCATAATAGCACCTTTTTTATTAGGTTGTCACGGCACTCAAATAACCCATACAGACCTCTTGAACACCATGCCCGATGTAGTAATAGTCACCACTGAGTGCTGACCATGCCTGCTGTTTCTCTGCTTCTGTCAATCTTGCACATTTCTTCCTCTTCACACCTACTGCTACCATCCTAATTCAGGCTATTTTACTAATCAAAGTTTTTTTAAAAAAATTTAACCACCAAGCCAGTCACAGAACAATGGGCTCTTCCCAGTACACGACATACAACTTTCTGCCTTCAAACCCCGGCTTATACATATTCCTGTGACCAGAATTCCTACTCTTGATCTAACCAGTTAAAAAAACAATTCATTGTTTATAGCAGCAATGTCCATAACAGCCAAACCAGGGAAAGAGCCTAGATGTCCATCAGCAGATGAATGGAGAAAGAAGATGTGGTATATACACAATGGAATACTATGCAGCCATGAGAAGAAATGAAATCTTGCCATTTGCAACAACGTGAATGGAATTAGAGGGTATTATGCAGAGCGAAATAAGTCAATCAGAGAAAGACAATTATCATATGATCTCCCGGATACGAGGAATTTGAGAGGCAGGATAGGGGGGTCATGGGAGGGTAGGGAAGGGAAAAATGAAACAAGATGGGATCAGGAGGGAGACAGACATAAGAAGACTCTTAATCTCATGAAACAAACTGAGGGTTGCTGGTAGGTCGTGGGAGGGATGGGGTGGCTGAGTGATGGACACTGGGGAGGGTCTGTGCTATGGTGAGTGCTGTGAAGTGTGTAAGCCTGACGATTCACAGACCTGTACCCCTGGGGCTAATAATACATATGTTAATAAAAATAGTTTTTAAAAAATCCAATTCATCTTTCAGGATCCATCTCAAATACCTTCACAGGGCTTTCCCTGCTCTGCCACTAACTATTTTTTTCCCCATAAGCCAGGTTTATCCTATATACCAATACTATCTATGTTCCAACATTCTCAGTTCCCAGTTAAATGCATCTTACAAAGAAAGATGAGGACATATAAAGAGTCCGTATTTTTTGCTCCAGAAAATAATCATCACCTAAGACTCTCGCTTTGTCATCTGAGTGAAGAGCCAATCGCTGAATCTACTCCTCAAAATCCTAACAATGTCCTCACACTGAATTGGAAAAGTACCGATACTATAAAAACACAAGATAGAAACAAGAAATTAGTTTTCTGCATTAAGACATACAATGTTTTAAGAATGAAGAAAACAGGGGCACCTGAGTGGCTCAGTTGTTAAGCGTCTGACTTTGGCTCAGGTCGTGATCCCAGGGTCCTGGGATCAAGTCCCACATGCGCTCCCTGATCTGCACGGAGCCTGCTTCTCCCTCTCCCTCTGCCTGCTGCTTGTGCTCTGACTCTTGGTCAAATAAATAAATAAAATCTTAATTAAAAAAAAAAAGAATGAAGAAAGGATTTTCTCACTTTTCTTTCCTGCTGCCCAGTTGGCGAGCTGTGTATTGATCCCCATAGTCGATCAGCACCAGCTGTCGAGAAAAGACATTCACTTTGTTGCCTATAAATAAATCCTCCAAATGAAGATCGTCATATTTGGTCCGCTTTAAAAAGGTGCGGTGATTCTTCACATCATGCTGGAACAAAAACAACACAGTAAGACACATAAGTATCAACAGACAGTTTACTCTTACTGTAAATTAGAAATGATTCTTAATTCTGCTTTATTAAACATAGCTTACATGGTTTCATTTTTGTTACAAATCATAATTTCCTTTATAACTTCTGTATTTCCTAGTCCAATCTAGTAATAACACAAAAACTTATTACAAATTTAATACTTTAAAAAACCATGAATATGTTGCCAAATGTTTCAGCAAATTAGTGCTTATGAAATCCCAAAAAATTCCAAATTTCTGCTTTCTTCCTTACACAGAATGCCAATACCAAAGAGATCTACCTGTAAAATGGTTGCCAATTAAAAGAGACAAAAAGAGACAAGTGGGATTCTCTTAACCTGATCTTCAATTTGACTTGTTGTAGAGGTAACAGCTTTCAATAATGGCAACATATTTAGGACCATGATAATCTTTATCTATGACATTCACTTATTGACTATTGCTTAATCTAAAACATGAATAATCCCACTTCAGTTTTCCAATCAAAAATATTAATTACTACTTGACATTAAAGATAAAGGCATGAAGTTACCTTCTTGTATTGGAATTACAATATCAAAAAAGAATTCTCATTAAAAAGAAGAAGAAACATATATACATATTCTCAAGGGCAAGTACACAGAAGTCAGTCCTACTCTTCTTCCTAGTCCCACTTCACTCCCTTTGCTAACTTTAAAGGGAAAAAAAGGTTTATTTACCATTTCAACAGACCCATCCCCTGGGTAAAATAAAAGTTCATAACGCCGAAAAAGTGAAGCATTTGGATCATACCACTCTGCAATGAAAACGAATCTTTCATCATGATTCTGCAAAGAAAGAAGAATTTTACCATTAACATAAAATATAAGCGCTCTTGTATAAATCATGTAAGTTGAAAGCAAGGCCTACCAAATATTTGTAACTAAATCTGTTACTACTTATTTACTATGCTGCTTTCAACAATATATTACTTATCAGCAGACCCCCAGAAATATTTCCTTCTACTTTCCGTAAATATCCTTAGTTTTCTCAATGATGACTGATGAACTGCCTAATACCTCACAACCACCCAATCACCCTGAGTAAATTAACAGTTTTTTAGGACGAACCAGAGGGAAGGAGAGGGGGAGAGAAAGGCTTCACCCGGGACTGCTGTGTAACCTACGGAAGGACCAGCAGGACCAGCGGGCAGGACTGGAGCCAACGAGCGCTCGAGAGGTCCTTGACTTCCAGGGACCGGCCTGCTCGAGCCTCCCCGCTCCCCTCGGGGCTGGCTAGGAGCAGCCTTGGGAAGCAGGTCTCAGGGGCGAACGTCACGGCGCACTTAGAGCACAGGAGGGGCCCCGGCTACCGAAGCCCCCTCTCGCTGGAGGTCTATGCCTCCTGCGCAAGAGAAAATGAAAAAAATAAGTCAGAGACAGATCTTTCCTTGATTACCCAGCAGGACTTCCGATCGTACATGTTGTTAAAAAGACCTTGGCCCCAAGGTCCTTCATTACAATAAGCAAAGGGGGACATAAAGGACATATAAGGAAGAAAGGAATTAGGAGTTTTGTTCCTAATTCTAAATCAAACACCTGATTCTTTAGTTCAGATCGACGGGTAGGATCCTTTTATGTCAATAATCCACTTATGAATTCTCATGGTAGAAGCTGTCTATACTTGATGATTAGACTCATAAACTGTACTGCAGACAGTTTTAAGACACCATTTTCCCCATAATCACCCAAAAATACACATTTCAATAATGCTTATTAGTTAAGGGGAAATAAAGGTGAAGTAAGAGCCATTCGTGAAGGCCGTTCTTCACACACTTTTTTCCCACGTTCTTACAAAGAGCTTCTGAAGGCTTAGGCGTCACTGTGCACTCTAGCGTTGCGGTCCGCTTTTAACAGAGAATGGAAATCCTCGTCGCGGCAATTACTAGATTTTCCACTACCCGTGTGGAAATACTCCTGCCCTCAAAGACATGCCTGGCACGCGGCCTCCCTCACCGAAGTAAACACGACCGGACGGGAGGAGCGACGCGTCCGCGAAGGTCCCGGCTACGACCCGCCGGGAAGGGGCACGGGCGGGGCTCGCACTTCCGCTTCTCCGCGCCGCGCAGCAGCCGCGGCTCAGCTCGGCCGCGGGCAGCGGGACGCCGCACCGTCCGCTCTGCGGAGGAAATCACGGAGCCGCTCCGTTTCTGACCGACAAAGTAGCTGCTGGCGAACGAGGCGCGAACAGCCAGAAAACGGAGACGTGAGGAATCGTCCGTCTGAGGCCGCGGAGCCCGTCTCCGGCCGCAGCAGGCGGGAAGGCAGGAGCCTCCCGGGCCGCCCCAGGCCCTCCGCGCCCCGCGGGCCGAGCGCATGCGCGGCGTCTCGCCCACGCGCACGAGAGACCGAGGAGCGGCCGCAGCTGCCGGAGGACGCCGCCCAGACGCAGAGAAGCGAGCGGAGCTTGCCTCGACGTCGCAGGGGCGTGAAGACCAAACCGGGTCTGGGGGCCGCCGAAGCAGCCCAGGTTTGAGGGACAAAGATCCTGGGGAGGAGCGGGTTCGGATCTGCGCTTGTCCCACGGCCTGCAGCGGCCTCACGGAGCGGGGGGAGAGAAACGATCGTCCAGACCCACTGAGCACGACGCTCTGGTAAACGCTGCGACCTTCCGCGGTCATTCCTGGAGCACCACAGGGCGGCGGCGCGGCCAAACCCAAGGGTCAGCTGCCCCTCACGAAGTTCTCAAGTTTTGTGTCAGTCCTTGACCGTACGGCGGGGACATCGCCCCATCCTGGCTCCCTGCCTCTCCACTGCGTCCTCAACCGCAGGAACAGACGACCGGATCCAAGAAACAGACAACAGAGAGATTCACGAGTAGTCAGTCTCCTTAGATCCTGACGAAGGCTTCAAAATTATACGGATGGCATAAAAAAAATCAAGGTGAAGAATTTCACAGAGAGTGGGCATCTAGTTTTTTAACTGTAAATTCAGGAACGAAAAATAACTCTAACTTACCATTCTCTAACTAGCAAAAAATTTTCCTCCAAAAGATAAAGGTGAAATAAAGACATTTCTAGATAAGCAAAAAGAGAAAATGTATTACCAGGGTACCTGCATTCAAACAAATTCTAAAGGCAGTTCCATAGAAAAAAGGAAAATGATACCAGATAACTCAAGGAGTTAAGGACAGGGCTGAAAAATAACGGTTATCTGGATAAATCTAAGTAAATAATTGGCATGCAAAATAACAATGTCTTATTAATGAAAAATAAACAACAATATCTTGGGGATATAAAATATGTTGAATTTGGATGCATGTCAAAAAGAATATAAAGGATGTAAAAGGTAGACAGTGTTCTTCAAATTATGTGAAGCAAAGAAAATATCTCCTACATCAGTTGCTCAATCTGTTCTCAAATTTCAATGAATATTAGTGAACAAGAATCTCTCCTAAAATAGTAGATAAACAAATCAGGGATATTCTGCTTGGCTTCTCACCATCTATTCTGCTAGAATGAACTGCCTGTCCTACTCCTCAGACAATGGGAAAGCGGTATCAGAATATTTAATAAATCAATGACATTCAAACTCTAAAAATTGTTATTGTTGTGATTAATGCTTGTCATTAATTTCTTAGAGTACCAAGTAGCAGGCTCTTGACATGATCTCATTTTATCCTCGCAACAATGTAGGTAGTATCCCTATTTCATGGACAAAGACAGTAAAGCTCAAAAAATTTGAACACTGGTCTGAAGTTACACACCAAAGAAGTAAGTCAGAACTCAAATCTCAGTCCTTCAGACTGTGAAGGACTGAAGTCCAAATGAGGCAGAAGTCACTATTACAGAAAGTATCCATTCAACGGGTCAAATCCAATGATGAATGGAGTTATTTAACCACTCTCCCGTGTAAAACTAAGTAATTCTAAACAGGGTCAAGTTCTGTGACCTGTAACAACCATCTAGGAGAAGAGAAATGGATTATTATGAAATGCAATGAAAGAATCTTACTCCCTGGGACATCAAACATATTTAACAAATACTACTTTTCAATTATATCCCAATTCCAAAATCCTAAAAAAATCAACAGTGAAGTGTGTCCTAAGATACCATCAGTGTGTAAAATATCACAAAATGTTACAAGGCAGATGTCATGTGGGAAATCACAGAAATCACATTCTGTGCTGCCCGTAAGTTGCTGCTTTAAAATCAATTTTCACTGTGAGCATTAGTTATTCTACAGTAGTCGTGAACTATAAAGAAAAACAGGAAAAGCAGTTCTTGTCTAAGGTAAAGGGGGAAAATGTCAACAGATACGAAAGGTTACACTTCGATGGGAAAGGAATAAAGAGTTGTGTTATCTTTACAAACTTCCTCAGAGCAACCACCTAACGAGATGCTGAAAGGAGAACTGGCCAGACCACGCCGCTTCACTGTCTCACGCACAGAAACTCGTCCACAAGATTCCAACAAGGTCTAAGCTCCTCGACTGGATCTTTCGGATTCTAACCTAGAGTTTCATTCACAACAACATCTGCATACAAAGAAGAAAAATCCTTCATATTCTCTTGAAAAGTTTACGCATTCCTTCATTTATAACTGATTTCTCTCAACGAGATTGTTTAAAACTACGTAAAAATAAGTTTCCTCTCTGAGAAAAGGCCCACTATGCCAAGTACAAACTGTATTTAAATGTGATTTAAACTTAACTTTCTGATTTATCTTTGCAGTAGAAACCCTGGTTCCCTCCTAAAGTCAAATAATGCCTAGCGGGTAGCGATGGCACTTTTGGACTTGGCACCAACCGTGCTCCCTGGGAACGTCCTGTCCAGTCTAGCCATGGCCTTGCTGCCTGATACACACATGGCCGCACCACAGCCCTCCTGGACCAAAGTCACCTTTGAAATTAAAAAAAAAAAATTATTTTTCAGCTAAATTGGGCAAAGACTAGCAAAGAATGGGATTCATCAGATTAATGTGATTCATTGAAATGATAATGATGTCAAACCTGGAAATCACTGTGTTTGAGCCTTCATTTTACGGAGTAGGAAACTGTGGCCTGGTGAGCATCTGTGACTGCCACAAAGTCAGGAAACTACCCGGGCTATGACTCTGCTATCTCCATAATACCACGCTTCCAGGGCTGGCTGGAGAGGGAGAACCTAACATTGAAGCAAGACGAAGGGACTCATCCGTGTTCTGGCTGCAGATCTGACAAGAATGTCACAGCCATGGTCACAGGAACAGTGAAGGTCTCAGCTTCCATCAGATACAGGCTAATGTGGAACAAAGACCACACTGAAGCACAAAGAGACTTTTTCTTAAAGTAGCCAAATCGTTTTCCTTCCTCGGAACAGTTTAAATATAATTTATACACAGTGAGGTAGAGGGTCCCTCACACTCAAGCACAATTTGTTCCAATTTCGTAACTAAGCACTAATGCGCACCTACTTTTTTTTTAATATTGTAAGCAGCTATTGACACGATGTGGTTCAGGGCACACTACTCCTGAAGTCTGGCACCTATGTATACAGAATATTTTAAGCTGAAGGAGTTTGCGAAAACAGCAGAAGGAGGAAGGTCACTTTGACCCTCTCCCAAGCCTCTTCTCTGAAATAGGTTATAAAACTCTTGTAGGAGAGGTACCTTCCCAGAAGAAAGGAGCATCCTTATCTCTCAGGACAAAGGAAAACAGCGGCAAAAAATCCCAACAGGCCTCGCTGAGTTTCCTCCACAGTCTCCCTCATTTGCCTCCTACTCCTTAACCCGCCACCCTCCTCCGTGACTGTCCCTGCTCCATTACATCTCGCTAGAAATACCAGGTCTGTTTCTTAAGGTCCTCATTTCTTTATGAGAGCCCCCATGTCACATGAAACTAAACAAATCGATATGCTTTGCTCCTAATAGTCTTTGTCAGTTTCAGACAGAGCCAGGGACCCTCAGAGGGTCCTCCCCTACACACACTACAGCCTCCCCAACACACACTATAGCCAAAAAGCAAAGAAGAAAGCCAGTAAAAGGGAATCAGGGCGCCTGCATGGCTCAGTGGGTTAAGCCTCCGCCTTCGGCTCAGGTCATGGTCTCAGGGTCCTGGGATCGAGCCCCACATTGGGGCTGAGCTCCCTCAGCGGGGAGCCTGCTTCCCCCTCTCTGTCTGTCTGCCTCTCTGCCTTCTTGTGATCTCTGTCTGTCAAATAAATAAATAATTTTTTTTTTAAAAAGGGGGGAATAGAAGCTTTCATATGCTGCATGGGGTCGGGAAGGGTGGAAGGAGCGAACTGCCACACAGAGGTTAAGCGGCAGGAAGCACAGTGGGCTGCGAGACCGCAAACAGTAAGAAATGGCGCGTGGATGACTGTGAACAGCAGCTGCACCTGACGCCAGTGGGAAACTGTACTCGGAGTATCAACGCGAACGAAGAGTGGGTCTGTTCCGAGAAGATCAGCACTGAACAACATAATGAGCATTGTCATTGCCGAGGAACTTGGGTGGTGATGACGAAATCTTTAATTCTCAATTTAAAATCCTACTACGGGTAGGGAACAATTTTCCAGAAGGACACTCAAGAATATGTCAGAAGTAGCTGCCCCCCGGGGGAGTGTGTGGAGGGTGGGGGGCAGGGACGCAGGTGGAGAGGTGGGGGTGGAGGTGGGAGGCCGGGGTGGGGGTGGGGAGGCCACGTCTCAATGTAAACGTTTCTGAATTGTTTTACCCTGTTTGATGCTTGTATTTTTTATTGTTCAATGCCAAGGGGGGTTAAGTTGCTTTCTAATTTGTAGTTTTCTTTATAGTTTAATTTTAAATTATACTGAAAAACTGAAGCTGTTTTTTTTTTTTTTCCTCTTTAACTGTGGAAAAGTTTAACTGAACACCCAACAAAGCCATTATTGTCAGTAGGCCCTTCATATCACACATCACCTAGAACCTCTGGAGTTCTTTTCTATTAACCAAACTAGAAAATCAGAACAGGAAGACAAAGAAACAAACTAAAAGCAAAACAAGCAAGCACAGGGCATAACGTGAATGTGAAGGAAATCTCCCAAGTTTTGGTATAGGCCTCACTCTTCGCCCACTGAAAAGCCTAAGGCAAGGCCAGCCGACATCGCCCGTCATCTGGCTCCCGCCCGTCAGTTCATCTCCTCGACACTGAGCACCTGCCATGTCCCACATCCTATGCCAGGTCCTCAGACACGTCAAGATACGACACTGGCGATTAGAAACAAACATCAGCCTTGTCTGCACGACCCTTACAGTCTCACAGCCGATGGAGCGACTTCCAGGAACTTAGAACTCGTGGCTCTGAATTTATTGTTGTTCTACGTCACAGCTGACTCAGTTAAGAGAAGTCCTTTAATTTTTTACTTAAAATCTATTCTACACTGTTTATCTGACTATCCATCAGAACGTGCTGTACAGTGCTTAACAATTTTTATTTTTGATTTCCCTTCGATGGCATGCTTTTTCAAATGTAGAAAAACCTCAGGTTGTTTTTCCAAACTTATTTTGCTACACCTAAAAAAGGAAAATGTCATTTTAAAATGTAGCATATGAAAACTGCATCTATTCAAATGCAATCCAGTATGAGTCACTCCCCACTGCAGTCATTTTTTAAAAATAGTCAAATTAAACCATGCACATGCTAATTACGTAGGTAAGTTTCTTCTATTCATTTTGAAAATCTTTTTCCTTCTTTTGTTTAAAAAAAAAAAAAAAAGGGTGAGGGGCGCCTGGGTGGCTTAGTCCTTCAGCTGAGCCTGAGCTGAGCCTTCAGCTGAGTTCATGATCCCAGGATTCTGGGATCCAGCCCCGTATCGGGCTCCCTGCTCAGCGGAGAGTAGGCTTCTCCCTCTCCCACTCCCCTGCTTGTGTTCCCTCTCTTGCTGTGTCTCTCTCTGTCAAATAAATAAATATTTTTAAAAAAATAATAAAAAGATAAAAAGTAAATTTAAAAAATAGGCAACAATGAACAGAAATAATAATGTTCTTTTGTAAAATGGGTGAATTTAAAAACCACCTGTATATTGGTTATGAACCCGGCAATGATGGAGCTCGGATAACGCTGGAAGAAAGGACAGAATACAGATGAGTGTGCCACATGCGGGCCCTTGTGTCACCTGAACATGTTCCACCCCCAGTCCAGTGCTTCGAGCAGTCTGTCCCCTGCCATACCCCCCGTCCTGGTTGGTTTGACCAGCGTCTCCCTCTTTCCAGCCCAATGGTCCTTTCCCACATTCCCAACCCACCAGCCTCTCTTTCCCTCACTTCCTTCTTTACCACTTCGATTCCCTGATGTGTCACTTGGATGACACACAACAATTCTTCTCGTCCACGAGCCCGCCCCGGGTGACGGTACTCACCATTGTGCTTGCTCTGTGCTTGTGGTGGCCCTCTATGGTTTTGCATTCCACATTTAGGTCTGCAATCCATTTTGAATTAATTTTTGTGAAGCATGTAAATTCTCTGTGCATTCATTTTGAGGCAGAGATGGGTAGAGTGTTCCTCAATCATCTTTAGGTACTGACAGAGTCTTCCTAGAGCATCGGTCTGACTCAATGGTAAGTCAAGTGAACATTTTTTGCATTATAACAAATGCATACATATTACTGAACAGAATATAAAATTCATAAAATTTCATACAATTTATAAGAAAAAAAATGCTGATTTTAAGGAAATTACACCCAGAGTGTTGAAATTCCACGTGAAATGCTATTTGAAGGGCAACCAGGCCCTCGGAAAATCAAATCACACCATACCTCTCTCGGTCACTGCTTAAGGGAAGGCCGAGCCACACGAGGATCATGTGAAACTAACAATGTTTTCCAGGCACATCGCTTAAGTAAAACTGTCCCTTCGTTCAAGAGTAAGTTTATTAAGCTTATGCCACTAAGCAGAACTGTGCCTTGGCCTCATGCACTTCAGCAGTACTGGTCAGAAAGAGCCACTGCCCTCCTGATGACCGACAGCACCAACCACATACACTGCTTGCACTTGGCACTACCAGGCTGCGGAGTACAATGCCTACGCCCAACAGAGTCTGCTCCTGCTGCTGCCGGGGTCTCTACCATGCACTGGTGGCAGCTGGCATGGCCCTGAACTGTGCTGCTTGCAGGGAAGACCCAGGAAACTACATGGCGTTTTCTTCAGGATCGTTCAGGGACTACGTCAGAATGGGTAAGGGCATGGGCTCTAGAGTCTGACAGACCTGGGCTTTGTGACCTTGGACAAGATACCAACCTCTCTAAGCTCCGACTTCTGTACCTATAAAATGAGAAAAGTAACAAACTCTCCTCCTAGGCCAGATAGGGGATTAAATGCCCTTGTGTGCATAAAGCACTTGGGATTTCTGTTGCCGAAGTCTTCACAGCAGTGACGGTGGCTGGCAGGGCCCTCTGTGACTTCAGAGCTGCCCCCCACATGCTCATCTCCTGCACTGATACGAGGAGCAGCCTCTCCTGATTTGTGACACCACGGCCTCAGCCACAGCTGATCCCAGTAAATTGTAAGGTTTTTTTTTTAAAGACCCTTGTAGGAAAATCAGTGTGAAGGAAAAAAGAATTTGTGAAGGACAGAAAAATAGAAATGTGACTGAAATTATACATTATGAAAAGAAAAGCTACTGGAAGTATATGGTTATTTCTGCAATAACAAGCAATTTTTTTTGTTAAGATCATGTTAATAAATTGGTATAAGGGTACAAAATCTTGCTTTTTAGAGAGCTTCAAGTTTTCACTAATAAAAAACTGAGCAGTTTTTTTTTTAATTTGTAACATCATCTGTTACCCATTAATCATGAGTATTAAAATTCAAACATCTCAAAGGAAGGGCACCATTGGAAAAAATCATAAATTACACTAATCAACATGAAATTACTGTTGCCAATTGTAGATCTGAAGAAACTCAGTAGCTTAAAGCCTCTGCCTTCAGCTCAGGTTGTGATCTCAGGGTCCTGGGATCGAGCCCCACATCGGGCTCTCTGCTCAGAAAGGGAGCCTGCTTCCTCCTCCCCCTCTGCCTGCCTCTCTGCCTACTTGTGATCTCTCTCTCTCTGTCAAATAAATAAATATTTTTTTTAAAAAATCAACCCTGTACTTTCACTCGGCACAGAAACCAAAAATATTTGGAAAATAAAACAGTATTTACATTCTCTAGTTAATATTTAAGGTCATATCAAATATTACACTTAGTAGCAACCAATATATTAAGGTGTAAACTCAGCATATACGGACAAAAATTTCATCACCTTTAAGTACTAAACATATAGAATGTTTAAAAAGAAAAGGAAGAAAGGAAACAAAAAAGGAAAGAAGGCAGGCAGTGCCATTTTTTTTTTTAGGGTACCCAACTACCATTAGTGCACACAGTAGGGTCCATTGTTCACATTTGATTGCTTATACTTATGACTGGTTCAGTGTTCTCTAAACTGCTATTATTTCATTTAACCTTTACAAATCTTATTTACCTCTCAGACCAGTTAGAACCAAATACTGAATGAAGCAGGTAGGGAGGGGAGGGGAGATAAGCTAACTGTATGTCTGGCACATTTAGAACCTAATTTCAGTTGACTCTCACCCCATACCTGTCTTGGACGTTCCCCCTCCCATTTCCACCAATGGACAATGGGTTCAGAGGGACTAAGGTCAATTATCCAGGGATTACACAGATCAAACACCCAGTCAGGGCCAGAGCTGGGACTCAAACAAAGTCTGATGCTAAAAATCAATACTCATTTCCAGACACAAAAGCATTGAATCAAGAAAAACATCAGGAGTTCTGGGTCAACCAAAGGGCAACATAGGTAGAAGACAGTGAGAAAGGCAGTCTTTCCACAGGGCTCATCTGACCACAAAAGCAGATAGTGCTAAGAAATCAGATAGTACGAGCAATGGGAATTCATTGGGCCTCCACCCTAGGAAGAACAGGAATCATTCTAGAGTGGTTGAAGGGCTCTGATGGTTACTGCAGCACGGCTCATGTGTTTCTGGTGATTGCACTTAACCAGTATTACAAGAGCCAAAGTAATCTTGAGAAAGAGGAACAAAGCTAGAGGTACCACGAGCCTAGATTTCAAGCTACACTACAAAGCTGTAGTCATTAGAACAGTGTGGTATCAGCAGAAAAACAGACACATAGATCAACTGAACAGAATGAGAGCCCAGAAATAGACCCACGATTATGCTGTCAATTAATCTATGACAAATGAGGCAAGAACATACAATGGGGGAAAGACAGTCTCTTCAACAAATGGTCCTGGGAAAACTGGATTGCCAGACATGAAAGATGAAACTGGACCACATTCTGACACTGCACACTATTCTATTTTAAAAATAGAAATACCATATAATTACACTAATGGGTATTTACCCAAAGAAAATGAGAACACTCGGGCACTCGGGTGGCTCAGTGGGTTAAGCCGCTGCCTTCGGCTCAGGTCATGATCTCAGGGTCCTGGGATCGAGTCCCGCATCGGGCTCTCTGCTCAGCAGAGCCTGCTTCCTCCTCTCTCTCTCTGCCTGCCTCTCTGCCTACTTGTAATCTCTCTCTGTCAAATAAATAAAATAAAAAATCTTAAAAAAAAAAAAAAAAAGAAAATGAGAACACTAACCTGATAACCTGAAAAGATATACGCACCCTTATGTTTACTGCAGAATTACTGACAATAGTCAAGATATAGAAGCAATTCAAGAGTCTACCAACAGATGAATGAAGATGTGAGACGCACACACACACACACACAATGGAATGGAATATCACCCAATCACAAAAGAGAGAGAAAGAGACACTTACAATTTCTGATGACACAGATGGATCTAGAGGGTCTAATGCTAAGTGAAGTAAGTCAGAGAAAGACAAATACCACATGACTTCACCTTTATCTAAAACCTAAAAGCCAAATGAAAAAAAAAGCAGAAACGGACCTGTAAGTACTGAGAACTGAGGGTTGCCAGAGGGGAAAGGGTGGGAAGGAGGACAGAACGGGGAAAGGAAGCGGGAGGTAGCGGCTTCCAGTTATGAAGTAACTAAGTCATAAAAAAGGATACAACGTGCAGCATAGGGAATACAGCCAAAGCTAGTACAATGGTGCTGCACAGTGACAGACGGGAGCTAAATGTGTGGTGACAGAGCATAATGCACAGATTTCTTAAATCACTAGGTTGTACACCTGAAACTGATGAAACATTGTGAGCCAACTAAACCTCGATTTAAAAAAAAAAAAAAAAAGGTTGTAAGAGATCAAGAAAAAGGAGTTACAGAGTCAATATCAGATTTCTCAGAACAAAAATCAGTTCACAGAATAGAAAAGCATACCTAAAAGAGAAGAAACTGCGTTGGTAACAGTAAGGAGGTGGTATTACATATTCAGAGATCTAGCAGACGTCAGACCTCCGGCTGGAAATGTCTTATTTCGCCTCCCTACTCAGAAGGGTATTGTTGCTGGTTATAGAACTCTGTGTTATGTAACTAACAGCTTTTCAGGAATGCATCTTGAAAACCAGTACTCTGGATCGTCTGCCCCAAAACAGTAACTCAAGAAATCATCCCAAGAAACTCTGCTTTCTCAGACAAATGTATTTTTAAAACCCTGAGGACATTATACACCAATCACCTCTTCTGTATCTGAAACAGTCTTGTATTTCTGGTTTCTCAAGTTGTAAACAATGAAATTTTTAAATGGCTGCTGCTTGCATATTCCACCATTATAGGACTCCAAAAGGTCATTGTTAAGATATAATATTAACTGATATCATCAAAGTGTCAAAGTATAGAGTTGACTCTTAAACAACTTGGGGGTTAGGACACCCAACTGTGCTCAATCCAAAAACTGGGTATAACTTCTGACTCCTACAGGAGCCAAGAATAGGCTGTCCAAAATGTGTCACAGTGGATACCGATTATTTGGAATTTAAGGCACTTGGGAAAAGGCCACTGTCAGGACACGCAGAACCCCCACTCCAGAACCTAAATCTTCCATATAAAAGACACCCACCCTGTACTAAGACCTCCTTATCACCAGAGATAGAGACTTTAGAATCCACAAAGCTTGTTTTTTTTCTAATTTAAAAAGAAAACCTTGTTTCTTTTTTTCTAATTTACTACCTCAGCCCAAATTCCCATTCAAATGCCTTACTAATTAAAGCTCCCAAATATTTGTTTTCCTTACCCTGTCAATTCCTCAGAAACTTACTGTCTCTTTGTCTAAGGAAGATAAAATCACCTCTTGCGGTCATTTCCTTGGGTCTCGATCTCGTTATTAGGTACCCATGCCATATGCAGCTTTCATTTTTTTCTCCCGTTACCGCCTCATGTAAATTTAATTCTTAGTCCAGTTGGAAGACCTCAAAGGGTAGAGGAACAGTTTTTCCTTCCTGCGAAACTTAACTTCTAATAACCTACTGTTGGCTGAAAACTTTCCTAATAACATAAGCGGCCAACACACATTTTGTATATATGTATGGAGTCGTGTATTCCTGTAAGAGAGCAAGCTAGAGAAGAGTTACTTTAAAAATCGTAAGGATCCAGCACTAGACCTGTATTTGCTGAGAGATCCGCTGAGAGGCTGCAGGAGCGCGGAGAACGGCGACTCCCTCTCTGGCCTTGCGTCTCTTCTCCCCTGTCACACAGACGGCACCACTCCAAGAGAACTACCCTGCGACCTCACCGCCAAGCCCCTTGCTCCATAAAACTTGGGGACTAAAGTCCAAATAGGAGTAGAGAACAGGGACAGCCAACAGCTGCCTCGTGTCCTGGGTTATCCCTCTGTCCAACTGCCCAATCCCCCATGAGTGAATTTCGCTGAATCAGACGCTATCCTGATGGTACGGAGCGGCTTGCTGCACTTTGTTGGTACTCAAGGGCCTGCTCAGTCTGGAGGACGCATTACTGACCCTCCTTCACCTTTTCACATAGGTGGGCTGGGTTAGACGGGCAGTAGTGACGGCCCTGGCCCCCGGCAGTGGTGGCCTCCGCTCCTTAGGGGCAGCAGTGAGAGGGAGCCTGTGCGTGTCGTACAGCTGGCGCATCTGCCTGGAGGTGTACCACGGGCCCAGCTGTGGGAGGCCCCAGAACCAGGTGTCCGCAAGGGGAGTACTTTGTGGCCAGCAGTAGGGAGCCGAGGCCCCAGGCCAGCCCTGGACCTGGCACCAGAAGACACAGTGGGGCCTGGGGGAGACTCGAGAGCCAGGAGTATGGGGGTTCCACGCACAGGGCCCTCCTTGCCTCCTGGATGTGTTCCTCCTCTTCAGTCCGGGCTCCTCTCCCCAGGTCCCAGCACTGGGCCTCACTCCAACAGTTCCCAACAGTCCATGGGGTGACCTGCAGCCCTCCTGGTCCTGGGGGCCCCGGGGCTGGCGGCAGCGAGCAGGCTTCCCTGGGTACGCGGAGGACAGCAGGCATGACCGCGGCGCTGGTCACCTTCAGTTTAGTCCTGCGGAGCCTGGGGCAGGCACCTGTAAACGCCTCGTCGCTTTTCCTGCCAGATCTTCAAAACAAACAAAAAATGCACAAGTGCATCGGGCAGTTCAAATCCAAGCTGTTCAAGGGCCAACCCTACACCGAGCAGGAGGCCAGGAGCGGAAGAAGTTTACAAGCTGGATGGGGGAGGCGGCTGAAGCAGCTTAGAAGCTAATTCAGAAAAGACTCCTAGTTATCAAAGTGGTTCGTTTACCTCGGAAAGCACAGCTACCTCTTGTGATATCGCTCCTTTCCCGTGTGTTTGAAACTCCGCCACAACGGTGGCTTTCAAGCTCTGAATTACCGCCCACGGCTACGAAGTCACATCATGGCCCGCACATTCACACCCGCACACGTACTCCTGACACACTTCGCGCAGCAACATTTATCCTCACTGGGTGCTATGGACTAAGATTATTGCCTGTTCTACTTTTTTTAAAACATGCTGAACTGACTTCATGGCCTACAAATGAGGTCAAAAAACTTTGGAAAATGCCATAGAACGACCCAGCCTCTCCCTCCAGACTCAGACCGAGCACCCTTAGAAAAGTTGTTCCCTTTTAGAACCAGACAATGTATCAGTCATGAAAACGAATGTGCTAGATTAAAAACTGCCCCTAAAGGAGAACAGTGTGTAGTCACAGAACCAGAGGAAACCATTTCTGGGGGTACTGGAACTCAGCCTGGCTACCGAGCCATCCTCGCACTGGGAGGGGCAGCTCCGAGGGCCGGGGAAAGGCGAGTCCGGGGCTCAGGGAGGCTGTCAGGAAACAGCACTGGGCTGCTGCTGGGCCCGGACCGGGTGGAACAAGGAGTCACGGGGCTTAAAATTCTCCCGGAAAGAGGAGGCGAGAAGGAAGCAGTGTTTCAGAACCACTGACCTCGGGTCCAGCAGAAGAGCCACACGTCACTTCGCCGGGACAATGCGGTTCCAGCCTCGCCGGCGAGGACAGTCGCATCCACAGGACTAGCTCCAGAGCTAAACAGCAAGTTCCACACGTGTTCAAGGACTGGGATGTGTATCTCCGTCCAGTCCTGGAATCTACGAGATCGTAACTCAATGCCACACAGCTGTCTTCGCGTCCATCAAGCAGTGACACGAGGTGAATTAAAAACACAATCTGATTCGCTGCAAGCTTTGCTACAGCTTTTCTCGTTACATTTTCTCACTTCGCAACATGGGGAGCAAACCTTAGAGACTCCCCGCCTTCCCCCGTGGTCTCACGGTCAGCCACCCTTACAGATCGATGCCAGGATAACCAAGGGTTCCTGTTACTACTTAAAACGATCCTTTAGTGGACTACGAAGAACTGGGAAATTCTGGCCGAAGTTATAAAACACGAGTTCTGCTCCTGACAGGACAGCCCTGAAGAGCCTCCACGGCACCTTGGTCTATCACTTGCACAAGGAAATGCTTAAGATCGAAGCAGTGTAAAACCACTGACCCATCTCGGCTTACGGTAGTCCTTCTGCCGTCATCCCCTTTCCTACTCTTCCAAGTTTTAAAGTATGTAACATTGACGCAAACCAAAATGTCTAGCGAGTCCTGTTTATTGAGCAAATGCTATAAAAAGAGAGGGAGAGAGAGAGAAGAGAACCTGTCGCACACGGGTTTGCCAAAAGAAAGTCCCATCCACTCAGGAAGACGGGGGCCTGCTCACCAGCCCCCTCCCCGCGCTGATCTACAGACCTGTAAGTCCCTTCTTCTTGTGAGGTGCCGGCAAGGGTGGGTCGACAGCCAAGCACAAACGGTCACTCACAGGGGTGGGGGTGGGGATAGGAATCAGGGAAGCAGTCGGGACCTGCCACCACGTCCTGGGGTGCTCTGGCTGGCCCCTTCCGGGAGCGGAGCAGAGAAGCACCAGACATACTCGACGGCGACTGCGTAACCGGCTGGTTCAGTTTTTCCAGGAACAGGGTCACACGTCAACTTTGAATGTGGCTCATATAAACCCGTAACTACACCAGACCTGAATCAATGACACGCACCATGTACCTTGTTATTTATGGTACTTCTCGTTAAACTTTGAAGGCCCTCTCTCTGTTCCTTCAAAATCTTTTCACATTTTCTTGTCAAAGACATAATTCAAATTCCACCTCCTCAATAATATTCCCCGTGAGCCTCCCCGGGGAAAGATATTTTCAGCATTTTGAAAGGCCCTGCCCTTCGTTTGAGCCTTAGGAAGCGTATTTACGGTTGTTCACGTACACATCTTACCTTTCTACTGTCATGTAAGTTCCTGAGGACGAAAGTGAGGGCCTCATTCATCCTTATATCCCCCAAAGCGCCTACCCAGTGCCTTCTACAAGCTGGCACTCACCCGATACACAATCAGTGTTTGCTCCAAAACTAGACTCACAGAATAAGCAGTTGTTACTGAAAATGGTTTCAGTACCCAGTACAGCGTCCTTGGGCCAGGCATTGACACGGCCACTGAACTGTCAGTTATTGTGAGATTACAAAAGATTCCAACGTACATGGGTTTTTTAATATCTTACTACTTTGCTTCTACTTCTTAAAAACTTAACATGGCGCATCTATTAATTCAGGTGATTACTCCCTGCTGGTCACTAACATATTTACAGGTTTTTCTTAACGGGCATCAGCCAAGGCCCATACCGTTCCGCATTCTCACAAGCACGAGTTCACCTAATCAGTGAGCAGACAAAATAGTGCTTTCTAAGCGACGAAGCGCAAGTCCTTTGGATGACAACTGAGGTGCCCAGACTCGACGCCGACAAACACTCCTGCAGGGAAGGGAAGAAAAGATCCAGCACCAGGCACTACGCCGCACTCTTCCCGTCTGATTATTCCTAAAAGTCCAACATCAGATTTTTCTATCAAAAGGCATATAAAATACATGGACAGTGTGGGTTCCTTTCACAAGGGATGATCTCCGCAGGCTCCAGACCGCGTGGACAGAGACACAGAACAAGCGCCCATCTTGACTCTGCTCTAGTTCCTGGGCAGGAGAAAGGGGCAAGTACGAGACCATGATCCAGATCGTTGGGTGCTTTGCAATCATTCTTAAATGACAAAGACCAACACACATGAAACTATAGCAAAAACGTAATAAAAAATAATTCAGACGTGAGCTGTGTGGTACAAAACTACAGGCATTCGAAGGAGAACAGTCCACACACGTCCGACCACAGCCGCAAGAGGGCAGACCTGGGAAGAAGGGGGAGGAGAGTGTTCTGGGAAAGCCGGGAGGATGGACCGTGCAAGAGGACACAGCAAGTTTGAAAGGAGGGCGCCTGGGTGGCTCAGTGGCTTGAAGCCTCTGCCTTCGGCTCAGGTCATGATCTCAGAGTCCTGGGATGGAGCCCCACATCGGGCTCTCTGCTCAGCGGGGAGCCTGCTTCCTCCCCTCTCTCTGCCTGCCTCTCTGCCTGCTTGTAATCTCTGTCTGTTAAATAAATAAATAAAAATCTTTAAAAAAAAAAAAAATGACAAAGATGGCAAATTCAAAGTGATGTGTGTTTCACCACAATTTCGAAAAACGGGGGGAAACCAGACATGATCAGACACTGCCCTCACGCACTCACTTATTCATTCCAAAATTATGTATCCGCTGCTTATTTTCTGCCAGGCTCACTCTGCACATTCTAAACAACAATCTTGGCTTTAAGGAAACTCGTACCATAAAACCCAAATATCCAAACCCACCATTACAAGTCAACGAGACAAGAACAGTGACAGTGATGGTCAGCAGCCAGCACTTCCTGCTGGGCCCCGGCCACGTGCTAAGTGCGTGGTTCTACGCCCTTGTGTGTTTCACCCGGCAACAGTAGGCAGGGCCGGTGCGGTTCTCTCCACTCCACGGATGAGGACACTGAGGCTCGGGTAAGTTAGGAAACACGCCCGAGGCCACAGAGCTTATACACAGGTGATTCCAGACCCCCAGCTCTCCTCAGAGGGGCCTCTGAGGGAAATGGGACCAAAGAGCCCACGTAGGCTGCTGTTTGCTCAGTCTCCAGAGTCTGCAACTAAACTTTCAGTTGAACGGTTCCAATGCAACAAATCAGACTGGGGCGCCTGGGTGGCTCAGTCAGTGAAGCCTCTGCCTTCGGCTTAGGTCATGATTCCAGAGTCCCAGGATCGAGCCCACGGCGGGCTCCCTGCTCAGCAGGGGAGCCTGCTTCTCCTCCGTTTGTGCTCTTTCTCTCTCAGATAAATAATCTTTAAAATACATATATATGTGCATACAAATCAGATCTTAAAAAGCAAAACAATAAAAATCAGGCCACACGTATCAGACATAATTCCAACAGTGCACTGAAAATCTATACTATACTCAATACTGCTACATTCCAGGAAAAATTACTTCGCATTACACAACAAAATGTTTTTATTGATACAAAAGTGCCCCTTCTCTTAAATCACATAGAAACAGACTTCTATAATACCTCATGGATAAAAGCGTCAAACTAAGTAGAAATCAAACCTCCAGAATCTGCATATTTAAAAGTCAGTAACTGACCTCCATTTATTTTAAGCGAACTATATGCTTCTGCGTGACCTCCAACGTCATGGACAAACTCCATCCGTGATGCCATTCGGCGTTCAGGAGACCTTCTCAGCTTCACACGAGTCGGCGCCCACCCTCACCGGCATCCCAGGAGATACTCAAGCCCCTGCTTCCGGGAGGGCTGGTGAGAGATGAGTTTCCAATGAGCAGACTTCACTTTGCCGTGAACATTCTGAGAACACAGCAGATCGTTAGAGATCTGCTGCCCGACACAGCAGGCAAATAAGCTCAGCGATTCCTACTGCTTTCCCCAGAGGCCACAGGGGTAAGTACAACAGAAATGAAAAGACAACAAACAAGAGGTTTCTACTTCCCCCTACCACAGAGCTAGGCTTTAAGCACTCCCTTGTTTAGTACAACCCTCCATGGGCTTCTTTCAAGGAGCAAGCATTCTCCTACACGGGTCTGCGGCCTGACCCAAGGCGCCGTCCGTCCGGACTGTGCTCCACGGGCTGCTGCCTGCTGCCTCATAAACCCACAGTGAAGGGCAAACAGAAGGTGAGCTCAGGTGAAAAGGTCCTCATGTGGAGAATCTAATTCATTAACTCCAGCTCAGTAGCTCTCATTCATAAAGTCAAACAGACAAATTATACTAGGAAGAAAAGATGGACAAATGATTAAATTTAGTTAATTATCTAATTTCTTTTAAATTCTTTTAAGGACTAAGTGAAACAGGTGCAATTATTTTTACCCTTAAAAAAATTCAGTTTAAGGCCAAATGTCTTTTTTCCTTGGTGAAAAATATGATGTTTGACATAAGAATTCAACATGTTTCTAAGATTTTATTTTCTTTAAAAAAAAAAAAAAAGTCATTTTGAGGCAGCATCTTCAGAAGTCAAATGTATCATTTGTCTTTACAGAAAAAAGTCAATGCTGCTCTAAAGGGAGCACAAACTCATGTGTTTCCCCAACCAAGATACTTAGGAATGCACTTTCGACTTAATTCCTGCTTTATTTTGTTTAAGCACGAAAAATGCCAGGAAAGAACCATTTCTACAGTGTGACTATAAATCAGGAAACTGATCAAACTAGATGGAACCATTTTAAAAGGCTCACATCCAGTTTCAAGAAAGAAAGAAAAAGCTTTTTTTTTTTTAAGATTTTTATTTAATTATCTGATATACAGAGAGAGAGCAGGAGCAAGGGTAGGAGCAGAGGGAGAAGCAGGTTTCTGGCTGAGCAGGGAGCCCGCGGGGCTCGATTCCAGGACTCTGAGATCATGACCTGAGCTGAAGGCAGACGTAAAATGGACTGAGCCACCCAGACTCCCCAGGAAAGAAAAGCTTTTTTAAGACTTTCTCAGCTTGGTCTGTAGATCCTTGGAAATCTCCCCTCTCGGACTTCTAGAGGTCACTACTGCAAATTTAGGGTCAAATAGCGTCATGGAAAAACACAAAGCCACAAGCAGTCTACCTGGAAAAAACCTTCTCTCTGTAAAGCCAGAATGAACCTCTTTTGGATCTCCTGAAGGAAACAGAATCACTGTAACTCTTCCAAGACCGACACCCGACACTCATATTCCTGTGCCTGGAATGTGATGTTCAGTGAATTTCAGAGATCAGAGGAATACTAACTCTAAGCAAGCAGAGGCTCAAAGACGTTAAGTGACTTGGCAAGAGCTTTGTGACCTGCACGAGCTGAGCAAAGATCCTGGTTTCTTGATTGGCTGGTTTAATGTCCCCACAGTAGAATACAGGGTTGTCATCCGGCAGGCCTGCATAATACAAATTCTTTCCCTAATCCCACTTAAATTATTAGCTTCTGGAAAACAGAAAGTACATCATTTATTTCTTTTGAAATTCCAGAGTGAGTTTCTTAATTCTGGGACCTTAAAAATAATCAAAAACTCCCAAAATGAAGATCCAAAGGAGTAAAATAAACATGTCCAACACTAGATCTTGATAAAAGGCAAAAATCCATTCTGGGATTCAAAAAACCCTCCAACACTCAACTATATGTTTATTTGCATTTTCAGAAAGATTTTGAAAGAGGACATTTCTTCTTGTTTTGGGTAAGTATGGCTTCTCTGATTAATACCTTAATAAATACACTTAACAGAGTATTAACTAACTCTGGGACAAGAGATCCATCAAGGACCACTTTTCAACAATTATCTGAACCACAACACTCCAAAAAGAGAAACAGATCTAACCAAATAAACACACAAAAATAAATAGAACAGAAAATCCAGAAATGAACCAACAGTTCTATGGCTGATTAACCTTCGACAAGGCAGGAAGACTATCCAATGGGAAAAAGATGGGTTCTTCAGCAAATAGTGCTGGGAAAACTGGACAGCAACACACGAAAGGAAATTGGACCACTTTCTTATACCACACACAAAAATAAATTCAAAATTGATTAAAGACCTAAATGTAAGACCTGAAACCATAAAAATCCTACAAGAGAAGATAACCAGTAAGTTCTTTGACACCGGTCATAGCAACTTCTTTCTAGATATGTCTCCTGAGGCAAGGGAAGCAAAAGCAAAAATAAACTATTGGGACTAGATCAAATTAAGAACTTCTGCACATTGAAGGAAAAAAATCAACAAATCTATAAGGCAGCAAACAGAAAGGGAGAAGATATTTGCAAATACATGTCCAGTAAAGGGTTAGAACACAAAATATATAAAGAACTTAAACAACTCAACACCCCAAAACAAATAATCAAATTAAAAATGGGCAGAAGCAGCACCTGGGTGGCTCCGACCGTTGGGCGTCTGCCTTCGGCTCAGCTCCTGATCCCAGGGTCCCAGGATGGAGCCCCCACATCACCGCCTGCTTCATCCTCTCCCTCTGCCTGCCATCCCCCCGCTCACTCTGTGTGTCAAACAAATAAATAATATCCTTAAATAAATAAATAATAAAAATGGGCAGAAGATATGAATGGCATTAGCAATTATTCTTGAAAAAATCAGCTTACCATAAGAGGTTTATGTCTCCATTTATGTAGATCTTCAATTTTACTCAGCAATGTTTTGTAGTAATAGTGTATATCTGTCACTTCCACTAAAAATTCCTATTTTATCCTTCAGATGCTGTTGCGAAAGGAACGGAATCCTTAATTCCCTTTTCAGACTGCGCACTGAAATATACGGGGGTACAGAAACGCAACTGATCTGTGTCTTGATCATCTGCTCCAACTCACTGAACGTATCAGCTTCGTGGTTTTGTTTTTCAGGTTCCTTAGGACTTGCTACCTACAGGGTCAGGGATCTAAGAATTAAGACGATTTTACTTCTTCCTGCTGTATCCGGGAGCCTTTCACTTGCTTCCTGCCTGCCTGCGGGGGACGGAAGCTGCGTCACTCGGCCCTACGGAGGACGAAACCTTAGTAAGTCGGAACGAGCACCCAGTACAGGTCCTACAGCGCCTGCCCCGAAGGCGACGGAGACCCGCGTCGGGTGCCGTGACCGAGGCAGAATCCCGGCCGGACGCACAGGACGGCGCCGGGCGCGGAGGGTCGCCCGCCGGAGAACCGGGGTGGGCAGCGGCCGCCGGCGCAGGCAGTCACGGTTTCGGCAAGAAACGAAAGGCCGCCGCGACCTGAAGGTGGTGCCGGGGCGCGGGGGGAGGCGTCCTGGCTCCGCGGCAGAAACCCAAGCGCACCGCCCCGGGATGGATCCCGCGCCCGCCGTCCGCGGGCTTCGCCCCCCGCTCTCCGCGCCTCGGAACCGCGTCCACGGCCGGGACAGCCCCGGCCGGCGAGCGGCAGTCACGACGCAGGCTCCCCGCTGACCCGGCACGTCCGTGTGACCCCGCGGGCCGCGCGGCCTCGGGACACGTGCTTCCCGCCGGGAGGACCCGCGTCCAGTCTCCCGCGCGGGCGAACGCGCCCCGCAGCGCCCGGAGACTCGGGGCGGCCCGACGCGCCCAGCCGAGCCCCTGGTCCCGCTCCAGCCGCCCCGCCGCGGATGCCGCACGACGTGGGGACCCGCGCCACGAGGCGTCCCCGGTGAGCGCGAGTCCTAGACCGACGCCCGCCCGGCCTCGCGGGGACAGGGAGCGCGAGCCGCGGTGACCAGACCAGACACGCGCGGTCACTCTGCGGCGGACACGCACCCGCCGCCACGACAGCCCGACGGTTCCGCGCGCGGCGACGGTCGGACGCGCTGCCCGCCCAGGTCTGTCGTCATCGGGGTTCCGCGGGGCGGTCTCCTCCCCTCCGGAGCACTTCCACCTGTGTTATAGTATAGTATAGTATATCCTATTATATCATATATCATATTATACTATATCGTATTATACTATAGTACAGTATATCCCATTATATCATATTATACTATATTGTATTCTAGTACAATATATCCTATATCATCATGTTATACTATATTGTATTGTATTATATTATAGTATAGCATATCCTATTATATATCATATTACACTATATTGTATTATAGTATACTATATCCCATTATATCATATTATATATTATACTATATCGTATTATATTATAGTACAGTATAGTACATCCTACTATATTATATATTATATTATACTATATTATACATATTATACTATATTGTATTGTAGTATAGTATATTATATATAGTATATAGTATATATAGTATATAGTATATTGTATTATAGTATAGTATATCCCATTATATCATATTATATATACTATATCGTATTATATTATAGTACAGTATAGTACATCCTACTATATTATATATTATATTATGCTATATTATATTATACTACATCCTATTATATATTATATTATACTATATTATATTATAGTACAGTACAGTATATCGTATTATATCATATCATACTATATCGCATTATAGTATAGTATATCCTATTATATCATATCATATTATGCTATCTCATATTACAGTATAGTATATCCTATATCATATATACTATATCGTATTATAGCATAGTATATCCTATTATATCATATTATACTAAATCATATTATAGTATAGTGTATCTTATTATATATCATATTATACTATGTCGTATTATATTATAGTCTATCTTATTATATTATATATCATATATTATACTATATTGTATTATATTATAGTATAGTATATTCTATTATATCATATTATACTATATCTTACAATAGTATTGTATATCCTATTATATCATATATTATACTATATCATAAAGTACAGAATATCCTATTATATCATATTATATTACATCATATCATATATCATATTCTATCATATATTATATCATATTATATTCTATTATATATTATATTATATACCATATATTTTATGATATATCACATTATATCATTATATATCATATTATATTGTATTATATCATATATCATATATTGTATTATATATTGTATTATATTCTATCATATATTATATATTATATCATAGTATATCATATATTCTATTCTATCATATATTATATCATACTATATTATGTCATATATCATATATTATATATCATATATCATATCATATACTATATTCTATCATATTCCATTTTATCATATTCTATCCTATCATATGCTATTCTATGATATTATAGTCTATCATATTATATTATGGGTGAATATAATATGAGTTAATAATCGTATCATGATTCATGGGTTATTTTAACTTAGCCCTTCACTGTTTTAGGATTTTTTTTTTACAAGATAAAGCATACTTTGGTAGCATAATTTGGTAGCATAATTTTTTAGCATAAATTCTAAAAAATTCCAGCATAATTGCCGAGGAGGCCATTCTTTTCCATAATTAAGGCTTCAGCTTTCTAACTAATTTATGAAAGGAAAAAAATGTGTCTTTGGGCATCAGGGTGGCTCAGTGGGTTAAAGCCTCTGCCTTCGGCTCAGGTCATGATCTCAGAGTCCTGGGCTCTCTGCTCAGCTCTCTGCCTGCCTCTCGGCCTACTTGTGATCACTCTGTCAAATAAATAAATAAAATCTTACCCCCAAAAGTGCCATTTAAAATATATATATATATGTTTATGACTTTGAATTTACAAGAAATAATCTGTGGTACTCTGTACTCTGTGCTTTCCATATGAATGGCATTAATATATCACAGCGATATGACTGAAATTAATAAGCAACTAAAAAATCCATAAAGGAGAGCTTTTCCTGAAAGACTGTTTCCGATGGTGGGAGAGCGCCACCTGCTGTTCAATGTGGATTTCAATCCAGCCAGGCCACAGGGCCTTTCCACACTAAATCACGGTAATTTTTTGAAGGCTATTAAGTATCAAAATAAGAATTATGACTTTCTAAAGAAATGTTTTATCACTATATGCCTAGAAATTGATTTTTCAAAAAGTAAGTTAAAAGTCTTTCCTTCTAAGAAAGAGTAAGTCTTCAGTTCTCTCTAAAACTACCAAAAAAACATTATTACTAAAACAATGTTTAAAGACTTATTTATTTTTAGAGAAAGAGAGTGAGTGAGCAGGGTAGGGGTAGATGAAGAGGGAGAAAAAGAATTCTCAAGCTGACTCATTGCTGCTTGGACAGCCCGAGGCAGGGCTCAGTCCCAGGACCCTGAGATCAGGACCAGAGCGCAATCAGGAGGCCACTTCACTTCCCGGACTAAGTCACCCAGGCAGCCCGCTAAAACGAATTCTAAACCTTAAACATCTTGGCCCCAAATGCGGTTGACAACAAAGAACATGGGCTTCCAGACCAAACCAGTTCAAGCCACTGAGCCACCCACGCGCCCCCATGTAAGAAATTTATAGCAATATCAGGCTAGAGCTTAGAAGGAGCAGGCACCACGGCACACTGCTAGCAGGGGACAAATGGTAAAACTTTCTGGAGGTAATTGGTGAGGCATATCGGGAAAACCTCAGAAATGCACATGGCCTCTCTCACCCAGTTACTCTATTTCTAATTTATTCTTTTCTCTTTAAGATTTTATTTATTCATTTGAGAACGAGAGATACAGAGAAAGAGAGAGCATGAGCAGGGAGAGTTGAAAGAGGGAGAGGGAGAGGCAGGCTCCCCACTGAGCCAGGAGCCTGACATGGGGCTACATCCGAGGACGCAGAGATCGTGACCTGAGTGGAAGGCAGATACTTAACCAACCGAACCACCCAGGTGGCCCATTTCCAATTAATTCTAAGGAAATAATTATGGACGTACGTAAAGCTATGTCTGTACATAAAGCTATGCCTTGGTATTAAAAGACCAAGTAAAGGGTGCCTGGGTGGCTCAGTGGGTTAAGCCACTGCCTTCGGCTCAGGTCATGATCTCAGGATCCTGGGATCGAGCCCCACATCGGGCTCTCTGCTCAGCAGGGAGCCTGCTTCCCTCTCTCTCTCTGCCTGCCTCTCTGCCTACTCATGATCTATGTCAAGCAAATAAATAAAATCTTAAAAAAAAGACCAAGTAAATAAACAGATTGGTTATACCAAAGTAAGTGAAAGAACAAAATGTTGGTCCTAAAATTGATCTGGAAAATTGTCTAAGATATATTAAGTGAAAAAGAGAGATTTTTAAACAATATATACAGTAGGATCACACTTTCAAAGATATATACATATACATATGTATATACACCTATGTATGTATGTATGTGTGTCTGACTGGAATATTATAGTAAAATACTAACAAATTGTATACAGTGACATTACAGATGAATTTAATTATATTTTTTCTACATATTTGCAAACCTCCAAAAATGATAGTTTCTCCAGTATAACAAGTTAAATATTGTATATATATAAGTATATGTATATTCAAGTTAAATATATATGCTATATGTATTTTATTTATATTATATACTACATATATGTCACAACAAACGTATCAATGATATATTTTTGACAAGATATAAAATGTATATAGCATATGCATTATGTAACTTGTATCACAACCACAGAAAGTAGAAGATGAAATTTAAATTTACATATATCAGAACCCTGGAGCCATTGTGCATGTATATGGAAATAAATTTTAAAGAATAAAGCACTACAAAGAAGGCACAGTACATAAGATGAGTCAGGAGAGTAACTACAGCAACTTAATTAGACAAAGTGCCTAGTACCAGAAAATAAACTCGAACTGAGCAGTACATTTTAATAGCTACAATTTCTCACATCTAATAAGTAGAAAGTCTTAAAATATCAACAGCTTTTAGAAGTGAAGTAGTTTAAACAGATTTTTCAAGAAAGTGGATCTAGGGTTAATAGAACTGTTGGAGAGATTTCTGGAGAACGAGTTAACTCCAATCCTACACTCCATCCAGAAAGACAGTAGATGACATCACAGCAGAAAACGCACTACCCATGGAGACACGATGATGCCACCCACTTCGCCTGCCACACCTTAGAGAAGACACTATGGAAACAAACAGTTCAGAAAAGGGCATTTCAATTATTTTTTTAAGATTATGTAGAGAGAGAGAGAGAGAATGGTGCAAGGGCAGGGAGGACCAGCGGGACAGGAAGAGCATCTCCAGCCGGCTCCCCGCTGAGCACAGCGCCCGACACCGGCTCCATCCCAAGACCCTGAGATCATGACCTGAGCAGAAACCAAGACTCTGACAGACACTTAACTGACAGAGCACTCCAGTGACAAGCAATTAAAATATTAGAAAGCAATTATAAAAGGAGAAATCAGGAGTGTTCGATCTTCAAACATAAGATCTGCACAGATAAATATTTTCCGAAGTTTATATGAAAATATTTTCCAAAGTTTATAAGATCATAAATGTTACAGATAGGATAAAAACTGTCACTGAAAGACCGAACTAATACAGTTAAGGTTTAAATAAGGCAGATCCAAGGAAAATAAAATATTTTGACAGAATAGGAAAAATGTATTAGAGGCATTATCCCAGTACATTTAGAATGAAATCTAAAATCCTTCCCAAGTTGCATAAGCCTCAGTATCCCCTGGTTCCCGCCTGCCTTAGCATCTCAGTCTTCATGCCTGCCTCACCTTCCCCAGAACCCATCCCCACTGGCCCCCTGCCATGCCCCCAATGAGCCTCTGTGTTTGGCTGCTGTTGGCTCAGAATGAACTTCCCCTGATCTCCACCTGGCCTGCTCCCTTTTTCTGAGATTTCAATTTAAAAGCCACATCCTCAAGGGGACCCTCTCTAACTGGCCCCCATAAAGGTCCTCTAGCTACCTCCTCTTGGAACCAGTCACTATCACATTACTAAGTTTAATTTTCCTCACATCATTTGGCACCAAAGAGGCTACCCATTGTTTCATGGCTTCATTCATTTATGTCTTGAATATATTGTATGTTTCCTCCACTAAGGAAAAAGGGAATTTAAAGGTTAAACCATCAAGGAAGCTTTCCCTGATCACCCTGGCTAGGTCAGACCACTCTTTTTTATTATGCATTTTGACCTCACCTTGTAATCTTTCCTTTAGAACCCAACTTACCCTTGTAATTTATCTTCCACTGTTTTTCTCGATAAGTTCCATGGGGTACACAAGGTAAGTAGGGACCAGAGAAGGTCTCCAATGCCAATTAAGAAATCTGGGCTCTATTCTATGGGCATGGGGGGGGGCAATCTTGTTACTCACTGCAGAGCCAGTGCCCGGCACACAAAAGCACTCAGTAAATACTTGTTCGAACCGACGGATACCAGTAAATACTCGTTCGAACCGACGGATACTTGGTGACCGAGAAATAGGGGATGAAGGATGAAACTGCACTTCTCACACCACTCATGACACCTAACTTGAAATGCATTAAAGACTTAAACGTAAGATTTGCAACCATAAAACTTCTAGAAGGAAACATAGCGGGAAAGCTCCTTGACACTGGTCTAGGAAGCAGTTCTTTGGCTAGGACACCAAAAGCACACACAAAAAAGCAAAAATCAGTAAGTGGGGCTACAACAAACTAAAAAGCTTCTGCACAGTTAAAGGAACATTAAACAAAATGATATCGCAATCCTCAGAATGGGAGAAAATATTTACAAACTATGTATCTAAGGAGGGATTAACATCTACATTACATATACATACAACTGAGTAACAGTTAAACAAACAGGAGTAAGAAGATGGGCAGAAGATCGGAACAGACTGTTCCCAAAGAAAACCTACACATGGCCGACAAGTACATGAAAAGGTGCTCAGCATCACTAACCAGAAGGGGAACATATCAAAAGCAGCACAGCTGTCACCTGACACCGGTTAGAACAGCTGGGCTAAAAAGATAAGGGGCAATTGCAGGGTCACAGGGAAGCTCTATTTTTAATGTCTTAAGGAATCTCCACACTGTTCTCCAAAGTGGTGCACCAACTTGCATTCCCACCAACAGGGGAAGAGGGTTCCCCTTTCTCCACATCCTCTCCAACACACGTTGTTTCCTGTCTTGTTAATTTTCGGCCATTCTAACTGGTGTAAGGTGGTATCTCAATGTGGTTTTAATTTGAATCTCCCTGAGGGCTAGTGATGATGAACATTTTTTCATGTGTCTGATAGCCATTTGTATGTCTTCATTGGAGAAGTGTCTGTTCATATCTTCTGCCCATTTTTTGATATGATTGTCTGTTTTGTGTGTGTTGAGTTTGAAAAGTTCTTTATAGATCCTGGATATCAGCCTTTTGTCCGTACTGTCATTTGCAAATATCTTCTCCCATTCTGTGGGCTGCCCCTTTGTTTTGTTGACTATTTCCTTTGAGCTTTTGATCTTGGTGAAGTCCCAAAAGTTCATTTTCGCTTTTGTTTTCTTTGCTTTGGAGACTTATCTTGAAAGAAGCTGCTGTGGCTGATATTGAAGAGGTTACTGCCTATGTTCTCCTCTAGGATTCTGATGGATTCCTGTCTCACGCTGAGGTCTTTTATCCATTTCGAGTTTATCTTTGTGTACGGTGTGAGAGAATGGTCTAGTTTCATTCTTCTACATAAAGCTGTCCAATTTTCCCAGCACCATTTATTGAAGAGACTGTCTTTTTTCCACTGTATATTTTTTCCTGATTTGTCGAAGATTATTTGACCATAGAGTTGAGGGTCCATATCTGGGCTCTCTAATCTGTTCCACTGGTCTACGTGTGTTTTTATGCCAGTACCATGCTGTCTTGGTGATCACAGCTTTGTAGTAAAGCTTGA
Source organism: Neogale vison (assembly GCF_020171115.1). Taxonomy (NCBI): domain Eukaryota; kingdom Metazoa; phylum Chordata; class Mammalia; order Carnivora; family Mustelidae; genus Neogale; species Neogale vison. The sequence goes on from NC_058100.1 coordinate 32,666,124, forward strand.
AATCAGGTAACGTGATGCCACCAGTTCTGTTTTTCTTTTTCAATATTTCCTTAGCAATTTGGGGTCTCTTCTGATTCCATACAAATTTTATGACCCTGCAATTGCACTACTGGGTATTTACCCCAAAGATACAGATGTAGTAAAAAGAAGGGCCATCTGTACCTGAGTGTTCATAGCCGCAATAGCCATGGTCACCAAACTGTGGAAAGAACCAAGATGCCCTTCAATGCACGAATGGATAAGGAAGATGTGGTCCATATACACTATGGAGTGTTATGCCTCCATCAGAAAGGATGAATACCCAACTTTTGTAGCAACATGGACGGGACTGGAGGAGATGATGCTGAGTGAAATAAGTCAAGCAGAGAGAGTCATACAGTTTCACTTATTTGTGGAGCATAAGAAATAACACGGAGGACATGGGGAGATGGGGAGAAGAAGGGAGTTGAGGGAAATTGGAAGGGGAGATGAACCATGAGAGACTATGGACTCTGAAAAACAATCTGAGGGTTTTGAAGGGGTGGGGGGGGAGGTCAGGGGAGCCTGGTGGTGGGTAATATAGAGGGCATATATTGCATGGAGCACTGGGTGTGGTGTATAAACAATGAATTCTGGTACACTGAAAAGAAATTAAATTTTAAAAATAAATTAAAAAAAAAGACAAGGGGCAGGTAGTGTTGGGGAGGCTGTGGAGAAAAGGAACCCCACGCAGTGTTGGTGGGAATATAAAATGCAGCCACTATGGAAAACCACATGCAGTGTCCTAGCACTATTTCACAGATGGTCCTACCATATGATCCAGTAATCCCACATCTGTGTATTTATCAGAAAAATATGAAAACACCAACTCCAAAAGATAGATCACCCCCAAGCTCAATGCAGCATTATTCACAATAGCCAAAATATGAAAATGACCTAGTGTCCGTCAATGGATGAATGTGTAAGGGAAATGTGGTCTAAGTACACTGGAATATTCTCCAGCCATGAGAAAGGAGGAAATTCTGCCACTTGTGACCACAGGGATGGACTCCGAGGCCATTACGCTAACTGAAGTAAGTCAGAGACAAACACTGTATGATTTCACTTGTTCGGAGAATCTAAAAAACCCAAACTCAGAAACAGAGAGTAGAATGGAGGTTACCAGGTACTGGGGTGATGTCAGTCAAAGGGTAAAAATGTCCAGTTAGAAGTGCCGAAGTTCTGGGGACTCAAACGCATGGCACCGTCAGGACACTTAACACTGTCTCCTTACGTACTTGCAAGTTGTTAAGAGTAGATCTTAGACGTTCTCATCACAAAAACAGCAATGGTGATTATGTGATGCGACACAGGTGTAGGCTTAATGCCGAGGAAGTAATCAGTTTGCAATATACATTATTAAATCAATACCTTATACACATTAAACGTACACAGTACTGCTTGTCAATTATATCCCGATAAAGATGGGGAAAAAAGAAAGATGAGGAATTAAAAGGCAGAAAAAGGACAGAAAAAGATAAAAGAGCTACCTGTGAGGAGAATTAGGGCATTCTATCAACCCACTGCTATTTCCTTTTGCAAATACTACCGGTTCCTATGAAAGAAGAAAGTAACCAGCTCCAAACTGCATTTGTAATAAAATCGCTTAGTGGGAAAAAACTGTCTATGTGGTTTCAGGATGCTATATTAGGCGCTGCACTTTGATTCAGTTCCCGCAAATGAAATCCTGCCTGGGGCTGGGAGCTGCCCGTCCTTCCAAGTTAGCACTCCCAGTAACAAAAGGGATCCTGGAGAGCTAAGAAGTGCATGCCAAAGATAAAAACGGTAAGCCTATTTAGAAGAAACTTTATAAAGCTGGAAACTGAAAAACATTTCATGCAATAAAATCCTGTTTTAGCCATCACGAAACTCTCTTTGAAGTCTCTTTCAGACCAAAAACTTCAAGATCTTTGTTTAGTCTTGCGGAACATAGCGGATAATCTTTGAAGGCCTTACGTTATACTAACAGATCATCTTTGTTAACAGCATTCAAACCAATGTTCTATTTTAGAAAATATAGAACATTCCTATCTCTTTGGTAGCCAAAAGAGCTTTGGAATTATCTCCTCTCTTTATGCACAAAAGTAAATCAATTGATGACTCTAGCCCATTCTTTATCTTAAACAACACGTATGTGAGATACACTAAACTACATTGGCCTGTCTCTGCTTTGCAAGACAGAGGCAGGTCTAGAATTTGTCGTCAGGACCTAATTATGGCGCTGCAAGCTACAGCTGTTAACAAACCAGACGCAGACAGAAGCTGACCAGATAATGTAATTGCAGCAGTCAGGGAGGCACACCAGCAGAGCAAACAAATTCCACCTTTGGCTCAGGGAAAGAAACCATCAGCCTTTCATACAATACACATGCCAGAGGTGAGACTGAACACAGAGAAAGGACACCAATTTCTCCCTGGTTCTCTTTCTTTTTTTTATTTATTCTTTTTTATTAACATATAATGTATTGTTTGCCCCAGGGGTACAGGTCTGTGAATCATCAGGCTTATACAATTCACAGCACTCACCATAGCACAGACCCTCCCCTGTGTCCGTCCCCTGCCACCCTACTCATCCCCTCCCCCCAGCAACCATCAGTTTGCTTTGTGAGACGAAGAGTCTCTCATGGTTTGTCTCCCTCCCCATACCGTCTTGTTTCATTTTTCCCTCCTTTCTCCCCACGAACCAAAATTTACCTCTCCTTTCTCGTAAAGGACAGCAACGGACACCGGAGAGAGATCTGGGTGCAGAAAGAAACTTGAAAATTCTGCTCTAGTCAATTTCAGGCTCGCATTAAATCCAGAGCTGCTTCTGCCACACAGGAAGATTGTCACTAGGTCAAACGAGGAATAAGAAATCTGTGCTCCTTGAGATCAACGATTTTGCCTCTTCAAGTATATACTGTTCAAAGTACACTCTATCTGGAGCTTTGTGGACCATGTCTGACAGGAAGGAATGAATTTTGGACCATAATCCAGTACACACGAGGCACACACTGAAAAGTTTCATGGAAGTCATCCTTAGCACATACAATGAATATAGTGTCTGCTTTATGTTTTTTTTTAATGCTGGCTGCACACAACAACTTGATTTCATGACTGAGTCATGGGTTAGAACCTACTCTGAGCAACCATGCGATCGTACATGCATGCAGGCCGGCCCCTGCCTCCCTCCCTAACTGCATGTCTGTTATTCTCTGCCATACTTCCCACCCCCTGCCCCTGCAGTGCTGCTGCCCTCACCCTGCCCCACCACCAAATTTCTATTATTGTTTTTTTTTTTTACATTAGATCACAAGATCACTTCCTGAAAAATGCCAACCACTTTGCTGCCTCAGGGCCTTTGAACCTATTGTTAGTGTTGCCTGATACACTTCCCCCGGGGTCACTGCCCTTCATTCAGGTCTCAAGACAGAAGTCAGTTCTTCAAAGGGGCCTTCACTAACCAACCAATTTGAAAGAACCACCACACACAACTTCAGCTGGGACAGAGAGTAGGGAGAGGACTTCACTGCTCTTAGGATGGTTGGGAATTCTGAATGAAAAGAATGTAAGACAAGCATGAAGAAAACCAGTACTCCACAAATGTCAATTTCCATCTCCCTGTGCCACTGTTCAGGCCACTGAATTGTCACTATGGAAATTCTATTCCATTTGCTTAACAATGGCCTGAAAAGTGAAGACTCATCCTCCTATATCCCCCAAGTACTTCGTAACCTCTCGGGGCACTTACCACATTCTTTTTTTTTTTTTTTTCCTTTTCTCTTTTAGCAAATACCTGAGGGCCTACTATGGTGTAGGCAATAGCAGTGACCAAAAGAAGGATCGGTCCCTCTACCAGTTCAGTTCAGTAAGAGTGACAACCTCATAAACAAATAATTCCAAATGAATGTGGCAAGTAAATGAGATGTGTACTATGTAAAACTGTGACCAAAAAAGGAAAAGAAAAGAAAAGTCAACTGTCTTTGAGTAGAGACATAAAGCATCACAGAAGAGACACCGAACCTGGGTATGGAAGGATCAGAAGGAATCAGGCCGGCCTACAAGGAGATAAGCATATCTCGTGTGGAAGGAACAGCATGTGCAAAGGAGAGGTGACATTCATACCACCAGTTCGAAGTTGCTTCACATGTTTGGCAAAAGACAAGCAGCTGAAAGGAATGTCTTGGCAATGGACGGACGTGGAAGAAGCTAGACTGAGCAGTGCTGGATGATGGAGGGCCGTGTATGCCGTCCCAGGTACCTTGAATTTTACACTGTAGAGTATGGAGAGTCTAGAATTTAAAAGAGGTGAGTGACTTCAAATCTTTGGGTCTTTAAAATTTCCTTCTGGGGCGCCTGGGTGGCTCAGTCAGTTAAGTGTCTGCCTTTGGCTCGGGTCATGATTCCAGAGCCCTCGGACTGAGCCCCACATCAAGCTCCCTGTGAAGAGGGGAAGAAGTCTGCTTGTCTCTCTCCCTTTGCCCCTTCCCCCCCAACTTGTGCTCACTCTCTCTCAAATAAATAAGTAAAATCATTTCTAAAAATTCCTTCTTGTGGCAGAGAAAATAATGGATTGAAGAACTGCCATACCATAGTGTCAAAAGTCCAGGAAAGAAATACTCCAACTCAGCAAAGGAAAGAGTCAACAAAACCAAAAGACAAGTGACAGAGTGGGAGAAAATATCTGTAAACGACATATCAGATAAAGGGCTAGTATCCAAAATCTATAAAGAACTTATCAAACTCAACACTCAAAGAACAAATAATCCAATCAAGAAATGGGCAGAGAACATGAACAGACATTTCTGCAAAGAAGACATCCAAATGGCCAACAGACACATGAAAAAGTGCTCCACATCACTCGGCATCAGGGAAATACAAATCAAAACCACAATGAGTTACCACCTCACACCAGTCAGAGTGGCTAAAATTAACCAGTCAGGAAACAACAGATGTTGGTGAGGATGTGGAGAAAGGGGAACCCTCCTACACTGTCAGTGGGAATGCAAGCTGGTGCAGCCACTCTGGAAACCAGTATAGAGGTTCCTCAAAAGGTTGAAAATAGAGCTACCCTACGACCCAGCAATCGCACTACTGGGTATTTACCCTAAAGGTACAAATGTAGTGATCCAAAGGGGCATGTACACCTCAATGTTCATAGCAGCAATGCCCACAATAGCCAAACTATGGAAAGAGCCTAGATGTCCATCAACAGATGAATGGATAAAGATGTGATAGATATACACAATGGAATACTATGCAGCCATCAAAAGAAATGAAATCTTGCCATTTGCAATGACGTGTATGGAACTAGAGGGTATTAAGCTGAGGGAAATAAGTCAATCGGAGAAAGGTAATTATCATATAATCTCCCTGGTATGAGGAATTTGAGAGGCAAAGTGGGGGGTTTGGAGGGTAGGGAAGGAAAAAAATGAAACAAGATGGGATTGGGAGGGAGACAAATCATAAGACTCTTAATCTCACAAAAACAAACTGAAGGTTGCTGGGCGGAGGGAGAGGGAGAGGGTGGCTGGGTGATGGACATTGGGGAAGGTATGTGCTATGGTGAGTGCTGTGAAGTGTGTAAGCCTGATGATTCATAGACCTGTGCCCCTGGGGCTAATAATACATTTTATGTTAATAAAAAATTAAAGAAAAAAAGAAATACTGCAATTGTCTGAGCAAGAAACAAAGAAAGCTTAAACTAAAACAGGACTCAATGACCCTTTGAATATGGGAGGCACAGAAAAGGAATGGAGAACAACTCTGGTTTCTGGTTTAGATTATCTATATTTAATACACAATAACTAATATTAAAGTTATAGGATACTAAAGCCATACTATAGGTTATACTATAGTGATATCATTAATTAACTTGATGGAATTAGAGAAACCAGGTGGAATGATGGCAAGTTCAGTTTTGGTCATGGCACATTTGAGAGGCATTTGGGTGAGGAGGGAGAGGTGTCCCAGAAGCAACTAGGTTAGCCCTAGCAGATGTGAGATGAAAATCGAAATTTAGACTCGAATGCTTTGGCAGCAGTAAAACTCGTGTGGGGATGAAATCACCCCAGGCAAAGGCACTGATTACTGAAAATATTAAAGACTGAGCCCCAGAGAAAGGCGTTCGAAAAGCAGGCAAGGCCGGGGCAGGCGGGAGGTAATGAAAGCTCATGCACTTCGGCTGTCACAGAAAAGCTAGATAAACTTTGAGAAGAAATTACTGGATGGGAACTGAAAAAGCCATTAGAAACTTAGACGAGAGCAACTTCAGTGAAGCCATTCAAGAGAAAGTCGGATAACGGAGGATGGGAAAGGGGCCGTCGAAGCCGGTGAAAATACTGTGCTTTGGGGCAGTCACGGATGGATGGAGGCCTGGGCAACTCTGCAGGGACACAGCGTGAGCCGCGAGCTCTGTTTGACTTCATTTCCTCAAGATGCAGGACCAGAACACTGGGGAGCAGGAAGAGGAGAGAAAGGCTGGAGGCACAGGAAAGAAAGAAGATGCGCGGGAGCGAACAGTCCTGCAATGGGTGGGGGCGTGAGGTCTAGAGGGGGCGGGGTCAGCCTTCGCCTCGGGTCTGCTGTACACACCCGGGCGTAGCCTGGGCCGGCGAAGAAGACCGACACCGGCTCAGTCGGGAGGACGAAGGAGGGGCAGGGGCTGGAAAGGGAGAAAAGAGCCCTGCAGGGACCGCGCAGGGGCAACGGGGTCACGGAAAGGGCTGCTGTGGAGCAAGGGAGAAAGAAGGGCGGGGAGGGGCTCCGTTGCTCTGACCTCGGACCACCGTCCTCTTTCCGTCCCCCGGGCCGCCCCCGGTAAGCGGCGGCAAGACTGGCCGGTTCCGCGAGTCGACTGGAACCCGGTGCGCTCAAACCAGCGCGCGAACGCAGGTCACCTGCGGGCGTGTTTAAAAGGCAAATGCCAAGCCCCATTCCTACGGATTCAGAATTCCTGGGGCTGTGGCTGAAGCCGGGGCTGTTCCAGAAGCGCCCCCAAGAGCTCGTCAGCGCGCTCCTGCTCAGAAGCACCTGCCGCGAAGGTAATCAGCTCCAGACGGGAACGGACGCCAGTGCAGCTCCGACCTCAGGGCCTGGGGCGGGCTGTGGGGCAGGGCACCCGCCGCGCGAGCACGAGGGCACCCGCCCCCGAGGGCACCCGCCGCGCGAGCACGAGGGCACCCGCCCCGCGACGCAGGGCGATTCGGGCCGGGGTCGGCACAGCGCACGCACCGCACAGCGTCTCGGATTCGGCCCGGCAAGGGGCGCGGAGAACTTGAAGAATGCGACGATGAGACACAAACACTTAAAATGGTCGCCTCGGGGTATCAGAGCCAGGGGTCGCCCCGCACCTCCCGCTCCCTGGCTCCAGGGTCCCCGCAGGACCGAAGTGGCGTTCAGGGCGCTGCACCGCACCGGGAAGGAAGGAAACTGCGGAAACAGCCCCTGCAAGGGAGAAGCTAGAGCAGACGTGGAAGAAGTCGGGGCGCCTCCGAGCGTCCTTCCGCCCCAGTACGTGGGACGCGGCGCCACCAGGGCGCCGAAGCCGTCCTTCCGGCCCCGCCTGGAACTCACCATCGTCTCGGGCAGCGCAGGCGGCAGGGACCTCGGCCACGGGCGGACACCGCCTTCCCGAGGACGCCCGGTTACTCTGGCAACAGAGCCCCGCCCACTACCGGACGTGCGGCGCCGCCACCGCCCCGCCCCTTCGTTCCTAATGGCTGGGATGGCTTGAAGCTCCGCCCACTGGGTCGGCCCCGCCCCTCCACGGCGACGCCTGGGGCGGCAGAACGCCGCGCAGGTCTTTCTGGAGTCATCACTTAGGGTTGGTTGACAGGTGACCCGGAAGTTAAGTGCCCAGGCCGCCGGAGCTCCAAATACTCTCTTTTCCGTCGGCGTCTGCGCATCTCCCACTCAGCGACGCCTCCCACCGTGCGTGCGGGGTTTCCCGAGTTTTAAGACCCCACAGAGCGTATTCACCCTTCTCTTTCGGAAAACTATTCCGGAAACGAACCCCGTGGGACAGGATGTGGTTAGCCAAGAGCACCGGAAGTCCGGAAGGCCGGGGCGGGGCGGCTTGGGCTGACCGGGAGTGGGCGAGGCCAGACCGGCGCGGAGCTCGAGACCCTCAGCTCGGAAGAGTAAGGAACTGGGCGAGGGGTAAGCGAGGCCGTCGGTGTGACGGCGGAGGGTGTGGGGAAGGCGCGCGGCCCGGCTTGCAGTTTGGTGCTGAGGCTGTGGATTTAGGGCAGGGGTGTCTGTGGAGACCCGGCCGGAGCTTCGGTGTCGGCAGAGCTGACAGGCCGGGCCGCGCCGTCGGGCGTTCCCCTCCCTCCGTCCCCTCCGCTCCGCTCCGCTCCGCACCCTCCCCTCCCCTCCCCTTCCCGGGTCTGGGGCCTGAGGACAGACCGCGCTGTGCGGGTGCGGGGCGGGTACGCGGCGGTGCGCCCGGGGCGCGGTGCCAGGGCTCCCTGCTCTTGCCTAGGCGCCCCCGGAGGCCTGTCCCCGGACGAGGAGGCGGGCCGTCCGCGAACACCGTGTGTCGAGTCAGATCGGTTACTCTTACGGCGAAACCAGTTGCGGCCGAACGCGCAGCTCGGCGCGTTGGGGTCCCTGCCCCCGGCGGGGCATCCTGCCTGGGAATCCTGAGTGCTTGTGTCGTGTGTTTAAACGCAAACGGGAGCTCCTCTCGGATTCGGTGACCAAATCAGTGGCGGACACTAGCGTCGCTGCTGTCCCCGGAGAAAGTGATCACTTCAGTTCGTATTGCTTATCAGGGACACGAAGCCCTGCAGTGACGTCCCCGCAGTGTCTCGGCCGAAATTCGGGACCCGTGCCTGCTAGCGTTCCCGGTGAGGCAGCGAAACGAAGCGGAAAGCGAACTGCCCGTAGTGTTTTGAGGCCTTGGTCAGCCTTCGCGGTGTCACCTGTGACGTTGCATGTGAAGCGCGTGTGCGCTAAGTGCGGAAACAAGCAGAACACTGTCCCCTCTAATTTAAAGGGACTTAGTGGATGTCCTTATATGGTATTAATCCTTTCATTTTATTCATTTTTAGGCTCTTTGTAGAAGTTTGAGGTGCATTTTCATTGATTAAAAAATGACGACTCTTGAAAGTTTAGAAGCCAAAGGTAAGTTGTTCTTTTGATGATAATTGTACTTAAAACATGCAGTTTAGGACCATAGGATGAAGGCGATTTGAGCCAAGTTACTCTCCTAGAGCCCCTGGGAACCATCTGTTTCAGGTTTCCTCTGCTGTTTTGTAATGCAGTGTTTACATCACGGTCCTTTTAGCGTAAAACCACAGTCTTGCAGCTATATTTTCTATCCTCTAGAAGATTAAGATTTCAGTAAACAATATTTTTAAAGATTTAAGTAGATGGACAAGCGAGGAGGTACAAAAGACTTCTTTATGGTGTTGGGTGGTTTTGCTTGGCCTGTGGTAACAAACCACCACAAACTAACTTAAACAAGTGATATCAAGATGCTGGCAGGGCCATGTTCTCTCTGAAAGCACTAGGGAAGGATCTATTCCAGGCCTCTCTCCTAGTTTCTGGTGGTTTGCTGGCATTTTTGGTATTTTTTTTTTTTAAGATTTGTTTATTTGAGTGAGCATGTGAGCATGGGGGGTGGGATGGTGAGCAGAGAGAGAGGGAGAAGCAGACTCCCCGCTGAGCACGAAGCCCAGTGCCTGGTCTCTGGGATCAGGACCTGAGCAGAACACAGACCTTAACCCGCTGAGCCACCCAGGCTCCCCAGTTTTTGGTATTCCTTACCTTGTACATGCATCGCCCTGATCTCTGCCTTTATCTTTCCATGGTCTTCTCCCAGTGTTTGTCTCTGTACAAATTCTTCCTTTTTTATAAGGACATCAGTCATACTGGATTAGGGGCCCACCCTACTCCCAACCCTGCATCAGCTCCCTGCTCAGTGGGGAGTCTGTTTCTCCCTCTGCCCTTCTCCCTGTGTTTGAGTTTCCTCTCTCTTTCTCAAATAAATAAATAAAACTTGTTAAAAGGAGGGGTATATTTAAATCTGTTTAGGAAGCAAAAAAGAAAAGATCCTGCCAATAAATATTTAATTGAATTTATTCAGCTGGGTGAACAGCATTTCAGAGTCACCAGAAAGCTTTTATAGTATTCAAATAAGCAAACCAAAAAGCGTAATGAAAGTAATAAACTGGGGGATAATGAAAAAGTAGAGCAATTAAATGGTTACTAAGGTGAAAGTCATTAGCATGGTGCTTGGCAAAAAACTAAACCTAAATACAATATTGTCATTAGTGATTGAAAATTAGTTATTGCAAGGCCTCTGTGAAAGTAATTGTCTTTGTTATTACCCGTTTGTAATGAGGATTAGAGTTATAAAGCACTTTCACATACCTTATTTCATTTGATCTTAATTTTACAGTGAGGTGCGTAATTCAGCTGTTCGTCCTCTTTTTGTTTAACGTTAGCCGTCGTTAGTGAACAAAAGCTCCATGGACTGCATGGCCTAACACCAGGTGCACTTACCATGGTTGACATCTGTCATTTGCTTGCGCTTCCTATAACTGCCTCACAAGAAAAGCAACATTGGGGACGCCTGGGTGGCTCAGTTGGTTAAGCAGCTGCCTTCGGCTCAGGTCATGATCCCAGGGTCCTGGGATCGCGTCCCACATCGGGCTCCTTGCTCGGCAGGGAGCCTGCTTCTCCCTCTGCCTCTGCCTGCCTCTTTGTCTGCCTGTGCTTGCTCGCTTTCTCTCCCTCTGTCTCTGACAAATAAATAAATAGCCTGGGTGGTTCAGTTGGTTAAGCGGCTGCCTTCGGCTCAGGTCATGATCCCAGCGTCCTGGGATCAAGTCCCACATCGGGCTCCTTGCTCGGCGGGGAACCTGCTCCTCCCTCTGACTCTGCCTGCCATTCTGACTGCCTGTGCTTGCTCTCTCCCCCTCTTTCTCTCTGATAAATTAAAAAAAAAAAAAAAATCTTTAAAAAAAAAAAAAAGAAAAGCAACATTGGTTTATAGCAACAGAACTTCTTCTCACTGGACATTGAGCAAAACTGTCACCATGAGAGGGGTGCGCAGTTGCTGCTAGGACTTCATTGAATGGGAAACATGTAATAAAGAGAAAAATTCAAAAATGAGGGTTTGAATCCTAAAAGTTCTTGAGAGCAAGATTAAAATTACAGATATTAAAGTCAGACCGATTAGTGAAAGTAAACCAAGTAGGAATAGCTGAGACATTTAAATATTTAGAATCAACGAAATAGCCTAACTTTAACACTTTTTCTGTGAATAACAGGTATTAGGTGAAGAAGGAATCCCTGGGCAGATAAATATGGGAAACTCTGGACTCAAGGAGGGAGTACATCATGGGACTCCCAGAGCCTCTAGCACATTAATGCACACTGTGAAGCGGCAGAGCAAGGGAGTGCTCAACCCCATCCCCACTCGCTTGACCAGGGAACTCTTTACTCATGGAGCCTGTGACAGAAGGAATGTTTAGATTCCGTGTCCGTGAACGTGGGCCTAACTCTTAAGTCCATTGTCTTTAACATCATTTCTAATTTAATAGTAACTAAACCTTACTAAGTAGTAACTAAATCTTACTAAATGCTGACCTTTAAAAGAATATTGTTTTTGCCACTGGGTGGCTTGGTCGGTTAAGCGTCTGCCCTAAGCTCAGGTCATGATCCAGGGTCCTGGGATTGATCCCCTCATTGACCTCCTTGCTCAGTGGGGTGCGTGCTTCTCCCTCTCCCTCTGCCCCATGTTCTATCTCAACTAAGTAAATAAAATCTTTATACACACACACACATATATAGATAGATTGAAGATTACTGAGTGACAATCCCTAAACTGTTTCACTGTTTGCTAGCTCAATCTGTGTATATTCTGAAAAGTTTATCAGACTATAACTGAGTTAGGAATTAATGCTCTGGTGTAGAGGGAAAACAGGGTGAGCAGTTTTTAAATGAGTTAGTAGATGTTAAAATGATATCTCAGTAGCATATGAACATTGATGAACTTCAGAAAGCACTTACTCTTCTGTTCCAAGCACCATTTCATTAAGCTAATAATACAGAGATTGGGAGGCAGACCCTGTCCCGTGGAGCTCCCAACAGTCCAGTCTGTGAGAAAAACAGATTATATTAAAACACTCTGATACTTGCATTGTTCTGAAAGCACTGAGGGATGAGAGGAGAGTAAGGGTAAGTGATCTGTCCAACGTCACACAATGTGTGGCAAATAGGACCTAAGGTATTTTGACCCAGTCTAGTGTTCTTTCTACTGCACCTTTCAATGGACTTGGAGTGTCTGTCTTCTTAGATTTGCAGTTTTATAAAAAAAGGAGAAACATTTCTTTAATGACAGACTATAAAATCCTATTCTTTTTTATTTTTTTTAAGACTTTATTTATTTGACAGACCGAGATCACAAGTAGGCAGAGAAGCAGGCAGAGAGAGAGGAGGAAGCAGGCTCCCTGCTGAGCAGAGAACCCGATGCGGCGCTCAATCTCAGGACCCTGGGACCATGACCTAAGCCAAAAGCAGAGGCTTTAACCCGTTGAGCCACCCAGGTGCCCAAAAATGCTGTTCTTTTTGCCTCAGTATTCTAGAGCAAGGATTGGCTAGTCATGACCCTCAGCCTCCAGAGAATACTTACAGATCAGTTTGGTGATGGGAAGTATTGAATCCCACTTAAGCAAAGGGTTATCCCAAACAAAAAAGAATTCTGTGCTTCTCATTATTAGACCTATATTACAAAAAAAACAACAAAAAAGACTTACTCAGTTTCTTATTTGAGTTTCATCTTTGAAAATGATTTTTTTTTCTTCTTTGTATAAGTACCTGTCTCTTACCCTCAATTTTGCCTCATGGTCGGCAGAGCCTAAAATATTTCTCTGACCCTTTATGGGAAAAGTTTGCCCGCTCCTGTTACAGAGTATCATTTGTTCTTTCCCTGCATTTCAGTAATCTTTGGGGAAGGCAGAAGAGTGAGCCATAAACCTGAGACACATGTCGTTCTTTGATAACTGATCACAAGTAGAAGTGCTGTTGATGTAATAGCAGAATTGTTCTGTGGGTTCCCTTCGAAGAGTGGGGAATGGGGGCTGACGTTTTGCTCTACTCACACCACTCCTCTGATTGTGGAGCTGGTACCACCGATCATCGCCTTCCCCTGAGAGCCCGTCCGCTCCAAGTGTGTCCCGGACTGTGCTTAGTCTGTATGTAATAAAGGTTTCTGCGTGTGTCATAAAGGAAACAGAACGATGACCAGTTACCTGGTGAGAAGATGGAAAGCCGGGACTCCCACTCCCCTCCTGGCCTGCGTGCATTAGCCAGAAGCGCAGTTGCTCCAGAGTTGAGTTGCGACAGCTGCCATGGCATGTGTCGTGCAGCTGTCGTGTCCATAAGTGCTTGAGTAAGTAACAGTGGTTGATGTAAAAAGTCAGAAGTAAACTGAGGCTGAACCAAGTTGATAGAATCGCCTCACTGGCATTTTATGATGTATTTTCTTTGGGAAGAGGTTTCTTTCCAATACCTGTCAATGTTCCTTTGCCTTTTAAATTTCGTAGTGTCTACTTGATTTGTTCTTGAATCTCCAGTACCCAAAATTCCAACTCAGCAATGTTGTGATTTGCCTAAAAATCCTGTTTAGTCACCACAGGGCGTCACACCTGCTACTTCTTTGGCTTCAGTGGACCTGAGTGGTCTGGCTCCAGTTTGTCTTTTTGTTGTTTTTTTAATTAATCTGTAGTTAATTCATGATTCAGCATCACTTTGTAAATGACAGAATGTCTTAGTGACAGAATTAAATTTGCTTTAGATAGAGTTAGAATTTTTTAAAAAGCAGATTTCAAGAACATGGGAGCAGGTCTTCATTCCTGAAACTGTTCGGTGGCAGATCTCCGAAGTGCTAAGGTGCTACAGCGTGACCTGAAATACCAGACTCGGTTTCCCTTTCTGAAGTCGCTCCTTTGTTCATCTTTTTGAAGGTGGAGTTAGTCCTAAGTCCCAAGTGAACATTCAGTATGGAAATGACAAAATACTTTATTCCAATGGAAATGTTTTGTTAAATAGAACACGGTATACACCACATGTCTTTCCACCTCTTCTCTGACCTAACTCGAGATTCCCAGTACACTGCTATATAAGTAGGAAAAATTCCCCCAAAAAATCTGTTAAATGAAAAAATAGTTCTAAAGTCTAGTGATGCACTTTCGTAAGACTTGAGCATAAGAAAATGAAAGAATTATATTTGATGACATAACTTCAGCTTTCTCCCTTTCATGAAGATGCAGAGTTAATTTGGGTTTTTAAAGAACAGCAGCAGCAGCAGCGCAGGTCAACGTCTGCTAAGTGCTTCGTGGCCCGCACACCACTGCAAACGCTGCACGTTCTGGCACTAACGTCTTGATTATTGTATTAGGTCACCAGGGTTGAGCATACCAGAAAATAAAATTAAATAAGAGTGTGAGGCATAGATCTGCTGATACATTGCTAGAGTTGTTTCATGAGGCAGTTTAACAATACCGGTCTTCACCTGGCACATTAATTCCATTCTTAAGAATTTATTCAAAAGAAATAATCCAGAAGTTGAGAAAAATCTATAGGCAGAAGTATTCACTAAAGCATTATTTTATGAAATATTGGAAAAAAGCATAAATATCCCCAACAACACAGTAAATAAGTAAATAATGTTATATTAACATGAAGATATAATGTCATAAGATGAAAAAGAGGACGAATGCAGCAAAATGGAAAAATAGATTGACCTTCTAAAGTTAATTATGATTATAAACATATAAAAATAATGAAGAAACTTGGAGTAATGAGAGGTTATTTTAGAGTAATGAGCAGATACAATTTTTCTTCTTAGTATTTTTTAATAGTGCAATGTTCAGAACAAGAGGGTACCTGTGTGTGTGTGAAAATAATCTGTTCTGCTCTCTAGTTTCTGCATCAGTATGACAAAGTTTGTGAGAAAGAAAAAAAGCTAGCTCATTAAAAAATAGAAAACTAAGGAAGGTTTTCTTATTAGGTATTTCTCTTGCTAGAAAAGACCTTTGTAGGTAATTAAAAAAAAAAAATCATCCTGGGCAAGCTTACCATTTCCTATGGTTATTGCTGGTTATTTTCCATTTCTAGGACAAGAATTCAGGAATCAAGGTGACAACAGTCTCTGCTTGATAGAATGTTTATATGTTATGTGGTCTCTTTTTTTAGTATGGCTTTATACTTCAGAAATTCTTAAGAAAGGTTAATTTTAATAAGACCTTATTATTGCTCTTACCAAATTGATCTCCTGACTTCATGGGTTACAGTGAAACACGATTAATATTTAATTAGTAATTAAAAATTAATATTTAATTGATTAGAACATAGTACTGATATCTAAGCATAATTGAGACTACTTTGGCTTTTTTTTCTTTTCAACTAGGAATTCTATTTCCTGTCTTTGCCTTAGAAGGTATAAATATAAAAACATAATAGTAATGAATTCACTAAAGATTGGTCCATGATTTTTCTTAGTTAACATTTCTGTAGAAATAAAAATCTGGTAGAAATTTTGTACCACATATTGCATTCTTACTTTCTATTACCTGTAATACATGTCATCTTTTTATATGTACATCCTATGTCCTAAATTAGATAGTAATTTCTTGAGCATAGACATCTCCACTACCTCAGACAGTGTCTGGTCAACATTAGGCACCACGCTGCACGCTTGCAGCCTGCGACCACGTGGACTGTCGTCACAACCATTGATGTATATGCTCATCCTGTGCCCCTCCCCTTGTTTTCATTCATTTACTGTCTATCAGCCAAACAGTGCTGGGTGCAAGGCACATTACTTATCCCTTCCCTCATAAGAGTTAGGTTTTAGAGGAAGGCACAGACATTGCATAACTAGTTACACTGGGGTGAAAAAAGTCAATTTACGATTTTGATAGAAAAAAGGAGAAATGCAGAATCTCTGCTGCAGGTGCACGTGAACGGGGAACCCAGCCAAACCTGGAAAGGTTAGAGAAAGGCTTCCCTTAGGAACCCATACTCCAGTGTGCCAAGTGCTTGATCTTCCTGCATCTTCTCCTGCCACAGCCGTGGAGCACAGCTGGTACTGTCCCTGCTTCCCAGAATGTGAAGTAGAGATCCGTGGAGGTTCGGCTGTTTACCCAGGATCATACTAAGAAGTAGAAGTCAAGAGCGAAACCGTTTACCTAAGGAAGTTTGAGCCTTTTTCCATCTTTTATTGACACCTGTTTTGAAAATTAACTTTTACTCTGAATTTCTTGTATTCTTTTTAGTTCCAGTAATTCTGAATGTAAAGTATGTCTTAGCATTTTCCTTGGCATTTCTTCTTAGCAAGTAACTTGTGTTTTGCTTTCCCTTTCATAGTCACCCTTACTCCAGCCCCAGTCCGAGGAGCAGGAGATGGCATGGAAACTGAGGAGCCACCTAAGTCTGTTGAAGTGACCTCTGGAGTCCCGCCTGTAAGGCATCACATCCTTCAGAATCCACGGAAGAAAGCAGTTCCAGGCGAGAGCCCAGGAGTCCTTCAGCTCGGGAAGATTCTCACTGAAAAAGCAGTGGAAGTTGAAGCCATAAGAATATTAGTTCCCAAAGCTGCTATAACCCATGACATCCCCAGCAAGAATGCAAAGGTGAAGTCTCGGGGACATCATAAGGGAGAGCTCCTAGGTCAGTCAGAGGGAACTGTAGAACCCAGAAAGGAACTATCGGAGTTTAAGAGTCTACTGGAGAAGCTCAAGAACTCTGAAAGGAGGTTACTGCAGGACAAAGAGGGTCTTTCAAACCAGCTCAGAGTACAGACAGAGGTAAGAACAAGTAGCTTTAATCGTCACTGCTCTTTACACCTGGACCTTCGGTGTCAGAAGTGTCCAGAAAACTGTATTTCCTCTTGGAATGACCTCTGTTTTGGCTTGTCATTTCTCTAAAAAGTTTCCTCTTAAATTTCTCTTTCTCCCTCAGCCCCACTAGTAGGACTAGTGTATGTCGGGAACTTGTCCTCTAAAGTTGAAGATGGATGTGCGTGGTGCTTCGGACAAGACCACCTCTAAGGTGTAAAGGAAGTCATGGTTATAAAATTCCAGACCAAGTTAGACTTTGATGTTGTCTCGTTAACAATTTCTCTTTTAAGGATCCATAAGCTCCAAGTATGTTTGCTTATGCAGACATCATAGTTGGGATAAAGGAACGGTTGGGTAAGTGTTGGTATCTTCATTGTAAATGGAAAAGGATCTGTATTGCTTGGCTGGGTTTCTTCCGGCTTTACATGTTGGTAAACATTGCCTCACTCCTCACCCTTCGTTTCTCTCTTAGACCCTTCATCTTTTTGCTAGATGTTATCTTTATAAGTGACACTATAGTTAGTAGTTCTTATCCAAATAGGTTTTTAATATTTTTTAAGTAACTAACTTCTAAATATAAAAACAGTGTATATTTATTTGTGATTATTTTAGAAAATACAGAAAATGAGAATAGTACCGCCTATCATTGTACTGTCTAGCTATAAATGCGTAATTATACATATTGAATTCATTTTTGCCCTTTTTAGTATTTTCCTCTGTCACAGAATATTCTACTACAGTACTGTCTTTAATACCAACAGTGTTCTTCTATTGCTACACCATATATCAATACCTATTATTAGACATTTATGTTTTAATTTTTCACATTTTAGATAAAGTAAAAAAACATGCTTATAGATAGCTTAAATTGCTTCCCTTGCTTAAATTCTTTTTTTTTTTTAATTTTTTTTTTTTTTAAGATTTTATTTATTTATTTGAGAGAGAGAGAGTGTGAGAGAGAGCATGAGCGAGGAGAAGGTCCGAGAGCGAAGCAGACTCCCCATGGAGCTGGGAGCCTGATGTGGGACTCGATCCCGGGACTCCAGGATCACGCCCTGAGCCGAAGGCAGTCGTCCAACCAACTGCGCCACCCAGGCGCATCCCTTGCTTGTCCCATCCCTTGCTTAAATTCTTGAACACCTGTGGCACAGGGGTGTGTGGGTGGCTCAGTCGGTTAAGCATTGGACTCTTGATTTCGGCTCAGGTCATGGTCTCAGGTCTGTGACATCGAGCGCCACATCAGGCTCCACCATGGTTGTGGAGGCTGTGGAGGCTGCTTAAGATTCTCACTTTCCTTCTCCCTCTGCCCCTCCCTGCTCATACTCTATTTCTCTCTCTCTAAAAAAAAAAAAAAAAAAAAAAAAAAAAAAAAACCTGTGGCACAAAGAAATTAATTTTTAAATACCGAAATAGATTTTAAAAACACTAAAACAGTCTCCGTCATATTCTTTGGCAAAATTTATTGGTTTGGTTTTCTAATTTTTTGCCTTCAGGTGTCGACTGGAAGCAGGTTGTAACTTTGGTGATAATGGTTGGTACTCTTCCTAGAAGAGGCTCAGTTTATAATCCCATGGACTATAAGATATAAATATGCAGACAGAGACAGATGGCTTATATAGATTATGAAATTAAATATGTAACATTGCTTTTTGATGCACACTTTAAGTAATGGAGGTCCATATACATGAAGCATGGTTTCTCTTTTCATTTTGCCACATTAAAGTCACTGACATTACTTCAAGCTGGTTCTAACGGTCATATTTTCTCCTAGGTCAATCGAGAGTTAAAGAAGTTGCTAGTGGCTTCCGTTGGAGATGATCTTCAGTACCATTTTGAACGTCTAGCCCGTGAGAAAAATCAGCTTATTTTAGAAAATGAAGCCCTAGGTCAAAACACAGCTCAGCTTTCTGAACAGCTGGAACGTATGTCAATACAGTGTGACGTATGGCGGAGTAAATTCCTTGCAAGCAGGTATTTCCTGTTTTAAATAATACTTCATTTCCTAGCTTTTTCTCTATCAGATTTTTTTTACCATAACCCAAATAAGTAAATGGTAGTGTGAGAATTTGGGACTCTGATTGTCTAAGTATTTCATGTATTTATAAGTGTGTATGGACTGTCACAGAGTCTCCCTAAATGAAAAAGTGATATCATCAGATTCTCCCTCATTCCAGAATTCTAGGTTACTCCTCTGTAGTAGAAATCACTACTACTACAATGTTTAAGAAAATTAAACTCAGGGCGCCTGGGTGGCTCAGTGGGTTAAGCCACTGCCTTCGGCTCGGGTCATGATCTCTTGGGGTCCTGGGATCGAGTCCCGCGTCGGGCTCTCTGCTCAGCGGGGAGCCTGCTTCCCTATCTCTCTCTCTCTCTGCCTGCTTCTCCGCCTACTTGTGATTTCTCTCTGTCAAATAAATAAATAATAAAAAATCTTAAAAAAAAAAAAAAAAAAAAAAAACAAAGAAAATTAAACTCAGACCTCTTATAAATATAAAATAAATAAAAACCTCCCGCAAAAAAACTATTTCCCCCGCTTCTATCTGGAAAACTCAAACATTGTTTCTCTTCCATGCTCTGTTCTCATAGCTCTTTTAATTGAATTAACTATACATGAGAGCTTCCCAACCTTTTTCTGTACATGCACAAATGGAAAATAAAATCATTTGTATGGTGTAATAGATGAGGCTACTCTCCCCAACAGAGGTGAAAGCCCCATTGCCCTTCCCTAGGCCTGTGGGTACACTGGTCATTGGGAAACTGTATATATTGTGATTTGGGGTCTGTTTATCCCCTTCCTTCCAGCTCTGACTGGAGAACAGAGTCTCGGTGTTATCCATCTTTGTATTTTCAGCACTTAGCCACATGTTTTGCGCATAGTTTAGTAACATGCTTCGCACATAGTTTAGTAACTGTGGATTTAAGTTCTAGAGATTTCTTACATCACACCAAATGTTTCCAGGCTGAACTTTAAGAATTATGATTGCGATGAATAAATTTATAGGAAAGTATTTCTTCATATCTTAATGTCTGTGATACTTTCCAGTAATTGATTGCTCTCTTAAAGTCTTTGTTTTCTAATAATGCTTGTATAGGATGGATGTGGAGAAAGGAATGTACTGTTTATTGACTTAGAATGAAAGTTCGTGCTCACTGAACACATTCAGAGGCAAATCGTGCATGTGTCATGCACATTATTGCAAATGTAATTTTCTTAACATCCTTGTCAATGCTGATAGTAACATTCTAAGGGCAATAAAACTTAAACTCAGCTTTAACAAAATTTTAACCAATTTAATCTTTGGTCAGTAATCACTGTGGTCTGAGACTTTAATTTTAGTTTTAAGATTTTCAGCTGAATAACCATACTTTAAAACTTTGCATCAGTTCTGTTAATAGAGAACTGGTAAAATAAATTTTGGAACATCCAATCAGAAGAAAACATGAAGCTGTTTTTTGAAAAAAAAGATAACTCTATATGTGCTAATATAAAAAAACATTATCAGATGAAAAAACAAGGCATAGAAAATTTTGTATTAAATTATCCCATTTTTGTAAATAAAATGGGTATACTTATTTTTAACATATACGTTTATGTTGATGTATCCATAAATTTTTTTATAATACATAAGAAACTTTATTGGTATTTTGTGACTGATAAAAGAAGGATGGGGATGCGGGACAGGAGGAAAGACTTACTTTCCCTTTTACATAAGACTTTCTGTATTATTTAATATTTTTCTAAGGACCAGAAGGTAACTGAGTGATAAGAAAGCAACTCTTTTTTGCTTCCTCTAAAATTTCCTGTATTTAAAAACATTTAATTAATATCAGTTTTTCAATATTTGATCCATCTAGAGTAAGATTGAGGTACATTCTAGAAGTCACTCTATAGGAAAGTTAAATAACTTTACTTTTGTCATTTTGTAAACAAATATTTTTAAAATCCCTTCAATATGTTCTAAGTTCATAAATATTTTAAATACCTTTTAGTGAAGATTTAAAAACAGAGAAGTAACTTGACTGTGTTCAGTCTTCTACTTAAGCTTTTGAAAATTAAGGTAGTATAGTAACTTCTTTATAGTGTGTTATCATCAGAGAATTTATATATGTGATATTTCCATCTTTTCCAGGGTGATGGCAGATGAGTTAACCAATTCAAGAGCAGGTTTGCAGCGGCAAAATCGCGATGCCCAGAGTGCTATTCAAGATCTCCTGAGTGAGCGGGAGCAGTTTCGTCAGGAAATGATAGCTACCCAGAAGTATAGCATTTGTTTATATTCCGAACTCTTCTTTTTCTTGCAACTTTTGTTATTATTATAGTTCTTCAGTGTTTCTACATTTAATGACTTTTATTGAGCATATTTTTCAAATAGCATTTTAAAATAGATGCCCAGGGAGGGAAGAAGACTAAAAAGATAAGGCTACATGCTTCTTACATTCTTAATTGAGAGAGAATTAATTATAGCTATAATGGGAAAAATCTCTGGGTTTAAAAGTAGTTTTTGGTTATAGTTATAGCAGCTTTGTATAATTTTTGGTAGAAGCCATAAACTACACCTATCTTTCCTTTGGAAGGAGATCTTTTTTAGGACTATTCTGCAGTATTAGAGTTTACTTTTATGTGCTCTGGAACTATCAAAATTAATGGTCTTCCTTAAAAGTGCTTTGTACTTCTGTACATAGATCTTCTGCAACTTATAATGGGGTTGTGACCCAATAAACTCATTGTAAGTTGAAAATTGTTGTAAGTCAAAAATTACTTCAATACACCTAACCCACTGAACATTATGGCTTAGCCTAGCCTACTTTCAGCATGCTCCGTATTATAGCCTGAACTTGGGCAAAACCATCTAATACAAAGCCCAGTCTGTCAGAGTGTTGGGCATCTCCCTAATTGACCAGAGCGCTGAAAGTGTGCAACAGAACGGCTGTGTGGGTACAAAACTCTTGTACTGGTTGTTTGCCCTCGTTACTGTGTAGCTCAGTACACTCCCCAGCAACAGGAGAAAAATGGGTATTCATATTGCTAGACAAGAAATAGGTGAAAATTCAAAGTACAATTTTTATTAAATGTTAATCACTTTCACACCATCACTAGTCAAAAAATCATTCATCAAACCATCACAAGTCAAGGACTATAATTATTATAAATTGAATCAGTAAGTAGGAGAAATCATGGGAAATTATAAGAATGAAAACATAATACAGATGACCTTTGAATAACACAAGGGTTGGGGAGGCTGACCCCCCATGCAGCTGAAAATCCTTGTATAACTTTTGACTCCCCCAAAAATGTACCTACTTATAGCTACTCTTGACCACAAGTCTTACCGATAATATAAATAGTGATTAACACATATTTTATATGCTCTGCCTATTGTATACTGCATTCTTGGAATAAAGTAAGCTAGAGAAAGTAAATTGTTACTAAAATCATGAGGAAGAGAAAAAATTAAAATAAAATCATAAGAGAAAATCCCATCTGCAGTACTATACTGAATCTATCGAAAAACTGGCCTTTAAGTGAACCCATATAGTTCAAACCCATGTTGGTCAAGAGTAAACTGTTTATCAAAATATCAGATTTCATGGGAGGCAACTAAAGGTGTGTTTAGAGGGAAATTTATAGCTTTAAATGCTCATTGTAGAAAAGAAGAAAGGTTCTGTTGGTAATATAAGCTTCCTCTTTAAGAAGTGCGAAGAGCAGGGCGCCTGGGTGGCTCAGTGGGTTGAGCCGCTGCCTTCGGCTCAGGTCATGATCTCAGGGTCCTGGGATCAAGTCCCGCATCGGGCTCTCTGCTCAGCAGGGAGCCTGCTTCCTCCTCTCTCTCTGCCTGCCTCTCTGCCTACTTGTGATCTCTCTCTGTCAAATAAATAAATAAAATCTTTAAAAAAAAAAAAAAGAAGAAGTGCAAAGAGCAAATTAAGCAGACAAAAGAAGATAATAATAATGGAAGCAGAAATAAATAGAAAGCCAAATGCTAGTTCTTTGAAGAGATAAATTTAAGAAGCCTCTAAGCAGTATGATCAGGAAAAAAAAAATAAAAAACCACATTACCAGTATCAGGAATAAGGAAGGGGGTATATTACCTAGATTCTATAGACATAAAAAGATGATAAGGGGATATTATGAACAACTCTGTACAGAGTTCTTAGAAGACACTAAACTACCACAGGGTACTCAAGGTAAATAGCCTGAATAGCGCTAATCAATTCAAGTGATTGAATTTTTAGTTAAAACTTCCAGTAAAGAAAACTCCAGGCATAAATGGATTTACTGAAGCAAACAACTATGGAAGAAATAAAGCCAAGTTTACACAGACTTCTAGAAAACAGGAGAAGGGAATAATTTCCAACTGACTTTATGTGGCAGCATTATCTTGATCCCACCACCAGACAGAGATATTAGAAGAAAGCTACAGACCAGCATTTCCAATGAACATAGATGCAAAAGTCCTAATAATATATAAAAAGAATATATATATATATTCTTACATATCATGGCCAAGTACATTTTATCCTACAATTTGTAAGTTGGTTTATCAAGTGGAAATCCATTAATGTAACTCATGAAAAAACAAGTGACAGACACAAGTCCCGTCACTAGTCCTAGCGCTGCTGGGGGAGTGTACTAACACATTGTAGCTGTACTGAAATATGACAACTAAAAAACTGGGGCAGTTCAGAAGTATGTTTGCTGAATGACTTCCAGATAATTACCTGATAAATATATAAATGCTTCCTATAGTCTTATTTTACCAGAATTCCCAGTTTACTGACCTCTGAGAAAAAGATAAAGGAGACAGTACTATGTGATTTCAGAAGAACTTCAGGTTTCTCATTTATTGAGTTATTGAGTATTCTTGGTTTTCATGTTTTATCCTCTTATTAATATGCAGTGTTCCTGTGTCTGTGCAGATTATTGGAGGAGCTCCTGGTGTCCTTGCAGTGGGGAAGAGAGCAAACTTACTACCCTAGTACACAGCCTTACACCACAGCAGAACTAGCTTTAACAAATCACAAGTTGGCAAAAGCAGTAAATGCTCATCTTCTGGGAAATGTTGGCACTAACAATCAAAAAAAGATACCATCAACGGTTGAATTCTGCAGCACCCCAGCAGAAAAAATGGCTGAAACGGTAAAATATTTCTCTTTGGTGTCCTCTTACTGAAAAGTATGTTAAATTGCAAAGTGCTGGGCATTAGGAGTTAGGAATTATGGGATCTAAACCCGATTGGATCTAAACCTGATTCTCATGCTAATGAGCTTATGATTTTGAAGAAAATTGTTTCTTCCTTTGGGCTTCAGTTCCTGAAACATTTTTACTCTGTCCTTAAGGAGCAAATATGGTTGTTTTGGAAGGGCCTGTCTTTTAGCTACTGAATCATTGAGACTCTTGTACTTGAGTTCATTGTGATATGAAAACTAGGGTAGAATTTTTAATTCAGCAATCATGAGTAGATAATAGATTACTTCTGACATCAGAAATTATTTGTTAATACCCATATTTAGATATGAATGTGCCCAAAACTGCAGCATCACATAGTACATCCCTGATACCTACAGTCCTGGGTGAATTCAGGGTTCATGCCTGTGAGCCGTCAGATACTGTGATTTCCCAGTCCTGTCAGCAGAGCCAAGGTCACTTCCATACATTTTGGGATCTCACTCCTATCTCCTATCTTTGGCCTTGTCTTTAACCAGAACTGTTCCACTTTTAAAATCAGCTCAGCACCTCTCTCCATGATCTGTATCTCAACCTTTTTTCCAGCCGATTCTTTATTCTGATTACCCCTGTGATCACATAATTTTCATTCCCTTGATTCCTGCAGTTTTTTCTTCATCTCATTGCTCACTCTCCTGGCTTTTTTTCCTGCCATAGCTTGCCTGGATTTCATTCTTGGGTGTCTTTTTTCCCTTATCATCCTTCTTTCGGGTACCCTGAGAACTCCAGTCCTTAGTTCAGCTGACTGCCTTTTTTGTTTCTGCACTTGTCAAGCTATGACCTCACATTCAGCAGATAACTTTGGTTCCTAGTTCACAGAAAAAGAAGGCAGAGGCAGGAAATTTCTTAAAGGTCCCACTTGATAACTAGAAGCCTACCTTTAAGGCAGCCAGTCTTAAATACATTTCTGTCACTGGAAGAGATGTCCCTCTCCAAAGCACAGCTCCCCTCCAGGCTCAGCAGGCCTCTCCAGATCATCCCTTCTGTCTGTCGGCTCTTTCGTCTTTGGTTTATAACACACCCAAGTGTCTTCATCTAAAAAAGAAAAATCTTCCATTATCATAAGTTCTCTGATAAGGTCTTATCACCTTTATAGGCGAGAACCTTGGACAAACTGTGCACACTTGTGTGTACTCCCACACCAGCCATTCCGCAAGTCCTGCTGTCACTTACCCGGTAGCTTCCAGCTCCACTGTTCTCGAATTGTGTGCGAATAAAGCTCATGAATGTTCAAATACTTTGTTACCATATTCTGTGTACCAGCACTCCTGCCTTGATATCCCCTTGACTTCTGTGACCTTCTACTTTCTTGGTCTTCTCATATGCCCCCTCAGATTTCTTCTTCAACTTTTTTCCTCCTCTGTGTGTTGCTGTTCCATAGGAATTTGCTCGCCATGCTTTCCAGACTCGTTGAGTTTCTGCAGCACGGTACACAGCCAGCTCCTCCCCTTCTCTGACCATTCTTTTTCAGAATTTGGCAGGGGCAAGGCATCCTCCTTTGGGGCCCACTCTTGAGCCTTTCCTCTCGTAACAGACTTCCTAGCTTCTCTAGGGACTGTCCTAGTCCCATGGTTTTATGCTTGGGACTTCTTCAACAGAGACATATTTTTCTGGGTTTAAGAGACACACCCAGGGGGTGCCTGGGTGGCTCAGTGGGTTAAAGCCGCTGCCTTCAGCTCGGGTCATGATCTCAGGGTCCTGGGATCGAGTCCCGCCTTGGGCTCTCTGCTCAGCAGGGAGCCTGCTTCCTTCTCTCTCTCTCTGCCTGCCTGCCTCTCCGTCTACTTGTGATTTCTCTCTGTCAAATAAATAAATAAAATCTTTAAAAAAAAAAAAAAGAGAGACACCCAGCAAGACATCTCCGTAGACACATCTCAGATAGCTGAAAATAGGACAACCTCTTCTCTCCTCGCTTTTATATGTTATTTCCCCTCCTCTGAGAAAGAAGAACAAGAACCCACTTCTCTTCCTCTACTCCCTATTGTGGTAAACTATACCACCGTATCGATGTTTTGAGGACTTCATAATAACGTATGTAAAATAACATGTGTAAAGTTCATAGCGGATTCTAGTATATTAGTAATTTCTCAGTAAATGGTAGATACCATTTTTATTTTATTTTCTTCATCCCCATAATCTTGTTGGTTTTACAAATCCTGTTGGATCCTTCTAAATTAGCCTCTCTTCCAAGTTCACACACCTGCCCTCCAGCCTTAATTATTGCCTAGCCTCCTCACCAGTACTGACCCCTTGCTTTTTACCGGCCTCCAGACCATCCTCTACTGCCAGTTATTTTTAAAATGCCAGTCCAAAAAAAAAGAAAGGAAAAATCCACTTGTGTTGGTACTCCTTTTCAGACAGATCCCATCCTCCCTCATTCTGGACTCTCCATTCTTTCACACTGTATAGAAAGCTTTTCAAAAATCGTTATTGCATCCCCTCTTGTCAAGGTGACGAGCCAAGTGTCCCCACGCCCTGCTCTTCAAACCCCAGCAGCATTCACCACTTTTCACTGCAGACACGTGCCATTGTATCTCAAGCCTCTGTGCCTACTTCTGCCCGATCACCCTCCCAGCACCTCCCTGCCTTTAAGCAGCAGCCCTGCCCGCATCTCACTGGCAAGCTTAGATGGTCCTTCCCGAGGCTTCCACTGTGTTGTGTGCATGTCTCTGTTGTAGCTCTTTACCGTGTCACGGTAATTACTGGATTCTCCCGCTCTCCCCCGACTGTAAGCCCCTTAAGGGTGAGGACTGTATCTTGTGTTTCCTCAAGGTCTGGCACAGTAATTCTTTACAGATAGTAGGTGCTCTGCTGTGTACATAATGAATCGTGACCCAGAACTGGGACCCAGAACTACGCTTGTTGTCTCCACACTCTGTTCTCGTTGGGAAACCATGTCCTTGCCTCCTCAGTGCTGCCGGTAGCCTGCGGTGTAACTGATTACCCCACCTTTCTTGAACACTCCCTTCTCTCGGCTTGCATAGCTGCACACCCTCCTGGCTTTTCTCTTCTCTGACCCTTCTGTTTGACCCATCATCTTAGCACCCAACCACATTTTACAAAAATAGATCTCAAAAATTCAATGGAAAAAACCAGCAATATATTTGAAAAATAGAGGTCCTAAAATAGAATGCTGCCAGGACGTTCTTAAATTAACAATAGCTCTGTGGGCATGGTAGTAACTTAGAAGGAAAAAACAACTGCTGGACAACATGAGAGTAAGAGAAACAGCCATATCTAGCCATATCTGGAAGCTCCTGACATCCGGCATAGGCTTCCTTTAAAAAAAGAGAAAGTTCTTTACACCACTGCTTTTCACAGTTCCTTTCCAACTGTAGTGCCTACCTCATTTGCCCCATAACCCATCCACCTCATGTGAGGGTCGCTGGGAGAATATAAACATGAGATACAGGAGCTTTGAGCAAGCATGTTATCTTTGCCCTTAATTGGAGAGTTTTTCCCAACGCAACCCAGGATTTCAACCCAAATCCTCCTTTTGTGGGTCTCAGTAAAGGAAACAGCAGAACAAGTGAGAGCAGAATTAGGAGAGCATGGTGTCCATGAAATCCAAGAAACAGGAGCATGATTGTTAGCATAAAAGATGGCATATACATTAGAATTAGAAAAATGAAAAGCTGTTGATTTTACAAGTAAATGATTAAAAACTTTGAAATAGCATTTCATTAGAAGAATGCAGAATCCTGATTCTAGACAGTTGAATGAAAGGTCATAGAGGAGAGACTGTGCGTGCTTTTTGGCTAAGGATTAAAAATTGACATCACCTGGGGACGCCTGGGTGGCTCGGTTGGTTAAGCAGCTGCTTTCGGCTCAGGTCATGATCCCAGCGACCTGCAATCGAGTCCCATATCAGGCTCCTTGCTCAGCAGGGAGTCTGGTTCTCCCTCTGCCTCTTCCTGCCACTCTGTCTGCCTGTGCTCACTCTATCTGACAAATAAATAAAATCTTTAAAAAAAAAAAATTGACATCACTTAAGGTAGAATGGATATAATCGTATTTTTTCTGTTTTCATAATTTTTCCACCAATATCCATAAAGAACATTAATTTCATCATTTTTGGAAAATAGGTAACCTAGGTGATAATTAGACATCATTGTTAAATTTAGAGCTTTCTGGAAAAGTTCTGAGTTCTCTAACCAATCACATTAATCACTCAGATGTTATTTTTTGTGGTAGTTACATATAAATGAAATGGGGCTTTAGAGGTAGTTCTACATCAATAAAACCAAAGGTTTTAGAGTCCCTGCAGCATACATCTGACATTACTTCTTATTTTCCTTAGGTTCTACGCATTTTGGATCCAGTTACCTGTACGGAAAGCTCACCTGATAATCCTTTTTCTGAGTCTTCACCAACTGCCTTACTTGCTACAAAGAAAAATATTGGACGATTTCATCCCTATACTAGATATGAAAATATAACTTTCAATTGCTGCAATCACTGCCAGGGAGAACTTATTGTCCTTTAACATAACAAGACAGCACTTGCTTCTTACCCAAGAGTCATTATTATTTGGGAGCTGGCGTCTTACAGTGGTAGAATGTCACTTTCTATCTCAGTACTGTATATGCCCAGCGATGTTTCATGTACTGGACCACCGATTACCCTTTCTTAATAAATACCTCAGGGTAAGAAAAGAGTGAAACTGTGTAGATATATTTAAAGTAGATGATACTTGCCTGACATCCATGATGCTTTTCCTAAAGGATCCTGAAAGAAGATCCTATCTTTATTTTAGGCCCTAAGTTACATCTTGCCATGTGTTTAAGATGAGATTTCATTGTTAACTCGAGTGCAGGGTTGCTCATATGCAGCTACACCCATTCGTCTACTGTTGTCTGTGGTTGCCGGGCTTGGGATTTTTGGGCACCACAGCAGAACTGAACAGAGGCAGCAGGGCTTGTGTGGCTGCAAAACTTAAAATCTCCTATCTGGCCCTTGACAGAATTTTTCTGGCCCCCACTGGCAGGGGGATGGGTGGAAAGCGTGTCCATTCCCATTTTGGGGATTTATTTTGGACTACAAAAACTGCTTATGGAAATACTATGGGTGAAGGGACTAATATTTTAAAATTAAATGCTATATGTTAGGAAAATTAGAAGTATTTTATAGCCTAACATTAGCAAGTGTTTGAGCAAAACATATTCTTGTGTTGGTTTTGTGTGGGGAATTCCATAGTTTGAATGGATGCGACTTGACATAATAGATTTTACTGAGCTCATTTTGACAAATGCAACACAATAGGACTATCCAATTTGATATATAATGGAGAAAGCAGGATCTTTCTAGAACATTGTACAAACTCAAAATGGAATCCATCTTTATATTAATATATATTATTGTTTATGATGGACCATCATAAAACACCCTTTTATAAGCCTGTAAAAATGTCCACAGTATGTTTATACCAAATTACCCTATATTAGGTACAGAATCGCCTATCAAGAGAGAAATCTAAAGACAAATCTGGAGAAATAACATTTTAATGTCAACTTAATGATTTTTTTTTGATTCATCTGAGTTATACTTTGAAATGGCAATAAATTTCTCTACATTCTTTATTTTGAATATTGATTTAATGTGCTTTTCAAGTCTTTGTCTAACTTACACTATAATTGATTCATCAGCCTTCCTTTAGGTTTACTTAGTATAAACCTTAGAAGAAAATATAGAGGAAAAGCTTCAAGACCTGGGACTTGGCAATGATTTCTTGGATATGGCACCGGAAGCACAGCCAACAAAATTAAAACATAGATAAACTGATCTTCATCCAAATTAAAAACATTTGTACATCAAAGGAAACTGTCCACAGAATGAAAAGGCAACCTATAGAATGGGAGAGAATATTTGCAAATTATATGGTTTATAAGGGTCTAGTATCTAGAATAAAGGGTCTATAACTCGGCAACCAAAAATCAAACCACCCTATTAAAAAATGAAAATATGAAAAAAAAAAAAAAAGAAAATATGGAAAGAAATTTCTCTAAGAAAAGATACATGAAATGCCAATAAGCATATCAAAATACTCTCCACATCACTAATCCTTAAGGAAATGCAAACTGATATCACTTCATGCCCATTACAATGGCTTTGATCAAGGAAGGAAAATGAATGTTAATAAGGATATAGAATTGGAACCCTTGTGCATTCCTGGTAGGAATGTAAAATGGTTCAACCACTGTTAGAGACAGTGTTGGAGTTCCTCAAAAAATTAAACATACAGGGCACCCCGGTGGCTTAGTCACTGGGCGTCTGCCTTCAGCTCAGGTCATGATCCCAGCATCCTGGATCGAGTCCCACATGGGGCTCCTTGCTGGGCGGGGAGCCTGCTTCTCCCTCTTCAGCTCACCTGTGCTTGTGTTCCCTCTCTCTCTCATCTCTCTGTCATAAATAAATAAAATCTGAAAAAATTAAACATACAATTACCATATGATTCAGCAATTCCATTTCTACGTAGATACCCAATAGAATTGAAAGCAAGGACCCAAAAAGATATTTTTATACCAGTGCTTACAGCAACATTATTCATAGTAGTCAAAAGACGGAAGTAACAAGGCATCCTTTGATGAATGAATGGATAAACAAAATGTATCCACATGCAATGGAGTATCAAGCCTTAAAAAGGGCTGAAAGTCTGATTATGCTACAGCATAAATGAACCTTCAATACATTACACTAAATGAAATAAGTTGGAAAGAAAAGGGCAAAGAAGTAGGTACATGAAATAACCAAATTGGGCGCCTGGGTGGCTCAGTGGGTTAAGCCGCTGCCTTCGGCTCAGGTCATGATCTCAGGGTCCTGGGATCGAGTCCCACATCGGGCTCTCTGCTCCGTGGAGAGCCTGCTTTCTCCTCTCTGCCTGCCTCTCTGCCTACTTGTGATCTCTCTCTGTCAAATAAATAAATAAAATCTTTAAAAAAAAAAAAAAAGAAAGAACCAAATTCAGAGTGACAGAATAGTGGTTATAGGGGTCAAGAGAAGGCTGGATGGAAAGTTTGGGGTTTTTTTGTTTTTGTTTTTTCTAAGATTCTGTTTATTTGTCAGAGAGCACAAGCAGTGGGGAGCAGTAGGCAGAGGGAGAAGCAGGGTCTCTGCTGAGCAAGGAGCTTGATGTGAGACTCAATTCCAGGACCCTGGGATCATGACCTGAGCTGAAGGCAGACACTTAACTGACTGAGCCACCCACGCATCCCCAGAATAGAGAGTTCTTAATGGATACAGACTTCCCATGGGATGAGGATAATTCTGCAGATGGAAAGGGGTGATGGTGGTACAGTAAGAATGTACTTAATGCCACTTAATTATACACTTAAATATTGGTCAAGATGGAAAAAAATGGTCAAAATGTTTTATATATGTGTGTGTGTGTGTTACATAATCACACACAAAAAATTTTGCATACACTCATAACCACAAACTAATGGCACATTTCTGCAATGTTTGGTTTAAGAGTGTCAATAATAGTAATAATAGTTAGCTAAACAAAAAAAAACTAAAAAGATCTCAAATCAACAACCTGACATTATACCATAGGGACCTAGGAATAAAAGAGCAAACTAAGGCCAAAGCTAGCAGAAGGGCAGAAGGAAGGAACTCAAAATTAGAGCAGAGAGAAAATAGAGAACAGAAGAACAGTATCAAGGAAATCAAAAGTTGTTTCTTTGGAAAGATCCACAAAATTGACAATCCTACAGCCAGACTGACTAAGAAAAAAAAGATGTGAATAAAATCAGGAATGAAAGTTAGGAAATTATTACCAACCTTAAGTTAAAAGGGAAAAAAATGAATAATTGTACTTAATAATTTTAACAAATATACTAGATGAAATGGACAAAAATCCCTAGAAATACACAAATTAGCAAAACTGACTCAAGAAGAAACAGAAAAATGTGAACAGGCCTGTAACAAAGAGATTAAGTCAGTAATAATTTAAAAAAAATTTCCAATACCATATATTCTTAAGAATATAAACGAAAAAATTCCTCACAAATTACTAGCAAACTGCAATAGCATAGAAAAAGGGTTATACTTCAAGACCATGTGGTATTTCTAACAGGAATGCAAGGGTAGTTCAACATAAGAAAATCAATGTAATATACACGTGCACACACACAGAACAAAAAAGGAAAACAATGTGATCATTTCACCTGATACAGGAAGAGTGATAAAATCTAACACCCATTTATGATAAAAACACTCAGAAAGGGGTGCCTGACCGGCTCAGTCATTAAGCATCTGTCTTCAGCTCAGATCATGACCCCAGGGTCCTGGGATCAAGTCCCACATCCAGCTCCCTGCTCGGCAGGAAGCCTGCTTCTCCCTCTCCTTCTTCCCCACCAGTGTTCCCTCTCACTGTCTCTCTGTCAAATAAATAAATAAAACCTTAAAAAGAAAACACTCAGAAAAATAAGGGATCAAAGAATATGAAAAAGTAGAATAGAGGAATAAGAATAGAATTTCCTCAACTTCTTAAAGGGCCTTTATGAAAAACCCCACAGCTAACATCATACTCAACAATGAAAGACTAAAAAAGCTTTTCTCCCAAGATCAAGAACAAGATAAGAAGGCCCACTTCCACCACTACTATTCTACATTATACTGGAAATCTTAGCCAAAGTAATCAGTCAAGAAAGAAAGAAAAGGAATTTGATTTGGAAAGGAAGAAATAAAACCATATCAATTTGCAGGTAATATTATCTTATATATAGAAAATTCCAAGGAATCTTCAAAACAAACAAACAAACAAAAATACCTAGTCCTGATAAAGCCAGCAAAGTTGCACAGTATATCAATGCACAAAATTCATTTGTGTTTGATTTTGAATTTACAACCCAAAAGCAAATTAAGAAGATAATTCATTTGCACTAGAATCCAAAAGAAGAAAATATCTATGAATCAGTTTAACCAAAGAAGTGAAAGACCTGTCCAGTGAAACTGCAAAATTTTGTTGCACTAAATGAAAAGAAATTCTGTGTTGTGGATTGGAAGACAATTGATTAAAACAGCAGTGCTACCCAAAACAATCTATAGATTCACTGCAATCTTTATCAAAACTCCAACAGCTTTTTTGGAAAAATTTTTTGGAATATTTAAATGTCAAATTGGTTCTCATTATTAAAGATAACCTGAAACAACACAAGACTAGTTAAATAATGAAAAGTTAAATGGTCTGGCGTGTGCTGAAAGTGCTATAAGAAGTCAAGACTAGAGGGGCGCCTGGGTGGCTCAGTGGGTTAAAGCCTCTGCCTTCGGCTCAGGTCATGGTCCCAGGGTCCTGGGATTGAGCCCCGCATCGCATCGGGCTCTCTGCTCAGCAGGGAGCCTGCTTCCCCCTCCCTCTCTCTCTGCCTGCCTCTCTGCCTGCTTGTGATCTCTGTCTGTCAGATAAATAAAATCTTAAAAAAAAAAAAAGAAGAAGTCGAGACTGGATTGAGTAGCTCTGTTTTCTTCTTCAGGGTCAAGTGGTTAAAGGTACAAACAGCCAGCTGGCAAGAACCTTGTCCTTAAGGCTTTAAGAGAACTCCTACACGATTCTCTAGTCTCTGTCATACTTGTCATGTTCACCTTTGTTTTCCACCCTTTCAGTGTTCTTATACGTATCAAGAATACCGTTCCTCGGGGCACCTGGGTTGCTCAGTGGGTGAAGCCTCTGCCTTGGCTCAGGTCATGACCTCAGGGTCCTGGAATCGAGCCCTGTGTCGGGCTCTCTGCTCAGCAGGGAGCTTGCTTCCCCCCTCTCTCTCTCTCTGCCTACCTCTCTGCTTACTTGTGATCTCTCTATCAAATGAATAAGTAAAATCTTTAAAAAAAAAAGAAAACTGTTCCTCCACACATCAGCCTCCCGTATAGTCTTAAAGACTTCACAATATCTACCAAGGTTTATAAAGTTTATACTACGTCTAAAAGAAAGAATTTTGCAATTATACAGATCAGAGTCTTCAAGTAAACTGCTCCCTCTGTACTTTAGTTTCTTCATCTGCAACACAAGACCAATAGGGTTGTTATGAGGATTATGTCAGATTATTCATGTAAAGCGCTTACATTACCATGCACATTATAAACTCTAATAAGAGCTAATTAGTTTTGTAATAGAGCAAAATTGGATGCATAATTATTGCTATTTTTTTAAAAGAACACGAGAAAGTAAGGCTACCCTATTTCTTAGTTTGCCACAGTTATTCAAATTCAAAGTTGTCATAAATGGGATTTTGTATAAGGCCTTGAACCAGGCTTGTTTAAGAGGTCACGCCTCAGTTCCATGAAACGTTCTACTGTGATCTCTTTTTTAATAATAGAAAGATCTCTTTTTTAATAATAGAAACTAAGAACAGAAATCTGTTCTTTTTTTAAACAATAATAGAAACTAAGACTAGAAATCTGTTCCTCTCTTGGGTTCTTTCAGGCTAGAAATGCTAAAATAATTTAGAAGTGAAGGAATCTAGAGCTCATTTATTGTTCAATTTGTTGCATGGACTACGAGATGGTATAACATAATACAACACTGCGAGAGAAAAAATTTATTTTGTTTAGTGTTTAAAAAAAAAAAAAGAAATTCACTGTCAGTATTGCCAAAAGATAAAAAGGATTTCCATAATTTAGAGTATGACCAAAGCACAGGCCATAAGAAATGATATCTAAAATTTTGAGAATAGCAGCTTCCAAATGAAATGTTTAATAGATACTCTCAGTTATAATGATCAGTAAAACGAAATGCTTTGGCTTCTGACATATACAGGTGGTTCTGTAGTTGTTTAGAATGCTTTGCTTCCAGTCGGAGCTGTCTAGTTCTTTCTCTGACAGCTTGTTGCTCTGCTAGTTTTTCAATCCGTTTCCTTCGCAGCCATCTGTAGAAAGAGATATGATCAGATCTGGTGAGTATCAACGTGAATACTCTTTACATAAAGCTATTGCTGTAGACTATTAAAGGAAGTTGAATTTCTTTACATTGAAATGCTGCAGTCACAAAAAAAATTATTAAGGTACTAATGAAAACTTCAGGTTTATCCCGTGGACTCACATAAGAAAACATAGTCACATTTGCAATCAAATACTTAAAACTAAGTTTGTCTTAAAAATGAGACTGCCAACTAAAAAAAACTGAATTTTGAGTAATGGATACAATATTTTACATGTGCTATAAGCCCTATTCTTTTTTAAAATATGATTTTCTAAGCAAACAAGTATTTGATAGATTCTAACATATTTTTTGCAACTAACTGTATCCCAAAACATGACTCAATTAGGTTAAGAATCCCAGCATGCAGAAATGTTGCCTTCCTCTTGTTGGTAGGGACACTACCAACAATGCTTTTTAGTGCATGAAACAGTTCTTCCTTAAAATGGAAACATAAGCCTAAGCATAAAAAAATCCAAAAAAGTAAAGGAAGAATCCACATTCAAACAAATTTAAATTTATAAACCTTGCTTAGGTAAAATAACTCAAGTAACTGTACACACACATAAGAAAGTGCATGCAGTGCATCTGTGTATGTATCCATTGTTTTCAGAAAAGACCCAAAACAACTAAGCATGTCAGAAGAGAAGAGACTTAAGCATCATAAGCCGATGTTGTGGCCCTGAACTGGACATGATTTGAGTAGACTGACCCTAGTCACTGAGAGGTCTGTTGGGAAAGTATCATTATGGTACTAGATGAGATTATTAATAAAAATAAGCAGATTACAGAACAGTAAACAATATCTCAATTCACATTTCAACACTACAATGTGGAGAGAACTATGTAAAAGATATGGACTAAGGTACTGACAGTGATTTCTAGGTGAAGAAAATGTGACTTTATCCCCAGCCATTTCCACAATGCACACTCATTCCTTCTCTTATAATATTTATATGTTTTTTTTAAAGGAAGAAATAAGTAAAGAAATAAAGAAAGAAAAAAATAGGAAAGAAAGAAAGGAACTTAAAGCAGGTGGGTTCAATATTCTCTACCTCTCCCAAGGACTGCTGGCAAAATTACGAAGCCAGGTCTGTTTCCTCACAATTAGCCAGGTAACAGAAAGTCTCAACCAGGTAACTGAAAAGATCAGGTTTGCCTTAAATAATTACCAGTGTCTGCCTAAATCTCTCTTTCAGTTTGGTCAATACAGATCTTCCTTCTCAGCCTAACTTTCTTTATAGACGAATATTTCTTGGGAAATGAGACTCTCTATTCAGTTTTTCTGAGGAGTATGTAGGAGTAGCTATACACTATCTTTGGCCCATTTCTCTAAAAAATAAACAAAATAACTAACAAATAAATGGTAGGCTATCAAAGGTTATCACACTGGTAAAATATAAAATAATGTTGTTATTGAAAATACCTTGAAGAAAGAAAGAATGGCATATAGATATTATGCAAATTATGGAGCAAAAGAATTTTCTCACACAGTTTTCAAAGTGTGGATTTAAAATTGATCAGATATGTAATATCAGAGATAAATTTTTTGTGGGATTTATTTTCAACCTTTATTGACTACCAAGGTCTCTGCAAAGACTGTGAGGAGAGGGGAAGTTTGCCCGGCCTGTGACTTACTGTTTGAAGGCCCGCTCACGGCCCTCTGTTCCTTGAAGGAAGAATAAGCATTCCTCTTGCTTTCGTAGTTCTTCTGTCTTTCTTTCTTTCAACTGCTCTTCATGCTTTTTCTTAAGCCATAATCGAAAAGCTTGCTGTGGATCTCTGTTTTCCTGCTGATTACAAAAACAAGCTTTGTTTAAATAAACCAAAATTACTTTTTGAGGCCCTGCCTATAGGACCCTACAAGGATACATGTTCCACTCATCAATTTTTCACTCCGTGCACTCCTAGTAGCCAAACAAAACAGATCGCCCTTGAATCAGCAGCACTGACGGAACTCTGCCAGAAAATCCAACACTGAATTCACTGCCATTTGTCATCTTTCAAAACTTATTGAAGCAATCAATAAATGAAGAAGGTTTTTGCAGTGATTTGCAAACTTTTCAACGAGCAGCTCTTTGAAAAAATAATTTTTTACAGTGGCACAAAAAAATAAAACAGGGTTGAAGAAAGATTGGGACAGATAATACGAACTGAGTCGAGGTCTTTGTAATGATTCCTGAAGGAGTTCCCTGGGCTGCAGTCTGACAACTTATGATCCAATACTCTGTTATTCATCCTTTTTTTAAAATTCTATCCTTGTTTTTATTTTATTTATTTATTTGAGAGAGAGAGAGAGAAGTCACAAATAGGCAGAGAGGTAGGCAGAGAGCGAGAGAAGAAGCAGGCTCCTCACTGAGCAGAGAGTCCGACGTGGGCCTTGATCCCAGGACCCTGAGATCATGACCCAAGCCGAAGGCAGAGGCTCAACCCACTGAGCCACCCAGGCACCCTCTACCCTTGTTTTTAACTTCTAAGAGCATCTAAAAGTTAAGATGCCAAACCCGTCTCCAAATTATAACTATTCTCATGGAAGGTGGCCATAAGGATTTGCACCCATAAAAATTTTCTCGTAACAGCCATGATGATTTTGTCATAAGTCAAAGCTAGTGGGAGTAGCTTATTTTATGGTTCTTCAAACATCATGATGGATACTTATCTTCAGGGAATTTTCAAAAGTTGAAAGAGCTCTTATTTGGGAGAATAAAGAGAGCAAAAGGACAGATTTGGGGCTAGGGGAAAGCATGCCTCATTAATTGGATGCCTGGCCAAAACAGAAAGGGAAGTACGCATTCATTTAATACTTTTTGCAAACAGAAACTCGATGATAGAGAGGACCGTTTCCTATATCTTGCATTTTCCTTTTTTTTTTTTAAAGATTTATTTGAGAGAGAGAGAGCATGATGGGGGAGGAGCGGGAGAAGCAGGCTCCCAGTGGGGCTCGATCCCAGAACCCTGGGATCATGACCTGAGCCAAAGGCATATGCTTAACTGACTGAGCCACCCAGGTGCCCCTGTACTTTCCTTCATCTATTACTCACATTGCCAAGTATGTTCCAGTTTAATTTATATAATTTACGTAACCTGCAATCTTTGATGTACAATGCTGAAGTCTGTGAAGATAACCCATTGCTGAATACCTAGAAGTCTGAGAATGGCCAGAGATGACCAAAAAGTGTTCATTCTGGAATGATAGATTGAAAGAGGCAAGGATTCAGGGGTGAACAGGGTTGCCTGGATCTCTGTTTCTTTACTGATTCAGCAGATATTTACATTTACAGAGTATCTACTACAGAGTATCTATAGGCACGTAGATTGCATCAGTGGGGGGAAAAAAACAAGTTTCTCTCTCTCATATATTCTGTGACCAACAGAGTGACCAACAGAGTGACCAACAGAGTGACCACTAGCCACATGGAGCTATTTAAATGAAGTTAAAAATTCAGTACCTCGGTTACATTAGCTACATTTCATGTGCTTAAGTGCTTAAGAGCCACCCTGTGGCTAGTGACTACTTCATTGGACAGTGCAGATATAGAGCATCTCCATCATCCCAGAAAGTTGTACTGGGCAGTGTTATTCTAGATGAGGAGAAAGGTGGTAGGCAGACAGAAAGTGAGGAAGTACATTATCGGATATCTGGAGATAGAGTATTTCAAGCAGTGGTCACAGTAATACGCAAAGGAGGAGTACTTAACTAGCTATCATCCCAGGACTCCGCACAGAAGAAATAGACCAAAAAAAAAGCCCATCTCCCATTCTTTCCCTAGAAGAGGCCCATCTGCATACTTGAAAAACTACTGCTTGAGGGTCAGGCTTCAAATTTAGAGTGCATCTAAAGGCTTCATCTTCCCCAAGGACCAAGAAAGGTGTTGACCCTCTGCTGCTATCTCCCTGTCACCTGCTCCAATTAGCCAGGATCTCCTATGAAGGACATTTACAAACATCTGTTGCACCCAAACTTATACGGCCGCACCTAAGGAACAAGTTCCTAGGTTGCCTGGTTCCAATAGCCACTGGAACCTCCATTCATGAGTCCCACAAGATGGTAGAAATCAAATGAGATCTTCACGGGCACAGAAATACCCACCAGCAGATCTACATCTGGACCCAGTGCAGACAGAACAGGAAAACCCATCTCCCAGTTTCTTGTTGGAAAGGGCTTAACCACATACCTTCCCAGCTGTGCCAGAGGGTCTGGCTTCCATATAGCCTGCAAAAATACACTACTTCACAAAGATGTCCAGCAGAATTGAGAAGAAATAAGAGCTTTTCAGATAAACAAAAACCAAAAGTATTATCACCACTCAACTGGTCTTATGAAAAATGTTGTAATGATAGAAAAGGATGCTAAATTAGTAGCAAAAAGTATGCGAAAGTATAAAACTCACTGGCCAAAATAAATACAAAGTTAATATCAGAACACCTGAATGTAATGGTGGTAGGTAGATCACTCATAACTCTGGCATGAAGGTTACAACTACAACAGACTGTTACAAGTACAAGGTCTCATTGCAATCAGAAAGCAAACACTTGCAGTAGATACACCAAAGGTAAAGAGCGAGAATCAAAGCGTAACTACAGAAAACCATCTCAAAGGGGAAAAATGAGAGTGGAATGAGGGGACAAAGTAACTACAAAACAAGACAACATTTAACAAAGTATTTCCACACCGATCAATGACTACTGTAACGCAAATGGCCTAGAGCTGAATGGATAGAAAGCAAGTCCCAATTACATGCTGCCCAAAGAGACTAAATTCCACTCTGGGACACACAGGAACTGAAATCAAAAAGGTGGAAAAAGATATTCCATATAAATGGAAGCTAAGGGGCGCCTGGGTGGCTCAGTGGGTTAAGCCACTGCCTTCAGCTCAGGTCATGATCTCAGGGTCCTGGGATCGAGCCCCACATCGGGCTCTCTGCTCATCAGGGAGCCTGCTTCCCCCTCTCTCTCTGCCTGCCTCTCTGCCTCCTTGTGATCTCTCTCTGTCAAATAAATAAATAAAATCTTTAAAAAAAAATAAATAAATGGAAGCT
Source organism: Neogale vison (assembly GCF_020171115.1). Classification (NCBI taxonomy): domain Eukaryota; kingdom Metazoa; phylum Chordata; class Mammalia; order Carnivora; family Mustelidae; genus Neogale; species Neogale vison. Next base: position 32,706,153 of record NC_058100.1, read on the forward strand.
AAAAAAGAACAGGGGTAACTATGCTTATATCAGACAAAATAAACTTAAATTAAGCCAAAACAGAAACTTGTATGGTATTGCCATAAAAAACAGATGCATAGATTAATGGAATAGGAGAGCTCAGAAATAACCTCATGTGTACATGGTAAAATAATTTTTAATAAAGTTACCCAAAAAATGGGAAAAGGATAGTCTCATCAATTAATGGATTTGGGAAAACTGGATTACCACATGCAAAAGAATGAAAATGGACCTCTACCATACACTCTACAAAAAAACAACTCAAAATAGATTAAAGACTTGAGTGTAACCTGAATGACTCCTAAAAGGAAACATTAGAATAAACTCTTTGATATTGTTCTTAGAAATAATTTTTTTGGATTTGCTAGCAAAGGCAACATAAACAAAAATAAGTAAAAGACAAATGAAAGGTTCTGCTTAGCAAAGAAAACTTTCAACAAGATGAAAAGACAACCTATGGAATGGGAGAAAATATGAGTAAACCACATATCCAATAAGGCAACATGAAAAGATCATCAGTATCACTAATTATCAAGGAAATGCAAATCAAAATGACCATGAGCTACTGTTAAGATAGCTATTATCAAAAAAGAGAGAGGAAGGAAGGAAAGAAGGTAGGCAGGCAGGGAGGGAGGAGAGTAGGAAAAAAGGGAGAAGGGATAGAGGGAAGGAAGGAAGCTGAACTCCTAGAAAGAGACAGTAAGAGCAGTGGTTACCAGGGCCTGGGGGGTGGGAAAAAGAGGGAGAGGTTGGTAAAAAGGGTACAAACTTGCTGTTTTAAGATTAAAAAATGTCTGAGAATCTAATGTTTAGCATGGTGACTATAGATGATAATACCGTATTATATAATTGAAATTTGCTGAGAGTAGAACTTAATCTTTCTACCAAAAGAAAAAAAGGAATAAATATGTGAGGTGATGGACATGTTAATCAATTTAATGGGGAGAATCCTTTCACTATGTGTATCAAATTACCATGTTGTACACGTCAAATATCTTACAATTTTTCAATTATACCTCAATAAAGCTAAAAAAGAAAAAGACTTAGATCACACATACAAAAATGTAAACTTAAACAAAACAATCTAAATTCTATGAAAGGGCTTAACAGTAAACAGGATGCAGCAGAAAAAAGTATCAATGCCCAAACAGATCAACAGAAATTATGCAAACTGAACAAAGAAAAATAATTTTAACTATTTAATTTTAATTTTAACAAAACCTTAATAACATGTGAAATAATAGCAAGTCTTCTAATGTATGTAAAATTGGGCTTCCAGAATAAAAAGAGCAAGAAAATGGAGCAAAAAAAAAAAAAAAAGGATAATTGTAAAAATAATGGCAAAAATTTCCCAAATTTGGTACAAACATCAACCTACAGTTCTGAAAAGATCAGGAAAGCCCAAGTTAGGCGAATTCAAAGAAAAGTATATGATACATTATTCATATAACAAACCACTGAAATCCAAAGACAGAAAAACTTTATAGCAGCCACAGAAAAAAAGGACGTTACGTACAAGAAAGCAATAATAAGAATTATGGCTGATTTTTTTTAAGATTTTATCCATTTATTTGAAAGACAGAGATCACAAGTAGGCAGAGAGAGAAAGGAAGGAAAGCAGGCTTCCCGCTGAGCAGAGCCTGATGTGGGGCTCGATCCCAGGACCCTGGGATCATGACTAGAGCCGAAGGCAGAGGCCTTAACCCACTGAGCCACCCAGGCACCGCTGTAGTTGAATTTCTAACCAGGAATGATGGGTGTCAGAAAATCACTGACACTAAAACACCATCTTTAAACTTCTGAAAGAAAAAAAACTGTCAGCTCCAAATTCCATATCCACTAAAAATAAATCCTTCAAAAAATATACTTCCGGGGGCACCTGGGTGGCACCTGGGATCAAGGCCCCGCATCATCATCATCATCATCATCATGCTTTCTGCTCTCTCTCTGCCTGCTTGTGATCTCTGCCAAATAAATGAATAAAATCTTTAGATCTTACTGTAGGGCTCAATCCCAGGACCCTGGGATCATGACCTGAGCCACCCAGGTGCCCCTGAATAAAATCTAAAAAAAAAAAAAAATATATATATATATATATATATATATATATATACACACATATACATATATGCTTCTGATACATTCAGGGGATAAATATTATAATCCCTAGAGCAATGATTTAAAAAATAATTCAATGAGGCATAGATTTTAAATAAGAAAATAAAAGGAAATATTTTTTAAATACTTGATTAATCCATAAGAAGGCAGAAAAAGTTGAGTAATGGAACTAAAAGGAAATGGAACAAATATAAAATCAAGTGGTAAACTTAAAACCTACCATATCAATAATCACAATTAAATACAAATTCTGGATTGATACAACTATATGCTGTTCGCACAGGTAAGTCTTTAGAGATGGATAAACAAGCTATAAAAGGGATACGAGGATGCAGATGTTAGTATAAGAAAGCTGGTACGGCCTGAATAACATCAAACAAAGTAGACTTCAGGATAATGTGAAAATGTCATTCACCAGTGAGACAGAGAGTCCTAAATGTATATACATAATATTTTAAAACAGATGAAGCCAGGGGCGCAAAAAAATAGACCCATACATGCTGATAGAAGGTTTAACCCCAATTTCCCAGTAATTCATAGACCATATAGGGGGAAAGCAGCAAGGACACAAAAGATTTAAGCTGCACTATCAAGCGACTGTACCACAGTGACATTAATAAAACACTAAATCGAAAGCAGAATACAAAGCGTATGGCGGTGTCCATGTAGAGCTCAGCTAGATAAACGGACAAATACGCATACACGTGTGCTTATGTCGGTCTACACAGGTAGCGCGCGTGTCCACACACACACACACACACACACACACACACACACACACAGCGGAGCTACCTCACCGACCAGGAGAAGCAGAGCTCACAACAAAGATGAAAGACATTTCTAACTGTCCCCTAAAATGGCAGTAAAAATTCAATCACCTAAAAAGTGGTTCTAATCCCGTGTAAAATGAGTCGTCCCGGGCTGTGTATATTCTGAGGACAGGCCCTAGAAACGGACACTGGCAGGACCCAGTCGCACGACGCCCACCGAACAGCCGGCGAAGCGCACCTCCCAACGCGCTAAGGAGCCCCGCCACCAACCGCCCGCCTCCGCGCCGCTCAGCTTCGGCGGTAGTCAAGATTCACAAACGTTCCTCAGAATACTATTTATTTTTTATGTAATTTCTCATTAAGGTTAATTTTTGAGACAGACTTCAAATAAAGCAAAAATAGGAAATAAAAATTCCCAGGGGACATGTAGAACCATCTAACCACCTTCTAACCCGAAAGTGTTTGGGGACAGACTCCGCCGGTGCGGTCCGTGTCTTCACACAACACAACTCCCAGGGTTCGCTCTAGTCTCCAAGCAGAAGACGACACAACACACCACCACACACACCACACCACACCGAGGCGCACGTCTGCTCCACAAGGACCCGACGAAAGTGCTGCGCGGGCCGGACGCCCGAGGCCGGCAGGCCGCAGCCACCAGGGGAACCTCCGCGGCGCTCACAGCCGAGCTCCTCGCGTCACGGGGACACACGCTCTGCCCACGCGACAGCAGTGCGGCCCGCTCCCCCCTCGCAAGCGTGAACTCCCCGCCTTCCTCAAAACCCTCCCGACTTACTCCTTGTCATTCCCCTTCAAAGACACAAAACCTCCCCAACACCCCTTCTCCCAGGCTCTCTGGCTTGAGCCGCCTCTTACCCAAACCCCGGCTCTTCCCCGCACCGCGCCTGTCCTCGCCCCAACCCGCTCCGCGCTTGCCACACCGCGGACGCGCACGCGCAGGAGGGGAGCCCCGCGCAGTCTCCACCCGCCACACGCCCCAGCACTGCTCCAGCCTCGCGCAGTCGACACCCGGGCGACCTGGCCCCGCGACTGCAGCGACCTGTGGTGGGCGGCTCAGTGGCCCCTCCACCCTCGTCCCAAGCAATAGAACTACACGGAGAAGCTCGCAGATCCTTATTTTCTGGTCGCCTGGGCCGCTCTCCACGGCCCCCGCCACATCCCACAAAGCACGTGTCTTCCACGTCCCTAATCCCCGCGTTCTCCACACGAAGCGGCAAACACATCTCTCCAGTCAGTTTTCCACGTCTTTCCCCCGTGACCCGCAGGCGCCTCAGACTGAAGACCTGACAGGGCCAGCGCCGCGCACCATCCCATCCCGACGGCAAGACGCGCCTGAATCCGCTCCCGTCCCGGCCTCCCTCTCCGCTCCTGTCACAGACTCAGCCAAGTCACGGGGCGCCGTCACCTCACGCACGACCCTGTCTGCCTTCCGGCCGCTCTCCCCGCACCCCCTCGCCGCCGTCCACCCGCTCTGCCGCCGCAGCGTCACTGGTGCCTCACTGCTGGGCCGGGACCGCCATGGCGGCTTCCGGTGGGAGCTCCTGGTTCCCGCGTGCCCCACGGCGGCCTCGCGGCGCCGCCCCGGGCCCGCTCACAGCTCCCCGGGCAGACTCCGTCTGGGTCTCGGGCGTCCTTATGGCTTCTCCCGACCTGAAACGAGCTCCTCTCAGTCCTGCCCACGCTTCCCGCTCCGTTCACCAGCTGAGAACAAGCTTCGCGGAGTGGCCCGGACGCCCCGGTGTCCCCCACTGAGAGCTGTCACCGCTGCTTTCGGCTCGGCGCGCCCGTCCCTGCCCCATCACCAAGTTCTCTTCCGCGCGTTCCCTGCGGGCCGCACCGGCCGAGCCCGCGCAACGCGGCGCCGCGCGGCTCGCTCCGTCCGTCCGCGCACGAGCACCTGCCGCCGAGCCCGCGACGCCCCGGACCGACTCCTAAACCGGCGCTTCCTTAGCTCTAACGACGGGTGTTTCTCCCGCACCTCGGCCGCCGACGCAGTCATTTGTGAACCTTCTATCCGGAGCCTCCGCCCGGTTTTCTGTCAGAAAATCCCAAAAGTTTCGCTTTAATAATAAACTAAGAGTAACAGTAACGATTCGGACACCTTTAAAACATCCTCACCAGCTTTCAGTGGAAATTGCATTAAATATAAATTTAGAGGAACTCAAGTCTTCGGAGTATTTAGTCAATCCATGCAGGAGTATCGTATTTGTTTCCATTTGCCAAAGAACTCCTATATTTATAATAGTTATCTCACCCACCCAGAAATAGCACATTTGTTTTCATTTACCAAAGTCATCTTTTTTGTCCTTTGCAAAGCGGTACTGTACTCTCCACAGAGATCAGACATATTCTTGTTCAGCTCGAAGTATTTTACATATTCCTGTATTCCTTCTCTTTTTATATTTCTCTATGAGTTTTTGCTATAGGAAGACTATAAATTTCTCATGTTTATAACATAAACATGCATTCTCTGAATCCTTATACCTCGCTTCCTTTTCACCTTAGTAAGCGGGCTAGAACTCTCAGAACGAAACTATTTAACACGGAGTGGAGACTTACTTGTTTCTAACTTCAATAGGTTTACCTACTAAAATACCTACAGTATTTCATAAGATACTACTTATACTGTTTTTTAATATTTTATTAGGAATTTTTAAAATGAATTGTACTAAAAAGAAATACTGTTCTCTTTTAAGATAACCATATATTCTTTTTATCTACCTATTGATGTGATGAATTTTATTAATGGGTTTGTTATTACTTATCCGTAATTTCCTTCCTAAAATAAGCCGTACTTGGTTATAGTATATTGTTATCTGACAACAGTTGCAAATTTCTCAACGTTTTCTCTCTTAGTTTATGGCTTTTGTGTCTTGCCTCAAAAAGTATCACCCATCCCAAGATTTTAAAACCTAAAGACTTCTATAAATGGCATCGTAGGCAACATAAAAAATATACTGTCAGTGTAGAAAAATGTATTTATGACATATATAACAAAGGATTGTAATCTCTAATATACAATGCAAGAAGAAAAATAAAACCGAGAAAAAAGAAAAGGTTACAACAGGAAATTTGCAGAATATACACATGTCCACATAAACTCATGTGTATTACTAATCCGAAGAAAAATTAAGATAAATCATGTACAGTGTTAGTCGGGATGTGGTAAATATCCACTCTTACTTACTGTTGAAGGGACTGGAAATTGGCACACCTTTTGGGAGGTTAATTTTTGCACATTTAACCAAAAATTTCACCTGAACGTCCAGCAAGTCATCAACTCCACTCTTAAGAAACTCTCCTGCAGAACCAATGTGTTCACTACAGCACTGTTAATGAGCAGAACAATACCAGAACTGCACTAAATATCCACAGTTGAGGATTTAATAAATTAAGGTATCTCTGAACAGAATACTATGCAGCTATTTGGGTCTTTTTTTAAAAAAGATTTTATTTCTTTATGTATTTATTGAGAGAGAGCGAGCATGTAAGGGGAGGAGCAGAGGGAGAGGGAGAGAGAAAATCTCAATCCCACTACCCACTCACGACCCTGAGATCATGACCCTGAGCCCATGTTCAAAATCAAGAGTCAGGGGCGCCTGGGTGGCTCAGTGGGTTAAAGCCTCTGCTTTCGGCTCAGGTCATGATCTCAGGGTCCTGGGATCGAGCCCCACATCAGGCTCTCTGCTCAGCAGGGAGCCTGCTTCCTCCTCTCTCTCTGCCTGCCTCTCTGCCTACTTGTGATCTCTGTCTGTCAAATAAATAAATAAAATCTTAAAAAAAAAATCAAGAGTCAGACACTTAATCGATGGAGCACCCAGGCACCTCATACTTTGCAGCTAGTTGAAAAGAAATATCTAAATGTAATGATGTAGAAATAGACCTATGATGAATTAAGTGGGGAAAAAAGCAAAGCACATAATAAATTTTTGACATGTGAAATTACAAATATAAATAAGACTTGGAAGACTTGCACCACACTGCAAAAAGTGGTTGTCACTGGGAGATGAGCCTGGATAGGGCATAAGATTAAATTTTGTTTTTTCTTTATATGCTTTTTAAAAAGATGGTAGGGATATGGATTATTTTTTTTGTTTTTTCCTTGGTTTTCTGTTTCACAATTTTAAAAATTAAATAATTGTGCATCTTTGCTAGCTTTTTATTTTTTTAAGATTTTATTTATTTGACAAAGAGACAGAGAGAGAGGGAACACAAGCAGCGGTAGAGGGAGAGGGAGAAGCCGACTCCCTGCTGAGCAGGGAGCTGGATCCCAGGACTCTGGGATCATGACCAGAGCTAAAGGCAGCCGCTTAGTGACTGAGCCACAGGCACCTCTCTTTGTTAGTTTTCATGTAAGATTTGCATATATCTATTCTTTTTAAAAAGAATTTTTTTAGTATAGCTGACATACAGTGTCACATTAGTTTCAGGTGTAGAACTGTGATTCACCATCTCTGAGCTCACCATGAGTGTAGCCACCATCTATCTCCGTACAACACTACTGTAACACACTGACTACATTCCCTGCACTGTGCCTTTATTCCCATGACTTATTCATTCCGTAACAGGAAGCCTGCACCTCCCACTCCCCTTCACTGGTTTTACCCAACCCTCTACTCTCCCACCCTTCTGGCAACCATCACTTCATTCTCTGTATTTATAAATGTAATTTTCTTTTTTGTTTATTCATTTGTTTTGTTTTTTCAGATTTTATGTATGACTGAAACCATACGGTATCTCTCTTTTCTCCATCTGTCTATATGTCTGTTCTTAAGTAAGACCATTCTGTAGGGCTTGTGGGTGTGTGCGTGTGTGTGTGTGTGTTATCTTTGTCTTATTTTGAGTATCAAAGTCATACTATCCTGAAAAACATATTGATAGTTTTCCATTTTCTGTGCTATAAAGTGTGAATAAAATAGTAATCATTTGACTTTCACAAGACTTCTTAGAATTTCATTGTAAAGTCATCTCTATGGTATATCTTTTGCAAGAGTTGTTCTTGGACCACTTTTTCTACTTTTTCTGTAGGTTCCTATTCTGATATTCGCATTCCCTTCTGCAAATAAATTCAACTTTCATATCTGTATACTTATTTTTCATAGAGAAGTTTCACTTACTCTACTATTCATGTTTTCGATTTGTTTTGCTCGCTGAATTCTCCTCATTTCTAGGACCTGCTCTCTTTTCTTTTGCAACCATGCTTTAAATACCATGTCATTCTCTTTTTTCTTTTCTTTCTCTTCTTCTATTTTTCGTTGTTCTTCCTGGTGGAAAGAATATCAAAAGACATTCATGAAAGGTGAATAAAATTATATATGAGTCATCAGAATAAAAAGATATATTTTGAGATCTGAAATTAGCATTCTCTGCTCCTAAAACTTTCCATCTAAAAATTGGGTTTCTCTAAAAAAAATAGGGGGGACTCTAATTTTCTTAGGAATAAAATGAAGATGGCACCAGATAAATTAAACTGTAGGGGTAAATTCTACAACTACATAGAGGTACAATACATGCATGCTGTTGAGGAACTCCTTGAATCTGACCTTCACTTCCTAATTTACTTTTGGAATTAAACCCCTTAAATTGCAGCCATGCAAAAGGAAAAAAAAAAAAAAGCCACCACACTCTAGAAGTACCATATACTTCCATAAATGTTTGAAAGGTTTTTTGTTATTGTTAAATTTGTTAATTGTGATAAATGGCATTGTGGTTATGAAAGAAAATGCTACAATCATTTAGAAATATATATAAAAATGTAGAAGTGAGCAAGGATGTGCTGCCTAGGGCTTACTTTAAAAATACATCAGCCAAGAAGCAGAGGGGATGGAGCATATATGCCAAAATCTCAATGACTTTTAAATCTGGATGATGGGGACATAGGGATTAACTGCACCTTTATATGTGTTTGAATTTTTTAATTATAATGTTTTAAGGTATTTTTCAACTGGTGTATATTTACAAAATAACTTTTTTGCTATCAGAAAAATATTTAGATAGTTAACTACAGAACAAAATGAATTTTTATATGAATTATTCAACTAATGTTATAAAAGGGAGTTTCTTGAAGAGAGGTACATAAATCAGTTATATAGAGCTATAAAATAGTTACTAGAAGCAAAGCAGCATGCCATAGTGGAAATCGTACTAAATTAAAAGTGAGGAGATCTGAGATACAATCATACTACCATCATATTATGTCAACTTGGGCAAACCACCTACCTCAGGATTCTCATCTACGAAATGGAGTGATATTAATGAGTTCTTAAGTACTTTTCAATACCAAAATTTTATCACTTAAATAACTGAATTATACATAAATCCAATTATCTTCAAATGATGGAATTCAGAGTTCTTTCCTTACATTTTTGACAACATAGCAAGTCTTTCTAATGCCTTCTAACTGAACAAAATGTAAGAAAGAATAGAAAAATTCTACCCAATTAACAGCATAGAATGTCTTTTAAAATACCTATATACTCTGGTGATCATCTCCTTTTTTTAAAAAAAAATGTATATACATATATGAATAAAAATGAGGATTTCTATTTTAAAAACCTATATACTATTTCCTAAGCCCTAAAAAAACTTATATAAAATGTGAATTTATCAAAGTTAAATTTTACATTTATTTGTACATTTCTTTTTATAAATAGGACCTTGGATACTGTAAAAAGTGAAATAAAATCAATTCACTTAAGTCAAGGTATTTTAAAATGGAGCCAGTGGCCGTTAGGATGTGTGCCTTATTTCAAGTCCCCACTTGGTGTAATCACCAACTTTTGAGCAAAGCCAAACTACCAACATAATAAGGATTCTACCAGTACTTACAATGTGCTACAGTAACAGACTGTTTTTTAGTGACAGCCTTAGCAACTGATTATGTGTAGCCAAGATTAGTTTTCTGCTGTCAACACCAAACAAAATTCTTTGTAAATAATGTATACAAACATTCCTTTTTTCCTTTAAAACTCTTGACTTTTTGTTCCCTAGTGGATACAAGTTGAGTTAGTGTGCTCCCCAAGATGCACCAAATCATTGCTCCCCAAATGGCATTTCTGAGAACTCAAATGAATGCATTTGCTTTATTTCAGTTCAACCTCTTTTCTCATTGACAGTACTTTGTATAAATATAGACAGTATTGGTATGATGATTATATTTCTGAGAAACAATAAACGTATCACACAGAATTATCAGTCAAAGTGTAGACAATGCAGTTGCCAACAGGAACAATGAAATGATGCACTTAGAATTCGTAGAGGATAGCAGCCTAACCCAGCAAATATTTTGTTGGGCATAAACAAGGAAAGCCTTCCCCTGAAACCAACTAAGAAATATTTAAAAGCCTTAGCATTTACACACAGTCTTGAGCGAGTATATAAATAATAAAAACGATGCCTTGAACAAGTACATAAGCAAAGGGAAATTCAGTTCTGAGGATCCTGATAGGAGAAAATGCATCCCAGCACCAAGAGTAAGAGTACACCCAGCAGAGAGAATCAAAATAAAACTATTTATGAGTTCTGGCAGTTAAAGATTACTTAGTTCATTAGTGAAAAGACATTGAAATTATACACAGCCTCTCAGATAACATCTATAGAAATATGCAAATACACTCATACATGTATGTGGGTATATAGCAACCTTATATAGTTCAGTCATTCTCAAATATTAGTTTGAATTATCACAAGTTCTGCATTAGCAGACCCCTTGAAGAACTGTTATATGCCGCAAGCAAGTAAACTGAATCTGCCTGTTATAGTCCAAATAGTAGTGACCAAGTAAGTTAACTTTCAGTGTACATTTTTCAGATTCCTGCCTGAGTGTTCTGTAGCCTACATACTCCTATTAACTTTGTTTTTCACCTTTTTCTGGTAATATGGATTCCTTATTTACATGCCAGATATTTCCCTGATAATCCCTAAATAATTCCTACACCATTTCTTAATAGATGCCAGGAAAACAGATTTTGACTCCAACTTTCCTATAAACAGGCTGAGTGATTTTGGTGAAGTTAATTAAACTTCTAAACTACAGTTGTCTTATCTGTAAAAGGACCTTTAAGGATTCTTCTAATTGTAAAATTCTATTTACCTGTGATTCTACTAAGGTTTGGCATTTACAGTCATTTTGTGGTTCAGCTTAATATCATTAGGTATCCAGTAAAACAGGGAATTGGGGCACTGATTTAAGTAATTTAGAGAAAATTTACTAACATATTTAGTACCTGGAATTTTCATTAATAAAATGGAATTTCATTTAAGAGCTACAAAAAAAGATTCAAAATGAAGTATGCATTGCTAAGAAAGTCACTCAAAATAGAATTGAAAGAACACTGAAGTAGGAAAAGGCAGGTCTCCTGGTTCAATGCTCAGAACAAAGGGAACTTTTGATTCTTGTCAATTGCATCCCAAACTCCTTCCTTCTACTTTGGACTGAAATAGAGATAATATAACTACCTAGTAGCTAAACAGCCAACTGTGTATTAAATTGCCAGTTTACACTATCTTTCAGAAAAAATTTTCGTGACGTTCAGTCTTTATGAGCCTGCACTCCCTGCTGACAAGTCAAAGCACTTTTCATTTTCATTGACTCTGTTTCCGGGGTTACGATCCCCAACACTCAATAAGTGCTCTGTTTGTCTCACAGCCTCTTCTTGACCAACATTACTTGGCATAGTTGGTAGGATCCAAAGTGCCTGAACTCTGTCTCTGATGCTGCCACAGATTTGAGGAAGGTACCAAGAGTTCCTTGCAGTCTGACATAGCCTTGGTGGCTTCACCTCACAATCATAAATCCTCTTGGTCCTGAACCCGCACCGTGGTCAAGGCTCAGGCCTTTATTTGGGTGTCCCCCGTTGCTAGCTTCCATCCTCACTCATTTTTGCAGGGAGGATCTATCTTCACTCATTTCAACTGGAGTATTTGGGTTTCAGGTTCTTGGTAAGTACTCAATTATGGGAAATCCTCCTGCGAAGGAGTTTCTAATAATTAGCCCCCTGCTGTAACCTTGTGTTAAGGAATATGGCCCTTCTTGCTGTGAACTTTTGCCCCATTGTATCAAATCACCCAGAATAATTTAAAATTTCATTGGCCAAAATGGGCACTTTGGATATCCTAAAATTAGTTTACTTGCATGCACAACTGGAAAAGGGTTACAAAGGCAATCAAATGGGATACCTACTTCAGTTCTTAAACATATTCAAGATTCTAAAAATCTTCTCTTTAAAAAATGCCATTCAATTGACTGAAGCAAACAAACAAGTTTACAAAGACCCACCCTCTGTCTCAGGCACATTGTGTTCCCTTCCTCCTCCTCCTCTGTCTCTGGGCTTTGCAACAGCCATCCTGCACCAAGGTCCTGCCTTTGGAGCCATCTTCCTTTCCCTCTGCACCATCTTCATTTCCTCTGTACCCTCCTCCCCTTCCTCATTCCAGTCTTCTTGCCAGGATTCTGGGGACAGCTCTAAAACAATCTTCACGGCACACAAATAAAGATCCTCAGTAAAAAACTCTGGTCATCATAGCAGTTATCCTAGTCCATCTGCAGGAACACAATTAAGATTCAACGATTCTTTTGAGTTTTGTACCTGAATCATGGCATGAATTTTAAGATGACACTATAAGGTTTCTGTCTCTCTCTATCCGTATGTCACATGCTTCTACATATGCACGTTACAGTGATATACTTTCTCCCTCTGACAGCATTGCCAAGTTACTTTATAAAAGAGCTCCATTTAATTGGCCTTTTAAAGACAATGAAGTGCTTACAAAAATGAAGTATTCCAAAAATTCCAAGAAATACAAAAAACACTAATCCAAATATTTTTCAAGTTCACATGATCTAGAACAGTCTCAATAAATAAATGCTAGTTTAGTAGAGAACAAACTGATGGCTGGGTGGGGGGTGCAGGGGGGTGTGGATTAAACAGGTGAAGGAATTAAGGACTGCACTTGTGAGAAGCACAGGCTGTTGCATGAAAGTGTTGAATCAATGTATTATATGGTAGGTTAACTAAATAGAATTCAAATAAAAGCCTTAGTAAGGGCGCCGGGTGGTGTAGTCAGTTAAGCATTGGGCTCTTGGTTTCAGCTCAGGTCATGATCTCCAGGTCTGGGACGGACCCCCACAGTGGGCTCTGCGTTCACTGCGGGGTCTGCTTGAGGATTCTCTCTCTACCTCTCCCTCTGCGCCTCCTCCATTCTCACTCTCTCTCTCAAATAAATAAATCTTTAAAAAAAAAAAACAGCTTTATAAAAAGGGGAACATGGGTGGCTCAGTCAGTTGAGGGTCCAACCCCTGATTTTGGCTCAGGTCATGATCTCAGGGTCATGAGATTTCAAGCCCGAATGTGGAGCCTGCTTAAGATTCTCTCTCAAACTCTTTCTCCCTATGCCCCTCCCTTTGCACACGTGTGCACTCTTTCTCCCTCTTAAAACAAAAAATTAAGTAAAAGAATTTAAAATAAAAATAAATAAATGTTACTTTAAGCTTGCTAGTTTAATAAAAACAAGAATGTCTTCAGAGTTATCAGCATTAGATATAATGGAGATACACAATTTTTTTCTACCTGGGTTTCCTTAATCATAACATCTCAGGCTATTCTTTCAAAACCTGTCAATAAAAGAAATAATTTAAGATGATGATTAGCAATTTAATGTTCTAATCCAAGTATAACAGCTAAATGAAAGCAATTTAAATAAATTTAAATGAGATTATGTTAAACCAGATAACAGATATTCACTGCCCATTTAGGTCATTTCCAAATAATACAACATATTGACATATTGATTGCTAAACCTAAGTTTATTTAGTTTTGGCTTTTAAATTTTTTACAGAGAGATCAAAATATGTAATATTTAGGCCTATTTAATAAACAAATTTTTGCCAAAAAAATTAAAATAATATGAGGGGGGAATATATTTCTAGAAATTATGAAATGATGAAACATATTTATAAATTTTCCAGTCCACAATTGTTTATTACTTAGGTTTTACTAGGAATTAAGAATTCTAAGGGTTGGGGCACCTGGGTGGCTCAATCATTAAGTGTCTGCCTTCAGCTCAGGTCATGATCCCCAAATCCTGGGATCAAGCCCAAGCCCCACAGCCAGCTCCTTGCTCAGTGGGAAGCCTGCTTCTCCCTTTCCCACTCCCCCTGCTTGTGTTCCCTCTCTCACTGTGTCTCTCTGTGTCAAATAAATAAATAAAATCTTAAAAAAAAAAAAAGAATTCTGGGACGCCTGGGTGGCTCAGTTGGTTGGACGACTGCCTTCGGCTCAGGTCATGATCTCGGAGTTCCGGGATCGAGTCCCGCATCGGGCTCCCAGCTCCACGGGGAGTCTGCTTCTCTCTCTGCCCTTCTCCTCACTCATGCTCTCTCTCCCTGTCTCTCTCTCAAATAAATAAATAAAATCTTTAAAAAAAAAAAAAAAGAATTCTAAGGGTTAAAAATTCTAATTAGTATTTATGAAAATAAAATTACTAAAATTCAACAAGGAAGAAAATGACTGTGAAAAGCAGGCAAGGAAAGTAGGGTGTGTGTTTTTAGTAAAAGAAGGTATGGGAAATGGAAATGCATTTTGTTGAGGGAAATGAAAGTGATTTTGTCCTAAAGCTAGTTATTTCAGAAAGAGAAGGAGCAACAGACAAACTAAGCTAGGCACAGAGGTTTATAGGAAAGAAATCTTGGAAAAGGAATTTTATGCGCGATCAAGTTGGCTAAGACTAAAATCAATTTATTTAAAGTTCCATTTCAAAATGAAAGAAATATGAGGGGCACCTGGGTGGCTCAATGGGTTGAGGCCTCTGCCTTCGGCTCAGGTCATGATCTCAGGGTCCTGGGATTGAGTCCTGCATCAGGCTCTCTGCTCGGTGGGAGCCTGCTTCCCCCTCTCTCTCTGCTTGCCTCTCTGCCTACTTGTGATTTCTGTCTGCCAAATAAATAAATAAAATCTTTTTTAAAAACGAAAGAAATATGAAAAGTACACTAGTTCAAAATTTTGGTTTTCTCTGTTAAAAGGACAAAATTTTCTCAAATTGTTGGCCGCATAACAGATTGTACAAAAAGTTTCTTCTAATGTAGTCTGCTTAGGAAACAGATTCTGTTTTGTCTTTATCACATCTTTGATTACTTGGGAAAGCTAAGTCTTCTCTGAGAAGAACAGCTAAGGTTTTTGTAGTATGTATGATCTTCTGTATTTGTCCTGAAGATTATTTTGGTTAAATGGATTATTAAATATGGTTTTATAATTTTCTGTGATCCTATTGGGTTAAGTGTCCAAACCTTTTGACATTTTTAATAAACTCCCCAAAGTCAACTTCTAAAATGAGGTCTTCTTGATCTGGAAAATTCCATAGAACCTAATAGGCTTACTTGATATGTTAAATCACATGGAAAGCATTGTCAAATAAGAAATAATACTATACTTTCTTCCTATAACATCTGTATAGGTATGCATTGTTCTAAAAATTGTGTGAAATCCACAGAAATCTGAGTATTTCCTGATAATAATGTGATCAGTCACCTTTAAAATGTGTCACAAAAATAAGCAACTCGCATTGCAAACTCCACTGTCACACTCGTCATACTCAGCATCTGTCTCCCAGTATATTAACCTTTTATGAAACCCTCTTACTGTCTTCCCCAAATGTCATTATTGCATATTATCATTCTCTAAACCCTGCTACTCTGTTACCCTTACCTTCTGATGACAGGGACATCTTCCCTTACCATCTAGGCTCTTTGATTTATGGCAGTTAGATTTTGTCCATCTGCTACCAACTCAAGAATGCAACTATGTTTTGTAATGGTTTGTATGTTTTCTCACCGAGCAGAAGCCTTCCGCAGTCCTAGAGCTACGGCCCCAGCTCTATGGTAAATATTATTGGAGAAAATAACTCCAAACTGGGGAATACCCTCTGAACTTCACGATGACTGAGGGAGCCACTTCACAGGACAAACATTACAGGCCATCTGCCACAGCCAGTCAGTATCACAACACTTTCATTGCATATACCAATCCCCAATACTCTGGCACTGTAGGACAAACACAAATGGAATAAACCTCCAATTGACAAAACTTGCTAAATATTTATTTTTTAAAAACCTTTTTTTAAGATTTTATTTACTTATTTGAGACAGTGAGAGAGAGCATGAGCGAGGAGAAGGTCCGAGGGAGAAGCAGACTCCCCATGGAGCTGGGAGCCCGATGCGGGACTCGATCCTGGGACTCCGGGATTATGACCTGAGCTGAAGGCATTTGCTTAACCAACTGAGCCACCCAGACGCCCATAACTTACTAATCTTTCAAATTACTTTGGTCTATAGCCCTTCCCTTGGTATTATTTAACCTAAGATCCACTCCATTTAGTAAACACTACTTGTCTCCCTTGGAAATCATTACCAGAACAACTCTCAGGATGACCAAGGGATGTATGAACCCGCCCTACTGAAAGGAAATGTCCTAATCTATCGTGAAGACCTTATCAAGGTCCTTGGAAATAATACCAGCCTCATAGAGCAATCCTTCCCCAGCACACTCAGAGGAGATAAAGATCTTTAATATCATAATCTCGCACCTGGAGATTTGTTTCCTGGAAATGTCACCTTCACAAGGATGCCCTCTAGCCTGACTGGAAAGGGCCATATCAGGTATTGTTAACTAACCTCTGTGCTGTTAAATTTAAAGGCACTGACCTGTGGATTAGCCGTTCTCATTTAAAAAAAGAAAAAAAAAAAGGGCATCTGCACCTGACTGGACATCCCACTGAAGATCTCAAACAAAAAATATCCAGACCCACACAGAATCAACAATCTGGACAAAAGCACTTGGTACCTGAAGCAGAGAGACAGCTTTCCTGAGTCATGACCGAGCTTGTATAAACTCACCAAAGACTCCCACTAATGCTTAGTGTCCACGAAATATTTGGAATAATTCTTGTAGTAGGCATTTTAGCACTCTTCCTAATCCTATTTCTACCCAGGGATTTTGACTAATACTTTCTGATCCTGCTTATTATTACCCAAATTAGAGGAACTAAATGGTAGACAAAAGCCATAATTCAAATAACCCAAGCCATAGCAAGTTTTTTCGGGTAACCTTTCTGGCTGAACGTCTTTCTCAGCCCACTATGGAAGACCAGGAGACTCTTGGTCATCTCATTTATAATTTCACCCTTCTCCTTAATTTCACTATACACCAGATTGCCCCCTCCGATCTCACCTATCAAGTTAAAATAGTTTTGCCTCCCAGAAAAGGAAATCCCCTTTGCTTCACTTGAACCACCCAAAATACCAGGGAAAAATATTTCTATTTGTCCAACAATTTATCAAGAGCTATAAGCCTCCTATATTTGACTCTTGCAGACAAGCCAAAACACAAATAAAAAGTGTAAGTGTTCTCCAATAGGCCTTTCTAGCCGTAACACCAAAAGGTTCTTTCAGTTAATACCTGAAACACATCCTCTTTCTGTCTGCTCAAAATAAACAGACCTCTGCTTTCTCCTGCGATGCCCTCTGTACCAAAAAATGAGTCCATAAATAACCAGACCAAAGCAGAGACACTTTGCACTCCTACAGGACACATTTTTGTCTGCACTTACAAGGGAGAATCTTGGCATCTGACTGCCTACACACTGAAGAATGGCAGGACAGTCTCCTGGGATATCTAACTTCCCCTTTTTCTGTCCTTAACTCGATAACTAAAGGAGACCACACAGGAACTAAGCATAGAGTTAAAAGAAGTCTTTCCCCTAAAAGAACTGAAAGAAAATGGCCATCCTGACTCATCCTAAACCCCTCTGAATATAAAGATAATAGCTGTGGACTTTCTCAAGGCTGTGGTCTCCCATGAGAGATAAACCTTAGTGAGGGGCCCAGTTTGGGAGGATCTTCAGTTGCTGGCTGGAGTGAGGACATGATCAGAAACCTTTCTTGGACCATCAGCAGAATTGCCAAGTCCACTCCCTGAGCCATTAGAGCCAAAGGAAGTCCTTGGAGACTCTACCTCATGTTGTCCCTGGTAAGAGCACAGCATTAGCTTATTTGCTTGAGACTTCTTGCTGTACATGGGTAAGAACTTCCCATCAGTAGAATTGGAAACTGCTAAGATTTTTAAGCTTGCTGAATCTCTAATCCCATCCTCTAAAACCTCTGGTTAGATTTCAGACTCTCGGATATCTTTAGTTGGCTCCTGACCAGAATGCGACCATTTTAAGATTGAGGCTACAAATTATCTTACTTCTCATTGCTTTAATTTGTTCTATATTCATTATTATCACACTGTCAGTGCTTTTCATGGCCACTGTGCCAAAGTCTGTCAGAACTCTGAGGGTGTTCGTTCAAAGACTCAAAACCATTCATCAGGTCTACCCTTTAAGTGAAAAGAAAAGAGAACCTAAGTTCTAAACCTTATTTCCTCAAATCTCTCCGTTACTCAAATGTAGCTGTAAGACCTTCAGCGAGCACGCTTACTGGACATATCGCGTATCAGACACTGTGAGACTCTGGCCTCCAGGAGACATGATGGGGCCAAATGGCAGGTTGCCAACCGCTCGGACCATGAACAGGGACTGCATGATCATAAAAATTTGTCACTGGTGCTTTCTTACCAGAGAGATCTTGATGAGAAGGGGGAAATGTGAAAGAAAAATTCTAAATGAAGTAAGCATTGCTAAGAGAGCCACTCCCAACAGAGCTGAAAGAACAGAGAGGAGCGCAGGGGTGGCTCAGTGGGTTAAGCCTCTGCCTTGGCTCAGGTCATGATCTCAGGGCCATGGGATCGAGTCCCACATCAGGCTCTCTGCTCCGCGGGGAGCCTGCTTCCTCCTCTCTCTCTGCCTGCCTCTCTGCCTATTGTGATCTCTCTCTCTGTCAAATAAATAAATAAAATCTTAAAAAAGAAAGAAAGAACACTGAGGAAGTGAGGCCTATGCATGTCTCCTACTTCAGCTCTCATGTTTCAATTCTCAGACCACCATGAACTTTTGACTTTTGTCAGCTGCAACTTGTCCATTGTAACTGCCCCCCCAACACCATCACCACCTGGTGCTTCGGACTGAAATAATATAATACCTGTTAGCTACAAAGCCAATGTGTATTAGATCGTCAGCTTAAACTCTGCCATCACCAATCCTAAGTCTTTAAAAAGAAGTTGTGTAACCTTGTGGGTTTTGCCTTTATAGGCCTGCACTCCCTGACTGTTCAGAGCACACTTCTGATTGAAGCAGATGCTGTGTCTCCTGGATTGCAATCCCTAAGAGCCCAGAGAATGCTGTGGTTACTTCACAGCCTCTTCTTGATCAACAGAACAAAACCATCATCATCATCATCTGGGGTTCTATATGGGATTCTATATGGTATTTTGGAAATACTTTGTTAAGGATATTAGGCTCTAATCTTAACCTAAAACTAAAATCCCTGAAATCAAGGAATTACAGGCATGAAAGATACACAAAAACACATACACACATAAATCAAATTATTATAATCCATATCCAAATTTGTTGCCTCCCAAATCCCAACAAATTTATGCCTTCATTTTTCTACCTGGCATCTGATTTCCACCTTATCACACCAAGATTACTTTGCACAGTCACTT
Organism: Neogale vison; assembly: GCF_020171115.1. Lineage (NCBI taxonomy): Eukaryota > Metazoa > Chordata > Mammalia > Carnivora > Mustelidae > Neogale > Neogale vison. The sequence goes on from NC_058100.1 coordinate 32,725,681, forward strand.
TTCTGAGCCTCATCTTTAAAATGAAAGGATCAGATGATGTCCTCCCTGAGATCCCTACCTCTAACACAAGTTATTTGTTACGATGCTTCGTAATCCTTATAAGAAAGGACCAAGATAATCATGGTATTTATCCCATCAAGACACAGTCTTAATATTTAACCACTTAATCTAACAAGAGAAAAACAAAACAAGCAAGCAAATATATCCAGTAGTTTAAGGAACCATTCTAATTCCTACGGCATTTCTAAAACATGAAGATACATTCTTTTAATAGGACGTGCCCTTATGTCCTCACCTCTCTCTTTAGCTTTTCTCTCTTCAGTTCTAGCCGTTTTTGCAGTTCTTTCTGTCGAGGGGAAAGACAGTATGTTGAGGTCACTGGAGATACATTTGCAGACTGGGTCCTGTGATTAGATTTCCCATTACCCTTACTTCGATCTGAGTTGACAGCAGAGCTCGGACGTGTCTTGGGGTTGGGCGGTGGCTGAGGGAGGTAAGCCAGTGGCTCTTCTGCTGATGAGTGAGCAACTGCATGAATCCTTGCTATAGACTCTTCCTTCTTTGCCCCATTGACACTTGAGTTGGAAGATCTGGGGGACAACTGATGAGGTTCATTTTCTGTACCATGAGCATGAATGGGGGGCAAAAACCCCTGACTCTCAATGTCTTGTAAATTCAGAAGTTCAAACTTTCCATCTCTCTCTACTAGTATTTTCCTATCCTTGTTTTCTTCACCGTTTCCATCAGTTAGTGACAGGAGCACATTTTCCTGTCCAAATTCATTGGAAATACATAACTGTGACAGTTTTCCTGACATACTACTTTCATTTTCAAAATAATTTTTGTGATTGTCAGTGTCTTCCAGCGGAGGAACTTCCAGATCAACTAATTTGTCTTTGAATTTGAGTTTTCGCTCTCTTCTATCATTCACAGGTTCTTGATTCTGTAGGATCTTGTTGGCTTGTATAATTTTCTCCATAATGTATCTCCTTACTTCCTCATCCTCTTCCTCTTCCAGGTCTCTCTGGCTTTCCACTCTGGATTCTTGGAAAGAGTTTTCACTATCTGAATCTGATATGGGATCCAAAGGTTGAATACTCGGTACAGAAATGAAATCATTTCTTCTTGGTGAAAGCTCATCCTTCGAAGATTTGTCAGGATCAGAATGTTGTTCGGTGTGTTCTATTTCTGTTTCATTGGCTTTTAATTCTTGGTTAATATTCTCTTCATTCCCACAAGCCATCTAAAAAAAATATGAAGTTCTCTTGAGTAAAAATTGAGACTCTTTGTTCATATATATGAACAGATTATAGCTAATCTGAAATGAATTTCATATTCATGCAATGTATCTTATGAATGGGAAAATGCACATGCTTATTTTACACTCCACTCATCATAGTCTAATTCGTGTTTATGAGCACCCCAAGGGAAATACATGTGACAACAGCACTTTGGGAGAAATTTAACCCTAAATCTGAATTTGATGTTGCTAAATGCTATATTAATATTTTTTAAATGTTCATGCTAGTGAATGAAAGGTAATTACAAATAAGTCATTATTATTTCAACATTCTTCCTCTATAAAATTTTCCTCCCTTTAAATTTTCAGAAGAAAAAAATTTTTTATGTTTTCTCCTTATAATACTTGTATTCTTCAAAAAGGTATCTTTCTTTCCAGAATCATTACAATATCAGTCTTTGGTCAAGTTCTAATCACTTTGAGGTTCTTAAAATCTTTTCAGATTATTATTGCTGCTATTTTCTGCAGGATCTATACCGAAATTCCAAGTTAGTTTTTATCTCTGGATGACATTTTCCCTCCTCAACTATCCTCAGAGGCCCCAATAATCTATGCTAAACACCACCACATAACTTGGTTTTACATTAAAAAGGCATAATTCCGGGGTGCCTGGGTGGCTCAGTCATTGGGCGTCTGCCTTCGGCTCAGGTCATGATCCCAGGGTCCTGGTATCAAGCCCCACATCAGGCTCCTTGCTTGGCAACTCTCACTCCCCCTGCCTGTGCTCCCTTTCTCACTGTGTCTCTATCAAATAAATAAATAAAGTCTTAAAAAAAAAAAAAAAAGCACAATTCCTTTCTCCCTCCCTCTCCCTCTCAAATAAAAAAACAATAATTTTTTTTTAAAAAAAGTATAATTCCACAAGAACAACATTTCACATAGACCAAGGAACAATTCCACATAGACTAGTCTTGGAGTGTCACAAACCCTGTGCTCCATCTGCTGTGTTGAATGAAAGGCTTCCTACCTAACATCTCCCCCACATACAAACAGACTCACCGACCAAACAAACGCTCTACCGGCAATACTTTTTCTTTCTCTCAGACAACCCTCCCTCCTAGAACAAGTCTGTGGGAAGTGCTACTTGATGCTCTCTTCAACTCCTAAAAATTCTCTTCCTCTTTTACTTGCTCCAAGATCATCTTCTCTGATAGCGGCCTCTTCCTAACCTGCACAGCATTGCTAGATGTCTGATAAGCACATCAACCTGGCCCATTAAAATGTCTAACAAGACGGGAAACAAAGTGTGCTGGAGAGGATGTGGATAAAGGGGAACCTTCCTACATTGTTGGTGGGAATGCAAGCTGGTGCAGCTACTTTGGAGAACAGTGTGGAGATTCCTTAAGAAATTAAAAATAGAGCTTCCCTATGACCCTGCCATTGCTCTACTGGGTATTTACCCCAAAGATACAGATGTAGTGAAAAGAAGGGCCATCTGTACCCCAATGTTTATAGCAGCAATGGCCACGGTCGCCAAACTGTGGAAAGAACCAAGATGTCTTTCAACGGACGAATGGATAAGGAAGATGTGGTCCATATACACTATGGAGTATGATGCCTCCATTAGAAAGGATGAATTCCCAACTTTTGTAGCAACATGGACGGGACTGGAAGAGATTATGCTGAGTGAAATAAGTCAAGCAGAGAGAGTCAATTATCATATGGTTTCACTTATTTGTGGAGCATAACAAATAGCATGGAGGACATGGGGAGATGGAGAGGAGAAGGGAGTCGAGGGAAATTGGAAGGGGATATGAACCATGAGAGACTATGGACTCTGAAAAACAACCTGAGGGTTTTGAAGGAGCGGGGGGGTGGGAGGTTGGGGGAGCCAGGTGGTGGGTATTATGGAGGGCACGTATGGCATGGAGCACTGGGTGTGGTGCATAAACAATGAATTCTGCTAAAAGAAATTAATTTTTAAAAATAGAATGTTAAAAAAATAAAATCTTAAAAAACAAACAAAAAAGTGTCTAACAAGTAAGTGAGATTAAATCAAGATCTCTGCATTGAAATTGCTTTTTTTTAAAAAACCATATTTGACTCTGTGGTTAATTTCGACAGCATCTGTTTCATTATTATTCTCTGGCTTTCACTTCTTTTTAAAACCCACTGTGAAAGAAGTAAAAAAAAAATAAAAATAAAAAATAAAAAACCCTCTGCAATAAAACTACCACTTTTTACAATGAAATTTCCCCTCAGTCCTCACCCCTGTCTCTATCTCTATTACCCGTTTTCCCCGCCAGCCTCAAAGGAAGACATGCTTATAATCATCCCCTGGAATGAGTAAGACTGATGAGAGCACTCTGTTTTGCCAACTGTTTTATCCCCAGCATCCAGAACAGCCTCTGATACTGGCAGGCGACTACGATATTTTTAAATGAATTAAGAAAGGAGACAATAAATCATGATCATCGCTTCTCTAATTCTACCACTGTGTGCTCTGGATCTCATACCCCTCCAGTAATGAGACTTTGGTTCAACCTTACCACTCCGGGCATCTCTGCCTGTACTCATTCTGATTATTTTTCTGTTAAAGATGCATAAAACTCCCATTTAAAGGCCATATTAGAAAAATCTTAACTTTTTACTTTGTTGCCTTTTTCAAATATAATTCCAGTTGTCCTCCCCATTGCATAAGAAAGAAAATGGAACCAAGAGAAATTTGTGATGTAAGACTTGCTGCTTTCTTTCTCTATATTCTTTTCTTTAACCTTCTTCAATCTGACTTCTGGTGTTATTACTGAGCTCTCTGTCCTAAAGTCACCTATTCTCATAGGAGTCTTACATCTTTTCTTCATTACTTTCCTACTTATTGACTCTGATTTCATGCATATATACAAAAGGATATATACACATATGAATACACACACACACATATATGCCCACACAAATTATGTATAGATACACATACACACCATATACATAGATATAAATAAATATAAAGAGAGAAGAAGAACTGTCATACAGGCATTGGTTCATTTTCCTGGATTTCCGTTCTACAGGTCTGGTAAATACTATATGATCGTATTTAGTGGATCCACTTTTTCCTAATCTGCAGAGCATTGCTAGATCTCTGCTAAGGAAATCCAGCAATCCATTTTTTCCTACAGGTATTCCTATGGCTGTTTTGATTCTACATTCCTTTATATATTCATTCCCCTGAAGGGCTAATTCAGTCTTAAGGTTTCAAATATTAGCTAAAAGACCATATCTTTTGAGACTTCACTTTATTTTCATTTATATTAAAAGTATAACCTCCAGGGGCGCCTGGGTGGCTCAGTGGGTTAAAGCCTCTCCCTTTGGCTTGGGTCATGATCCCGGGGTCCTGGGATCGAGCCCCGCATCGGGCTTTCTGCTCAGCAGGGAGCCTGCTTCCTCCTCCCTCTCTCTCTGCCTGCCTCTCTGCCTACTTGTGATCTCTGTCAAATAAAATAAATAAAATCTTTAAAAAAAAAAAGTATAACCTCCCTTTTCATTTATATTAAAAGTATAACCTCATTTACCCAAGTTATATAAAGTAGAAATTAATTGTACTTGTTTTTATTTTGGTGCAATAAATCATATTTTATATTATATAAATTATAATTTCAATTATAATTTAAACTTTATTAAGTGCTAACTTAATCCCTATTCTCTCATCTCTCACTAATTAGTCCTTGCCTTAAAATACAACATGTAAGCTCTTTACACCTCAACATTCTCATCTCTAAGGAGGAAATATTGATACTTGTTCTATTTTTATCAAAGGAATTTTGTGAGGTTTAGATGACATAATATATGCAAAACTCTTCAAGAATTACAAAGCACTTAATGAAATTATTATGAATGCTGTTGGCAATTTATATATACCTCTATTATGCTGGTACCACTTTTTTCTTTTTCATTAATTAACCATTCCAGGTCCTTTTCAAAGTCGTCTTCATATTCTCCACTTTCTTTTGAGTCCATATCTTTATTTTCTTCCATTTTCCGTTTGTTAAAGAATAATGCTAGAAGATTTAAAAAGATAAGGCATATGTTATGTCAACTTTACAGGGAGCAAGGACTATGGAGATTAATAGGATAAGCAAATCAACACACAGAAACACAAAGCATGCAGTGTTCAGAACACACATATAGCTGTATACCCTAAAAGAGAGACATTTTCTAGATGTACTGCTCCTAAACAGCATCTCCCCCACTCCTGTCTCCCATTTACAAGGGGGCTCTAATTTATAAGGAGACTAAAAAAGGTGGGTAAGAAGATTATCTGAGGCTTAGAACAGGATTTTCCACATCCCCTGCCAATCACTGACATGCCTTGCCCAGGTCAAAGCAGACGACTCAGCTTTTAAGTCACACTTGTTCACATTTTTTTATGCTCAAATAAAACAAATACAGGTTTCCTCTGCTCTCTGAAAGTAGAGCATTCCTATGAAATCTTTTAAAAGCTAAACTGGCGAAAGCAAAGAAGCAATTACTGCTTCACAAAAGCAAAAATCCTCTTCATATTTCTTTCAATGAGCAAAAACAGGTACAAATGTGGATCTTTTGTAAAAGAGAAGTAAAATTTCAAATAGGGGAGGAAACCTGAATATCAATTCCCATCCTCAGTTTTTTAATCCTTCTAGTAGTTTATATGGCATAATTATAATGTGTGATCTGAGAGCTTTTCAGCTAAGTGAAGTTGATTCTCAACTATTGTAAATGTTAATTTCCATAAAAGCCAAACTGTTTTCAACTCTAACTGAGATAGATTTTTCACCAACAAAACCAAAATGTGATGTCTAATACTACCTGGAAACAGTGGCAAATAAAGTTAGTGTTTGTGAAGATGGTGTATAAACTCAGCCACTTTTTACAGAACCATTCTAAAGTTATCTATAAATTGAGGTCAGTTCCTAGCCCTGAGAATTGTTATATGTGTAACTCTCCAAACAAAAGAAGCAAATAAGTCTATACTATCAGGTGTTTGTATATGTGGGTGAGTTTACAACATATGTGTGTGTGTGTCTATACATGTATTATAATTTTGATAGACATTTGTTAAGCACCTACAACATTCCTATATACATTCTCATAAAGATTATAAAATAGGCCTATGCTCTTGAGGAGTTTCCCATATGGTACAGAATAAACAAAACCCACAAATTTAAAATATAGATAAAAGCCAATTAAAAATGTATGTAAATGGGATATATATATACATATATATTTATATAAAACAATGGGAAGAAGAATAAAAAAATTAACTGTGTAAAGTTGGAAATACCAAGGAAAGCTGAGACGGACTGTGAATACTGAGTACAAGAGTTTATTAGTTATTTCAGACGAAGAGAACACAATGAGAAACAGCAAACAAACATGGAAGTGCATGGAATTGTTCAGAGAGGCCGGAACGTGATGTGCTCCTGAAGAAGAATCTGAAAGCAGTGATACGGGGTCAATCTGATGTCAGATTATCTGTTCTGACAGATAAGGTTGAGGGAAAATTGTCATAAAGCAACCAGAGGAAGAAATATATGGTAGTAATCTGCAACTATTTAAAAAAACAAAAAGAGCAATGCTCTCTAAATGTATTTAGAATTTCGGGTTCAATCTCGAAAGAACAATAGGAATCTCATCTTCAGGGTCTCAAACCCCTGGGACCCTGTTTGTACACCTGTTTCTCTGCCCAGGAACCTTCTCTTGATCCTACACCAAGAATAAATTGCCTAGGGGTGCCTGGGTGGCTCAGGGGTTAAGCCTCTGCCTTCAGCCCAGGTCATGATCTCAGGGTCCTGCGATCTAGCCCCACATCGGGCTCTCTGATCAGCAGGGAGCCTGCGTCCTCCCCTCTCTCTGCCTACTTGTGATCTCTCTCTGTCAAATAAATAAAATCTTTAAAAAAAAAAAAGAATAAATTGCCTAAAACCCTTTTGGAGGCAGAAAGTACAGCAGTCAAGAACACATTTTTTTAGGATATAAAATGAGAGCTATTTTGTCTGAATTAATAAATTGTCCACAAGCTTTGTTTTGGCCATTGGCTTCACTGTACTGCTCGCAAACCCTCGACAGGACTACCTAACCTGGTGCCAATTTTACTGAAGGGAGATACACTTTCTTTTCCTTCCGCTCTTCGTCATCAGATAATAGTGAGAGCACGTGGGAGAACATCTTCTAGGAGCTACACAAGCACTAGCTAGGAGATGAGGCTTTGCAATACCGTATATGAAAAACACTGTAATAGGTTTTAGTGAACAGAAGGTGCAAATGAGTTACAAGAATGATGAGGACACTCAAAATGTGAATAAACTCCAAGCTAAGACTATGGGTGAGACATACAGAAAACGGGAAGCACGGTATCCAGTTTCCTGTGCCGCAGGAAAGGACAAAAGACAGACTAGCTGGAACTCGCTCAGAGGCCAGCAAACCAGGGAAGGGGGATAAAAGAGAAAGAAGGGAAGAAGGGAGCCTAGAACAGTAAAACCCCTTAGAACCAGCCTCTCAGGAATACCTGAAAACCCTGGGAATATTATCCTAAAGAAGAGAAAACACAAGAGTCATTACAACTGCTTTACATGGTTTGTTTAAAGATTTTATTTATTTATTTATTTGAAAGAGAGAGAGAGAGAGAGAGCGCGAGTGTGAGCACAGAAGAGTGGGTGAAGCAGACTCTCCGCCCAGCAGGGCGCACAACACAGTGCTCAATCCCAAGACCCTGAGCTCAGGACCCAAGCCAAAGGCAGAAGCTTTACGGCCTGAGCCACCCAGGTGCCTCAGCTTGACATTGCTTAAATGGCTGCTAGGAAAGGAGGACTGGACTTAGATACCTGCAAAGAGTAAAACTAGTGTAAAGGGCTGGAAAGTCAGGGAAAAATTTTGGCAATTTAAAGCAAAATTTACAGTGGCGCCTGTACATGAGATTAGGTCATGATCTCAAGGTTCTGGGATCTAGCCCTGCGGCAGGCTCCCTGCTCACGGGGAGTCGGTCCACTTCTCCCTCTCCCCCTCCCCATGCTCATGCTTTCTCCTTCTCGCTCTCTCTCAAATAAAAATCTTTTTAAAAAAAAAATTATAAAATGGGGCACCTGGTTCGATTCATTGGGCATCTGCCTTCTGCTCAGGTCATGATCCTGGAGTCCAGGGATCAAGATCCACGTCAAGGTGCCTGTTCAGCAGTAAGTTTGCCTCTCGCTCTGCCCCTGACTCCACTCGTGCTCTCTCTCAAATAAATAAAATCTTTTTAAAAAATAATAATAAGTGCACCTGGGTGGCTCAGTGTGGTTAAGCCGCTGCCTTCGGCTCAGGTCATGATCTCAGGGTCCTGGGATCGAGTCCCACACTGGGCTCTCTGCTCAGCAGGGAGCCTGCTTCCTCCTCTCTCTCTGCCTGCCTCTCTGCCTACTTGTTATCTGTCAAATAAATAAATAAAATCTTTGAAAATAAATAAATAAATAATAATAAATAATAATGAGATGAAAAACCTAAAACTAAAACAGAATTTACCTTTTGTCCTGAAACGAAGTGAGTTGCCTATTAGAAGTGTTGCATTCCTTGTCAACTCAAAGAGCCTTAAAGCAAAACCGCTGAGCTAGATGATCCTTAAGATTGATTTTAAGCTTTTTATAAGCTCCAATTAGCAAATAATTGCCAACTTATGAAAAGGAAGAGTAGTTTCATGATAAGCTTAACCTGAAACAAATGATGTGTGCCTGAATAATTAAATCCAAGGCTTAAAAAGTTCTTGTCTAGTTCACTAAAATGTCATCTTTTCTCCGAATAGTGCTTGGTACCGGTACCCTTCGCCCTCTCAAGACAAAGTTAGTTTTATGTACAGGAAAGTTAATCATTCAAGCTGATTATTCAATGGAATAAATAACTATTTCCAGTGTATTGGTTGAACTGTAAGTCCTTCTAGATATTCATGCCTTTTGTACTAAGAACACGAAATGGACTTTGCTGAAGGACCCAAGGCACGGTGTCAATAACGCGTCAGGCAAGGGCTGAGAGCCACACTCGGAGGAAAGCAGAGAAGCCGGATCAGGGCCGCCGAGCGAGTTCATCCGCCAGCGCCTCGCGGCGGGACAGGCTGAACCTCCGGCTCGGCGTCCACCCAGCCACCGGGTCGAGGCGGGGCGCGGCGGACGGACCGCGCGAACTGAAACCCGACCCGCGAACGCCAGGGACACCGTTTTTCACGCTCACAGGGGCCCGAGCGCAGCCGGTTTCTCTTCGCACCGACGGGCTTGGAAGGCGCGACCCTGCGACGTCCGGGCCGCGCAAGGGCTGCGAGGCCCGCTCGCCTGTGCGCGTCTCCCACAGCGACCGGGGCGGCCGCCTGAGGCCTTCTGCCGGCGACGCCCTCCGAGCCGCAAGAACCTCGCCCCCGTGAAGACTCGAATTTCCCGCTGCACGACGCGGCACAATCCGTGAAGACGCGGGATCACAAGCCGGACTCGTTAAGTCGCACGACGGCGCCCGCACTGCGGAGGAGCCCCAGCGGCAGCGGCTCGGGGAGCGGGCGAGGGCGCAGGCCACGCGCCGTCCCCGCACCGCCGGCGCCGCCCGGGACACCGAGACCGCGAGCCGCAACTCCCGGCACCAAGTCCCTGACACCGCCTCCGGCGCGTCGCGGGGTCCCCGAGCCTCCGCTCCCGCACCGCCACCCCCGGAGCCGGCCGCGGTCGTCCCGCGCGAACCGCAGCGTCTCGGCCACCGACTCAGTCCCCGGGGTTCGCCGTTAAGGGGACGGTGCGAGGGGCTCGGGACGGACCGGCCGCCGCACCGCGCGCTGCGCTGAGACGCGGACAGCAGCTCCTTCGCCCCGCGGGGACCGGACCTTCGCGCGAGCCTGCGCCGGGGCCTCCGCGCCGCCCCCCGAACGCAGCCGGTTCACGGTCGAAGACAGCCGGGGGTTTCCTTCAGAAGAAGCGCTCGAGCACGGCTGACCCCGCGTCGGGTCGCCCCGCCAGCCCCGCAGCCGCGTCCGGAATCCCGCGACACACGCGTCCCTCCCCGCGGCGGGAGCACCTGGTCGCAGGGCGCTCCGGACTCGGGCCCGCAGCCGGGCTCCGGCGTCGTCGCTGACGAGCGGGGCCCCCGCGGAAGCCGCCATTTCGGGGTGACGCGAACGTGGAGGGGACAAGTGACAGAATGAGGACTGAGCGCGCGCGGGGGTCCTCACACGAGCCGGCGGGAGGGTCCCCGCGCCTAACCTCCTCTCCTGCGGCCGTCGCGGCGTGGCCCCGGCCCCGCACCGAACTCCCTCCCCTCCCTCCGCCCCCTCCTGCCTGAGTAGACCGCGGCGGCTGGGGTCACAGGGGCGGCCGGCGCACTTCTGCTCTCCTCCTCTTTCTGAGCTCGGACATGGATGCAGGCGAGGGAGACCCCAGCACCTGCTCCCGCGGCGGCGAGGACGGGGCTGCCATAGCAACGGCGCGCCGCCGCGTCTCCATCCGGGCCTCTCACTACGGGCGCGCAGCGCACCCGCGCAGGCGCAGGCGCAGAGCATCCCAAGAACACCTGCCGCTTGGGCGCCCTCCCAGGCGCCTGCGGAGGACCGGTCAGGCTGCGGTTTCCAGGAGACAACCGAGCAAGCCAGGCACCACGCACAACACATTAAATAAATCAATACATTAACATCTAGACCTTTGTTAAGTTAAAAACTACTTGAAAATGTCGGCAGTATTTTCCTTAGAGATTCACTGTCTTCATGCAGCTCACCTGCCCTTGGAAGACAATGACATACTAAGTCAGTCATTCCTATTGTGTAGTAGAAGGTGATAAATGATGAACAAAAACAGCTCAAGCAAGACGGGGTCAGAAGTGTGGGGGTGGGTTATGAAAGTGGGGTGGCAATTTTACATAAAGTAATCGAGTAAGTCATGCTGAGGTGACATTTGAGACTTTTATTAAAATTATATACAGATTTGACATATATACATTACATACATATATTACATATCAGATATCTCTCTTACCTAGATATAATGGAAATATAACTTCCCCCCAAAACTGAGACTTTCTGTAATTTACTATTATGAGCGTGTCACCTTCAAAACTGGAGGGCCTGAGTTTGCCTGTGACCTTTAGCAGCAGGACAACGCCACTTTTAGCCTGTATACATTCCTTAAAACAAACACTCTAATTTTAAAAAAAAATTGCTCACACTATCATTGGTTTTATTTGTTCAGCAAATTTGTTCAGGACCTGTTTCATGTGCTCAGCACTTTTGATGTACACCCAAACCCCAGAAGGCGAAAGTTCCAAGGGATCTCCTGCTGCGAGTCTCTAGCTTACTCAGTACGTGATTCACAATCTCTCATAACCCTGAGCTGGAGAAAGATTTGACAGCAGTAAATTATCATGGAAAAGAAAATGAATCAGAGGGCTGGCCTTTGAGAAAAGCTACAAACAGAATTTACTTGTTTAAATCACTAACAGGAAAACCCTCGTTTATAAGTGGCGTCTCATTGCCTAATAAATGGCTACCCTCTGAAACTGACTACCCACTTACCTTTGAACATAAATGCCCTTCACTAAGTCTCGCTCTTGTCAGTGCAGTGTTCTAGATGTTTCAGTTCCTTGACTTCCAGACATACATACTGAACATGAAAAGCAAAAAAATAAAAAGGAAGCTAAATTGCAAAGGTTTTATTTAAGGTATACACACAGTGTTGATGAGTAGTGATAAGGAGCCTGTCTTCTTCTGGGCTTCGCTAGAGCAAAGAACCACGGATTCATATACGTGAGGAAATGGATTGTCATAAAAATGCTTTTGGGTTAAGTCTCCATAGGCCTCTGTACTCACTTATATCCTTCTCTTGGACCATCTGCCCACGAGATCTGAAGCTGCTTTCAGTAATGTCCTAAACACATAGAGTAGTGGATAAAGACAAGAATGCCAATGTACTAACACTAAGAGTCAGTTTCTATAGTTGAGTTCAAATTTTAAGCAGCCAGTGTAAAAGGAAATAAAGTATATTTTCTCAAGCTCTTATGAGAAAGCAAAAGTCACATGTGTCCCTCAGGAAAAATATGTTGTCCTGGCATTAGTTTTTAAAATAAATTCTTAGGTAGGATTTTGAGTAGGAAGTAAGTGATGAAAGAGACCCGGCTTTCAATAGCATTTTTACAGCAAAGACACAGACAGTTTCCTCGTGTCTGTCCATATTTTCTTAAGAATACGAATGTAGAAAAACTACATTCAAAACCACATACTTTAAAATTGGCTTTGAACTTTTTCACCTTTTTTCTCCTCGCCTATGCCTGGTGAATGCCTCCTGCTTTATAATGCCAATCCAAAAGCAGTGGTGGCTAAATACCTTTCTTCTCTGAGGTTGGCTATTTTGTTAAAGCTCATTACAAAACTTGGATATGCGAGGGTACATTTAGCATTAGCTGATAATGGATTCATCTTATCTTCCGAATCCAAATGCAGAGTGAACACCTCCCAAGAACACAGATCACCACAGTTCATGTCAGCAACCAAAACACACTTAATAATTTAAGTCACACTATACCCCTCTCTAACTTTCCAGCACTATTACAAAAAAATCCAAACACCTTACCTTAACTTCAAGGTTCTGCATAATTGGGCCTCTGCTTATTCCTGTAATCTCACCTCCTATCACTTTCTTGCTAATGCAGGATTCTCAAAGAGCTCTAACCAACCTCCTCCCTGTTCCTTAGGCATTGTCAAGCTCTTTCCCATCTGTGCGAGTGCCTCTATCTGGAATGTTCTTCCCTGCTCAGCAGGGAGCCTGCCTCTCTGCCTGCTTGTGATCTCTGTCAAATAGATAAATAAAACATTCACAATAACAAAAAGGATTTGTTTATTTATTTTAGAGAGACAGCATGGGTGGGGGGTTTCAGGGAGAGAGAGAGAGAAGCAGACTCCCGACTGAGCATGCAGCCAGATGTAGGGCTCCATCTCTATACCCTGAAATCATGACCTCAGTTGGCTGGGCCACCCAGGTGCCCCTAATCTAATGTGCTATTTAAAAAGATTTTATTTATTTATTTGAGAGAGAGAGAGAGTACAAGCTTGGGGGGCTGGGAAGGAGGGGGCAAAGGGAGAGGGAGAAGCAGGCTCTGGTTGTGAAGCTTTGCCTCTTCAGGCTGTGTTTTCTCTTATCTTTTAGCATGACCTGTAAACATTTTTGTGGTTGAAAGGTGGATATGATGTATCATGAGGCAAAGAAGACTTCAGTGTGAGACTTCATATTAAGCCGACTAGGAGACGGGCTGTGTTGAATGTTTTCTGTAGCTGCAGGTGCCAAATGGTTCGGATTCCTCTAGCATTCTTCGCGCGCTCTCGTCTTTGGGCTTCCGTAGAACTCTGTTTCAGAGACTCTGTCTAGCCTCTCCTTCAGTTGTAATTCAGTATTACATGGTTGGTGTGGTGGTAAGGTAAGAAGAGAGTCATCATATAATCTTATGATTAAATCTCGGTCTTTTAGTAGTACTCTGTCCCTGACCTTCACACGTGTTTGTTAACCTTCCCGTTCGTTCGTCACATTTCGGGGAGAGAGCCTAGAAGGAGCTGGAGTTAAGGAAATGCACATCTGTTATATAAGATAAGGCTTGAATAGACATTTCACCAAAAAAGACATACTGATGGTTAGCAGGTGTATGAAAAGTGGCTACATGGGGGAGCCTGGGTGGCTCCCATATAAGATAAGGCTGTTACTGTCTTTTTCCCTGAAGAGTAGGCCTTTGTTTTGGAAAAGGCTGTGGGCGTATTTCGCAGTGGGTACTTTCCCCCTGTCTAGAGAACTTTTCCATCTGCCCACACTGAAACCTTGTATTCATTAAACATGAACTCTCTATTTTCCCGTCTCTCCAGCTGAGGGCAACCCCCATTCTACTTTCTGACACTACGTAGTCTTTTGTATCTGACCCCTCTCACTCAGCATAATGTTTTTTGAAGTTCATTCATTGTATAGTAGCATTAGTATTTTGGTGCTTTCTTGTTCGTTTTTCTTTAGAGTGAGAGAGGGAGGGAGAGAGAGCACGCAAGCCTGGGAGCATGAGCAGGAGGGCAAGAGAGGGAAAGGGAGTCCTCACAGATTCCATGCCCAGCACAGAGCTCTAAGTCGGGCTTGATCTGCGACCCGGAGATCATGACCTGAACTGAAATCAAGAGTCGACACTGAACTGACTGAGCCACCCAGGCACTCCTATGGTCCCTTTTCATCACAGAAGAGTGTTCATTGTATGGGTAATACCAGATTCTGCTTATCCACTTCCCAGTTGATGAACATTTGTGCTGTTTCTACTTTGACTATCATAACATTGCTATGAAAATTTTTGTTCACCTATTTGTGTGGACACCTTTTCATTCTTGGTTAGATTACTAAGTGGAATTGATGGGTTATATGTAATTTTTAAGAAACTATCAATCTGTTTTCCCAAAAGCGGCTGTACTGTAGAATTACAGTTCTACCAGGAACATATGAGAATTCCGGTTCATCCACAACCTTGCCAGTGCTTGGTATTTTCTGCTTTTTAAAATTATAACTTCCTCAAGGGTATATAGTGGTATCTCATTTAGTATTAATTTTTGTTTCCCTAGTGACTAATGATGTAGCCATTTTTTTTTAAAGATTTTATTTGCCAGAGAGAGAGAGAGAGAGAGAGAGCAAGCGATACACACAAGCAGGCAGAGAGGCAGGCAGAGGCAGCGAGGAGGAGGCTCCCTGCCCGAGCAAGGAGCCGATGCGGGACTCGATCCCATGACCCCGGGATCATGACCTGAGCAGAAGGCAGCAGCCTAACCCACTGAGCCACCCAGGCTCCCCCATGTAGCCACCTTTCATACACCTGCTAACCATCAGTATGTCTTCTTTGGTGAAATGTCTATTCAAGTATTTGACCCATTTTTAATTTGGGTTATTGGCTTTATTATTGAGTCATAAGGATACTTTATGTATTCTTTTATCAAGTCTTTTATCAAATACATAATTTGTGAATATTTTTCTCCCAGTCTGGGGTTTATGCAGTCTCCATTCTGGTTCGAGGCTCTTCCTTTGTTTCTCTTCATTAACCCACCCACAAGCTCAGCCTTCAGATGGTTTGTAAATCATCATTACCTCTGACTTAATAGGGAAATTTCCAAGGAAGACTTGAACTCTAGCAACTTCTACTTCTAGAGGCAATCTCCCCTGCCCTCTTTACAGGAGCCCCTTAACAGGCTGACGCAGGCTTTTTCCTGAAGTGTTGATATTCATACGTAGCAGACAATTTTAGCAGCCTATGAAATCTAACCAGTCGTGAGGGGCTGGCATCTTCTAAGAGCTTCACCAGTATATATTTTATTCCTGTAGATCACAGGTTTATCAGTAATAAAGCCAGAGTTTTCTTTAGTCAGTAACTTTGAATACATGCAATCTAAACCGTATCTCCCAAAGATATTTCTTCCATGAGGTCCTACCACCAAAGATATAAACCTCAGAAAAAACTTAGAAACCTCCATTTTATTTAATCAATTCAGTGAGCTTCTATAGGGTATTGTGCTAGGTACTAAGAGACAAACAATGACAAAACATGTTCCTGCTTCAAAGCGATTAAAGTGTATATATACATACAAATGACCTCCACACAGACCCGAGTGTTACGTGGTCATGTAGAAAGAGTAGGGAAGGCTGCTTATAAAAAGTGGCCCCTGAACTAATCTTGGTGAGTAAGTTGAAAATCAGAGACAAAAATGGGGGTGAGAGCATTCTAGGCACAGGGATTGTGCAAATATACAGAAGCTGAGGCCGTTCGAGGATGTCGACAGTGCAGGTGTGTTCGGGAATCCTGTGGGATGGTATAGTGAAGCTGGAAAATCGGACAGGGCAAGGCTGTCAAGAACCTTCGGTACCATCCTTTAGAGGTCTGCTGACCATCTCACTGTTCTCAACATTGCTAGGTCACCTGTGGGAATGGTTCTCATATTTTTGTTATCATCCAACAAACACTACTTTATCAAAAGACTTAAATCTTCCTCTTAATAGTAATTAAACTCACAATTTTCTGCGGATATTAATGAGTTCACAGGTACCATATTTGTCATTTATGATTAGTTTAAAAGGCATTAAATATGCAACATGGTATGGCTGATAGTGAATTTGTAACTATGTGTTTATTTTTAAAGATTATACTTGGGGCCCCTGGGTGGCTCAGTAGGTTGAACCTCTGCCTTTGGCTCAGTCATGATCCCAGGGTCCTGGGATCAAGTTCCGCATCAGGATCCCTGCTCAGCAGGGAGCCGCTTCCCCCTCTCCCTCTGCCTGCCCCTCTGCCTAATTGTGATCTCTTTCTCTTTGCCAAATAAATAAAATCTTTAAAAAAAAAAGATTATTCTTGGGGCGCCTATGAAGAAGGCTTTTTTAGACATTGATAATCTTCTCTTCACATGTTTAGTTCAAGAACGTTTCAGATGTATTACTACTATCCCTCTATTAGATTCACATCCATTAGTTCCATGTTATATTCATGATTTCTTGTAAATCATTGACTTTGTTTTAAAAGGTGGCCTATTTTGAGAATTTGTATCCGCACATTTCTGTTTTTGTGGAGGAAAAAAGGGAACTCCCAGGCTAGTGATTAGTAGGATCCTCCTCTCCTGTGATGCTGGGCAGGGCGGTGACACAGGGCCCAGGCAGCCATCTGATCACCACGGCAAACCACCAACACACTTAGGGTCATTCCGTACCCACACAACCACTCTGTTTCTCACTTTCAGGATGGCATTCAATAAATCATTCATATATCAATAAAATCATTGATACTTATGTGTCAATAAATACAATAAAGGTAGTTGACCTTTTTTATTATAAAACAGGCTTTGTGCTAGGTGACTTTGCCCAACTGCAGGCTAGGGCGCCTGGGTGGCTCAGTGGGTTGGGCCGCTGCCTTCGGCTCAGGTCATGATCTCAGGGTCCTGGGATCGAGTCCCGCATCAGGCTCTCTGCTCAGCGGGGAGCCTGCTTCCTCCTCTCTCTCTCTGCCTGCCTCTCTGCCTACTTGTGATCTGTCTCTGTCAAATAAATAAATAAAATCTTTAAAAAAAAATAAAAAAAGAAGTGTTCTGAGCAAACTAGGTTAAGCAATGATGTTCAGTGGGTTAAATGTATTAAATGAATTTTCAACTTATATTTTCAACTCATGATGGGTTTATTGAGATGTAATTCCATCCTATGTTGAAGAATAGAAATTTGAGAGTGATCAGTGTATGTACATGGCTTATAAAGGCACGGGACTTAGGGCGCCTGGGTGGCTCAGTTGGTTGTTTCTGCCTTAGGCTGAGGTCATGATCCCAGGATCCTGGGGTTCAGTCCTGTGTGTCAGGCTCTCTGTCCATCTCCCCCTTTCCCTCTGCCCCTCTCCAAGCTCATGTTCTCTCTCTTTCTCAAATAAATAAATACATAAAATCCTAAAATAAATAAATAAAGCAAGCAAGCTGTGGGCCTGGGTGAAGACATACAGGGAGGGAATGTAGATGAGGAGGGAAAAGATCAGAGAAGGAAGCCTGGGGGTGGTCCAACATTTAGCTCAGGAAGAAGAGGAAGAACCAGGAAATAAGACCCAGGAGTGACTAGTGACGCTCCTGGTGAGAGAGAATCCGGAGGGAGTTGTGTCCCAGAAAACCAGAGGAAGATCCTGTCCACTGTGTCACGGGCTGTTGACAGGTCAAATACAATGAGCACCAAGAACCACTGTTTTAACAGCAGTTTGATGGAATGGTGGATCCTAAACAAAATGAGGAGAGTAAGGAGAGACGGCAGGCAGGATTTCAAGGAGTTCTTCTCTACAGGAAAGGAAGAAATGAGACAGAGAGACTCAAGCAAAGGAAGATTTACCATGAAGCTAAATAAATTTTAGGGCTTTTCACCTGCACAGGCTCCTTCTGTGGCTCAAGGAGGGGCCCCGATAATGTGTTTATGTGAAAATACGATTTCGTAAAATTTCCAGAAATAGAATATTTTAATGATAAGAACCCAGTGTCTCCCTCCATTCCAACTTCCCCCATCAAGTGTACTCTGCCTTTGGTTGACTGCAGACACTGCTGGAGTTTAACTAAAGGAGAGTTAAGAATACATTTAATTCGGGTTAATATTTTAATTCTGAACAACCAAAAATATTTTTAAGTATAATGAAAATGATAATCACATTGAATTGAGAATTATTTTCCTTTTTCTCTACCACTTAAATCTAAAGACCTTGAGGGAGAGAAAATGATATTACCTGTCCAAGTCTGAAGTACGATGAAAACAGAAGTGCCAAGAATTGTGGCAAACTTCTGGTCACTAAGTTATAAACCAGTGCAGTTATTCTTGGCTATAGTCTAGATGTGTTTATAATTTTCATTTTTTGAAGACTATGTAATCATGTGAAGCAGAATAAATCTGAGAAAGAATGGAGGAGTTAAAAAAATGAAATGCTGTGAGATACTAAGGAACATGACTTGGCCAAATATGCATCCTTTTCGGTGGAGGCTACACTATCCCACAACCAATCCACTTTAAGAAACAGTAAAATAGAGTGAGCAATTATGTCCATTAGAGTTTTTAAGACTTTTCTGAAGTAACTAGACACCCATAATCTTAATACTGATTTGAACCAGTCAGTGGCAAGGCAGTATCTCTGTAAAATATGCCATTGTATGAACGCTACAATTTAACTATGACTTGAGGCACGTTGAACAGTAATAAACATAAAACTTGTTTATTTCCAGAGATCTCTAGTGACTTTTTATAAACTCGGATTTTTATACAACCCTTTTCTAGTATAACATACAGATAATGGTCGTTCGGCCTCTCCTAGAAGAACATGGGGACACAGAATTGGCGCGTTCACAGAAAGCCCACATTTTTGCTTCTTACTCTGCACCAACATTACAGCGAAGAACTCTGTGGCTACAAGCATGAGGCAGAACTGGAACCTTACAGGCGCTGTTCCCAAACTCAATTTTTACTCTCCTTCACTGCCCCTGTTCTCACCTTTTGTTCTCGGCAGGCTATTCCCAGCCCTCATCCTTTTTTAAAAGAGCATAAAATAATTTAAAAGAGCATAAAGTGTACCCCCCCTTTCTCCAGTGGGCATCAGTGAGAAAATGCATTCCTAGAATCACGATGGCCACAACAGAAGCAAGCGACTGACACCTGCACAGCTGATGAATCCCAGTTAAATGACTTTTGAAATTAACCTCCAGTTAATTTTGAACTTAACCTGGCAGTGGTGGGCTGCTTTTCCAAAGTGACACCAGACTTCTCCATCTCTAGGACACATGTTGATTCTCCGTAGCCTTACTCAGTTGTTGCTCTTGGCATCTCTTTCTTCTTTAGGATCCAATAGATGCATTCTTGAAATAGTGTCAAACCCACAGCTCACTTTTTCCATTTTCACCATGTTTTTTTTTCATTGTTGTCATTATAAAACAGCCTTTTTTTTTTTTTTTTTTTTTTTGCTGTAGTCAGACAAAAGCATAACCTCTTTTAGCTGTTTTTTTTTTCACTTTATAATGTTTTTCCTCAGGAAAAAATGAAATCTACATTTCAACACTCTTGGAGTACACTACAGGAAACAGGAGGAATGGGTCTGTCTCCGTTACTCCAAAGAATGAAAGCACCGTCACTCATTTACCCTCTTGAAGTAATGTGAAGGTTCTTTGATTATAATGGTTTTGGAGGCATCATCTCTCTCTTCCATTCCTTAGAATACTTGCCTTTTATAGTCATCATTTTTCTTTTAGACTGTCACTACTTATGCATGTAGATTTAATAATATAGTCTATCTGCTTTTGAATGCATAGGATTGTATTGATATATGCTTGTGTGTCTTAGTTCTTTCACTCAAAATTGCATTCATAAGAGTCATTGAAATTGTTGCTTGTGGCTCTGGTTTATTCATTTTCACTCCTGTATAGCTACATGTCTAGTGCTCAACAGCCATGTGTCTAGCAGTTGCCAAATGGGAAAGTGCAGCTCTGCGGTGTGTACCCGGGAGCGGAATCGCTGGGTCACAGCGCGTGTGGAGCGATGACTTTCGAGGACAGTGCCAAAACATGCCATTCAAAGGGGTTTACCAACTTACCCTCCCACCAGCAATTTCTGAGGCATTTTCTATTGAATTTGAACTTAAGCATTTCCATTTTTAATTTCTAAGATGTATCTTCATGTTTTTTCAAGTCAGTCTTTTCACTTTTGTTACTCTTGTTACTTTTTTGTGATTTCATCTTTTGTAGTTAAAATCTTATGCATATTTTACACTCTGTATCTGATAATTCCAATATCTGAAATCAATAGGACTCTTAATTTTTGTTTCCGCTGACTCTCACTCATGGTTACTTTATGTCTCTGGTGATTTTTTAAATTATGTACTTAATTTGTAATGATTTATTAATTTCCAACCATAATGTTTTATATATTTGATCGGAGAGTGATCTGTCCCCAAGTGTTCTATTAACTGCTTTTGCTCTACTGTGGCTTCTTGGGTCCTCCAGAGGACAAAAATTATCCATATGGCATTACAGTTGACAAGTATTAAGAGTAGTAATTATTCTTGTGCTTTTTGTTGTTGTTGAGGGAGCTCACTGAGAGGACATGACCACTGGTTGAACAGTAAGTTGGACCCTGGCAACTGGAGGTTCCACAGCCCTCCCCTGTCCTTGGAATGTGCATTCTGCTTGCCTTGCCTGCTGTCAGCAGCTGCCCAAGGACACAGCATTGAAATAGGGATGTGGTATAGAGATGATCTGGACAGTAAACAGACTGAACCCAGCTAAGGCCTCTGTGTCAACGTACAAGATCTCGTGGGTGGGGGCAGGGATCTGCTCATCCTCCAGAAGCCCAAGATAAGCCTTGTATGTGAGTTCCCTTCGCTTATTAAACCTGCCACCCCGCAATCTGGAGCGGCCTCTGGAAGGCCAGTTTCACATGACACCTGGGAAGCTCGCGAGGAGCCTGCAAACCACAAACCACTGTGTTGCTGTTTCTCAAATTTCCTACCATAAACACATAATGCTTGTAAAATCATGAAATCATGTTAAAATGACCATGGAACCAAAACATTTGCCAAGCACAAGAAAACTCCATTAGTAAATTTTTATTGTGCATTGTGAGGTGGGATTTCATGTCACTTCTTAGAAGGCTCTTCATGGAGAATTAAGGTGTCCTTTTGTCTGTGATTTCCCATTCCACCCTGTGTATGGTGCAAGGGCTTAACAGGAAATGCTTTTCTCTAGAGATAATTTTTTTTTTTTCCATGAAGGAGGTGCTGCTCCATTTATTTTAGGTCTTTTTTTTTTCCAATTTATTTATTTTCAGAAAAACAGTATTCATTATTTTTTCACCACACCCAGTGCTCCATGCAAGCCGTGCCCTCTATAATACCCACCACCTGGTACCCCAACCTCCCACCCCCCACCCCCCCCACCACTTCAAACCCCTCAGATTACGTCTGGGGACCAGCATTAACTTGGAGACTGGTTGAAAGCACTCCAAAAGAGCAAAGGATCGCGGGGGGAAATTGTGGGGATCGGGGCGGCTAGGGACAGGGGCTTAAGTCCCTGGTCCCAGACAGCCTCCCTGGCGCTGAGGCAGAGAGAGTGCGGTGGAGAAGCCGCCAGCGCGCCCGAGAATGAGTGGGTTCTAGTCCCTGTGAGGGGATGGGAGCCACGAGGTCTGCAGAACGCGCGCTAGCCCTACCACAAAGCTCGAGATACGCGCGCACGTCCCTCAAGCTCCCCTGAGTTACAAAGGCCCGGCCGGCGCTCTTTGACCCGCGCCATTGTTTCATAGAGATAATTTTTCAGTTTTTTAAAATATTTTATTTATTTGACAGAGAGAGCGAGAGAGTGCACAAGTAGGGGGAAGAGAAGAGGGAGAGAGAGCAGCACAGTTCCTGCTGAGCAGGGAGCCGGATGTGGGACTTGATCCCACCACCCGGGGGCCCTGACCTGAGACGAAGGTAGACGCTTGACCCACTGAACCACCCAGGCTCTCCTAGAGATAGTTTTTTAAAACTGCTTCTAGCATAAGCCAGAGGCCTCTACTCATCCGAGACTGCTTTAGCTCCCGCTTCGAGTCCCTGTTTAGGCTGGAGTCTTTTCGGCCCGTACGCACACCCACATCCCTATCTTTTGAAGTGGATACGGAGTTCGGACTCTGGCATGGAATGGCTCATACTTAAGGAGACCAACATGAAAAGAAAAACTCAGGGTGGGCAAGAGAGGATCAGAAGCTGTAGGTGGGAGTTAACTGCAAGACTTGGCGAGGAGAACGGATCTGTAGGCCCACTCGGATCATCCCCCACTGCGGGCCGAGTCCGCAGTCCGTCAGCACAGGGGAGCGCCGCGGCTCGGTGCTCCGGGATTTCCCGCATCCTGCGCGGGAACGCGGGTCCGGCCGGTCCAGCCGAGCGGTCTGGGGTTTGAAGGAAGGGGGAGGGGCCTGAATGCAGAAAACGGGGAAAACGGGCTCTACCACACGGACGAGTGTGCTCAGAGGCTTTAAGCTTTGAAGTCCCAGGGGCGCCCGAGGGGCTCCGAGGTTAAGCGTCTGCCTTACGCTCAGGTCAGGACCCCGGGTCGCCCCATAGGGCCCGGCATCGGGCTCCCTGCTGGGGGGGCTCCCTCTCCCTCTCCCCCTGCTTGTGTTCCCTCTC
Source organism: Neogale vison (assembly GCF_020171115.1). Classification (NCBI taxonomy): domain Eukaryota; kingdom Metazoa; phylum Chordata; class Mammalia; order Carnivora; family Mustelidae; genus Neogale; species Neogale vison. The sequence continues at coordinate 32,748,596 of NC_058100.1, forward strand.
TCGCCGTGTCTCTGTCAAATACATAAAAATCTTTAAAAATAAAAAATAAATTTTAAGTATTAAATAGTTTTTGTTAGCATTTCAGCATCGGGGCAGAACGTGCGTTTTCTTACCCGCGATTCTTCGGGCGTGTGGGATCTTCCTCCGGGAAGCGCTCCCGCCCCTTTCCTTACTTGAAGAGTTGGCGCTTTCAGACGCTTTCCGCCCTCCGGGACGGCGCGGGACGCCCTTCACAGCGGAGACCGTCCCCTCACGCCGGGGCTGGGCGTGGCTTTCACGACGCGTCTCAAGAAAACGGTCAACTGCAGCCCACGGCTCGGCCCCCAAAGCCCCGGTCTCCTCCGCTGGCGCTGGGGCGGTGGGAAGCCGAGCCCGCACAGACGCCCCCCACGCTCGGGCCTGACGCAGAGCGCAGGCGCCGGCGCCGGGAGCGGGCGCGGGGGGCGGGGCCGGGGCGGGGCCGCCGCGGAGAAGCCGCGCGCGCTTCCCGCCGCAGGTCCGCTTGGGATCGAGAGCCTCTGGCTCTAAGGGGAGCCGGGAGGCTGGGCCTCTGGTCTCGCACCCTTGCCTCGCCCTGCACCCACAGCTCGTCCCCGGGGTTCTAGGGCGGCCCCGCACTGCATCCCTCTGGCAGCTGTCGGCGTCCGGCCGGCCTCCTTCCTCCCCCGGCCGGGGTCTGAGTGGGCTCCCTCCCGCGCCGCTGGCCACTGCGGTCTCGCGCCTGCAGACTTGACTGGGGTCCGGGTCGGGGGAGGGAACGAAGCGACCAATGTGCAACGCAGAGTGGGATTCGGAAGCCCAACGCAACTTCACTTTACAGATGCGTGACCTTGGGTGGACATTTACACTTTTTAAGCCACCTTAGAAATATGGACGCACTTTGTTTTTTTTTTAGATTTTATTTATTTAAGAGAGAGAGAGAGAGCGCGCGAGCATGAAAGGGGCGAGGGCAGAGGGAGAAGCCGGCTCCCTGATGAGCAGAGGGCCTGACGTGGGACTTGATCCTGGGACTCCAGGATCATGATCTGAGCCGAAGGCAGTTGCTTAACCAACTGAGCCACCCAGATGCCTACAGACACACATTTTAAAATGTTAACTTAGTAACCTGGGCAGTCCTGTCTCTTCCAAGGCCGTGTCAGAAAGGCCCTCCTCACACCTAACCACTTGAAATGGCCATTGGACTACAGCTTTTAGGTGGTTATTTCCCATAAAATTCATCGTATACTCTGCTGCCAGATTACACCTCTTGAATATAAGATTGTTACCGCACCTCCAATTAATACACATTAGATAATGACTCCAAACTGTCGTTCCAAACTTTGTCACCACCCCTCTCTCTACCATCAGGCCTTACTGATGATTCACATTTGGGCCTCATAACTTTAGGCCTTTTTTCTCCACTACACAGTTTCCCTTTCTAAATTTCTGTTAAAATCCTTCCGATCTTGCAGGGCCAGCTCGAATGCCATCTCCCTCAGAGAGCCGCTTAGATTTCCCCAAAGTCCTTGTTCTCTTTTGACACAAGGCTTTTTAATTCTTAATAGGAGATGGTTAATGGTACCTGACACTCTCTTGTAATACAGTTGGGCATCTACATTATCATCTCTACTTATCACCCAGTTTTAAATTCCTTGAGAGCAGGAAATTACGACTTTTTTCATCTTTGTATCCCCAGAAGCTTTCCAAAATATAAATTAAAAATAAGGGGAGGGGGCACCTGGGTGGCTCAGAGGGTTAAGCCTTTGCCTTCAGCTCAGGTCATGATCTTAGGGTCCTGGGATCAGACCCCAGCACCTGGCTCTCTGCTCAGCAGGGAGCCTGCTCCACCCCCCCCACTTGTGATCTCTGTCAAATAAATAAAATAAAATAAAAAATAAAAATAAGGGGAGAAAGTGTTTAAAAGCCTGCCATTGTTTTCACTTTGATTGAAACATTTTTAAAAAGTTCCCTTGATGAAATTTTGAGATTCATAGCTACAAGTTAATTGTAAATAGAAGGATTAAGGAATTGATTTCTCAGCCCCCTACTCTATCTCCAATGTGACAGGTGCTTTCATACATGTTCTTTCATTCTCCCCCCCCCTTTTTTTTTAAAGATTTTATTCATTTATTTGTCAGGGAGAGAGTTAGCACAGCAGGGGAATGGCCGACAGTAGAAGCAGCAGACTCCCCACTGAGCAGGGAGCCCAATATGGGGCTGGATCCCAGGACACTGGGATCATAACCTGAGCCCAAGGCAGACGCTTAACGACTGAGCCACCCAGGAGCCCCATGTTCTTTCATTTCTTCACAGCAATCCTGTCAGGTTGCTGCTACCCCCACTAACCCATAAGGAAGCTATTTTCCCAGTGACAAGGTAGAGCCTTCAGGGGCAAACCTCGCATTCTGAACCCCCTTCCATCGCATCAGCACTACTTACGGAAAAAGTCATTAGAACTACTACAAGATCCTTTTCCAGAACCAAAGGAGATCATGTTCACAAATGCCTTTTCCAAACTAGAACGTGTTACTACTCAAGGGTAAGGTATTAATTACAAGGAGGATGTCGTAAGTGGAACACACAGGTATCCATCCAATCTCTATCATTTAGAGCACAAAATGCCTTGAATAAACCCTCCGGTGGAACAGAGGTCATCACAGGCCTTTTAATCTTAACCTCTCGGGTGCATGTACTTTTAAAAAAGTAACGGCAGCAGTGCCTGAGTGGTGCAGTCAGTTGATGGTCCGACTCTTGGTTTTGACTCAGGTAATGATCTCAGGGACCTAGGATCAAGCCCAAAGTCACGCTCCTGCTTCTTTGTCTCCCTTTCTGCCCCACCGTCCACTCTCACTTTCTCTCTAAAATAAATAAATAAATGAATCTTTTAAAAAGTAATGACAGGGCACCTGCAAGGCTCAGTCAGTTGGGCGTCTGCCTTCAGCAGTATCCCGGGACTCTGGGTTCAAGCCCCTCATTAGATCTCTGCTAGGCGGGGAGCCTGCTTCTCCCTCTCCCTCTGCCTACAGCCCCCCTTGCTTGTGTTTGTTCTCTCTCTGGCAAATAAATTAAAAAATCTTTTAAAAAAAAAAGTAATGACATTTAGCTATTTGTACTGGCAGGTACTGAATCTGTTACATATCCTTTATGTAATTTAATATTCATATGGCACTAGCATGTGTTTTACAACAAAAGATAAAAATAAGACATGGCCCCTGCTCAGAAAGCTTACAATTTGAAAGGCATTAACATACAGGGGATATAATTTCAGGGACAGAAAATTTTAAAAATGTTTTTAGTTTAAAAAATGAGTCTTCCGTGATAATGAAACAGGTTTTAGAATGCGATATTAAAGGGAAGGTTCTCCTTTGTATATGTAAGAAATAAGAGATTTGGTTTCTGGGACATAATGAACAAGGGATTCTCAGCTGAAGGAAAGAAGATGCTTCCTTTCATAATATTTTGGGCTGGAACAAAGTGGCTATGAAGTTTCAAAAGAAGATGGCACCTTGAGCCCTTGATTTGACTGAGTCTCCTTTATTTGTAAAATTCAGTTAACATTGAAGGGAAGGTGGGTCTTTTTGGTTTCTAAAAAGAAGAATGCTTTAAAGAGAGATAAGAGGTACCAAGATGAAGACCAAGAAAAATAAACAGTGTGGTGTGGTGCTAAAAATTACAGGGAAAACAACAGAAAATAATGGGGAAGAGTCAAAGGCAAAGATCACAAAACAATGGGAAGAATTCACAGGATGATGAGAAGACTAAACAGAAAGGTCAGATGAGGGAAGATGTAGTATGAAATTGACCCTAGGAGAAATTATTAAAAGGTTTAAATATGTAACCCAAAGCACCTACTGAAGCAATAAACAAATTTAAAATAATTGTGATTAAAAGGAAAAATATAATGTAAAATATTTATTCAATAAAAATAATTTTATAATATATACAGAATTGAATAAAAAGTACAACAAATTATTTTCACTTCTTTGCTAAATTGCATACAGTACAACTTGCAAACTGGGCTCAACATTCTGTATATATGGCCACATACCAGGATATGAACTTATTATCATCTTAAATAAGTAAAGGCTCCAGTTGGGTACCACAAACCTTGAATTAAAGTCCAGGGAAACATTGCTTTGGTAACATGAATAATTTGATTGTACCACAGTCGGTTTTATTAAAAAACATTGAATAAAATCCCCAGAACACCACTTTTTTACGTGTTTCTGAATAAACAATTCCCTCTGTAGCAAAACAAAAGACACAATATAAAATCAGAGGCTGTCCTTTTATGACATCACTTCCCCTTCCCTTACTTAGTGTTCTGCTCTTGCCCTTGATCAGAAAGGAAAGTGAATGGAAAATGGCCTATATTTATCTTCTTTCATCTACTTCTAGAGTTCCCACTTATACTAAATGACTATATCAACTTTGGAATCTTGATACTATTATTCACACTGCTTACCTGTGTTATTCTAAATAAGTTAACGAAGGTTATTTTTCAAGATAAGGCAACAAAGTCGGCTATAAAAAGGCTTTCAAGTCTCACATACACTAGCAGCCCCTTGGTTTACTAGCTACAGAATTCAATGCGTACATAATAACATTTTTCCGAGTACCTTGGAAATGAAATCACTAGCAATTTTTTATTTTCAGATATTCCAAGATGATCCACCCTTAGAAACAAAGGCAGATTTAATGTACAAAATGCAGGAATCAAGTCTATCCTAGTTTCTGTCCCACTGAAATAATTAAAAAGAGGCTCAGTGTGTGAAAAGGCCTTACAATAATCCAACACATCTAACTCCCGATGACATCTTTATCTTGGGTAAGAAGGACAAATAATATAAAAGCTATAAACAGGGATGAAGATATTTTAAAAAGGACTTTTCATTTTATTTTAGAAATAAAAGGGAATGTGAATACAAAATGGGCTACTTGTATCTTTAGCCCATACTAACTTTTCATCACTGAATTAAAAGTCCTTCATACCAAAGACCAAAATACAGGCAAATATACCATAAGTTTTCTGATTAGGTCTCTTCATTTCAATGACTAGCAGGCCTCAAAACTTGCCTTATTTTCTAACTAAATGAGCTTCTCCGGGAAGCATACAAGTAACGCAGAAGTGTATTTCTAAAGACAACCTACACAAACACAAAATTGTCAAGATGGAAACAGAACATTCATACAGTGAATTTGTTTAAATAAAATTAGAAATGACACACATTCCTAATACGACAGAACACCAAACCAGAGCAAATGTTGCCAGTGGTTAAGAACAACTTTCATCTGTAGAAACACGAATGTACATGAGTAACAGAAATAAGAATTAAGCTGAACAGAGGCAGGTGCTGTTGGAACCTATTTCTATTCTGACCTGTAATATCCCATGGTCCCGGGGAAGCCCACCAGGCCACGCCTCTGGCCAATCAGATAGAGAGAAGTAACTTGACCTACCGAACACCAAACTCAGTTGCTATCCCAAGTACAAACACCATGTGGTTGCTTGAATGCTCTTATTACTTGGTTTTCAAAATCAAGTTCACTTCTGAATCAGAAGAAAGTAATCCTTATATTAGCTTTCATAAATAATCCATGAGATAAACTTCACCTCTGGCTCCTCTAAACAGTATTGTTACTCTAGGAACACAAGGTCTAGTCAGTTAGCTGCTTTGAAGCCTTAAAAAGCACATTCATAAATATACATCTACATATTAAAACATTAAATACATCTAGGCACAGTTGCTGTGCAGATTTTTTGCTATATGAAGCAGCTTAGCAGCAGTGTATTATGATGTGGTTACTTGAGAACTCAATTCTGCATCTTTCTTTCTGTACTTCTTCAGAATATTAACGGCACCATTAGCCAGGAAAACCACAGCGATGAGTGCAAAATACCCAGCGTAGATCAGGAACTAAAGGAGATGGGGAAAGAAGTCATGGAGAGAATTATCAAGTAGAAGATGAGAAGTTTTATTTTATATATGTGAACATAGCCTGTAATTAAAAGTATATTCAGTTTCTCCATAAGCCTTCACAAAACCCTGTGTGCTCACACAACCTGCCAGGCTCTGACAAAAAAAAAAACAAAAAAACAAACAAAAAAAAACCGAGACAGCAGAGCATGGTAAGACTGAAGCTCTGCCGGCCTCAGTGTGGCTCCTGACTCCATGCCTTCCTAGCCGTGTGACCCTGACTGAAATACTTCATCTCTGAGCCCTGACTTCACTTACAACATGGAATTCACAATATTCCCTATTTTACAGGGTTGCTGGGAAGGGATGAGATCATGCATGTGTTTATTCGTACACACCGCTAAGGCTGAATAGAAAACACAGCTGTTTTCTATTTGTGTTGCTGTAGTTGTCACAAAGGAATCACGGTCTCTACCCTCAAGCTGGTAAGTAAAAAGCGACTAGCAGGCCAAATTCTGAAGACGAAGAACTTCTGTTCTTCCCCAGAGGAGGGCAGTAGAAAGTCAGCTGGATTCCGTTAGGGGATCACTTTCCACTTTTCATATGGATCTTCTCCAGGCTAACATTTTAATGTGACTGTAGAGTTTATCAACAGCTTCATCATCATCATCATCATCATCATCATCATCATCTTGAAAGAACTTATGAAACAACCATCTGCTGGCTCGTGAGCGCAATACGGGTGCCGCTCTAAGACTTCGAGCCAGGTTCTTTAAAATTTGGATACATTTTCCTATAGGAAACCTGTTGATTAATTACGGCAGTTAAGAGTTCAGCACAACCTACACAATTCGAGATTCCATCCACTATTTCTATCGCAGGATGACAAGCACTTAGTTCCTCTCCTACCCTCCATTCCAAATCGAAACACCAAACCCTTGAGAGGTCTTCTCAAGGTTTTCACTGCCGGTGGTAATTGGGAAACACAGAGGAAGTGGTGAGCTCCCCCTCTGCTCCCCCCGCCCACCTTTCTGAGGCAGCATGATCCAGGGAGGGACGATCAAGCTTTAGAGTTAGAAGCTGGTTTAAATCCCAGCTTTGCCACACTATTATCGACCACGAGACCTTAAGCAACACTTTATGTTACATAACCTCTCAGGGACTCATTCTCTTGATGCCCAAGCCTGACAACAACCCTGCATAACTCTAAAGGACCACGTGGCCCATGAAAGCCCTCAGTGCACATCAGCTACTATGATGATCATTTCTGTTCGAGCTCTTGGGGAAAAACAGTTAATGACTGCTAACGCGGTGGGCTTTTGTAGAGTAAGAACACTAGTACCTCAGTATGGAAGGAGTCATCCAGGCTGGGATGGCTGGGATGGGGGCGGGGGAGGCACTTTTTGATTCAACTGCCCCCTTTGCCAGAGTACAGAGCAAGGCCCACCTACAACTCACAAGACACGAAGGCATATGCGACAATACGCTTCCTGAATGAATGCAAGGACCCACAGTCTCTGGGCGTGTGTGCAGATGTCTCCTTGATGGGTCGCTCGTGAAGAATCTTCATGCTATTCATCAATGGCAAGTCACTACCTTGGTATTTGGGTGAGTGGTACTTCGGATAAAGGAGGAAGGAGACATAAAGAACTGTGAGATGAAGCAGGGCATCTCAAACACCAGAGGCAGTGTTCCATGCACAGAATTAAAAACGGAGGGACATACTGGATGAGGAAGCGGAAAAGCTTGGCCTGGAAGGAACCAGCATTACTTCTTGGCTCTACCAGGCTGTTAAGTTACACTCAGAAATGTTCTAGGTCCTCATCAAAAATATGATGGTCCCAACATCCTTGAGGGAGAAAAGAACTAAGGATGGGGGTTGACTGAAGGCAGGAGGGAACACTTCCACTTCTCCTATCTGTCTCTACCGTTTGAATTTGCTTCATCCAGCTCCACATTGTCACCCTGATCCAGTGACAACACCTTGAGTGTCGAAACAGAAATCTTACCTGAGTGGTAATGTCTAAGCCAAGGCCGCTGGAATCCACCACAATGAGAGTGAGCAGTGTCTGCAGGGCCAGAGCAATGAAGGTGTTCACACCAAACACAAGGGCATAGCGCTCCATGCTGAGGTTAGCAGCAATCTGAAAGCTTAAAAAACCAACCCACAAAAGCAGAATGAATAGGTAAGAATCACTTCCAAGGTAGTTAGAATGTTTACTTCAATTATAAAGCGGAGCCCCTTCTTTCTATTGTCCTTTCCCTCCCCAACCAGGTGAAAAGCCCGTTGCTGCTAATTGGTGTAAACCTCATGCAAACATCAGAACAGAGCAGGAATATACGAACAAGGAAATCAACGAGCCTCACCTAAGTGCTTCTTCAGGAGAAAAACATGCAATACAATGCTTCCTTCTGTTTGCTGCTTTTAACTAGAAATTTTCATTTGTTTGTAAAGAAACCAAAAGAGTTTATACTGGCACAAGTTTTCCAAATGCTTCTTTGACTCCAAATACATACGTTGCTATGGTGATGAGTAACATGTAGATGATTCTGAAGATGACATAGGACGCGTAGCAAACCCAGATGTTGTGCACCGTATCCATGACATACACGGAAGCAGCAATCAGCAGGGAAAACAGAGACAGCGCCATCTCCCCCCACGTTGACCAGGATATTTTGATGTAACCCACCGCAAACACAGCAACGGCACCTACAAAACCAAACAGAAAACCCACCTATTTATTTTGCTAAACAAATGCTCTTTTAATGAATTCAAAATTCAGCTTAGATTATTAAATCTTAAAATCTTGCAACTAATATGGGAGCTGAAGGGACACCTGGGTGACTCCATGGGTTAAAGCCTCTGTCTTTGGCTCAGGTCATGATCTCAGGGTCCTGGGATCCAGCCCCACATCGCGCTCTCTGCTCAGCAGGGAGCCTGCTTCCCCCTCTCTCTGCCTGCCTCTCTGCCTACTTGTGATCGCTGTCAGATAAATAACTAAATAAATCTTTTTAATAAACAAATAAATAAATAGGGGAGCTCAAGATTAGAGAGGGCCTTGAAAGTGAGGCAGAGAATTTTGGACTCGATGGAATAAACACCATGGAGCCACTGAGAGACAAGGAGAGACTGAATGAGAGTGTGTACAGAAAAAGACAGAAATACGGAAATCATGGGATGTCTTCTAAACACCTTAAGAAGTCAGTCAACATGGGTGCCTGTGTGGCTCAGTTGATTAAGCATCTGCCTCTGGCTCAGGTCATGGTCCCGGGGTCCTGGGACCAAGTCCCACATTGGGCTCTCTGCTCAGTGGGGAGCCTGCTTTCTCCCTCTGTCTCTCATGAATAAATAAATAAAATCTTTTAAAAAATAAAATAAAACGGAAATGTAATACCCATTTATTAAAAAAAAACAAAAACAAAAACAAACAAACAAAAAACAACTGCCTTCAGCTCAGGTCATGATCCTGGTGTCCCAGGTGGGAGCCCCACATCAGGCTTCCTGCTCAGCGGGGAGCCTGCTTCTTCCTCTGACCTTTCCCCTCTCATTCTCTCTCTCAAATTAATTAATTAATTAGTTAATTAATTGTTCTTAAAAAGGAAGTAAGTAAAAAAATTAGAAAGGGGCGATAGAATATAATGGTCAAGGACACAGGCTCTGAGTTCAAATCCTAACTTTACTACTTACCACCTATCTGATCTTGGGCAACCTGTTTCCCTAACTATAAAATAGGGATAAGGGCACCTGGGTGGCTCAGTGGGTTAAAGCCTCTGCCTTCGGCTCAGGTCATGATCCCAGGGTCCTGGGATCGAGTCCCACATCGGGCTCTCTGCTCGGCAGGGAGCCTGCTTCCTCCTCTCTCTCTCTGCTTGCCTCTCTGTCTACCTGTGATCTCTGTCAAATAAATAAATAAATATCTTAAAAATAAAAAAATAAAAAATAATAAAATAGGGATAATGACCGCACCTATCTCGGGCACTGTGTGAGGACCTAAGTCCTGTCCTGTCTTAGGACACAAGTCCTAAGAACAGCATTTATTGCATATTAACACTTAACATTAGTTATTGTCATAAACTTCTACATATTATTTCAAAGTTTCACATCAAGTAGCAAAAGCATCTAATAAATACAGAGATAATGGAAACCTGAAGAAGAAATTTTTGAAAATCATTCCATTAGGCTTCCCTGAAGGACATAAAGAACCGAAGTGTGTTAATCATGCTGACCCATGACTTGAACACTGCTAAATTTCTTCGTAAATTACAAAATTAAAACTCAAAATAAAGAAATCATTCCTTGGGGCGCCTGAGTGGCTCAGTCGGTTAAGCATCTGCCTTCAGCTCTGGTCATGATCCCAGGGTTCTAGGATCAAGACCACATCGGGTTTCCTGCTCAGAGGGGAGACTGCTTCTTCCTATCCCTCCTGCTCCCGCTGCTCGTGCACTGTGTCAAATAAATAAATTTTTTTAAAAAAAGAAAGAAAAAAGAAAAGAGATCATTCGTTGGGGTCACTTTAAATTTAGGAGGGGAGAGGAAATCTGATTATGGCTGACCTCATCACCTGAGGGGGAACTACCCACCCGCCCTCCTTACCCAGGAGGGTGGACGCGGCCTCCACGCCCCCATTGTAGATAGCAGCACTTCGAGAGGGCATCACTTGCTCCCACAGGCCCTGTGTGTAGTTCACCACTTGGAAATAGCCACAGGTGGAGAGGGCCCACCACACAGACCAGCAGAGCAGCGGACGAGAGGAGTAACACATCAGGAAGTCATTCCACAGGACCTTCAGCACGAGGAGACGGTCCGGCTGGGGCTCCTACATAGGAAAAGGGGAAGAAAGCTCAAACACTAGGAAGGCAACCACAGGAAACAACTGTTATGCACTTCCTTTTCTATTTGACAGACATTTTTCTTTTTCCTGGTGAAAACCAACTGGTTGGTTATTTTTGTGCATACAAATAGTATAGAGGTGAACCTCATTTTATTGTGCTTCCCTTTTCCGCACTTTGCAAATATGTTTTTAACTTCTGGAAGGTTTATGGCAACCCTCTCGAGCAAGTCTATCAGAGCCAGGTTTCCCATGGTATTTGTTACTTTGGGTCTTTGTGTCACATTTTGGTTATTCTCACAGTATTTCTAACTTTTTCATTATTGTTTTTTTTATGGTGGTCTGTATCAGTGACCTTTGATGTTACTACTGTCCTTGTTTTAGGCTGCCATGAACTGTACCCATTGAAGACAGCCAACTTCATCAATAAATGTTGTATGTGTTCTGACTGCCCCACTGACCTGCGATTTTCCCTCCATTTCCCTCTCCTCAGGTGTCCCATTCCCTGAGGCACAGGAACATGGAGATTAGGTCAATTAATAACCCTACAACCACCTCTAACAGCAACTTCTGGAATTTTTTTTTTAATTTCCTTTGTTTAAAATGTTCTTCATTATTTTTCTATTCAAATCTTATCTGCCTCCCAAAGTCTACCTCAAATATCAGGTCTTTCAGCAAAGGAGCACCTCCAGATGTAAACAGAACCTCTGAGTAGGTATAGCTGGGTGTTTGGAAGGCCAAGTTACAAAACCACTCATTTCTCAGCCCTGTTGTGCACAGAGGGAGATCAGTCTGTAGCCAAAACAACAGCTAGGATGGAAATTTCCAAGTCTAAGTTTGCTTCTTTTATTAAATGTTTTTGAAGGACACAATCCCAATCCTAACTCTTGCTATGAACAACAAACACTTTCATGATGAAAAGGAGCCTATCATTATCTCCTTAGCTGTTGATATTCTGTTATCCAAAACACAGTAAAAACATACAGAGTGAGCCTTAACTGATGGGAACAAATAATGTACATTTGTTTTTAGGAAAACAAAACAAAACAAAATATGGATCAAGGAAGCATAAGTGCTGTTGAGGCAGGTTTACAATTGGGCAACAGTGAAGTTCTAGCCAAACATAAAAAGCTTCTAGGACTCTCTCTCCTGCTCTGGCCTGTTGTGCACTTATTCTGCTCCAAGAGTCATTCTTGCCTTAGCCTGGTAGCTTATTGAGCTCTCATTCCTAAACCAGAAAGTAGGGCATTAACAACCTGTTAAGAGTTGACCTGTCTTTGGCTGCTGTTTCAGGGAAGATGACACTTCTCTCAAGTTCAAGGGCACTGAGCTGTAACAGGGAAGGGTGCAACCACGTAGGGCTACACACTCCCTCCCTCCCATCCCAGCTCAGATACATCCACTGGCTGGGATCTGACTGGAGATATCCAGAGGGAATGGTACGTGACCATAAGGAGAGAAGAAGGGTCGAAAGGAGACTATGCCCTTCACAGAAGACTCTCTACCATTCTGGCTTTGTGCTTGGGGCCAGCCTGGATGGAAAGGGGGACTACTGTCCCAACACAAACTACCCACCATTTCAATTTCATTTCCTTAGATTCTGAAAGCAAAATATTTTGATATGAGAAGACAAGGAAGATAAGGATCACATACCATGGAGCAAAAAAATCCATAGAGTTCGAAAACTACATGCAGACTATAATTTCATGTATTATAAAATGTATACCTACAAATACATACTTATGTATATATGAAAAGAGATGCTTATTAAGGTCACTCAACTATTAATAGTGATAATCTACTATTGTTGGTAGCAGATCAGATGATTCAGACTTCTTTTTATGTAGTTTTCTTTTACTGTTTAATTAAAAAATGAAGTGTGAATCTTTATAAAATCAGACTTTTTCCTACTAAGATGATATATTAACTATATATTGTATCCACAGTGACTCATGAAATTAAGTAAATAAAGGTTATTTTCTCCCTAAAATGTGAGGATAATCTCAGTGGAATGAGAACCAAGTAATGTTCCACAGCTATGTATGCCTACTTACACCAGCCCTAAATCGAGTTTCAGATGCCACTTAAAGAAAGGTTCTGATGTGGTCTTAAAAGAAAAACAAAAAAAAACCTTGAGAAATTCTTTCTCTCCACCAAGGAATAGGGGTCTTTAGTATAGTGGGTTTTTGTTTTGTTTTTTTTTTTAAAGATTTTATGTATTTATTTGACAGAGAGAAATCACAAGTAGATGGAGAGGCAGGCAGATAGAGGGAAGCAGGCTCCCTGCTGAGCAGAGAGCCCGATGCGGGACTCGATCCCAGGACCCTGAGATCATCACCTGAGCCGAAGGCAGCGGCTTAACCCACTGAGCCACCCAGGCGCCCCTGTATAGTGGTTTTTGAAGTTAGCTGGATCTGGGTTTGAATTTTGAGCGTGCTACTTTCTTTGTGCCTTTGGGTAAGTTATCTGATGTCAGCTTTCGTTCCCTCAACTGTACAAGGGGGGCATCGATTCCCACATCACAGAGTTTTTGTAAGGATTAAATGAGCTAATGAATCTTCTCACATCACAGAGTTTTCGTAAGGATTAAATGAGCTAATGAATCTAAGATTTCTACCACAGTATCCAGTACCCAGGTCAAAACAAATGGGAGCTGAGGCGATAATGACGGTAAGGAAAAAACAACAGGAGTACACCTGCCTACATGCAGATGGAAAAAATTTCTAAATCTTGGGCTTTTTACTATAAAATGGAAATGCATATTTTCTTCAACAGGCTTTTGAAAGAACTCAGTAGGTGTTACTTGGTATGCAGCAAGTGCTCAACAAATGCTGGTTTCCTTTGTACTCTATCATGGCTCACTGAGACAATCAACAAATATTTACAAGCACCCACACTGCATGTTTGGCGAGGGTCTAGATTCTGGCAATACAGCAGAGAAGTCCCTGCCCTCGTTAGCTGACATTTTGGTTAGGGGAGACCAGCGATAAGCACACGGGAGAGAGCTTACAGCAGGAAGGATACTACGAAGAAAGGGTGGCAAGGGACTGTGGTCGAGAAAAGGAAGGCTGGTCAGAGTGTTGAAAGGCTTTCTGAAAAGCTCAGGCCTGAGCGGATACCTGAGTAACACAAGGGAACCAGCCATGAAAATCAGAATGAAGGGCAGTCCTGACTGAAACCTCTGGACTGAAGTTCTAAAGTGGGAATAAGCTTGATGTGTTTCAGCGAGTTTCACGTGAGACAGGCCAGATTACAGGGGGATTCCCAGGCCACATTATGAGTTTTGGATTTTCTTCTACACACAACAGGAAAATATATGGAGGCGGGGGTAGGATAAGTAGGGTTTATTGCCTAAACAGTGAAGATTTAAGTCAAGGGCTGATGACTGCAATTAAACCACTTCTATGACACTATGTGCTCCTAATTACAGAGAGCATTGGACAGGAAAGGAAAAGGCATTTGTGTGATGCCTGGGAAACTGAAGAAAAATGTACTTTCAGATCAATCAGCTCATCAAACTCAGCATTCCAGAGCTCAGGAAAGTTCAGGGATCATCTGGTTTCACAGTCTACAGTTAAGAGTAGCCTCAGTTAAAGAATTAGTGGTAGAATTAGGACCAGGTTCCGGAGACACCTTTCCTAAGGTTCAGAAAACCAGGGGGAACCAATTCGAACTGAAAGGTTATCTGTAGCCCCACAACAACTATCTACAGTGAAGGCACAAGGCTATTCTTGATTACTCAGGTATAATGATAAAGACAATAGAAATGGAACCATAGGGCACCTGGGTGGCTCAGTGGGTTAAGCCTCTCCCTTCCACTCAGGTTATGATCTCAGAGCCCTGGGATCGAGCCCCACTCGGGCTCTCTGCTCAGCAGGGGAGCCTGCTTTTCCCTCTGCCTCTCTGCCTACTTGTAACCTCTCTGTCAAATAAATAAGTAAAATCTTTAAAAAGAAAAAAAAAGAAATGGAACCATATACTGATTACCTACTACAGATACTCATTTGAGAGCCTTACTTTGCCTTTCAATTTAATACACGAAATAACTCTGTGAGGCAGACAGAAGAAGGAGTAAAGAAATAAAGTCTCAAAGAATTAAGTAACTTGCCCAAGATCACCCTGCTGGTTAAGTACTACAACCTCAGTTTGACCATCTTCAAAATCCACTATGATGTGCTGCTAGAAATTATATAAAGTACAAAGTGGAAACATTAATGCTTCATAGAGCTCAACACACACATACACAAAAGAATGCTTACTCATCATAAAGGGTATCAGTCTACAAATAAAAGTATGGGTGTATTAACAGGTATCCTCCCAGTAATCATGTGTCAGGCCCTGTGCTAAAGAAGGGGCTTAATTTACATCATTTCTAACGGATGAGCAATTTAAAGTAAATCAGGTCTGACACTAGGCCAAGCACAGAAGGAATCCCGTTTCCTATTTAGGAAAGAGAATCCCTGGCTGTGCTGGAGTGTCCACAGCAAGAGGCCCGTTCTGAAAAGAACTCACAGACACTGGAGGGTAACTGGTGGATGGGGCTGTCACTTTGGCTTCCACTTCATTTTCCCTTTCCATCAAGCCAAGATCAAACCACCCACGCACCTACCCACTCTTCTTTACCATATTTACAATTATGATTTACACAGTTCTGCTGTGGGCTCTATCAACTTAAAATGGCACTGCGGTTCCTAGCATCTGTATTCTGACTTCTTCAAGCCTGTCAAGAGAAACAGCACTATTTTCGCCCTGTACAGCTGCCAAGCAGCCCCAACAGCCTGTTCCGTGCCAGCAGCACAGCCCGGATACGAAGGAACTGACTCGCAACTAACTTTTACCACACTGTACCCGACAGGATGGTTCTGACCCCATCGTGAAAGCCCTTACAGCATAAAATACAGATCAAAGTGGATCTCATACATTCTCTTTAATGATGTTACAGGGTCTATCAGTGCGATTCCACACACGTCACTCATCTCTGTTCCCAACCCCTATCTCTAAAATGAGAGGGTTGATGACATCTAAAGTCCCTTGTAACTTTCAGATACTCTGACCGAGCAATGGCCTGTGGTCAGAATCACTTTCAACTCTAAGTTTCAGATTCTTCAGCATATCAAGTACTGACATTTTGCATGTGCATAAACAACAAATGTCAAGTTGGTCGACAGTTTTTTAGATGTGGTTTATAACTCATTAAAATGCAATAAAATCAATGTAGTGGGCAGTGATCTGCATTGTATAAAAAAACCAAAATGAATGAAACAAATAAGACACTATATATTCATTACATTTAAATTAAAAAACTAAAAATAAAACTGAAGTTATTATCAAATAAATGAATTGAATGGAATGTATCAATAAAGTATTGCGCAGTAAAACCTTTGCTTCAGTTTAATAGAAAAAACAGTTTAATAGAAAAAACCTATCGGCAGAATTTGTTTCTATGTAAGATGTGTTTCTTACTCATGCTCAAAATGGTTTAAAACTTCCTGGTCTATACAAATCTTCAGAAGTATGGCCAATGTTAATATTGAAGATATAGAAGTATTATGCAAATGTGTATACATATTAATTTTACCTACAGCCATTTTATTCTTTTTTTCTACTCCGTAAGATCAGGTGATTTTAACTCTTTCCCCCTCCATCAACTCTTGCTGGCTAACAAACAATGAAGGAATCGGCACTGCATTCTTACTTTATCCAGGTATGACTGACGCTACCTGCAGGTGCCCGAGGAATAAAAGTGAGTTTCATGACCAGAGTCCCCGAGGCTCAAGCTCTTTCGTAGGATAACCTAAGCTGCAACTAGTAACGGTAAGTGAAGAACAGGGGTAGGCATCAGAGAGTAATTAGACGCCACACGGAAACAATTTGAGTTAACTTCGGGTGGGGAGCCGAAAACCACCCATGTAGGTGCTCTACTCTCATTCAACGACAAGGCTTATGGACCCACACAGTAAGAAGGTTAACAGGTTATTTCCAAACACGTCCCATGAAAGCTAAGACTAATTCAGTATCACTGGAATGAACCTTGTCCCTCACAGGGTATAACCTGTTGGAAAGATAAGAAGCTTTTATAAAGAAGGGTTAATGAATGGGGGAAGCAATTAGTATTGCTGGCTAGCCAGAACGTATGGATGGATTATTCTGATAATCTAATAAACCTAAGAGACAACTTCACAGTCACGTTTTTAAATGTATTCCATCATCATCTTAAATTTTCCTCTTATGATTGTCTTCCTCTGCGCTGTTCATTACTAACCCCCTCTGGGAAAGTGTGACTTGAAAATACAGATACTACTTCCAGCACTGAAGAGAAAGTTAAGCTCCCAACCTTAAATACTTTGGGTTTCAATTCAGAACTGGAAGTGGATATTCATCATTTATTGGAATCATTTCATCTATTCATTTAGCAAAATTTTCTGAGTGCTTTCTTTATAGACCAAGTACTGGGGATAGCGGTGAAGAAGACACAGCTGCTGCTGTGGCCTCTTAAGAGACCTCTGACACAAGCAATGTCACGCTGTGCAGTCTGACTTTAGAGGTCACTCACTCCAGGATAAAACACATTCGTCATCCCTAATATAAATCAACCTTATCTTTAATCAGTGGATGAATGAACCACTGGACCAATTCAGGATAAAAACCTGAATCCAGATGAATATGAAGTCTAGCAAGAGGAGGTTTCCTGTCTGTTCTGTCACCACTGCTCCACCAACCACAAGACATTTAAGGCTAAACTTACCAGCTCCTCCATATTTAGGGGGATTTTTGACTCAATGTCCTCCCACCCAGGAAGGTGGTTAGAAGCTGAGGTGTTGGTTACAATGCTGCCATTTTGTGTCTTAATACCATTCATCCTCTGGCAAGTGGAAGGAACATGGTGAAAGAAAAGGCTCTTCTGTGGCATAGGCAGAAACCAGGCCACAGCAAAAGCCACAGAAACACAGGTAAGAGAGATGACATTCAGACTGAACAGGGACCAGCCTGCCACGGAGACGAGGATTTGCCCCAGGACAGAGCCCACAGTAAAGCCCACCAAGGTGGCACTCCGACAGTAACTTGTGACTTTCTGGTACATGTTCAGGTCTACTACACTGTAGATATAAGAGTAATAGGCAATTTCAGTGGCTGTGGCAATGCCATAGAAGAATTCCAAGAACTGAATGGCCAGCAGTCCCTGGGCATAGAGCAGCATGAACCATGTAACAATAAGGCTGAATCCCTGCAGCAAAACAACAGGCTTATAACGGAGGTAGTCTGTGGCGAGGAACACTGGAAACAGCAGCACCAGGTAAGAGTAAGTCCATATTGGATAAATTTCATTGAAGACCTGAGAGAAAAAGGAAATTTAAAAACCTGTTAGTGGTATCAATGGACCTGGAATATTCATCACAATGTATTCTTATAAAACAAACTACCCATACCTCTAATAAATCATCTTTTTTTTAAAGATTTTATTTACTTATTTGACCGAGATCACAAGTAGGCAGAGAGGCAGGCAGAGAGAGAGGGAAGCAGGCTCCCCGCTGAGCAGAGAGCCCGATGCGGGGCTGGATCCCAGGACCCTGAGATCATGACCTGAGCTGAAGGCAGAGGCTTAACCCACTGAGCCACCCAGGCGCCCCATCTAATAAATCATCTTTATCAACCAAAGAAACCTCAACAACAATTCTGATAACTGTCTGGCATATAATTCCCCATTTTCACCCCATCATCTTTCTCTTAAAGTCCTCCCCCTTCATCAAGGCCTGGTTCGAAGCCATCCTGGTCTGAGCCAACTTTGCTGGAGCAGACAGTGTTCACGGCGCAGTCCTTGGAGCTCCCGATACCGCTTCGTGTGTGCCCATCCCCCCAGTTCCCACCCAGCACTGCTTCCTACCCACGGCTGCACATCTCCCATGGAGCTTTAAAAAATGTGCATGCCTTGCCAACAACGTCCCAGGAGATTTTTGTCTGAGCCAGAGCTGAGGACCACGGCCTTAGCGGGCAGACTCCTGAGGTCTGACTCGCCGGCCAACGCTGACCCGCAGCCCCAGCAACCAGCGCGCTGCGTGGACTGTACTTGGCTCAGTAACTGTTTTGGAAACAGGTAAGTGTTTGGGAATGGTCATCAATTCTTCTTCTAGCCCCAGAATAGGGAGCCTTGAAGCTACTGTTTGATTAGTTTTCTCGGATTTTAAGTTTCCTTGCTTTGAGGGAATAGGTAAAGAGGATAGTTCTGTCCTAGTCTTGACCGAACAATTCTCTGTGGATGATAGGATTATAGGCAACTTGGATGTCCTTCTTTCTGGCTTGTCTATAATATGAAAAGGACAGAAGTTTTGTTTTCTCTTTAATGGAATTTTAAAAATTGGAATAAAGTAGAAATAATCTCTAAAATCTCTGAAAAATCTCTAATTTTTTCTAGAATAAAAAATCTCTAAAATAATCTCTAAAATCTTCCACCATACAGACTCCCCTGGGATTTCACCCCCATCATTCGCTGTGTGATTATCCACAAGTTTTTTGTTTAGTTCCCTTTAGCCTCCCTCTCCACTACCAGTTTAAGAGGCATAAACCCTACATCACAGGGCTGCTTGTTGCAAGGATTAAAGGACAGGATAGATACATGCAAATCACTCACTTCCTCTACTTAGAGGTCAAGATTGAGAACTGAAGCTGAAACAGACCCTCTGGGACAATATGAATGAAGTAATTCAGTTGACCTGCCTTCCCCATTCTTCCAGGATCCATCACTGTAGGAGACCCTCCCCTCTTTTACTCCTACCCGTGTCTAGCAAGGTCCTGGGGATGTATGTAAGTTGGCTTTTTAAAAATCTAGATCACTGGCCCAGATCTTTAAGTGCTTGCTGAAAGGAAGCGTGGGTAACAGGCTAACTACTTTGCCAAGGAGCAATCTAACTCTAGACTCTGACAATCTAAGGCCAAGGGCAACTTTCTTTTTTTAACTCTCATGTAGGCTTTCTCACCTTTACATTTGGGTGAAATTTACACTTACATTTCACCCAAATGTAAAACGGGCTAGTCAGGGTCAGGGTTTAGAGGAACAATCCGGTAAACAGTTATTGTAAAATCTTTGCCAGTACAGAACATAACTACAAAAGTAGAACATAATCTGAAATATAGCCCAGACTTGGTTTCTGTTTTTGACTGGCCAGATATCAAAAATAATTTGTCTAACAGTCTCACATTCACGAGTTTTAGCCCAATTTGTATTTGTATAAATCATTTAGCAATCTCTACTGTATCAGGAAATTTCTTGCTCCTGAATATGGGTATGAAAAGAATAATCAAGAACCATAGAAATTATTGTTATTTAAAAGTGTGTAAATTTTAGCAACTGAGATCAGGCACCACCACGACCTAGGACACCTCAACAGAAAACCAAAGGGGACAGGGTACCTTTGAGATAGAAGCAGTGACTTCACAGAGGTGCGCATTAACAAGTCCTCACTCTTTCTTTTTGCCTCTGGTTTTACAGATAGTCTCCTCTAGTTTTCTTAAGTGTGAAACTGCCTCCTCTGACTCCACTCGTTTCTTCACCTTCACATTTTCCCCAACCTGTTTTTCCCAACACTACACTCCAAACCATTAGCCATCAAGCCTTTGCTTCAGAAAGAATCTCCGTCACTTCCTTCAGTACCCCATGTTCTCTTGTTCCCAACGCTCCCTTCAGGACTTTGACTTCTTCACTCCTGCAGTATTGTCTGTACGTACGCATGTTCTATACCTTTTGATAACAGCTGTCCCCGAATGATTAACAGCTAGGTTTTCATTATAAAAAACTCATCCTTTAAATTATCTTCACGTGCTTATATTTATGAGACTCATTCTACTCCTAACAGAAAACCACAATTAAGGTAACAAAGATGAGGAACAGGAACCTGGCCAGACCTGCAATGCGTGGAATAAAATTAAAGGAATAAAATTAAAGGTGGGTGGGGGTGGTGGGGAAAAGATGAGTTCTCTTTGACTCATTCGAAATAAAAAAAAACCTGACTTTTCTTTTATGAGAGAGAGGTCACCCCAAGATGAATGTCCCTCTCACGATGTTATCATTATAATAGCAAAGGTCTATTGACTTACCACCCACTATGCGAATCGCCTTACCTACCTCACTGCATTTAACCCAAACAACAACCTTAAGAGGTTTTACCAACGCTTACCAACGGAGGAAACTTGGCCTTACAAAAGTGTTAAGCAAGTTTTCCCAAGTTCTCACAGCTAGCACTGGCAGAGGGAGGATCGAAACCTTGATACTCTGATTCTACACAAGAAAATGCCTCATTTCTTCAATCAGAAAACTCTTGTTGATCATCTGCTATGTTCCGGGGCTACTGCTAGTGCCCGCAGCAGCGTTTTCAACCCGTCTGAAAGTGCCTTTATAGGGCATTCCTGAAGAGATCAAGACCATACTCCGGAGCTTAGCCACTGGATCTCCAAAAGAAGATCCATTCTTTTTCAAATGCCACCACGGACAAACTGTTACACCAAAGTATGTTTCTCCAGCAGATACTTTTAATCCTAAAGGGAAACCTCCCTCCCACAAGACAAAATATGCAGATTTATTAACAAATTACAGACTTATTGTCCATATTCTGGACAATACCCACTTATCTCAGGTAAAATCTGCCATGTGAGCAAAGGTAACTGATTTTATCGACAAGGTGCCTTTTACCATTCTTTGGATCAGAGCTTGTTTGTGCTTTTTTCTGAGATACCAAAGTCAAGAGAAAACAGATGTTCATTTCAAGCTCTAATTAGGATTTAGACTTTATTTTAGAATCCAGTTTCAATTAAACAACTAGTTAATAAGCTCTTATTTGCACAACACTTTAAGCTGTGTGGATTACAAAAAATAAAATAAAGTCTTAGTTCTTCAGGAGTTCTGAACCTAATGAGCAATATATATTCATTCGTTATTGATAAGGAAGATAGGAAATACAGGGTTACTTCTTTGAGGTGCCCCTGAAGGAGAACAAAGTTAGGGGCTAACAGAAAGATATCAACAGATAGGTATGAGAAGCTTATTCCAAGCAAGAAATCACAACTTTGAGTACAGACTGGTAGGTGAGAGACTGTGGATATGCTGGATTTATGACGAGAAGATTGATGTGGATGGCAGATGGGCATGTAGAGGAAGAAGGCAAGGAGAAGAAAGATGTAATGGGAAATAAGGCTGTTAAGGAGATTAAGAGCCAAATTCTGTAGGACTCTGAATATCAGACAGAATAGGTAGAAAATTGTTTGTTTTTTTTAAATCGAAGAAAGGTAGTGAATGTCTGTCAAATCACAAGCTAAAAAAGATGAAAGAATAAAAAACTGTTGGAGATATAAAGCTCTATTTTATTAAATGTTTGGCTTCATCTGTCAGAACACATTCCATTTTTAATGTGTTTAAATCTTAGAAAGTACGTGTGTGGGGGTAGTGGGGGGTGGCTCAGTCTGCTAAGCGTCTGCCTCTGCTCAGGTCATAATCCCAGGGGTCCTGGGATCCAGACCCACACTAGGCTCCCTGCTCAGTGGGGAACCTGCTTCTCCCTCTGCCCACCAACCCCCACATATGCCCTCCCTCTCTCAAACAAGTAAATAAAATCTTAAAAAAACAAACAGAAACCCTTAAAAATGGTACCTGGAACAGGTAATCATTTTTTCCTGAAATCTAAGAAAAAAATCCTTTGAGGGTGCAAAGATAGAGGAAATTCCATCCTCCTTTTTCTTCTTCTGCCTTTAGACTCGGTTAACAATAGCTCCATTTATGATGATCTACGCAGGCCCTTCTAAAGTCTTACAAGTAAATACGCACTTGACACAAACAGCACTGACCATGACCTGACATTCACTTTGCCTGAAAATCATTTTATTAACTGTCCACTGGTGAAAGCAAGCATTAGGCCAGGAAGGAGAACAAGCTGTTCTACTTATTTCTGTTTTTAGATATTTTAGAAACCCAGAGTTCCCAAGAAGGTGGACAGAGCCATACTGTGTCTCAACACCAGGTCCAAGGTCCAAGGTCCTCCTAGACAAACGACCTCCTCTCTAGACCACTGGATTTCTTTTCTTTTCTTTCTTTCTTTCTTTCTTTTTTTTTTTTTTAAGATTTTACTTATTTATTTGACACAGAGAGAGATCACAAGTTGGCAGAGAGGCAGGCAGAGAGAGAGGAGTAAACAGGCTCCTCACTGAGCAGAGAGCCTGATGCCGGGCTTGATCCCAGAACCCTGGGATCATGACCTGAGCTGAAGGCAGAGGCTTTAACCCGCTGAGCCACCCAGGTGCCCCCTGGATTTCTTTTCAAACTCTGCCCCCATCCTCCTCCGCTTGCAGTAACAGAAATCGTGCTATGTGTTCGTTACATAATCTGCCAGTATTTACTGGGTCTAGCACCCTTGTGCTACTCCAGTGCCACTGAAGATGAACGAAGCTAGAAAGCTCTCTGATTGGACAGGGCACATGATATGACAACTCCCCGGCTCAGGGCGTGTGACAAAACAGATCGGCTTTCAAGCAGCCACAGCAGGAGCTCGTTTCCCCCCAAGCGCCCCTCTCTCCGGCCAGGTGCCCGCCCCGCGCCGGTCACATGGCCGTTCCCATCAGCAGCTCAAGCACCACTGCTGCTTCGGTGGCTGCACCGCAGGAGCAAGTGCCTGCCTCGGAGTCACTCTCTCGAATCCTCTGCGGTAACTTTCTTGTAAAATCGCCCGCCTCCGGGGGTAAAATGCAACCCGCGTTAAAACCGCGGGAATGAGGACCTGCGGCGGTGTCCGTGGGGGGTTCTTCGGACGGAGAAGACCTTGAACTGGGTGAAAAGCAATGCCACCTGCTGGAGTCGGACAACGCAGACCAAGCGGAGTCGCCAGTCTAGGAGCGCGCGGTGACCTTCCACTCCCCGAGTGTCCTTGAAAGCGGACGTGGGCAAAGCGACAAGCGGGACTGGGAGTCACTGCCTCGTGCTCCGACCCGCTTGCAGGGGCAGTGCGCGGCTGCCCCGCGGGGCGAGGACTGACACAGGAAGGAGACTGAGTTTATGGGGGGGGGGGGGCGCTCACGCGGTGGTAGGCACAGGGGTCAGCAAGTCCGTGAACCAGGCCGCACCCCTTCAGTAATCCAAGCAAGTTAAGGGGTGCGTGTGTTCGTTGTTCTGTTCGGTCCGTAATTTGAGGACCTCCGGCCCGCGGAGTAAACAAAGCACGGGATGGGGGGAAGACGCAGCCGCGCGGGGACACGATTCTTGCAAAAACCGCGGGTTCGGGGGCGCCTGGGCGGCTCAGGGACGGGGCGTCTGCCCTCGGCTCAGCTCAGGGTCCCAGGGTCCCGGGATCGAGCCCCGCATCGGGCTCCCTGCTCGGCGGGAAGCCTGCTTCTCCCTGCGCCTCTGCCCTGCTTGTGCTCCCTGTCCCGCTGTCTCTCTCCGACAAATAAATAAGTAAAAGCCTAAAATTTTTTGAAGCAAGGGTTCCTCAGCCCCCGGCTGCCTGCTCTCGGTCAGGAACCAGACACTAACTCCCGAGCCCCAAGGACAACGCGCCGCGCCCCCTCCCGCCGCCCGCGGGAACTGCAGGCCCGCCCGAGCGCCCGCGCCGCGGCCTCCACACGCCGCCTCAAGCCCACGCGCCGGGCCCCGCCGCGCCCCGGCCCCGCGCGCCGCACACGCCGCCAGGTCGGGCCGCCGGCGGGAAAGCGCACCGAGCCGCCGCGGCTGCGGGAAGGCAGCGCCGCTCTGCAGAAAGCGCCCGGCGCTCCTCCTCCCGCGGGCCCTGTCCCCGCCGGCCGCCCGCGCCTACCTCCCGCTCCGTCAGGTTCTTGTCGGGCCCCAGCAGGTAGGGCGTCAGGAAGGGCTCGGACGGCCGGAGGCTGGCGAAGAAGCCGTAGGCGCACAGCAGCGCGGTGGGCAGGAACCAGCCCCCACGGGGCACGCGGGCCGAGCGCAGGAGCGCGGTGGCCGCCGCCGCCCGCCGGGACCCCGGGCCGGGCACATCCATTCGCCGTGCGGAGGCCGCGGACCCGGCCCGGCGCCCGTGCGCGCCCGCTCGTCCTCCGCCCGCCGCAGGGAGGCTCTAGCGCTGCCGCGGCGCGGAACGCTGCAGTCGCGAGCGGCGCCCTTCGCGGCGGAGCCAGGTCGCGCTCCGCCAGACGCCGCCTCCCCGGGCTGCCCTCCCGTCCCCCTCGCCGCCGCCGCCGCCTCCCATGCTACCTCCCGAGCGCGAGCGCGAGGCCCGCCCCCCGCCGCCTCCGCCCCCCGGGCGCGCAGCCAATCGCAGCGGACTCCTAGAATCTGGCTTCTCTCCCATTGGTCGCGGACTCTGAAATGCGAGGCGCGGGCTGAGCGCCGGTCGGCTGACGTGCGTCGACCTGCGGGGCTCGGCGTGAAGCTGTGGAGGACGCGGGCTGGGCGGCCGCGCTGCCCGGGGCCGTGCGCATCCGTCTGGCGGAGGCCGGGGCCGTGCGCATCAGTCAGGCGGAGGGCCGGGGCGCAAGCTGGCGGGCGACTCACCGTTCCTCCTTCACGACCTGCCGCCGCCCTCCCCCGCCCGAAGAGAAGGCGCCGTTCCCCACGCGCGCTCTCCCCTCTCAGTCAGCGTCCCTCCGGGGACTGTCCGCAGCCCGCACGCGAGGCCGGCCGGGCGGGCCTCGCCGAGCTGGAGCCGGGGGCGCGGGAACGCCGGAGCCTTCGGCCGGCAGCCGTCGCGTTTTCGGTCGCGTTCATCCGCGGGGCCGGGCCTGAGCTCCGGGGGCTTCCCCGAGCCCGCGGCGGGAGGGGCGCGCGCAGCCGGGCCCGGGGCTTGAGCTCGCGGTGAGCCTCCCGCGGCCGGTGACGGGGGCGCGGGCCGGAGCCGGAGCCTGCGGTGGGCCGCGAGGTGGGAGCGCCGAGTCACCGCGGCCATCGGGCGCAGCGGCGTCTTTCCTGAGAGCGAGGTGGCAGGGGCTCCGCGTGGCGAGCGCGGACTCCCGGCTCCCAGAGCCTCCCGTGCCCGACGAGCGCCGCTCCGGCCAGTCACCGACTCCGGCGGTCACTGCGCTGCGCCGCGGAAGGCGGGTTTCCCCTGTGGTGTTGGCAAAGTCGCCGGCTCGCTCTTTCTTTTCAAAAAAGATTGTATTTATTTATTCGACAGAGAGATCACAAGTAAGAAGAGAGGGAGAAGCAGGCTCCCTGCTGAGCAGAGAGCCCGACTCGGGGCTCGATCCCCGGTCCCCGCGATCACGACCTGAGCGGAAGGTGGAGGCTCAACCCACGGAGCACCACCCTCCCCCCGCCCCCCGCGGCCCGAAGTCGCAGGTTCTGTCGAAGCTCCCAGAGCCCGTGTTTGAACTCGGTTTTGCTTTGTGACGACACGTCTGGCTCCGTTTTCCTCCTAGGGTGGCAAGTGACATTTCTGGCGGGCACAGCCCCCGCCGCAGGAATGACTCTGCGGGGTGCGTCCACCTGCTAGTAAGGGAGAGGTTTGTTTCCGAGGCTGCTCAAGTGAGGGCACCAGCATGTGGGCTGATGGATCGGAAGAAATGCAGTCGTTGGCGCTTACACCTGCCCGTGGGCCTCAGCGTGTGATCCAGAAACCCGAGGGCTCCTTGGGACCTTTTTGGGTTCCAGGAGGTCAAACTACTTTCGTAGCAGTATAAGGCTTTATTTCCTTTACTGAAAAATAGGCCTGCCTTCCTTTTCCACTCTAGAGGCTACCTGATGATGACGTCATCACTCTAAAGGCTAAAAAACTGGGGGCTTGTATGTTTTCCTGTTTAATAACATTTCCAGATTTAATTTCTGATATGGTAACGATCAATAGGAATAAGCCACAAAAACAAAAACTCTTTAGGATCCTAAGTAACAGGAATCTTGAGACCAAAAAGTGAGAACGTCTCATCTACATAATATAATTATCTAGTTCCTAAACTGTAGCCACAGTGTGTACCCGTCATCATGACTTCGGAGGGAAGACTGGACGTCCTCTGGGCAATTGCTTTGCACATTCAGTGCTGTAGCAGAAGGGAAGAAGGAAAGAGAAAGAAACAGGAGAGGCCTCAGGAGGAGAAGTCTGCCTGTTGGGAACAGCTCTCTGGCCCTTTCCTGAGGCTTAAAGACCTGGACTGTGTTAATCTGTAAATCACTGGGTCTGGAAAATTTCCCTGGTATTAATCACTCACACTTTAAATCCTCTTTGTAATGTTGGGCATTCATGAATAATAATTGTTCCTGAATTCGGCAGAAAATGTTTTTATTATTTTTCTGTAAGAGGTTATGCTAGGCAGAATTCTAAGAATGACCTCCAGTGACCCCTGCCCTTCTGTAATCCCCTCCCCTTTGAGTGTGGGGTGGAACTTGTGAATCGGATGACATTATAAGGCCACATGAGATTATTCAGGTGGACCCAGTCTCATCATGAGAGCCCTTTAAAAGCAGAGAATTGGGACGCCTGGGTGGCGCAGTTGGTTAAACGACTGCCTCTGGCTCAGGGCGTGATCCTGGAGTCCCGGGATCGAGTCCCACATCAGGCTCCCAGCTCCATGGGGAGTCTGCTTCTCCCTCTGACCTTCTCCTCGCTCATGCTCTCTCTCACTGTCTCTCTCTCTCAAATAAATAAAATAAAAAATCTTAAAAAAATAAAAATAAAAGCAGAGAATTTTCTCCAGATGGTAGCAGAAGAGAAAGTCAGATATTTGAAGACAGGAAGATTTGCTGTGCTGCTGCTGGAGGGGGCTATGTACCAAGCACGTGGGCTCCCCACAGCCATGGAGTCTGACTCTTCGTGGACAGCCTGCAAGCTGGTGATTTCAGTCCTTCAAACACAGTAACTGAATACTCCTAACAACCTAAAAGGGCTTGGAAATGGATTGTTCTTCAGAGCCTCCAACCTGTCCCACACTTTAATTTTTGCAGGTGAAACTCTCAAGCAGGGAACATACCCAAGCCCACCCAGGCTTCTGATGTATTGAACCATGAGCTAAATTGTTGTAATTTAAAAAACAATAAATAAAAATTTTTAAAAAATTGTAATGTTTTAAGCTGCTTAATGTGTGGTAATTTGTTATGCAGCAATAGGAAAGTAATACAGAGGCAAATAGAATGTATTTTTTAATTGGGGTAATAGTCACATAGTATAAGATTATCCATTACCAGGGCGCCTGGGTGGCTCAGTGGTTTGGGCCGCTGCCTTCGGCTCGGGTCATGATCTCAGGGTCCTGGGATCAAGTCCTCATCGGGCTCTCTGCTCAGCGGGGAGCCTGCTTCCTCCTCTCTCTCTCTCTCTGCCTACCTCTCTGCCTGCTTGTGATCTCTCTCTGTCAAATAAATAATAAATAAAAAATTTAAAAAAAAAAAAGAAAAAGATTATCCATTACCATTGTGTGGACAACTCAGTGGCATTAGTACATTCACGTTGTTGCGTAACCTGCACCACCACCCAGTTGGAAGACATTTCACCTCTCCAGAAGGAAACTTGTAGCCTATTGCTCTCTCTTCTTCCCTTACCCCTGCCCCTGGCAAACACACTGTGCTCTCTGTTTCTATGGACTTAACCTATCCTGGGTGTTTCACACAAAGGGAATCATGCAGTTCGCAACCTTTGTTTCTAGTTTCTTTAATTTAGCATAATAATTTTAATGTTATCAACATTGTAGGATTTATCAGTACTTCATTTCTTTTTACTGAAACATATCCCATCTTATGTGTATAACACATTTTGTTTATTCAATCGATGGACATTTGGGGTTGTTTCTACTTTTTGGCTATTGTGAGTAGTACAGCTATGAACATGAGTGTGCAAGTGTTTGTTTGAATACTGGTTTTCAATTATTTTGGGTACCTAGGAGTAGAATTGCGATCACTTTATAACTCTGTTTAACTATTTGAAACTGCTGAACTGTTTTCCACCGAGACTGTGCCCATGAACATTCCCAATGACAATGTACGAGGGTGACAGTTTCTCCATGTCCTTGCCAACATTTTTTTCCTTTTTTTTAAAAATACCTATCATAAGGGATGTGACGTGGTATCCCACTGTAATCTTCATTTGCATTTCCTTAATGACTGAGGGTGTTGAGCACATTTTCATATAATTCTTAGCTAAATATATATATATATATGTATATATATCTTTTGTAGAGAAATATCCCTTCAAGTCTTTTACCCACTTTTGATTGAATTGTTTCTCTTTTTTTTTTTTTTTGAGTCATAAGAATTCATTTTATAATCTGGATATTAGACCCTTGTCAGAGAGATGACATGCAAATATTTTTCCCTATTCTGTAGATGTAAATAAACTATTGAAGGGCAGTTTTACTTTTCTCTATTAATATAAAAAATCATATGGGGATGTGGGTTTTACAAAAAGAATTATATTACGTAGTTTTGAATCTTGCTTTCCTCAGGAATAATTTGTAGAAAACGCTCTATTGTGATAAGATGAAACTCTAATTCTTTCTAATATCCCATTGTGTGGGTGCACTGTAATTTATTTATGGCCGTTGACTCTGTTTTTAGGTTTTTGTTCACTGCCCACAATGGTGCAGTTAACATCCTTGGACAATATATGTCTATGTATCGTTTGCTTCGTTTTTATGAAATTTATTTCCAGGAGTGGGTTAGCTGGGTCAAAGAGTATATGCATTTTATTTTAATTGGCATTGTTCAGTTGTTTTCCAGAAACTAGCAACATGAGAGTATTGGTTTTGCCCTGCATCTTGCTGACAATAGGTGTAATCAAGTTGTTGGGGTTTTTTTGTTTTGTTTTGCTAATCTGATAAATGGAAAAAATCAGTGGTTCTCAACTGTAATGATTGTGTCTGCTCCAGGAGGCATTTGGCAAAGTCTGGAGATATTTCTGATTGTCATAATTGTTAGTTATGGCTGGGGGGAGGTGCTACTAGTTTCCAGTTGGCAGAGCCAGGGATTCTGCTAAACATCCTACTGTCCTCAAGGCAGCCCCACAAGGAAGAGTTATCCAGCTCAAAAGGCCAACAGTGCCACGGGTGAGAAACCCTAGTATAAAGAACTACCTCCTTTTATCTTCAATTTGGAAGTCTTTAGGGGTGAGTTTGAACATCTTTCCATATGTTTGTAAGCTGTTTGATTTACTTTTCTGTATATTACCTATCTTTGTCCTTTGCTCATTTTTATTTTGGTTGTTTATCCCTATCTTATCAACTGATAAGAGCCTTTTATATTTTAGAAACCCTTTGTCTCCTCATTGAAAATATTATTTTTTAAATATACTTTTTACTGACTCTTTTTTGCCAAATAGTTAAATCTTATTGAAGAACATAAAGCAAAGTTTGAAAAAATGGTCACACTATGCCTTAGATAGGAAACATCATAAAAATATTCTGTTCCCCAAAGTGAATTTTAATATGGTTCCAACTGGAATACAAACACTATCCAATTAAGGTTCCAAAATTATCTGAAAGTTTATATGGAATACTAAATGTACAAGAATGGCCAATAAAATTTAGCAAAGAAGGACTAGCAAGGTATACTTATGTCACCAGATATCGGAACATACTGTAAAGGTGCTGAAATTAAAATAAAAAGTTTGGTAATGTTATTGGAATAGCCAACTATGTAAGTGAAATAGAAAATCCAGAAATAGGGCTCACTATCTATGAACAGTAAATAAATGACAACTATTTTATTCAATTAAGTGGAAAAAAGGATGGATAATTTAATAAATGTAACTGGCAAAACTGTTGATCCATGTGAAGGAAATTAAATTTGGAAAAGTCTTATGGCATATATAAAAACAAATTGTAGATTTAGAAGTGACTTAAATTTAAGTAATACTAATATTCCAAAAACAATCTCGGAGACATGTATACTCTAGGAAAGTATCAGTACTTAGTACTTGATGGTACTTTTAGTACTTCAAAAGACTTAAAGGAAACCCTTTAAGAATGGAAACAAACTAATATAAATTAAAATAGAAGTAGTATAAAGTGAAGGATTAAATGATCATATTTATTTACTTGGTCTATCTTATTGAGGAGACTGAGAGCTGACGTCTTGTCTTAATCTCTTGTTTTCCTGGCACAGTACCTGGCAAGTTGAAGGAGCTTAATGACTCTTGGTGAATGAATGGCCTTCTACAGATCACTGATTCTAATCCCTTAAATGACCCATTGCCAAACCTCAAGGACAGCTGTCCCAGCAAGCAGTGACCTACACAGCATGAGGGAGTCCAACATTTTTTTCACCTATGGTATAAGTGCAGTTAGGAAAGGAGCACTGATTCTTACCCCTTGTGTGACACAGAATTTTAGAGCAAAGGTAAGAATTAAGATCAGCTTGTCTATTGCACCACTTTCCAGAAGAAGACTGTGTTATATAGACTTTAAGGGACATGTGGTATGATATGATGAAATTGGAAACATGCCTGTTGGCCCAGTGTAAGCTTTGTTTTACAGGAAAAATAAAGATGGAATTCAGTAAAACGTAATTATAATCATACAGCATTAATTTTGAAAATAATATTGAAGCTGAGGCCAAGAAATGTAAAT
This sequence comes from Neogale vison, assembly GCF_020171115.1. NCBI lineage: Eukaryota > Metazoa > Chordata > Mammalia > Carnivora > Mustelidae > Neogale > Neogale vison. Next base: position 32,779,809 of record NC_058100.1, read on the forward strand.
CAACTTACCAAGATCACCAAGAGAGTTAGAAGCAGACTCAAAACAGTCTTTGGTTGTAGACTCGCAGTCCAATACTAATCCTCCATACCATGCAGACTTTTATGCTTTCTTGTAGTTATATTTTCTTTTTAGTTTTCAATATAATGTACCACAAAGCAGTTATCCTGGCAAGCAGAGTATTGAAATGACTTTCAAATATATTTACTTATATTTTTACTTCATTCTCAGAAATATGGTAGGTACAAATAGATGGGTATAAAGAGACAATTTTCTCAGTTTTTGGATGGAGACTGGGGGTTGGGAAATCTCAGTTTATCAAGGTCACATTTGTTCCCTCAACAAGAGGGAGTTTATCGAGTTTATCGAGAGTTTATTGAGAGTTTATCGAGAGCCTGTTGTCCAAGACATTGTACTTGGTGTCGTCGAGAAACAATGACTAGACAGTCCCCAACTTTGGGGTGCTCATCTGATGAACTGGTGGTGAATCAGTCATTCAAATCCTACACAGGACTTGAACACTGCGCCCCTGAATGGCTCCCAAACAGGCGACCACTGTCACACAACAGAAGCAAGTAAATGACTGTGCTGTGCTCTCCAGTAAAAGGCCAAGTCAGTTCACAAGGAATTCTCCTGTTTGTTTGTTTGTTTTTTTTAAGATTTTATTTATTTATTTGACAGAGATCACAAGTAGGCAGAGAAGCAGGCAGAGAGAGAGGGGAAAGCAGGCTCCCCGCTGAGCAGAGAGCCCCCCCCCCATATGGGGCTCGATCCCAAGACCCTGGGACCATGACCCTGAGGCAAAGGCAGAGGCTTAACCCACTGGGCCACCCAGGTGCCCCTCTCCTCCCTGTTTCTTAAATACTTGGTCCAGAATTTTGTATGGATTCATCAAGGCCTCACCCCACCGCTGAACTGAGTCATGGAGCAGCCCATCTAAAGGGCCTGGTCAACCTGTGTGGGCTGGGAATGCGGTTCCAGACAGATGAGGCATGGCCACACCAACAGGGCCCTTTGGGAAAGTGTCCCGGAGGTGGTTCGGGATACACTTTGTGGAAGCCGTCCTCCCTCCTGCCTCTGTCAGCCTTCTGGGTCCTTCTGTCTAAGCTGGGATGGCACCATCCCTCACCACTCTTAAAACATCCCATCCTGTGTGAAAAGGCAGCACACCCTACCACAACAAACATATTGTTAACCTTATTTCACATATCAACGAACCATTACCTTAATCCTCCAACTTGCATTTCTTTGATTATTAGGGTTGTTGTTTCGTTTGCCTCTAGTCTCTTCCTCCATACCACAGTCTGGGGAATTTTTCTAACATCGAATATTACCCTTGTCCTTCCTTCTGGTTGTTCAAGAATTTGGGGTGCTTCTTGAATAAAGCTGGAACTTGTTCTTTCTGACTTTGTCTAACCCCCCCCCAGTTACACCATCCACTACTCACCTGTACACTGACCATGTTTAGCTACAAGCTATTCACCCATTCTTGAAGATGCTGTTCAGAAGCCTCATCTCCCCCACCATAACCACCTTTGTCAGTTCTCTGAGCTACCACACTAGAATGAGAATGCACATGGCCCAGGGTTTAGGGTGTGCCCTTGGGAAGGTCCTGGGAGGTTCTGGAGTTTGCCAGAAGCGCCCTGGGACCTGACAGTCACTTGGGAAGTCCTTTCTGTGACTCAGCTATTGAACCTCCTCAAGTCTCACAGAATGAATTCCATCTGAGGCCAGAACAGACGAGATTAGTCAGCCAAGCCACATGATGAGATCATTTTTCTCCATACACAGATCTTCCTTTACATAAGAGAGAATTATGTCCCAATAAACCCACCGTAAGTTGAAAATATTTAATACACCTAAGCTACCAGACATCATGGCTTAGCCTAGCCTATGGTAAGCACGCTCAGAACACTTACATTAGCCTACGGTTGGGCAAAATCATCTAATACAAAGCCTGTTTGATAATAAGGTGTCAAGTATCTCATGTAATTTGTTGAATACTGCACTGAAACTGAGGAAGAGAATGGTTGTATGTGTACAGAATGGTTATGTGTCAACTGTTTTCCCTCAGGATCATGGGGCTGACTGGCAGCTGTGCCTCACTTCCTCTGCTCAGCGTCCCAAGAGAGGATCACCCCACATATGGCTCCTGGGGAGAAGACCCAAATTCAAACTGCAAATGTGTGTCACTTTTACACCATCATGAAGTCAAAAAGTCCTAAGTCCAACCATCATAAATTGGGGACTGTCCATCCTTTATATTCTTTAAAGAATGCATATAACTTTTTAGAAAACTGTCCTGTTCTAGGAACACGTGTAACATTTTACGGCAACCTCCAAAAACAGCATTCACAGTCACAGGCGAATGAGTCATTCGTTAGGAAATCCTGAGTGCACGGAGTTAGGGCATGTTGATTCCTCTCATCTAATACTCATCTGTGGCGGCATAACTGACACAAGGAACAGATCGAGGGCTTTAAGATGTTCTCACGGCCACAGAGTCAGGCTCTATTAAAATGTTTCTGGTGTGTCACTCCTCCCCTCCTTCTCAACAACGCATAAGCACATGCAAATGCTTAATCACACACTCCTTCCCTCTCCTCCCATTCAGTCATGTGCTCTCCATGGGATTTCGTGAGGTGTTTTCAAACGCCCTCCGAGATGGAAGGTTCCAAGCATTTGATGTGGAGTCCACCCAGATAGAAGAGATTATTGAGGAAATGCTCTTCTCTGCTCTTTATCTGAACACTAACCCAACCTCCCGTACCGGCTTTCATAGTCCAAACTCCCGTAGATGTTCAACTTCCCTCTCCTCCCGGTTTCGAGGGTGAGGGTTCTCGGCTGGAATTCGTCCCAGCAGAGAAGGTACTCTCGGTTGTGGGTGAGGTACTCGAGTATTGGGGGACGTGAGTACGGAAGGTCCATTTACTCATGCCGAGTCCTGCCCCATGCTGCCTGGTAAACGACTTCTGTTTTGTACACATAACCTCTTCCCACCAACTGTGGGCTTTCTGTGGTCATTCTTTTTCTGTTCCCTCTGCCTATTCCACCATTTCGAGCGTGGCTGTGGTTCAGTAAAAGTCTGCAGGTGGACACTTCCCCATCTCACGAGTTCCACTTCCAGCCTTCATTAACCCTTTTCCACTGCTTACTCACAAGTACTGGGACTCCACACTTAGCTGTGTTCTATGCTCACAGCCCAGTTCTTCCATTTGTTTCTGGTTGCCCTGACTTTATCCAGCGTAAGTTCACAGCACCGATGGCAGTAGACAAGAGGCAAGGCCTGGTCCGTCCTGGAGCACGGTGGGGGGGGGCATCCCCACACCATGCACAAAAGATGGGAGGGGGTCCCAGGGGAGATCTGTGGCCCCAGCAGAAGTCTGCATACCAGGGAGGAGGTGGTGAGCGCCTGAGCGGGCCTAGCCCAGACCCACAAGGGGAGGGACTAATCCTGGACTGAGGTTGGTGGAGGCCGCAAAGTGTCTGCTCCACAGGGGCCGAGTGGCCCAGCCCGGACGCAGGGCACTGGCCCACGGGGCAGGCTGGGAACAGATACTCTGGAGGTAGAGCTCTGCCATTCCCCCTTTTCCCTTCTGAGCTTCAGGACGGCGAACTCGGTGATTTCCTGAGGATGAATCTGTGACTTGTTGCGGGTGGCCTCAAGGTTCAGCGCTAAAAAAGTAGTGCTGTCTGGGAGGCAAGGGCACCGTTGTCACATGTGTGCCCCAAAGCGGTGGGCTGCTAGGTTTTGGTGGCTCTGGAGCAGAACTCCAAAACATCACAGGGAGAAAATAAGTGGGAGCCCAGCACTTTTCTCATGCTTTTTTTTTTTTTTAAAGATTTAATTTATTTGACACAGAGAGAGCACAAGTAGGCAGAGAAGCAGGCAGAGAGAGAGTGGGGGTGGGGAGGGAGACGTAGGCTCCCCGCTGAGCAAGGATTTCCCCTAACGTGGAGATCATGACCTGAGCCGAAGACAAACCCTTAATGACTGAGCCACCCGGGTGCCCTATAGAACCACACGTCTTAAATGGATGATTTGGGGGGATAAAAATTGTATCTCAGCAAAATTAAAATGAAACACAAACAAACCAACCCTGCATCTCTTCTGCCCTTTTCTCCTCTACTCATACATACATTCTCATCTCTGACAAAATAAACAAAAGCTAAATTCAGAAAGGCAATCTGCATTTGCTGGCCACACAAGCATTTAAAGAGCGCCAGCTGTGTGCGGCATCTCTCCCAGGTACTTGGAAGCTGAGTCACTGTGGTACTTAGCTAATGGCAGATCTTTCTTTGAGATCAGTTTTGTGCCTGGCACTGTGCAAAGCATTTCATCCTCTCAGCTACCCTAAGATTTTACGATCTCCATTTTACATGAGAAAACTGAGCCTTAGAAGGGGTTGGTAACTGGCTCAGGCTCGCCCCAGGGGGTACAGTGGGGACTGGACGCCAGACCCCAGTGTGTGCAACGTACCTCACCACCAAGCCCTTCGTACATTAAACTGAGTGAGGAGGTTTCAGGTTGGGCAGAGCAGAGAGGTCAGAAATCTGAAAGTTCGCTGCTCCCAAGTTTCATGCGTTCCTCCATCCCCTGAGAGCTCCCTGTCCTGATTGCTGGGCCCAGCTACATGCTTCCAACCCAGCGCCCCTGCTAGAACAAGGGACTGCGGTGCCCCGTGCGAGTGTCCTGTGGGGGGAGACCGTCAGACACAGGACCCTGAACCTGTAGGGTTCTCACAGCGGGAGGAACATCGGCCCTGGAACCCTGGGGGAGGCGGCGTCTAGGGAAGGTGAGAGGAGAAATAAACCTGAGTTACAGGCAAAAGCATGGATGAGTTGCTCTCCTTCAAGGGTCTTCATCCTCTACTACAGACAGAGGCCTTTTCTCACCCTGTGGTTTGTTTTTTTTTTAAAGACTTTATTTATTTATTTGACAGACAGAGATCACAAGTAGGCAGAGAGGCAGGCAGAGAGAGAGGAGGAAGCAGGCTCCCCGCTGAGCAGAGAGCCCGATGCGGGACTCGATCCTAGGACCCTGAGATCATGACCTGAGCCGAAGGCAGCAGCTTAACCCACTGAGCCACCCAGGCGCCCACACCCTGTGGTTTTTAGCATACTCTAAAGTTGGTTTCATCTGAAGATCTTGCATCAACATAGCACGGAGTCACGTTGGCCAGGATGGGAGAGGGCCGAGTTTCAGATGCTTCCAGGTGGTCAGTACTGGCTCCCTGACGGACTGGAGAAGCTCAGTTCTCTTCATGTTTACTTTCAAGAGTGAGAAGGGGGGGCACCTGGGTGGCTCCGTGGGTTAAGCCACCGTCTTCGGCGGGCGGCCTGCTTCTCCCGCTCCCACTCCCCCTGCCTGTGTTCCTCTCTCGCTCGCTCTCTGTGTCAAATACATAAATAAAATCTTAAAACAAACAAAGAGTAAGTGAAACGTGTAGTTCTGGAAGCTCCGCAGACGCAGTCACAGACCGGCGGGTCTGAGATCAGGGGTTTCCGAGACCCAGAACCACGAGGTAAGCTTTGGCCTTGGCGGGGAAAGAGGAGGCGTTTCTCCCAGTCGGGGCAGGAGGTGAGGCGGGTGGAAACAGGAGCAGGCACTGGGCAGAGCCGGGAGTGACCTTGGAAGCATTTCCCGATGTTTCTTTCCTGCCGCGGGGAAGCTCGGTGCGCGGAGAACCGGGCCGCGGGGCGGACGGACTGCGACAGCCGCGGCGGACGGCGACCTCCCGCGGCGGACGGCGACCTCCCGCGACGGACGGCGACCTCCCGCGACGGACGGTGACCTCCCACTACGGACGGCGACCTCCCGCGACGGACGGCGACCTCCCGCGACGGACGGCGACCTCCCGCGACGGACGGCGACCTCCCGCGGCGGACGGTGGCCTCCCGCGGGGGACGGTGGCCTCCCACTACGGACGGTGACCTCCCGCGGCGGACGGCGACCTCCCGCGACGGACGGCGACCTCCCGCGACGGACGGCGACCTCCCGCGACGGACGGCGACCTCCCGCGACGGACGGTGGCCTCCCGCGGGGGACGGTGGCCTCCCGCGGCGGACGGTGACCTCCCGCGGCGGACAGTGACCTCCCTGGGGAGACCCGGGCGGCGAGCGCTGCCCCCGCTGAGCACCCGGGCGTCGCGACAGGACTGGCTGTGAGCCGGCGGGACGCGGGGCTGGAGCAGTCCGAGGCCGCGGACCCCTGGGACATGGGGACGGAGGACAGAAGGACGCACACGAGAGCGCTGGGCCGGTTTGCGAGGAGCGCTGGAGAAGCGAAGCCCGGAGGGAGCCCATGGGAGAAGACGCGGGGCTGCGAGAGCGGGAGGCACGTCTGGGAGCCGGTGGCCCCGCGTCCCGGTACCGCGGGGACTTGCGGGCCGGGTGGGCCGAGCGTCGCGCGTGAGCTCGGCGGGTCAACGCGTGTTCTGTTGCGCGGAGAGAAGACGCCGAGACAGGATCGTTTGGACAGACCCCGGGCTTTCCCAAAGCACGCGAGGGTTTCCCCGGGGCGGGTGTTTGCCGTCCCCCGCGGGGCGCAGCCGGTCCCCCGCGGGGCGCAGCCGCACACTGTACACAGCCGCAGCACCCGCACACCCCCCGCTGGAAGCCTGTCCAGGGTCCCCCCGCCGTTGCCACCGCGACGGCTACCGCCCGCTTACAGGGTTACCTGCGACCGCATCTACACTGGTCATGCTGTGAAAGTTCTCGCTCCTCTCCAGGACGAAGCAGCCAGAAAGAGGCATGTAAAGCATAACTCAGGTCATAAATCTTCTCCTGGGTGTACTTCCCTTTCTCATTCAGCAAAAAACCCCTGTGCTTTCTAGAACGGTGCAGCCACCTCCTTGCCCCCCCACCCCTTACGGCCCCATCGTACTGATCCACTGATCTCACCTTCTCTCCTGCACCCCCTCTGGCTCCCTCAGCTTTAGCCTCCTTGGTCTCCTTGCTGTTCCTGGATCACCCTCACACCCCCGACCCCGGCCCCAGGACACACGTTTACTGCACGATGTTGGCACTCTCCATCCTTCCTGCCAGCTGCTTTTCCCTCCCAGTACCTGTGGTGTTTACTTCCCTCCTCACCTCCTTCTGGTCTTTGCTTAAACGATACCCCCTGACCATCCTATTTAATATTGACCTTCTTCCTCGTTCCCTCCTCTGGTTTATTTTTGCCTTAGGACCTAATGTCTGATGTCCTAGAGGTTTCCTTATTATGTACGGTCTTTCTTTTTCAGCTTGAGGGTGATGCCATTAGACGACGGACTTCGTCTCCTTGTTCAGGTGCGGGGCACTTCCGAACGAGCAAATCTGCTCGTGACTGTAGGTGAAGTTTCAATGGAACACAAGCGTCAGCACGGACCAAAAGGAGAAAGAGACGTGATGAAAAAGGTCATTTTCTCTGGAAAGAGGAAAGAGAAAATGAAAACAGATAGAAGAAGGAAAAACTTAACAAGCGACTAATGTTCTCTAACAGGTCCTTACTCGTCCAAGGACGGGGACAGATCACAGGTCAGAGACAAAACAAAGGCTCGGGGTAGGGGTTAGGGGTCAGCGGAGAAGCCTGCGGTTGAACTGAACGTCCCTCCACGTCCAAACGGGTTGAGATCGTGAGAAACTTTGGCCCCGGGTGAGAAGGCATTTTTTGAAGTGCGGCCTTGGGTTTATGTAGGCCAGTGCTTTCAGAGGTGAAACACTGAAGGGCAAGAAATGGCTTGGTAAAATAGGCAATAAGAAAGGGTTTCTTTGAAAGACGTCCTCCTAACATGAAAACAGGAAAAACTGGCATCTGGTGAGCACTGGCAGTGCAGACAGTGAAGTGTGAGGGAAATAGCACTGTGGGAATGAAGGGAAGAATGGGGGACGGCAGTTAAATATAAAACTGGTTTTATTTGAAAAGCTTTAATCTTGGTAAATGGCACCTTCTTAAAGCAAATGCCTTATCCAGGAGGCTCATTAACATCACTCTGTCAAAATCTAGGCCATAGATGCCAAATTCTGGGGGAAACATTTTGTTTAGAGTCCATGGGACTGAGTGTTAATGTGATAACACACCCTAAAATATAAGAAGTTAGCTACTTGTTTACTGTAAATAATGAACAATAAATGTTTGTTTAATGGAATTGAATGATGCCAAAAATGTTATATTCATTTTCAGGAAAGGGGATTATAAGAAGTGATGAATCTGTACTAAATGAAATAAATTGTAAATAAGATTCAGATTATGTCTGTACTTACGATGTTTGATTGTTGACACGTTTACCATTGGTATCCTTCTGTGAGCTGGATTAAGGTGTTTTACTACCCAAACAGAATGGGCTCTATTCCAAGATTATAGGCAAAAATTAGATTAATGGAGATACTTTTCTCAGTTTCCATTTTCTTTCCCGTAAATTGTTCTGAAACCAAATCCTACCACCATTCGCTTGTGATAGAATCTGGCGCCAGAGCTCTGCCGAGCTCTCCCGTACACTCTTGAACTCATTGCTACCAAATGACCACCAGCATCATGACTTAGAGAAAACAAGGTTTATGATATGAGCTATTGTCTAAAGGAAAACCATTTTCCTTCAGAGACCGTGAAATCTACCTTTGCCTTAAGCTGGACCATCAGAGAGCCGTGCCCTTGGATCACACAGCACTGACCTTTCACTGAGCTGTCCTTCGCTGAGGATGGCTCGCCCACTCCTGAGGGGCGCATGGGAAACCACCCTCTAAAGTCTGCTCTTGTCGGTTCTGGGCACACTACATGATGTCCTCTTTCTGTGGTTCTTTGGGCGAAATTTATTTTTAACTTCAGTATCAAGAAAAGTGCTTTGGGTGAACATTTTTGTGGGGACACCCAACCTAACAGCTGTTAAGGTTTTACTTTTTGCATCTGCTATTTTAAAACTTCCCACTAACCCTAAGCCCACTCAAAGCAAGCTGCAGGGGTTTCTGGTCTGCATTTCCCCTCTTTCTTGGGTCCCACTTATGTTCCCACTGATTTTGCTTTTTCTCCTACTTCTTTTTTTTTTTTTTAAGATTTTATTTATTCATTTGACAGACATCACAAGAAGGCAGAAAGGCAGTCGGAGGTGGGGGTGGGCGGGAAGCAGGCTCCCTGCTGTGCAGAGAGCCCAATGCAAGGCTTGATCCCAGGACCCTAAGTGCAAGACCTGAGCCGAAGGCAGAGGCTTAACTCACTGAGCCACCCAGGAATCCCAACCTTAGATCTCTTAGGGGAACAAGTCGAGAGCTAAATATATTCATTCCTATATACATCTAATTATGTGTTTTTAATTGCTTGAGTTTTATTTTTTGAGAGCGTGGTGCTCTCAGTTCCTTTGCCTTGGAAGAAGGCGACTTTTTGACTTAGGAGGGTAGTGCTCGGAGGGCAGAAAAGATGCTGTGTGGTACCTGGCCAATATCAAACCACACTGTCCTCACCAGCCAGTAGTTCGTGAGGCCCTTTAAGGGGCACTGAAGCCAAGTCTAGTCTTCATGACAGGGCCGGATGTAGCATGGTGGGCCTCCTCCCTCGTTCAGTCTCTGGCGCGGCTGGTTCACGTCCCCCCATCTCGTGCCTCCTTCACAGGCAGCCAATGCACTGCACACTCACAAAACTTTTACTTAGTTTCATTTTAAAAAGATCCAATTTGTCTCTGGAGGATTTACAATGATTTCTGGATCCTGTACTAGCCCTGAGGACTCCGGGCACAAGCAAATGTTAAATAGTCCTGCCCCTGAGGAAAAACACCATTAGGCGGGGTTAAGCCCACTGAAGGAAGCCCACGCAAGCTGTTCAAGTCTTGTAGCCCCGTCGTAAGGCTCCACCTCTGGGCGAGCCTGGGAGAGCGCGGGCAGTCCAACCGGCCGCCACGCACTGGGAGGGCGCGGGCTTACAGAGCTTAGAGCCCCAGTGCCCAGTCAGGACGGGGGGCTGAGCCCTGTGACCCAACTTAATGCCAGTGAGCTTACATGTCTCAAATGTACATGTCAACCATTTTTTGTTATGTGTATTTTACCATAATTTTTTTTAAAAAGTAAGGAGTTGTCTAAAACAAGGTGTTCGACACAACAATAATTAGTAACAGTTCATAATAATAGCACTGCACTGATGTTGTAGTTTATCATATTTACATGATCAGTGTTATTAGTAATAATCATTGCCTGTATACGTGCTCTTAATATGTGCCAACTACCACTCTAGGCACTTTACATGGGAATACAGTCTTTGTCACTATTTCCCCAAGACTACTGGGAACAGAGAAGTTTCAGCTACTTATCTGCGACATCTGCAAACAGGCTTGCCACATTCCCCACTTTCAGGAAGCCTCTTCAGTCCGTAAGAAGGAACCTCGAGAGAAGGCTGTTGGGGCAAACAGAACGGTCAACCCATTGCCAAATTTCGTGCGACCAAAAGCAGGCGGGTGTGTGACATTCTCCGAAGCATAGAGAGGTTACCCTGCATGGAAAGCGCGCAAGGGCGGGTGAGCCGAAGGAGGCCCTGGCGGGGGCGAGCGGGAAACACAGTGAAGCAGAGCGTCATCTCGGCCACAAGGACTCCTGTCCTTACCCAAACAGACCTGTGGGGTCGCCTCATCTCTCAGCGGGTCAGTGTCCCACATATAGAACCCCTTGTGCCCACCTGGGGCTCTATGCCAGCACCAGCACCATTCCTTCTGACCAGCAGGCCCCGTCCTCTGAGCAAGCCAGAATCCCGTCCAAGGTGGGCATCCTCTGTCCCACCTCAAAGGGAACCTACTTTTAATCTGGTTGCCACCACCCGTCATTCATGGTTTGCCCATCAGGGATGTACTTGGTATCCATGTTCGTTTCTTACCCCAGCCTCGGGTAACTGGATCTCCGTGGGTGGCTGCTGCCTTTATGTTTTTTGACTTTGCAAACACACTGGGTTTCTGGGCGGAGAGTGGGGCATGGAGGGAGACAGATGGGTAAGGCATTATTATCAGATCTTGTACAGAGAACACAGGGGAAGGGTTGGACAGGCTGGGGAAGGCTTACAGGACCCTGTCCTTAAGCATAAAGCTCTTAGACTACCCTGGTTTTCACTGACCTTTACCCCTATCCCCTGCTTTGGCATTCCGCATAGATTGCCTTGATTCGCATCCAACATCTTCAAGAACTGAGTCAAATGACCTTCAAAAGCTTCACTCCAGGGGCACCTGGGTGACTCAGTGGGTTAAGCCTCTGCCTTTGGCTCAGGTCACGATCCCAGTGTTCTGGGATCAAGACCTGCATCGGGCTCTCTGTTCTGCAGGGAGCCTGCTTCCTTCCCTCTCTCTCTGCCTGCCTCTCTGCCTGCTTGTGATCTCTGTCTGTCAAATAAATAAAATCTTAAAAAAACAAACAAACAAACAAACAAAAAAAGCTTCACTCCGTCTTACACGGGCACTGCTCTTTGATTGACTTTATATCACTTGGAGTTAATCTGCCATGTCTCTGTCTCTGTCTCTCTCTTATTGAAGTACAGTTGACACACAATGTTACATTACTTTCTGGTGTACAACATAGTGATTCAACAACTGTACACCCCACAAACACAACTGCCACATGTCACACAATTGACTATTCCCTAAGCTGTACCCTTCATTCCTGTGACTTACTCATTCTGTAACTGGAAGCCTGTAGTCCCCACTTTTCTTCACCCATTTTGCTTATCTCCCTTCCCCCTCTCTAGCAACCACCACTTTGTTCTCTGTATTTATGGGTCTAATACCACTTCCCATGGCATAATACTCGTTAGGTCCATCCATGTTCTCACAAATGGCAAGATCTCATTCCTTTTTAAGGATGAGTAATATTCCATTGTATACATATACCACATCTTTATCCATTCATGAACGGACGGACAGTTGGTTTGCTTCTGTATCTTGGCAATTATAAATGATACTGCAATAAACACATGGGTGGGTATATCTTTTCAAATTAGTGTTTTCATTTTCTTTGGATAAATATCCAGTAATGGAATTAGTAGATAATATGGTAATTCTATTTTTCATTTTTTAAGGAACCTCCATACTGTTTTCCACAGTGGCTGTGCCAATGTACACGCCCACTGACAGTGGCACAAGTGTTCCCTTTTCTCCATATCCTTGCCAACACTTGTTGTTTGTTGTTTTTTTGTTCTGGCCATTCTCACAGGTGTGAGGGGAGATCTCATTATGGTTTTGATTTGCATTTCCCTGATGATCTGTGATGTTGATCATTTTTCACATGTCTTTTGACCATCTGTATGTCTTCTTTGGAAAAACAGTTCAGGTCCTCTGCCCATTTTTTTAATCAGATTTTTTTGTTGTTGAGTTGTGTAAGTTATTTATATATTTTGGAGGTTAACTCCTTATTGGCTATATCATTTTCAAATATCTTTTCCCATTCAGGAAGTTGCCTTTTTGTTTTGTGGATGGTTTTCTCTGCTAAACAAAAGCTTTTCTTTTGGTGTTTTATTTGCTTCTTATTTTTGTCTTCTCTATCCAATAGATAATAAATGTTTTAAAAAAGCCAGAGCAGTGTCTTTCATTTTTAATATACTCTCTCCTTCAATGCCTATCATTGTGATTTATTGTATAGGTAGGATGAACTAAATACATATTTTTAAAAAACAATTTAACATGGTGCTATGACTAAGGATGTTAATATTATTTTTCTTTTCATATACTAAATACAAAATACATAAATATCTTTGGTGGGGACATTTCATACAACTAAGAAATAGCAAATCTTAAAGCTTACAGCATAGTACCCAGATATGAAAAACTTATTACCTGGGCATTGATAATGTAACGGTCAATCCATGCAAAGTCATTTTACCTGCCTGTGTCTTACTGCTTGTCCCACCTCTAGTCTCTGAAAACAGAAGAACTCAGGAGAATTAAGCATTCAGAATTTTCCATAAAATAACTTATTTTTAGGAAAAAATGCCAAGAAAAATGGTAGCATGGAAATCTCAGATATTTTTAAGTGTATGTTAGGCTCACTATATTTGGGCACGTGCCAGTTATAGAAGCAAATCCACTGACCCATCTTTCTTGGCCTATCTGGAGAAGTAAATGTATACCATTTATGTTTATGGCTCTTTAGATGATTTGAGCTATTTGGTTAATATTTTTTCCCTGCATTTGCCAAAGTGGTTGTAAAACCAAATAATTGTGATTATTCAAAGTTAGTTCTAAAAACAATGAAGTCTGTAATTTTAACAACTTGAAAAAAATCCTGGAGTAGTAATTCTATGTTTCCTCTGACCTTTTCATCTTTGTGATACACCCACAGACTGTTTTCTAATTCTCAACTAGAACTATTAGTAATGTTTAGGATATTATCTGTTAGTTTCTTCAAGTCATGGCTCTGCTGTGAGTCATTTAGCTCCTCTGCATAGCAACCAATTATGATATAACAAACAGTGGACAATGAGATGTCAGTGGAGGATATATTATGCAACAAAAGTTGTAACCTCATCTAAGTGACTTCAAATAGAGGAATAAAAATATAGATATGCTTTTTTATTTAAAAAAAAGAGGTATTTTAATATTCCCACATAGCATCAAATATAACCAAACATCCTATTGATCCCCAAACAAGTATTTTTCAGATTAATAGGTACTCTTAATTAATATTTATATATTAACAATTAACAATTCATGTCTACCTGTTTGGAGGGGATGAATTATAAATGTTACTACATCCATTCTGTGGAAACGAAACCAAACTCAAAAAGAGGCTGGGCGTCTGATCATCCGGCTTCCAGCTTCGGCTCTGACACAAACAGACAATAGTTTCAGACAAGTTGTTTAACCTTTGGGGACTTAGCCTTTTCACATAGGGTAACAAAGTTGGATCTCACGATCTCTCTTCATCTCATCTCTTACCTATTACTCCACATGATTTTCTTGTCCCTGTTATATCTTGGTAGATTCTAGATCAGGAGAGATCCTGCACCACTTCAGCAGAGGACCCATGGCTAGCTACGAAATTTGGGGAGCCCATTGCAAAGTAAAACTGTGAGCTCCTAGTTTAAAAATTACTAAGAATTTCAAGGGGGTGACAATAGAGCATTAAACAAGCATGAGGCTCCTGTGAGCGTGGGGACTCTGTGACTTGAACAGATCACGCAATCCATGAGGCTGGCCCTGGAGAGAACAAAGGAATTTTTCTTTACATTCAGATGCTCTCTTTTGCTGTTAACTGAATGAAAATCAGAGACATCTTGGTGGAACAGTGACCTGAATCATTAAAGGAAAGAAATTATAAGAATACAGTATTAGAAAGCCAATGTTTCAGATTGACCAAAATGACAGAACAGGAGGCTCCTGACTTTCCCTCCTCCCACGGATTTGCCAACTAGACAGCTGCATATGGATCACTTCCCTCTGAACGATATCTAAAAACCACGTGAATAACTCCTCCACATCAGCCTACTGAGAAAACACATCAAGATGGGTAGGAAATGCTGAGACGTGTACCATAAACCCCACCCCTGGCACAATGCCTCACAATCGGGGGGGAACTCCCAACTCCCAGCTTCTCCCTGTGAGTGAAGTGTTTGGACCCCACATCTCGTGCTCAACTTTTAAGACTACTATGCGAGGGATGGGTCCCCAAATCTCCCACGTCAGAGAGCCAACAGGGGTTGGCATTCACAAGCCCCACAGGAACATAGCAAATGAAGAAGCAGCTGTTAAACAGGCACATGAACACTCCCCCACCTATTCCCTAAGGCTCAGTACAGCTGGAACAGGCAAAGGCACCCATCCCCCGTTCTTCCCTGGAAGGGGTTTGAGTGCAGACTTTCCCAGCTGCTGGCTGAGCGTCTGGCTTCTAATCAGTTTGCATCTGGCTGCTGACTGGGACCTCCTAGAAGCCCTAAAAAGCAGGAGGACACTTGTCCCATAGTCTCTCTTTGGCTCACTTCAAAAACAACAACAACCTAAGTTGCCAGCTTTTCCTGGAAGGAACTTGTCCACACACAAAGTGCTCCAAGTTTTGCAGGTGTCACTCAGGGAGCAGGTTCCCAAGTCACCTAACTCCATTAGCCACCAGGGTTTGGCATCTACAATCCCATAGGACAACATTAAACAAAGAAGCCAGTTTCTAAACAGGCACACAAGCTGTTTTTGTAGCTTTCCCTTCCCGTCTCAGCACGGAAGAAGAGGCAAGCACACTCATCTCCCCATTTCTCCCTAGAGGGTACTTGACTACTTTCCTAGCTGCTGTTTGAGGTCCTGGCTTTTAGTTAGACTGCATGTGGGAGCAGACTGGGATCCTCACAGGAGACTGGAAGAGCTGGTGGGCATGCCCCCTTTGATCTCCCCCCAGCTTGTCCAGCAGTAAAACCAAGTCTCCAGCTTCTCCCTGAAAGAAGCATGTCTACACATCTAGCACCCAAATGTTATAGCTGTCACAGAGGGAAATTGATCCCAAATCATCCAGCTCTTGGTGCTGGCAGAGCTCAGCATTCACAAGTCTCCCAGGACAATATGATACCAAGAAATGATGCTACAAGGATGTACAAACACCTTTAGCAACTATTCTCCCTGGTTCAGAACAGAGTAAGCAAAACCACCCAGCACCTGAGTGGTTTTGATGGAGACTGGACTGTACCTCTAATATCCTGACTTTTCTAGCTACTGCCTGAAGGTTAGGCTTCCAGTTATCCTGCATTGGTGAGATGATGGAGCAGATAATTAGTATTCATGAAACTGAACAGGCATGTGGACATTTTCCACATCTCTGGGACAATCCACTACTGGGACCCATAAGAATAAAAACAGCAGAATGGATAATCACAAAGATTTGAGAAGCAACTAGAACACCAGGCTAGGCTGATTTATGAGGCTCAAGTCCAGTCAGTCAAGACTGGGAGAGTTGGCGGTTTCATCTATTGCACAGAAAACAAGGCAAAGAGCCAAGGAAAATGACAAAGCAGGGAAATGTTTTCCAAACAGAAGAACAAGATAGATTTTTAAAGACCAACCTTAATGAGATAGAAATAAGTGATTTACCTGACAGAGAGTTCAAGATAATGATAAAAATTCTCACTGCCATCAGGATAGCAATGAAGGAACAAAGTGCAAGTTTCAACAAAAAGATGGGAAATATTAAAAATTACCAAATAGAAATCACAGAACTAAAGTATACAATAACTTAAATACAAAATCCAATAGAGGAGTGCCTGGGTGGCTCAGTGGGTTAAAGCCTCTGCCTTCAGCTCAGGTCATGATCCCAGGGTCCTAGGATCAAGCCCCGCATCAGGCTCTCTGCTCAGTGGGGAGCCTGCTTCCTCCTCTCTCTCTCTGCCTGCCTCTCTGCCTACTTGTGACCTCTGTCTGTCAAA
Source organism: Neogale vison (assembly GCF_020171115.1). Taxonomy (NCBI): domain Eukaryota; kingdom Metazoa; phylum Chordata; class Mammalia; order Carnivora; family Mustelidae; genus Neogale; species Neogale vison. The sequence continues at coordinate 32,796,145 of NC_058100.1, forward strand.
TAAATAAATAAAATCTTTTAAAAAAAAAGTTCATATGTATCAATAATTACTATAAGTGTGAAAAGACTAAATTCTCCAAACAAAAGACATACAGTGGTTGATGGACATAAAGTAAGAACCAAGCATGCATGACCTAAAAGAATAGCTCCAGCTTTAAGGACTCATACAGACTGAAAGAGAAGAGATTAAAAAAAAGATTTTTCCGTGCAAACAGAAAGAGAGCAATGGTAGCTCTAACTTCTATCAGACTAAATAAACATTCAGTCTAAAACAATAGGGAAAATAAGATCACTATATAATGATAAGGGAGTAAATTCATCAAAGGGATATAATCACTGTAAATACCTAGGTACCTAATGTCAGCCTCCTAGAAATAGAAATCAATTATTAACAGATCTGAGGGGGAAAATAGACAGCAATACAATAATAGTAGGAGACTTCAGTGACGCCCTTTCAACAATGGACAGGTGGCATAAAACCAGTCAGTAGATCAGATGGACCTCCCAGATATTTACAGAACATTCTATCCAACAGCAGCAGACTACACCTTTCTCAAGCACACATTCAATATGTTCTAGGAGAGATCATAGTTAAGCCACAAAACAAGTCTTCATCAATTTAAAAAAGCCAGAATCACCTCTACGCTTTTTCTAACCATAATGGCATGAAACTGAAAATCAATTACAAGAAAGCAAAAATTCACACATACGTGGAGATTAAACAACATGCTTCTAAACAACCAGTGAATCAACAAAGAAATCAAATGGGAAATAAAAAAAAAATCTTGAGGCAAATGAAAAATGGAAACGCTACCAAAAACATACCAAGATTACGAGGAAACATACCAAAAACTTACGGGATGCAGGAGAAGTAGTTCTAAGAAGGAAGTTTATAGTGATAAACACCTACATTAAGAAAAAGAAAGCTCTCACATAAAGCTAACATTACATCTAAAGAACTAGAAAAAGAAGAACTAAGCCCAAAGTTAGTATAAGGAAGGAAATAACAAAACAAGATGGAAATAAATAAAATATAGGCTAGAAGGACAACAGAAAAGACCAATGAAACTAAGAGCTGATTTTTTGAAAAGGTTAACAAAATTGACAAAACATTAACTAACTTAAGAGAGAGAAGACTGAAATATAAGATCAGAAGTGAAAGAAGACACATTATAACTGATATCACAGATATACTAAGAATTGCAAGAAACTGTTATGAACAATTGTACACCAACAGATTTCTTCTAGGATAACCAAGGAGAAATTAACACATTCCTGGGAACATATTACTAACCAAGAATGAATCACGAAGAAACAGAAAATCTGAGCAGAACAATAATGAGTGATGAAATTGAAGCAGTAACCAAAAGCTTCGCAACGAAAGCAAACCCGGGACCAGATAGCTTCATGGGTGAATTCTGCCAAAAATTTAAGGAAGAATTAATACCAGTCCTTTGCAGACTCCCACAAAAAATTAAACAGGATGATACTCCCACACTCGTTTTATGAGCCCCTACCAAAGCCAGAGTATGAGCCTTCATCTGAAAGCTGGAAAAGATATGCCCAAAAAGAAAATTTTTTTTTTTAAAGATTTTATTTTATTTATTTGAGAGAGAGAGACAGTGAGAGAGAGCATGAGCGAGGAGAAGGTCAGAGAGCGAAGCAGACTCCCCATGGAGCTGGGAGCCTGATGTGGGACTCGATCCCGGGACTCCAGGATCACGCCCTGAGCCGAAGGCAGTCGTCCAACCAACTGCGCCACCCAGGCGTCTGCCCAAAAAGAAAATTACAACCTAATATCACTGATGAATATAGATACAAAAATCCTTAACAAAATATAAGCAAGCTGAACTTGACAATACAGTATTAAGGATCAAACACCACGATTAAGTGGGATTTATCCTTGAGATGCAAAGGTATTTCAATGTATGCATTCAATAAATGTGATATACCACATTAACAAAATAAAGAATCTATATTGTAGTATCATTTCAATCAACATAGTCAAAACATTTAATAAAATTCATCATCTTTTCACGGTAAAATTTCTCAGTAAGTTGATATAGAAGAACTATACCTCAACATAAAAAGACTGTATATGGCAAACTCACAGCTAAACATATCCAGAGGAACAAGTTGAGGAACAAGACCTGGCGTGCCCACTCTTCCCTCTTTCATTTAAAATAGCACTGGTAGGGCGCCTGGGTGGCTCAGTGGGTTAAGCCACTGCCTTCGGCTCAGGTCATGATCTCAGGGTCCTGGGATCGAGTCCCGCGTTGGGCTCTCTGCTTGGCAGGGAGCCTGCTTCCTCCTCTCTCTCTCTCTGCCTGCCTCTCTGCCTACTTGTGATCTCTCTCTGTCAAGTAGATAAATAAAATCTTAAAAAATAAAAAAAATTAAAAAATTAAAAAAAATAGCACTGGTAGTCCAGGTCAGGGCAATTAGGCAAGAAAAAGAAATAAAGAACCCAAATCAGAAAAGAGGAACTAAAATTGTTTCTATTTGCAGATGACATGATGTTTTACATAGAACCCTAAAGACTACACTATTCTTATAGTGTTATATATATTACAGTTAGAACTAATAAATTCAGTCAAGTTGCAGGCTATAAAATCAATATACAAAAATCAGTTGCATTTCTATATACTAACAATATACTAACAATGAACTATTGGAAAGAAAAATTAAGAAAATAATCCCATTCACAATAGTATCAAAATACCTAGGAACAAATTTAACCAAGGAGATTAAGTATCTGTTCACTAAAAACTATAAAACATTGATAAAAGAAATTGAAGACACAGATAAATGGATAAACATTCCCTACTCGTGGATTATAAGAATTTGTATTGTTAAAACGCCCATAGAATCCAAAGTGATCTACAGATTCAGTGCGATTACTATCAAAGTTCCAATATTTTTCAAGGAACTAGGAAAAAAAATCCTAAAATTCATATGGAACCACAAAAGGCCCCATATATCCAAGCAATCTAGGGAAAGAGGAACAAAGCAGAGGCACCACACTTACTGATTTCAAGCTACGTTACAAAGCTACAGTAATCCAAAACTAGGATATTGGCATAAAAACAGACACAGATAAAACAACAACAACAACACAGACATAGATCAATGAACAGAATAGAGTCCAGAAATAAACCCATCCATACACCTTTTGAAAAAGGTGCAGAAAAACACTGTAGGAAGAGGATAGTCTCTTTAGTAAATGGTGTTGGCCAAACTCAGTATCTCTATGCAAATGAATGAACCTGGACTGGTAGCTTACCCCATATGCAAAATCAACTCCAAATGGGTCTCGGCTGGGATGTAGGGTGGGCTGGTGGTGGCGGCTGGGGTGGTTTTGTCTGCCTGCCCAAAGGAGGTGGCCATGTCGGCGGCGCTGGGGGACCAAGCTGTGGTGAGATGAAGCCCGGAATCCCGGACATTGCCCATGGAGCCCGAGGGGTGCCTGAACGTGCCCCTCCAGGGTGGTCGGCTGGCTGGGATAGGAGAGTAAGCATGAGCAAGGGCGAAAATAGGTAGGGATGGGCCGTGCTGATGGCTGTGAAGTACCTTCAGCTGCAGCTTCAGGAGCAGTGCAGGTCTGGTTTGGAGATCAAGCCCTGGTCGACCCCTTAACGGAAAGAAGAATAACTGTGAGGTGATGACATGTTAATGAACTTGATCATGGGAATCCTTTCACAACGTAGAGGTATGTCAAATCAACAAGTTGTACACTTAAGTATATTATGATTTTGTCAAATGTATTTCAATAAAGGAGGGAGAAAATAATGAAGCCGATGTTCTGTGGGTGTTTGAAGCTCCTATACATCTTCACAGGACTCAGCCTGCCCACAGAGTCTAAAGGTGTCCGAATGAATTATACTCCTTGGGATGCACCTGTGACTTGTGCTAACCAGTAGGATACCTCAGAGTGAGGCTGTGCCAGTTCTGGGCCTAGCATTTGAAAGGACTGGCACAGTTTCTGCTCCTTAAATTGTTAACACTTGTTTGAAGAGCTTGACTCACTTTACAAGAAGTCCAGCTCCCGTCTTGGAAACAGCCAAAGGATAGACCACTTGGAAGCCATGTAAAGAGGAAAAGAACTGAAACCACATGGAGAGTGACAGAGAACCAGCTGTTTCAACATCTCCTGGAACCTTCTGGTGACTCTGGCTACAGGAGCATCTGACTATAACCTCACTGGAGAACCCAGATGAAGTCAGCCTTAAAACCACCCAGCCGAGCCCAGTCAACCCACAGAATCATGAGAGAGAGAATTAACTTGTTGCTTTAAGCATTAAGATCTGGGGTGGTTTGTTCCACAGAAAGATAACCTCACCAGTGACTGTTCCATGTGACTTCCAGGAGGCCAGAAAGCTCCCCAGTCTCTCAACGTCGATGGTGTCATTGGATGTCAAGTTCCCAGGGAAGGGAGTGCAGAAAGGGGAAGTCATTAAGGAAGAGAGAGCAGGAGGTTGGGGTCACCTTCAGGGGACTGAAGGGAGCCTCAGAGACTTGCCAGTCCCAGCAGGAACAGTTGCCTTTGGGCCAATGGTTCCAAGGCCGTTTTGCAGGTTTTAGCTTTCCCTTAGGCGAACCCATGTTTTGAAAAGGTAAACCATTGTAGTGCCAGCTAGAACGAAGCCAAAGTGACACACTCATTTCTCCCATGGTTATTTTGGTTGTGTTCCGTGTCTAAAGACCCCTCACTCTGACCACCAATAGGTGATTCAGTTCCAAGGGAGACCAGACCAGACTCACAAGTTGGGACAACTGCGTCTTTACTCATAGAGGGTCAGAAAAATCATTGTTTGGGTAAGACAGGGTACTTCAAGCACTCATTCTTACATATGGTATGATTTTTTTTCTTTCCATGTTAAGAAAAATGAACCATTTAAAACCTTGTTTCCTTTACTCTTAAATCATAGGGATTTTTGTTTGGTTTGGTTTGGTTTTTTAAAGGTAGGAGTGAAAACTATCCAGGTCTAAAAAATTTTTTTTTAAAGTAGTATCTTTTTTATTAGTGTGTGTAGGTTTTAAAAGAACTATAATGAAGCATTGCTAACTACATAAATATTACTTTACATAGCATTTTTAATCATTGTGAAAGAAGCCATTTGCTTGTTGGTTCTCAGTATTTTTCCAATCTATATTCAGATCAGTTAAGAATTAATAGCTATCATCTCACTGAATTGTAGCAAGGAGTTTACCTTATGAAAGTTTCATATATAAAATTTTATTCTCTAATAGAAAAAAGGGAAAATACTGAAAATTAATGTTTAAAAAGCTATAAAATACATTGCCTGCTCTAAATGGTTTGATAGCTTTACGAGTCCTTCCTATGTCTTCAAATATTCAATTCTAGTAAATATCACAGCCAAAGAGCTCCAAGCGAAGTGCAATACTTTGATTCCATGTTTTAGGAATGATGCGGATGAACCTGGACATAATGGGTGGGTTGAAAGAGTTCTTCACGTGTCCTTTGATATTATTGTTTCCTTCAAAAATCTGAAAGCAAAATATGAGAAGATCTTTAAAAATGATATTGTGGTTATAAAAATCTTACAGATCATTTTCTTTTCTTCTGCAATTTTTGTTCAAGCTGAGGGCATTAAGGAACACATACAACATCACTGGAGATGGTCTTTGGCCGATTATGAAATCCCATGCCTAACAGACCTCTTTAGGGATTCCACCTCCCAGTGATCTGGGTCAGAAAAACAGAGAGATCTGACCTCTGAGGTGGTGCTGGGAGGTGTCTGGGAAACCATCTCTGCCCTTGGCGCCTCGGTAGCTGTGTGACTTTGGGCCAGTCTCCTACATTCTCCAACTCTCCATGTCCTCACTGGTAAATAATAAAAGTTTACCCCACAGGAGTCGTTACAAAGAGTTTTTTAAGTATATAAATATGTGACAAGTGCACAGTGAGTGACAGATAATGGTTAGTTGTCACTGACATTGAAAATAAAATGCAACCATGGGCTTTGACTTATTCTTTTTGGCAAATGTCTTCTATCCTCAACTGAAGAGTGTTTTATGACTTTTTTTTTCTTTTTGCGTCCCGGCAAGTTCCCAGAGATCTACCCAGAGCAGCAGCTGGGCCGCTCTTCGTTCATGGCACCTATGCTCACTGGGCTGTAAAGACATCCAGGTAAGACACATAAAACCAGCCAAACCAAACGACCCACCAGACAAACAGCCCAGGAGTTTAAAGAGAGAAGGTTCAAATGCATTCACTGAGGTAGGTGCTGAGCCCATGATGGGCATTCGGTAAAGGTCACCCCTTCTCCTGTGTTGTCCCTCCTATTGGCTCCAGCCTGGTTTCCCTTCCTGGAATATTAGGCTCATCTCCCTGATTTTTCCCTAGTAGCATTTTGAAAACACATAGCTGGGGATTAAGGAGCATAATGGAGTAGTTCGTCTTGCAGGAAATTGGGTTCCTCATTGGTTAGGAACCTCATTGTCTCTTGCTTAATAATATGACACAGAAAGCTTTATGGCCGTGGGTATTTGCTCAGTCAAGAACAACAAGCTGACCCAAGATAAGCTAATATGACGCTATTTCACAGTGGATGTTCCCCCAGACCCCCGTTATGGACTACATGTTTGTGTCCCCCTCAAATTCTCACTATTTCGCAGGGGCTCCGTATCCACAGAAAGTTAGCCTGCGCAGTATCTGTCTCCAGAGCAGCTCCCTGCGGAACTGGGGTTCAGACTTCTTAGAGGGGAGGTGCATGTCTGTGCATATTTGTCAAAAGCAAGGAGCTCCTTGCAAAGGTAAGGCTGTCTCTCGCCAGAGCAGGATGTGAGTTGCTTTGCTGTCGCTTTGTTACCTTGGCCACCATGGAGGACCCCTGCCTGTAAGGCTTCCATTCCATGCCCTGGTCACTGTACTGGATGCTGTAGCTCTTCACATACATCTCGGCGGACAGAGACTTGCAACCCTGGGTTACAATGGCAGTTATCTTCTTGATTGTGAGCAGATCAATTTGTAACCACTGTTGGTTGTTGTTTGCCTGGGAAGATGGTGAGGACACATGAGCAAGGCTGATGTTAAAACCCCCACTTTTTAGACCAAAATACTCAGAAATGTGCAGAACTCAAAAGCTTTTCCTATCTTAGGATTCTCTGTCCCTTAGAGGACTTCCCTGTTCCATCTTGTTTGCTGTCACAGACGTATATAAATTTTAGTGGTGTATTTCATATATTGTATGATAATGGTTTACTTGTTTATATCTCTTTGAAGGCTGGGATTTATTGTATTTTGTTTCCAGATACTTAACACAATGCATGGCACAGAGTTGGTGTTCAAGGAATATTTGCTGAATGAATAAGAGAATTTTTTCTCTTATGAATGAATGAATAAGATAATTTTTTGTACTTGAGAAAAAAATTAGATTGCTAAATTATCTGTAATATTATTCTCTTAATCAAATTTATTTAAATGCCGTGATGATATTGCGAATGGGTTATCTGGGAAAGGACTCTCTCATCTCTCTATTTAACTTCATTTAAAAAAAGTCCCACTTTTCTTTCCCTTGCTTCTGTCAACTAGGAGGAGTCATCCAGTTTCTTCTTCTCTGATATTTCAAACAAATGTAATACCTGAGAGACCTAATAAAGCCATGACTAGGATCTGATACGGTACAGGAGCTGTTCTGTCTCTGGTCTAATGAAATGCTTAATCATATGTTTGCTGACACTTATTGGAGAAAGAGGGTCAGAAGGACGAACTGCGTTTTGGAGTAATCTGAGACTGATTTTCACCCTTGGGAGATTAATCATGCCCCATAGTCTCAGTCAGTCCTACATGAAATAACGAATATTGATCTATTTCTTTAACATCACTTATGTGTACATGTATGTACGTGTATATATTGATACACAGATATATGTGTAATTCATATACTACATGTATTTTAAAAGCAGATTAATTGAATTAAAATTATTACATTAATTAATTTTTGTTAATTTTGTAGCACTCTCTAGTGACATTTGGTGGTTTTTTAGTGTATCTTCAGGCTGTCTGTATCCAATTCAGGTTGTACCGGTGACACAGAGGTAGGGATCTAGAGAGATCTGGAGGCATAATGATCTTTCATAGGCATAAAACAGGCGGGTGTGCCTCCGTTTGCATGTGTGCCTGCCTAGGTCCAGCTGAGATTTTTAGCCTCTCTAAAGAGATCTCATAAAGAAACTGGATTCTAATAGGAGATTAAGTGAAACAGTTCTGATTTAGAATTCCAGATTTAAAATGGTGATCTCAAAAATTAGAATTAGTATTTCATCTTTGAATCCATTATTATATCATGAAGACTGAGAGCAAATTATATACAGAGCAAAATTTTTCAAGAAGCTATAATACAGGGTAGGGTGACAAAGTTACCTGGAAAAAAAATGGATGATATCCTTTCTCCTTAAGTTTTTTTATTATTTAACATCTTATTTATATAACTATAGAAATATAATATAGTATCACATTATTACTTTTATTATTTTAATTTCTTTAGGTCTCTGTTTCTCCCTCTACAAAATTGCAAAATGAGGTATTTGGGTGATTTCCAATGGTGGGAGGACCACTGATCTGTTTATCAGGAGAATGGGCTTCCTGATTCTGCCACCAAACTAAGCTAAAATTCTTTAATCTCCTTCATGTTTAAACTTAAAAGGAAAAGTCTGGACCAGATGCTTAGCAAACCCCTTGCTGTTCTTACATTCTGTGAGACTGTGACAAACCAGAAATGAGTTTCGAGACACAGATATCAGTTCCCAAGACTATCTGTAGGGGGTTCAAGTTCTTCCATTTTCTCCATTCCTACCACAACTCCCCTTCTGTTGCTGGCGGCCTAACCTATGGATAGGACCTGGAATTCTATAGAGTCCAGGGAACTGGAACGTAGGTGTCTTTTTTTTTTTTTTTTTTTTTATTTTATTTTATTTTTTGGAACGTAGGTGTCTTAAAGAAGAGACAGAGGAGTATAGAAAAGAGGGAAGGGTTAAGTTGACTGGTAGAATCATTCTGAGCTCTGATGCCATTGTGATTTTTTAAGTCAGTTGAAGAGTGAAATAAAAATGTGTTAACTATGAACTGTTACCCTAAAACTAAGTCACTGGAATTATCCAATGGGTTATTATCTGGACAACAGAACTCTCTGGAGGATGCTTATTAAACTTGGGCCACAGATCTATAACCCTGGTTTTGCAGCATTTTGCCATGCCTCCAACTATCTAAAGGAATGTCACAAAGTTCTCAAAAAATTGGAACAAAAAAAAATTTAAATAACACTATTATGAAAATGAAAAGTATTGGGGTGCCTAGATGGCTCAGTCAGTTAAGCGGCTGCCTTCAGCTCGGGTCATAATCTCAGGATCCTGGAATGGAGCCCCGCATCGGGCTCCCTGCTCAATGGGGAGTCTGCTTCTCCCTCTCCCTCTGCCTGCTGTTCTGCCTACTTGTACTCTCTATCTGTCAAATAAATAGATAAAATCTTTTTTAAAAATTAGGAAAAAAAGAAAATGAAAAGTATTGCTAAATTGTGAAAAAAGAAGTATTGCAAATCTAAATCATTTATCACTAATATGAGTTGTCTCAGTTAGGAGCTGGCCAACTCTAGCCCAAGGGCCATATTTGGTCCCCAGCCTGTTTTTGTAAATCAGGTTTTATTGGAACACAGCCATGCTCATTTATGTACTGTTTATAGCTGTTTTCCTGCTACAAGGGCAGAGTTGAGTAGTTATGACTGAGAATGTATGGCTCACAATGTCTAAAATATTTATGATCTGGTCCTTTGCGGAAGAAATTTGCCCACACTTGATAAAAATCAAAACTAGATCAAGAACCACAGACATGATAAATAACCTCTCTGAGCCAAAGTCAGAGCTAAGCTATCAAACCAGTGGACATCCTAGATTCTCGGACTTAGGATCACAACCGGCAGAAATGCGAGATTATATTCTGACTTCCCAGGACCCCATGTTTCCCGTAGTGAGGGCCCGTGTTTCCTTCTGGAAGGTTGAGGGAACTCCATTCACAGGCATCCTCTACCTTGGCTTGCCAGGCGTTCACACGACCCTGGGCATTGAGACGGGCACGGAAGGGTTCCCAGTAATCTCCCCACCAAGATTTTTTGAATGAGGAAGCTGTGATTTGCTTGTTTTCTATCTTTCCATTTTCCATACCCAGTGGTGCGGAGCATCCTGTCAAGAGAGAAGTAATGAGATTAATTGTGCACCACCACTATGCCCTGGATGGCATTTCTCACTTGCAGAGGGGACAAGAAAAAATATCACTACCAAGTCACAACAGAAACAACCATTGCCACCAATGATGTTATTGCCCAAAGGCCAAATACTGCTTTTAAGCTCTATGTGTATTACTAAGTGAGAAAACCAAAGAAGAGCAAGAAAAAGTAACCAACACTACCAGAAGATTCAGAAACTAAATTGGAGCCCAGGAAGTCTGACGCATGTTCTGAATATTTAAACCCATTTTCCTCCTTTGGAGAGTCATGGAAACTTCTGCCTTTTCTCTGAGGTAGAAAATACTCCTTCACTACCTATGTACATAAGAATATATCCTATTTCTCTTTCTAAAGAAAAAGCTACAAAGAAGAAGAGTGAACCCTTGGAAGTCATGCTCAATAGATTGTTTTCAACCATGGAGGGTGATTCATGTGACGCACCACTGAGAAATCTGCCGAGGTGCGCGGTTGCGTGTTAGTCCTCAAAGCTGGCCGGGGAACGTGAGAAACACGGCTCGTGAGTGAGCCCAGCCGACGGCCCGTCACCACCATCAGCTCCGTGATGCTTTGTTCTTGTTGGTAAATCATGCTGACATTTTCTTGAAGTGATATCTCTCTCAATGAAAAATGACTTAAAAAAAAGAAAACCTACAGCTAACTCTGATTATATCAAGAAAATGAAGAGTTTTTTTCTTTTTTTTAAGTCATCTTCTTGAATAAAAAATAGATGTTTTGAATAGGTCAACAGAGTTGAATGTCATATTTTAGTTTGACTCTCTGATCTGAACAAACGACCATTTACAACATATACTATATAGAAAGAAACAGTGACCCTATTGCACCTTTGTTCTATTTAGCTGAATTTTATTATGGCCATTTATGATTACTTCAGCTTACTTATATCACTGGTCACATTATATTCCCTGAAAAACAGCAGCTTACACAGAAAAAACTTGAGTTCCTACAGGGAGCACCAAACAGAATACAGAGTTCAGTCGAGGTTTCAGGAAGTTGGGGGTGCCAGGGCGGTTCAGTCACTTAAGCACCCAACTCTTGATTTTAGCTCAGGATCGTGAGACCAAGCCCTGCCTCGGGCTCCCTGCTGAACAGGGAGGCTGCTCGAGATTTTCTCGCGCCTCTCCTTCTGCCCCTCCCCGTCAGCGTGCTCGCTCTCTCTCTCTAATGAATAAATAAATCTTTAAAAAAAGTTTCAGGAATTGGTAAGTAGTTTAGATCTCAAAAATATTCACTGAACATCTAACACAGGCCAGTAATGCTGCTCAGGACTTTCATTAAAGTCTGAGTGTGACCTGTAGGACTTTGGAAGAGTCAGAGCTAGTCTGAATCTTAGTTCTTATTGAAAGAGGCCAATGGCAGTTATTCTAGACGACGGCCTCTCCTTGGAGGGTCATGGCAGTGTCCGTGCCACCCTGGCACTGTTTGGAGACGGTGCCCGCCCACTGGCTGGTAGAACCAGTCTTGCTCTAGGTCACAGTGTAAATGAGAGTCTGCCTGAGCAGAACCTGTTTCACCAAGGTTCTTTGAGGCACCTCAGTGACTGAATAGAACTACTAATGCTATCCATTCCTCTGTACCGACTAAAGCTTGATTCTCTGAGAGGCAGCAAGAAAGTAATGCACCTTAGCATCTTACCGTTAACCTCACAGCCTAGCAGCTCCAACCGAAGTGCTGGTCTGTTATAGAATCTTGTTGGAGAGATCCTAATATATCTAGCCATGATAGGTGGGTCAAACCGATTCTCTTTTATCGTAGAGGCATCCGAATTGCCATCAAAATACTAGAGGAAAAGAGGAAAGCTTAGTTATGGAACAATTCTCTATGAAATGGTTTTATAATAAAGTTTCAGTTTAACTTAATATTGTCATATTAAGTTTTCAGGTGGCCTGAATTAAATCACTTGGTCTTAAGAAACTGGGGATACTTTCACTTCTGGAAGGTGGTGTAAATGTGCCTCGTCTTGTTCCTTCTGCTAAGTACAGCTAAAACACGAGAAGCCACTGAAAGATGAAGAGAAGAAGGCAGACCAGCTAGGGTTCTCGGGACCCAAAGAACAACATGGTAGTTAGCGGGCTCCCTGGGTTTCATTTTTGTCTCATATATCCCAGACTGCGAAGTGAAGAAACCAGCAACCAGGAAACACCAACAGATATAGACAAAAAAAGCTCTGGTGAAGGATTCTTTTCTCTAGCCACGGGACCAGGCAAGGGCAGTCCAGCAAGCTGGAGAACGTTCAGACAATAATTGCTCAACTTCTACATAAACATCAGAGAAAACACCATGGCCCCTTCTTCAACCCGAGCAGCAAAGACACAGTGGGGAGCCTAGACTTCCATGCTCGTAAGACCGTAATGGGTCACCCCAGCACCCTCACCAGGACTGTATTAGAGAAGGTCAAATAGGAACTCAGGACTTTCATCCCCACCAGTTCCTAATAAGGCTCCCACCGCTGTGTATCATGGAGTCTCTCCCATTCCCACCCAACAGCAACGAAGAGCGGTCCTCCTTCGGGGCGACCCTGGACTTCGAAGCCCACCTGGCAGGCATGAGGTGTGCCCCAGCCCCTTTCCTGGCCAGAGCAGTCAGAAGGAGCAGCTAAAACAGAGGGTAAGAACAGCAAGACTAAAACCCAGAACAATAACAGACAGACCAATGAAACAGAGCCAGTCCTTTGAAAAGATGAAAAAAGAGGCAATTATCTAGCAAGAATGACAAAGCAAAAAGAGAGGCACATTCACCAATATCAGTATCGCTGTAGACCCTGCAGACATCAAAAGCGTAGGCGAATACTACCACCGACTCTATGCACAGAAATTCAACAGCTTAGAGGAAATGGATCGATTAGAAAAACACAATCTCAACTTACCCAATAGGAAATAGATAATGTGCAGAGCCGGTAACTAATAAAGAAATTGTATTCATAATTTAAAAGATACACTATGGAGTATTATGCCTCCATCAGAAAGGACGAATACCCAAGTTTTGTAGCAACATGGACAGGACTGGAAGAGATTATGCTGAGTGAAATCAGTCAAACAGAGAGAGTCAATGATCATATGGTTTCACTTATTTGTGGAGCATAACAAATAGCATGGAGGACAAGGGGTGTTAGAGAGGAGAAGGGAGTTGGGGTAAATTGGAAGGGGAGGTGAACCACGAGAGACTATGGACTCTGAAAAACAATCTGAGGGGTTGGAAGTGGTGGGGGGTGGGAGGTTCGGGGAACCAGGTGGTGGGTATTGGAGAGGGCACGGATGGCATGGAGCACTGGGTGTGGTGCAAAAATAATGAATACTGTTATCCTGAAAATAAAAAATAAATAAATAAATAAAAAAGATTCCTGGAAAAGAAATCTCTAGGCCCACGTTGTTTCTCTGGTGAATTCTACAAATATTTCAAGAATTAACACCAATTCTAGAAATTTCTCCCTGAAAACAGAAGACATGCTTCCCAAATTATTTTATGAAGCCAGTATTACTCGGACATCAAAACCAGAGAAATACATTATAAAAAGTAGAACTGCACACCAATATCCCTCATGAATGTAAGGGCAAAAGTCTTGAAGTTATGAACTCTGTACCTGTAATCTGTACCCTCTCTCCAAAACAGGTAAGTAAGGGCTGTAATTAGAGATTTTCATGATCTGTTCAAAGGGATACTATAAATAACTTATTACTAGAGATACCTACTGATAATACAGACACTAGTCAAATAGTAAATGATTTGCAGGAAAAATGAAACAGATTCAGCGTTCTCAGCGTAAAAACGGCAGACCGAGTCCTTCCATTCAGAGAGCTCTCTTTGGAAGGGGACTAGGGAAGAAGGGGAGTTGGGGCTGGTACACAGGGGTTTGGGGGAATAATCCTGGCTGAGCTTCCGAAAGAGGGGCAGGCCTGTCGCTCCTCGGGCAGGGAGCAGAAGGGCAAGCGCACTGCCCAGAGCAGAACTGGTGTGGACATTGCTAGCTGCTTCCTTTCAGGTACACCGAAACAAAGAACAAAATACGATGGAAAAGTCAGTAGAAACAAAACTTCAAAGCCCGTTTTTAGCATAAGCTCCTGAAGGGCCAAGACCAGATGTTCCACTCTGCCGTCCGCCGTCTGTCTGTCTGAGAGGTCCGGGTATCTAGTTTGATCCAGAAGTGAGTTTTTGGTGGAGTTTTGAAGTGTCGTAAGTCAGGTTCTTTACTCTGTGGTGACAGACCCATCACTACACCACTTTCTTTCCTAAGGCCTAAGAAAACCATTTGCATTTCTACCTCCCAGAAAGGTATTTTTTAAAAAGACACGAAGACAGGCATAGTCAGAGCAGCCTAGAGAGCCTAGGGTGGTCTAGGGAGTGGGAAAGAAACGGGCGCACAGACCATCACGTTCCTGGTGCTGTTCCCCTTGAAGATCTGCCAGTTCGTGCGGTCGGAGCTGTACGCCACGGAGAACTGCATGGTGTAGTAGGACTTCAGATACTGCTTGGCCCCTTGAGTCTGGATCCCCGTGAGTACGACTTCCCTCTGCATGTCCACCTGCCACACAGCAAAGCCATTACAGACTGTCCTTGTCAACAAGTCACACGCTGCTTCCGTGACTCACTGTGCAGCCGGCTTTCTTGGGACTAACCACCCAAGGTCTTAGCGCTAATAAAATGGCCAGAAACAACCCACATGTGAGCATGGAGGACCTGGGCTTGAATCCAAGTTCAACCACTTACTAGACATTCGGCACTTAATTAGGCCGCTCTGCCTTAGTTTTTTCATCTGTAAAAAGGATCTCTAGGCTGTGACTAGCACTAACCTCAGAGGGTTCGTTTTGAGTATGTAAAGTACTTAGGGTAGTGCCTAGAATGTTGCAAGAACAACAAGGAGAAATTATTAAATCACGGTCATTTTATTAGTATGGTGCTGTAAATATTAATAAGGTTAATAAGATATACCTGGATCCAAGGTTTAGCATCAAGTTCTGTTGAAGGTTTCTCTGTGATCCAAGCATTATATGACCCACCATTGTTTAATCTTGCTAATCTGGGTTCCCAATAACCTAAATCCAAAAAAGAAAAAAAAATTACTCTGAATTAAAACAAACAGACAAACCAAAAGCATATAATTGGCCACTTCCCAAGTAAGTTTAGTCCCAGTGGACGACCAGACCTCTGCAGGGTCTTCTGCTGAAGTTAGGAGACTGGGCTGTTGACAAAAGGCCTCAGCTACGAGGCGAGGCTCGTTCATGATGGTGAAATCTTCTTGGCTTCAGTCCGTGCTTGGTGAGCTGTCAACCACCGCCCACCCCCTCTCTTGCATACAGGTTCTGTTTGTCTCTTCTCAGTTATGTTGATGTGGCTGCTGCCCAGAGTGCTTGCCTAAGGGGAGGATGTGGGAGGGATTATGGGAGCCTCCTGATCCCCTCCAACTGACCTCTTCGTTTTAGGAAGAGTTTTGAGGCAGAGTGACGAAGTTTAGAAGGAGACCCCTCTTTGCTCAATCCCTGCTGAGAGGTTGGACTGCCTGGGTAGAGATTCTGAGGAGCCCTAGCTCTTGGTCTTCCCTGAGACAGACTCTATGGGGACCTTATACATTAGAGAGGATGTTAGCGCCTATTATACACTCCTTCCTCTACCAGATGAGCACCTCATGAGCAAAGCCCAGGGAGGAGCAATGACACGTAGATTCAACAGGTAGGGGTTGTCATGGGTTGTTTTTCAGGCTGTACACTGCACAATTGTAGGAGACAGCTTCCAAAGATGATGCTACCACTTACCTAAATGCTCAGAAGCCTTGATCTGTGAATCAGCTATGATACCAGTGCTTAGTCCCATCGGCATCTTACATTCTAAAAAACAGACAAAACACACACACACACACACACACACACACACACAACAATGAATAATTTTTGCTTAGAAAATACATATAACTGTGTGAAATCTCCATGGCAGGAGATCATACCTCTGGTGGGTCAGTCATCTGATAGTTTCACTTCGCTTTGTGGCACTGCCTTAAACATGTCTGGTTACATTTAGTGCTAGTACTAGCAAGACTAGTGATTGGTGCTAGTCTGTAACAGAGTGACACCCTAGAGGAAAACCATGGAGACCCCCAAATTCAACTAGTTTTATACAGATTTCCATCTGCTCGTATCTTAAAGTAAGTCATTTTACAACCTTAAGTATTACCCCCTGTAAGTCTATGTTCTCAAAGGTTGACCTGAAAGTTAGAGTTATTTATATCCTGATCACAAAAGAAAATGCCAGCCACTGAGATGTCTAGATGTTGACACAGTGCTTGAGTATTAAGTACTCAGCAAATATTAAATAAATGCTGGCTGGCTGGGTGGCTGGGTGGATGGGCAGGTGGAAACGATTTCTCAAATACTGGAATGCCAAGTTCAGAGACTATCCCAGTCGTTGCTGAATTCCTGGTATCTTTTCCCTCCTCTGGAAAATTTCTTACATTCATTTCCCATGAATCACACATCATGAAGGAAGCCACTTTATATTCGTTCCCCATCTGAGAAGAATGCCTTTGGGCTGAAACATGGGGTTTAAGTTTCCTTGAAGACTGACGCTTGCGGCACCATCAGACAACAGGTCAGAATGAATCAGTTAGCAGTTAGAATAAAAGCATTATTGCCCCTGTCATGAGGAGTCTCAGAGTTCCTTATTTCCAATCTAAAAGTTAGGAATGTTCCAGCAGGGACCGTCCTGCTAAAAGCATCACGTGGTTCCTGGACGGTACCTCTGTCTATGATGAGAAACGGTGTTTGCATCCCTGCTCTCTGGTTTTCTCCAACCTCTGTGTCCAGCAGCCACCAGCCAGCTTTTGATGCCTTCATTTCAAGAGTTTTAAATGAACCTAAAACAGAGAGTGAAGGACAATATTACACACCCCTAATGAACAATATTAGTTGACAGCTATCAAAGAATCCTAAAATCCCTGCATCATAAGAGGCTTTATTAAAGAATTTAAGAATGACCCCTTTCTCTTAGGCAGGACTAGAGGTGTAACAAACAGATAAAAACAAAACAAAACAATGACACACACATTAGTAAAAGCAACTTGCCCCAGGACTTTAAAAAATCTCCAGCACCCCTTACAGGAAAGAAGTTGTCATACAAAGTCAGAAGCTAACTCATACACAGCCCAGCTTCTGAGCCCTAAGGATGAAAATGACCTTGAATGACTCATGACTAGGCCTCAAGAAAACTGTCCGTGTTTCCTTTCTCTCCCTTCACTTCATTAGTTTTTCCTTTTTTTATAAGAAAATTAAAATCAAGCATCCTTCTCCCACGTTTTCAAGTTTTCTATTAAGTTTACATAGTTGAATAGAGAGGCACATAAACTATTTCAGAAAATTCGCTGAAAGAAAGAAATGTCTGAAACTCTGATTATCCACTCTGATATTTAATGCTACCCTTTGCTAGTTCATACTTGAGTTCTGCTGACTGTAATTCATGTCTATTTTCCAGATTGTGAGTGAGAATTAATAAATAGCCTATGGTCATCCTCCACTGTCCAGTACAGACCATTTAGATATGAAGATTTGGATGGGCCAGCCAATTCCAGCTTCTCAGTGTTTCGGAAAGGAGGACTGATCTGGCAATCTACATCTGGTGAAGAGTCAGGAATGAGTTTCACCTAACCTCCTATTGTCTGATTTTAACAGAGTGGGTCTTTATAGCTTAATGAATGCACCACAGGCCTGAATGAAACAAACAAAAACACCCTTTCCCCTATCCCAAACCAAACCAGTCCTGTTTGGACTGCTGTGCCCTTCTAAGGCTGAGTCACACAGCAACTTCTCCACCCAAAGTACTGGCAAGGGACCGACTGCCCTCAGCTTCTCAGAGCATTTGCGGATGATGGGCTGTTTGTTAAAAATGCAGAGGCTCAGGGCGCCTGGGTGGCTCCATTGCGGGGCGTCTGCCTTCGGCTCAGGTCAAGGTCCAGGATCCTGGAATCGAGCCCTGCATTGGGCTCCTCGCTCTCCCTGGGAAGCCTGTTTCTCCCTCTCTCACTCCCCCTGCTTGTGTTCTCTCTCTTGCTGTCTCTCTCTGTCAAATAAATAAATAAAATCTTAAAAAAAGGAGAGTGTCTGCCATCTGCTGAAGATCCCAAAATCTACCAGATCAAAAGCTCCAAAAGCAAAGCTCTGCCTTGGCGTTTGCATTTTAACCAGCTTCCTAGACTTCCACCGTGCTCAGCACCGTTGCAGAGTCAGGGGCCGCGATGATCATACCCCTACCCGCTCCGACGACACGCAGGGAGACCTACAACCTCTCGTACCTAAGAATCCTTGGCGATGACTGGTTTGTTGAAGCCTTTTCATTATTAAGGGGGTATTAGCCTGTGTGGTGCGGCAAAGGGCGCACACGTTAGCTGCCTTTTTCGCACTCGGTATGCAGTCTGGGGGTGTGTGTCTGCCCAGGATCTATGCCAGAAACCATGCCCGACCCTCAGGAAGTAATGCCCAGGAGGGAATGAGGGCCAGCGATAGCTCCCCTCGCCGTTTTCCACCAGGGACCTCTTTCCCTTGCGCAGGTCTTTACCAGGCAGCAGGGGCCAGACCCCCCGCTGGTGCTGTCGAGTGCCGTTTTCCAGCAGGGTCTGGCCGTGAAAGTGAACCACGTGAATGTCCTGGGAGCTGCCCATGTTCAGCAGGTGCAACCTCACCCACTCTTGCTCGTACATCCTCAGGCCAGGCAAGTTGTAGATCATCCCATTAATGGCTGAAAGGACAGAGAGTCGCAATGGGTTAGTGATCTGAGTACACCAGCAGACAGGCTGCCGAAGAGGTCTGAGGCCTCCCACCTCACGACCCATCTTCCTACCGCTCTGTCTGCCCAGTACAGTAAGGACAGTACAGTACAGTAAGGACCCCTGTGTACCCTGGTATCAGGGAGAGGCTAAAATGGGACCCCAGCTCCTCCCCTTGTCGGCCTCCAGCGGCCTCCTACAGAGCTGACCACTCTCCACCCCGCACCTCACACTTCCCTGCTCTCTGTCTCCTTGACCTTTACAGGGTGGGTTTGCCTGTGCTATAGGAACAGGAAGACGAACATGAGCCAGAGAAGTAAACTCCAGGGGTTGGAAGAAAGAGAGTGAGGGGTTACAGAGCACGTCACCCCGAGGCCTCCTAAATTCAGAGAGCACTCCGGGCAAATCTGGGCATGCGGATGACCAAGGTCCCTGTTTGTTCTCTCATTCCTGTGAGAGCTCCTCTGTGCCCTTTCCCAGCGTAAATGTCTTGGGCTCTCGCGCTTCATCTGCTCCGTGAAATGTATGTGAGTGTGTGTACATGTGTGCACGTGTGTGCACACTGGCTTTTGGTTGTTGGGTGGGTGGGTTGGGTATGTTCTCAAAGTAGTTCCCATGTTAGCTTTCAGACCTTCTCTAGCTCCTCCATGTGCCCGCCACCTGCCGGGGGACAGCAGCCAGCAGCTGTTTAAGGACCTGGTGCAGGTCAAGGCTCCTGATTCCTCAGAAGCACGTCCTGTCTAATCTTAGGAAGACCTAGAGTCACCCAGTGCGATTCAGTTTGGAGACTGGATCAAAGTCAGAGGAAAATACCATGAAACTCATGGGAGTTTTTGACTTCTGAAGATGCAAGTCTCCAAGGCCTGGGGGACTGGGTCTTTTTTTCATAGTACCAGCTCTTCTTTTCGTCAAAGATCATAAAAAGTAAGACGAATTCTCTCATATCCATGGGCGTGTTGCTCTTATCAAGGACTCCTTTTTCACAGATCAGAAGGGGACCTATTAAGCCAGAATGGATGTCTTTTTCCTGGAAGACAGTAGGAGGAAAATGCACAGATTTTCTCTTTCTCAGGATTTCCTTTGCTCTTCTGACAATCACTGATTATGTAGAAAAGGAAACCTCAGGAGCTCTGAGTTTGAAGTTTATAAACTTCAGAGCTCAGTAAGCCTGGGTATCTCTGATCATGGGATCCCGTGGCACTCATAGTCCCTTCCTCTGATTCGTCCTTTATCTCAGCATGGAAGTAATGATAATATCAATGACAGTAGCAATGCCATTATAATTAGTATTTATTGAGCATCTCCTATTAGAGCAAATATTTTGCTGGTAGTATCTTATTTAATTCAGATAATACTCCTATAAATTAAAAATAAGTTCACTTATTAAATATACATTACCAAGTGCCTATTGTGTGCTATCCACTGTTTCCTCATTTTTTAACTTAGAAACTGAGGTTGAGAGAGGTCAAGTAACTTTCCCAGGCCCCCCCAGTAAGTGACAGGATAGGAACTGAAATCGAAGTCTGCGCTTTCTCCCTAGCAAGCCCACCCAAGATAAAGGCATCTTGACTTTGCTGCTGCTCTTTCATAAAGAAAGAGCAAAACAAAGCTATTACTTGCACAAGGAAATTGCAAAAACATGTCTTCCTCTGCAAAGCAGTCACTCTGCCTGGGCTCAATCATTTCCATACCCCTCCCTCCTCTCCACGGAGCACATGCTTCTCTCTCACGGTCCTCTAGAGACAAGTTGCGACAGATTGTTGACCAGAACCCTTACCAATTCGTCATGGAAAGCAAGACATTTAAGGAGACATCATCTTGACCCTTCCATCTGGTGGACTCAGGTTATAAGGTGAGGCGAATGACAAAAACTTTCAACGGATGTACCTACCGGGTTCACTGCTGAGTAGTAAGCCCAGGCCCGGCAGGCAGAGCCGGGACTCTCCGGTCCGGATCGGGTGGTGGCGTGCCATACGTACGTGTAACTGCTATTTGGCTGAACAGCATTATCTTCCTTGAACCACTCAGGAGAGTCATCTTCGTAAGTCTTTCCCTCTGATGACTTTTCGTAGGAAAGCCCGTGGGCATGAAGAGAATATGGTCTGGATGCTAAATTTTTGAAACGAACCTAGAAGAAAGAATGACCCACAAATGTACTAAGTCCAACAAAAATCCAAATTAAAAAAAGTCAGTATTATACATCCAAGCAGATTAAATTAGACCTACGTGTATATACAGTGAGATATGTTAACTGCCTACAAGTACAAAGTAACCATATATTACTTCATCTAATCTTTACAACATCCTGTGAGATAGGGCCCATGCAGTTTACCCTAGGAACACCAAAATATGTTTGTTCTTAGGCTGTAAAGCAGAAGTGTTTAGCACGTGTGACGTGACCACAGCAAGGTGCTGCAGATCTGAAGATGAATGAGCTCTGGGTCTCGCTCACAGTAAGTCTCCAACCTTGGTGAAGAAGCAGCGGCACGTGGGGACTGACATTAAAGACCTGGGACCAAAAGGCCATAACCAAAGTATGAATGGGGTTAGACAGAATGTCTGAAAGGAGCAATTTGGATGAACGTGCAGGAGAAGGTTTCTTGGGGAAAACAGAATTGGCCCTTATGGAAGAAACAGGAGCTCCGCAGAGGAAGAAATAAAATCATGAGATCATTTTTTTTCTTTCCTTTTTTTTTTCTTTTTTTAGATCATTTCTTTTAAGATTATCAAATCACTTGGCAAACAAAAGAAGTGTAATTATGTGTTAACTTTGGAAAATAAATTACCTATAGCCCTCCTGCCCCTTCCACTGTTACAAAGCCTTTGGTGCTTGTGGAAATTTCCGTGATGATCTTAGCAATGCTCACGAGATGACTTACTTGGATGACATCATCCACTTCAGCTCTAATAATAGGACCAAGAATGCCGAGATGCTCTTCATACTCCCCCAAAGGATCACGTTTGGTAAAAGTGCTATCAAGGTACTTCCGAAAGACGACTTTCTTGTATATGGTGTTCTCTGGATCATCATCAACGTCTTCACTGAAATAATAATATGAATAGTATTTGTTTAAAGGAACAAATGAAAGACAATTCAACGAATTGGGGGAATTATCCCTGTTTCTGAGTATAGTATCTAGCATGGATATTTAATTAGTACTCGAGGAACAAATGAATGAGAATATAAATGAGTAAAAACTTAAGCCAATAAATATCCTTCAGATCCCCACTCACATATCATTTCTTAGGTAAATCTTCCTATAAAACTTTATAGGTCAAATCTGTCTATATGATTCCATAAGTTTCTATAGTATTGCTATAGCATATACAGTATATTCCTGGAGTACTCTTAAATTTCTCTAGTTATATATTTATTTATAGTTATATATTTATTATATCTTATTTATTTGTTTCTTTGTTTTTTTAAATATGTCATTTACCTGTGAGATTATCTATTAGAATCTGACTCTAATACTAGAGTGAAAACACCATGACGTCAGGAATCATGCCTAATCTGCCCACTCTTTCATTTCTAGTATCTAACAAGTCATCCAGCACACAGTAGGGACTTGATAGATTTTTATGTTAACACATCAGTGAATGAACAAATATAACCACATAGTCACCTAGCAGATTTTAGTATCAGAAGCAGCCAGGGCTTGGGGCTGTCAGGTGTCAACGGTCACCCCTGTGAAGGTCACTAGATGGCTGGGAGTTTTATACTCTGAAAGTAGCCATTTTTCTCTCATTTCCCTTTTAAAAATCCTGTTATTCCTTGTGTAGTTCACTAGTTCAGTCTGTGGCCAGAGCACATCGTATTCTCTCACTGACTCCTCCATGCCCCAGGCCTGTGGAAACAGGCCAAAACTCCTCCGTCATGCACCACATCCGTCACGCACTGTGAGCCGCCAATAGAGGATCCCATTCTGTCTTCCTTCCCGCTCCTTACCCTACCGACCCCATCCTTCCAGACCTCAAGTGTAACAGAGTTTCACAGAGCACTTGGGGGCAAGCAAAGCAACTCTGATTACCATACACTTGGCTTGCATGTTGCATGTCTGGAATGGTATATAGGATTTTGAAGGAACTGGTTCCATCCCTTTCCACTTTGGAAAGGCCCTAAATCTTACTCCTTCAGAGCCTCTTTTCGAAATCCCTAGATAAACTATTCTCATATAGCAATGGGTGCTACATTTAAATAGAAAGTCATGGGAAAATATGTTTTATTCTTATTGGGGGGGTAGGAAGAGCAGAGGGAGAAGGAGAGAGAGAATCTTAAGCAGGCTCCACGTCCAACATGGAGCCCATTGTGGGGCTCAATCTCACAACCCTGAGATCATGACCTGAGCTGAAATCAAGAGTTGGAAGCTTAATCAACTGAGCCACCCAGGTGCCCCAAAAATGTGTTTTAAACTAACTGAGTTCTAATATGGAAATGCCAGCACCAGATTAATGAAATCATTTCTGTAAGCCATACCATGCACTGTGCTTGCTTACTCTGATTACCCTTTGGCTTTTGGCTTTTACTGTACCCATTAGCTTTTGGGAAAGCTATATTGTACCATATTTAGACTGTTCAAGCATGGTCACCATGCTGTGTCCCTGAGAATCTGCAGCTAAGCCTTGTCCCTTGTCCCTCCCTCTCTTCTTTCTCTATATTGTCATCCCAGAATACAGAGTCCACCTCATTATGGTGTTTATCCTTAAGTGGAACTGAACTGAAAACTCTTAGAAATGTCTATGGATTAGAAACTCTCTGTTGTAGTTAGGCCACTTGCAAAACTGCATGAACTCCTTCAACTCTGTGGTTGAAGAGTGACTAGAATCCTGAAAGGTTAAATCTGAAGAGGATGTTGGGGCCATTCAGTGTAACATCTTCATTTAAAAAATGAAAGTAATGGAGTCCAGGAAAGGAGCTCATATATTCTAGGAAACCAGGAATGACTTCAAACTTCTGAAGTTTTATTTCATTTCAAGTTCAAATTTTCAATTTCAAGTTTTAGTTTTGCTCTTTGGATAAACACCAAAATTCTTCCCATGGCCTACAAAACCTAGCGGCATCTGGCCTTTGCAGAGCTAGCCAAACGCTTTCTTACCACTCACATTCTTCCTGAGCTCCAACTACAGGTTTCAGGGCTTCCTGCTTCCACAGGTCCTCATCACGCCCTTCTTTCTGTCTAGAATGTTCTCCTCTTTCTACTTCCTGCCTAGTTTACTTCTACTCATCTTCCAATCTCAGCTCAAATATCACTTCCTCGGGGTCAGATTCCTCAAGTCTCATATCAGCATGTATCTTCCTTTCCTTCTTGGTCTTTAGCTGGTTATATTTTACACTTATTTATGGGAGCATTTAATTCATATCCACCTGCCCAACTAGACACAAGTTCTATGAGGGCAGGAGTCGTGTATGTTTACATTCTCTTTTAGAGTCTTAGCACTTAGCACAATGCTTAGGGGAGAATAAGCACTCATTAAAGAGTTATTGGAGGAGTGATTCTATGAGCCAAATTAAAGCCCAAGTTTAAATTAAGGTACATCATCACTGAATGACTGCCTCAGTTGAAGATATAAACTTAATTTTTGTTTCTAAACTGGCTTGTATCCTTGGCCTCTTCTACTGGAATCTCATATAATTTGAATCAAATGTCACCAAGATGCTGTATACTTTACATTGATCAGTAAACAATTTTAACGTATTTTTTGGTAGCCAAATGCAAAAGGAGATTTCTACGTCACAAATTTGGATGTGAAGCCAACTTCAATGAAATCATGTTGATTAGCAGACAGCTATGGATAGGTTGGATTCTGCACTCAGGCAAGGAAACATGGTAGGAACACGTGTGGTGAGAGTGGAAGAGAGAGGAGGGGCTTCCTTAACTATCGATTATCATAGACTTCTTATAGTGATTGTTCTTGCATTGTCCAAATGTCACCAAATGTAGAGAGCTGACCTTGGAATTGACAAAGGAAATTGCATAGGACAAGTTGTAATAGGGGACCTAAATTATACTTAGTATAATTTTCCCAGAATTTTTTCCTTGGACTGTAGCAATCTTTTTAGCAGTAGTGGAAACATGAGAATATAAAAGGAGAAAATTTGGCCAAACCTTTGAGCAAATTTTGAATAATCCCAAGATATTTCTTCAGCAGCAATGTAATAATATTTTCTGTTTCCACTGTTGCTGCGGAGGTACCACGCTGCAATGCTGTCAGGATTTCTGGAGGAGTTAATGTCTGTCCTAGTATCAGTTTGGTAAGGGTCATCATAGGCCACAAAATCAATTTCAGCAGTGTATTCTTCACTGCTCTCTTCCTTCTGCCTTGGAATAATCTCAATATAATCTCCATCATTTGCACTGAGGCCTATTACGACTGGTGGGTTAAGTTCTCTTGGCATAAGAGTGTTATTTAGGGTAGGAGATGACACCTGACCAATGTCTGGATGAGGGAAAATCTGACCAAATTCTGGAAGAAGCAATGACTGAGTAGATTCAGAGGTGTAGGATGTCTGATCAAGGTCTGGAGGAAGTGATGTATCTAGATCAGGAGGAAGGGCTGTTTGACTAATGTTTGGAGAGAGAGTTGCCTGGTTGAGGTCTGGGTAAAGGAGCATCTGATCGAGGTCTGGAAAAAGGGTTGTCTGGCTGATGTCTGATGAGAGAGTCTCCTGGTCAAGGTCTGGAGAAAAAGGTGTCTGACTGAGGTCTGGGGAAAGTGTTGTCTGGCTGAGGTCTGAAGAAAAGCTGGTCCGGTCAAGGTCTGGGTAAAGTGTTGTCTGGCTGAGGTCTGGAGAAAATGTTGTCTGGTCAGAGTCTGGAAAAAAGGTTGTCTGGTCAAGGTCTGGAGAAAATTTTGCCTGGTCAAGGTCTGGAGAAAAGGTTGACTGGTCGAGGTCTGGAGAAAATGTTGTCTGGATGAGCTCTGGAGAAAATGTTGTATGATCGAAGTCAGGGGAAAGGGTTGTCTTGCTGAGGTCTGGGGACAGGGTTGTCTGGCTGAGGTCTGGAGAAAAGGTTGTATGGTCAAAGTCTGGGGAAAGGGTTGTCTTGCTGAGGTCTGGGGACAGGGTTGTCTGGCTGAGGTCTGGAGAAAATGTTGTCTGGTCAAGATCCGGGGAAATGGTTAGTTGACTGAGATCTGCAGAGAGAGTTGCCTGCCAGGCTTCAGGTTCCAAAGAAGGGAACATTTGATCAATGTCAGTAGGGAATGGCTTTTTTCTTAGGTCATAGTCGAGCATCTGGCCAGACTCTGGAGGAGATGTATGGCTAGAGTCTATAGTGGAGTGTATTTGATCAGACTCTCCAATAGGAAATGCCTGATAGTATTCTTCTGGGGGTATTATCTGATAAAGATCTAAAGGGGAGCTTGTCTGACTGGTGTCATTTGGTGCATTGTGATTATGGTCAGGAAGTGAGGCTAACAGGCTCAGATTCACAGAGGGGAATGTCTGATTGAGGTCTGTGGGAAAAGATGTTTCATCAGATTTATGGGGTAACAATGAGTGATCAAGTCTCCTGTCTGAAAATGTGGTATTGGCCTTTCCTCTTAGAGGGTGGAAGCCCCTTGGAGATAGAGGAATATGGTGTGCAAACTTCACTTCTTTTTTCTTTTTTCGTGTTTTAATGAAAAAAGGGATTTTCTTCAATCCACTGTTTCCTCTGTCCTGTTTTACTTGGAGAGATTTATTTCTAATTCCAGAAAATCTGGGGTGGCCACTCTGCTTTCTGTGCTTTTTTACGAGAGGGATGTTTTCTCCCCAAGTCCTTGAGGCATTCCGGGGGCTGTCCAGCAGCTTATCAACAGTCATGTCTTCATTAGCATCTGGAACGATTTCATAACTACCTTTCTCAGACACCACATGCCACTTCCCATTCACAACCTTGGATGGATTCTTTTGTTTTAAGAGTAACGGATCACTGGGAAAATCTTCCCAGGATCCCATTCTGGAAGGAGAAGAATTGCCTTGGCTTAAGTATCTCCCAGTTTTTTGTGCTGAAAATTCCACTTGGGAGAACCTGTGCTTCGCTGTGTGCTCTCTTCCTTTCTTGGATCCCTTATGCTTCGCATGTTCTTGACCCCTGAATCCTTCTGCATCAAATGGAAGTAGGCTTATCTCTGTGATGTCTGGCTGTAGAGGATCCTCTACAGAGTCTTCAGAATAAGGGCTGGAATGTTCTGCTGTCGAACGGTTGAGAGCTGAGTTCTTGTCTAAGCCAATGTGTCCCAGAGAGGGGCCAGCCATTGTGGCTGCTGGGTGAGGAAGAGTTTTTTGAGGTTTTGCAAAGTTATAGACAGTAAACCTGCTAATATTACTTAGGGAAGAAGAATTTGAACTAAGAGCTGTATCAGGAGGAATGAATTCAGAATTGTTCTCCAGAGCTAGGGCAGTAAGATTAAACTCTTGTTCCTCCTGATTAAGTGATGAATTTCTGAATGACCTAATTCCCAGCCAAGAAGCCAGGCTGTTCTGGTAATCATCGTCATCATCAACCTCTTCACCCATGTTTTCTGAAGAGTCACGCATTTTCCGTGTAGTCATGGCTGTAGATGCGGGAGGTCCGTAGATAATCTCATACGAGTCTTCGTAATCATTCCGGATACATTTAACATCCCTGAATTTCAACCTTAGGTTTTTGTTTCTTGGATTGGAATTTATTGTCGTTAACATCCAAGTTCCTATAGAAGAGAGACAGAGAAAACAGCTCTAAGCCCAGAAAAAGATACAAAAACCCTAGGACCCATTGTGGCAGACAATTTTCAACAAACTTCAGGTGGGGGTTAACAAGTGTGGTGTGGGTCACCACTGATCTGAGAACTGTTGATCATCTGTAGTCACATAAGGAGAGAAGTTAGGTATAAGGTGTTTAGGAAACTGTTCAGCAAACTGACATTGCTATGCACCCAATGTGATATGTGATCAGTGCCCTTATCTCATATAACAATACAGACTGAAAGTACTGGTCAGTGAGGGAGAAAACTCTTAGCACAGATAGTTTAAGAGTCACTGTTTTAGAATATATTTAAAAAGGAAAAAGTTAAAAATAAAGTAGGCTTTAGCTATCATAAATATCTTGTTGGCTGCACATCTCGTTTGAAAATTGGACTGACGGGGCGGAGGATGTAAGATGTATTTCTAAGCAATGAATGACTCAGGTGGTTCGAAGGCAATTTTGAATCTCTTTGAAATGGCATTATTTCCTGACATACAGATTTCCCGGGGAGTCTCCAACAGTTACACTTGTTGAGTGTCTGCTGAGCGCTAGGCATTTGGTACATATGACAATTCACAGTCAAAGCAGCCCTGTAAAGTGTGATTGTGTTTTGGAGAAGAATACGGGAAGCTCAGTGAGGTCAAGGAACTTGTCCAAGGTTACACAGACACTGAGTCCCCGAGCACATCCGAGGAGCTCCAAACCCCAGCCTCCGAGGTACTGTATCTGATTACTAACTAACCCACAGTGGTGTGGCTAGCCCTAGAAATGGAAAAGGCCATTTTGATCGAAGAACGCTCTTTTGTGGCTGAATGTCCATGCCTCCTCCTCAAAGTCACGCCTTATCTTTTTGCTGTTGCGTCTTTCCTTCTCACTTAGCACAGAGAAGGATGAATGGAGCCCGCATGATAGGACTGGATCCATTTAAGTAATTAATTCCCCAAAGAGAAATCATGAGAAGTACTGAAAGGAAAGTCTGTATGGGATCAGAAAGATAAACTGAGGAACTACGGTAGCTGGGGAAGCTGTAGCAGACCTTAATAGACCAGAGGTTCCTCTCTCAGTGTCCAGGCTCTTACCAACATTATCCATGGTGACCGTCACAGATTCCCCACTCATGGGGAAGAGGGTCAAGGTGTCCTCATGTCTCTTTCCATAGATGAATGAGTGCCCGGTGAAGTGAATGGTCAAGATGTCATCCTGGGTTCCTACACTGCAGAAGTGCCACTGGACGGTGTCCTCATAGCAGAATCCGAGTGTGGGTATACTCTCAGGGACATAGCCGTTGATCGCTGAAGGAGGGAAATCCAGTAACATGAAGCCTCCGCCAACAAAAGGACATGTGTTGAATTATACCCTCGATTAATGTCCCAATATTAACTTGGTTGTAGCAAAGCAGTGATTACGATAAGCATCACCAGCCTGTCTAACATGTGACTACATCAAACTCGGACTTCCCAAATGAGAACTTATTTTCCCTACATTAGCCAAGGGAGAAGTATCAGGAGAAAGACAAAGCCTTTCATTCCTGTTGACTTACTCATTCATTGGTCAAGTGTGTATCAAATTCTGTTTTCCACATTCTGATTTTAAAGATGGTCTAAACCTCAACTTACAATATTATCTAGAATGAGTCTACCTGGAAGGAAAGCATAATATAAGCAATTCACCTTGACACATTGATTAGTGAGTAAGAGATAGTGTCCCTTACAGGCAGGCAGATTTAGCACATTTTGCAGCTTTAATTACATCCTCTTAACATTGAGATAATCTATAGTTTTCATTCAAGTATTAAGTTCACACATTTTTATGATTTTTCAAAGGCAGTATCTTTATTTACTTAGGTTCTAAGCATGGTGCTAAATCACAGGGCCCACCTCTGCCCGTGCCACCACTCTGGCCCGAATACTAAAGTGATGCCAGGCACCAGGGAGCTCTTAATGACATAATATGTTTTTAGTTTGCATTTCATTTGGGAGGCTCTTCTAAATGGTCTATAGCTGTCCTGTCTGATACGGTGGGCGCTGACTACAAGTGGCTGTTGAGCAGTTGAAATGTGGATAATCTGGATTGAGATGTGCTGTAAGTGTAAAATACACACCAGATTTCAAAGACCTAGTGCGAAATAAAGAAAGCCAATCTCATCCATTTTTATATCGATTATATGTTGAAATGATAAGTTTTAAGTTTTCATATGGTTACTAGAAATTGTAAAATTATATTTGTGGCTCATGCAGAATTTCTAATGGATAACATTAGCCTAAAACTATGACAGATTCACTGCCCAAAATGAAATTATGCAAAGAAAGCTGAGTAACTCCCTGTTTGGAATTATTTTCAGGACACCTGCCTGTTCTGAGAATTCCATCATTCATATCAGAGAAAGTGATCATAATGGCTCTTGACTCTGAGGAACAGTGGTGGGAACCCTGACCCCCGTGGCAAAGTTTGCTTTTAGCAGGCTCAGTGCCATTTCTCTCAGACTTCTCACAGCAGTGGCTTTAGGCGCCGGCAATGAAAACCACAGCAAATGCCAGAACTTTGGCTCAGGGAATTCCTTCTGTTCTGAACTTCCTACCTCTCACTTCAAACCTCTTCATGAATTGGCTTTTTAAGACTCTGGATCCCCATCTGCATTTTGCCTCCGTTTGATGTGACCACCTGGTTTCAGATTACTTACCTTGTTTTGCTCCGGCCATGGAGCCCGTTCAGCTTGTACGCAGTCTAAAACCCCACACACCACTGACAAAGGCCTGGAGCCCCTTCCTCAACACCCCGCCCGCACCCTGTTCCTCCAGAGAGGAGGAGCCCAGAGCATGTGTGTAAACACACACGCACATTTGGAGCTTGAGGCCAAGAAGACTTCCTAAGAAGAAAAAGCTTTTGGCCTCTGGTCATAGGACGGCTGCTCTAGTATTCCCCAGTAACTTCGTCCCCAAATGTCTGGGTGGCGAGTGAATTCTAACCCGTGCCTCTGCCTGCATGCACAGCCATCCTTCAAGCATGGGAGGAAAAACTGATGGACAAAAGTAGTGACGGGACTTACTGCTCATGATGTTTGATTCATAAAACTTGGGGTCGTCACGTTTCACCTTGTCGGGATTTTCACAGAACTTGTTGATGTTGTCCTCAATGTACCAGCTCTTGTTCTCATCAAACACAGCAAACACTGCCTGCTGCTCGATGTCTGCTGCCCTCTGGAGGGGAAAAGTGCCCTGTTCGGTGATCAACATCCCAGCAGAGGACCCACAGCACTGAATTCTTCTCAGAAACCAAAGAGGCACAGTCTTGGGGCCACCGCAGCCCCAAAGTCTGGCATTTATGACAGCCCATTTTGTACAAAGCCTTTGTTAGAGCCAAAGGGAATATGCAAAGACAAACAGAGCAGATCAGAAAATTCAGAGACTAAAACATCCTAATAGAAAAATTCTATCTCCTCATGGCAGTTATAATTCTGTTTTATCTCTGTGAGTGGACACATTTGCACCCGGATGACTGACTAGACATGCCCCACATAGCTGCAAGGAGAAAACAGAAGGTTGCAGTAGGAACGCTTTCTACCTCGCCCTACCCGTTTCCTTTCCTTGCTCAATAAATTAAGGTCTTCCAAAGGTCCATTTCTGATTTTTCCAGACATTTATTTATTGTGTATGCCTTAGGATGAACTTCTTTGATTATAGCTTAG
Source organism: Neogale vison (assembly GCF_020171115.1). Lineage (NCBI taxonomy): Eukaryota > Metazoa > Chordata > Mammalia > Carnivora > Mustelidae > Neogale > Neogale vison. The sequence continues at coordinate 32,827,542 of NC_058100.1, forward strand.
CCTGATTGGAATTTTAAGTTAATAGCATGGGACTATTATTTTCCAATGAAGATCTGTGTCTTTGTTCACGTTTGTGTCTATAATTTAGTCTCACTAGAGATGGACCATTGTCTGGGTCCAACTTCACCAGATTTTGTGTCTCCAAAGTATTCTCCCTCTTATTTCTCTCTGGTCCAGGTCTCTACAGAGAACAAGGATTGGTAGAGCGCTTTACACTTTTACCATGTGGCATCTCACTGAGCCCCAAAACAACCCTGTGAAAAAAATTTTAGGAGGGTATTACGCATTTAATAAAAGGAAGAAATTAAGAGAGCTAAGCGGCTTGCTGATGACATACAAAAGACCTGGAATTTCAAACTACAACAAAATATGGTGTCACGTTGCAGAACTGCCCTCTAGAGTGAGAATCTAGATGAAAATAGACAAGCAAAACAAAACAAAACCAAAAACGAAGGAACAAACAAAAAACAAAGGAATAAATGTTGTCCCATTTGCGTCAGAGAGGGCAGCATAGTATTCTGTTCTCTGGAAGGCGAAGCCCCGCGCTGAGCCCGGAGACCGGATCTGCTCCCGCCCGAACAGTTCTGGGGTTTCTGCGGGGTCCGTTCGCGCGCAGGATACCTGAATGCCTCGTTTGTCCAGGGAGCGGCTCTTGCAAATGAGCAGGAGGCCGATGAGGCCGGACGCGATGTCCCTGGTGACGTCCACGTGGCTGTAATAGGGCCTCGTCAGGCACTGCGCGTCGTGCTCTGTGGGCTCGTCCGACTCCAGGATGTTCCACTTGTACGTGTGCGTCTCCCCGGGTCGCACGGCCCTGACCATGGTCGTGTTGTCTGGAAGGAGACGGGGGACCGTTCCTTTTCGGAGGATCACACGGAGCCGCGAGCCGGAGCTCTGGCCAGAACCGACCCGCCCTCGGGAGCCCGGACCCCGGCCGGACGCCCCGGAGAGGCCGCGATCGCGCCGCGGGTGGCGGCCCCGGGGACCAGCAGGTGAACAGGGCGTGGGGCACCGTGCGGGAGCGACCGCCACCCCACCGCTGGGGCTGTGTCGCCGAGCCCGGGCAGGGCAGGGGAGAGCGCGGCGGGCAGAGGCGCGGCTGCCCTCGGCCGACCCCGTCCGCACCTGAAGTCAGGGACGCGTTGGCCTCGTCTTCGTGCGGAGAGAAGGTCACTCCGTGCGGATAAATGCTGTAGGCGCGGCTGGCCATGTTCTTGAACACGATCTAGAAGGCAACCCAGACCCATGACTCCGGGACTCGGTCCGGTCGCGAGAACCGACTCGGCGCTGGCGTCGCCCGGCCCTGCCGGAGGAGCCTGTGCGCTCGCCTGGGCCGCAACCTCTCCCGTCCCCGCGCGAACTTTCCAGACTGTTCCACCCCGTGGAGAGGGGGAAATGGAAAGAGCAGTCTGCCCTTCGAAGTGACGTTCTTCCCACAACATAGCGCTCTTCCTAGTCCGACCCCAGGTCCCCTGCCCCTCCTCTGGGTTCGACCACGTGCGCCTTGAGCTCTGCTCCTTCTCTTTAGACCCTGATGCCCTCCAGCCCGGCAGATCCCCTGGGACACTGTCCTCGGCGTCCTTTTCTGAGGGGCACACAGATGGCCAGCGAGGTATAGTCACACCTGCTAGAAAGCACGTAAAAAGGATGGGCGAGCTCAGAAATGAGGGAAGGGAGAGAAGAACAGAGAAAGGCTGCGTTCTCGTCTTTAGGGAGTTTAACTGAACAAAAATGCCTTGTTTGTGGACAAAGGGGTGAAGGGAGGAGCAGTATCTACTCAGGGGTCCCAGCCATGCTCCTTAATCTTCAAGCGAGAACCTTCTCTCGCCTTCCATTGGTTGACTGCCTAAGCATTTGGATCCCCCTTGATCTGTAGACAACCTGCATTCTAGAACCTTTCCAACGTTTGCAGCCTTCAGGTCTCTGCTGCCCAGCTCCTACCAAAAGCACGATGATGGGACACATTTTTAAAGAGAGCTGTCTGAAGAACACTCCGTGCTCTTGAGTCATGTCTCAATTTATCCCCATCAGAGACCAGCCAAGGGAGAACTACATACCAAGAGCACAATGGTGACTTGTTTATACTCAATTGGATTTACTGTTCTGTTCTCAGCTATAATGACAAACATTCATTTTACAAAGCTATGTGACTGATTCACTCATTCATTTACTTAAGATTTATTTATGCATTTCAGAGAGAGAGAGAGAGAGGACACGTGGTGCAGGAGGGGCAGAGGGGGAGAGAGACCCCCGGCGGAGCGTGTAGCCAGAGGCAGTGCTCCATCCCAGGACCCTGAGATCAGGACCTGAGACAAAGTCTAGAGTCGGATGCTCAACCCACTGAGCCACCCAGGGGCCCCAGCAACTTATTTATTAAACCAGTTGTAGGGATGCTATCACAGACTCTACCCGCTGTATTATACAGCATCCTCTTTTTAAGGATCCACGGGGGAAACTGGTCTCAGTATCAAGGGGAATTATGTTTTGTTTATGACTTCTGTGAATCTTGCCCTGACATATTTTACTTGGATGCTAGAAAACTTTGGACGAAACTTGTAGGCAACCTTATAGAAGCATACGGTGTGCTGTGAATTGTATAAGACTGACAAGTCACAGACCTGTGCCCCTGAAACAAAGAATACATTCTATGTTAATAAAAGAATTAAAAAAAAAGATTAAGTGAGAAAGATTAAAAAAAAAAAAGGCAGCACATGGCACGTGTATACTTATCCATGGCTTTATTTTCTTTGTCCCCATATCACTCTTCACCCCAATTACATTGGCTCTTTGTTTTATTCCTTTATAATTTGGTAAATTGTTGCAGATTCTTTGTATTATGAGGTAGGCTATAAATCAGAGCAAATACTACATAGAAACTAAAGTTGCATTTGAATTAAAAACTACATGGACATATTTTTCTTTTTACTACAAAGAACCAGTGCTTATCAACTGTCTTTTCTATTTAATTTCTCCCATGGTTCTATTTTTCTGTTACTTACTTTGAGTGTGTCTCTGACCTGGGCTCTGATAATCGGGCCCAAGATCCCGTCTTCTTTGATATTATCATTCTCCATACGTTTAGTGAAAGATTCATCTTGATACTGTTTGTAGACAACCTTCTTATAATGTTTTCCAATTTGGTTTGAGAAATTATCCAAATGCAGAGATCTGTATTTCCTTAAAGTGAAATGAATTTTTAGAAAAATTAAAGCATCTGCTCAAGTAAAGACCCTTACAATTTTGAAACGCCTTGTGTTTAGAAGTTCTGCTCTTGGATTAGCTAAAAATGCTAGTTTTCTAAAAATAAATACATAATGTGGTTTTCAAAGTCCCAGTATCTGCTCTTTAGCTGGAAAACCAGAAACCTTTGTCTCCTGCAACACTGACAAAGTTGCAGGCCTGGTTAGAAACAGCTACTTAGAACTTCCTGTCACTCTGGTCCCTATAAAGACCTTAGACGCCTCTGGGAAAATGTCTGTCCAAAAGAAAGGAGAGGATGTACTGTGAATTTTTCTCAAGTCTTTGTTATGACTTAATTGATGGTAACCTTATTGACTTCCCAGATATTTCTTGATCTCTAAAAGTTATGCCCCACACCTGGAAGCTTTGACTATCTTCATTAGTCAGAGTTCTGTGCTGTTGGGCTCACCCTCCTATCATCCGTCCAATCCAGGGGCCGGCTAAAAAGCAACCATCTTCACTCATCTTCTGTAGCAACAAGACTTGGGACTGCAACAAGAACCACTTTTCCTTTTGGTCCTCTTTATTGCCTTAGTTTGCAAAAACAAAAGTTCTATGATAGAATTTACTCATTTTCTGCATATATTTTATACAATAAAAGGCACACACTATTGCCAGAGCCCTGGAATCTTACTCAGTTCCATCAAACAGTATTATATAATCTTGAGCAAGTTCCTTTTTTTTTAAAAAAAATATTTATTTATTTATTTATTTGACAGAGAGAGATCACAAATAGGCAGAGAGGCAGGCAGAGAGAGAGAGAGGAGGAAGCAGGCTTAGCAGGGAGCCTGATGCGGGACTCGATCCCAGGACCCTGAGATCATGACCTGAGCCGAAGGCAGCGGCTTAACCCACTGAGCCACCCAGGCGCCCAAGCAAGTTCCTTTTTTGCTCTTTTTCTCAGTCAAATTTTTGAATAGCAAATACATTCAAATGATTTTGATTACAGAAGAAAGCTCTCACTCACATATTTTTCCCATCAACCCCATCTCCCTGACCTTCCCTGTATTTTCTAGATATTCACTTGCATTAATTTCATATGTATCATTCCAGAGCATTTTTATGCATAAATATGGAAATGTTACTTGCAAATATAAATATTCTTATACCCTCATCCCTTTAAGAAAAGGAACCTTGACTTTTTTTTTTGCATTTTCCCAGCCTCTTTGAGGTGATTTTGACAGCTGTATATATTGGAGAAGTATAACATGATGATTTATGTATGTGTATATGTGATTACCACAGTTACGCTAATTAACACTTTCATCACTTCATGCAGTATTTGTCATTTTGTGTCTGGAACGTGTCTTAGCATGATCTTCTACAGGTTCATCCACATTGTCTTAAATGGCAGGCTTTCTTCTTTTTTAAGGCTGAGTAATATTCCTGCGTGTGTGTAATATTTTCTTTATCCATCCATCCATCAACAGATGCTCAGGTTGTTTCCATAGCTTAGCCATTGTGAATAATGCTGCCGTGGACATAGAATGCAGATACCTCTTTAAGATATTGACTTCATTTTCCCTTGGATATAATTCAGAAGTGGAATTGCTGGATCATACAGTACTTCTATTTTTAATTTTTGGAGGAGCCTTCTTACTATTTTCCATAATGGTCATACCAATTTATATTCTTACCAACACTGTACAAAGTTCCATTTTCTTCACACCCTCAGCAACCCTGGTTACCACTTTTTTGTAGTAGCCATCCTCAGAGGTGTGAGGTGATAATCTCACTGTGGATATGATTTGTATTTCCCTAACAACTAGTGATGTTGAACACCTTTTCACATATCTCTTTTCCAATTGTATGTCTTCTTTGGGAAAATGTCAATTTAGATTCTTTGCTGATTTAAAAAAATTTATTTTATTATTTTTTTAAGATTTTATTTTTAACTAATCTCTGCACCCAACGTGAGGCTTGAACTCACAACTCCAAGATCCAGAATCCCATTTGTAGTCATTATCTTTGCATAAGATTTCTGCCCCTTCATTAATTCTCCTTTTGGGACTCTCATAATGCATATATTGGATGGTAAATATAAGTCATGTAAGCTTTCTTTATTCTTTTCCATTCTCCACCCCGTTTTTTGTCTCTATAACTGAATAATTTTAAATTACCTATTTTTGAGTTTGCTGAATCTTTCTTCTGCACAATCAAGTCTGCTACTGCAGTTCTCTACTGAATTTTTAAAATTCTGTCATTATATCCTTCAGTTCCAGGTTCTCTGTTTGATTATTTTTTATAGTTTTTATTTATTTGTTACACTTATTTTATTCATGCATTGTTTTCCTGATTTCATTTCTTTCTTTCTTTCTTTTTAAGATTTTATTTATTTATTTGACAGACAGAGACCACAAGCAGGCAGAGAGAGAAGGGGAAGCAGGCTCCCTGCTGAGCAGAGAGCCCAATGCGGGGCTCAATCCTAGGACTCTGGGATCATGACCTGAGCTGAAGGCAGAGGCTTTAACCCACTGAGCCACCCAGGCGTCCCCCTGATTTCATTTCTTTGCCTACCTGTCCTCTTGTCCCTCACTGAAGTTCCTTAAGATAATTGTTTTGAATTTTTGTCAGACAATTTGTAGATCTCGATTTCTTTCACATTGGTTATTTGAGCTTTATTAGTTTCCTTTGATGGGGTCATTTTTGCCTGATTTTTTGTGATTCATGTAGCCTTGTATTCATGTACATTCGAAGGAGTAGACACCTTCTTCTGGTCTTTACTGACTGATTTTGTCAGGTAAAGACCTTCTCCTGTCAAGTCTCTGGGCTGCTGGGACTGCCTCTGTGATCACAGCTGAGTGAAGCTGGAACCAGGTCATGTGGTTGCTTCTGAACCTCGAGTGGCATCTGTGGTTAGTGGGCCTTTTACCAGGGGGCCAGGTGGGCATGGATCCTGTCTAGTCTCTGGGCAGATAGCACTGTCTCTAGGACCTTGGTCAGTAGAGCTAGTGCTGGGATAGTGGCTTATTTCAAGGTTTATAGTGGAGTCTGGAAACGGTGCAGTTATTAGGTTTTTTGATGGGTGTGGCTCCCATCTGGTCCTTGAGAAGGCTCCCATCAGGTCATTGGGTATATCCCTTGGTGGGCAAGTTGGGAGAGCCGGAGCTGGGTTACAGCGATGCTTCAAGATTTGCAGTGGGACTGAGGTCTGCAGACCAGCCTCCTGGGGCATGGATGGATGGGATTTCCTGAAAGTCCCTGAGCTGGCAGGGCTATTCCAGGGCTGGAGCTGATTACAGGGCCACTTTAAGATCCATACACCATCCAAGTTCTGTAGGCCACCCTTCAGGGTCATGGTCAGGTGTGACTTCTGGGTCCTTTGGCAAATGATGCTGGTGTCAAGACCAAGGTCAAGTGGGGCAGTAGCTGAGTCCATAATGGGACAAGGTTGCTTCCAAGTTTGTAGCTGGGAGCACCATCAGTGAATCTACCATCTAAGCATGACGTGCCTTCTCAAAATATCCTTCCTTGGTCTTGGCTTCTGTTAGGAAGGTCTTGCAATTTCTCAAATCTACCTGGATCCCAAAGCTGTCACAGAAGTACTTTTGTTTGTGGATAGCTGTCAAATTACTCTTGCTGTGGAGGGATATGGGCAGGGGACGTCCTCTTCTGCCATTTTTACCTCTCTTGACCTCTTAATCTAATAACATAACTTGAGAACTTTTTATACTAGTATATAGGGAGTGCTTACATCCTTTTTTGAAAACAGATGCATAGTAGTCCATCATATGGATGTGTCATAATTTGTTAAACTCATTTCCTACTGAAGGACATTTCAGGTTGTTTTCAAACCATTGCCACTACTCAGAGTGTAGCAGTAAATATCCAGTACATACATCACTTCACATGTGAATGATGGCAAATTCCCAGAGTACAACTAACTGCTGGGTCCGAGGACACACACATTTATCACTGTGAGCACGTGCGTTTGTAATGGCGATACCTATTGTCGAATCGTCCTCTTGACTGGCTGCATCAGATTATTGTCCCACCAACAACGTATGATAGCGCCTTCTCCTACAGCCTAGCCAACAGATTATGTCAGCAGGTCTTGTGAGTGTGCGAGCTGGAAAATAATGTCTCAGTGGAGTTTAATTTGCACTTCTCTTATTGTGAGTGAACTTGAGTATTTTTCAAGTGTTAAGGTTATTTGAATTTCCAAATTTCTTACTCTCTCTGACATCTTTTCTAATCTACAGAATAAAATAAAAGCTGTTTCTAACTTGGAGAGTTAAAGTAAAACTCATAGTAAATGTTTCACATGGTGCTTGGCAATAGCAAGCATCCAACAAGTGGGTAGCCTATTACTAGTAAGACTGTAGCTGCTGCTGTTACTCCTCCTCCTCCTCCTACTGTTACTACTACTACTGTTGCTGCTGCTGCTGCTACTACTACTATTATTGTTACTACTACTACTACTACTACTGTTCCTACTCTCATGCTGCTGAGTTCCCATGGGGAGTTTAGAGTAATTCCAGATTGATTTGGACAAAAAGAGCTGAACCCAATGCGTGTATACCCCTGAGAGCAGTCAACTCACGGCATTTCACCCCATGCTTCGAAGACCCCGGAACCTTCACACAGTGGTAAGAACCCCAGAACTCACTTGTCCATATTCACTGGTATTACAGGTGCATAGTCCCAGATGACTTCCTCCGCAGCAATGAAGTATTCCCACCTCTTCATGTGCCGCCTCTGGTCACGAGTTAGTTTCTTAGGATTCCTGGTTTTCTTCGCACAGTTTTTAATGTCAATGTGAGCCTGCATCCCAGCTGAATTAGAATACAAAGGCAATGAAAGGATTTGAGAGAAGAAATTACAGCCAATCCAAATGTCTATCTTTTAAATAAATTTATGGAAGATTTAAGTAATTACAGCAAAAGTGCTGCTCAGACAACTTCTGAACATTCTGGTCTGCAGCTCTTCAGTACCATAGAGAAAGGGGTAAGAATTAAAAGCAAAGGAAAGAGAAGATGGGTTAAAGAAAAAACATGAAAAGATTTCATTTCTTTCAGAGGAAAAAAAAATGTAATTTCCAGATCCTTAAAATCTTATGACTTAAGTCTTATTGAGTTCTCATTTCTCCCATCATCTGTCCCTTTATTTGTAGAATGGAGATAATGCTAGCACGGACTAGATAAAATTATTGTTAAGAATTAAACAAGTTAATATACATATTGCTTAATGTCAATGATAATAGTTTTGCTGTTGTTGTTTTATTATTATTGGGGACTCTACCAAGGGTACTGTGACAATTTCATGACTTTGAATATAATTTTGACTGCTCAGTGCAAACAGAAAACAAAATGATCCCATTGAAGTGTCTCTTTCTTATGTGTCTGGCTTTTACATACATTGTTTTGGTAAGAAAATTATTTCCTGTAGTGATATCACTTACTTACATTTTGGTCTCTGTTTACACAGACCCTCTTCCCAAAAGTTTTATTTATTATTTTTATTATTTATTTATTATTAACATAGAATGTATTATTTGTTTCAGGGGTATTCCCAACGGTTTTAAAGAAACGATGTATAATCGAACAATTATTTTGTTTACAAGATACCATGTAACAACCTGGGCTGACTCTTTTTCCCACCATAACTTACTGATGTTCCTTAAAGTCCACTCCTTAGCTAGTTAAATACTATGCTTTTTCTAGTCAACATACATCCAGTGGGTTCCTCTTTGCGCCAGGCTTTGTGTCCACCTTGTTATAAAAAATAATCTTTCCATGTTCAATCTTTTGCGCTTTCTGTAACTTAGTGCTTCCATAAATTTACAGATGTTTGATTTGTAGCACTTAGGTTTTTTCTTAAGCTGAATACTAAATAGCCCAAAGAAGAATAACTCTATGTATGCATTTACTTCCTTCCCTTTTTCTCCTGTTGAGGAAGTAGACCCTTTTTCAGCTTTTGCCTCATTTTAGGAAATCTTTGTCAATTCCTCCACTTCCTCTATTCCAACTAATGTGTTAAAGTCTAAGCGCAGAATAATGAAATTCTGTTCTCAGGACGCAGGCACTATGTCTGGAGCATGGGTGGCTTGAAAAGGCTTGGGATGGAAAGATCCTATACTCACAAGTAAAACTGTTGGAAGAATTTCTTACCTTGAAAATGTCTTGGGACGAGAGAAGATATGATCCACTTTCCCTCCGGGCTCATAGTCATGTTTGCAGTAGTGGATGTAGCACTGACAAGGGTGATAGCCGAGATCTTATGATGATTCTGCTCCAAGACCTGGCCGTTGAAGTGAATGGAGAACAGCTCCGGCCCAGAACTCATTCCAATCAGATGCCAACTAACGTGGTCATGGGCGCAAACTGCGATATCTGAGAGGGAGAGGCGGGGCACAACAGGCAGTCAGCGCTCTGTAATGAACAACTCACTCACCAGGTACGTACTGAGCACCTGCTGTGCATCAGCCGTTGTTTCTGGGGGTACAGACCCTCCTGCTGTGCCTCCTGCCCTGGCAGCGTGGACATCGGAGTGCTGGGCAAACAAGCAGTCACCGCTCACGGCAAGGACTGGTGCTCGAGAGCCAGCACCAGAGCCTGGAGATGAGCCAAGTTAGCTCAGAAACACAAGGATTGATTGCTAAGGAATTACGCCAAGGAGGGAACCAAGTAGGTCACCAACCATCCTGGTCTACGTGGTACTGAGGAGTTTCCCAGGGTGCAGGATTCTCAGTGTTGAAACTGGGAAAGCCGTCTGAAAGCCTGGGCAATTGGTCACTCTAGAATCAATTTGTGCTCAGCCGGAAGGCGTCACCGGAACCTGCTGAGTTCAGGGGTCTAATAAGGTCTAATCAGGTAAGGCTGAGTTCAGGGGTCTAATCCTCTCAGCTGGACAGAGGTCAAAGTTCTGCCTACGGGAAAGATGTGAAGAGGCTTTAGAAATTCTTGATTGCTTCTTTAACCACCTGTTGATTGTTTAAATGACAATGCAGTGCATTACTCTCCTTAAATGCAATGGACAAATTTCCATTATGCCAGGCCACGAGGAGCACTTCATGAATGAAGTAATGGAAACAGAATAAAAGCTGAGTTTCGTTCCTTCTTTGCGCTCATGGTAACTGAGGAAATGCTAATGTGCTCGGTGGGAGATTCCAACCATAGCTCCCATCCTTGGCTTGGGTTTTGAATTTCAGATTCATAACCCCTAGATACTACATTATGGAGCTGAGAATCAGTCCCTTACCTACAGAGAGGCTGAGGAGCTTGTATTTTTTAGAAGACCACTGTAACCTGGCAGGGATTCCTAAATCATTGGTGAGAACAAGAAGCTAGAACCTGCGAACAAGAAGCTAAAAGGCTTTGACGAAAGTGTTTATGTACCTCAAGTGTTTATGTACACTGAATTAAGCATTTAACATATCTGTATTAGCATTTGTCATATTTACTTAATTTACCTTGCTCCATGAGGCAATTGTGAAGCATTAACTTTTCTGTTTCTACTAATGACAGCCCCCTATCCTGCCTCTCTTAAGTCCCAACTACTCTTTTTGACTATAAATTCATAAACTCTATGACCTGATCAAGTTATTAATTTTTTGTGTAGGACTTGCTTTTGTATGACTTCTATACATTTAGAGAAATATAAAATGTAAATACAGAAATTACAGAAATGATTCACTCTGGCGGGACACAGATATAATGTGTCTTTGACCACTCCCCTGTAAGCATTATAGCACTGGCAATGTCTTTAATATATAAGAAACTTCCTAACAATCTCTGCCCAAGGATGGATGGCTAATCCGTTTTTGTAAATAGGCACACTGAGACAATTAACTATCAAGGACCACACCAAGCTAGAGAGGTGAGCAAGGCTTGACTCCGATCTCCTAAGACAGACGTCAATTGACGAAGTTTTGGGGACTCTGAGTAACAACCAGAGTCATCTGAGTACATCTGTATTAAACCAGGTGGGAAGGGCGAGCCAAATGAAATAGAATACAATTTAAAAATGAAGTCCAGATCTCAACCTTGGACAAGTTTTGTCTTTAGGAAGTAAGCCAGTTGCGATTGTCAAATACAGAGAATGGCCTCTGAGAAGCTTAGTGTTATGAAGTATGAAATTATTTAATAAAATAATGTTTTCATTTTTCCATTCTTTTTCCTCAGGGTCTTTGGTTCTAAGTCATTTCTATCAGAGAGATGGAAGAAGTCTGGATGGGAGTCAGTTTTGTTGTTTTTCTTTCTCTCTCTCTCTTTTTAAAGGTTTTATTTATTTATTGGTCAGAGAGCGAGCACACACATGAGCAGGCAGAGTGGCAGGCAGAGGCGGAGAAAGAAGCAAGCGGGGCTTGATCCCAGGACCCTGGGATCATGACCTGAGCTGAAGGCAGATGCTTAACCAACTGAGCCACCCAAGAGCCCCTGTTTTTCTCTTAAGGGTTGCTATGATTTTGCTTTTCCACAAGAGTCTCCATGAAAACAGAGAGTGAACGTCCTACACGCCATTGGACATTACTCATCCATCGCCTTTTGAAACCTCCTAGTATTTTTGTATGTGGCGTATTTCTCCTGATCTACTCATCCCCATTTCTTGCATTCTTTCTGTTGATGCTTCCTGCTAGGGATCGACCTTGAATTTGTATTTTGTAGGGCTTTCTCTGTGGAGGAAGGCATGGTCATCATGCAGAAGAACCACAGAACTCACTGAAGGAAAGACTGAGCTTGTATCTTGCAGATCTTCCTAGAGGCACAGGGCAAGGTGGAACCTGCTCACATCCCTACATCCCATGCATTAGCTGCACACTCTTTCTCTATAGAAGACTGATGAATTGCTGACCTCTGAAACCAATAATACATTACATGTTAATTGAATTTAAATAAAAGTTTTTGAAAAGAAAAAAGAAAAAATTTCTCCATATATGCATCTTTTCTCAAAATAATATTTTGACAAGTGAACAGCCATGAATTTGGCAAATGATAACAATATACTCTTCTGAAGAATGTCCAAGTAGGGCAGCATTTGTACATGTGCTCCATCTCTATATTTGACTTCTTAAATACGTAAGTCGCCCTCCTGGGGGGCTTCCGTTACCCTTTCAGACACCATTAGTTCAAAGTCTAGAGCTGCATGTCCGAGATGGTTGTCGCTTACTGAACGAGGAATGAGGTGTGCTATCAGCGTAAAGTGTGCTGAATTTCAGAGATTCAGTATAAAGAGAAAGAATGTAAACTATCTCACAAATAACTTTATACTGATCCTAAGTTAAAATGATAACATTTTGGATATATTGGGTCAAATAAAATACTGTCAACATAAAAAAAATTCCTAAGGGCGCTTAGTTGACTCAGTGGGTTAAAGTCTCTGCCTTCGGCTCAGGTCATGATCTCAGGGTCCTGGAATCGAGCCCCGCATCGGGCTCTCTGCTTGGCGGGGAGCCTGCTTCCTCCTCTCTCCCTCTGCCTGCCTCTCTGCCTACTTGTGGTCTCTGTCTGCCAAATAAATAAATAAAATCTTTAAAAAAAAAAAAAAAAAGCCCAAACCCAACACAAAACAAAGAACAGATGATGGGATCTTGAGAACCACTTAAGTGGATTACATTATCTTTCTGACCAGGAGTTGAAAAATAGTGTGTATGGGGGCGCCTGGGTGGCTCAGTGGGTTAAAGCCTCTGCCTTCGACTCAGGTCAGCATCCTGGGGTCGAGTCCCACATCGGGCTCTCTGCTCAGCAGGAAGCCTGTTCCCCCTCTCTCTCTCTGCCTGCCTCTCTGCCTACTTGTGATCTCTGTCTGTTAAATAAACAAATAAAAATCTTAGAAAAGAAAAATAGGGTGTATGAGTTTGGTCAACTTCTGTAGGACTTCAAGGAACACAACGGACCAAAGGCACTGATGACCCCACTGTGGCTGGATGGCATCCGGTCACATGTTACCTGGCATTGTTCCGTTCACATAGCCATTGACTGTGTACATTAAAGACGATGATGGGCTCCAGCTCTTGCTTTCATCAAACACAGCAAACATCAGCACATGTTGTTTGTCAAACATCTTCTGAACCCCGTTGTCAGTGAGGGCACCTATGAAAGGAAGAACATACTTTTTAATAGTGTCCCAGACAGAAGACTCTCACTAGGTACTCAAAGACAGCAAAAAAACTTAAGGCAAACAGTCAATCATGATGATAACTTTAAGAAGTTCTTATTTTAAAAAATAGTATCTTGGGGCCCCTGGGTAACTCAGTTGATTAAGCAGCTGAATCCTGATGTCGGCTCAGGTCAGGATCTCAGGGTCCAGAGATCAAGCCCCGCATTGGGCTCCACACTCGACACAGAGTCTGCCTGAGATTCTTCCTGCTCTGTCTACCCCTCCCCCAACTCACATGCACACACACACTCTCTCTCTCTGAAATAAATAAATAAATATTTATTTATTTATTAGTTTTTATTTATTTATTTGACAGGCAGAGAGAGCACAGGCAGGGGGAGGAGTGGGAGAGGGAGAAGCAGGCTTCCCACTGAGCAGGGAGCCTGATGAGAAGCTCAAACTCAAGACCCTGGGATTACACCCTGAGCTGGAGGCAGATTTTTAACTGACTGAGCCACCCAGGTGCCCCAACAAATAAATCTTTAAAAAGTAGCATCTCTATCAAGTAATAGTGATCGGGGGCTTACTAAAATCCTAGTGCCACAGTAAGGATTTTCTCTGACATCTCATACCTTGAGGAATGGAATTTAGAGGTAAACTGGACCAGGCACAAAGAAACCACATGTGGTGATGGTCAGGACTTTAGTGAAAGTACTCATTTTCTCGAGTGTCAAGAGGCCAATGAACAGGGGCTTCAGCTCAGCAGGCAAGGCACCCTCCGACTCCCACACAGCCGCCTTGCTTGTACGTGTGATGAGGCATTAAAGAATTTGTGGAGGTCAAGATTAGTCCATTCTCTCAGCTGAGAAAGGCAGCTGACAGTAAATGAAAGTAAAATGAAGTAAGAGCTTCTGATAAATTTGAATTTTTTCAGCGCCACCACAGTATTGTTACATACCAGGCAATGCAAATGTGTATTTGTGCAGTGAGTAAATGAATTAGGAATGTGTGTATGTGTGTATGTATGGACAGGGGGCGGGTCTATCACATCATTTCCCACAGTGTAGTTTATTGTGGTTGTTTATGTTTTTAATTAACATACAGTGTACTATTTGCTTCAGGGGTACAGGTCTATGAATCATCAGGCTTACACGTCACAGCACTCACCATGGCACATGCCCTCCCCAGTGTCCATCACCAGCCACCCCATCCCTATCCAGTCACCCCTCAGCAACCCTCGGTTTGTTCCCTGAGATCAAGAGTCTTTGTGGTTTGTCTTCCTCTCTGGTTTTGTCTTGTCTCACTTTTCCCTCCATTCCTCTATGATCCTCTGTCTTGTTTCTCAAATTCCTCATATCGGTGAGATCATATAATTCTCTTTCTCTGATTCACGTATTTCGTTCAGCATAATACCCTCTAGCTCCATCCATGTTGCTGCAAATGGCAAGATTTCATTTCTTCTGATGGCTGCGTAGTATTCCATTATATATATACACCACGTCTTCTTTATCCATTCATCTGTTGATGGACATCCAGGCTCTTTCCATAGTTTGGCTATTGTGGACATTGCTGCTATAAACATTCGGATGCACGTGCCCCTTTGGATACCTATATTTGTATCTTTAGGGTAAATACCAGCAGTGTGATTGCTGGGTCGTATGTTAAATTTCTTTCCAAGTACTCTCAGCAATATATAGGATGTATACTTTCAAAAAGACTTGGCCTTGAGGTAAATGTTAGAGATCTTATGGACTTGGTATCAGAACATACTCTCTCAGACAGGGATTTACTTGGGAGAGTCTCCCAGGACTGAGAAAAAGGAAGGATTAGAAGAAACAGGAATATTCCAACCCTCAAATACCCATGTGAAGCAAGGATCTGGTTTCTGTGCTTCTCCCTTTGATTTACAGAAAGGTTCCAAGATTCTCCCAATTCTCATTTCATTATAGTATACCTTACCATTTCAATCTTAGTTGTTGCCCTCTCTCTCTCTCTTTTTTTCCTTACCTTTCTTACAAATGAGCAGAGGTCCAACCAGCCCAGAGTTGAAGTCCTGTATCAAATTCTCATAGGAGTAATAGATGTGTGTAAGGCACGGAGGGTCATCGTGTGTGGGTCCGCTGTCCTCACCGATCTTCCACACGTATGTGTATTCCTGGCCCGGAGCTATGGCGTCATCCATCTTCTCCACAGGGAACGTGTGGTCAGAGTAAGAAGCACCTGGAGAAAAAGAGCCATGAAAACACCTGGACAGTCACTGAGGACAACTTTTTATCTTCCTCAAATCTGGGGGAACATAACGTCTCTAGAGAGATATATATGCCTTTCAATAGTGAACCTTCATTATTTAGAAAAATTCACATACGCCCACTTCTCTGTTTATGCAATTATAAGGGCTTTGGTCTATGATGATTTGAAGTGAATCAGAAAGCGACTAGTATATTCGGTAAGGTTTAGAAAGTTAATTTTCTAGGGTATCTAAATGATTAGTATCTAGGTATCATCAGAGAGTTGAATCACTGTTGACCAGAAAATCACCTCAAGCTAGGAGAATGGGTTTTATTTCTATTTTCTCTATAGTGCTTGACAAGATCTCTTTCATTTAATTGCCTGTTAGCATTGGATGTGAGTACACTCAGAGCTTTTTCTATGTTGTTTTGTTTTTCTTCTGTATTTCATATCATCTCTCCCACCTCTGACAACCCCAGCCCTATTTCTTCACTTTACCCACCCTCCCCCCCAACCTGTGATCACCCCGACGATCCCCAGAGCCTTGGAGCCCAGCTCCCTTACGCTGTCTGGTCACCGCTGTGATTATGAAATGTGTCTACCATCCGACGTTTAGAAGTCCTCCTCCCGTCCCCTGCGTGTCTGAAGACCCACCGTTAACAGTCCCACATATACTCTGGTGTCCTGACTGGTGGGAGAGAAGGAGGATGTTGAAGTTGGTCTTCCTTACTGAAGAGAGGGAACGGAGATGCGGAAGATGGAGAGAAGAGACTTGGGTGGAACTTCAACAGCAAGAAGAAGATGTGGCTAGAGATGGAGCAAGTGAGGTCAGGAAGGGAGAGGCTAGTGTTGTGGACAGCAAATGTGTGAGCCATGCCTCGTTTACTCAGGGGAGTTTCACGGTCATCAGCCGGTGCAGGAACTTCTCTTGGGGATGCATTTACCTTCTGTTTGGTACAACAGCTTGATAAATTAGATGTCAAAGGGGAGACCATCAGAGTGGAGACATGGGCAGACAAAAAGGATCGGAAAAAAGGGCTCAGATGTTTAACACGATGGGGTGAAGGGTTTGTAGAAACCGTTCTTACTGAAGTGATTGTGCTTTTTAAAAACAAATGATTAATTTCTCACTACTATTCTCTCTTCCTGTTCCTTTTCTTCTCTATTCTTCCCCCTTTCCTCTCTTTTTCTGCCTCCCCCCTCTCATCCTTTCATCATCTTTATTGAAGTTACGTACAATAAAAACCCACCAGTTTTAAGTATGATGCTAGCTGCATTTTGACAGATGTGTAGAGTGGAATGGCTACTATCACAATGAAGGTACAGAACAGTTTTATTGCTCTGGGAAGTTGTCTTGTGCCATTTGCAGCTAGAACCTTCCCCTGCTCTCTGGGCCAGCAGTTCCCAATCTGCTGTTATCACTACTTTCCTCTGTCCTCTGAGGTCATGGAAGCAGAACAATATATTATATACCCTCTTGTGTTACTCACGTTAGTGTGGTGTATCTTTTTCCATCTTCTGCCTTTTCCTGTCCTTGTCTTTAAAGTGGATTTCTCAAATTCAGCATATAGTAAGGTAATTCTTTTTATCTGGGCTTACAATCTCTTAGTTGCCGTGTTCTTTCCGTTTGCTTATAATATAATCACTGATACGGCTGAGTTTAAGTTGACGTCTTCCTCTTGTTTTCTATTTATCCATCTGGTCTTTATTCCTTTTTCTTTTCTTTCTTGCTTTCTTTTAGATTAATTGAGTATCTCTTTTTATCTCCACTATTATTTTATTAGCTTTTCTTTGTTTTATTAGTGGTGACTTCGGTTTACAATATATGACTTTAACTTATCAGAGTCTACCTTCAAATAATATGATGCCATTTCACTTGTAAGACACTTGCAATAGCATATTTCCGTTTCTCCTGGTCTTTGTGCTACTGTTCATCATGCATACAGTTTACTTCTGCATATATACTACACCCCTAATAAATTTTGTTATTTTTGCTTTGAAGTTTAGATGATTATCTTTTCAACAGATTAAAAATGAGGAAAAACTTTCTCTTTGTTTACCCATTTCTGAAGCCTTTTATTCCTTCTTGTGGATACAAATAGTCTTTTAATATCATTTTTTTTCCCCTGACTAAAAGACTTCCTTTCATGTGTTTTTCTGGACTTCAAGTGGGAAATTACTTCTTTTTTCTTCATTTTAAATGGTTATTTGTGGTACAGAATACTAAGGGGACAAAATGCCCTCCTCCACTGCATACCAGTACTTTAAAGATATCCCTAATTGTCTCCTAGCTTGCATTGTTTCCACTGTCTGCTGTCACTCTTATTTTCATTTCTGGGTCTTTTCTTTTTTTTTTTTTTTCTGACAACTTTTAACATTTTCTCTTCATCACAGGTCTTTAGTAACTTGATCATGATGTGCTTTGGTAAGGGTTTTCTTCATGTTCCTTCTTCTTGGTTTTGTCAAACCTTTGTAGGTTTATAGCTGTCATCACATTTGGAAAATGTTCAGCTTTGATGTCTTCAAATATTTCTTCTGTTCCTCCCCATTCTAAGATTCCAATTACACATATGTGACATCACTGGATATTGTCCCATAGAATACCAATGTCTTCTTCATTTTGTTCAATCTCTCTTATCTTCATGATTCACCTGGGTAGTTTCCATTGTTATGTATAATATCCCCTGTTAATCTCATCTGGTAGACTCCCCATTGCAGCCATTATATTCATCTGTAGAGTTTCCATTTGTGTGTTCTCATGTCTTCGATCTCTCTCCTCATCATGCTCTCAACATAAGAAGAATCTTCATAATAGCTGTCTGAATGTCTTTGCCGACCAGTTCTATCATTTATCTCTGGGTCTGTTTCTATTGATTAAGTTTTTTCTTGGCTACAGGTAGTATATTTCCTGCTCCTTCTAATGCTTGTTAATCTTTATTAGAGTTGTGAGTTTTACATATTGGTTGCTGGATTTTGTTGCATTCTTGTAACTAATATGTTACACTGGCACACAGTGAAGAGATGTGAAATTGATTGTATACTTTCAAGTCTTGTTTTTAAAGTTTAGTCACCTTCTGAGTAGTCTGCAGTCTGGACTAATTTTATCCAATTTTTGTGCCTTCTGTTGACTTACCTCTACTCAGTGCCCGCTTGTTAGGTCTTTTCTTGTTTAGTGATGGGAACATAAACTGTTTCTCTGTGTGTGGTCCAGGGACTGTTCTGCCTGTTTCTTTCTGGTGGTATTTTCCATACTTTTAATACTCTCCTCACATGCATGTGCAGATCAACACTGAGTTGAAGACCTGACAGCCCTCCATGTAGATTCTTAAGAACTCCTTCTCTGTGTCTGTACCATCCTCTTGAGGATTCTGTCCTGCAAATCCAGCCACTTCGGCCTACCGAAAGTCTAAACTCTGTTTCTTTCACTAAAGGACTATTGAATTCTGCTTGGTTTCACCCTCATTGTGCTGTCCTGGAAACTCTCTCCATGCAGTGAGCCTGGGTACACACAGACCCACCTCATTTGTTATTCTCCTCCCTTGGAGCATTCCCTTGCGTTGTCTGTTGTTCAGTGTCTGAAAACTGCTATTTCATATGTTTTGTCTGTCTGTCTGTCTCACTGTTAAGCAAAAGGGTGGATACGATCCACCATTTCCAGAAGCCAAAGCTGAGCTGCTGAATTCCTATACAGATGATTTCATTTTGTAGAATATTAGCTACTGTCGTAGCTAACTGCACATTATCAGGATGAGTCTGGTCTACTCACGCTCACATGAGTTTGCACAGCATCAGCATGTTTGGGCTCTCCAGATGGGAGTGTGAAATAAGGCACAAGCTTCCATCATCAATGAGGCATTTGGGCACAGCAGCAACATGCACCATGTACTGCATGGGGTTCTGAGCACGGAAGCCATAAGACAGGAGAGTTGAGTAGATATATCTAGATTCACTGACATATCTTCACAGGACAGAGCATCTTCTTTATATGAATGGGAATGAATACAACCAAACTTGAAATGACATGATAGTCGTAATATCAGCCTTACAGATAGGAAACAAAGATGGACTTTAATGCTCTTAAAAGCTGACGATTTATTGATGGTGATTACACTGATGGCATATGGAAAAGAACACTAGTTATGGCTGGACCATAAAATCTTGACAGGAGACCGAGTCTGGTTACTATTTGCTCAACACAAATCCAGCTGTATTAATTCATTTGGCAAAACTTTCAAGAGCGTTGCTTTACCCATAAGATAAAGTCCAAGTTTGTTACCATGCAGCTGAAGTCATTTATGAATTTTCCCAGTCTCCCTATCCAGTGTCATCTCCTTCCATACCCCTAAGCTGTGCACATTTTGTACTCCAACAGCCACCTACTTCCTCCAAAATATATATCCCAAGTTTGCACTCTTCTCTGTGTTTCTAATGCCATCACCCTAGGATAAAACTAGACTCCAGAATTAGCCTATTAACTGGTCACTGGGATTCTGGTGCAAGACTACCCTCCCAATCAATTTCCCGACTTGTATACAGAATGATGCCTTTAGACTTTGGATCTTACTTTGCCATACTCCTGTTTAAAATCCTAACCACAGCTTCTTCTTTCACAAAATTCTTAACATGGACCACAAGTCCATATGTGATCTTCCCCACTTCTCTCTCCATTCTTATTGTGTATGACTTTTCCCCTTGATACTATGTAACACTCTCTTGGGCCACCTTTTAGTTCCCCAAACCAGCCAAGTTCCGTCCAACCTCAGGTCTTCGCAGATAGCACTGCCTCGGCTTGGAGTGTTCTCCCTCTTTGTCTTTTTTCTGGGTAAATATGTGCTCATCCTGTAGATGTCACCTTAAATACAAGCCTACCCCTTTCCTGATCTCTAATTGTGCTACCTATTTTTCTTTTACAGAACCTGTGATAATTTATAATTAAGTATGTGTGGCACTGGATGATTTAGTTCATTTTCTCCTACTAAATAGTAACAATTTACATCATGCACATTTCTGTCACCAGAAAGTGAGCAACTCAAAGGCAGGTGCTGGTTTGTATCTGGCTAATGTCTCTGGTACCTTTCACAGTGCCTGGCATGGAGAAGGTGCTCACCGAGTATATGCTGAATTTCTAAGATTTAAGATCCTGTGGGCTAGAATCAAGGTTATCACGTCTTAGCTCATAGGTGATTAGGAATGCATGGTATTACAACAAATTACATGCCAACATTAACATTATGGAGATAATATATAAGAATCTGAGTTGCTGTCTTTTCTTTTGTTGTTCTTCAAGAACAACACTAAAATGTTGTTCTTGTGACCAAATTTCTGCATAGAATTTGCTGCCCTGAATCCTGGTTACCTCCTTTAGATAAGACAATGACTCTGTGGTCCCAAGTCCCTAAAGGACATATTTTTTCATTGACTTAGCCTCCTGAATGCTGTAGGCATCTGTGTTGTGACACTTGTGCTAGT
Organism: Neogale vison; assembly: GCF_020171115.1. NCBI lineage: Eukaryota > Metazoa > Chordata > Mammalia > Carnivora > Mustelidae > Neogale > Neogale vison. The sequence goes on from NC_058100.1 coordinate 32,848,518, forward strand.
GAAAAGCTTAACATGGGATTACACTGTATCTTATTTTTGCCCTCAAAGATAGCTTGACATTGATAACCAAATTGACTATGGGCTGAAATTTCACTCAGGTGATGAAAAGGATCTAAATATTAAAAAAGGATCTGGGGGGACCTGGGTGGTTCAGTGGCTTAAGTGGCTACCTTCGACTGACGTCATGATTCCAGGGTCCAGGGATGGAGTCCCTCATCAGGCTCCCTTCTCAGTGGGGTGTCTGCTTCCTCCTCTCCCTCTGCCTGCCACTCTGCCTGCTTGTGCTCTGTCAAATAAATTAATAAAATCTTTAAAGAAGTAAAAAAGGGTCTGAATATTAAGGTGTAGAGAAATTTAAAAAAAAATATTTTATTTATTTGACAAAGAGAGACATAGCGAGAGAGGGAACACAAGCAGGGTGCGGGAGAGGGAGAAGCAGACTTCCCGCTGAGCAGGGAGCCTGATGCGGGGCTCAATCCCAGGACCCTGGGATCATGACCTGAGCCAAAGGCAGCCGCATAACGACTGGGCCATCCAGGTGCCCCCAGGAGTTGAGAAATTTTAAAAGTTTGAACAATTTCCCGACAGTAATAATATTATTTCAGTCTAAATGAAAAAGAAAAAAAAGAGTGTATAAGGAAGAGTCTCTGCTAACAAACAGGAAGGATTATCTCTGGGAAGTTACAAAATAATTCTAGAAGCAAAGGACAAACAGGTCTGATAAGGAGAGTTGCCCTCTTGTCTACTGACTGGACCTGGCACGGCAGGTTGTTGACTAGAGCTAACTCCAACCAAGCACAATGGCCTGATTCAATGTTCCTGATTCTTGGCCTCATGAAGTTAGAAAATGGTGTTTCTGGACATGATGCGTCTACTGTTCCAGCTGTTAAAGCCTCACAGGAAATTCCTATAGTAGAAAGTGGCATTCTTTCCATTGCCTTCAGAAGCTCTCAGAAGAACAAAAAGGGATATTCTTTGTAGGCCAAGAGGTAACTTCTGAAGTCCTTCTTCTCTTTCTCTGGACAAATGCGTGTGCATCCTTCAGACATCTGCCTAAATGCAGCTCGCCCATTCCCTGGTGAATATTACATGTATTTATGAATATAGTTAGATGTAAATATCATATACACATTTTTAATTAATATTTATGAAATTATATAATTAATGATGCTTTCTCTCACTGGATTGCGAGAGAGTCCAGAATTGAAATTTCTTGGTTGAAACCCCTGCTGCCTCTGTGAATTTGGGAGTTTCTTTAACCTCCCTTTTAGACTCCCTTTTCTGGTTTGTAGCAAGATAATGTTTTCTCTAGCAATAATACGATCATTTTTGATGGGTAATGAGGACTAAAAACACATGTAAGATGTCGGGCTCCTGACCGATGCTACGACGGCCTGTCGCAATACATTTGAGTATGTTGACTATTTTCTTTCTCAGCCAATTTGCAACTGATACAACCCCTCTCCTTTGTGCTGTACATCTGATAAGGTGTATCTAGTGCCCTTGGGTTCTGCCAACACATGTGAGAAAGATTAGAGGTGGTGACTTATCTACTCTAAAAGTGGCAAAAACTGGTAATCAGATTGCTCATAATCACAAGCAAAACTAGTAAGTTTCAGATCAAAGGGGAAACAATGTGTAGGCTCTACTCTCTAATCCACTCCTCAGTCCCTCAGGCCAGAAATCATCATCATCATTGCCATGATCATGTTCCGGGCTGAGGGAGGTTCCCGGACACAAATACAAAGAAGTCCGTCAGACCTGAGGGGCTCACAGCTCAGCTAACAGTAGGGTACATGCTGGTGTCTTGGTTGTGACGGGCTTCCCCTCTAGATTTCTTTTAGGGCTACTTCAGTGGAGAAGCCACAATTAGAACACATTGTGCATCATAATATGAACTAAACAATATCAATATCTAAGAATCACCCTAAAAGACTTTAACACATACTAGATATAGCAATGTGACTGATTGTTGAATGCTATCAAATTTATTTTTAAATGATCAGGGTTTCATATTCAGTTTTATTTGAACAAACAATGGTTTTTAAGTGTCTGTCTAGTTGATCAAAGTAAATTATTGAGAATTTCATATTCATTTGACATGAATAAGAATATGAAGTTACATACAAAATAAACTTAAAATAATTGAATCAGGGCACCTGGGTGGCTCAGTGGGTTGAGCCTCTGCTTTCGGCTCAGGTCATGATCTCAGGGTCCTGCGATCGAGGCCCGCATAGGGCTCTCTGCTCAGCAGGGAGCCTGCTTCCCCCTCTCTCTCTACCTGCCTCTCTGCCTGCTTGTGATCTCTCTCTGTCAAATAAATACATAAAATATTAAAAAATAAAATAGTTGAATGAATGGTTTTGATTATGTTCACCATACAACTTAAAAGGTGGATAATGAGCGTCTTGAAAGAAATAGTGAACAAATGTGTACATGGGGAAAGATTCTCTAATTACGCTAAGTGAGGATTATTACTTATGAGGTAATCTTGGGATAATTTAATCAGTGTTTTTATTCTTTTAACTTCAAAGTATTTTATCCTACATTTAGTCTAGAATAAAAGAGGCATGTGGTAGCTTTGATTTCACAACCTACGTAATATGAAGCATGAAATACAAGCAGCTACTTAAAGGAAGCATTTATGAAATGCATTTTTGGTGAATCTGACTTTGACTTTGTAATGGAAATAAAAGTTTAAGCTCTTAACTGAAGAGGGGAGAAACAGACAGGAAAGACTACTGTGCTAGAGCACAAGAAGTCCCTGCTCAGCTTCGTGTAAGAATGAATTCTTCACACCAAGGGTAACCCTTTGTTTTATATTTACTCAAGTTTGTTCACTGCCTGCTCTGCCCATAGTCAGTGTTGCAATTTGTTTACTGATCATGATAGACCAATTATTAGCCAAAAGGTTCTCAGTTGTTTTTTTTTAAATGTGAAATGCTACGTATAAGCTTTGGGAAAGTAAAGTTACGTAAAGACCCACTTTGGTTACCCACTAGGGTGCTCGTTCTTGAGATCCTCCCTTGTTACACATTTTTTTTTTTAAACAACCCTTTTCCTCTCCATTTAATTAACATAGGGCGTGCTTCAGTGTACATTCAAAGACTAGGAGCCTTCTTTCAGAAGCTGTAATTTAGTTAACAGGCAAAGTAGAATGCCGATGTTTTCTAAGGAAATGGATTTGATGGCATGGGGAGTGCAAGTCTCTTTTGAAGGGGAGTTTACATTTCTGACACTTAGGAGAATTATTATATCAGCCACTACAGTTTGTTTTGGGTATTTATCATATACTCAAAGAAATGCCAAAATATTCAGATGAAAAGTGAAACACCACTGCCCACATAAGCATTGAAATGTTTTGGAAAAATCCAAAAGACTGGGGCGCCTGGGTGGCTCAGTGGGTTAAAGCCTCTGCCTTCGGCTCAGGTCATGATCCCAGGGTCCTGGGATCGAGCCCCACGTTGGGCTCTCTGCTCCGCAGGGAGCCTTCTTCCTCCCGTCTCTCTCTCTGCCTGCCTCTCTGCCTACTTGTGACTTCTCTCTCTGTGTCAAATAAATAAAATCTTTAAAATAAATAAATAAATTAATTAAAAAAATAAAAAAAATAAAAAATCCAAAAGACTAAGTTTTCATATGGAGAATTTGGCAACACCAAATGTAAAAAAAATATCTGATGGAAATTGCATCTCATCTATCTGTCTTTCTGTCTGTCTATCATTTCTATTCTGAGTTGGCTCACTAGCAGACAGCTGAATATTATAAAACTAATTTTGTGATGAAATACTCATAATGCAACTCACACATTTAAGTGACTACATAAAGCAATAAACAAATACTACTAAGATTCACTCTGAAGCAAACTTTTAAAGTTAATTGACCAAAACAGCTACAGAAATCTTACTGAAGAACAGAAGTTGCTCAGCGGTGCATATTAGAAACAGTTCAGTGTGTTCAAGTTAGTTTCTGAAATTTTAGCCTCAAATTTAGGCTCTTGGTGATAGAAAGTTTTTAAGTGATCAGGTATAGCTGCAGATATTTTATTTCCTGGTTTCAGAATATATTCCTATTAAACACATGCCTAAAGGAAATGTTCTTGTGAGCATTTTTTGCAAATCGTGATTTGTCCAACCCATCAAACGGGTTACTCGTCCTTGCCCTGAGTACTAGTGAGGTGTCTCCCAGTCATGCCTGGGGAGTGGTGTGAGTGTGAGTGGACACTGAGCTCCAACCGTGCTTTTGTATCAGGCGCTGCCGATTTATGGATGCACGGCCAGCGTGAGACTTTCACTCGGAGTACTGTCTTCCCTGGCCAGAACTCAGATTTCCAACCATCGACGAACTAAAGCATAGCCAAGTCTACGGTCATACCACCCTGAACGCGCCCGATCTCGTCTGATCTCGGAAGCTAAGCAGGGTTGGACCTGGTTAGTACTTGGATGGGAGACTAAAGCATAGCCAAGAATTCAAAAGGCAACACGACTTCTGGCCAACCAAAATCGGTATTAAAAAACAACACCCACGAATGAAAGCTCAGGGTCTTTACCGATAGACACCACCATCGACAATAATTTTCAAGTCTGTTTCAAGTCTGCCTACTTTGACTGTACATAATTCTAATATCCGTGGGTGACTGTATAATCTCACGGTAGATTAGAAACAATGGCTTAGAAAGAGATTGGAGTTTTACTTCTCATCTTCTGTTTTAAAGAGTCTGGGAAATATAACATATATCCAAAGTGTTAAAAAAATCTTAGACATTTAAGAAGTAAATTCCAAACTATCTGGAAAATATAATAATTCAAAATGACTCATCCCTCTGTGCTCTGGATAACTGAGGTTTTCTGTTCAATTTTAGTTCATTTTGACATCTCAATTCTAAGAGAGAGTTTTATTTCATTCAAGTACAAGTAAAATGATGAGGACTATCCAAGGCCAGGGACTTCCTTTAATCTAAGCGACTGAAAACAAATCGTAATGCAGTCACAACGACGAGCCACGAAATAACCAACAGCAGGTAACATCGTCATGCATCAACCATGGGCCCAGAACTTGACACATATTACGACTGGTCCCGGCCATAACCTTCGATGGGAGGAATCGCTATGCCCGTGTCACAGATGTAAAACTAAAGGTTAGTGGTAAAGAAAGTTGCCCCAAATTGTCCAAATTTAAAGCCAGGTCATTCTGGCTCTGAAGCCCGCATTCTTTCCAAGGCTGTCCTTTACTTCTAACTGATGAAAATAGGTCTCCAAATGCTTGCTGGAGCTCAAGGATTAATTCCCAGAAAAGTAGGATTGTGGTCAAGGTTGGATCATTGACTCCTCAGATCAAGTAGCCCCAGGGGCAAGGACTGAGTCCTGCCTTAGGCCTATTATACTGTCTTAATCTCCCACCATCCACTTCCATGTCTGCAAAAAAGGAGTCTGGGCTCTCACTGGCCCAGTGTGTGCTTAATTGATTTCCCACACTGCCCCAGATAGGTCAAGCCCTGGAGGACGGCTGTGGGCCAGGGTGAGTGTCAGGCAAGAAGAAGATGTTTTATTTTAAAGCAGAGGGCACAATAAAATGCACAGAAGCCTTGTCTTTTTCCACATAAGGCACTCAATCTTAAATAGATCGAGTTTGCCTCTCGTTTCCAAAATAAAAATTTCACTTTCCCCACCAATCTGTATTTACCTTTCTCGGATTTAGGCAACTAGGGGCAATAATGAGGTGACCAGTGGAAGTGACGGGAGCATCTTAAACAGTTGCTCATAGACAACTGGCTGGGGGGAGTGCAGGAACAAATAAACAGTAAAGAAAGGGGCATAATGTTGCAAGGTCCGTTCCCTATGCAAACAGCCAGCTAGAATACAAAGTCCATGAACCTTACCTCCTCCCACATTTGAAATGGAACCTGGATGGGACATTTGGGGGTTCCTCCCTCCGGCATGACGTTGCTGAATTCTCGATGTAGTTGCCTGGAAGCCTCATAAGTAGGTTAAATGGTTGTTTGTTATGCCACTGTATGATTTTAGGAATATAGGACAGACTCTTGCAAATTCTGCCTCATTCAGAGTCTTGCCAAATTGGCCCTTAAAGATGTCTGATGTTTCAGTTAATGCTCATTGTTCTTCCTCAAGCCAAAGATTAAGGGCTGATGCAAATACTCCAGGGAAGGGTAGTTCATTAACCTATTATCAGTCCTTTATGTGTTAGTTGGAATGAGTTCAACTACTAATTTACACAAGAAATAATAAATGTAAAACACACTGTGTAATCTACAAATTACCAGATAAGTAGGATATCTGATCACACTTAAAAATTTTAATTGAGATGTAACATAATTTGAATACCTTTTAACTGAAAAATCAACCTCACTATCATATCTAATATCTGTCAAGTGTTCATTATATGCTAGGCTTTATCCAGAGATTTCATGACAACAAACCTATATGAGGTAGTATGATTCTTAGACTCATTTTACAGACGAGAGAGAGATGAGGCACAGAGAGGTTAGGCAACTTCTCAAAAGTCACACAGCTAATAAGTGTAAGCCAAGATTTGCACCAAGCAGTCTACTTCCAGAACCTGCACTGTAAACCACTTTCCTACTCAATTGCCCCCCTTCAAAGGTATGACGGCTGGAACATATGGGAGAAAGAAAATTTGTGAGTCATGAAAGGACTGAAGTTATTTAAAAGTGTTATTATACTAATACCTAGTACAATATGGTTACAATTTTCTGATATCAGGTCCTAAGAGAAGTCCGCTGTGCTTGTTGTGGTCTGAACATTATCGTGATAGAAATAATCAGAGCAAGGTCGTCAACAGTACTTACTGTCCCGTGGCTGATGTGGTCACTTCTACCACCTTCATCTTTGTGACCTTTGCTGTCGTTGCCATCGTCATCATCGTGATTTACTGAGGGCTTCCCATGTTCCAGGAATCCTATTTCAGGCACTACCTGAACAGTCTCATTTTAATCCTCAAAGCAATCTTATGGGGTGGGTGTAACTCTTCACATTTTATACACGAAAGGACTGAAGCTCAGAGAGGTTACGCTCATAGAACCAGAGGTGATGCATCTGGAATGGGAACGTACGTCTGTCTTCAAAGCGCAAGTTCTTAACCATTTCACTCATCTAAAATTGTGTTAAGACTTCTACCGCCACCGCCACCGCCACCACCAAATACCACTTACGAAGCGCGCTTTCTGGGTCAGGCCACCCGTGCCACATTAGTCCAATGCCACTGTTTCAAACTACGGTTCTTGGGCTATATCCAGCCAGCTGTCTGTTTTTGTAAATAAAGTTTTATTGGGACACAGTCACACTCATTCACTTACACATTGTTTGTGATGGTGTTTGTGTTGAAAGGTAGAGTTGAGCAGTTACAAGAGATATCCCAAAGCCAACATACTTAGGACCTGGCTTCTCACAGACAAGTCTGCAGATGCCCCCTGCTTTAACTCGCTTTGAAATGTGCATGTATTACTGTTCTCATTTACACGTGCATATGTTGGAATTCAGAAAGATTAGGCAATTTTCCCAGCCAGCTGTTAAAGAGCAAGAACCTAGTAAACACCTGAGATCCAGACGACTCCGGATTTTGTTCCTTCTCCTCCCTGAGACTTACAAAGGCAACAATTTTCATAGTCACCCCTTGAAGGAAAGGAGATTTCTCTAACATGTGGTTAACAATCTGGTTTTAAATGTCTGACACTGGTGTTAGAGTTGTATGTTTTCCACTGCCAAAGGAAAATTAAATTACTCTTACCTTCTGAGAATTTACTGTATTTAATTCCTTGAGGATGGATGCTTACGGGCTTGTCTGCCTTATTCTTAAAGTGAACTTTCATGATGTCTCCAACTTCAGCATACAAGGTAGGCCCAAGAAGTCCTACAGAAACAAGGATTTATAATCTGTGTTCAGGAATACCAAAGACAGAGCTGCTAAGCACGGAGAGACACAGACCTGCATGAGAGATGGCTGTCATTCCCCTGGCCCTGGGGCTGGCCTGCTTGTCTTCGATCTAGAAGGGTTTGCCGGCCCCTTGTCTCGACATTGCACACAGTCAGGACAGGACAAGAAGGTAGAAATGTTTGGCGTGGGCTCAAAACAAGTCAAGAGAGAGAAGGAATAGTTCCGATCATGTCTACCCCATCCTGACCCCTGTCATTCCTTGCAGATTACTGTCTTTGGCCAAGAGAAGAAAGCTGTTCACTTTCAGTTGTGCAGGGGGATTTGAGGGAAGGTGACTGGCTCCATTAGATCTCCCTGAGGGGGGAATCTCAGAGACCTCAATAAAGTGAGGATGGGGGAAAGCCACAGGGTATGCTGGTCCTGAGGTGAGTTCAGAGTCCCTGAGGCAGGAGTGAGGCGTCCAAAGAACAGAAGGAAGAGTGCGGGTGGCACGCGAGCAGATGGGGGGGCGGGTCACGGGGGGCTTCATGGGCTTTGGTGAGGAATTTGGATTATCTTCTGAACGAAATGGAAAATTGCTGGGGCTTTGTGCCGCAGACAGACATGGTTTTAAAAGCTCATTCTGGAGGGGAAAAAAGGACCTCCCAGCTGTTGTGCGGAGAGCAGTGTGCATAGTGATGGGACCGGAAATGGCAGCAGGTGGCACAGAGAAGCCACACGCGCGGCGGGTAGGTGGGGAGAAGACGCTGGTTCCAGATTCTGAAGGCAGAGCCGGCTGGATTTGCTGGATGGCTGACGTGGCCTCTGAGAGAAGGAAGCCAAGGGTGACCCTGCGGTGTTTTATCTGAGCAATGGGGTAAACAACGTGACCAGTTACTTCAATGTGGGACACCGCAGGATGACAGGTGAGACGGGCAGATATCAAGAGTGACGTCTCAAGTCCTGCATGATAAGTGTGCTGAGTCCTGCAGCCACGAGGATAAATAAGACCCTGCCCCTGTCCTCGAAGAGCTCGCAAGCTCGTCGGGGGCAAACGTACGGTAGGAGCCACCGCTGAGATGTGGGCAAAGTGCTATAGACGTAGAGGGGATGAAGGGCCAGTTCTGTCTGAGGGGTTGTGGGAGGAGGTGATATTTGAGTCAGGCTTCGGCAGAATCATAAATGAGAATTTCCCAAAATTAAATGTTTGAAAAGTTGACTGCTCTCACTTCCCAGCCACCTGTAAACCCTGTGCGGTTTGCTTCTCCCCAGCAGAGACCGCGGGAGCTTGAGGAGAAAGGGGCAGCCGTCATGGAGTTCAACCAGCATTTGTTTGCACGGCTGATGGTCACATTAATCGGGCCCCCACTTACAGAACTGTAATGCTGACTAAAATAGATGCCTTCGCAGAGCTTACAAAAAAGTAGGAAGGACAGATTTTAACAAACCATCACAGAAAAGCACAGCTTACACTGAAGAGCATTTGACAGAGGGTTCGTGTCCAATCTTGGAGAAAGGGAGGAGCTCGGGGTTGGACATGCTTCCTTGAGGAAGCAATGCTTCAACTGAAGTCCAATGGCCAAGAGGCAAAGGCATGGGCAGGGACATTTCAAGGAGTGGGATGAGCATGTGCAAAGGGCCCGTGGCACCAGAAAACTTGGCCTATTCAAAAGCTGACAGATGGCCACAGTGAAGGTAAAGTTCAACAGGTAAGAGAGAGAGGCAGAACGTGAGGCTGAAGGCATGATCAGAAGCCCCATCACGTAGAGCCTTCTACATCTTTGAGTTTTGCCTCTAAGTGTATCTGGAAGCCAATCAAGAGTTTTAAGCAGGGGTGAGACATGGACCAGATTTGGGGTTTTTAATCTCTGGGGGCACTGGTGGAGGATGAGCTGGGGAGAACTCAGAGTGGACGCTGAGAGAACAGAGGGCTCCAGGCAGGCGATGTGGTGACACAGTGTAAGGTGATGATGAGAACATGCTAGAGGGCTATTAGAAGATGAGGAGAACATGCTAGAGGGCTATTAGAAGATGATGAGAACGTGCTAGAGGGCTATTAGAAGATGATGAGAACATGCTAGAGGGCTATTAGAAGATGAGGAGAACGTGCTAGAGGGCTATTAGAAGATGAGGGGAACGTGCTAGAGGGCTATTAGAAGATGATGAGAACATGCTAGAGGGCTATTAGAAGATGAGGAGAACATGCTAGAGGGCTATTAGAAGATGAGGAGAACATGCTAGAGGGCTATTAGAAGATGAAACGTCAGGGCTTGACGGATGGCATATGGGTGGAGGGTGAGGGAGACCAAGTTGCTGTGGATGGCTGGTGATGTTCTTGCTGGGGAGCGGGGGAAGGAGGGTACCCTGCTCTGACACGAGGACACTGCTCTGACATGAGGACATTGTTTGCTAGATATGGCAGGCAGAATAACGGCCCAGCAGCGATGTCTGCATCTTTACTCCTGGGACCTGTGAATACGCTACGCGGGGTGGCCAATGGGGCTCTGCAGGTGTGACTAAAAGAAGTTTGAAATGGTAGAGTTTCCGAGATTATTATCCCAAGGGAAATGTCATCCAGCATCCTTATAAACGGGATGCAGGCAAAGCTGAGCTCACAGCCCTGCTGGATCTGAACCGGAGGAAGGGGCCACAAACTCGCATGTGCAGCCTGCCTCCAGTAACGGGAAAAGGCAAGGAGAGGACTGTCCCCCAGAGGGGGAGAGCTCTGTCAACGCCTTGATTTTAACCCAGTGAAACTTATTTTGGACTTCTGACCTCAAGAACTGCAAGATAATAAATTTGTATTGTTCTGAGCTATGAAGTTTGCGGCAATATGTTTGTTACCTATTGGCAACGGGAAAAACAGTATCTCTGAGACTGAACCCCCTTTCCCTACTTCTCTTTCCACCTGCCGTTTTCTTACTGCTTTCAGCAAACTCTCACTGCTGGAGTTTATGCTGATCTTGTGCCTGGAGCGTGTTGTTTGCTTCTGTGTTCGCTCTGCACAGGACTGTGGAGGTCACACTGTTCAATCTTCAATTTAGAGATACTTACAAAGCCTGGGATGTGGGGGTGGGTGGATGGCTTGCTCAAGGTCCGTCAATCATTGGGTGGTGCCCCTGGGGTTAGAACTCAGGGCTCTGGACTCTTGAACCAAAGCTTTCTCTACCACCTTGCACAGAGCGGGTTCAGAACCGCCCCCTCTCCTGAAATAGTTCCAATGTCTACACCATTTGTGACTCCTGACCACAACCGGCAGGACTAGCTGAGCTTGCTCTCTCTTCTGACTGCTACCCTCAGTCCTAGCTCCTGATGGAAGCCCCCACTGGCTCTTCTGACCTGCCGGGGATGCCCAGGAGCCCAAAAGATGCTGGCCACGTGATCACAGCGTGCACTGCATTTGTTGCCACGGCACCTTGCTTGGGTGATTTGTTTGCTGGCATTGCGTGGCTACAAATGCCCGTGCCTGGGATAAGTCTCCTCAGTTATTTAACCTAATAAGACCTCTTGCTGCAATGAATGGTCTGGAGTATTTATTTGCCTCCCTTTCTGTTTCCTTGGAATTAAGGCAAAACAAAGGGATGTTTTCATAAATGCAAACCAAATACCAAATACCTTCCCTCATGTGGACAAACACATGAGTGTTGTCTGAGCTGCTGGTTAGCTCCTCTGTCAGCCCGATGGCCTGGGTCCCAGCAGTGACGTGGGGGAAGGGGCCGCCTACCTTGCGGTCCCAGGAAGGTAGCACAGCGTGTACCCAATTTCATGCGGCTTTGGAGTTGAAAAGGACAACATAAAGTCAGCTAATCCCATCCCCTGTGCTCGGGTGCATATGAGTTACAGAAAACAGGGAAGCCTAGTGTTGTACTAGTTCAGAACCCCTTCAGGGGCAAACGTTTCATACCCTTCCTTGAAAACACTCAGAGTTGACACTCGCCATTTCAAAGCCCCAGCCTGGATTCCCGAAAAGGAGCCCAGTCCCTGCACTTGTCCACATGGCTGCAAACCTCGATGCAGGGACCCCTCCGGACCCCCAGTCCTACAGCCTCGCCCCCACCCACAATTACAGTGACTTCTGGGCTCAGGCTGTAGAAGTGTCACATGACTCATCCGTGCAAGCCTCAGCTGGAATCACACCCGCCAAGAGCCGGAAATGGGGAAAGGTGCCAGTGACCCAGAACCAGGCTGGGCATGGGGCAGGTCACAGAGTCGGTGGTCGTGTCTGAACCCGGAGCTTCACAGGGTTCACCCCGGACTTGCCGCACCGCATCAGCTACAGACAGACATCAAGATGAACGAAATACTACCCTTGCCTTTCAAGGATTCATAGTTAAGTAACTTTAGGAGTTCAGGAAGAAGCTGCTTTAAAATGGTGTTAAAATGCCTCAGAGTTCACGGAAAACAAATGTGATATGAGATACACAGGGGTCGGTAGAGAGGTGAAGTTTTAAGTGCACAGGGTTTAAACGTAAATTAATGATCAAGGTCTACTCTAATTAATGAGGTTGAATCAGGAAATTTCTACAAAAGCTAATAATCTCAAAGGATTTTTTAAAAAAAGATTTTACTAATTTATTTGGTAGAGAGCATAAGCCTGGGGAGCAGCAGGCAGAGGGAGAGGGCGAAGCAGGCTCCCTGCTCAGCAGGGGGATCCCAGGACCCCGGGACCATGACCTGAGGGGGAGGCAGCTGCTTCACCTACTGAACCACCCAGGCGCCCCCGCTCAAAGGGTTCTGATCACGTACTCTCCTCTCCAAATCTATCAATGACTCCCTCCTGCCCAGGAGATAGTCCCCAGCTTGGCCCTGGCCTTTCTAACACAGTTCTTGGCACAGTGACTTACATGGCCCAGACATTCAAATTCCGTTAACTTGGCAAAAGCCACACAGGAAAGGCTCCAAACACCTGTCCGATTCCTCTTTTTTCCAGGCCTAGTGAGTGTGTTTCCCAGCTTGTTTTCCCTCTGCACAACTACAGTTTAATTTAGTTAAATATTTCTTCAGCATCTGCTGTCCGTACTAAGCTTGGAACCAGAGCTCTGAGCACGAAGAGACTCTGACAGAGGACAGGAGATCCTTCAACTCCCCGCCCACCATGACAAACTGGGTTTTAGTGGTAACCTTACTGTCCTCCCTGAAGGTGACCCCTCTTCTTCCTCAAGCTGAGTCCCTCCAACTCTTGAATCGCATCACGTCCTACTTCTTCTGAGTCTGGCTCCGGCCATTACTCTCCCTCCGATGTGATTACCCTCCCCTTTTCTACTGGATACGTCAAGTCACTGTATTCTTGTTTGTAAAAGTCCAAAATATACTTAAGCCCCTCCTTCCCTTCCAGAACCTCCCCGTCTCTCCTCACATGTGGAGCCAAGTTTCGGGGAACAGTTTTCTCTAAGTTCCTCCTGCTTCCGTTTTCCTCCTTCACCTCCATTCACCAAGGGAAGTGGCACTGGGGAAAGCAGTGAAGAGCTTCAAGGGGGGATCACTAAGCATCCTCCTAACGTCGAGTGGGCAAAGAACTGGAAAGAAACCATTGGTTCTGGCATCTCAGAGTCATGGGTGCTATTTTCTGAGAGTCATTTTAGCGGACTTATGTTAGAGAGGGTCAGGGAGGAAACAGTATTACAGAGAAAGGAGCAGAGGGCTCATGTGGGAAAATGGCCCTGAAGGAAAGGCAGGCAGTCAAGGGGAGATTTTGTTCTAGGAAGGCGTGGGCCTGAACATAGTTGTGTTTTGTTTTACTGTTGTTGAGTTTTGGCAGAAGGGAAGGTTCTAGCCAAGGAAGACTAGGACAAAGGGAGATCAGAGGAAGCAGAACTAAACAGTTTGCACAGAGAGGTAGAAGGATGAGTCCAAGTCTTCACTTGGTTAGTACGGAAGGACGAGTGAATTACTGACCAGGCGACCCAAGGGAGGAAGTTCTCTCTTTATGGCCTCTACCATTCCTGTGAAATATTGTATCATATTCCAGAACCCCAAAACCCATTCAACCCACTTTCTTTGATTAAAGGGGAGATGAGGAAAGGGGTATTGGGGCGGCTCCATCTGGTAAGGGTCTGACCTGAGTTCAGTCATGATCTCAGGGTCCTGGGATCAAGCCCCATATTGAGCCCCATATCAGGCTCAAGGAGGCTTTGGGTTCAGCAGGGAGTCTGCGTCTCCTGCTTCCTCTGCTCTCTTCCCTTGCCCTCCCCCGCTCATGCTCTCTCTCTGTTTCTCAAATAAACAAACACAAACTTCAGGAAAAAAAAAAAAGAAAAGAAAAGATGAGGAAAAAGAAGAGATTTTTCTTTAAAAACAACAGCTGTTGTACACCTCACACTAAATAAAAAAGGAGAAGAGGGCGCCTGGGGGGCTCAGTCATTGAGCGTCTGCCTTCGGCTCAGGTCATGATCCCAGGGTCCTGGGATTGAGCCCAGCGTTGGGCTCCCTGCTCAGCGGGGAGCCTGCTTCTCCCTCTCCCATTCCCCCTGCTTGTGTTCCCTCCCCCTCTTTCTCTGTCAAGTGAATAAATAAAATCTTTAAAAAAAAACAAAAACAAAAAACAGGAGAAGGGATGGGAAAAACAGATGCAAGAGAACCAGCCATGTATGGTTCCTCTGAATGAGTGTAGGGAGCCGGCTGGAAGCAACATCACTTGCCAGGGTTCAACTGCGCTCCATAAACTAGACCATCAGCTCCAGGAAGGCAGGAAGTGGTTCTGCCTTGCCAACTGGGGCATCCACAGTGCCTCTTCAATGCCCAGCCTGTAGCCAGTGCTCAAGAGTACTTTGTTCAACAAGTGAATAAAATTCAAACTCTTAAACGTTTTGTTTAGCTTTCTGATCAGTGTTAAAAATAGCTGGCTTCGTGAGCATGGCCCCTCATGCAAGAAGAGCTCACTGGCTTCATGCTTTGATGCCACTGTATTGAAATTCTCAAAAATGTGAATTCCAGGCTCCACATCTTCATTTTTCACCTACCCCCACGACTTAGAAAGCCCGGACTGCTTAAAAACAACAAAAGCACTCAATTCTAAAAAAAAGTCACCAAACAGATACTTTAGATAACCAGGGATAGCAAATTTTCATAGAGATTCATCTTTAAAACTGAAGAGTGTACTTCTGGCTTACCTGAAGTTTTGGATCGTGGTTTTTCTTTCAGAAAATATGGTTCATACTCTCTGTAGACAATTTTCTTAAAGAAAGGATTCGAACTAGAAATCAAATACAGAAATTAATTTGAGAGCCATATACATCTACATCTCACATCACAAAACAAATGGATTTCTCATGTCCTCAGATACGCAGTAGGAAAAATAGTATTTTAACTGCATCCCAGAAACTCAAGGTTTTGAAAATATGAATAATACATGGGGTTAATAAAATAATTATTGATCTCTTTAGGAATATTTTGTTGTGGCAACCATTCTATCCCAACTTAGTCCGCCTTAACTAATCCTTACTCGGAATCCATTTTCTAAGAAAAGAACCTAAGATCATTGTGTGAATCCAAACTTTATGCTTAGATTTTAAATGACTAAAAATATAACCAAATCCTTTATGAATAAATACATGGGCTATTTTTTAAATGATGAGTCATATACAGATTTAAATTACTGGGGAACATTATAAAGAACCATTGTTTTGGTGAACCCTATTTCTAGTTGAGAAGTTGGAGATGCCTAATGGAGTTAAAGCCCTGGGCACTCCTACTAAAAACAAACAAACCAAATGAAAAAGGCAAGTCTTGGGAAATCTAAGTCTCTTGTCAAGAGGAGAAACAATGCATAAATGGCAAAGCCAAGACTCAAAGAGGTAAAACCATTGTATTCATGGTAAAGAATTCACAGAAAGGGAGGCAGTGAGAGTGGTACTCTTGAACTCTAGAGGAAAAAGAAAAAAAAAATATGTATGTGTGTGTATATATATATATATGTATATATGTATGTGTGTGTATATACATATATATACATACACATACAAATTTTTTTTATATATAATAAATATATATAATATATATTATATATATCATAAATATATGAGCAGAGAGCTGAGCAGAGAGCCTGATGTGAGGCTGGATCCCAGGACCCTGAGATCATAACCTGAGCCGAAGGCAGAGGCTTTAACCCACTGAGCCACCCAGGCAGCCCAATATATATGTTTTTACTTCAATATCTGTTACCACATACTTGTAAGTGACTAAACAAATTTCCTTAGGGAAGTTTCCAAAAACATTTACTTAAGACTTCAGACAAGAATAATAGATATATCCCACCTCTAAAAGTATTCTCCTGCTAATATTAGATGAAGTAAGAGGAAAGATCTTTGCTTTGTGCTGAAATTCACTTTGGCAAAAAAACAGGTGGTTATGTTGATCTCCTTACGGAAAGGATCATTCCGCTGTAGGTGTGGGACACTTAGTACAAGTTCTTAGTTTAAGCAGCTGGATGTACAGGTTAGATTTTTTCATGAGAAAGTACCAGGGGAAAATGACATGATTCGAAGTTCCAAAATCTTGACAGTTGGTCTAGGTTGTCACTGTATGGTTTTGGCTCAAAATTTGACACCAGAAGTATGACTCTTACCAGAATTCTGGAAACTCAACCATAGATCAAGGGGATCAGATCAACAGTCATGGTTCCCTTTGGAGTGCTCCTGTGTGAGTCAGGCTTTTTCTCTATGTGGTTCTGCTTCCAATATTCTGCTTGTTATTTTTCAGAGCTAACTACAGAAGAAAGGACAAACTCCCAAGCATAAGCACGGAGTATCCCAGCAAAAATAGCCAGCATGATAATGTCTGGCCATGAGCAAGAGAAATTAATGTTGGAAAGCCCATGATTTTCTTTGGGGTTTTGGCAGTTCTGTAAGGGTATGGGTATGATCTAGATCATCAACTCAAAAGACAATATTTAAAATTATTTTTTTTAATATTTTATTTATTTATTTGACAGAGATCATAAGTAGTCAGAGAGGCAGGCAGAGAGAGAGGAGGAAACAGGTTCCCTGCAAAGCAGAGAGCCTGATGCCGGGCTTGATCCCAGGACTCCGGGATCATGACCCAAGCCGAAAGCAGAGGCTTAAACCCACTGAGCCACCCAGGCGCCCTAAAATAATTTTTTTTTTAAAGGATTTCTTGGGGACAACTCGGTGGCTCAGTGGGTTAAGTGTCTGCCTTCAACTCTTGTCACTTTTGACCCCAGGGTCCTGGGATTGAGTCTCACATCAGCTCCCTACTCAGGGGAGAACCTGCTTCTCTGTCTCCTGCTGCTGCTCCCCCTGCTGTGTTCTCTATCCCTCTCTCTCTATCTCCAATAAATAAATAAATCTTTTAAAAAATTTTAAAAAAAGATTTCTTATTGTTACAAGACCCAGGTAATATATAATACTGTCCAAAAGAACACAGTACAAAGTAATTCTTTAAGGGGTTTCATGTTATGCACTACCAGACTTAAAATATTACATTATTTCTTAGGAGATTGGTCTGGTTTTGTAATCCTAAAAGAGGAACTTGTCTTTCACAATCATTTAAATGGTGATGTTTAGTTAAAAAAAAAAAAAAAAAACTGAGTCACACTGAGAGGTTTACTAATAAAAAATATAAAAATATAACCAAATGGAAATAGTGAGTAGGTCCTACAATTTGTTTAATTTCTGGGAAGTCTTGTTTTTAGCTTTTCAATTAGGAAAAACAATTTGTAGTTCAGAAATAGACTTTTGTTACTTAAGCCACCATTTCCTTACACGGCGACTTTCCACACTGGCCAGGGCAGACCGGATCCCAAGGGCTAAGAACGTGACAAAAGCGAAGAGTCCCACGAAGTGGAGGAAAAGGTGAAAAACCAAAAACTCGGCATGTCTGTGGCCCGGTAGGCGCTGGAAAGCCCAAGAATCGGAAACCACGGCTGCTCGGCCAGTGCCACTGAACAGCCCACTTCGACCGCGGACGGTGCGCGCGTCTCCAGCTGTCGGAGGCTGCGGGGACCCGGTGACTGCTGCGGCCCGGGGGTCCGTAAAGTCCCGGGAAGGGGCTCTGCAGGGGGTGGGCTCGCGAGGCGGTCGTGCCTGGAGCTTCCGAACCAACGCGCAGATGAAGCCCACGACCCCAGCAACAAACCCCCATCAACCAACCCTTCCAGCCGCGCGCAGACGACCGCGCGGAGCCTCCGGGCCACTCTACGGTCAGAAGCAAAATAGCGATTTTGGTTAAAAATGAGCAATAAGTTGTTGGGGATTTCTGTTTTGTTTTGGGTTGTTGCTTTTTTTTTTTTTTTTAAGCGGTGGAGCTGCGGGAGGCACGTCCCCGCGCGCGATCGCCGTCCCTCCCCGCAGCCCGCCCGCGCCTCACCTGGGCCCGGGGGTCTCGGGCCGGTAGCTCCAGTCCACGCCCTGGGCCGCCACGTAGAACTGCCGCAGCCGCGCGGCCGCCGCCCCGCAGCAGGCGCCCAGGACCGCCAGGACGCCCAGGACGCCGAGGCGCGGGCCGCGCGGGGCCATGGCTGTCCTGCTCCGGGACGCGGCCGGGCGCGCGTGCACTCCCGGCGGCTGCGGGAGGCGGTGTCCTCCCGCCGTCGGCTGGCGCGGGGCCGGGGCTGCGGCCGCGGGGCGGTCCTCCGGGCGAGCGCCCTCCCAGGCGCGGGCTTGGCCAGGCGCGGCGCCCCCGGGACGCGAGGCTCGGGGCGGAGCCGGCGCGCGGGAGCAGGTGGCGACAGGGCAGAGCCCGCCGGCCCCGCGGACTCGCGAGGCGCAGGCAGAACCGTGCCCGCGCCGGCACCTGCGGGCGCCCCCAGGGCGGCGGCCCCTCCCTCACCACCGCCGTGAACACCCAGGGCCCAGCTGACGTTTGCCAGACGCGCAGCCATGCCCTCGACTGCCTCAGTTTCCCTGGGATCTGGGGAAGGGTAACGCCGCGTTAGGGGCACCGAACCACCGTCATTTCGGTGAGGAAGCCGGGGCGTGAGTGCACGGGCCCGACCGGCCCAGAGCGCGTCTGTGGGCCCGGACCGCTCGCCGGTTCCCACCCCTGCGCCGTTCGGCCGCGGCCGCCGAGGCAGCAGAGCCGACTCGGTCCCACTTACTAGCTGCGCGGCGTGGGCAGGGCAGGGCCGCGACGTCTTTAGAGCTCAGTTCTGACGTCTGCGCAAGACGGTGGTAATTTCTCCAGGGACACCTGTTGGGACGAGAGAACGTACTGCGGGCTCCGACTCCGGGCAGCGGAGCGTGGAGCACACCCGTCTTACTGGGACTGGGGTTTTCCTGCCTCAGGGGCCCCTTGGGTTTCTTGAGATCTGGCTGTTTCACACTGCCTTAAGCAATGGCGCTACTGGGTTTTTACCCCGAAGATACAGATGTCGCGAAAAGAAGGGCCACCTGTGCCCCAGTGTTCATAGCAGCAATGGCCACGGTCGCCAAACTGTGGAAGGAGCCCAGATGCCCTTCAACGGACGAATGGATAAAGAAGATGTGGTCCATATACACAACGGAATATCACGCAGCCATCAGAAAGGATGAACACCCAACTTTTCCATCAACCTGGACGGAACTGTAGGACATTATGCTGAGTGAAATAAGTCCAGTGGAGAAAGGCAATTGTCATATGGTTTCGCCTATTTGCGGAACATAAGGAACAGTATGGAGCACATTAAAAGGCAGGGGAAAATGAAGTGAGGGGGATCGGAGGGAGAGATGAACCATGAGAGACTGCGGCCTCCAATAAACAAACTGAGGGTTTTAGAGGGGAGGGAGGAGGGGGATGGCCTGGCCCAGTGATGGATATTAAGGAGGGCACGAATTTCACGGAGCACTGGGTGTTTCACAAAAACAGTGAATCATGGAATGCTACATCAAAAACTAATGATGCACTGTATGGTGACTACCATAACATAATAATTTTAAAAATCAGATCTTGTTTTGCTATTGATAGAAAACCTGAGAAACCTGAGCATTATTATAACTGCCTGAGACTCCTTGAATCTGCATTCCTCCAAGTTTGTCTTAAAAAAATTTTTTTTAAATTTATTTGCCAGAGAGAGTGAGAGACTAGCAGAGGGAGAAGCAGGCTCCCCGAAGAGCAGAGCCTGATAAGGGACTCAACCCCAGGACCCTGGGATCATGACCTGAGCAGGAAACAGATGCTTTATGGGCTGAGCCACCCAGGCGTGCTCCCAGCTTCTGTCCTAACACGGTTTGTCTCAAACGATCTGCTACATTGTAACCTGGCACCTCACCTGAGGTCTGCATGATGTGGGGCTCCTCCACACTTCACTCCTCCTCCGCACAGTCCTGTCTGCTCCTTTGCTGATATACCCTGTCCGCTTAGAATACCCAGCCCTCCCTCGTTGCTGAACAGTGTCTGTTCAGAGTCCTATCTCTCTCCTTAATTCTGGACTCAAACCGACCTTTTCCATTTAATGAGCTACCACGATATTCACATATGATACTCATATCAAATGCCCTCTATTTGTGTGGGTAACTATTGTTTCCTGACTAGATTATAAACTGTTCAAGAGCTCAGCAGTGTCTTACTCTTCTGTATCTGTGAGAGCTACAGAAGCTGACAACCGTCAGAATTCCCTGGGTAGCTTTCACAAATTGTAGATTCTTTTTTTTTTTTAAAGATTTTATTTATTTATTTGACAGCAATCACAAGTAGGCACAGAGGCAGGCAGAGAGAGAGGAAGGGAACCAGGTTCCCCACTGAGCAGAGAGCCCAAGGCGGGGCTCGATCCCAGGACTCTGGGATCATGACCTGAGCCGAAGGCAGAGGCTTTAACCCACTGAGCCACCTAGGCAACCCACTGAGCCACCTAGGCGCCCCACAAATTGTAGATTCTGACTCTGACACAGGGCTGGTAACCACTGTCCCATGATACCCAGCCTAGTGATTGGCGTTAAGACAAGCAGAGGTGTTATCAACAGTACATGAGAGAAACTTTAAAAAGCAGTGTGTCCCTCAATCCCAAGTTTACTGCCAAAGTTCTTGCAAAATTATGTAACCTTTAGTTGGACTCTTTCACAATTTCATTTGCATATTGGCCCATGAGTCATTCATTGTGCATGATACCTTTATTGCCTCACATTTCACAGAGACAAGATAACTGTATTGTTTGGCTCTCTACTTTTCACATCAGTTCCAGATTACTACGTAACTTTCAACAATCTACCTATTAAACATGTGATTTAATAAATAACATCTCTTCTTCCTTATAGGATGTTCAAGTGTTGAGGATTTTTTTCTGCTTCTCTAATTTTCTGATTTTTTCTTCTTTGATTCTGGGGTGGGGTGGGCAGTGATATGGTATATATTTGTTGACTGATTGAAAGGTTAATCTGTACTTGGGACAACGGTAATTGTGCTTTACATCGTTGTAAACAAAATGATGTACAGAGATCCCACTGAACAAAACATCAAATAATAGAGCATGGCATTCGGGAAGAATCTTTTTAATTGCCCATTTGAATTTTGGTCTTGAGGTTCTTTTGGGGAGAGTGACCAGTGAAGGGAAGGGGACACGTGGCTTCCTCTGTTGATTCTTGGTCTTCTGGCACAATGTTGATTCTGGTCTCTACGTTGATTCTGGTCTCTCTGGTGCCTTCCAGAGGCTTCTCTGGAAGCCTTGCAACACAGGTGTAATAGGGCTGCATAAACAACAATCACTGGAGACCCCAGAAGGTCTTATAGAAATTCCCTCAAGTCACAGACACCAGCTGCCTTCCAACCAGTAGCGTACGCCTTCCTCCAGTCTGAAAATAAAGAGGCATTTTTATTTTTCCACGGTCCGGTCTTCTGGTAAGCCAGATGCTTCGGTCTCTGGTTAATGAGTCTGTCAAGAAAGGGACAGCAAAACCCACAGACCACGGCAGATCTCCAGCCCCGGCTTCCGGGGCTTAAGGAAGAGGCGGAGCAGGAAGGAGTGGTGACTGGAGAGTCTGGGCTTGTGGCACAATCCTTCTGCTCTCATCCAGAGCTAATCTACAGGAAACCCCATGTCCTTCTTTAACAAGTATTTCCAGAAAACTGCAGCAAACATGCTACAGCTGAAGTCAAGTCTGGCAGGAAGCCTGATGTTCAAAAATAGGATCCTGTGGAGGTTGAGTAAGGAGACCAGGACAGTCTCTGAAAACGAGACAGAAGGAATTAAACTAAATCGATTTTCCTTAAAAGAAAGCAAGCACGCTTATAAGCAAGACAGCGAGCGCTCAGCATATCTGTCCCCTAAAGATCCACGTAGTCTCTTTCTGGATTCCAGACATTTTGCCATCCAGGCGACTTTCCTTAGGAAACTCCGCTACTCACAGAGCTTTTGGGAAGAAAGAAAGTGTCAGATTATTTTTGTTGTCCCAGCAAGTCACAGAGGGAATTGGCTCCATAAAAGTTGGTAAGGGGATCGTAGGTGGCTCAGTGGGTTAAGCCTCTGCTTTCAGCTCAGGTCATGATCTCAGGGTCCTGGGATCGAGTCCCGCATCGGGCTCTCTGCTAAGCGGGGAGCCTGCTTCCTCCTCTCTCTCTCTCTGCCTGCCTCTCTGCCTACTTGCGATCTCTGTCAAATAAATAAAATCTTTTTAAAAAAGTCGGTAAAATTTTTCTAATAGTATGACTTCTGGCCATCAGGCAAGGCCATGGGGTTGTTTATACCTCCAAGCAGCCATTAATGGGAATGTCACACATCCTGAAAATAGTTATATCTTGTTAGAACATTTCTAGCCTGGAGGAAATGGAAACCCTCATATAAACTTAACTTTCTATTGTCACTCTAGTGACATATCTTATCCCCAGATGCCAACACAATTTCCTTCAAGTCTTAAAAGCTTAATACATACTTAAAATTGAACTATTTTTATTATATATTAATTATATATTATATTATAAATCTATAGTTTAATTATATCATGAAACATTAAGGTTTAATATTCTTTCTCTTTCCCCTACTGTTCCATTTCCTTCAAAAATATCTTCAGAGGTAACCTACCTTAAGGACTTGGGTCAAATGCAGCATTTGTAAAAACTCCGTATGTTCCCAGGTGGCTAAGGAAGAGAAATACAAAAATGACCCACTACGCAGTTCTGGTCCCTGCCCACAGTCCAGCACATGCTTTCTGCGGAGACAGTGGAGTACCACCCCACCCTGGAATTCTACTTTAAAAGGAAAACAAAAGTAAATGCGCAAGAGCTTTCTGAGATCCCACCTGGGAGCTCTGGGTGATTGGCACAGCACTTACACCCACGCAACGTTATTGTTGATGCTCTAGGTACCCAAGTACCTGCTACGCCTCTTCTTGGTGAGAAGGAATCCTTAGAAAATACCCAGGCTTGATCATCTGCAGCAGTTTTCAAAGAATGGTAGTGCTGCCCCCTACAGGTGTTTTTTTAATTTTCATAGGGATCAAGAATTTTGCCCACACATAGTGGGAAAGGGCCAGGGGCGGTGGATACTGCAGTAGGTACAGGGCACAAAAGAATTATCCAACCTCCACATAATTTTAGAATATCTATTCGATATTCCTGTAGGTGAATAACCCTTGAGCCTAGAATTTAATTGCTTTACATATAAATAATATTTTTTGGCATCTTTTAGAATACAATTGCCACGTGAATTGAGGAAGATTATGACAGGTTTTCCAACCCTCTACCAGAGCCATTCATCACTTGAAAAAGTAAGGCTGGTGTTGGCAACAGCTCTGACCCTGTCTGAGCCACGGAGACAAGGTTCCTGACTGTTGGACTTTACGGTTGTTGACCCAAAGGTGCTCACAGCAACCGGCCAAATAATGCCTCCACTCTAGCGTTTTATTTCCATTATTTGTCACTTTCCCTTTCATTTCTCCTTTACTTTATAATTAGGGCACTTACTGATCTTAAAAAACACTATGTGTGGTTAGGATATGTTATCTGCATATTTTACTTTAGAATTAGTAAAGGGGACAGGGCAAAAAACTCTGTTGCAGAAAGGGGGCATTATGTGTAATCATTCTGACATATTACAGTGAATTAAAAAGCCAAACTAGACACATTTACTCAATCTTGAAACAGGTCTGTCTTACCTTTGAGGGTTCAAGGGGCTCTCTCCATCATCTAGAATAAGCAAGAAGACACAAATGATCAGTTGAAAAGAAACAAATAAACCAGGAGGCGGAGGAGAAAGGTCATTGGTGGTAGGAGGGGCTGGGGAAAGTCGGTGTACTGATTTTCAGATGGGCCCATCGTCAGGCATATACTGAGAACAAGCTCTCTCCGAGAGGTAGGACCTCTGCTAGGCTAACTTAAACACTTGACAGTATGTAACCCAAAGTCTTTTCCTCTTTGTTCTCTTCCCATTCAGTGACAATGTCTTCTTTTTCCTCCGGTTCCTGCCTTCAGCGTCTTGGCTATTTTTTTTTGTTGTTGTTGTTGAGATCATCGGTTCTTGAAACCCACTACTCTGATCCTTGAGGTCCCCGATCACTGCAACCTATGTCACACCCCCAGCCACCTGTTGGGGCTAATCACACAGACAAATCCACACCAACATAACAAGGGCTGTCTGCCTTCTCTGGTAACACAGGTGAACAGGGCCTCCCATCTTAACCCAAACAATGATGCCGACAGTGGAAACTTTAAACATGGCAGCAGGCTTGTCAATCATCCCATGGATAGATAAAGGGGGAAATCATCTCATGGCTAAGTAAATTTCAAAAAGATTAGATCAAATGAAGATGAACAAGTATATTCATTACAGGGCATTATTGAGCCTTGAAGGTGATAATAACTATGCTTTTTGAGTTTAGAGGGAATGTATATGCAGCATTTTACTATTATTTGGACACAGGATCTTAAGAAGGCTAAAATCAGCTTGGGACATGTCAAGGAAAAATCCCCCATCCTCACAAATGAGTTTATTCATTATTAAAGACGTTGGAGGATGGGTGGCTGCTGCTTCCTCTTCAAGGTCTGGAAGGTTCTCTAGCAATGTCCCCAAACCGAAGAACGAACTTGGGGGAAATGCAGGTATCGTGTGATTCCAACATAGGTATGGAGAGTAGGATCCAGGAGACTAGGAGCCCCTTCTGCAAACCTCGAGGTTTGGTTAAATAAACACAAATGGTCCACCGAAGGACTGGTTGTGGCTCTCTGGTGGTCAAGCAGAGCGTCAGAGCACCACGCTTTGTCCTTTGTGCTCCTCACCCCTTCCTGGGAGAGGAACTTTAGAAAACCAGCCTCAGTGCAATGTGGCTGTGTGCATGGAGAGAGCTTCAGACGACGGAGCAAGTGGTTCTGCCGTGGAGCAGTTAAGAACGGTTCTCAAGTCGTCAGTTCCGCGAGGACCCCGTCAGCTACAACAGCCTTACCATTTGAAAATGGTATTTCTATAGGTCAGATTGATGGAGCCATTAGTAGGTATTTACTGAATGCTCCTCTGTGCCCGTCCTAGTTCTTTGGGCACATCCTAGCGCCCATCCTTTGTTCTCGGACATCGCAGTATGTGTGATGTTGGAGGAGCTGGTGCCGCTGTCGGGAGTGGCCATTACCTGTACTGGGGCATCTGAGCTGAGCCTTCTTGACGCCTCAGATGCCCCTAGTTCCCTTCCATGAGAAATGATGAAGAGACACATTAGCTACGAAAAGAGGTTTCTGAACTCATGGCTGAACATTTGGGGCAGACAGACAAAGATTGCTTTAACCCTTAAGAGATGGTTCCCTTCTTGTACCCCTAGGCCAGACCTCCATCCCTGATGAACAACCTGGGAAACACATCTCCCTTACAGACGGTCTTCCTCCACTGGGTCACATCCCTGCTTCAGTCCTGTGTTAGCGCCGCGCATTTTCATGGGAACGTACAGATGTCCCAGTGTGTCACACCAGGTCATGACTGAGCAGCCGTTCTTTACGCCTCTGGCTTCATTTCTCCCTTCCTCCAGAAGCACTTGATTTTGATTCAGAAGCACTAACTACCTAACACCCTGGGTCAACAAATGACCATCACGTAAGAGAATGACGAATGAGGAGAGCGTGACGCTTGCCAGTTAGTCCTGGTGATAACTAAGGCTACCTAGACCAGAGATCCTCATATGCCAGTGAGTCAACTGGCCTCATCAGAGTTCAGAGGGGAGGGCTTTTGAGAAATTCAGATTTCCCGGCCAGCCTCTAGCTCTCCCTACATGAGGACCTCTGTATTTGCAAAGGTGATTGTGATGAGCAGTCATCTCTTGAGATGACTTCTCCTGGCCTTGTTTTCTTTAAGGGAAAATGTTTTTCAAACATGGACTACTGACATTGTGGTTTGACGGCCCCTCCCCAAATGACAAGAAAGAAGAAAAGAAGGAGAAGATGCTTTCCTATTTACCTTTTTGTCTGAGGCGCTTTCTTAGCAGAGCCAGGAGTGTCCCACACGTCACCAAGCCTATTGTAGAAGCCACTGCTCCACCGAAGTAAGTCAGGGCTTGCTGGATTGTCAACGGCCCTGCTGCGGAACAGACACACAAGCAGGGCGTAAGAAGTGTGTTGCACCGGACCCAAGGACTGTGAGTTGTGAGACCACACAAGATTATCAAAGGTCCCGGCAGGAGAGATCTAGAAGCCATAAAACTACACCAACGTGTGGGGAGCATTTTATTTTATTCCTAATGCTTAAATATCAAACACAATGTCCAAAGGCGTCAGGGGAAGGACTTAATAAAGTGAACAAAATGGGGGTGCCTGGGTGACTCAGTGGGTTAAGCCTCTGCCTTCGGCTCAGGTCCTGATCTCAGGATCCTGGGATTGAGCCCCACATCAGGCTCTCCGCTCTGCGGGGAGCCTGCTTCCCCTTCCCCCTCTGCCTGCCTCTCTGCCTACTTGTGATGTCTCTCTCTCTGTCAAATAAATTAAAGAAAAATAAAGTGAACAAAATGATGAAAGAAGTGGAAGTTTAAGCACATAAAATAAACCATGGTTAATTCTGGGGGCCAAAGATTCAGTATATGACAAAATGTAGTTGCGACAAGCTGTAGAGAAATAAATGAAAATGTAGAAGGTGTATAAAATAAACCTTACAAAGACATGAAGCTCAATTTAAAAAGATCTATGTGTTTTTAGAGGTGTGTGGTAAACAAAATTCTCTGAGAGAGTAAATTAGCAATCTGCATAAAGTAAGCTCCAGTTAAAAACGTTCTGAAACTTCAGGATGTCTTACACACAGATTATAAAGAAATGAGAGGATGCGTTTGGCACATCTGAGCTCTGAGAAAGGAGTGGTGATTGTCTGCACAGAGTCACAGAATTTAATTCCCACTGCTCTGCCTAAGGCGAGGAGATTCTGCTTCATTTGTCCTGAAACATTCATTAAGACAGGGAAACCCCATGATGGAAAGGGAGACACTGTCAGAAATACACAGAAAAGAAACACTGATTTTTTTACGTTCCTTATCAAAGTGACTTCCTAACCCCTGTGGGAACTATACCTTGGCAGGCTGGCATGGGAGCTGACCACTGGCCGTTCTCTTGGCACACTGTTCTTGCTGAGCCGTTAAGTACCTGGCCCTCTGGACAGTAGAAGGTACAGGTTGATGCATAGCTGAAACCGCCCCAGGGATTGGAGCAGTTCATGCCGCCAGGTTCAATCACGTGCAGCTCGGAGCATCTGACAGCTGCAGGGAAAACAAACACGTTGAATGAAGGTAGCAGAGCTTACGGTCTCCTCTGTAACCTGCCAGCATTGCCAGCAGATCCGAAAGGGGATGGGCCACATCAACAGTCACACCACCTCCTCCAACATCACGCATGCTGCGACGTCCGCTCAGAGAACGGCAGCCTGAGAGCTAGGATGAGCGCAGAGGAGCGTTCACCGAATACCCGCCAATGGCTCCATCAACCTTACCTACAAAAATACCATTTTCAGAATTCCACGTCTCTCAAAAATACTACTCTTCTAACTGGATCATCAGCACCACTGGTAATTAGCCAGCATGTCAGCATGTGTTAATTAAAATATTTAATACTTGTTTAACACAGCTGCCTCCAGAAGCTCAAAGGAAGTAGAGACTGTCGCCTTCTCTAACCTTTTCTTCAGGGAACTTCGGATTATTGTCCTTAACGCGTGGATGGAAACTAAAGCTCGGGAAATCAACTCCAGCATTACTGAGCAACAGCAACATTCCCAAAGCATCATCCGGGTCCTCATGGGGAACCCAAAGACGGAAGAGACACAGTACTTCCGTACGGGGTGACAGCCCTTCCTGGGACATCGCGCGTGGCTCGTCCTCTTCACTAGGTTCCAGTTAGGAAAGTACGGGATGTTTACACTATCACATCATTCATGGAACTGCAACTCGTTATTTCACAATTTTTGTAGTTGGTTTCATGTTGGGCATACTTGTTGCTTTCACACATTGGGACATCTGCAAACGTTTCCTCCTTTATGTCTTTGAGACCAGGGCATTTACTTGTGACATAGCAAGGGGAGAGGTGACATGCCTGTGGCACATTACCACCAAGTGGGATTTGTGTAGCTTTCATGGGGGAGCTGACATGTGAAGTGGTCGTTGGGCTGGACGGGGTTTCAGCAGGCCGTGTGATGAGTGTGGCCGCCAGCCGGAAGGCGGCAGCAGGGCTACATGCCCCTTCCTGTTACCTCTGCACGCGGCAGTTCCTCCTGTCCACTGGCCTGAAGGTCTGCATCTGCGAGCACTGTCTCCCAAGAGTGTGAATCCAGCGTTGCATCCAAAGTAACAAGTGGTGTTCAAGCCAAAGTTTCCCAGAGGGTGCCTACAGGACATGGTTCCTTGCTCTGGCGTGATGAGGGCTGGGCATCGGACCTCGTCTGAAGTATGAGCCGTTACTGTGCCTGCGTGAAAACATGTTTCTCTTTAAAGAGCTCCCATTCACAGGAGCATAATGGAGTTAAGACTGACATGGAGTAACTGGCTTCCGCCCTGGTAGCAAGGAAGGCTCTAGCAATAGCTCCTCAAGGAAGTTAAGGGGAATTGTTCATCTCAGGTATGGAAAACCAGGTGAGAAAAAAAGTACCTAAAAATATCCTTGGAGGGGGCGTCTGGGTGGCTCAGTGGGTTAAAGCCTCTGCCTTCAGCTCAGGTCATGATCTCAGGGTCCTGGGATCGAGCCTCACATCGGGCTCTCTGCCCAGCAGGGAGCCTGCTTCCTCCTCTCTCTCTGCCTGCCTCTCTGCCTCCTTGTGATCTTTGTCTAACAAATAAATAAAATATTAAAAAAAAAAAACAAAAAAAATATCTATTATCTATCTATCTATCCTTGGATAGGTAATTCTCTAGACCAGAGGAAGAATGGAAGGTGGGGCATGATGTCAATGTTACCAACATTTAAAAATAAAACAAAACAAAAATTGAAGAGTTGGTGCAGAAATGCAAAAAATTCAGCCATAAACCAGATGTGCATAAGCTAACTGTCGGCTCTTGCTGCTTCGTTGGGAGGTGGCATCGTCTGGTGGCTGAAGGGCCACATGAAATGTGAGGTGTGTGTGATGTCACCGGCTTTGTCACTGATTTTCTATGTAGCAGGAGGATGCTTGTTGACCTAAAACCTCAGTTCCTTGATTTGAGAAATGGGACCTCAGACCTTCCTGGTGATGAAGCAAAGGAGGCCACTCAATCAACTCAGTAAAGGTCTCTGAGAAAAAGAGGCCAACATTATGAAAGAAAATTGCTGCTTAAGAATCCATAGATCTTGGGGCACCTGGGTGGCTCAGTCAGCATCTGCCTTCAGGTCAGGTCATGGTCCCGCGGTACTGGGATCGAACCTCGCATCAGACTCCCTGCTCAGGGGGAGAGCCTGCTTCTCCCCGTCTCTCTGCCCCTCCCCCCACTTGTGCACTGTCTCTCTCTCTCTCTCCCTCTCTTTCATAAATAAGTGCAAATCTTCAAAGAATCCATATATTTTTTAATCACAGAAATAAGAAGTCCTGTCACTCCTTACAAACTTTTAAATCCATGGGCTGTGTTTCTTCGATTCCAGTAGATGACCCATTTTAGACTAAGTAAGAGAGCTTTCACAGTAATAGTATTATAATGCATATCTGTCACATAGTAAGAGCTTTTATAAGTGTTTGTTATTTTTTTGAAGAAAATTTCTGGGAGAAGAGCCGTCTCAGTGAGTGTATAGTATTTTACCTTCGCAGGTCGGTGGAGGTGCCGTCCATTCTCCAGAAGCTGTGCACTCAACATTACTGGATCCTTCCAGCTTCAAACCCTTGTTACAGGAGAAATGGCAGGTGGAGCCAACCCCGAGTTCCTTATGCGTGTCAGAACAAGCCAGACTTCCCCACTCTGGAGCAAATAATTCTGGGCACTTGATGGCTGGAGAGTCAAACAAATTATGTCACAATCTTCAAGTTTATTCAGAAGCCAGGTATGCACCGAATTCATTCATTCATGTCTCTAACAAATATTTACTGAGCATCTACTAGGTTAGGTGTTTTGCTAGGCAGCCAGTATTCCACAATTAATAGGACAGATTGTTTATTGCAGTGGCGGGGAAGGGATGGCAGGCTCACAGTTGAGGTGTAGGGAGAAGTTACAGAAATGAAGAAGACAAAGGTTTAAGCAGTCACACATAAGAACCCACAATTTCATCCTTCTCTACGCCCCTGTGCTTCCGAGACCCTGCCTCCCAAGGCTCTCGCTGTCCTGTCTGGACGGGTGCGGTCCCCGATTCCACGTCTGCCTTTCCTCCTGCCGGAGGCTACTTCCTCATAGATATCCTGCCAACTCCTCAAACCCAACATTTCTAAATAGGCAAGAATGATCTTCTGTTCTAAACTATTTCCTCCGTTTGGATCCCCAGGCTCTTCTTTTAATACCACAGTCCCCTAGCACAGGAAAGCTGAAAACCTCCTGGTCAAGCTAGATTAGTCCCTGGAAATTCCCTGAACTGACTTATGTGTACTTGCCTTTGGTTCTTGGTCATGCTGCTCTGAATTTCTCTTTTCACTGAAAAAAACCCTACCCCTCCTGTAGGAAACAACTGACCACAGCCTCTGTAGAGACTCTGCTGATCTCTATAGCCTGGACTTCTCTTCTGAACACATCAGTTTTCTGTTTGGGCTTCCATGTCGTCATACCTCTGCTGTAGCTTCCCTCACCTTCTGGATGGAAAACGTAGAATCCAAGAGCCAGGGGTGCTGGGCTGGCTCAACTGGAAGACCGTGTGGCTCGTAATATTGGTGTCATTATTTCGAGCCCCACACTGGGTATAGGGATTACTTAAAAAAAGAAAAAAAATTTTAAAAATCCCAAGAATCACAAAACTTTGTGTGTTTCACAATTCACACTGCCGGGTCTCAAGAGTTAGTACTCGTGAATCATTTACAAAGTGGGTGAATAAACAAATTTTTAGTTTAATCAGCCATTTACCTCAAAAAACTTTTAGAAATTACTGTAGTTATTTATTTCTGTAAGGATCATGTCTTTACGTCCATTAAATTCTCTGACATAAGACTATCACTTATCATCAAATATTCGACAAACTCAGTGACTATTCTTTCTTTAAATCCAAGCTATTTGAACACAATGCCTTGGTCAAGTCAGGCTCATTTTGTTTAACACTTTTGCCTCAAAAACAAAACAAAACCAAACCTCTTGAAGTCTTATGTGGTACCTCACAGAAAAGTGATTATTTCTAGCCTTTACACAGCACCCCAAGTGTTTTTCAGTGACAGGCAATTTGCCAAAAGATTGTGGATCCTCATGTCATGAATCCATTCAAACAAAGTAACACACTGAATTTCAGTTTAGAATGCTCAAGTTTTTGAGTAATTGGTAAATCCATGGCTGGCAGATCAATTTCATTTACCAAACATTTATTAAAT
This sequence comes from Neogale vison, assembly GCF_020171115.1. Lineage (NCBI taxonomy): Eukaryota > Metazoa > Chordata > Mammalia > Carnivora > Mustelidae > Neogale > Neogale vison. Next base: position 32,880,175 of record NC_058100.1, read on the forward strand.
ATGTCTGTTAGTGTAAATCATAGACATTAAATCACCTGTGAACAGTTTCACTAAAATGACTTTTTTAGACTCTTTCAGGATTTTATATTTAAGCCCAAGAAAGTGTATAATGTCAGCTGCAGGACAGCGGGGACCTTGTCAGTTCTTTTCAACCCTATATCCCAGGGGATAGGGCCTGGCACTTAGTAGGGCTTCTAACATGTTTGTCAAATGAACGTAACTTGGATGTATGTAACTTGGATGCATGCTAGCGAGTGTGTTTACGTCTGAAAAGAAACTGGAGGAGTTACTCTTTGAAAAATTGATTCATGTGATCGTCAGTACACAACGAGAGTTACTACAGCATTAAATACACTGGGGGCCATGGCTTTGATCTCAGTTTTGTCGGTCTTGTTCTGCCAAGATTGTAGCTACAGGCTTTTGCTTTTTGGGGTGTTGTTGTTGTTTTGTATATGAAAGTCTCTGAATCCTCTTAGGTAAGAATTAACCTTGTCCAAACAAAGGCCTCTATGTGACTTTAAGGCTTTGACTTCAAATCAAGCAGGGAAGGCATTCTCCTGCCTGAGAGGCAGCTTTGATGAGATACACAGAGGCCTAACCCCCGTCTGGTAAATGGTGGGCGCCCAGCAGACGTGGCTGAATTACAGGTGTGAAGTGGCCAAGGATGCCGCCGGGGGAGGGGCCTAGGGCCAAAAGAGAGGAGGAGTAATTAATTACAAGAATAGAGAACTGATAAGAATTGTTTTTGTCACATGCTTAGTGCTTAGGGCTCTATCTCCGGTGAGCTTCCAAGCACTGCTATCACAACGACCTTCACTGATGTTTTCTGTAACCCATGAAGGGCTGTTTGTAAATCCATGAACTGTCAAGTTCACTGGCCCTCTGTCATTAACTGACAGCAGATTGGCTTATATTATCTTAAATAGATTTAGTAAATTCTCCCCTATATCTTTTTATTATCTCTTTTTACTTGAGTTAATTTTTGTCAAGAAACTCTTGGATGGAAGATACAGTATAAATAATAAATTCCTAAACTCAAACTTTAAAGATAAAGACTGCGTCCCTCTGGGGAGTCAGAGAAACATTGGAGGATGGAGAAAACCACAGAGATGTGAGCCGGGCCAGGGTTCAGAGGGCAGCGGGGTGCTATGTTATAGGACTTGGATGAGCAGGGACTTGGCAGAGCAGAGACGGGACTGGAAGTGGTCTCTAGGAGTTGGGTCCAGTGGCCAAACATGGTCTCCAGAGGGTCAGTGACAAAGTGATTAGAAGAGCGGTAAAATCAGTGAAGATAGTGGCCCAGCAGTTGGGGACATAAAGGTCACAGCAACCAGAGATAAGCAATTCAGGAAAGGACTTCAGGTCCTAGGGGAGGAAGGCAGTGAGGAGACTGGGATATACGGCAGCACCCAAATCGCGAAGGGCCGAGGGACTGGTGTTCTGACTGAAAAAGATTTAAAATATCTGCAGAGCCACTGGAAAGTGAGATCTCGCATTGCACTCTGAAGTGGGAGACCAAGTGCGCCACCGGCCACCCCGTCCAGCTAACTCAGTGGTCCTCAAGCCCTGTTGATACAGAGCCTGACACAGAGCCACAAAACTCTATGCAAAAATCAGGGTTCTGGGTCAATGCTGAAGATTAAAATGTTATAGATTCAAGCATGTAGGAAAAGAAGAGGAATGATTTGCCTAAATCCAGAGGATAAATTTGGAGGGTGAGGTGAAAACACAGACCCAACAACCAGAGCTGAGGATCAGGCTCAGACAGCATTGCTGGTTCCGAGGCCCACAGCTGGCCGAAGCTGCCGGCCACAGCGGGTTCCAGGCACGGCAGGACCGGTTCTTGCACCATGGGAGGCAAACGCCTCCTCTCCCGGAGAAGAGGGGGCTGACAGACGAAAGGGGAAACAGGGGCTTTGGAGATTAGATTACAGCTGTAACAACCACATTGGTGGCATATATGATCTAAAATTTTAGTGAGATCATTCTTAGGCATTTTTTATTCTTTAGCCTTAATGGAGAATGTGGGAAAACAGCTTATGATAAATGCCGGTGGAATAAATGACTGAGTGAATGAAAAATGAATGAGGAAGCCTGAGCCCTTAGTGTTATCCCCGGAGTGTTCTAGACTCCTCCGGTGCCTGCACTATAGCTCTCACAGCAGATGGCAGCCTTCTGTGTCCTCAACCTCAGACTTCTTGACCAGAAGACATCGGCGTGTCTACTCTCCTTTTGGAATCTAGGAAACTGCCCCCCCCACCCCGCCTCGGGCTCTCCTGTGCCTTAGACGGCGCAGGGCTTGGGAAGAGCAGCGCAGGTCTTCTGGTATTAATCTAGCGCTCATGCCGCAAGAAGGAATAAGCAATGTCTCAGATTTTTTCTCTTTCATGCAACACTAATAGATTTCTACCAACACAGCCTCTGGTCTGATCACCAGGCATTGCCATCTCTGAAGCTCACGGCCTCCCGTACAGCGGCAGCCTGGCCACCGGCCAACAGAGACCGCGCCAGAGACCGAGGGTTTAGGGACACCGCCGCTGGGGGGCAGTGCAGTGTCACGACGACAGCACAGCCTGACCCAGCTGGAGTCCACCTCCACGCTTCCCAGCTCCTTGGCCTTTGCCATCTAGGCATCCTCTCGAAGCCTCCATTTCCTCATCTTTACAAGGGATCAGGATATCCACGCTCATGGTTGTGGTGCGGGTCGGATGGGATTCTGTCTGTGACAGAGCTGGTCCTTGTCCCGTAGGCAGTAAACATCAGCTGTTGGTGCTGGTCTCGTCATGACTGAGCACCCTGAAAAGGGCCCGGGCCCGTGACGCCCTTGGAGAGTAAGGGTGAGCTACGGAGAGTGGCCTTGGGGAGCCTCTATTCTAGAGCACAGCAGCCATGAGGGCCTGGGCTCCGTTAGCCAGAGGCTCGGGGCAGACCAAGACAGACGGGCTCAAGCTCTCGTTTTGAAGGGACAGTTCACTGTCCACAGGGCTCGTGCGTGAGTCAATTCAACAGGGAATGAAAAGCGGCACCTGGCAAGTGTTTGCCACTAGGCACCTTCCTCTCCGCTGCAGGGAGACAGAGCTGAAGGAGGCCTGGGTCCTGCCACGGAGGACCTCCCAGTCCACGTGGAGGCAGAGCCCGCAGAGAGGGGCCGAGTGGCCTGCGAGGTCCCGGAGGGGCAGGTATGGCATCACATCCATCGCTGCATCGGCTCAGTGCGGGGCTCCGCAGGGCTCGGTGAAGGCGGTGTAGGAAGCGATGAGCCGCCAGTGGAAACACACTCCATAAGGAAGTGAAAGTCCGTTGGTGCAGCCGCGCTTCGTCTCTTACTCAGGATGCGAATCGCAACAGGTCACTTAGCCCCCCTGAGCCTCTGCTTCCTCGGTTGGGAAACAGAGATGACACCGCCCTTCCTCACTATTTCGGAACAGGGAAGCCGTTAAAACTCGCAGTGATACTAAAGCACTTTACCAGGCTGTGAAGCGTTTAAACGTACAGGGACATGCAGAGAGCAAGACAGGGTGACCCTGCTCTGCGGAGGGTCAGTTTTACAGTTTTACACGAATCCTGGTGATTCTTCCTTCTGGCCTCTTATCCGAGAAGCCATACGAAAGGACAGAGCCGCAATCCTACCTTCACAAGTTGGTGCGGAGCCTGTCCAATGTCCAGATGGAGTGCAATCCAGTACTTGCGGTCCGGATAAAGAGAATCCTTCATCACAGGCGAATCGGCACGTGGCCCTGTAACTGGAATCCCCCAGAGGCTGGACGCAGGTCATTGTGCCGTTGTGAGGGCTTCCCAAAGCTGTGCACGTATTGGCTACCACGGGCAGAGAGAGCAGAGTGGGGTCGTTAGAACACAGCAACCTGAAACCAGCCTGTGTACGCGCCCTTCACCACCCCAGCATTTGGCTGGAACGATCGTTTGAGCTTCATGCTGCTTGCTCACCACTTAGAGGTCAGGCGAGTGTAGAACAGCAGCACCCGTTATCCTGAAACCCTCCATCAAGAGCTTTAGACGTCATTTAAAAAGGGAGCTGGTGGTTTGGAAAGATAGCTTCAAGTGTCCCTGGACAGGCATGGAAGTGGCTTTGACACCTTTAGAAACAGAACTGTTGGCCTCGGGGTGACTGGGTGGCTCAGTGGGTTAAAGCCGCTGCCTTTGGCTCGGGTCATGATCTCAGGGTCCTGGGATCGAGTCCCGCATCGGGCTCTCCGCTCAGCGGGGAGCCTGCTTCCTCCTCTCTCTCTCTGCCTGCCTCTCTGCCTGCTTGTGATCTCTGTCTGTCAGATAAAAAAATAAAATCTTAAAAAAAAAAATGAACCATTGACCTTGCCAGAACACAGTGACTAATGACAGGAAACAGGAAAACAAAGTAAAATACTTTCTCCTCCCACAAAAGCTCCTTTCCCCGGCCAACGGGTAGAAAGAATCCGGGTCTAAATCCTTGTTGTGTCCAGCACGGTGTCTCTGGACCTTTCCGATCTTCAGCTGCTTCATCTGTGAAATGGGAAAAATGATATTCCCTGCCTTGCAGGGGCCTCAGTCATACAGAATAATAAATCAGATGTAAAAACTTAAATTTAAAAATATCTTAAAGATCACGGACACATGGTAAGCTCGTAATGGAACTGGCCATCTGCAGATGCTCTTCCCACCAATGTCATCCTATACGGTGACCAGCCCCAGTGACTTACTTGTCCACTTACAGAAAAGATAAATTACAACTCGTGGTTCTTTCCCACAGTTCATACACACAGAGCTGGAGATGGTGGGGGACTGACTTGGCTGGAGATCATGCTCTGGGGGATGGGGCAAATCACTTAAACCTCTCAGAGCCTCAGTAACTTCACTTCTAAAATGAGGAAAATGGCACTGCCTAGCTCCCAACATTTTTACAAGGGTCAAAAGCAAAAAAAGACTCTTAAGTAAATGTCAATAACTGTTGAGATATCCCTCTGACAATTAATGAAACTATAATGTCCAGATTCAACATGTCAACATTAAAAAATGAAGACTAAGAGAATGCACGGTTTAGGGCTCTCTTCTTCACTATTTGGTTTGACTGAGTAGCGTACGGCTTCGGTCCAGAGTCAGTGGCAGGAGGCCTGAACCCAGGGCCACTCTTCAGCCACTGACTTGAACTGCTTGAAGTTCCAAAAGTATTTTTTATACCTTTCTCTTCCCTTTCCCCCCCTCCCCTCTCCAGCTACATCCCCCTCAACCTGATCAAGTTCTCCAAAGACCTCGTCATTTTCTGCCACTTGAAACATCTTCCTGTCTTCAGTGTGCACGTGTGGGTGGACGGGAGGAGACCCGTCAAGAAGGCTGTAGCCTGCAAGGAACGACTGGGAGGGTCTTGGTGCCATGGAATCCATATCAGGCTCTTTTATGGCCTTGCCTTCTGATAGCGGGGCTCTGAGAGCTGGGTGCCAGAAGGCAAAGGGCAAAGGGGACCTAGAAAAGGGAAACTGTCTGATAACACGGTCAGGGGTCTTACAACAGCGAGCGGGTTGCAAGCCTTCTGGTCCCTTCCTGCCCAGCCCACATTTGGGTATTTCACTTGAAGCTCACCCAACAACAACAGGAGAAAGTTCAGTCAGAGTCAACAAAGAGCTAAAAGCAGGAGGGAACTAGAAGGTCACAGGAAGCCATGGTGAGTGTCAGCCTCCCTGCTGTGAAACACCCACAGGCAGCACAGTATGGGGCAATGAATGGTGACTCTGATGACTGTGACAGAATTCTGGGGAAGGATCCCAGTCCCTGGGACAGCCCTCCGCAGGGACTCTGAGTTCTTCCCCAGAACTTCATGGAATTTGTAATATACCCAGGCTCCAGTGTGGCCAGGATTAAAGCTGAGAAGGCAAGGTCAGAAGCCTCATTCTGGTCCTTCTAGACCCTGCTTGGAAGCTACTCTCAACCCCAGCACCAGGGGCTTGCCATGCTCTGGTGCCTGGAAATGAAGGATGTCCAATTCTATTGAGTTCATTCATTCATTCATTCAACCATTCATTTATTCGCTGTTGACCTGACGTAACTGTGGGGTGGGTGTGTGTGTTTGTGTGTGTGTGACCTGAATAGCAAGTGGTTTCCTCTTCATTAAAAACCTGTGTCTGCCTGCTTTCACTCAGATGTTAAAAGTCTGTACAAAGTGAAAGGCAAAGGCAAACAATTCAGGATTATCTAGTATTTTACTATTTGATTTAATTATTAAAATTATATATGCATCATAAAAATACTAATTGCATAGAGGGAAAGTGAATGGGGAAAATACTGGAAGATTTCATATAAGAAAGCTAAAACAATGCCTATTTCGGGCTGGGAGTATTTAAGAGGATTTTTTTGTTTCTTTATGTTCTTATTTTTCTGTAGTTTTACAAATAAGAATCTTGGGGCACCTGGGTGGTTCAGTGGTTTAAGCCTCTGCCTTCAGCTCAGGTCATGATCTCAGGGTCCTGGGATCGAGCCCCACATCGGGCTCTCTGCTCAGCGGGGAGCCTGCTTCCCCCCCCCTCTCTGCCTACTTGTGATCTCTCTCTGTCTATCAAATAAATAAATAAAAATCTTTAAAAAAAAAACAAATAAGAATCTTGCTTTGTAAAAGTGATATTTTCATAAATATAACCAAAGAACTGGATACATCAAGTGGGCAAAAGGAATGGGGGGAGGGTATAAAAAGCATACATCTGTGCTTCAGTTCCCAAACACAAAGGATTAGAACCCATTCTATTTCATAAAATATTGGCAGACTACCCCGGCTCTCTTTTCGGCCAAGTACCCCAAGTGCCCCTCCCACCGCATCAGGACACCCACAGGGCGCCCGCCTTTCACCTGGTTCCTAGCAGCAAAATGCCAGTCAGCCTTGGGGCAACCATCCCGAAGCTATTTTCTCCTTTGTGGCTTTCTTTTGAGGCATTGTTTTTAGCCAGGAGAACAGTGTACCTGGTTCATGACAGAAGCTTCCAGATCCTGGTCGGAGGCTGATAGGGCCCTTCCCTATCTCCTATTACCAGACATCCTGCTACTCATGTTATCTGCCTGGCCGTTAAAGGCTACTGCATTTGGAATCAATGGGTTACAGGAGGAAAGTGTTTATTAATTTTCCAGTCCATTTCAAACTTCTGGTCCCTAGACAGTCGCCACTGCTAAAATACAGCCTACAGTGGATTTCTGAGAAGGTGAGGAGAATTCACCTTACCGTGGCATTCTGGAGGAGGAGAGCTCCAGTTCCCAGAGTGCAAGCACCGCAGCACGCTTGCTCCCACCAGGTGGGAGCCTTCACTGCACGCGAAGTGGCAGGTGGATTCGTACCTAAAGGCACCAAGTGGGTGGGAGCAGTTCACCTGCCCCCTGTTTGGAGCCAGAAGATCCTGGCACTGCAGAGCTGCAAGTAAGGAAGTGAGGGAGTGAGGACAGAGTAATACACAAGTACACATTAATTTTGACCACTTAATCCTTTCTAGGGCCAAGAACGGGGGTTTCTGAGTGGGGATTGTTTAAACTGGAGGATGAGAAAAGCCTCCATCACAATGGCACACGGAGGAATTTACACGGAAAACTCATTGTTAAGCATTTTGGCATTTTGGCAATATGCATGAACAATTTTCAAAAGATCATATTTTGAGACTCAAGAATGCATGCTAAGAATGTAATCAAGATGCATATCAAAAAATCAATTCAGAGATTTTTTTTGAATGAAGACATTACTTGTCAGAGCAAAATACTGAAAATAAACGGAAATGCCACTCATCAGAGGCTGATAATAAGTTATGGTGAATCAATGAAAGGAGTACTAAAGGTCGCTAAAAATGATATATTTCATCTTGGAAAGATATGGGAGGTATCTCAATGTACAATGTTCAGTGAAAAGCAAATAAAAATTACATATATGCTATGATCTCAATCATGTAAAATAGACGGTCAGAGAGAACAGGTGCACTGTAATATGAGAAGTCTTTTCTCATTGTAAAAATGGGAACAATAATTCTAACTACCTTATGGAGATATGTAAGTACCTTATGGAGACTCTAAAGTGCTCAATAAATATTATCCGTGGTCGACAGATATTACCGGGGACAGCAGCAAGCAGCAGCAGCTCGTGCTGACAGATGGCAGTAACACCACCGGAAGCAGACCCTGACCGTCTCTTTCTCTTTCTCTTTCTCTTCCCAGAAAACACCTGGGAAGCCTGGCTGCGGAGTTATTGAGACCACATCGCAGGAAGCTAAAGAGAGTAGCCAACCATCTTGGGGTGTGATAAGACATTGACGTGCCTGGAGACAAGAATGGCCCCAGAGGGATTCTCTTAAGATCTCTCCCTCCCTTTTAAGCACAGCAAAGCCCCCTTTTGTGTCTGTCTCTCAGACACATCCACGACACATCCCACTGTCCTCGCCCTCATGGTGTATGGTCATCTAGTCCCTTACTGCCTCATTTTGGGGTTCATTTTTCCATTTTTTTTTTATCGTGGTAGGATACACATGGTATAAAATTTACCCCTTAACTACTTTTAAGTGCACAGTTCACTGACACAAAGTACACTCATCTCGCTGGGCAGCCACCACCAACCAGCGACAGAGCACCTGTCCTCATCGTGCACTCAACCTCCAAACTCATTAAACAGGAACCCTCAGTCCCCCTCCTCTCAGCCCCTGGCAACCACCATTCTGCTTTCTGTCCATGATTTGAACTACTCCAGGGACCTCGTATGAGGACACTCATCCCTTATCCTCATCTGTCTTCTTATGTCACTAAGCACAATGTCCCTGCGTTCCATCCATGGTATAGTGTATGTCAGAATGTCCTTCCTTTTTAAGGCTAAATAATATTTCATTGTGTATCTCAACCACAGTTGTCTTCCCCATTCATCCATTCATGAAAACTTGGGTTGCTTCCACGTTTTAGTTACTATGAATAATGCTGCTGTGGACATGAGTGTACAAACCTTTTCCCCTGTTTGCAACCCTGATTTCCAATTCCTGCCTCATTTTTAAATCAGGATATACTTAGATCCGGGGGATTCACATAAATTGCCCAAGGATCCCAGTAAATAGCAACACAAAATGCCAGTGTTGCATTTCTGGGACGTGACTTCTGTGTGGAGTGCTCCTTGTAAAAATAATAATCCTAGTGACTTCCTTATGCCTCTGCTCTCCTGTAAGAGCAAAATATGGAAAACATGAACTATCAAAGGAAGATTACTTTGTAAAATCAGATTGCAGACATGGGATTTATAAGGTAATGTTGTTATTTTACATACATTTGTAAACTCATAGCAGTTTTAAGCTCTCTTTGCACACATTAATTTACAACCATGAATGAGGCACGTAGGTAAAGCAGATAATAATACTTCCATTTTACAGGAAACACTGAACTTCAGAGAGACCAAAATCTTGTTGCCAGGAAATGATGGAACTAGACTAAATGCCTTGTGCATTAGTCTTCTACCGCCCTACGTTGTTCCTTGTGCATCATTCCTTCCTCCCAACCTCTGTCTCCTTTCCGTCATGCTAACACATTCCATCAGTCAGTGCAACGCTCGCCTTGAGCTCCAATACGCTGTAATGGACATGCACTTGGCTCACCCTTTCCTCCCTAGAGCCGACACAAAGGGTCTGGCACTAGTGGTTCTTGGTGAATGTTTGATGCATAAATGCCTTACTTCAAACGCAGGTGTGATGCCTAACCAACTGAGAGACACAGAAGGAATGTTCCAAGGTCACAGTACCTTGACACACCGGGGCTGGCGCTGTCCACTGTCCCAACTCAGTACACTGGACTAGGTCAGCTCCTTCCAGCTTGAAACCCTCGGCACAACGGAAGCTACAGCTGGTGTTGTCCTGGAATGCTCCTGAGGATGGGGAGCAGTCCATGCTGCCGTGAACGGGACTCTGCAGTGGCCCGCAGGCAATGGCTAAATGGAGAAAGTTGTTGTTGAAACTGGGTCGTGGAAGGGCTCAGTTCCTTCTCAGGAAGACCTCTCAAGAGATGCATCTTTCCTACCAAAATTACCCACATGTTCAGAGCCCTGAATCCTCCCTTTTCCAAAATGGAAACTGCCTAGAACACCTTCCTATGCCCTCTTTGCCTGGTCACTCACCTGCCCTTTGATTTCAGCTTAGACTGCACTCTCCTTAGGAAACCTTCCCTGTCCACCCCACCTCAGGAGTAATGACTCCTTTAGTGCGCTCTCCATGCCCCTTGCACCCGCAGACACTGTCTGGGCACCACCCCTTGGGCCACAGGCTCCTGGAGGCTGGGCTCAGTCATTCTGAGCTGGATCCCAGGGCCTGGCTCTTTAAATATTTACTCTTTACTTAAATTAAATACTCTTTAAATATTTACTGGTGGTATTTGTGGAATTGGATCTGGAAAGAGTTGACATGGAACAGGCTGGACTTTTAAGGAAAAAGCTGGGATAATAGAGTCCATTGTTGATACACTATTACTCGGGCTTATAAAATGATATTGAGTGGGTCATATCTCTGAAACACAGGATGTCAACTTCATCAGACTTTGAATGCCGAGTGAGTGCAGTCCAAGGAGAGTTCCTGCATGAAATTAATCCCTGAGTGACCCCAGTTCTGATGAAGTCAGATTTCTTCATGCACTTCCTTGATAGAACATTTTGACTCCAAGCTATGCCTGCTTGGTTTTTTGTTTTGTTTTTTGTTTTCAGACAAAAGCTCCCATCAACCCTGGGCTTAGACCTCTGGTTTTTACAGAATCAGGGCCTCTAAGAACCAAAGGTCCTCTAGTGCTTCTTCTTTCTTCCTTTACGGATGAGAAAAGTGAGGTCTGGAAATGTTAAGTTACTTCCAAGTTCTGCTATCTGGACAGTAGCTGAGGTAAGCTTGTAATCAAGTCTCCTGGGCACTCGCTCATCCGATATTCAATTTCCTGCTGCCCTATCCCTCTTTCTGCTTAATGAGCTGAGGGTATGAGGCAACTGCACGGAATTCAGCCTCATGCTCTTATGCAAGGGTGGAAGGTTGTGTCACATCCTCAGCCAGGACAGCCTGCCTCCCTCCAGTATCTAAGTCACCTCCAAAAACTTCAACAGGGAATCCCCCTCTTTGTCCTAATAGCCACGTTCTGACTTCCTCTCAAGCAGAGGACTTGTCCCACAGCTTGTATTGCCAGTGAGGCAGGAAGGGGAAAAAAAGAGATAGAAATTGAGTGACCGGTCTAATGCTAACTACTTCACCGATGCTATTTCATTGTGTACTTTTTACATCCTTCATGCTCACAAAGCACCTTGGAACTCTTAGCTCATTTTATGGGTGAAGAAACCATGCCTCCTGGAGGTTGAAACACCTGTTCCACTGTCAGAGCCTGGAGGAGGCCTTCCTGAGGTGAAGAGCCCCTGATCTTGCCAATGTGCCATGACCCTTCCTGGGTGGAAGGGGGCAACTGAAGGAAACTCCTACCTTCACAAGCTGGCGAGGGTGCGGTCCACTGGCCAGAGCCCGTGCAGCGGAGAGAGGCCCAGCCCCTCACCTGGTAGCCAGGTTCGCATCCAAATTTGCAGCTGGAGCCATATGCAAATGCAGAGAGGGGGTGGACACAGTCCATGGTTCCTTTCCCAGGGGCTTCCAGGAGGGGACACTGCACAACTGGAGAGAAGCACCAAAGAGAGAAAGAGAGAGAGAGAGATACTAAGAAAGGAAAAACCAGGCCCACAGCTGGAAGACGATGATGAAATTACCTCAGGAAATCCAGGTGCAGCTAGGAATCTGTGAGGGTCAGAGACCCTCATGATGTTTGTCCAGACTTGGGGACCAGTCCACAGGGTGACCTCAGTCTTAAAACATAAAAGGAGTCCTTCAAGCTCTTCCTAACGTTCTCCATTCCCTTTACCTCTAAGAACCTGTCCTGGTAGATCTTCTACCAGATCTTGTGTGAAATTTATGAACGGGGCCTGTTCTAAAACTGTTCAAGGGCTGTGGGTTTGGGAGAAGGGAGGACTTCTGAGTGGCAGGTGGAAGGAGGGTCAGGTTGTGGCAGTTCAGGCCAACGTCTCCATAGCTGGCCACTGCCATCTGTACTCACAGCAACAACAGGGCATGGTGGACATTATCCAAACCCAATCCCCTGAAACTCACCTTCACACACTGGGGCTGCGGCTGTCCACACCCCTGAGGCCGCGCACTGCACCACCTCCGATCCAACTAATGCAAATCCCTCTTCACAGCTAAAGTGGCAGCTGGTCCCGTACAGGAAGGCCTCGGCCGAGTGTGGACAGGTCATGCTTCCTCGCTCAGGAGTCTTCAGGGGTGGGCACTGGGCAGCTACAAACAACCCCAGAGTAATGGTTTGAACCCTTGGGTCATGCCCAGTGCCAGGGAAAGCTTGGGATGCTACAGTGGCTATCGAAACCTTCCCTCCGTGATGGGCGAGGTGACCGAACTGGTTGGTTCAAAGGTACTTTCAGGGGCGCCTGGGTGGCTCAGTGGGTTAAAGCGTCTGCTTTCGGCTCAGGTCATGATCTCAGGGTCCTGGGATCGAGCCCCACATCGGGCTCTCTGCTCAGTGGGGAGTCTGCTTTCCCCTTTCTCTCTGCCTGCCTCTCTGCCTACTTATGATCTCGGTCTGTCAAATAAACAAATAAAATCTTAAAAAAAAAAACAAAACTTTTAGCAATCGTTTTGAAAGGCACAAACATCCTCATGGTTCATTTACTTTTTGAAGAAGCAAGGTAAAATTATCAAATTAATAATACTCAGCCCTAAGGCCTCATTATTATACTCTATTTGCTTTGCAACTGACAAAGACAGAGCCTATCTCTCTTTGTGATGCTTTTGCCTGAATCAAGAATTACACCGATTACCTCACTCTACAGATACAAAGCATCATGAAAATCAAAATTAGTGTTACTCTTACTGATGGGCAATAGCAAAAATCAGAATTCCCCATCTAATGTGGATCCTCATGATTTCTCATATTTTTTTTAATGGAAAAAGCTTGTTTTCCTCCTCTGAAATTCTAGTGGTCAGTGAGGATGGAAAGAATAGGGTCCACATACCGACACACTGCGGTGGCTCACTCGTCCAGACTCCGGAAGCCAAACATTCCAGCTTGCTGGGCCCATTCAGTTCGTACCCTTCCGCGCAGTGGAACCTGCACTCTGAAGTAAAGGAGAAGTTTCCCAGAGGGTGGCTGCAGTTCATGAATGCTTGCCGAGGGAGATCGAGATCCTCACACTCTCTGACTGTGGGGACAAAATATTGATTTTCTTTCTCACTGCAGGTTTAAAGACAATGTCAGGTTTGCTAGACGTTGGAAGCTGTTTGTATAACCCTCCGAACCCCATCTCTCTGGGCTTCTAACCCAACCTGGTCATCTTTACTTGGTGCTTTGGTATTGGCTGCATCTTGGGAAATAATCAGTCTTTCACCAGTTTTTATCAAATGAGCAATATCAGCCTTTGCTTTGCTTCCTTTATGTTTCTCTTTTACCCTTTAGGATTTTATGAGCCAATGTTCCAAGAAGGAAATGTTTTACCCAGAGTGTATGTCTTGGGACAGTTGGAGTGGGGCAGACTCACAGATCATGGAGGGGGCCAGGGCTAGCCTTTACTCACTGGTGAGTCTCCAACATGATTCTTTCCCTGGAACCACCTCCAGCACAAGACCAACGACCACAATAATGTCAACAAAAGAGTGGCCTCACCATATTCACATTCTGGCCCATAGAATCCGGGGAAGCAGGAGCAGGTATAGTTCCCGATGGTCTCAATGCACTTTCCTTGCTTGCTGCACGACATGTCCTGGCAGGAGGCTGCACGGATTCAGAAGGACCAGAATCATGGGCATTCCCAGGAGGCACGAAGAAAAGCGGGGTTATTCCCCAGGCCACAGACTCAGCCCCTCTCGGGTAAGACTGAGCCGGCCAAACAACAGAAAATGACCGTGTCCTCTGGTGGGCCAGCCTGGCCCCTGTGACGGACGTTGTAGGAACCCACCAGCGCATTGCCTGGCTTCCATTTTAGGCTGAGCTAAGTGTTTCCTAAGGAGGGATGGCTATGTGAGGCAGAGAGACAAAGAGCCACCAACAGAGGTGTAGACAGAGACACTCCTCTATGTGGTATGAAATAGGTTGTGGCTTTTAACCAAGAATATTCTTAGAGTTGTATTACAGAAGCCCCTGTGACAGTGCAGTGTAAAGGTTAGGAAGCAGATGTGGGCAGCCACATACACGTGATCAGAATCCTGGCTCTGCCGCCTACTATTAAGGGACTCAGACAATTTACTTCTCTGAAACCAACCTGCACAAGATCAGGGCCAAAGCCCTTCCAGCCTTTTGTTCCTTTCAAACCTGCAGCCAGCATCACATGGTGGAGGAGCAGAGGAACAAATGAAATGCTAAGACCTCTTTGTGGCACAGGACAGTCTTGTGAAGAGGTGTTTCCCAGGTCTCAGGACACCAGACTTAGGTGTGGAAAGCATGACTTGCCAGCCAGGCCCATCTCAGTAAGTCTGTGCCGAGATCGGCTGGAGTTTCTTTCCTGCAAGGGGCTCTTGGGGATGGACGTATGCACTCTGCACTAGGCACCTGATGGAGGGTTGGCATTAGAATCAGTACTCTGAAAGCACGGAGAATGTCTTTACTGATGAGGTCACAGGTGGGGGCAAGGTCTGAGGCTAGACTATTTTCTGGTGGTGTTTCCTCAGCATCGAGCTGTGGCCACATGTGGTCCACTTTGGGGTCCATTACAAGAGAAAACTCATATGTCACATAGAGGGTTACACTAGATGACCTCTACATTCCCTCACAACTCTGAGATGCGAAAATTCTAGAAGTCATGCAGATTCCACAGGACGACGTCCCCAAGGCAGCCGGCAAGTGTGGTGAAGCTGCACAGGGGCACTAGAAAGGGTTCCAAGGAATGGGAAGATGCAGGGGAAGCAGCAGCCACTAGATACTGGACAAATGTTTGGTCCACATCTTCCCTCCTATCACCGCGACCTCACCCGTCTTCTGGCAGCAATACCTGTCTATCCTGTGCTCTTAGAGCACGCACATTCTGTTCTGATTGTAGCTTCCTCAGGACCTCAGAATGCTATGCATGAGAAAACAGTCCCAGGTCTGTCCTTTACTCCACTTCAGGGAATCAGGCAGGTCAGAAATTGTCTATATCTTTGAATCCTCAGGAAAGGACATAATGATGATTCACTGAATGAATCTTTTTTTTTTTCCTCCTGATAAGCTGTTCTGAGATGTAACAATCCTGACATTTAGAGAAGTGGTCCAACTTAATTTCTTGTTGCAGACGACATGTCAGTTTCTCATCTGTTTCTACAGAGAGCTGATGGTTCTCTACACCCTCTCCAGCTTGGGTGGCAAAAACATGCCACTCAGGATAGTGGCTGCCTAGAGTGTTGTGTTTGGTGGAGACAGAAACTTGACTGTGCAGCAAAATTGCAGCCATTAGCCATGTCCCCCATTCCTGAAGGTTAGAGGAGAGGTATCACGCACCACCGTAGCTTTTAATCACTTTCCTTCCTTGCGATTTTTTTGCAGTTTACTGGGGAAGGTGATCTTGGAGTGAGGGATGTTGAAGGTTGGGCAGGGAGGGGAAGCAGTGGCGAACTGGAAACATCTACTGGCAACAAGAGAACCTTACAGGGACCGTTCCAGGGAGGCATGACCCAGGGAGTGTAGGGAGCTGACCGGGAGGCAGCAGGATGCACTGGAATTCTGGTCGTGTTCGTCCTGGCCTTCAAAGAACAGGTCATGATTGTTTAAATTCGTAAATTTGTTAATTTGTCGATAAATTATTTATAAAATGAGACCCAACTACAGGGCAATGCATTTACGGATACGTTTTCCCTCGGATGGGAGACTGACATGAGAAGAGAGAAAAAGCAGAGGAGAACGGAGGAGGAGTTCTGAGGGGAGGTGTTTGTGATTCCCAGAATTTATGTATTTATTACTTTGTTTTGTTGTTTAAGTTCAATTAGTCAACATGTAATACATCATTAGCTCTTGATGTAGCGTTCACCGACTATTAGCCGCCATAACAGCCCGTGCTCATCGCCACACGTGCCCCCCTTAAAACCCATCCCCCCACCCCCTCTCCCCTCTGCAACCCTCAGTTCGGTTCCGGGAGCCCAGAATCTCTCTTAGTTCGTCTCCCTCTATGATTTCCTCCCATTCGGGTCCCCCCCCACCCGTGGTCCCCCGCGCCATTCCTTACATTCCACGCAGGAGTGGAACCACGTGGTAATTGTTTCTCCGCGTGACTTCCTTCACTCAGCCTAACCCCTCTGGTCCCGGCCGTGTCGATTTTAGAACGTACAGGGCGGAGGGCAGCTATTTTGCAAGAAGAAGCCTCAGAGTGCTCGGGACCGTGCAGCTCCGGGCCGTGGTCTCTGCACAGCCGCAGCGTTGGTGAGGCGCGTGAGGCAGCCCGGCTCGTCTGTGAGGACGACGCGCGAGCGCCGACTAAGAAGGCCGAGCCGCCGCGCATGCGCTCACCCGGAAGCGGACACCGTCCCAGTCACCCCTTCCCGCGCCGCCCTCTAGCGTCCAGCACCTGCGCGCGCGCGCTGCTGAAGGGAAGCCGTAACACACGGTGTTCTCGGTCACGGCCTGTGCTGTCTCCTGAGAACGGGAGCGGAGGGGACGGTGGCACTTGTGGCTACACAACACGGGCTTTGGATCAAGAGTTTGGAACCGGGGGCGCCTGGGTGGCTCAGTGGGTTAAGCCGCTGCCTTCGGCTCAGGTCATGATCTCAGGATCCTGGGATCGAGTCCCACATCGGGCTCTCTGCTCAGCGGGAAGCCTGCTTCCTCCTCTCTCTCTGCCTGCCTCTCTGCCTGCTTGTGATCTCGTTCTGTCAAATAAATAAATAAAATCTTTAAAAAAAAAAAAAAAGAGTTTGGCTCGGAACCCCGCTCACGCTCCTCACTAGCCCGAGCCTTTGTCTCGTCAGCGACGTGAGGGAACCAGAGGGTCCGGCTGACGAGGTTCTCCCCAGGACTGGACCAGGCGGACGGCCGAGCCCCGAACCGACCGCAGGGCCCGCGCCGCACGGATGGGCCGGCGGGCGTGCAGCCGCGGCTCCGGGCGGTGGCCCAGCGCCTCTCCGCGGCTACTCGGGCAGCGAGGGGCAAGAGAGCTCTGGACATCGGTTTGGGGAGACGAGACCGCCTGAGCCCCAGCTGCAAAATGAGGCAGTGGGTCAAGCGACCCGGAAACGACGGTAAAATTCGAGTCTCAAAAACCCGGTTTCTCGGGCGCCTGGGTGGCTCAGTGGGTTAAGCTGCTGCCTTCGGCTCAGGTCATGATCTCAGGGTCCTGGGATCGAGTCCCGCATCGGGCTCTCTGCTCGGCAGGGAGCCTGCTTCCCTCTCTCTCTGCCTGCCTCTCCGTCTACTTGTGATCTCTGTCAAATAAATAAATAAAATCTTTAAAAACAAAACAAAACAAACCCGTTTCTCTCCTCCCCATCTTCCGCTCCTCAGGCCGCTCAGGGCCGGGCCTGCTGTGGCTCGTTCTCTGCTCTCACAGCCCCGACTCTGCGACCCCACGTCACCGACCCGGCGGCCGCGTGACCGACCCGGGGGGACGCGCCGGCGCGAGCGAGCGGGGCGGGGTCTCTCACCTGCGTAGCACAGCGCGCGCTTCCGCTTCCCGCACGGCTCGTCGTTCCACTTGCCGGGGGCCGAGGCGCTCTTGATGTAGATCTCCACGCAGTCCTGGTTGTTCTTCTTGTTGTTGGGCTCGTGCTCAGCCCAGTTCTCCGCCTCCTCGGTGAGGGGCTGTTTGGTTCCCACCCACGTCCATGTATCACCGACCTTCCGGATCCCGATCCAGTAGTACGAGCTGAAGTAGGGTATGACCTCATTGAGGTGAGCAATTTCCTTTTTATTCTGGATGGCCACTAAGTCGGTGTAGTGCTTCTGGCAGAACTCCCGGGAGTAGTTCCAGGAATACGCTTTCGTGCTGTAGTGGTAGGTCCACGCCGCCACCTCTTCCTGCTGTATGAAGCCTGAGTGAAGAGAGGGATTGCCAGGTTAGCGCCCTTACCCCGCACAGTTCGGGAGCGTGAAGACAGTTCCGCGGAGTTCCGAAGACCTTCTGACCGCGAGACCTGAAACGGGACTCTTCCCTGTCCGACCCAGTTGTTCTGAGGAAGAACAGGAGTTTCCATCTTTCATCTTAAAATATACCCATGAAGGCAGAATGGGAAATGGTATTCTGAGGACCCTTAGGATTAGGAATTTGTAGTCACAATGATAACAGACTTGGGCTGTCTCATCGTCTCCTCCTTTTATAAGTGGAGCAGACATATTAAGTAATCTGCCCATTTAAGTGACACACAGAATGTCTCGGTGGCTGCTTTTGCTCTACAGGTTCTACCTCCTCACCTGGAAAATAAGATGTTGTATGACCTGGAGCCTGCCTGCTGGCCCAGCCTCATCACCCACCATATTTACCTTCTTAGCACATAGACTCCCACTCTGTGCCTTTGCAGTGCTCTTCCTGCTCTTCCGGCTGCCCTCCCCACGTGCGCCTGCAGAATGGGCCTCCCCGTACTTTCCAGGACTCGCCCGCTAGGCTCGCTGCCCCTTCCTCCAGGCTCCTGCCGCACCTTATCTCTGCCTCTACCACCCGTATCACTGGGTGTGGGAATGTCTCTTCCTGTGACGGCAAGATTAGGAATCCTGGTAGTGCTCTGTTCTCATCTCTGGGTCCCTTACACCAAGCACAGAGCGTGGCACCTCACAGGTGTCCCAGAAATACTTGTTGAGTGAAACACAACGTGTTTGTGACCCAGGCAGGTCACAAATCAAGTCTCCTGACCTGCAGTCTCACAGTCATTCCGCCGCTCTTGACTGTTTCTCTCTGATAAATTACGTTGTGTCCTCCATTTCCGCTCACTCACGTGTTAAAACAAGCCTTTTAAGACATGTTTGTGATATTAAATAAAATAAGGGGTGTGCCCTTTAAAAGTGTAAGGGGCACTCTGAGGGAAGATAACGTTTTTGTAGCCAGTGGGAATTCCCCGGGGCCAGAAGAGGCCAGATCCCATGTGAAGAAGTGTACAGGGCAGGCAGTCAGCCTGGGAAGTGGCCGTCTTTCCTGTTTATACAGGCTCATTCCTACTCAACCCTGTCCTCTGCTGCTGGCATGATGGTCATGCTGGTCTCTCCCTCACTGACTCCTCTGTTGCAGTGTTTTGTCCTAAAACTTTATTCTGGTGTCACCACGGCTGCAATATTGACCTCCATGGAGTTTAGGCAGTTTTACCTCAATCAGCCCCTTCTTCCATAATAACATACTCAAAACTATGTTTTACAGTTGCAATGGTTTAAGTAAATACATCTATAAATACTGTATACTAAGACATTTTTGTGAGTCCCTGACGGTGCTGTTGACCAGTGTCTGCTGGGCCTAATGGATAACTGGTCCTGGAGATGTTCATTTCAGTTTTTCCACAGTTTTTCCAGCAGTGTGATGGTGGTGGGTGCATTTCTTCCCCAGGCATTTGGGTGAGAAGAGTATTCCCATGCCTCACAACAACTGGCTACCATCCTTAACTTCTCCTACTTGGAGAAGGTCCCCTCCTTACTCAGGGCCAGATGAAGGGTTAACATAAAGTTTACCAAAGATCAGGGCACTGAACCAAAGGAGCTGGGCTGTTCTGAGGACCACTCTGTGAAATCTCCGGTTCCAGATGGCTTTTAGGCAGCTGGCCTGAAATAAGAAAAGAAAACTTCTTTTTAGGATCGATGTGAAATCAATGAAGCCAAAAAAAAATTCTTGTCCATAATCAGTATATTGAGTTATAATCCTCCCTGTTTCCAGTGAGGGTGGAGGTTCAAGCCCTCTGCCTCCTTCTTGTTTCTCACTGCTCTGCTTCCGAGTTGTACCCTGCACCATAGCCAAGGACAGAACTTGTTTCTTCTTTCATTCAAGATATTTGTTAAGTAACTACTCTATGCAACTAATATTTTTTATTTATGGAACATTCTGTAATATGCACATAAGAAAAAGATTGTCATTGTTATTATGCAATAATCTCCCTTTAAGAACTAGTATGCCACACCCTGAAGTACTAGGAAGTTGCACACAGACTCCCTGACTGACCTGTGCTTTGATGCCTGGGGCAGCAGTAATTATCCTGTGCTACGCCATCTACTCTGTGTTATTGATCTATATTTTATCTTCTTGCTTGTCAATTTCAGCCTATGTCCACAGTATTATTCAATATGTAATATATATGCATGACACATATATATTTTATACATATAATAAACTTACTCCCATTGGATCAATAGCAAGTGTTATTTTTCTAATGAGTTCCCTTCTGTTGGGATTTCATCAGATCTGTTAACATTTTCAAAATGTTTTTAGGCAAGGGGAGGAGCAAGATGGCGGAGGAGTTGGAAACCTACATTTCATCTGGTCCCAGGAATTCAGCTAGACAGTTACCAAACCATCCTTAACACCTACAAACTCAATGGAAGATTGATGAGAAGAGGAGCAGCAATTCCATGAACAGAAAAGTGACCACTTTCTGGAAGGTCGGACGTGCAGAGAAGTGAACCCGAGGAGATCTAGGGAAAGACAGACCACGGCGTTGGGGGGGGGGGTGTCTCTGTCAGCCACTTACCGGCAGGTGAGAAAGCAGCGGGGCCTGATATTGGAATGTTTAGAAGTCTGCTCCATGGAGGGACATCGCTCCAGAAGCTAAGCGGGGTGGGGGGGTGGGGTAGCACCCTCGCGGGGACAGTGTGGTCTCAGCTCCCTCAGGGTTACAGGAAGACCCGGCATGTCCAAGTGTGGCAGAGCTCCCGGGTATCGGAGCAGGGAAGTCGGGGGCAGAGACAGAGCCAAGGAGGGGGCTCTCAGCTCGGGGTTGCCATAAACCCTGACCTGAGGCACATTCGGACACTGGTCTTCGAGCAGAGACCTCACAAATGGTACATCAGGGAGACCCTCCACCCTTTCTTCTCTGGAAGAAGTGGCGGGGGAGCGCAGCAGGAATCTGCTAGGTTTGGAGACTCCAAACAGGGCCACACACCAGAGATAGAGACGCTTGGTCATAAGCCGGGGGAGCTCAGAGCACGGCCGGAGACCAGGGAGACGGGAGGAACTGACGGCTTTTCTCTGAGGTCGCACTGAGGAGCCAGGCCCTGAGCTCTGGGCACCTCCTGCCGGAGACTGGGTGGCTGCCATCTTCATTCCCGTCCTCCAAAGCCATAGGGAAAGCGCTCATGGAACAAAATCTCTGAGCTCGACCCGGAACGGATCGCTTAGCCCGGCCCCTGGCAAGGGCAGTGTGGTTCCGCCTCCAGCCAAGACATTTGAGAATCACAGCAACATGAAACGTGTGTTTCTTCCTTTAAAATTTTGGGATACAGCTTCTTAGAGACCAAAATCTAGTGTATGGCTTTGTTCTATCTCCCGCCTGATCACATTCTCTCCTTTTTTTAAAAAATATTTTTTTCTTTCTTTTTTCAACCAACTTCTTATCTCATTAATTCTTTTTTAAAAATCTACTTAAATTTTTATCTTTACAGTCATATTCTATCCATTCTATCCCTTCATCATGTTTACCTTTATTTTTGTATATATGTAAGTCCTTAGTTCTTTAAAATTTGGGGAGGTAGTTTCTTCTAACAGACGAAAATATACCCACAATCAGCTGTGTGGCTCTGTTCTATTCACCAGCCTGAGATAAACACACACACACACACACACACAAAACATATATATATATATATATATATATACATATTTTTTTCCCTTTCTTTTCACCCCAGTTTTGAGTCTTTTCTGATTTGTTTAGTATATATTTTTCTGGGGTTGATCTTACCCTTTTAACATTTTGTTCTCTCATCTATTCTCTGGACAAAATGACAAAGTGGAAAAATTCACCTCAAAAAAAAAAAAAAAGAGTAAGAGGCTTGAGACCTAATCAATATGGACAAAGAGAATCCCCCTCAAAGCCAATAAAAATAGGTCAACACCCCATCATCTAATAGTAAAACTTACAAGTCTCAGAAACAGAATGAAAATCCTAACCTAAAAGCAGCTGAGAACAATAGGTCTATAGTATACAATGGTAAAAATATTAGACTGACAGCAGACCTACCCACAGAGACCTGGCAGGCCAGAAAGGACTGGCATGATATATTCAGAGCACTAAATGAGAAAAACATGTAGCCAAGAATACTACATCCAGCTAGGCTGTCATTGAAGATAGAAGGAGAGATGAAAAGCTTCCAGGACAAATTAAAACTAAAAGAATTTGCAAACACCAAACCAGACCTATAAGAAATACTGAAAGGGGTCCCCTTAGCAAAGAGAGAGCCTAAAAGTAGTAGATCAGAAAGGAATAGAGACAATATACAGTAACAGTCACCCTACAGGCAATAACAATGGCACTAGATTCATATCTTTCAATAGTTACCCTGAATGTAAATGGGCTAAATGCCCCAATCAAAAGACACAGGGTATCAGAATAGATTTAAAAAAAACAACAACAACAAAAAACAAGACCCATTGATAGGCTGTCGCAAGAAACTCATTTTAGACCCAAAGACACCTCCAGATTTAAAGTGAGAGGGTGGAAACAATTCACCATGCTAATGGACATCAAAAGAAAGCTGAGGTGGCAATATTTATTTTTTTTAAAAGATTTTATTTATTTATTTGACAGACAGAGATTACGCGTAGGCAGAGAAGCAGGCAGAAAGAGGAGGAAGCAGGATCCCCGCTGAGCAGAGAGCCCGATGCGGGATTCGATCACAGGACCCTGGGATCATGACCTGAGCCTAAGGCAGAGATTTTAACCCACTGAGCCACCCAGGCGCCTGGGGTGGCAATCTTTAAATCAGATAAATTCAATTTTAAGCCAAGACTATAACAAGAGATGAGGAAGGACACTATGTCATACTTAAAGGGTCTGCCCAACAAGAAGATCTAACAGTTTTAAATATCTATGTCCCTAACATGGGAGCAGCCAATTATATAAACCAATTAATAATAAAATCAAAGAAACACATCAACAATAATACAATAATAGTAGGGAACTTTAAAACTCCCCTCACTGAAATGGACAGATCATCCAAGCAAAAGAGCAACAAGAAAATAAAGGCCTTAAATGACACACTGGACCAGATGGACATCACAGATCCATTCAGAACATTCCATCCCAAAGCAACAGAATACACATTCTTCCCTAGTGCACATGGAACATTCTACAGAATAGATCACATCCTGGGTCACAAATGAGGTCTCAACTGGTACCAAAATGAATTATTGGGACTTCAAGATAAAAAACTTTTGCACAGCAAAGGAGTCAACAAAACCAAAAGACAACCAACAGAATGAGAGAAGATATGTTTAAATGACATATCAGATAAAGGGCTAGTATCCAAAATCTATAAAGAACTTATCAAACTCAACACCCAAAGGACAAATAATCCAGTCAAGAAGTGGGCAGAAGACATGAACAGACATTTCTGCAAAGAAGACATCCAAATGGCCAACAGACACATGAAAGAGTGCTCCACATCACTCAGCATCAGGGAAATACAAATCAAAACCACAGTGAGATACCACCTCATACCAGTCAGAATGGCTAAAATTAGCAAGTCAGGAAACAACAGGTGTTGGCGAGGATGCGGAGAAAGGGGAACCCTCCTACACTGTTGGTGGGAATGCAAGCTGGTGCAGCCACTCTGGAAAGCAGCATGGAGGTTTCTCAAAAAGTTGAAAATAGAGCTACCCTATGACCCCGCAATTGCACTACTGGGTATTTACCCTAAAGATACGAATGTAGTGATCTGAAGGGGCACATGCACCTGAATGTTTATAGCAGCAACGTCCACAATAGCCAAACAATGGAAAGAGTCTAGATGTCCATCAACAGATGCATGGATAAAGAAGTTGTGGTATATATACACAATGGAATACTATGCAGCCTTCAAAAGAAATGAAATCTTGCCTTTTGCAACTACGTGGATGGAACTAGAGGGTATTTTGCTGAGTGAAATAAGTCAATCAGAGAAAAACAATTATATGATCTCACTGATAAGGTAATTTGAGAAACCATAAGAGACTCTTAATGTCACAAAACAAACTGAGGGTGGCCGGGGCAAGTGGGGTAGGGATAGGGAAGCTGGGTGATGGACATTAGGGAGGGTATGTTCTATGGTCTGTGCTGTGAAGTGTATAAACCTGGCGATTCACAGACCTGTACCCCTGGGTCTAATAATACATTATATGTTTAAAAATTTTTTAAAATGTTTTTAAAAAAAGAGTAATTTGAGAAACAAGACAGAGGAGGGAAAAATGAAATAAGATGAAACTAGAGAGGGAGATAATCCATATGAGACTCTCAATTTCAGGAAACGAACTGAGAGTTGCTGGAGGGGAGGGCCGTGGGAGGGATAGAGTAACTGGGTGATGGACACTGGGGAGGGTATGTGCTATGACCAGTGCTGTGAATTGTGTAAGACTGATGAATCACAGACCTGCACCCCTGAAATAAAATATACATTATATGTTAATTGGAAAAAATTAAATGAGATAATGGAAAAGAAAAAAGTAAGACATAGTGATCA
Organism: Neogale vison; assembly: GCF_020171115.1. Taxonomy (NCBI): domain Eukaryota; kingdom Metazoa; phylum Chordata; class Mammalia; order Carnivora; family Mustelidae; genus Neogale; species Neogale vison. The sequence goes on from NC_058100.1 coordinate 32,904,757, forward strand.
AGTAAAGACTTTAAGCTTAAAATTGTACTTTATTAGGTTAAAATTCTGCAAAGAAAGTGGAATACAAATAGTTATGAGAGGAGAGAAAAGAAATAATATAAAATTTCTTACTATCTGGAACTTATTTATGTTTTTTTTAAGTGATGAGGGTTATTAGATAACTACAGTATTTACTTCCGTTGAAATGAGTAGGGAATTTGGGTAAATTGGAAGGGGAGGTGAACCATGAGAGACTATAGACTCTGAAAAACAGTCTGAGGGGTTTGAAGTGGCGGGGGGGTGGGAGGTTGGGGTACCAGGTGGTGGGTATTATAGAGGGCACGGCTTGCATGGAGCACTGGGTGTGGTGAAAAAATAATGAATACTGTTTTTCTGAAAATAAATAAATTGGAAAAAAAAGAAATGATTTGACATCTATTTATTATAAAAGGTTAATATTCACAATGTATTAGACATCCCCTCCATTATAAGTTTAAAACTTAATGACCAAAGAAGTTAGCTTTCTACTTAAAAAGGTGTGAGAGTTTACACAACTTTCCAAAATTCTTTCAGAGGCACAGGCAGCAAAAGCATTACTGTTGAACACCATCATGCAGATTTCATGAAGGGGACCCCAGTATTCACCTTTGAACGTGAGCTGGGTTCCCCTAATATTCACCTTTGAATGTGTGCTGGGTTCCCCCTATATTCACCTTCGAACATGCGCTGAGTTCCTTCTCCAGTAGGCTGGAGGAGTATAGTATTTGTGATCTAGTGGTCCTCCCCATGGCCCCTTTGGAAGTGTTTGTTTCCCTGTACATTTCTCTGTCGAGCATTTCTAGAGGGTCCTCTGACTTTAGGGAATGTTCAAGGGAGTGTGTGGGAGGGTGATCAGGGGAGGCTGCTGCTTCACTGCCCATGCCCGACTCCAGCCACTATCCCAAAAGAGCTGCTTCACATTTTAACTAGCTTGTTTAAATGTTGAAATATGGTTTAAACAGAACTGAGAGAGAAAGAGAGTTTTTAAACATTTTAAGGTTTTCAAGGTGGATGTTGGGTTAACATAATGATTCTTATTCTTGCAGAACATTTGAATTCCTTTGAAAGATTGATAAAAGCACTGGTCAGGATTCTTCAAAAAATGCACAGCTGTAATTTGTTTTTAGACAATTTCAGACAGTTCATGGACAGTCCACATGTCCACGTTTAGTGGACTGCAAGTTCAAATCTCTGTGAACTTTAAGGCAACAGAGTAAGTCACCAGCAACAGACAAATGTTTTGTGTGTGAGCATAGAGAATGGATGATGCCTGAGAATCTTCCTTTGACTGGTCATTTTCCTCTGAAATTTCTCTGGGGCGGGCAGGCTTTCTCACCTCTGTTCCTGGCCTACACTGTCATCTTCAGCTCTAAGATCCTGGAGATTTAAGGGCTGTTTCCATGTGTTATTGAGCTAATTAAGTGTTGAAACAAGAGCAAATGTCTCTAAGAGAAACGGATGCGAGTCTGCTAATCTGTAATGTTCTCTGGCTGTCGGCTTCAAACTGGAAGTCACTGGGAAACAGTCTGTGACTAGGTCATTATAATCATATCCTGTACCCTTGTAAACCTTTATTAAAGCTGCTTTACACTATAGTTCTCTTTAATTTTACTTTTCCTAAGAACTGAAAAAAATGGAATGAGGAGAGGGGCAGGGACAAAGTGCCAGACCAAGTGTTTTTTCCCTTGTCCTCACTTTGCTTAGGAAGAAGTATTGGATGCCAGCAGGAGTCCCATGGCTGCCAGTGTGGAGGGTGGCTTACAAAGTGGGCAGAAATGGTGCCATGGGAAGGAATTCTGTTCCCCTGTCTACATTGTAGACCACAGCTTTGCACTTCTAAAGGCAGAATCGACAATATCACCCCCCCTCCCCCGCCGGGACTGTTTGCCTTCTGCCCCAATCCTGATCTCTCTCCTTCCTCTATGGTTCAGGTTCTTGAGCTTTCTACTTTCCCTTTATCCTCCAGCCTCCTCCAACCACCAGCCCATGAAAGTGCTCTTGCTAACTTTACCACTGAAACCCTAATTACCAAACCCAGTGAACACTTTCTCTTCATATCTTCCTTGACCTTTCTGCCCCAATAAATGCTACTGAATACTTCCTTTTATTGAAAATGCTTCCGTTGTTTCTCTTGACTCTTATCTGACATCTTGAGCAATTTTGATGCGTCTTCCTCTGAATGTATGTCAGCCCACTGCTTGCCCTTGTAGAGATAGAGACTTCCCTAGGTTCCTGCCTCCATGACCCTATTCTCTTATCACTCCTCTGCTTTCTTGAGGTCTTCTGGTCATCCGTGTGCCAGATGGCCCGCAGGCAGCATCTCCACCCCTGACTTCCCTCCTAAGCATGACATCGGCAGTCCAAGCGCAAAGCAAGCCTGTGTGTGCACAGTCAGAAGGTGCTGCTGGCAGACACTTCTCAAGGCCAAGATAACTTAGGTCTGAATCTCAGCGATAGTAGAAAGCAGACGCTTAATGCTTAATAAATATTTTATGAATGAGTGAGCAAATAAATTGAAGAACAAAGGCAGAGGAATGACTGAAGGTAAGACAAAAGTGGGTGCTGAGTAAGAAAACACTGAAAAAAATATGTGATGATTATAACTCCATATCGAAAGGCTACAGCAGTGGTTGTATCAAATTTAAAAGTATATTATGATGAGGCAGAAGAGCCCAAGAAAGCTGTGCAAAAAAAAAAAAAAAAAAAGATCTTGGTACTTTGTGTCACTCTATTTGGGTGTGAGAGAAGCAAGAGACATGATGGCTCACATCCTGTGTGAGGGAACAATGAGTAGGACTCACTCTCTTCCCACTGTACAGGTAAGACAGAAGGATGTGTGGAGAAGTGGGAAAACCCGCGATTGTGACAGTGGGTGGTGTGTTTCAGGAAAGCCGAGAAGGGCGTCAAATAGCAGCAGCTCTTAGAAGTTGGGGTTGAGAAAGCAAATTTCCACCCAACCCTCTGGAGTGAGTGTGGCTCTCAGGAAGACTTTAGCACTCAAAGGGGCTCTTAGAAGAGAAATAGGTTCTTACTAGCAGTCAGTCTCCCTGGCCTGAACCCTGTGACCCTGAAGTCCTTTGGGCCATGGAGAGAAGACAAAGGCTCTCTCTCCTTTATCCAAACCCTTCACATCAACCTGTCATCAAATCGTACTGACCTTACCTTCGGACCAGATATCTGGGCTTTCTCCAGATTTCCCATTTCCGCTAAGGTACTAGTGCAGACATAATTCTTTCACTTCTTGCACATCTTCTATCTGGTCTCGCCTCAAGTTACTATCAAGTTATCCATCTTCAATTCTTTCTCTATAATGAAGTCAGAATCGTATTCCTAACACACAAACCTGATCGTATCACTTTACTACCTAAAGTCCATCAGCTGTTCCCATTCCTTGAGCAACAAATACAGACTCTTCAAGATGATGCAGGTAAGACCTTTCGAAACATGGTCTCTTCCTTTTGTCTCGTCTCCTCTCCTGCCGTTAACTTTCAGTTTACTCACCATCCACACAATTCTACTATGCATTTATAACAAACATCTTGTCGTTTCCAGAATGTACTATATGTGCCCTCTGTTCTCCTAATTGCCCAGAGCACCCTCTCCTTCTCTGTGTGCCTAGTGCTATAAATCCCAAAATCTCCTCCTGAAAGGAGCCTTTTCTATCACCAGAGTCACCACCCCCACCAAGACAGGTGCTCCCTGTTATTCCCTGTTCTTTCCCATTGCTTATTTCAGTAGCTATTAATTTATCAAAGGCCTAAATGTGTCAGGTACTCTTTGAGACACTGGCACTAAAATGGTAGAAACAGACATCATTCCTGTCCTCGTGGAATATACAATGTACCGAGGAAGACGGACAACGACATGCCAATAAATACAGAACCGTTCATAACAGATAAAGGTGAAACCTGGAAGCTAGTGGTAAACGCTAGGTTGAGAATTAAAGTGGGATAGAGGGGTTGGTGGTTACCTTGGGCAGATCTCTCTATGGAGGTCATTTTTTTTTTTTTGAGATTTTATTTATTTGACAGAGACACAGCAAAAGAGGGGAACACAAGCAGGGGGAATGGGAGAGGGGGAAGCAGGCTTCTCGCTGAGCAGGGAGCCCGATGTGGGGCTTGAGTCCAAGATCCTGGGATCATGAGCAGAGCTGAAGGCAGACACTTAATGACTGAGCCACCCAGAAGCCCCTAAGGAGGTCATTTTTAACTGAAAGCAGAAGGGCCAGAAGAAGCCAGGCAGGGAGAAGCAAGAAGAAGGGAATTAAAGATGGAATGAAAAGCTGGTGTGAAGGCTTTAAGTGGCAGCGAAGTGCAGAGCGCACACTGCGTTATCCGTGTAGCTGGAACGGAATGAGCAGTGGGAAGAGAGGACGACACGAAGCTGGTGACAGATCATTCCGGGCCTTCGGGAACTAAAACAAGGGGATGAGATTTTGTTCTCCATGCAAAGAGCAGTAGCCTGGGGAGGGAGGTGTGGATTTTAATAGAGGCTGTGATGTCGTCTGATTGCTGTCGAAAACTGGGAGAGCCTGGAGATTAATTAAAAAGGGATTTTTGATGAGGGTGAGAAAAGGGAGCTGAGGGTACAGCACAAGCTAACACACTGGAACCCGCCTCTCTGCCAGGGGGGCTCTGACATTCCTCAGGCACTCCTGGCACCCGAGGTCAAAGGAAAGGGGAAACAAAGGGTTAACTGATAAAGATCCCAGTCAGCAGGATCGGAGTCTCCATCCATTTGCAACTGTTTTAATGATTTGCAATAAAAAAAATTCTTCAGAAAGCTATAGACTCAATTCCCTGGAATTATGATGTTAGGAATTCCCTAACATCCCCCTTCCTTCCATAGGACAGAAAATCTTGTATCTGCAGTCACTCCTCGCACTCCCAGTGCAGGTCTTTCTTCCCAAGGGTCCTGTCCCCACGCTATAATAAAAACCCTCTTTTTGCACTGGAAACATCTCAAGAATTCTTTCATGGTTGCTGGCTCCAACCCCCGCCCCGGCCCCCTCCAAACCACATGAGGTTGGGGCCAGGTCTCGTGAGTCTGATGTAATAGCCCAGAAGGGACCTAATGGCCAGGGCTCTGAACAGAGAAGCGTCCTCAGCAGAGGGACTTGAGTATAGTGTATATATTTTTTTAATTTTATTTTTTTTTCTATTTATTTGACAGACAGAGATCACAAGCAGGCAGAGAGGCAGGCAGAGAGAGGAAGGGAAGAGGCTCCCCGCTGAGCAGAGATCCTGATGCGGGGCTCGATCCCAGGACCCTGGGATCATGACCTGAGCCAAAAACAGAGACCTTAACCCGCTGCACAACCTAGGCGCCCCAGAGTATAGTGGTTTTGATGAATTTGATGAATTAGCCTCCGAGAGGCTGGGCCTCGCGAAGGGGAAGCTACAATACTAGTCCCACTGGGAGGGAAAGGGGGTCTGGCTGGGGCCAGAGCCAATGGGAATGCAAAGCAGGGAGGTGGATGTGAGAGTTGTGGAGGGGGCAGAGCTATACACATTGCTGGTGGCAAAGTCCAGGTTTCACAAGGCATCACAACTATCAAAATACTTCCCTGAAGTTTCCGACACTACACAGTGGTGCTGGCATAGCCCAGGTGTTAGTGGCCCCAGCAGCTTAAAGGCAGAAAATGAAGCATAGTGAAAAAAAATAAAAAGAGGTCTCCAGGCCAACAGCAAATTAGAAATAAAAACAGGAAGGAACCCAGGACATTAACACCAAGAATCCGAGCATGTATTTTAAATTTGACTACCAATCACCATTATTTAGGTTGAATTACTAGCATTAAAAATAAAGTAGCATACCTAATTTTTAAAAGTCCATTAGAACTTGACAGAACTATAGCCCTACAAGTACAAAGGAATTATTTTGTATTTGACTGTATAAAGTTTCTGTCTGCTTTTCAATCAAAGAAATGAGACACCTAGAAGATAATGTAATAAATGTCGTTCATGAAACCACCATGAGCCTAATTTCCAGGGTCTTTTCTCAGTCTTGCCCATTAAGCAGTAGGTCATTTTTGACTTTTGGAGATTTGATTAAGTTTCCACTTATTTAATTCTGAAGCTACCTATTCTAAGAGCCGGTGGTCAGCCCAGGAGAAGGTGAACCCCGTAGCTACATTCTGAAAAAGAGGTAAAAGAAGAGAAAGAACTAAAAGTCACAGACCTAAGATGGTTGAGGTATAGAAATGAAAGAGACACTAGAACTGTTCCTTAGCCCACAAAAACTCTAACAGCACAATTTAACTGCGAGTTCCCAATCTCCCCTCTCCAAGACTCATCCGATTGAGAACCCTCCACCAGATAAACCTGAGCCTCCTTCCTCAGGTCCTAGAGGTTCACTGAGGTCACTCTGAACTTGAAGCCAGATTCACACACAGAGGGTTGAGGTTCCTGAATCCCAAGAGCCAAATGTGCCCAGGGCCAAAGGAAGAGGGCTTACTTTTGGAATATGGAAAACAGCTCTCGATTGCAGAGTTCCAGCCCAGTTTCAAGACACTAAGGGAGGTTCTTCTAAGCCTGAAGCACAAGAGGCAGTAGAGTAGGGCTCTTAATCTAAGACCCATGTGTGCGTCGGGGAACCCACTGTCCTTGTCCAGAAAGCTTGTGTTTATGAGGACGTTTGCATTTTCATCTGGGATGAAGAGTTGTATTTTTGCTAGAACCCCAAGAAGCCCCACGATCCAATGTGTCCACATACTTCTGAAATAGAGGAGGATCCCAGACTGAGTAGAAGGAGGAGATGACTAACTCCTTGTCCATGTAAGTCGACCAGCACAGAGAATGTGTGATATGCAGGAGATGAGACAAAGGCAATCCACATTCTCATGTCATTGGAGTTCAAACTCGGGACAGACTCAAACTCACTCCTGCTTTCTTCACAGTCTCCTTCTCTATTATCCCCAGTACAGAAAATCCCCACTGCAGATATTTGAAAAGTGTACTGTAGTAAAGCAAAGAGGTGGGGTGAATCATGTATGAATGCTGATTTCTTCTGACATCCCATGGGAAGGGGCTCAAAACCACGGACAGATGGTTCCTTGCTAACTACAGATGGTAGGGTCTTGGACCCTGGGACTGTGGGAGATATTCCTGGTAAGTCAGGAGTAAAACTGTATGGCTTATCTTTTAATGAGTTCCAAAATACCTACTTTCCCTTGTATCTTTCCTGGATCCCAAACTCCACAAATTTTTTTCTTTTTCACAACAATACTAACTGGCATTTACTAATCAGTTACCATGTGCCAGCCTCAGATTTAAATGCGTTTCAGTGCAATCTTATTTAATCTTCCCCATGACACTATAGAGTGCTGGAATTTTATCTATTTTACAGATGAAGAAACTGAGTCACTAACAGCATGGAGACTTAAGGCAGAAATGGAAACCATTCGAAGTCTCCACGTTGAGTCCCAGCAGACTCCTAGAGCGCAGAGAGGGAACCAGGAGGGCTAGGATGAGAACACATTCAATCTCAGGTCATCCCAGGGCACCTGCTCTGCCTTGCCTTCAAGCCAGAGAGAAGAGCAGTCCTGGAGAAGGTGATCGAGTCTTTATCAAAATCTGCACCATGAGAGTTTCGGAAGCTCTAAGGAGAAACAGCAGCGTGGAACCAGAGGACAGAAGTGCAGATCCCGGCACTGTCGAGCCTAGCAGTGCGGCCGTGCGTGAAACTCCTGTTCTCCATGAGGCTTGGTGGCTTCACTCGTAGCATGGAAAGAGCAGCCTCAACCCCCAAGAATGCTAGAGGGTCCAAAATGGACAGCAGGTTTGGAGATGCTCGCACTCTAATGGACTGTTCTCCCCAAAGCACCATGACAACTGCCCTTCCCCACCCGCCTGCTTCAGCCTGCACGCCGCGTCTCACCCGGGTCCCAGATACAGAGAAATGAACTTACCATCTCCTCTGCGCCTGGGCTTCCTCTCGGCCGCCCGCCCAGCCTGGACTTCTTATAGTCTCGCTGCCTCCCCTCAGTGTCAAGCTGTTTAGAAAAGCAACTTCCTATTCAAGTTCCAGAAACTCACCACAGCCCTTCCCATGAAATTAGATGTTGATAATACAGGAGCCGCTGATAATACTTAGCAGTGGTCACCGGGGGTGGGGTTGGGGCAGGAGGTTACCTACTTCCATGCGGGGCTGGTCTGGAGACAGGGGCATGTGTGAATCACTCCTGGATATCCCAGGCTGAGCAGTGCAGGAATAGTGCCCACAAGCCCGGGAGTCGAATTTCCTCTTATTATGATACGATCCCCAATTTAAGGTCATACATTTGGAAAATATGCTCTGTCTTAATCATAACGTCCCCGTGTAAATTTTCCAGTTATTGTGAAATCGCAGTGAATGTTAACAATTCCAGCAGCCTTCTGAGACAAGGAAGCAAAAATAATAACACAAAATAACAAAGTAGGAAAGGAAAAAGCCACTGAGAAAATCCTGGCAAGAGGGGCAGGGTGATTGCTGGAAACAGTCTTGAAATGAAATACAACAGACATGGGTCATTATTAGAAAAGAGCTTCTGCTTCTTGTATCAGAAAGAAAAAGATGTAAAACTGGAAGTTTCGTGGGTGGGAGTAAGAGGCTGTGGGCTCAGCACTGAAGGCCGGGCTCTGTGGCGAGCTCCCGGAGACCCATGTCGGCTGCACGTCTGTCCCACCTTCCGGCAAATGACCTAAACTCTCTGGCCTCTTTTCTCCAACGGTGAAGCAGAAGGACAGGGCCAGGACTCACCTCACAGGTGGTTGTGCGGCTGAGTGAGTTAATACGGGAGAGCGCTGGAAACAGTAACGGGCCCACAGTCGGAACGCAAGCGAAGGGGGCCGGGTGGCGGCTCTCAGAGCTGTTATCAGTAGAGTCAGATCACGCACTCCGTGTTGAGTCGGAAACCCGACCTCCCGTTTGCCTTCCTGGGGTCACACCTATGCGGTACTGCAGGCCATTCGTCATTGCTCCATGAGTGGCCCAGCTTGTAAATAGGCATCTCGTGGGTAGAATAAAAATGGAATAAGATGAAACATGGAAAGATCTGGAAAGAAGTCCAAAGATAACGATGACTTAAGGAGCTTGGGGCTGCATTTGCATGGAGGAATTTGGGCCCAAGAGGAAGGCATTAATTATGTAGGGTAGAAAGCCTGGGGAAGGAGGTGGCAAGGAAAGAATGATGGAAGGGGAACCTGGGACTCGGGGCGGGGGGGACAGCTGTCCCGATGCAGTGGCTGGGAGCCCAGCCCCAGGAGCCAGACTGCCGGGCTCTGCCAGCCACCGGTGGTGTGCCTTGAGCAACTTACTACCCTCCTTGTGACTCAGTTCCTTCAGCTAGCTTCATAATAAGCAGGGATCACAGTCGCTGCATTGAAGTGATAACACCACTAATGGTGTATACAGGAAAGGCTTGGAGCGCACCTGCACACACACAGCGTGCATGGGGCCTGTTTTCCCCTGAGATTCGCCTCCTTTTCCTCTGGGCTTATTTTCACTCTCCAGACTGTGTTCTTGGCATTGCCTCCTTTTAAAAAAAATTTCTCCGATGAGTATGAGGGAAGGTGCTCTCTAGACTATAGGTCCCTATTACTAATATGTTTTAAATTGGATAATGTTAAGTTTTAGGGAGTCTGAGGGAAGCAGAGAAGGATTTCTGGGGAGAAGAATGGTGGGAAAACACTTGAGTTTGTTGAAGGGCTGTTCAGGCAGAAAACATGAATACCATTTGCTCCAATGGATATCGTCTATACAGAAAATTTAGGTCTTTTCTATTTATGTGGCCATTAAAAAGACAATATGATGCCAGGGTAGTAGTTTGATTTATGTGTTTCATATGTTTTCTCATCTCTTCATAGTCTATGGGCTCCTGTCCTGTGTTAGTCTTCCTCTCCTACTGCGTCTAACAGAGGGCACACAGACACTCAGCAAATACTTATGATTCATTAATCAGATTGATGACTCTGGGCAGACAGAGTGAAAATGTTCTCCCATCTCCACTTGGATTTCCACATGTCCTCTTACATGCATTCATACGTGCAACAAATACTGGAGTTCCTTCAAGGCTCCAGGAAGGAGGCTAGCTCTGGGGATTCAGTAAATCCCTAATAGACCTCACACTTATTATTTTTTTTTTTAGGGAGGAGGCATTAGATATTAATAAAAATCACCTGAATAAATACAGAAAGAAAAAAAATGTGTTGCAGTGAAAGGATATGATGGGAGCTTGATGTCTCCCCAGAGACACGAATTTCAGAGCTGAGGACTTTGAATAAGCATTACCACATCAGGTGGGGAGAACATTCTAGGCCAGTCACAGGCTAGAGCTGCCTGGGAGCCCCGAGACAGTGCCTGCAGGTGTAAAGGAGGCTGGACAGGTAGGAAGCACCTGCACCGTGCCCAGTCTCAGGCCACGTTTTGGCTGTTGGCAAAACGTGTACCACCTGTCGTCATGTGAAATAGAAGGCAGGTAATTCCTCCAGTATAGCTGGTCCATCTCCTAGGAGAACACTAGGGAAGCTTCCACATAACCGGCTGTATGATGACAGACTAGAACTCAGAAAAAAGAACACGTAGCTCTTCCCCCTTATTGTTCACATAAAACGTTCATTGTTTAAAAAATAAAAAAAAGCCACGAAAATTCAGAAAAGCACAAAGAAGAGGAAAAAAGATCTCCCCTCATACTGTGGAACTGAAATGGAATTAGAATCTCATCGTACACTTGATCCAATGCTTTTTTGTTTTGTTTTGTTTGGTGAGATATCATAAACCTTTGTGATGCTTTAAAATATATTTCCGCTGTAGTTACAACAAAAAAACCTGCCAATATGTAGGAAAACAATAAATGAAACAAGATGGGATCAGGAGGGAGACAAATCATAAGAGACTCTTAATGTCACAAAACTGAGGGTTGCCGGGGTTAGGGGGGTAGGGAGAGGGGGGTGGGGTTATGGACATTGGGGAGGGTATGTGCTACGGTCAGTGCTGTGAAGTGTGTAAACCTGGCGATTCACAGACCTGTACCCCTGGGGCAAATAATACATTATATGTTTGTAAAAAAAATTTTAAAAATTATTTTTAAAAAAATAATATTTAAGGAGCTGCAAGTAGAGCTACCCATACGACTTAAAGATGAACAGTGGAGGATAAAGTTAACTCTTCCTGTGGTTTGAATGGACTTTATATCAAAACTTCCCAGAAAGGGGGAAATGGGAGAAGGAAAAAAACTCACCAGACCAAGGAAGCCCTTGTGGCTTATTCGCCTGAAGCGTCTGACCCATAGTCACGAACCAAGATGTGAACCTTCCCCAGACGGCTTCCCGAAGATACCACACACAAGGTTCTTGAGCTTCAAAATCTTCCTGTTGAAGCTCAATTAAACTGGTCTGTGGTGTTGTGATTAGGCACTTCTTTTCTCTATCTTTGCTCTCCAGTTTTTGAAAGGGAAGGAAAGGCAGTGGAATCCATCATCTGGGCCAAGGTCTCAGACAATAAACATGTCCACACTCGTAACCCTAAATAGAAATTGGATTCTCGGGACGGAGTCCACGTGACCGTGTTCATGCCCTCACAGCCCCACCCCGGTGTTCATTTATCCATCTTCTGTGTTTCCATGAGGATACGCACTGGGCTCTCAACTAAGGGAACAAGACGGTCCCCGCTTTGCAGGAGCTCGAAGACCGGTGGACAGACAGACCCATAGATAGGTCATTCCAACAGCGCGGGGGGCCAGCCGGGGGACCCGCTCTCCCACGACCGCACAGAGCACCGCTAACACCTGCTGGGGGTCTCAGAGCGTGGCTAGAAGAGGTGCTGGGAGCCAACAGCCCTTCCGCTGAGAGGAAGAAGCGGGATTCTTCTGTGCAAGCTCAATGGTTGGATATGTACACACAGAAGATACTCGAAGCTCAGCAGATGAGTTAGGAAGTGGTTTTTCACATTAAAATTTTTTTACTCTTCCAAAAGCGTATTGTGTCTGGGGCCCTTTGACTACCAGAAGGCTGTGATAACCACAGAAAGGTTGTCACCTACACTAGAACACTAGAAACATAATCCAACAGTGACTCGTCTGTAAACGAACACCATGAACCGATTATTTCGAAGTCGCCGAGGAAGTGAGGCAGAGACATCGTTCGGTTTGTGAGCTGCAGTTGTTGAGCGCTCATTCTTGGGCCGACTTTACGAGAAGCATTTAAATACCAGTATCTCACTTAATCCTCACAGTGGCTTTTTTGAGGCAGATCCCAGCCACGCAGTGGGTCCGTCTACTCAGAGATTATTGTGATTGGTATTTTACTGAAAGGGAAATTGAGACTTGGGGGTGGTTAAATGCCTTGCTCAGGATGACGGAGCTGACAAACGAGAAGGACAGGATTCAAATTCAAGTCCAGGAGTGAAACAATACTTCCCTAAACTCTGTTTTTTTTTGTTGTTTTTTGTTCTATTATACTCAGTACAAAGCACTTCCTGGCAAGGCAAGGAGAGGTTCCTCTGACCCCCTTCTCTTGGCAGGCTTGTGGGTATTCTATGCTCAGGAGCTCTGGCACAGAAAGATGGATGGACAGTGAGACCAAACCAAACTACTTCTCACATCCGAGTCAGGACACAAGGTCACGACTCAGGGTCACGGTCTGCTGTGACTGAGCCTGCGTGGGTTAAAATTGCCTTGATCACAGTTGGAAGTTGTTGCCAGTTTGCTGGGGCATGTGTTTTTAGTCTGAAATATGAGGCAAACATAAAAATGTTCCAGTTCAATCCAGAGGAAATAAGGCGAGAGAGGGTGGGAGATAGAACAGGCTAATTTTTAAAGAATTTTGTTTAAATTCAAGTAATTAACATATAGTATATTATTAGTTTCAGCGGACTTCAGTGATTCATCAGTCGCATAGAACACCCAGTGCTCATCACATCACATGCCCTCCTTAATGCCCATCACCCAGTTTCCCCGTCCCCCCACCCCTCCCCTCTAGCAGCCCAGGTTCCTGTGATTAAGAGTCTCTAATGGTTTACCTTTCTCTCTGTTTTTATCATATTTTATTTTTCCTTCCCTTCCCCTATGTTCATTTGTTTTGTTTCTTAAATTCCTCATATGAATGAAATCATATGGTATTTGTGTTTCTCGGACTGACTTGTTTCACTTAGCCTAAACCCTCTAGTTCTATACACATCATTGCAAATGTCAATACTTCATTCTTTTTAATGACTGAGTAATAGTCCACAGCACATATATCTCTCTATACCACAGCTTCTTTATCCATTCACCTGTCAGTGGACATCTGGGTTCTTTTCATAGTTTGGCTGTTGTAGACATTCCTGCTATAAACATTGGAGAACAGACTGATTTATGGTCCTTTGTCTAATCATCTAGACTAAGATTATGCAGTTCAGAGTTCTTATAATTTCCCACAGCGTTCCTAGTCTTCCTGCTTTGCTCTTTCCCCATAAAAAATGAAAGAACTGTTGGTCTTTGCATCATATAATTTGCTTTCTTTTGATGCACACAGGGGAGTGTTACCTCTAATGGCAATGATGTCTGCTCTCTGAAGTCATTCATTTTGGGGGGGGGCATACATCTCTGAAATAGCAAATAGATATAAAACTGGGAGAAATACACATAACACATTTTCATTACAAAATTTTATCCAGCAAAGCTGGTTTGATGACCCAAACTGCTTTTGAAACTAGTAACAAGCTCACAGTTCCTGACACCTCCAGCATTCTCGAGGCAGGACAACCAAATACGGAATTTACAATACTAATTTGGCATTCAGAGGCCCCTGCTGTAGTTCAGAAAAGTGCTCCTCCAGTTAATCAACTCTTTTTCCATTGAGAACGAAGAGAATTATACAGTAAGACCTCTCAGTCAAGCGTCCATCTATGTAACAGCAGAATCTCTTAACTGGCTGTTATGAGTGGGGCATTGTTCTAGGACCTGGACTTGACACAGATATGCAAGTCGGTTTGCTGAGTCTGCACGGAATGCTGCCTGTAGGAGCTGTTGGTCTAGCTGGAGACGGAAGCCACCTGCAGAGAAAGGAGACAGGATGACATGAGCCCATGCTCGCCCACGCAGACCAGGAGGTGGCCGGCATGCAGCAAGACAGCGAGGTAGCTGAGAAGCCGGGCTACACCGGCGGTGCCGCTTGCGATCTCTGCCCCAGCAACGCAAGTCTAGAGGACGTCAGCTTCCCACAACATCCCATAGAGCTGTGAACCTTCCTAGATAGCCAATCCTATTATTTCTGAAAAAGCTAATATTTATTAGATTTTAGAAATTGAGCGATTCCATGGTGCCCGGGTAGCTCCGTCAGTTAAGCATCCAGGTCTCGATCACAGCTCAGGTCATGATCTTGGGGTCATGGGATTGAGTCAGGCTCCACACGGAGTACTGAGCACTGAGGGTGGGGCCTGCAGGGATTCTCTCTCCCCTCCTCCCTCTGCTCCTCTGCCCTGCTCCTGCCCACTCACTCTCTCTTTCCCAAAAAAAAAAAAAAAAAAAAAAAAAAGGAAGGAAGGAAGAAATTGAGCAGTTTCAGATTAAGCAGAGAGAGGTATTGCGGGGAGAAATGCATTCTACCATTCCTCCCAAAACACACACACACACACACACACACACACATTGCACATATAATTTTTTTAATTATTGTTTTCAATTATCATAAATTTCTTATGAGTCTGGTGAATGTAAAACTGTTTTTGTTTTTTTTTTTTTTATGTTTTCCCCTAAATTCCTAAATTCAGAGTCAAAATTACGACCTCCTTTGAGACCCTCGCCATACTGGCAGGAAGAGTCGGAGTTCTATGAAACTATGCTGGCAGGGTCTGGGCCAGTTAAAGATTAGGGCAGAATCTCGAAGAACCAAATGAGGGAGGTTTTGGGAGGAGTCAGGCAGGTCTGACCTTAAGGAGGTCTGAGAGTCAAAATCCTGAGGCCACAGACAATATCAAGGCAAAGAGTAAGAGAGGAGGGCCTTTGAAAGGGAGAGGAGGCCAAGGGACAGTGGGAGGACAGGCTGGGACATCGGAGAGGAGCCCGTACTCTTTCTCGGTCGGCCTGGTTTAAGCCCTAGAAGGGTCAGAATGAATATCAGAAAAGGCAAACACCATCTATTCTTTCTTTCTGATTTTATTTATTTGAGAGAGAGAGAGAGCGAGAGAGCGAGAGAGCACACAAGCAGGGGGGAGGGGTAGAGGGAGAGGGAGAAACAGGCTCCCCGCTGAGCAGAGAGCCCGATGCCGGGCCAGGTTCGATCCCAGGACCTTGAGATCATGAGCTGAGCCGAAGGCAGAGGCTTACCCCACTGAGCCACCCAGGCTGACCTCATCTTCTTCATTCTGAAAAGAGAACGTAGCAAAGGGTTCGGGGTGGGGACTCTTCGAGTCTTTGAAGGGCTGCTGTGGATAAGAGAAAGTATCCTCTGCAGGCAGGAGACTGTCTCGTGAGAGAAAGCGTGGATAGGCAGCCCCAGGCTCTGTCCCTTTGTCTCCTGGGTTCCCTGGGCGCCCTAAGCCACTGCCTCTGCTGGTTGTGCATGGACCTCGGTCTCCCTCGGTGGCGGTAAAGTTCTCCAGTGCAGGAACCATGCCTCAGTGGTCTCCATGTCCTCTGACTCTCTGTGGACTCACTAAAAATCCAAGCAAGTCACATCAGACTCCCTGCACCTGAGTCCGTCCCCTCCCGCCGCACCCTGGCTTACCCGCGACACAGCTTTCTGTTTAAACAAAAACACGTCAGACTGAAGAAATACGAGATTTTTTTTCAGATAGATTAGCAGGTGTACTTTCGTACAAATGGTTTTCAGAATGGTTTCCCGAGCAGTGTCTGCAGGGCCTGCGAAGGTAGCTTGTGCGATCTGACCCGGTGGCTGCCTCCCCAAGGTGGAGATTTCTCCAGGCCCGAGCACAGCAAGGGCAGCTGCCAGTGCTCCTCCCGGGGCCCGAGTCCCGCAAGCGCGTGGGTAATTTTGAACTGTTTCAGAACTGATGTCTGTATCTACAAATCACTTCCTCTTCTTGTAAATATTTTCATTATCAAAATGGGTACTTTATTGAAACACATGTGAATTCCAGCTACGACATGAAACAATAGATCAGAATAAAATAAAGAATCGGAAAAATAACAGCTGTGTAAGGTGACTTGGCTGGAAGTAATCAAATCAAGTCCAAAGTTTTAATCCTCATTTAATTCTGTGATTCTGGCTGCTGATAAAAGGGAATTGTCTTAGGGAATTGTCTTACCAAAAAGTATAATAGCTGCTCAGGGATTTGCTTTCCTTTTAACAATTAAGAGACAGGAAAAGACGTAACTTGAGACTGAGATTTGGGTGACTGGTTTTTGTACTCGATCTGCACCTAATAAGTGTTCTCTTTTGATGGCTAGTTTGTTGTTTCACTCTTTTGAAGACAATAAAACTAAAATTTTGTAGCTCTTCTGTCAACGTATTTAATAAAAGCAAATTTCCACAAGAAAATAGTCTTTTGCTAAAGTGAAAACATAAAAGTACTATGTTCTTTTATAAGAGATCCAAGGCAAAAAGAAATAAAAGCCATCCATCTTCTCCACAAAGACAACCACTGTTAACATGTTAGTCGACTTTCAGCATTTTTAAATTCATATATTCACAAATAAATCTTCGGTGGAAATAGATTTAAGCTTTATTTTTCTCCATTAGTTTTCAAAACTAAACATATACTAAAGACATCTTTTCATGTTAATAGAGTTCTACATCAACCTTTATAAGGGCTGCATAATATTCTATTTCATAATGTAGCTTAACTGACTTAAAATATCCCATACCAATGAAAACCCTGTTATTTGTTTTTGTTTGCTTACCATAAATGACCTTTTATTTAAAAAAAAACTACAGGGTGGGACACCTGTTCACCCTTCTTGTCTTCTGCACATTTCTTGACTGGTTTACTTGTTTTTTGGGTGTTGAGTTTGATAAGTTCTTTATAGATCTTGGATACTAGTCCTTTATCTGATAAGTCATTTGCAAATATTTTCTTCCGTCCTGTAGATTGTCTTTTGTCTTTTGTTGACTGAACCAAAGGCAGATGTTTAACTGACTAGGCTGCCCAGGTGCCCTCAAGGTTGATGTTTTTTAATCTTCAAATAATTCTGTGATCCTGGCTTCTAATAGGAGGGAATTCCCTTACCCAGAGTTTTAATTGCCTCCCTGAGGATTTCCTTAAGAGGCGATGGTGGTGGGCCGGGGTGGCTCAGTCGGTTAAGCACCTGATTCTTGATTTCAGCTCAGGTCATGATCTTAGGGTCCTGGAATTGAGCTCTGTATTGGGCTCCCTGCTCAGTGGGGAGTCTGTCTCCCTCTGCCCCTCCCCCTGCCCATGCACTTTCTCCCTCCCCCTCTTTTTCTCTCTTAAATAAATAAATAAATAAATAAATCTCTTTAAAAAGGAGGTGATAGGGATAGCCATGAGTGGAACTTTGGGGTCCAAGAGAGCTGTGCTGCCAGGAAGTTTAGTTCTATGTGCCTTATCCAAGGGACAGTGGCTCTTTCTGAATGGAGCGGTCTGTTGGTAATCTCTAAACACCTTCTAGTCTCAACCCATTTCTTCCAGTTTAAATTGTTTAGAACATCAAGGTTTTTGTAATCTGCTTTAAAAAAACAAAAAACAAAAAACATGGGCCACGTCGCCTTGGGCAAATGGCTCAACTTCTCTAAGTTCAGTTTTCCCTATGTGAGCTGTGGAAATGATAAAGAGGTTCCAGAATCCTCCATGACCAACTGGGATTTATTCCAGGAATGCAAAGTTGGTTTAACATCAGAAAATCAGTTATATAGTTCTCCATATTAACAGATTAAAATATCATCCTCATACACAAAAAATTGAATGAAATACAGCATTCGTTCATTTAAAAAATTAGAATGACGGGAACTTCCATGTGATGAGTGGTGTTTGCAGAGTAAACCTATAGCATGGGTTATACTTGGCGGTGAAACACTGTAAGCATTCCCTTTAAGGTCATGGGTAAGATCACATCCTGCTCTTTCCACTTTTATTCAATATGGTACCAGATGTCTTAGACAGACAGTGAGGAATAAAAGAAAAAAAAATAAAAGATACAAGTGTTGGAGAGCAAGAAACCAAATGTTCTTTATTTACAAATGATACTATTATCTGAGCAGAAAACCTCAGTGCATCTGCAGATAAACTGTTAGAGTTAATGGGGGGGAAAAGCCTTCAAAATGTGGCTCGGTAAAGACACAACAGACAAAGTTAAGTTTCCATTCCAAGCATCCACACAAAGAATTAGAAAACGTGATGTTTTTATTAAAAGGCTTTTACAGTATTATCAAAATTTCAGATACTTAGGGATGAATTTAACCAAATATGTACAATGTCATTTTAGTAAAAATTATAAAACTTTATTGAAAATGTTAGGGAAAACCTAAGTAAAATGATATTTTTATGAATCATAAAAATATAATACTCTTAAAACTGGCCTATAGATTTAATATAAGTCTAACAAGAACCCCATAAGGCTTCGTTATTATTATAGGGTTTCTTCCTGACTGAATAAACATTTACCGAGCACCTAGGCCTTCCCAGGCTCTGCCCTGTAGTTACCGTGTAATATCTTGATTATAGGCCATCGGAGATACTTTGCAGACAATCAGTTAAGGTGTCAGCAAGCTAGTTGCCTCGTCCTGGACCACGGAGCTAGTAAATGTTAGAGCCGCGTCTACACTCCAGGCCACAAAGCCTCACTTCCAAGCCTGTGTTCTTTCCATGTCACCCTGCAGGTTTCTGAGACCTCATTTGGCTAAAAGACGAACCACTGTACCTTCCTCTGTGTGTTTCTGTGGAGCCACAAATGCTTCTGAAACACCCACAGAGTGTCTCTGACCCGGGCACAAGGCTGCACAGGTCAGAAGCAGCAGGAGCAGCAGCGAAGTGTGGCCTGAAGGTTTGCCCCCGACAAGGTGCCATGGGGCTCTGCTTAGGGCAAGCGGCAGCGGCTGTGATGCGAGGGGATGCTTCTCTTCTAGAAGGTACCCTCCCTGGGCTATTTCAGTAATTGGAGATTCAGGCTGCAGGAATTCTGGGAGGACTACGGAGTAAGTGGCCATGTCAGCAACCTCCTTGTCTTCCGAGCCTTACGAGTCGATGTTTTTTCAGTAACTGCCGCAATGGCACAGTCTCCCTCCTGTCCCGTAACCGAGTAAGACTTTGCCATCGTCTGGCTTTCTCCTCTAAACTGCCTAACCTTGACAAGCAGCTGCATCGTGGAGGGAACATCTGTGCACGACCACACCTCAGAAACGGGGCTTGGGATGTGTATATCCCATCCTAGCTAAGGAAATCCTGGTGGCCTCTTAGTGTGAATTTAGGGTTACCACTCCATATGGCCTCCGACTGAGACCTTGTCCTGAGAAGCGTCAGTAAGATGATTACTTATAACTCCCTTTTGTATTTGTGAATGACAGACGGCAATGAAGATCAACAAGTCAAACTTGGAAACTAAATAGCGTGGAAGAGAAACGCTTCATAATAGAGAGGAGCCAACGCACAGTGGAGAAAAGACAGTCTCCTGGTTAAGTGGCATTGGGGAGACTGGACAATTATACACAAAAAATGGCACTGGACCATTTCCTTATATCAGATAAAAAAATAAGCTCTAGGGGCAACTGGATGGCTCAGCCATTAAGTAACTGCCTTCGGCTCAGGTCATGGTCCCAGAGTTCTGGGATGGAGTCACATCGGGCTCCTGCTCTGTGGGAAGCCTGCTTCTCCCTCTCCCACTCCCCCTGTTTGTGTTCCCTTTCTCACTGTGTGTCTCTCTGTCAAATAAATAAAATCTTTAAAAGAAAATAAAAATAAACTCCAAATGTCTCCTAAGGCAAGGACAACAAAGGTAAAAATAAACACTCCGAGATTGCACAAAAATGAGAAGACAGCAAAGGAAACCATCAACAGGCAGCCCACTGAACAGGAAAAGATATTTGCAAATGACGTAATTGATAAGGGGTTCAGATCCAAAACAAATAAAGAACTCTAACAACTTAATACCAAAAAACCAAGCAATTCAATTTAAAAATGGGCAGAGAATCTACACAGACATTTCTTCAGAGAAGACATGCTGATGGCCAATAGACACACAAAACAGATGCTCAACTTTACTAGTTATCAGGAAAGTGCAAATCAAAACCACAAGAGGGATCACCTCACACTCTCAGAACGACCATGACCAAAAAGAAAGAAATAACAAGTGTCAGTGAGGAGGTGGAGAAAAGGGACCCCAGCGCACCGTTGGTGGGAGTGTAAACCGGGTGTAGCCACTGTGGAAACAGTACGGGGGTTCCTCAAAAATTGAAAACAAAACTACCTTACGATGCAGCAATTCCACTTCTAGGTGTTTACCCAAAGGAAATGAAAACACTAATTCAAAAAGAGACGTCCGCTCCATTTCCACTACAGCGCTGGTTACACAGCCAAGATAGGGAAGTGACCTACGTGTCCCGTATACATGCATAACGCAGCGTCAGACAGAACGAGATCTTGCCAACGGCAACAACGTAGACGGACCCAGAGGTGATTGTGCCGAGTGAAGAAAATCAGAGACTGGTAGCATATGTGGAATCTGAAAAATAAAACAAATGAACAACAAAAAAAGAAAAAGTAAGAAAAGACTCATAAATACAGAGAATGATCTGACAGTGGCTGTCAGAAGGGAGAGAGGTAGAGGGATGGGCAAAACAGGAAACGAGGATTAAAAAGGTGTAAATGTCTCCTTCTAAAATAAGATGTGGGGATACCATGTATGGCACAGGAAATATAGTTAATAAAGTAACAGCTCTGTGTGGTGACAGATGGTGGCTACATTTATGGTGCTGATTACTTTATAATGTACATAAATGTTGTATCACTATGTTGTACACCTAAAACTAAAACCCTATGGTATGTCAAGTACACTGCAATAAGAAATTACATAATATGGTTGAAAAGTTACAAAATATTGGTTAAAAAGGAGAAACCAAGTTGTGAGCTATACAAAGCCTTCCTCCGGAAGGTTTTACTTCATGAATCTGAAGAATCAGAAGACTATTTTACACAACTTGTTATTTGCTCTGCTCAGTGAAATAAAAGAGGAAATGGCATCAGGGACAGATAGGAGAAAGAAATACCAGGTTCACATTATGTGATAGAGCAAAGAAAATAATGCTAAAATTGACAGTTGTTGTTGTGGAAAAGTCAATGCACAGCACAAAGGGGTCTGTACGACTGAGCAGTGGGCTCCTGAGTCAGATTTGACTATAGATGAATCCCCGTTCTGTCACTTCTCGGCTACATGGCCTTGAAAAAATTACTAGAGCTTTATGCTTCATTCCTAAAGTGAGGTCAGTAGGATTAAACAAGATAATACATTTATCAGTCTGGCATCCAGCAGGTGCTCTGTAAAATAATGCTATTATTATTATGCTCTATAAAATAATACAATAATTCCCATTATTATGTTAACCAATAAACTTGGTATTTCTTCTGTGGATTTAGGCACTCAGGATCTTCTATCAATATCCCAGCATCCCTAGGAAAGATAGACAGGCACAATACAATCACTATTGTTGAGAAAATGGTTTGGTTTGTTTTTACTTTTTAAATTTTATTTTATTTAAATTAAATTAATTAACATATAATGTATTACTTTCAGAGAAGTTCAGTGATTCATCCTTTGCTTAGAACACCCAGTAATCATTACATCACGTGCCCTCCTTCACGCCCATCACCCAGTTACCCCATCTCCCTACTCCCCTCCAGCAACCATCAGTTTGTTTCCTACGATGAAGAGTCTCTTATGGTTTGTCTTCCTCTCTGATTTTGTCTTATTTTATTTTTCCCTCTCTTCCTCTATGCTCCTCTGCTTTGTTTCTTAAATACCACATATAAGGGAAATCATATGATAATTGTTTTTCTCTGATTGACTTATTTCGCTCAGCATAATACCCTCTAGTTCCATCCACGTCCTTGCAAATGGCAAGATTTCATTCTTTCTGGTGGCTGAGCAATATTCTATCACATATACATACTGCATCTTCTTTATCCATTCATCTGTTGATGGACATCTAAGTTCTTTCCATAGTTTGGCTATTGTGGACATTGCTGCTATAAACATTTGTGTGCGCTTGCCCCTTTAGATCCCTACATTTATAACTTTAGGGTAAATATCCAGTAGTGCGATTGCTAGGTCTTAGGGTAGCTCTATTTTCAACTTTTTGAGGAACCTCCATACTGGTTCCCAGGGTGGCAGCACCAGCTTGCATTCCCACCAACAGTGTAGGACGGTCCCCTTTCTCTGCATCCTTGCCAACACCTGTCTTTCCCTGACTTGTTAATTTTAGCCATTCTGACCGGTGCGAGGTGGTATCTCACTGTGGTCTTGATTTGTATTTCCCTGATGCCGAGCGGTGTGGAGCACTTTTTCATGTGTCTGTTGGCCGTCTGGATGAGCAAATGGTTTGTACAAGGCAAGTTGATTAAACAACTACCTAAGAAAAAGAAAGAGATGACCAATATTTTGAAGAGTGAAGAAAGCTGCATTTCCCCAGTATGACCGTGACAAAACAGGTAAATGGAGGCACAGAGGGAAGCGGCAGATATTTGGGTCCTCCCATTCCCAGGCAGATGACTGACCCGACTGTTCCAGAAGAATGCCACGAGCAGACCCTAGTCTTTAGTATGAATCGTAATTGCTCTCCAGTGCCTGCCGAAGGTTCATATCCTCACTGAGTTTCCCTGTGTTACTGGGTTTGTCTCCTTCTCTGATTCCCTGTGTTATTGGGTTGGCCAATTCATAGTCTTCTGCTTAAGAGACATTTAACATGGATGGCACCAGAGGGTGTTATCCTAAAAGAAACAGGTTAATCAGAAAAGGACAGTTACTGTATGATTTCACTCATATGGGAATTTAAGA
Organism: Neogale vison; assembly: GCF_020171115.1. Classification (NCBI taxonomy): domain Eukaryota; kingdom Metazoa; phylum Chordata; class Mammalia; order Carnivora; family Mustelidae; genus Neogale; species Neogale vison. The sequence continues at coordinate 32,927,696 of NC_058100.1, forward strand.
AACAAAGGATCACAGGGTAAGGGAGGGGAAAGTAAAACAGGATAAAGTCAGAGAGGGAGACAAACCGTAAGAGATTCTTTTTTTTTTTTTTAAAGATTTTATTTATTTATTTGACAGAGAGAAATCACAAGTAGGCAGAGAGGCAGGCAGAGAGAGAGAGAGGGAAGCAGGCTCCCTGCTGAGCAGAGAGCCCGATGCGGGACTCGATCCCAGGACTCTGAGATCATGACCTGAGCCGAAGGCAGCGGCTTAACCCACTGAGCCACCCAGGCGCCCCCGTAAGAGATTCTTAATCCTAGAAAACAAACTGAGGGTTGCTGGAGGGGTGTGGGGCGGGGTGGGAGTAACTGGGCGATGGACGTTGAGGAGGGCACGTGATGCAATGAGCGTTGGGTGTTATATAAGACTGATGAACCCGTGAATTCAACCTCTGAAATTAATAATGTACTATATGTTAATTAATTGAATTTAAATTAAAAAAATAAATAAGTAAATAAATCCTTAAAATAAATCAGTAAATAAGTCAGTCAGTCTCAGGGACGAAAAGTGCAGCATAGGGAATATAGTCCCTGTAATACACTTATTTAGTGAGCATTTTGTAAGGTATGTAATTCTTGAATCACTGCTGTATACCTGAAACTAACTTAATATTGTACGTCAGCTATGTTTCTATTAAAATTTTAAAAATTATTAAAAAAAGAGATCATCTCCCAGGATCTCTGGTATAAAGACTCAATGATCTACTAGGGGTCCTGGCATGGTCTAGGAAATTTGCCTTCCTCCCGCCATCTCTAAGACCCCGATTGGGGGAATGAGCAATGGGGAAGCAACTGCAAATGCCCAGCTTCAGTCGCTCCGGGCAGTGTGCACCTATGGATGAAAAAGAGGGCCGTAGGCTCCTTAGGGAGCGATATAAGGTGGGCAGATGGTGATAAGCGGGATGGGGCGGCGGCAGAGACTGACCTAACCTGGGTCCCAGTGGGCCAGGTCCCAGCTTTGGTTTGGACACTGCCACTCGGGCAGCAAGGCGACAGCGTCTCTTCCTGTCTTCAGTTCCTGAGATCTACCCAGGAAGCTGGGCGCACGGCCCTGGCAGACGCGGACCATAAATAGTGGTGCCTTTCCCAGGCAGCATGGTACTTCCCTTGCGATACCTTCCATTGTGGGAAACTCTAAACAAACAAGAGTTTTCGGGAACCCAACATCTTCCTTTCTACAGTGAAAAGTTTCCTCGCTGATCTCCTTTAGGAAACTCTGTGTGGGGAGGAGGTTTAGGAAATTGGAAAAAGAAAAGCTATGGACTCTGAAAAACAATCTGAGGGGTTTGAAGGGGCGGGGGGGGTGGGAGGTTAGGGTACCAGGTGGTGGGTATTATAGAGGGCACGGATTGCATGGAGCACTGGTGTGGTGCAAAAATAATGAATACTGTTATGCCGAAAATAAAAAAAAAAACCTAACATCAGTACATAAACATGTTTATGTGTCGAAAATGAGTGTCTGAGAAAGGAGAACTGTACAGGTGGAACAGGTCGCTATTAGGCAAGGATGGTCCACGGTCCCCAGACAACAACATGCGAGTCTCATGCTGAGTGGAAGAAGCCAGACTGGAAACCAAGAAAAGGAGACAGAATGAAACTGAAAGAGTCTGTGAAGTTCAAAGCAGAGGACCAATCTGTGCTGTTAGAAACCAGGAAAGGGGTTATCCTTGGTGGGTGGGGGGCCGTTGACTACTGGGCGAGGTCAGGAGGGAAGTTTCTGGGGTGTGGTAATGGTCTGCGTCTTGATCTGGGGGCTGATTACACGGGTGTGCTCAGTTTGGGAAAACTCAGGAAGCTGTGCATTTTTGACGTGGACCCCTTTTCATGTGTTTTGTATTTCAAAAATTTCAAACAGTCACTGGTAATAGTGATTGGTAAGTCAGCCTTAGCACTCTCCCTTGCTCACGGTTTCACCTGTCCAGAAAAGAAGCCGTCAAGCATTTTAAGAATGGGCAAATTTGGGGAGGGGAATGGGAACAAAAGATTCAGAACTTGGGTGTAATTGTAATTGGGACATTTATCAGGTCATAGGTTTCTCACATTTATAGGTTTATTCCCCACAAATTACAACAGCATGGTTTCTTCCTTGATTCCAACCCTCGAGGAGTCCGAGTATGCTGTGCTTTTCTTCTAAGAAGACAGCCTCCCCCTCCAACAACAGATACATGCACTTAAGCACTCTTGGTAAAAAGGGAAATTTGGTTCTACTTCCTATTGGATGGAGTAGAAATTAATTTAAAACTTGCCAGGGAAAAGAATCTGAAAATACATGTATACCATAGGATGGAAGTTTCAGACTTCTCCTTCTTTGTTCTTAAGTCCTGTTCTCTGAGTCCGCGGAGACCGTCCCACCTGCCGCAACGTCTTCATTTCTCCGGCACAGAGCGGGCTCTGAAGAGCAGACTGGGGTCGGGCGCGATCCCCCAAAGAAGCTCACGCTGGCACTGAGAGCCAAGTGCAGAAGAAAGTCATCTTAATTGGAATGCGTTTCTAAAAATCACTTGGGATTCTATCACCCAGAGATGATTGTGAAGACTGTGTTATGTGAATAGTGTGTACGTGCCTGGGTACATGTACGCATGGAACACACGCCATCCAGCCTTCCTTCTCTCTTAATACCTGCTGGGTATTGCTAACACATTGGACTGAAAAGAAGGGGGGAACAATGAAAACGCTTTGTGGTGTAAATCTGATCATTGGTGTTAAAATAAAATGTTTTGTTCTCTGGAGAAATTAGCATTTGTGGAGCAAAGAGGCAGGCCCCTTACAGACGTGCCCTTTAATCCCACAGGGTAGCTGAATCTTTTAACAGCCCTGTAGCCCGGACGTAGCCTCCACGATACATACAGGTGTGGACTTAGCGCCTCAGTCGTGTGAGTGGGAAGTGGGAGAGTCGGGATTCCCACCCAGCTCTAATGCCTGGGAAGCCTTTGCTCTTCCGCAGTCCGGCACGCCTCCCAGGCGAGGAGCTCCCTCCTGGTGTTTAAGTCCGGCAAATACTGATTTAAACGTTTGAGATTTACTGTTCAGTGATCAAAAATTTCAGTATAATTTCATATCTTCCTAAGCTAACGGACTCTTCTTCGACATTTAGCTGAGAAACTTGGTGGGCATAGGTCTCAATTTTCACGTATGTTTTCAGTGGTAAGTCATGGAAAGATTCAGTGTGAAATTTTTTCTCTTTGGACATTAGCTTTTTTTCTCCCCAACAACCTCACCGAAAGATACTTTTTAAATCCAAATCTAGTTTTTCTAGTATGTAGGATATTTTTCCAAAATGTGTTATCATGTTTATAACAGAATTAATATATTATTCTTCTTGGCAAAAACTAGATGTGACAAAAATAATAAATAATAATAATTTTTTTAAAAGTTGCTTGAAATCCTACCACCTGGAGATTGTTGTGGGTAAGAATCTGATACAGAACTTCTACATACGTCCATATACACAGTCACACATATATATAATATTCCTAGATTTCCTTCTCCATGTAAATGCATACATAGATTTTTAATAAAAACTGAGAGATCAGTGACCTTTGAATAAAAATGAATTAATACAATGTTCTTTGCTTTAACACGATGCCTGTCCCCACAGTTCATATGTGTCACGGCAGCCATGAAATGGTGACTTCCTGGTCCCTGTTACCATTGCCCGGAGTGGAGTGCACGAACTCTGGGGCTCAACCCCAGATCAGTCCCTGACCAGCTGTGTCATCTTGAGCAAGTCACTCTTCTTCCTCAGCTTCTTCGTCTGCAAACAGAGACAAAAGTAATATTTACCTCACACAGTCGGTGTGAGGATTCAATGAATGTAGGAAAAACACATGGACAATGTACGTCACATTCCGAGCCCAGACGTATTCGCCGTTAGTCTTGTCCCCATGGTCTCCTCCGCCTAGGACGAGCTGTGTGTCCAGTAGCGACTGCTCGTATTAGCGGGATTCAATACCGTCTGTTGCGTGAGGGACACCCATGCACTGCTGAGGCATTTGAGACTGACAGAATAGTGGGAAGCACCCAAACTTTTGAGTCTGGCAAACAGATTTCAGATTTTATTTACTTATTTGAGAGAGAAAGAGAGACAGCGTGCGCACAAGTGGGGGGAGGAGCAGAGGGAGAAGGAGACAGAGAGAGGCTCCCCAGGAGACTCCCCGCTGAATGCAGAGACCGAGGAGGGCGTCCATCTCACCACCCTGAGACCAGGACCTGAGCCCAAATCAGGAGTCGGTCGCTCAACCGACTGAGGCACCCGGGTGCCCCCAGACAAACAGATTTCACACCTTATCCTTCATCCTCAACTGTTGACATTTTGGGGGTAGGGGAGGTCCACTGACTGATTTTCTCTGAGCCTCTGATTTCCCATTTACAAAACAGAAAATTCCAGGGCGCCTGGGTGGCTCAGTCGGTTAAGCATCTGCCTTTGGCTCAGCCTGGGATGGAGCCCTGCATGGAGGTGGGGACGGTGGTCTCGGCCCGCCGGGGAGTCTGCTTCTCCCTCTGCCGCCGCTCTGCCTGCTTGCCCGCTCTCTCTGTGTTAAGTAAATGAAATCTTAAAAACAAACCAGAGATATTCCTTCTCACAACATTTTTTCTGCAGATTTGAGACAATCGTGAGAGCTGATCCATACGTGGGAGCTCCTCCTCTCCAGTATGGAGCGGTAGTAGCCAGAGCGAGAGCTTTGCTTGGCCCCAGGGCCACCGTCCCCGAGACACAACAGGCGCGGAGCCCCCGGAGTAGCCGTGCGGCCCGAGGCTGGGCACAGCAGACCCTGCAGATCGCGGTCATTACCAACGAGCGGTTATCAGAGTCTCTCGGGGCCGGACGTACTTGGGGCCCGTAAGAACGATTTAGGGTTAGCACTGGCCGCAGAGACCTTCCACGTGTGGCGGTCTCGTTTTCGAGCCACGGACACAGACCCAGCGGGGGACCTGGGGCCCGGCGTCAGGCTCCAGCCTTCGACATGTCAGGCTCACCGATCTCCAAGGCCCGGGAAGCGTGTGGCGCAGGGACAGGCATGAAGGAAACTGAATAAAGCTCGTGTCGGTCGCCGGTGCCATGAGCTCCTCCGTCAGTCGTCGGCGTCCGTCTGTCCGACACCGACCCCACCCCACACCCACCTCGCTGCTGGCCGCGCTCAGGGCGGAGGCCCGGTCGCCCCCGGGGCCCCCCTGCTAGCAGATGAGCGGGGCATGAGCGCGGTGTTTGGCAATAGCAAGTTCCTTCTGAGGAAAAGTGAGTTTCTTGGCACGTTCCTTGTCAGCGTGACAGAGCTGAAGCTGAATTCATCTGCACTTAGCCCGCCAGGCTCCGTTCCCCGAACGTGCCGTTTGCCGGCCCTGCCACCGTGGCGACCAGGGTGTGACTCAGGCCCCAACCCCGAGGCTGCCCTAGGACTGTCTTCCGGGCACCGTCCTGAAGTGTTCGGTGAGTAGTCGCTGAAGGGCCAGCCGGGGGGCGGCGAGGGCTTGGCCAGGGAGGCCTCGGCCAAGCCCGGGCATTACTTTTCAGCAGAGCAGGAAGGGGAAGTGGTGACCTATAACCTCAGGCGCTTTTCCAGAAGGCTCGCCCAGTCTCTCCTGCTCTGAGGAAGTGGCCCATCTGGGAGAAGGGAAGCCCTCGCCCGGAGAAGCAGACCCTTCCCCGGGGGTACCACTCCGGACCACCGCCGGATTCTGCTGAGAGTTCCAAACGCGTTCCAGCGTTGGCAAAAATCAACGATCTTGGGTTAACTGTCGCTAGAATATTGTGGAAGCCTTGGCCAGTCGCCTCTGTCTCCACCAGTCCCCCAGCCCCAAAAGAGAAACGACACTGAGACTGCGGCAAGAGGAATTTAATAAGCCCAATGTCAAGAACCTCCAGAACCCCGGTTTAATGACACGTTGTGTTGGGTCCGTTATCAAAGGAACGAGACTGAGACAAAGTGAAAGTTATGTAGAGCTTCATTCTATGCCAAGCATTAGAAGTCAGACTGACCGGCCAGGGCCGCCTCCGAAGAGAGCGACCCCCTCCCAGTCTCACAGGCTGGTTTTATAGGGCAGAACCGCAGACCCAAGGTACATGACTTCTAGTGTAAAGGCGTTCACTCCGGGAATCAATACCCGAAACCATAGCAGGAACTACTAGGGCGTTTAGTCCCGGAATGAAGTCCGTGGATGTAAACAACAACATGGCTGCCTAGGCAATATGGAGTCGCTCTGGCTAAGCAGGCCCTAACAGTTAAACAGGTTTTAACATTAAATTGGCCCTAACAGTTGCAACTATTTTCCCCCCCAAGGGAGGAACTGTTCAGGTTCCCTCCTGGAGGGAGAAGGCGAACCCGATCTGCAGGTTTGGGTCCACACTGACATTTACTCTGGTAAATGGTGGTGGCGTGAGTGCGCGGGTTTCGTGTTAGGATGTTTCACGCGGGGCGCCTGGCACACAGTCGTGGGGAGCAGAAGGGGTGCTAGTGGGTCGCGTCGGGCTCTCCAAGGCCCAGACACTTGGACGAGGACACAGATACTTCGCTCACCTTCTGGTTCAAGAGCTGCGTTAGGACAGACACTCACGAAGGCTAAACGGAACAAATCGTAGTGGCGGGGAGAGTCTCTAGAATGGGGTGAAAGCAGGACACCTCTAGGGAAGGAGGGAGGGAGGAGGGAGCACAGCCCTGACAGCCTGGGCCCGGCCTGCTGGAATCAAGGCAGGGGCCGGCCGGGCAGGACCCCACCACCGCAGGGTGAGCCTGTGCTGTGTCCTAATTGTTGACGGTCGCTGGCGTGGGAGAAGCCCAAGGGGTGTGTCGCCTCAGCTCCCGAAGCGGCCACAGCCGGCTGGTCAGTCCCCCACACCCTTGGACGCAAGATCCCAGTGGTATCCACGGCTCCTGAGACCGGTCGGAGACCCTGAGAGACTCCTGAGTGCAGAGACACAGCGTCTAACCATCCGCACTGAGGATGAGGTTTGCTGCGGTGCTTGCTGCGGAGCCCGTGTGCGTGTGCGTGTGTGTGTGCGTGCGTGTTCATGTGTGTATGCGCGCGTGTGTGTGTGCGTGCGTGTGTTTAAGGCAATTCTCTTTTCTGGCTTACCCAAAGTTTTTCTTTTTAAAGATTATACATTTTTTTTGCAATTTTGAGGTGATAACACTGTGTTTCTCGTGAATCTATTAGTCTGGTGATTTACAATTAAAGATTTTCTAATGTAAATTCTACCCTTAGATTCCAGAATCTAGAATCTAGAATCTAAGGGTAGAATAGAATCTAAACCTCACCTGAGCACAGATTGTATTGTTTGCTTTCTGCTATATATGGCTTGTGAAAACCAGGTTTAAAATTTGTTCACATATATTCATGATTGATGCGGACTCTGTTTTTTCTTGCAAAGTCTTTATCTGGTTTTTGAGTTAAGAATATTTTGGGGGTACTGGGTGGCTCAGTGGGTTAAAGCCTCTGTCTTCGGCTCAGGTCATGAGCTCAGGGTCCTGGGATCGAGTCCTACATTGGGCTCTCTGTTCTGTAGGGAGACTGCTTCCCCCTCTCTCTCTGCCTGCCTCTCTGCCTACTTGTGATCTCTGTCTGTCAGATAAATAAATAAATAAATCTTAAAAAAAAAATGATATTTTGGCCTCACAGGGTAGTTGGTCTCTGCCTACTTGTGATCTCTGTCTGTCAGATAAATAAATAAATAAATCTTAAAAAAAAATGATATTTTGGCCTCACAGGGTAGTTGGGGACTAGTTCACTATTTTGTATCTCTAGAAATTGTTGAACATATGTGGTAAAATCTGGGGTTTCTTTGTTTCCTTGTTTGAAAATTAGTAGAACTCACTTGTAGAACTATCTTAGCCTGATGTTTTCTTTTCTTTTTATTTTTTTAAAGATTTTATTTATTTGTTTTAGAGAGAGGAGGAGGGACAGAGGGAGAACGAGAAGCAGACTCCCTGCTGAGCAGAGAGCCTGACCAGGACCCTGGGATCATGACCTGAGCCAAAGTCAGAATCTTAAACAACTGAGCCACCCAGGGACCCCGAGCCTGATGTTTTCTTTGTGATAAGAGTTTTAACTGCAAATTCAAATTTTTAAATGATTATAAGAGAGTCTTTCTATTTTGGGGGGGGATAAAGTTCTCAAGTAAATTGTTTTTTAGCAAGTGTGTTTAAATTGATTATTACCAAATATATTTTTTAAAGCTGTTCTTACTGTTCTTTTAATTAAAAAAAATCATCCATGATATCTTTAGATACATATTTTTATACTCCTGATTTTGCATATTTGTGCCATTTTTATTAGATTGTCTACTTATTGATCCTTTTTGATCCTCTTGTCCTTTGTTTTTCTATATTAATTTCTGCTCTTAAATGTTATTTCCATCTCTTTATTTTCTTATGGCTTATTCTATTGTTTCGTCTCTAAATCCTTAAGTTGGATGTTTTAAGTTTTAGCCTTCTTTGCTTGTCTCATATAAGCATTACTATGATAAATTTTCCTTTACATTTCTTTTGCTGCACCCCACTGTTGCTGGTATGCACTATTTTTTAACATTTCTCAACTGTAAAATTTCAAAATTTTGTTTGTGATTTTTTGACTTATGAGTTACTTAACTATATTTAAATTATTAAACATACTGAAATTTAAAAAAATTATTTTTTTATTAACTTATAAGAAACAGAAGAGGCTTTGATCTGTATGATTCTAGTTCCTAGAAACTAATTGACACTTGCTTTGTAGTCCAATATATGATTTATGTCTGTATGTGTTCCGTATGTAGTAGAATTGCCTGATTGTTAAGTGAAATGTTCTGTATTCATCCATAAAATCAAGCACGGGTGTATTTGGGTGGGGATTGCCGGTGAATACACAGTGTGATGAAGGTGAAAAGAGTGATTATCTGTAAAGCCGGGCTCTTTACAAAAATTTCACAGCACCTGGTGGCTCAGTGGGGTAAGCATCTGACTTCAACTCAGGTCATGATCCTAGGATCCTGGGATCGAGCCCCAGGTCTGTCTCTGTGCTCAGCAAGGAGGCTGCTTCTCCCTCTCCTCTCCCTCCGAGCTCCCCCCATGCATGTTCCTGCTCCACATGTGTTGTCTCTCTCTCAAATAAACGAAGTCTCAAAAAAAAAAAAAAAAAAGGATAAAAAGAAAGAAATTACAGGGTAGGGACAAGCATTGATTTTTAATCTCTGGGCCTTAACTACCTTTCAGGCAAGAAGTCTTTTTTTTTTTTTTTTTTTTTTTACATCATCCATCCATACATCTGTGTTTTCTGAATTATTGGATAGTAAAAATAACTACTGTCTTGCAATTTTGTACCTTCAATGAGTGTTCCTCATAATAGAAAAATTTGGAAACTAGTCCTGTGGTTTTATGCTTTCTAGAGAGATGTTGATTTCTCTAGGAAGTTCATATAATGTTCCAGAAGTAATTAGCACACCATACAAGTTATGTGCCCCATCAAACATGCCTTCTGCCTATTAGGTCTAAATCCAGGTGAAATAGGATTTAGACCACGTAATCAAAGTGAGCCCCCCCATCAGGTATTTTCAGAAACTTCTCAGCACTTTGAGACAAGGTTGGCCAGCCGGCATGAGGGTCTCTATCCAAATTGCATTTCTGAATCTAAACTCAGATTGCTTTCATTTAAGGAGTCAGAATTGATTCACACCCACATTTTTAAGAGCCTGAGTTTGGGGACTTTTCCTATTTTCAGTCTTCACCACTGCCTTTGTGAATCCAAAGCCATTTTGACTGTATCCTTGACTCAATCCTATATTAACAATAAAAGAGATAGGTTCACGAAGGGGAAATATAACAAAGGAGGGACTTTCCTACAAGTTCTTTGAAAAAAAAAAAAGAGAACATTTGCATAAACCATATTTAACCAGAACCTTTGTTTTACGTTTTTCCTTTCTGAATGCTTTGTTGCACTCCCTTGCATTTCCCCTCCCTGTCCCTCCACCCCAGCGAGTCAAAGACCAAAAGCCTTGACAGTGTTTCACACTGGAATCTTCCTGGCCCCACCCTAATCATCAGACTGGAATAATTACATTTACTGACTAGTCTCCCTGCTTCCGTTTCTCTCCACTCTTAAACCCTTGGACGTGTTCATCTTCCCAGAATATCACTGTGGTCCTGTCCCTTTCTTGCTCAAGGGTTCCCAGAAACTCCAGAATAAATTTTGCAAGTTTTCACCTGGGATTTAAAGCTGTTTTGTGCCGTTTTCATTGCTGGTCCTCTGCAAAGCCCATAAAGCCTGTCTGACATCTCTGCCTTCAACACTTTTGCTTTGGATACTTACCTCACCTTCTGGTTGCTAATTAGACCTCTATCGGGATCTGATTCTACCTATAAATTCTGCTGCCCTTTGCCACGTGGCCCCTGCCTCTCTGAACTGCAGCATCTCCTGCTTGCACTCGTCAATACCCCATAGCACACGCTGCCTTGACCTGCAACTAGAGGCGCTTTTTCCTTCCACCGATGCCCCACGTGTCCACAGCCTCTGGTAACCTGTCTCGTGAAGTTCTTCTACCTTAGAGTCTTATCCAATAAAGACCGTTTTCTCCTGATATGGTACGGACTTGGATGTCAAATAAGATAATTGGATGTCAACTAAAATAAACTGAAGATAATTAACTTTACAAATCTCTTACCCTACAGTGTCGTCATTACGGCAACTCCTGCTGTTACAACTATTAGTACTAGAAACACTAACACTAGAATTGTGGCTTGGACCAAGCTTCAGCCAAGGTCCCGAGTAAGCTTAGTTCCAATTAACCTTTCAGGGTCACACAGACAAGGCTCTACTTCATGGACTGCTGACAGCCTGTTAGATAAGACAAGACTGGTAAGGCTAAAGGGAAGTGAAAATCTCATTATTTCTGCTAATAATTTCCCTGTCTTTTGCCATGGGTTATGGGTTGTTTTGGTTCTAGTGACTTTTATTTCCTGAATGGGGCATGTAAACAGGGGGAAGAATCAAATTGCTAGAGTCGAGACGGGGAAATGTTCAAGGAACTTTGCGGAAAAGACAAAATGAAGAGACAGATGGCAGAGAATAGGGTCTGTGAGGGGAAGAGCATAGAGGTCTAAAGGATAACTTTACTAATTTTCCACAGTCTGATTTGGAGAGGAAGGCTCTTACGGTGACTCACCTGTTTCTCATTAAATCATTATGGAGCTGGTCTGTTTCAGACTGTGTCAAAGAACACAGCACAGTCTTGGGAAGGTCAAGGGTGAAAACTAGGGCATATGTGGGAAGTGTGTGACATTTGGGTGACAGGTTTTTTTATATCAGAGCTAAGGTCATAAAATTAAATATCAATCTAAAGAAATATTTCCCTAGGAAACTGAATTAATATGGCCCAGGCTCACTGAGCTCTGGTGAACAAATCCAGAGGAATGGGTAATTCTGTGTTTCTTGGACTCCTGTCAATTTCATGAAGGTTGGTATTCTGGGTTATGAAGAAAGGGGTTATTTTGTTTAATCTGAAGCACAACTATGTGAGGAATATAATGGTAGCCCCATTTCACAAATAAATCTGAAATCCAGAGAGGTTAATGACTTGTAGGGTCACCCCATAGAGGTAGAGGCAGGATTCCCACCGAGTGGGGCTCCCCAGCCTGTGACTTTCCGTGTCACTCCAGCAAGGATGCAGGTGCAGAGCTGACCTGTGGTGGGAATTTGAGTGCTGGGTTCCTATTTGAACATAAAGGAAGGACCCTCTGGTTTTTAAGCTTAGAACAAGTTCTCAGACCTGCTTCTGCTCAAGCCCATGCATAAGATCCAAAATCCTACACCAAGAAAGCACAGAAGGCAAGGTTTTGGTGGAAAGCAATCTAAATTTAAGGTTCCATTCACAAAACAAGTTCATACCTGACTCAATCATCGCAATAACCCCGGGAGGTAAAGAAGGCATGTTTCATTATGTTATAGGTAAGGAAACAGGAAACTAAGTCTCAGGGAGGCTAAACCATGGTCTTTGGAAAAATTTATCTTATGAACCCTTATTTATTTTTTATGAATGTTATGAATCTTTATCTAACAGATATAGCATGACATATTTCCTAGGATCTCATAGTAGCCTTAGGCTCAACTAAGGACTGTGTTTTTTAGTCTAACTACACCTTATTTCCAAGAAATAACACTAGGGCTGCTGTGTGAGTTTGTACAGGTTGTGCACTGTACAACTCTAAAGGATGTATCTTAAGCTACATGAATGTAAATAATATAGCCTAGATTCATAGTGTAGAACACGGAGAAATTTTTGGCAACAGCTCATATTGTAAAGTAGGATCTGAGATGCATTCAAGAAAACAAAATATAATCATTACCAAAAAATCATGACCATAACATGTATAATTTTGTATGAAATTATATTTTATTAATTATTAACTAATATTAATTATTAATTATATATAATTTCATACAAATTATATATTTGTATATTCATACAAATTATATATCATTTATATATATAAATATATATATATATATCCAGTAACACCTGGCCATGGGGCAAGATGGGATTTCAACTGGCTTTTACCAGGTCTCTATCCTGTTGAAAGAAGTTAGCCACATTGGATGAGTGTCTGCTTGGGTCATCACATGCATGGAGAGAGATCCTGCAGCCACTCATACCAGCCGCACACTGTTTGCTCCTACACAATCTGTGCCTTTAAGGAAGGTAGATAATGGACGTCAGAAGAAAGCAGGAGTGGCAATACTTATATCAGATCAATTAGATTTTAAGCCAAAGACTATAGTAAGAGATGAGGAAGGACACTATATCATACTCAAAGGGTCTGACCAACAAGAAGATCTAACAATTTTCAATGTCTATGCCCCCAACGTGGGAGCAGCCAACTATATAAACCAATTAATAACAAAATCAAAGAAAGACATCAACAATAATACAATAATAGTAGGGGACTTTAACATTCCCCTCACTGAAATGGACAGATCATCCAAGCAAAAGATCAACAAGGAAATAAAGGCCTTAAACGACACACTGGACCAGATGGACATCACAGATATATTCAGAACATTTCATCCCAAAGCAACAGAATATACATTCTTCTCTAGTGCACATGGAACATTCTCCAGAATAGATCACATCCTCGGTCCTAAATCAGGACTCAACCGGTATCAAAAGATTGGGATCATTCCCTGCATATTTTCAGACCACAATGCTCTGAAGCTAGAACTCAACCACAAGAGGAAGTTTGGAAAGAACACAAATACATGGAGACTAAACAGCATCCTTCTTTTTTTTTTTATTTTTTTTTAAAGATTTTATTTATTTATTTGACAGAGAGAAATCACAAGTAGACGGAGAGGCAGGCAGAGAGGGGGTGGGGGAAGCAGGCTCCCTGCTGAGCAGAGAGCCCGACGTGGGACTCGATCCCAGGACCCTGAGATCATGACCTGAGCCGAAGGCAGTGGCTTCGGCTGAGCCACCCAGGCGCCCCTAAACAGCATCCTTCTAAAGAATGAATGGGTCAACCAGGAAATTAAAGAAGAATTGAAAAAAATCATGGAAACAAATGATAATGAAAACACAACGGTTCAAAATCTGTGGGACACAACAAAGGCAGTCCTGAGAGGAAAATATATAGCGGTACAAGCCTTTCTCAAGAAACAAGAAAGGTCTCAGGTTCATAACCCTAACCCTAAAGGAGCTGGAGAAAGAACAAGAAAGAAAGCCTAAGCCCAGCAGGAGAAGAGAAATCATAAAGATCAGAGCAGAAATCAATGAAATAGAAACCAAAAAAACAATAGAACAAATCAATGAAACTAGGAGCTGGTTCTTTGAAAGAATTAATAAAATTGATAAACCCCTAGCCAGACTTATCAAAAAGAAAAGAGAAAGGACCCAAATAAATAAAATCATGAATGAAAGAGGAGCGATCACAACTAACACCAAAGAAATACAAACTATTATAAGAACATACTATGAGCAACTCTACGCCAACAAATTTGACAATCTGGAAGAAATGGATGCATTCCTAGAAACATATAAACTACCACAACTGAACCAGGAAGAAATAGAAAGCCTGAACAGACCCATAACCAGTAAGGAGATTGAAACAGTCATTAAAAATCTCCAAACAAAAGCCCAGGGCCAGACGGCTTCCCGGGGGAATTCTACCAAACATTTAAAGAAGAAGTAATTCCTATTCACCTGAAACTGTTCCAAAAAATAGAAATGGAAGGAAAACTTCCAAACTCATTTTATGAGGCCAGCATCACCTTGATCCCAAATAAGGAAGGTAGAATGTCACTGGGAGAAAACATACACATGATGACTTTCAGGTAGTGTTAGAAAAAAAACAACTAAGCACAAAACTGCATGTTGTAGACAATCTAGAAGCAGGAGGCCACAGGTGTGGACCCGCTGTGAGAGGGCTAGTTATGAAAGAAGTTGGGGGCAGGGGTGACTGAAATGGATCTTCAAGATCCAGAGAATCTCAGTAGATCTCTAAGAAGGTTAGGGTGGGAGGAATCTCGCTCCACTCATTCAACCTGATATCAAAGATGTCAGCAGCTAGTAGTCTGCAGTTAGTAGTCTGGGGATTTTTTTAAATTAATAGAGTGGTCACTAAAAAAAAAAAAAAAGCATCAAATACAAGATATCTTGGGGGGGGTCCAGTACAAAGAGCAACACTGAAAACCAAAGAATAAAAAATAAATTTAAAATATCAGTGCAGGCTATCTCACTCTTCTCTCTTTTGATTTGGTCCTCATGAGATGCTCCATGCGGAAGCCAGCCAGCTGGGAACAAGAGACGGAATGGGGGGCAGAAGGTGGGGGGTGTGGAGGCAGTTAAATAGGATGACCTTCATTTCCAGAAGGTGAGGCTACGATACAAGCAGGACGTTCTCTGTTTGGAGCTGAACCCCATTACCCTGTTGGAGTTGGAAAGCAAGAACAACAGCACTTTTATGAACTTATGTCTAAGAATGCACCCCTAGAGGCACTGGAGGGCGAGGGTGATAAAACTTGCAAGTAATCAGAGGCAGTAGGAACACATGGGTCAGGTTTCCACTGTATTTAAGGTCAGCAGGTACAGCGTGGAATTAGAACTGGAAATGGAGTCAGGACAGAGAGCAAAACCGGACATCTTTACATTCCATAGCAATCCTCTCCCCCATGGTCCATGAAAAAGAGAATAAAACACTGAGCTATATAACGCACAGCCAGAGCCGGGGCTGCAGGGTGGGTGAGGGGCACAGTGGGAGCAGAAAGAGCTTGCCAGTCTCGCCGAAATCTTTCCAGATGCCGCGAAACAGACGCACTTGATCTTCCACACCACGCGATACGTTCTGGGGACGGATCCGAAGGGTCCAGTAACACCTGAGCAGCCAAAGAATTTTCTTCCACGAAGGGTGCTTTAATACGGATCATTGACACTGAAAGAAAAACAGGGGAACAGAAATTAAAATAAGGAGCTTAAAAACTGCAAAACTGAACGGTGGTCAAAGGTCAGAAGAGGAGTGAAGGAAATGCATTTCAGGCAGGTTTGGACAAGACATTCACTAAAGCAAAGGAATGAGAAGCAAACCGTAGAGCAACGCTTCTCACACTTGCGGGCGCTTCCACCCAGAGGCGGCGTGAAAATGCAGACTGATTAGGTAGGTCCGGGTGGGGCCCGAGATGCTGCCGTTCTCACAGTGCCCTGGTGATGTCCACGCTGCTGGTCCATGCACCACACCTGAAGGCGTTTCTGGGGCACAGCCTTTGTTTTCAGATCGGATGAGTATGAGGGGCATTTTAGATAGATTCTGAGCAGCGGGCAGTCAAGGAAAAGCGGTAGAAGATGACAATGCTCAAATAAAAAGGGAAATTAGAGAAAAATCAAAACTCACGCAAGGTACGGTGGTGATTCTAAATGCCTGATTCTGGTGGGCCATGAGTTAAGGAAATGGAGACGAATCTAGTTTCATGAAATAAACGACACCTTTTTGTGTGTGTGACACCGTTGTCTCCTTCTTGCAGGGGAGGGGGAAGGGGTGGAGGAGGAAAAACCAAATAGAGCGGGTCTTATTAGCACCTTTCCAAGGGAGAACTGGATTTTGAGACTCTGCTCTCATGATGACCTTCCAGGGCAGACCACGGTTCAGCAGCTGCAAACGCGCTTGCCGACACAGAGATAAAAATGTTTCTGAAAACAAAATTCACATATGCCCTCCACTGAGGTTGGCATCGTATCTCCCTGTGTGTCTTGGGTGTAGCTTTTACCCTGGCAGAATTTAGACACTGGAAACCAAATGAGGTGGTAAACAGAACCAATTTGCAGAACAGTAAAAATAACCCGGCAAGAACTGAAACCACAGGTGCCCTAGGAGTCGGTCATTCACCGGTGAAGAGCTTTGAAGAAGAAGTACCCAGGGCTGTGTGGGTTGGCACCAGAGCTCTAGAAACAACGCTCCAGTGTTTAGTGTGATGGTTCTCATTTTATGTTTGGCTTGTTTTAGAAAGACGTTCTGCTTCTTCCGTCCCACCTGTCCTCGGTGCCATCACAAATGGTTTCAGGGAGAAACATCATCACATTGCTGGGGGAGGAGGGTGTCTGGGACTCAGGATTCTTATCAGTGAGTCCAGAGTTCAAGAAGCATAAGGATGAAGAGTGTGACCTTTGGATCCAGGTGGGTACAAATCTCAGCTTTGTCATTCATTCACGACCTCAGACTAGACATTTTGTTTCTCTTTGCCTCTGTTCCTTTACCCGAAAAATGAGAGTATTAATAGTACTTCTCCCCACCCAGACTTGTAGGCAACATGGAAGGATTTCAGACACCTACAACACCCAGAGCAGTGTGCAGTGTGGAATTGATGCTTCATAAAGGTTTACAATAATCTTAACCATGTCACTAGCTCAGGGCCAATGGGAACGTGACTTAACTAGCTCAGTTATAAAGAGAGTTGGATCATAATGTCCATCAAGATCACTTTAATACCTAAAATTTTATAATTCTATGAATTGAAGTCACCTTGGTCAATAAATGAGAGTTGTCTCAAGGCACCTGGGCAAATAATGCTCCTTGGCTAGATCCTCCTAGAACATCTGGCAATGCATTCAGGACCTACCTTGATGGGGCCAACTTTCCTTTCCAGCTTCTATTCACAGCTCCTCTGCACCCTGAACTGCCCCCTGAACACCCTGTGCCAGCCCCATGCCTTAGCATGTTTAAATCATTTCCCTGTAGTCCTTCTGCCCTGCTTCTCACCATTCACCTAAATGCCATCCATTCTTCAAAGCCAACCCAGGGTCCACCTTCTTGGTAAGATTTTCTGTATTGAAAAAGTCCTTTAACACAGAGTTCATTGTCCATCACCATCCTCTGCCTTATATTTTTCTGAAAATAATTTTTTATTTATTTTTGTCTTCACTACTCAACTAGATAAAAATCTCCTTGAGGTCAGGGCCAAGGACTTAGTCCTGCTGGTGTCTCAGTCAAGCTTAGCATTGTTCCAACACAAAAGTACGCCATAAACAGCTATTGACTGATTCATTGTCAGGATCAGTGAGCCATTACACTTTGTACGGCAGTTAGCTGAGTGTGGTAATTAACTTAATGCTAATACTCTTCCTGCCAGCCTCTCTTCCTGTCCCCCAAAATCTTCTAAAAAGTTGAACTGGTCTGCTTCCATCTAGTGACAATTAAAAAACAGGTGGTTCCTGTGATGAGAAAACAGCTCTGGGTGGATTGTGCCAGGAAAGACTTTCACTCAATGGGTGTGAGCATGAAAGAAATCTCTACATCTTGTGGATTTCCTGCCCACAGAGATAGGCAGCCCAGCCCAGAGAAGGGCCTAGTTCCCCATTTACAGCACTGAACAGAAGATAGGACAATAAAATAAACTAGAACGTAAGCACCTCCACTAACCCGATGTCCCTATCCAGTCCTCCACTTCCTGTCTCATCTAGCCAAGCTTTTAGAAAGACATGGCCTACTGCTCTGTCTCCACTTCCTCACCCCCACTGAACCCTCCAGCCTGGCTCTCAGACTTCGGTCACGACCTCAAACACAGAACAGTCTCTGCACTGATACCCTTGTTACATCCAGTGGGAACTCACTGGTTCTCCCAGCAGCCCTGGAAACCATTTCTACTTCCTTCTTTCCTTGGCATTCATGACCCAGACTCTCCTCATCTTCCTTCTGCCTCTCCGGCAACTTCTCCCCATGCCCTTTCCTTCATCAATCCTTTCAATACACATGTCCCCCGGGTTCCCGCCCCCTCTCCCCCAACCTCTTCTGTTCTCCCACTCCACGTGCTACCCAGATGACTGGACCTGCTCCCAAAAAAGCAGTTAACCTCCTGGAATGTGAAAACCCCCAAATCCACTCTCCTGCCCCAAGGTGGCCGCTGTGCAACAAACTGAACCAATGAACTGTGGGTGAGCCCCAGATGCCGAAAGCTCAACCCAGACAGAACCGAACCTGTGCCCTTCACCTCCACCTTCACTTCTCATTCTTCTGTGTCCCCTTCTCAGCAAATAGGATAGAACAGACAGTAACCACCCACCGTTCCTGACCAAATCCGTGATGACCTCTTTGATTCTTGTCTCTCTCACTTTGCCAATTAATTACCACATTCACTTGATTTTACCTCTTACCTCAGAACTCAAACTCACTGTTCTTTCTCTAGATGGGAACCATCAGCTTTAACCAAATAACTTCAAGTGCCTCCAGAACTGCTCTTTGCCTCCGGGCTCACCCAGCTCCCCTATTTGCAGAATGATCCTTGTAAGGTGAAAATTTCAGCACGGCATTCACCTGCTTTACCCCCAAAGACCTCCTTAATAGGGCTTATAAGTTATGATCTGGCTTATGTTGCCTTATATCTCCCCCATTTCTCATTTTTTAGTATTTTATTTAAATTCAATTTAGGGGCGCCTGGGTGGCTCAGTGGGTTAAAGCCTCTGTCTTCGGCTCAGGTCATGATCCCAGAGTCCTAGGATCGAGCCCCACATGGGGCTCTCTGCTCAGTGGGGAGCCTGCTTCTCCCTCTCTCTCTGCCTGCCTCTCTGCCTACTGTGATCTCTGTCTGTCAAATAAATTTAAAAAAAATTTTTTAATTCAATTTAGTTGACATATAGAGTAGAATTTAGTGATGCATCAGTTGCCTACAACATCCCGTGCTCATTATATCACATGTGCTTCCTTAATGCCTGTCACCCAGTTACCCCATCTCCTCCCACCCCTGTCCCCTCCAGCAGCCCTCAGTTTGTTCCCTGTAGTTAAGAGTCTGAGGGCCAAGACCAGGCTAAAAGAAACTGCCTCACTGGGGAAGCCACAGGCAGAATTCATGTTCCCCACCTCTTCCACGTTTCTGAAGGTCAACGCTTATCAGAGAAGTAGTCATTTACTTTCCTGTACCAGGCGCGGAGGCCTGGGGTCCAGAATTATACCTTCTTAGGGCCTAGGATTTATTGGTTTCTCAATAAATGCTTGATGAATGTTTCACAAACACTGTATTTGGTATTGCCATTATATTTTTCTAGGACAAGAAGAGACACATCATCGTGCTTCCAATCCTTACAGAAAATGCAGGGATTATCAGAAAGAGCTCCCTTCATGTAGCTGTCCTTTCTTAACAGGGCATCATTTGTTCATTCATTCATTCATTCATTCTAATCCCTTGACCCTAAAGCAAAACCACTCACACACATAGAAGCCAGAAGCACAGTTTTTAAAAGAGGCTAGTAGATTATCACTTTATACGGAAACCGCATTTGAGTGAGACCTCAGGTAGCTACCAAGGAGTTGACATGTCTGACTGTAACAGGAAGTATCTCAAGGAAGGTGGAGAAAAGATCAACAGATGTAGAAACTTCTCGCTGATGAAACTTACCTTTCCCTGGACTCTTTACCTAAAAATAGAAGAAACAGAAAAATGGCATCAGCGAGAGCAGATAGTTCCTTTTTTTTTTAAAGTAAGAACAAGCCAGAGTCCCATTCCCAAAATTGGCTTTTGGGGTGTATTGCATATTTGTTGGTGAACCCCATCTGTGTGTAAGGAGATTTGAGATGCCGGCTCTGCGTGCTAATTCAAACAGTGGTGTGTACTCGTGCTCGACAGACACATTGACACAGATGCTTCTGCATTCCCTCTCCTCCTCTCTGCTGGTCGTAAAGACAGAAGTCTCGTTCCATCTGCCTGCCGGACGGGCAGACCCGCCCCACCCAGGCACATGCTTAGCCCCTCCCGCCTGCCATCTCAGCCCACCTTCAGATTCCCCCCTGAGAGACTTGGGGGCTGGAAGTATGTGTCATTACATCTCACACCACCTCGTCTGGGAGAATCCACAAAGAAATTTCACTTGGGTCCCAGTGGTAGGAATTACTCACTCATCTGAGTAACTGATGTGTTTTTAACCTTACAAACACAGGGACATCATGACCAGTTACGCTCCGTTCTCTGATTGGCTGCCGGGAACCAGACCCTGAGCTAAGACCCTTTCCTAGCAAATGTACAGGATTTCATGACCTACCTTCTTGTGTCCCAACTCCACCTCTTGCTCCAACTTCTTTTTATGCCCTAAATTTTAGCCTTCCTTTTCTTACCTATTTTTAAACTGATTTTTAACTTACTATGTGGAATGCATTTCATAAACCATCTTACATTGTTTCCGAAGACAAAAGGGTGTAACTAAGTAGATTAATGAACAAACTGCAGAGTTAGACTCCAGAGGAAATAAAAGCAAAAAAAGAAAAAAAATATCTTTTTGAGAAACAAATCACTGGGAAGCACTGTGCTTCTGTGGTGATTACGTGAAGCTCTAGAATCATCCAGTCTGGATGCGAACCCGCTTTATCAGCTGTGCTGTGTCCGGATAGCGGCTTAGTCTCTCCGGCCACAGTTCCTCCATCTGGGGAAGGAGCGTGATAACCACATCTTCCACACCGAGTCGGTAAAATAAAATGTATTCCAAGTATTTGGGCCAGGGCCTACCACACACACAGTGCTCAGATGTTGTTTTAAGCATTTAAAATGTTAGGCTTTACTCTTTTACACATTTCCTCCAAAATTCAGCCTTCTGATAACATGGGCTGAATACATTTGACCAAGGAGAATGAAATCTGAGCTAACTTCAGGCTCTGTTTGTTTATCTTCATATAAATACATTTTCCTTTTAGGACCAACGACACACATAACAATACGCGGGCAAGAATCTGTTACTACTGAGAGAGGTCTGCTTGAAGAAAAAGGAACTAAGGGGCACGTGTTCAGTTTCGTGTCCTATTCTAACCCTGTGGGTTGGTTTGGGTGGGGAATTCTTCCAACTAAGAGAAAACATAGAGCCTCATTAATCTGAAGACTGCCAGTGTTGAGGTCCTGTGAGGGTTGGGATCTGATCTCTGATTCTGGCCCCTGCCAACATGGGATGTGAGACATCTGACCTTAAAACCCCTGCCTCAGTTTCCTTATTTACCAAAGGGGGCAATGATAATGACTCGTGAGAGAATGATTATCTAGGGGACAAACGTGTTTCTAGGCAAGCCCATTCAGAGGGACATGCATTTCTGGAGCCTGGATTTATTTCTCTTCCAGAACAATGGAGCAAAACCTGGATATCAAGACAATTAGGGCAGGTGCCAAACTGTAGTTTTAGTAGATTTCTCCGAGGACAGGACATGAGTCAAGAATACAGTCGCTTCACTGGGTAACTAGGTCTTAAATATTCTTCTTTTTCCAGCTTGCTGAACCCCAAACACCTGTGACATCCTTGGAGTGATAACTATTATACACATGAGATTTACTGCATTTAACTTTTTTTCTTGTAAATGTGTCAGCTACACTGTCAGAAAAGCTCGGGGGGGGGGTGGTTAGCCTGGGAACCTAACCATCACCCTAACACCGTTTTCTATAGTAAAAACATTCTTCTTGTTGCAAAGAACTAAGTGACAATTGCAATCTTTGGAAGATGAAGTCACTTGAAAATTGGAGCTAGCAGAAGACGTTCCTCAGATGAAGTCTTTTAAAATGCTACATTAAAGGCACCCGACTCCCCTACAGAGTGAGTGATTTTTGGGGCTTCTGTTCTCTTTGCTGGCATACGTGTATCTAGCCTCACTGCCCGTTATCTGTTTCCTGTTTGCCCCACACTTAATCCCACAGCAGGGGCATGTAGTTTTCACGTTATCAGTTTGAGATCTTGTACAGAAATGACACCAACGTAAAAAAGTGTAAAAACAACCCCCTGCTGTTCTCACCCCTGCTGAGAGAACCACCTTTGCCAGCCAACCCCCGCCCTGCACCCCACACCCTGCTACTGAATGCAAGTGACTTCACTCTGGTCTTTTGATTCTACTAACAGTTATTAAAAGACTTTGGAATTTGGGACTATGCTCCTTAATAAGGTGACTCACAGCCCCCAAATCCTTAAAGGTTGTTTAGAGAACAGCCCCCGTCTCCCAGAGGGCTGTGTGTAGTGGGCCACTGTATTCTCTACCCTTCAAGAGGACTACTGGGGTCAGGCTTTGGAGTCTCAGTGGAAAAGATCATCAGTGGTGGGAGAAAAAAAACCCTCTTTCTTCCCATGCCTTAGAGTAGTACTTGAGTGCGTCATATTGTACTGTACGATGATGGGATCCAGTCTTAGCAGAATTCCCAAGAGCAGGAGCAGAGACATTTGAACTGCTTGGTGCCCTCCCTTGGCCCTAAGGAAGTGCTTGCATGTCAACAGTGTCCACTTCCATCATCTTTCTGGGTCGGTTATAAAACTAATCTAGTGTCATTCTTAAATTGGGGACGAAAGATCAGATCACAGGAGAAGACCATTAGGGTTGGGTAGTAAATATTCTTGCCACTGGCGGTGAGGATGGGTGAGGGGCAGCGCTTATAGACCGCACTCACCGAGCAGAATACAGAGTAAAGAATCGATGGAAGGAAAATTAAAATGGCGATGAACTGACTCCATAGAAAGGCAACACCAAACAGCTGGTTAGCAGTTATTTCGAGGTCACCGGTGGCCTCTAAACTTAAAGCAGCGAGAGCTCAAAAGCTGGTCTTGTCCCTGAACTTCCTAGTCTTAAAGGTTTCTGCCGGGTAAGTTTGGCCTGCCGTGGCGGTGCACACTCTGGGCCTGCCGCAGACTGTGGGCCTGTGACCAGCAAGTGGGTCCCGGTTTGGGGTTTGGGCACACTTGCGGGGAGGTGAGGGGAGCGGGGCTGTTGTTTTTCCCCAGGCCTGTGCCATGTATTGTTCCAAGCTGCAGCTTCTCAAACAGCCCTCCTTATTCCCCAGGCCGGAGTCGGGGTGGGGAGGGGAGAGAATGCTGTGCAGCGGGTTAAAGCTGTATCCTCAGTGAATAGACATTGGGAAGAAAACATAAGGGTTTCTTTCCAGGGACAATGCAATTCCCACACGTCAGAAGCCAGACAGGTATGTGACTCAGGTTTTGGGGAACAGTGCCTTAAAAACCTTATTGGTCATTAGATTCCTTCTCTAGTGGAATTGTAGCACTGAGATCAAAGACATTTAGGGTCTTAGAGGACAGAGATGATGCATCCTTTTTTCAGAATTAAAGAAGAGCAAAGAACCATTAAAATATCTCATTTGTCTGTTATCACCCTGGCACGGTACCTTGAAGACAGTAGCTATTTTTAAAAGGTTTGTCAGAGGATAAGCACAAATCAGCCAACTTGTTTTCATGGAAGTGTGCATGGGCTGTTTCACACACCCCCAGGGATGCTGGCAACAGGACACAGAACTTGGTATCCTACTTCAGCTGAACTGATCATACTTAATTTCCTGTGGGTTTCTGTAATTTTTTCCACTTTGAATTGTATTACTTTCCTGTGAAGGTGAACTCACATACCTTTCTTTAATCTTCTTGCCAGCCAAATGATAAATGCCAGCCCAGCAAAAGCAGTAACCATGACTGCCACTGGAATGAAGATAGGATTATAGTCGCCTTCCTTGATCATTGAGAAGCTTCTGTCCACTTCTGAAAGAGAGATACAGAGCATGAGACCACGGCAGTACTCACTCAGAGCACCTCATGACGTTAGGCTTTGTTCCTCCCCACATCTCCTAGTAAGAGCCCACGTGACGTCATTTGACAGGTGAGGACACTGGCGTGGGAAGGACCAAGACGAGTCTCCAGCAGAGGGAGAGACAAGACAAGCTTTTCTACCCCAATGCCTATAAACTCTTAATCTCCAGATTTGCAGTTCATGGAACTCCCAGAAGAAGTACCTAAAAATCTTGGCAAAAAGTGGTCATCGTTGTATTTATTTCCATGACCTTGTTCAATAGTTGGGACTCAACGATGCTGGGAAGACCTAACCTGTCTAGTGTGACTTCAAGAAACATAAAAGCCAGTGATCTGAAGCAGGTAAACTGTCTGTCAATGGAAAGTATTAATGCTTTGATTTTGAGACAGCTGTGCAAACAAATGTACTTGTTTGCATGGCAAGGACCTACACTAAACTGTCTTTCAAGTGATGTGGACTTACCACGTATTTCTAGTTCCTTTACACATAAGTAGATGGATACACCTCTATCCTCTTGAAAGAGTGAGCTGAGTTTATTTGGGAACTTTTATTGAAAAACTACCCATATGAAAAAACTATGTTCTGTTACCACCGATCAAATAAATGTACTTTTATATATTAGTAGAATGTCTGTGTCCCTTATTCTTCGTGTTACTTTGATGAATCTTTCCAAGGTACATCTACCTTCACACCCAAATGTATAATAGAAAATAGGCTCAAGTTCCCAGATGACCCAAACAGAGGACAACTTTTTAATTCACCTTATTTAGCATGGGCACTGTGTTGAGTGGGGGGGGGCGGTCCATGGAAACGAGGAAGACATGGTCCTTCTCATACACAGATTAGGAAGGCATCAGCTTAGTGATAATGGAGAAATATCTGCTATTTTGGGCATTAGGGGGTCACTGGTGACCTTTGTAGAGACATTTAAATGGACGAATGGAAATGAGATAGTAGTGAAATGGAAGAATGAGTAAGAAATAAGTCAGAGACAGTGCCTAGCTGTTAAGATAGGAACATCTAACACTAAGCATCTAGTGCCTAGCTGTTAAGATAGGAGTTGAAAATCAGCTGAAGAGAGAAAAGGCTGTCATTGAAGGAAGACATAAGAACAGCCCAGGATTTTACAGTAAATTAATGTGTACAAATTTATCTTTAGGCCATACACACTTAACAATGAAATTTAAAGGTTTAATCTCTCTTCCCCACTCTCTTATCATTTAGCAGTTCCATTTTTAAATATTCATTATATCAGGACAAATTTATTCACTTTGACATTTTGGACTAGGGCTTGACCAGATTTCAGATGATCCACAAAGAGCTTTCCTCTCCCCAATTAACTCCGTTCCTTCTGAGCAGTTGAGGGTGCACGCGAAGGTAGAGCTGAAGTTCCCCAAGGGGTGACTACCTTACATGGCCCCCAAATTAGGGGCCCCCAAAGCTCACACTGAATCACTTCGATGAAAAAGGAAAGTATTTCTGAGTATTTCTGAGCAGAGACCCTCCCTTGACCAAAAGTTTTTAACCAAAGTCTCTTGACTCAACTGTGGAACCACCTGGCTGAATCTAGACATTTATTATCTCTAAAAAGTTAGTTCTGATAATGCTGCTCCCAGACTTTATTTTCCTGATGGTGATGGAGAGTGGTGAGTCAGAGGGGAAGCCAGGGGCACTGACAGCCCTTGCTGGGGGGAAGGTGGCAGAGGGTAGAGTTGTTGCTGCCCCAGTCCTGGTAATTCTCCAGCACTGCTGGAAGGGTACCATGCTACATGGCCTTGGACATGACATGGAGATGGACAGTCAGGGAATGTGCTCAGTGAGGGCACAGCATTCCCACCCTGTCACTTGATCTAAAGCAAGCAGTGTTGACAAACACCCCAATTCTCTGAGGCGAGTCACTCAACTTTTATAAAATTCAGCAGGTCGTTCAACTTAGTTCTATGATTTCAATGTGATTTTGATAACTTTTTGAGAATTAAGCCAGTTAAAATTGTGAATCCACTGCATAAATGTAGAAAGTGTAACCAAAACTTCACAAGTTCAGACGCCACCAGTTTTCTCCCATATAGGGATAGTCTTCTTGAAGGTTAAAAAAGAAAAACCCACCATATTTCAAATGAAAAAAAAATAGAGAGAGAGAGAGAGAGAGAGAGAGAGAGAGTGTGTTTTTCACAGCAGCTGTTATTCCCCTGAGAGTTCACAGAGGAGGAAAGGTAAAAATGATTTTAAGAATAAACCAAATAAAACAATCAAAAACCCTACTGAGGCACCTGGGTGGCTTGGGTGGTTAAGTGTCTGACTCTTAGTCTCAGCTCAGGTCTTGGTCTCAGTCAGGGTTGTGAGTTCAAGCCCTATGTTGAGTACACAGGGCGTGGAGCCCACTTTAAAACAAAACAACAGCAAAACCCCCCAAAACCAGAACACCAAAACTGTCAACCCCCTGGGAAGGAATGTGGTTGGTGTTCAATAAGATGACACAAAAAAAGGGTTACTGAGAGGACAGAACAACCAACATTTAACTGAGGTTCAACAAGACTGACAATTTATGCCATGACAATGAGAAAACTAAAATAAAACAGTATAATCACACCACATATTATTATTTTTATTAATTATTTTTATCAACATTTACTGTATTATTTGCCCCAGGGGTACAGGTCAGTGAATCATCAGGCCTACACACTTCACAGCCACACCATGTATTATTGAAAATTGTGTATATACTGTGAGATGGTTTCAGAGGTATTTGGTTGTTTTTTTGTTTGTGGTTTTTCTTTTCAATTTAAGCAACAATAATCCCTTTAAAAAATATCACAGTATGATCTAAGTTAGATTAAACTGTGTTCCAAAGAGGACAGAGACTTCTTAGCAAATCTCTACTGCATTTTCTTAGTCCATAAACCAAAGGAGGCCATGACAAAACCTCTGGTTTGAAGAGTTACTCACCTTCACAGTTTGGTTCTTGAGATGACCAGTTTCCAGAAGGTCCACAAGTGGTTTCCTCAATCCCAATGAGCTCTGTTCCCTCAGAGCAGTTGAAGGTGCACCTGGAGGAATAGCTGAAGTTCCCCAGGGGGTGATGACAGTCTATGGTCCCCAAATCAGGGGCTTCCAAAGGCTCACACTGAATCACTGCAGTAAGAAAAGAAACAGTACTGGCTGGTGTGAAGAGGACTTGATGTCTGGGTTTAACTCCTAGCTCTGCCTTGGCACACGGTGAATTAACCCTTCCAGGTTCGGTCTCTTCATCTGTGAAAGAGGAATCATGGGCTCCTGGGTGGCTCAGTGGGTTAAGCCTCTGCCTTTGGCTCAGGTTGCGACCCCAGGGTCCTGGGATCAAGTCCACATCAGACTCCTTGCTCAGTGGGGAGCCTGCTTCTCCCTCTCCCTCTGCCTCTCCCCCACTCCCTGCTCATGCTCTCTCACTCTCTCAAATAAACAAATAAAATCTTAAAAAAAAAAGAAGGAAGAAAGAGTAATCATAATGACTCTATTAACTTCCTAGAGCTGGGGTGGAAATTAAAAGATCTACTGTAAGTCAAGGCCTTAGAAGAGAACCTGGTTCATAGGAAGTCCTAATTAAACACTAAGCTAACTCTTTTTATTATTGTTGGCATTATCTGAATGTTTAAAACTACATAGGTTTACATGGGAATGATTAGCTAGTTTGGAAATAGCTGTCACATCAGAGTTCCTAGGTATATTAGAATGCTCGGAGCAGGAGATGTGGAAAAGAGTGGGGAGGCTTTAGGAAGCATCAGCCTTGAGTCTGTCTTCACCCTTTCTAGGTCCTACCTTCAGCCCCTTCAGAGACTATGTCCCTGACTTGTGGTTCACAGTAGACCAAACTGAGCCTTAGAAATAGTGATTTCACATTTGTAGGGCCTGCCGTGCCATTTGAGGAAGTACTTCAAGTCTTGTGTCCTATTGATGATCACATTTGAGCCATCATTGTGACCTTAGTTTTGAGATTTCAATGAAGAATGGACTAGAAGCATGAGAAAATTTTTATATTTTCCATATACAGTACAAGTCCAAATTAACTTACTTTCTCCAATTTAACTCAGACCTGTAAGCACATGCCTAATATACTCCAGGCCTAGTCTCAATCTGCCATAGGAAGCAGTAAATAGTACTTACTGATCTCAAGCGTCAGTCTCCCAGGGACTACAGACAAGCGCATGGATGACTCCAACGAATGTGGGGCAAACAAGAAAGAAACATGTGCAGCAATTGAAACAGGGAATAGGGAGACTTAGTTTGCCTTAGGGTCCAAAGAAAGCGTTCTGGGGAAAAAAATGGTTCCTGAACTATGTCTTAAAGATGAACAGGTGTGATAGCCATGTCAAAATGAGAGAGAAAACCATGAGCAAGTCAGTGGGATACGAAGCACACATGAAAAGTGTGGAGAACAAGCTTTGTGATGTTACTAGAAGGAAAGAGGATGCAGGGGATGATGTCAATGAGATTAGAAAGAAAGGTGGAAGGGGCGCCTGGGTGGGTCAGTGAGGTAAAGCCTCTGCCTTCAGCTCAGGTCATGGTCCCAGGGTCCTGGGATCGAGCCCCGCATCGGGCTCTCTGCTCAGCGAGGAGCCTGCTTCCCCTCCTCCCTCTCTGCCTGCCTCTCTGCCTACTTGTGATCTCTGTCTGTCAAATAAAGAAAGAAAGAAAGAAAGAAAGAAAGAAAGAAAGAAAGGTAGGAGCTAAGGCAAAATGCTGTTATCTTTTTTCAGGCATTAAATGAGTACCTATTATGTATTAAGCATTTCTCTAAGTTTGAGAAGTTCAGGTTTCATCCTGTAGGACAAACAATAGTTAGAAATTAAAAGGTGGATATATGTGTGATGTTCATTTGATTGTTTTTGATTAATCAGCCTACCTATAGTATGAACAGTATTTTTAAGTGGAGCTAATTTAACCTGGTAAAACTCAACTAAGAAATTAAAGCAATCATCTAGGAGGAATGGGGGCACTAGTAGCAGCATTGATACATAGGAGGAAATTAGAGAAACAGTAAGTTATAAAAATGAGCATTGTGTTACTCTGCATAAATGTAAAGGGAGGTGAATGAGTTTCATACCAGAGTACTCATGTAAATGGTGGTGCCCCATAATGAGATAGAAACACAAAAAGGAAAGCTGGCTGGGACAACTGATTTTATAATCTTTGGGGCATCGCAAAAGATATGCTTAGCATATTTGGAATTTAGGGCTGGACAAAGATTTGTCAGTCCAAAGCTCACATGAATTTGTGAGTCCACAGAAGATGGTAAGTTTAACCAAAGTGGGGTCATGTAGAATCCCTGGACGAAAGACAGAATGACATAAAATGAGAAATAATGGTAGCATAAGGGCTTGGGCAAGTAAGTGCCCATGAAGAAACACAAGGAGAAATGATTAGAGGTAGAAAGAAGGCCAGAAAAGAATGATAAAATGAAAGCTGAGACCAAAAAAAAAAAAAAAGTAAAACGTTTGAAAGAGAGTGAAATGGACATGCCAATGATGTAAGAATTTAAAAAATAAAATATAAAAATATTAAGGATAAATAAATAAATAAATAAATAATAAAAATAAACTTCAGCAGTAGAGTGAAAGTATTGGGTAAGAATTGAGTGAAATGAGTAAGACCTATTCCGGTTGGTTAACATTGAAATTTATTTTGGCTTTAATTCTTTACCCTTTACAGACATTGCTTTTCTCTTCTTATAATTTTCTATACTGTGCACCAGATGCTTCAATCATAGTTTTGAAACTCAATCAATATCAATCAAAGGATTTGATATTTCTTTCAGTAGTGAGTTGACTGGGTCAAAGACTCCTTGACTTTGAGTCTATGTACTCCTTGCTTTCTGTTTCTATCACCATGACTGTGAATGATTTCAGTAGACTCCTACTGATTCTGTCCATCTTCTCTTTCTGTTCTCCAGTCCATCTTACACATTGCTTCTAGGAATAGTGCCCAAATGCAGGTGTTAAGATACTAAGTGGCCTCCTGCTGTCAAATAAAGGCCAGATTCTTTCATTAGGTACTTAATTCCAACTTACCTTGCTTTCCATCAAATGAAATTATGAGCATATATAACTTCCACTAGCTAATTGCAAATCCTTTATGGGCAGAATCTATAATAGATTTGCTTTTCTATCCCCCAAAATCATAGCCCAAATAAATGTGTTGGATTTATTACCATATTTCTCTCACCTATATTTTGTATCATTATGTGAACTTTTCTTTTCAGCCTCGCCCTGTCATAATTTTGAGGACTACACAGAAATTAAGATTACCTAATAGGTAATTTACCCTCCTAACTATAAATGGCAATGTTTCTTTCAAGGTTTCGACTTCTAATGAAACCGACAAGTTGGCAGGATTGAGTCCCCTAAGAACAGGAATTGACCAACTGCCTTCTTTGGGCGGTTTGTTAGAAGCGGACTGAAGTTTCATGCTGACTTATGAAACCATTCAGGAAACATAACCACATTGTGCAAGCATATTCTTCTGATCGAAAGTTCTCATTTCTCGGAATGGCTAGTATCATTTTGTCCCAGTCAACCTCCACAAGCTACAGGGACCCCTGGGACTAGACACAGCAAGAATCAAGTCAGGAAGGGGCTTACCAAATTGACACTGAGACCCGTAGAAGCCCACATCACAGCTGCAGGTGGAATTATTGATGGTTTCCACGCACTCTCCATGGTTGCTGCATGACCAGGGCTGACAAGAAGCTTTAAGGGGGGGGGGCGGGGGCCAGAAATAAATTATTTTAACATGATTACTTCTTAGTCCTCATAGTCATTTCTTCAGGTATAGGTAAGTTTTTGGCTGCAACTATTTGAATGAACAGAAAAGGTTTATTTGCACATTTGTAGCTGTTTTGCAATAAAACCATATGCTAGAATCTTTTAATTTATGGGATATGCCGGCCGTATAGCCACAGACATAGGCATAGAATGAATTTGCCAACGCCAATACTCTATAGCATTTTGGGGAAACTTAGTGTTGTACTCTGAAACCCTTGGAATCGCTTTGTTTTAAATGTTTTAAGTCGGTTAGTGATGACCTAGCCTCAACCATTTCTGCAGTATGCCTGGCAATCCCTTCCTTTATAGAAAGTACTAGAGAAAGAAAGAAGTCTGCACTTGCTAAATCAGTAGAGAGCCCAATATGCAAGAGAGCAAATGAACTGTGTTTTCACTGTTGACATATGACTTGGGAAAACACTGGCTGTTTTGGAGCTGAAAACAGAAATTTCCATCCTCCACAAATAATGAAACACAGCAGTATTTCGTGCTATGGAAGGATATAACATTAAGTCAAGAAGGAGGCATGAGCATAAAGCCCCGACCTTACAGCGAGGAAACAGGTCACGTGAGCCGGAACTCCCGGCCAGATCCATCTCTGCTTCCACTTCCCTGCCTTACTTCTTACACACACTTACATACTGACAGAAGTGGATTTCGAGGTGTTATTTCTGGGTGTTAGGAGCAGCCTCACACACCAAAAATGCACAGAGAGGACCTGATTTTTATTTTATTATTCTTTTTTTAGAGGACTGGACTTATTTTTAGAATGTGCTGGAAGCTGCTTCCCTCCCTACCATCCCTCTGGGATGAGTCCCATCGTTCTCCCCACTTTGGCCCCTCCTTACCTGTGTAACAGAGGGCTCTCTTTTGTTTGTAGCAGGAGTCATCATTCCACTTTCCTGCATCTTTGACCCTCTTGATGTAGATCTCCACACAGTCCTCTTTGGACTTCCTGTTGTTGGGCTCTCCATTTCCCCAGTTCTCTGCTTCTTTGGTAAGAGACTTGTTGGTTCCCACCCAAGTCCATATACCTTCTACCTTCCGGATTCCTATCCAGTAGTAAGTGTTGATGAAGGGAAGTGTCCTCTCCAGGTACTCAATTTCCCCCTTGTTTTGTATGGCAACTAAATCTGTGTAATTTTCTTGGCAGTACCTTCTAGCCTTTGCCCAGTTCATGGGTTTTTCAGAATAGTGGTAAGTCCAGCCATTGGTTCCATCACGTGCAAGGAAATCTGCAAGACATGAGTGTGAATTATACAGGCTCACAGTTACAGCTGAAAAGAAGCGAGAAGTAATCCAGACTGAGCTTGCCACTTAAAGATGACAACACGAAGACCACAGAATCAGTCATTTGCAGATTTGAGGTAGAACCTAGACCTTTGGCTCCTAGTCACTTTTCACAGTAATATGTAATACTTTCTGCTCACTTCTCTATTTTAGACAAATTTGGTAGCTTCTAAGATTTTGTTTCGTAACCTCATTTTTCCCCAAAATTCTTCCACGTGAAATTTAATCACCATATTTTAGAAATCCATATTTCTTTTTCTATTTCTGTATAATTATATATCCTTAAAATGTATTGCCCACTCCTTTTTATCGTGGGATAATTTCCTAAAAGCTAACATTTATGTTTCTATGGGAGAAGTAATATGAGGACAGGAATAACAACATACTTTAAGTATTCTCTTTCATAACAAAAAGGTAATCTTTTACCACAGGAAGAGCAACTTTTGGGAAATCCTCCATACATAGCTTAAGCTATTAAAAAAAAACTATTTTTTAAAAAAAGAGTAATTTACAAAACTAAATGCTGCAGGATTATGAAATTTATTTAGATCGTGTTCTGTACACAAGGATACTCAGCTGATGGTGTTTAATAATCATAGGGTGCTTCAAATATAAGGGCTTTG
This sequence comes from Neogale vison, assembly GCF_020171115.1. Lineage (NCBI taxonomy): Eukaryota > Metazoa > Chordata > Mammalia > Carnivora > Mustelidae > Neogale > Neogale vison. Next base: position 32,960,428 of record NC_058100.1, read on the forward strand.
ACAAGACTGAAACAAACACATAATTACGCAATGACCCCATGGTATTATATGCCATTCAAAGCATGGTATGATCTATGTGAAACACTGTGTTACCGTTAAGGTAAATGTTTTTGTGGCCATCAATATCTATTGAGTTTTCATTGTGTAGGGCAAAAGCCATGGAGAAATACCAAAGAAAACATAGATCCAATCTTCACAGTCTCCTAAAGATTCTGGACAAGGAATAACAGACGTAAAGAAAACATAATTAATCTTGATCCAATTAAACATACCAGAATTGAACAGAGAACTGAGAAACAGATATGATTAATGAGTGAAGAATGTAACAAAATACACATTTGGAACAAAGTTTTGAAGGAACATTCTATCAGGATATAAGTTCTAAGAGGGAAGAAACTGTTTGGTTCGGTGCTGTATCCCCAGGGCCTAGAACAGTGTCTGACACATCAGAGGGACTTGTAAAAACATTTGTTGAATGAAAAGAGCACTAGCTTTGCAGGTGACATGAGGTACACATGGAGTAAGGAATGTGTCAGGGGCAGAGAAAAGCACATTTGCTTGGCCAGAGCTCAAAATCTAAGCTGGGGGTAAGAAGCACTAGCTTACTTAGGAAGGGGAAAGAAGGTTCAAAACAAGTGCTGGAGAATCTTCAAGAATCAGACATAAAAACTCACCACACCAATGGGAGAAGAAATATATATATGCATATATATATTTAAAATAAATATACATATTTAAAATTACATTTATATATAAATTTAATATATGTTAATATATTGTATAATATAATAAATATATTCTATATTATCACTAAATTAATATATTATTAATATATAATAAATACATTATACATTAATATGTACAAATTGATAAATATATTCAAAATTAAATTTAAAGGTTAATTTAAGTGATATATATTCTGACCTTCAGGAGCTCACACTTTCATTGTAGAAATGATGCTGATGTGCACTAAACTACTGAAGGAAAACAAGAGCACCGAGCACCCAGCTGGCTGAGTTGGAAGTCATGTGATACTCTCGACCTTGGGCTTTGAGTTCAAACCCCATGTTGGGTGTAGAGATTACTTGGAAATTAAAATCTTAAAAAAAAAGAAAAAAGAAAGAAAGTTCCCTGCTAAATATTTGGTATGGACTGTAAATGTCCCATCAGATATTTCTTAATTGACTTTATTTCTTCGTAATTAAGACTTTTGTGGAATTATCAAGATCTAGACCATCCAACAAAGGTGTGTCAGGGTTAGGAGGTTTCTGGGGGAGGTACTAAAAGTAACAGGAAGAAAAACATGTTCATAAAAAGGATAGAACTAACAACTATCTACCTCATAATCTTCCCTACAATTGCATGCACTCAGGGGATATTTAAGGAGACTAAGCACAAGTTAAAGAAGGGCTTAGCAATAAACAAATACCGTCACATACCGCAGCAGAGCACGGCCCAGACCCACACCTTGACGGAAGGCCGCGAACCCCTCTGAAAGCCGTGACATCTCCATGGAAATATCTGCAAAGAAAATACAGAATTATAGTTAGATTTATATTCTTAAATTGCAAGTTTACAGCACCTTAAGAAGGGGGTTGCAACCTTCTTAGAATTCAAAATAAAATACCTCTACTCACGAACCCTGTCTGAAGTGAGAGGTTTCTTAGATGTGCATGAAAAAAGTAGCATTAAATTTGCTTCAAAACCGTTACAGAGTTGTAGCTTTTCTTTTGTTGCTTTTTTTCCACCTTTACCTTTTAGCCTCAGGTTGCTGATTATTACTACCCTGATTCTTTTCTACGTTTCAATAATTTTTGTACTTTCCGCTGAGTTGTTAGATGAAACTATTTTATTTTTTTAAGGTTTTATTTATTTATTTATCTGACAGACAGAGATCACAAGTAGGCAGAGAAGCAGGCAGAGAGAGAGGGGGAAGCAGGCTTGCTGCCAAGCAGAGAGCCTGATGCGGGGCTCCATCCCAGGACCCTGAGATTATGCTGCTAGCTGAAGGCAGAGGCTTTAACCCACTGAGCAACCCAGGTGCCCCTTAAAGTGTTCTTTGTTGTTTAATGAATTATTGATGTCTGAGATTAAAATGCTAAAATCTTAAACTAGATTACAATGGTTCAATGCTTCGAATACTTAAAAAGTATTAGCTAGCTGGGCACCAGTAAAGAAAAGCAGTTCATTTCTTTTTCAATTTAAAAAGAAATACATTTTGCAGAATCCAGACCACAAGTTCTCTACCCACCTTAAAACCATATCTTCTGAATTTATTGCCTCTCAGGTAGCCCCAGTGTTTAGCTGCAAAACTGCCTATTTCAACAAGATAGAATTTCCTCAAGGATCTCACCAGAAACAAGTCAATGAGGAGAAATCAGCACATCTGAGATGAAAGATTCTAGAAGCACCCTTTAGACTCAGCATTTTTAATTCTTGGCTTTGTTAAAACAAAAATGAAGTGTCTCGTTTCTTGTCCTTTGCCATCTGTCTTTGCAATCCCAAGGGGATTCTATCTGAGCACCTGGAAATCTTTGAGGCTGAGAAGCTCACCATGGCTTTATTTGTCCTTCTTTAGTTCTTCTGGAACGCAGCCTCTCCACTCAGCACCAGGGTGTCTGGGTCCTCGCCCACAGCTGGGTGTGCTGCGTTTGGGGAGGCTGCGTGGAGGCCACCAGAAAGGGTTGCTTTTTTTTTTTCATTTCTCAGACTGAGTCTCACATCCTCCTTCCCTCCCCCCACCTCCCCCCTCTTCTTGCTCCCCTTTCTCCACCCCTTTCCTAACCTGGCTTCTGTCATCACCCTGAGAGAGAAGGAGCTGCTGACCAGCGCATGTTGTTAGATTCTCACCTCCTTCCCTCCTTCCCTCCTTCCTTCCTTGTTTCCATCCTTCCTGCCTTCCTGCTTTCCTTCCCTCCTGCCTTTCTTCCTTTCTGTCTCCTCCTCCTCCTTCTCCCTCTCTCTTCCTCCCTTCCTCCACTCCACTCCGTTCTCTCTCTCTCTCTTTCCCTCCTTTCTTCTTGGATAAACCCTGCACTACCTCTTGGCTATCCATGGTAACGGGTCCCAGATAACTGCAAAAAACACACGATCAAAACAGCATTTGGCACCAATTCCCAATGCCCGCCCAGCTTCAGTAGAGGATTCCTGCGCCCTCTTTCCTTGCGTGCCCCCTCCTGGAGGTCCCTGGCAATGGCACCTCCTAGAGTTCGGCCCTAAAGAAGGCAAAGCCCTGGGGAGGTGTTTGCCCTGGGAAGTTTGGGGCCCTAGAGCATTTTTTATTTCTGGAGTGTAAAATGTGAAGGAAATAGACTGCATATGAAATTAGGACCTATATGATGGAAAGGAAGAGCGATGACAAAATTAGATTTTTTATATATATATTTAACATATAATGTACTATTGGTTTCAGGGGTACAGGTCTGTGATTCATCAGTGTTACACAATTCACGGCACTCACCATAGCACATCCCCTCCCCAATGTCCACGCAGCCACCCCACCCCTCCCACCCTCCTCCGCTCCAGCAACCCTCTGTTTGTTTCCTGAGATTAAGTCTCTTATGGTCTGTCTCCCTCCCTGGTTTCATCTTGTTTCATTTTTCACTCCCTGCCCCTATGATCCTCTGTCTTGTTTGTCAAATTCCTCAAATCAGTGAGATCATATTATAATTTTACCTCTCTGACTTATTTCGCTTATCTTAATAACCTCTACTTCCATTCATGTCTTTGCAAATGGCAAGATTTTGTTTTTCAGATGGCTGCAGAGTATTCCATTGTATATATATACCACGTCTTCTTTTTCTATTCATCTGTGGATGAACATTTAGTTCTTTCCATAGTTTGGCTATTGTGGACATTGCTGCTATAAACATTGGGGTGCACGTGTCCCTTTGGATCACTACGTTTGTATCTTTAGGGTAAATACCCAGTAGTGTGATTGCTGGGTCATTGGGTAGCTCTATTTTCAACTTTTTTTTTAGGAACCTCCATACTGTTTTCCAGAGTGGCTGCACCAGCTTGCATTCCGACCAACAGTGTAGGAGGGTTCCCCTTTCTTCGCATCCTCGCCAGCATCTGTCATTTCCTGACTGGTTAATTTTAGCCATTCTGACTGGTGTGAGGTGGTATCTCATTGTGGTTTTGATTTGTATTTCCCTGATGCCGAGTTATGTGGAGCACTTTTTCACGTTTCTGTTGGCCGTCTGGACGTCTTCTTTGCAGAAATGTCTGTTCATGTCTGCCCACTGGTCTTGGCTGGACGTTCTTGTTGATCTTCTGCAGGAAGGGCCTGTTGTGATTCTCTAATGTCTTTGCCGGAGGCAGAACCGCACCGCCCTTACCAGGGCCAGAGCTAAGCGATCTGCTCGGGTTCGCACTCGGAGCTTTTGTTCCCTGAGCGCTCTCCGTACCGCTTTGGACGACGGGAATGAAGATGGCGGCCGCCCGGTCTCCGCCAGAGGAGCCCAGAGCTCGGCAGCTCCTTAGCACAACTTCGGACAAAGGCTGTCAGTCCCTCCCATCTCCCGGTCTGGTCTGGGCCACGCTCTGAGCTCCCCCAGCCTGTGATCCAGCGTTTCTGTCTCTGGCGCGCGGCCCGTGTGGAGTCTCCAAACGCCGCGGACTCCTGCCGCGCAGCCTCGCTGCTCCTCCTGGAAGAGGACGGAGGGGGTCTCCCCGGACCTGCCCCTTGTGGGGTCCCTGCTGAAGACCAGTGGCCCGACTGTGCCTCAGGCCATGGTTTATGGCAACCCCGAGCTGAGAGCCCCTCCTCGGCCTGTCTCCGCCCCCGCTGCCCCGCTCCGGCACCCGGGAGCTCTGGCGCTCTCGGACACCCCCGGTCCTCCCGTGACCCTGAAGGACCCGAGACCACACGCTCCCCGCGAGGACCCTGCCCCCGCGTGGCCTCTGGAGCTACGGCCCCCGGCGCCGACTTCTAGCCGCTGGGATTTCAGCCCCGCTGCTCTCCCTGCAGGTAAGTGGCTGACGGCGGCCCCTCCCCCCGCGGCCTATCTGCCCAAATATCACCTCAGGGTCACTTCTCCGCACATCCGACCTTCCAGGAAGTGTCGCTTTTCTGTTCCTGGAGTCGCTGCTGTTCTTCTCGTCATCTCCCGTTGGGTCTGTAGGTGTCCTGGATGGTTCGGTAACTGTCTAGCGGAACTCCTGGAGCCAGAGGAAATTTAAGTCTCCCACTCCTCCGCCGTCTTGCCGCTCCCCTCCCATATTTAAATTTTAGAAAAATCAGTAACAACAGCGGTAGCTGGAGAACTTGACCAACACAGTCCACGGGTCACCTTACCGAATATTCCAGAAGGCTAAGCACTGCTGCTCCCCAGCAGGCACTATCATCATCCCCATTTAAAGCAGTCTCATGGAGCTTCAGAAAGCTGTGCTTGGTCACAAAGCTAGAAAGAGGCACAGCTGGGATTTTGAACCCAGGCCAGTGAGCTCTGAAGCCCATGATCCCCATGATTAGGAGGCACATCTTCTGCCAGGGCTCTGGAAGACAAATTGAAGTGGGAACAAACCTGGAGCCAGGGAGGTCCATGAAGTGCCTGTTCCTACTATCATACCCTGAAGGAATGTCTACACTTGTATTTTTTTTTTAAGATTTTATTTATTTATTTGACAGAGAGAGATCACAAGTAGGCAGAGAGAGAGAGAGGAGGAAGCAGGCTCCCTGCTGAGCAGAGAGCCTGATGTGGGGCTCGATCCCAGGAGATCATGACCCGAGCCGAAGGCAGCGGCTTTAACCCACTGAGCCACCCAGGCCCCTACACTTGTATTTCTGAGTCTCCTCCTTCAAGTCTCTCTTGACCCTTATCCAATCTGGCTTTCAATCACACTGATTCCCTGAGACTGTTCCCACCAAGGTCTTCCACTTCAGAAAAGCCAGCAGCCAATTCTCTGTGCTCATGTTATTTGTCCAGTCATCCCCTGGCTCTCGTCCTGCTTCATGGACTGTTCCTTCTCTGTGTCATTTGTTGGTATACAGTCATCTCTGCACTCTGTAAATCTGCAGGGTGTTCCAGGGCTCACCACGGATTTCTTCTTTTCTGACTTGGTGATCCTAGCCATCACCCTGAAGAACATCTAAGTGTTTGATGACTGCCACATTTCTATTTCCAGCAAGGACTTCCCAGCCACAAATGCCTACCTGATCATCTCCATTCAGTAGTTTAAAAAGCCTCTCAAATTTTACACATGCCAAACTGAACTTCTGAATTCCTCTTCCCAACCTCGTGCCATCTCAGTAATTATAATTCCATTCTTCAAGTGACATAAGCCAAAGCCTTAGAGTTCATTGAGATTCTCCTCTCCTTCTGATAAATTATACCCAAAAGGTCAACAAATTTTGTTGGGTATGCCATCAAAATATCCAATCACTTCCATTCTATTATACACCCAAACAACCATCATCTTTCATGTCTATTATTGCAAAAGCCCCCATCTAGATCCCATGTGTCTTCTCTCTTCCTCTTATGGCCTATTTTCAACAAAACAACTTAAACGATTCAGTTAAAATGTGTATCAGTCAGGGTCCCAGCCAGAAACATAATTCACCCCAGATGAGTTAAATCTTCACCCACTGAAGAGCGTTTACTAGAGGGACCAAAGCCCAACCACAGATTGGGCAAGGCTAAGAAAACAAATTAGAGGTCAAGGCAACCAGAGACTGAAAGTAACCAGAGGAAGTGGTATCCCCGGGACTGAAGATTCAAGGGAGGAGACAGCGTTATCAGGATCCAATGAGAATTGCAACCCATTAAGAGCTGTAGCGGAGGAGAGATACAGCGGCTTCTAGAGAGAACACCTGCACAGGGAGAGGGTGGGTGACTGCTCTCTCTTCTTGCTCTTTGATCTCCTGTACAAGCCTCTTAGTAGTCAAACCAATCAGACACCAGCCCAGTGAGGCACTCTGCAGGGCTCAGCCTCTGGGGCACAGGGCAAGGAAGCCTGAGAATGGACAGGTAGTGAAGGAGGGTAGCAGAGGGGAAGAAAATAACCAGCATGAGAGAGCACAAGTGAGACCGTGCAGTGGCCTCTCATCCCACACAGAGTAAAATCTGAAGTCCTTACTCTGGCTCACAGAATCTTACATGGTCCAGCACCTACTTCCTAATCATTTTTGTCCTCTGAGATTTCCTTTTTTTTTTTTTTTTTTTTTTTTGTAAGCTCAGCCAGTCATTTATTTTTTTTTTTTAAGATTTTATTTATTATTTGACAGAGAGAGATCACAAGTAGGCAGAGAGGCAGGCAGAGAGAGAGAAGAGGAAGCAGGCTCCCTGCTGAGCAGAGAGCCCGATGCGGGACTCGATCCCAGGACCCTGAGATCATGACCTGAGCCGAAGGCAGCGGCTTAACCCACTGAGCCACCCAGGCACCCTCAGCCAGTCATTTAAACAGGGTATTATAATCCACCTAGAAATTAAAAATATTACAGCAGGTGCATTTTCAGGATATTCATCTTCTGTATTTTCAGAAGCAGAAGGTCCAGCATTAATAAATGCCATTAAGTAAATGGGTAACTAAACCCCTTTAGGGTCATAAACTGCAAATATCCTTTTCTTTCTTAAGGAAAGACTTAAACTTTTTTGGTCTCCTTATTTTGTTGGATATCTTTTTGTTCTACTTGTTTGTTGGACATTCTTTTTCTTTGAAAACCAAGATCCAGGGCTTTCTTCAGAAAGCTGGTCTAGGTCATCTGACATTCAAGCTCCAGACTCGCACCATGTTTATTTGATGCGCCAACAGGTCCTAAGAGGAGAGACCTTAGGTCCATCCAAAGTTGGGTTTTAAAGATTTTATTTTATTTATTTGAGAGAGAGAGACAGTGAGAGAGAGAATGAGTGAGGAGAAGGTCAGAGAGCGAAGCAGACTCCCCATGGAGCTGGGAGCCTGATGTGGGACTCGATCCCGGGACTCCAGGATCACGCCCTGAGCCGGAGGCAGTCGTCCAACCAACTGTGCCACCCAGGCGTCCCCAAAGTTGGGTTTTAGAGGGAGGAGTTATTTAGTGACATTGTCAGATAGACACTCCGTTTATTCACTTTTCTATACATTTTTAAATTCTGGCCTTATATCAAGTTAGATTTCTAAAGGACTCAGGGGGCACCTGGATGGCTCAGTGGGTTAAGCTTCTGCCTTCGGCTCGGGTCATGATCCCAGGGTCCTGGGATCAAACCCCGCATCGAGTCCCATATCGGGCTCTCTGCTCAGCAGGGAGCCTGCTTCCCCCTCTTTCTGTCTACCTCTCTGCCTACTTGTGATCTCTGTCAAATAAATAAATAAATAATATCTTCAAAAACAAACAAACAAACAAATAATAAAATAAAGGACTCAGACCACAACTTCGCCCCTCTGAAGGGCCTCTCACTGCGTCCATCGGTGTTGTGGGTTTTGGCTTTTATCAAGGCATTTTTCATATGGATGCTTTTGAGTCATATGGCTGGATTTTTTATTGGTCAAAAACATTTTGAAGCTACAGTGAGAAATTTGGCTTAAATTTACTGCACACTCATCTATACCATGGAACCTGATTCATCCATAAAAAGGAACAAAGTACTGATACATGCTATGGTGTGGTTGCATCTTGAATGCCTCACACTTAGGGAAAGATGCCAGACACAGAAGGCCAGATATTGTGCGATCTGTTCCTATGCAATACCTAGAATAGGCAAGTCCGTAGAGACGGGAAACAAACTGGTGGTGGCCAGGGGCTGAGGGAAGAGTTGAATGGAAACTGACTGTTACTGGGTTTAGGGTTTTCTTTTCCTTTTTTTTTTTTAAGTGATTTTTTTTTTTAAAGATTTTATTTATTTATTTGACAGACAGAAGTCACAAGTAGGCGGCGAGGCAGGCAGAGAGAGAGGAGGAAGCAGGCTCCCCGCTGAGAAGAGAGCCCGATGCGGGGCTCGATCCCAGAACCCTGGGATCATGACCTGAGCCGACTGCAGAGACTTTAACCCACTGAGCCACCCAGGTGCCCCTTTTTTAAGTGATTTTTAAAATAAAAGATTTTATTTATTTATTTGACAGACATAGATCACAAGCAGGCAGAGAGACAGGCAGAGAGAGAGGAAAGCAGGCTCCTTGCTGAGCAGAGAACCCAATGCGGGGCTCGATCCCAGGACCTTGAGACCATGACCTGAGCTGACTGCAGAGGCTTAACCCACTGAGTCACCCAGGCCACCCCTGATGAGAATATTTTTAACTAGATAAAGGTGGTGATTGTACAACACTATGAATGTATTAAATACCTCTCTGAATCATACACTTAAAATGGTTGCTTTCATGTTATATATACTTCACCTCAATAATAAAATTATAAAAATAGTGCACATTCAGTCTAAAGAGAAGGTATGGGGTAGGCAAGGTCATGGGACGTGTTAGCAGCCACCTGAAGGGTGATCAGGAGAAGAGTGGTTATTTGGCTATTCTGTGGTCCCCAAAGGGCAGAACTAGAATGAGTAGGTGAACATTATAAACCATTGCAAAACCCCAGTGAGATTGAAACTAATGCTGGAGGGCTGTTTGCCCACCATGGGATGGCTTTTCAGAAGCAGAAGGTCCAGCAAGTGTCAATGAATACCATCAACAGAAGAAGCCTTAGGTCCATAGGAAGGACCACTGTCCTTCCCTTGTGCCTATCCCCATCACACATGACTGCAAAGCTTGCTCACTGCTGCCAACCAAGGTTGTGTTCACTGCAGTTTCCAACACAAATTTATCATGGGTAGAAGGAATGCTCAGTCTCACACAACGACCAGGAACCCCACAGCCAAGGTGCCTGTTCTCCAATAGCATCCTCCTCCTCCCCTCCACTTGAACTACCTTCTCCCCTGGACACAGCCTCAACCTTGACCTCACCCCAAACTGTATCACCTCTGAAATCGCATACTCCAGCCCCACCCCCATAGTTCGCCCCCTCTTGTAGACCTAGTGCTCGACTACCTCATTGCAGCACTTGTCGATTGTACCTCATTGAACCTCCAGGCCATTAACTAGCTCCTTCATTTCTTCTTCATTTCCATTCTGTTCTGTACTGTTGTCCAACCTATCTTGTCTCCATGACAGAATTTTGAACCTTGCCTTCTGAGACAACTCATTCCTTTTAGAAAAAAAAAGTGGTTCTGCTCCTTATCGTGAGTGTGTCTGCCTTTGTTTGTCCACTTATCTATTCGTTCATTCAAAACATATTTGTGGAGTATCTGTGGCATATCAGGTATATGTTAAATCCCAAAAACACAGCAATGAACAAGATAATTTGCTCCTACCCTTAAGGAACTTAGAATCTAGCAGAAAAGACAGATATTAAGCAATTACTCAATAATTAGTTAATTAGAATTAAAGGAAGGAAGAAAAACATGGGCTGTGAGAAAAGAATTTTTTTTAAGATTTTATTTATTTATTTGACAGAGAGATCACAAGTAGGCAGAGAGAGGCAGAGAGAGGCAGAGAGAGGAAGGGAAGCAGGCTCCAGGGTCCTAGCAGGACCCTGGGATCATGACCTGAGCTGAAGACAGAGTCTTTAACCCACTGAGCCACCCAGGTGCCCCTGAGAATAGGTTTTTTAAGAAAGGACCTACACACAGAACTAAATATAAACATGTTTATTATCAAACTTTGTACTGCCATGCCAAACACAGAATAGGTATGGCATAAGCTTAAATAAATACATACTTTAAAAACTATAAAATATTTTAAATCATAATTTAAAATACTTTGTTAAACTCAAACACCATATTTACATTTCACACAGCTATTTCCATTACAGTATATATAAATATTTATATGTACAACATTTGAGCAATTTCAGAGAAAATAATCAGCTATTCCATAGGTAGCCTGCTTGCAGAGTTGTTTATTTTTCTCTCCCTTACTCCCCAGAGTTCTTTTGCCCAGTCAAAATCTCTGACCTTCTGACCCTTAGCATGCCTCCCGGTTGACTTTTGGCTTTGCGTTGGCCAACATGCAGCCAGCACTTCTCCGAAACTGATTTTTCAGCACATGCCAGATTAGTGAATCTAGCTAGATTAGAGAGTTTTGATTCTCACATCATTGGCAAGATGGAGTGAGAAGCTCTAGTGATGGATGGGCCAAGAATTTCTCACTGCCAATGATCAACTGATAACTGAAGATTCCATAGGAATTTTAACTTCCCTCATAAATAAACACAAGTATTCATTCATATAGACTGTCCTTTCTTCATAAACACCCTAACAAACAGAATAACACAGTTAAGGAATTAATATTAAAAATCTTCACTTAAAAAAATCCATTGGATAAATCTTTTTCACGGAGAGTTCTCATCATGAATTTAAAATCTTATGTCATATGTAAGAATGATATGTTGATGCATCACATCTGATAAACATCTTTGTAGGAATGGAAAGCACATCCATTTTCTACCTGTTTTTTTTTAGAACAAAGATACTCATGAAAGTGTACTTTTATTTGTTTGCATTTATGCTTTTTTCAAATCAGAACACTTGGCCTAATGGAAGTTTTTGTCATGGAAAGCCACATCCTTCTGAAAACAAAGCTGACACTGTACAAGTGTATGCCATTGGGATTCTTCTCTCCTGATACTACTTGTGTTTTTATTTATTTATTTTTTAAATAGGCGCCACACCCAGCATGGAGCCCAATGCAGAGCTTAAGCTCGTGACTCTGAGACCAAGACCTGAGCTGAGATCAAAGTCAGATACTTAATGGACTGAGCCACCCAGGTGCCCAGCTACTCATGTTTTTAAAAGTAACTATATTAAGAATCTCAACTTTATACTGGTTAACAATATACATTGCTGGGGACAGCATTTCCCCTTTTTTGAAATAAATTTACTACAGAACCTGTTAATTAATAAACAAAGATCTAGGCTAAATAACATTTACCCTAAATGTAGTCTTAACCTGCGCATATTTTAAAGTCCCTACAATACTTACACTGAATTAAGAATTAGGGAAGGTTGTTCTTTAGCCAATGCAAATAAAAGAACATAATCTCTAAGAACACTTTATAAAGCACTGAATCCCACAGGGATAAAAGTGATTAAGACTGCTTAGTAATCTTCGCACAGAGTATTAAGTAGGATTTCCTCATGCACTCGCCTGTGGGCTTTAAAAAATGGTCATTTTTTTGCACATTGGTAATAGAGTATCTTTGGCTGAGTTGTTTTCCCTAAACTCCTGACGGTTATTCATCCCGACGACAGCAGCCATGTAATCAATCAGTAGTTGAGACACAGAAAGAAACAATACCACAAAATACCATATTTCTCCACTGAGATGTCACAGTGAGCAGGGAGACAGTTAGAACAGGAATCCTGAGACCCTGGAGCCGAAGTCTCTTCACTTTTGTCAAGAAGAGAATATGCTTTTCCTCCATCAGCACTTTCCAGATGCTGAGAACAAGATAGAGAAAGCCAAGTCCTGCTGGTGACAGGCTGGCCTTGCCCACTAGAGCCTGGGCCATTGAAGTCCTCATGGGGTCCATGCTCTCAGCTGTCAGGGTGGCGGATGTGGGAGCTGAGAAGCACCAGAAACCAGAGGATCCCCTTCTGTCGCTGCCCTCGTCAGACTATCGGTCTAATCCCCTGGAGGTACCCGTGCTCCTGCAAACGAAGAATGCATACTGTCAAGGACCCTTAATATTCTGCATTAATAGCATCAACAAATTTCACCTTCTAGCCCAGACCACTGTGTTCTCTCTCAGTGGAGAGTCCAAGCATGAATAACAAAATTCTATTTAGTTAGGGAAGCAAAACTATTCTGTATGATACTGGAATGGTGGGTACACGTCATTATACACTTGTCAAAACCCATAGAATATACAAAACCAAGAGGAAACCCTAATGTAAATAATGGACTTTAGTTAATAATAATGTATCTATATTGACCCATCAATTGTAACAAAATGCCCCACTAACACAAGCTGTTACTAAAAGAGGACATAGGGCGCCTGGGTGGCTCAGTGGGTTAAGCCGCTGCCTTCGGCTCGGGTCATGATCTCAGGGTCCTGGGATCGAGTCCCGCATCGAGCTCTCTGCTCGGCAGGGAGCCTGCTTCCTCCTCTCTCTCTCTGCCTGCCTCTCTGCCTGCTTGTGATCTCGCTCTGTCAAATAAATAAATAAAATCTTTAAAAAAATAAAAAATAAAAAAAAATAAAAGAGGACATAGAAGGGTCAAGGAGTATGTTGGAATTCTAGTTTCTGCTCACTTTTTCTGTAAACCTATGACTGCCTAAAAAAAAATAAAGTCTATTAACTTACAAAATATATTCAGGGGAGTGCTGACCCTTCCAAATTCTCAGAAAGCACAGCAAAGTGGCTAAGAACACAGATTCTACCTCGGTTTGAATTCTGGCTACGCCATTCGCTAGATTTAAGATTTTAAACAAGTTTATGTAACTTGTCTGTTCCTCATATTCTTACCCTTATGATAAGAAATTGGCAACAGTCCCTATCTCATACAATTCCTAGTTTAGGACAGTTCTAGAAGATAGTAAGTGCCACATAAGGGTTAACGATCATCATCATTATTATTAACTTTCACAAGTGAAATGACTCTATTAGGCCAAGTCTTGTTTATTTTTTCTTTTCCTTCTACAAAGAAATGAAATAATTTTTCATAAAATACCACAAAGGTGGTGAGTCTCCCCCAAAGAACTAGCAGGTTTGGCGGGCTCAAGGAGCAACAGAACACGAAGAAAGGTTATGTTCTTTCAAAATCATATGGGATTTTAAGTGTTACCTGATTCCTTTGGACTAAAAATGACTACAAAGCCATGTGGAAGGATCCGTCGGATTCAAGGCTTTGGCAGCTGCTGTGGAATACACAAGAACACTAAATTAAGCTCTGTTTCCCAACACGAACAGAGAAAAATGTGTAGAATATTCAGTGGCATGCTTTGGACAAGAATGCAACTTACCTGGCAGGAACAAATTTCTTGGCTGCAAGAAAAAGAAGACCATTAATTTGGACTAAAGGACTTTGAAGGACATATCACATTCAGAAAAAATATGGCTCTATTCACCGGGGACTACAAGCTCCATGCCTTCAGGGCCCTGTGATAATCAGAGCAGAAACACAGCTTGGGGCAAGGCGGGGATGCACAAAGCACACACTCATCCTAAGGGCCCGGCAGCTTCCTAAAGCTAGCGACAGCCGTAGGCTCAGCTTGCCGGGTTCATCTGCCAGTTTTTCCAGAGAAGTCCCAAACCTAAATTTTATGGGAGAGTTCGCATTTTATAAATGTCAGAACTTGATTTTAAAAAGTGTTAACTATTTCATAAGCCAAACAAGCTGTGAGTGTGGCTATACGTGTTTGCAAGGGACAGTCCCCAGGAGATAGTCCATATTTAAGCCTATATTCCAAGTGAATGTTTTGGAAATATTTTAACCATTTCCTGGGAACACAAACCCAAAGCCTCACTGCACAGCAACCATGGGAGATGCAGAATTGCCTGTGAATGCTATCTCTCGGAGCTGTCCACTGTTCGATAACGTGTATTTCCTAAAACTCTTCCTCTAAGACCACTGCTCAATTATACTGTTTATTACTGTTTATCTGGTAACTCGAGTCTAATTACTGTTTAAAAGTGCAAGAGAGAACATGACTCATCAAGGAGAAAAAAAATACATTTTTCAAAAACATTTTTGGAGTATGCTCCCAGACTCCCTTACCCTTCTTCCTCAGGCGTTTCAGGAGCCAGAGGAGAAACGAGGCTAATGTCAAGAAGGAGGTCCCAGCAGCAGCAAGGCCGACCGCCAGGGGAGCGCTGGACTCAGCAGGAGCTAGGGAAACCGAGAGGGAGGAACGGTCACGAGAAGGAACTGAATTTCAAGTCTTTCTGTTCTGTCCATTTGCCCTTTCCTTTGCACACTGATGAGCCCTACTTCAGTACACACAGAGGCACTGAAGTCCTCTGAGACGGACCCAAACTACCTGTGGCAGCTTGTCTCCCACCACTGCCGGGAGCTCTCTGACCCTCCAAGCCCTTCCCAGAACCCACCGCACCTTGCTCAAGACTGCCTGCCTGCTCTTTCCCTCACCTGTCTTCTGTTTCCCGACTTTGACCTCGAGCTCCCCTTTTTCCACTTGTCAGAATTCTACCCATTCCATCCACATCCACGCTCTTCTGTTTTCTCTCACATAAAACTAAGTATTCACCAGCTTCTCAACCTTAGGAACCTTTCTTGTTTGAATGTAATGAATGGTTTGTTACTTTCCCCCTCTTCTGTCTAGCCTCCCACACAGCCAGCACCAGTCAGGGCTTCACCTTCACAGGTCGGCGGCATCCCAGACCAGTGTCCTGTGGCATCACAGGTCAGAGCTGCAGACCCATTGAGTGTCCATCCTTCGGGACATGCAAACGCACACACAGCTCCAAACACGGGCTCCCCGCTGCAGCTCATGTTCGTCTTTCCGGAAACTGCCAGGCTTGGACATTGTACCACTGCAAATGATGGACACATGGGGAGAGGTTAACAAAGGTCTCCTGGAAAAGGTCTAAAATGGACTGAAAACTCTTCAACAGTTGTAACTTATAAGCATTACCTAGTTTTCAGCGTGTAGGAAATTAGGGTCAAGCCCCATGGGGCAATCTAGCTTCAGACACACATGAAGTATTTGACCTAACTCCTTAAAGTCTAAATTCAGCCCTACCTTGGCAGGAGGGGACCTTCTGCGTCCACTGTCCCTGAGAGGTGCACTCGAGCTGAGCTGACCCATGTAACTCAAAGCCGTCCTCACAGCTGAAGGCACAGGAGGACTTGTAGGTGAACTCTCCAGCAGAGGAGTGGGCACACCTCACCGAGCCACGCTGGAGATGCCGGACAGCGTCGCATTTCACAGCTGGAAGACACAAGTGGGCACATTAGAAGTCTGTATCAGGAAGCAACAGTTTTCTCAAGTAATCAAGTCCCTAGGTCTTCAATAGTTTTTATCTTGAAGTAAAAACAAAAACTGTACCTTCACATGTGGGCTCCTCACTGTCCCATTCGCCTGTGGGGCCACACCGGAGTTTTTTGGATCCCTTCAACACAAATCCCTTTTCACAGAAGAACTCACAGTTGGACCCACTTTGGAAACTTCCAGAAGCACTTGGAAGACAATTCATGTAGCCTTTCTCTGGGATGGACAAGGCTTTGCACTGAAAAGCTGAAACACCAAAATGATGGTCAGAAAATACTGCAGTGGAACTGGAGAGTTCATTCATTTGATGAATGAACCCCTTCGTTTTGGGCAAAACAATGTTTAGAGATCTCAAGGCCCTTCATTCCTCCCTGGACAGTTGGGAAGATGACTGTCTTTGAATGCCGGTCCCCTCGGTAAAGGACAGCCTGTAATAGAACCAGTGTTTCCTGAGCACTGTCCTCACATTTGAAAGAAGTTACAGTCAGGAGAAAGATTTTATGTAGTCAGAGAGCAAATTTTGGGTCCTGGATGCTAACAGATGAGGCCAAAATACAGAAGGAAAGTAAGAAGGCAGCCCGTGAAATGTGTCTGCTTTGCAGTTTGCTTTTGGTCTTGTGGCTTCTTAACACTGGAAATCATTCTGTGCTATATTTGGTGACAAAAGTACCAGGATGTGATAATGAAAACCGCTTGTTTTCAACATCGCTACCCTTGCTTTAAAGTGGATTAAATTTTAGTGTGTGTATATAGGATACCACACTTTGTACATTCTCTTCACTGCTAGTTATGAGCAGTTTCAGAAGAAAAGTGATTATAAGAGTTTTAAAATCAGGTCATGTTCTCATAATGCTACTTTTAAGTGTTCTCATGTGATTTCCTCTTAGATTAGGGTTTCTGCCTACTCCATGCCAATGCCAAAGAAGCCATATTAGCACAGCACAGTGAAGAAACCAGCAAAACATCCCCTCTTAGTACATATAATCCTTTCCCTGGATAAGCATTGGTTCTTTTATATGAAACTCAAAAACATAAGAAGAATGTTGCCCATCAAATCCGATTACTCTAGTTAAAGTAGGCATCTGGTTTCATTTTAACTGCCCTAGTTTGAAGACTGCTGCCCTTTAAGGAAGAGGTATAGAAAGGAGATGCTCTTGGGCTTACCTTCACAAACTGGGACCTGCTGACTCCATTTCCCTTGCGCGGTGCATTGAAGTTGGGCTGCTCCCTGCATCTGGAAGCCTTCCTCGCAGGTGAAACTGCAGAAGGACCCAAAGGTGAACTCGCCCTCAGGGGAGTGGCTACAGCTCACAGACCCGTTCTGAGGATGGCTGATGGCCTCACATGTCACAGCTGTAACATAGACACCCAAGAACATTAGCAGGTCTGGCCTGCCCGCTTCAGGTACAGATTGAGAAGAAGAATGTTTACAGTGACTCTTGACATGGAGCAACTGTACCTTTACATGTTGGCTTCTTGTTGTCCCAATTCCCAGATGAGGTACACTGGAGGCGCTTGGAGCCCATTAGTTCAAATCCTTCTTCACAAGCAAAGGCACAAGTTGTGTTCCATGGGAAGTTTCCAGAGCTTTCGAGACAGTCCACAGTGCCATTCGCGGGCTTTGTCAGTGCACTGCACTCAATCACTGGGGATTTGAATGAGTACCGTGAATATGTTTACTTTCTACTGAGCTGGAACTTATAACAGGCAAAGGAAGCAGCTTTCAAACCGTAGATCCCAAAGTCCTAAATTAATTATTGGGGATATGCATGCACATGATAAAGCTTTTATGCCTTTTTAATACTTCCATCTTCTCTGACTGATTTATACTTTGACTATGCTAAGTGGTCTCTGATCTATGTTATCACATCTCTCATCCTGTCTCTGATCTATTTTACGGAAGGCAAAAACAGAAAAAAAAAACAGATTCTCGATCAGGATTTATGATTGTTGTAATAACAAAAATACTGACACACACGGGACATTCATTGACGTCCACCCAGCAGGACCTGGATGCACAGAGTTTTCACCTCCAGCCTAGAAAGATGAGCCTGAGAGAGAAAAAGAGCTGTCGGGACTGCTTGACTACCATGGTCTTACTCTCCTGCTGCACGGAGAGAGGCCAAGTGGGAGAAGGCATTCTCAAGTGTGGTGCCAGCGCCATGGGCACTCTCTTACAAATCACCAGAGCCTCAGAAGAACCCATCTTAGACCTGGTGGTTTTTCAAAAAACCTCTCTGAAACCAAGCAGGCACCCTACTGATCATACCTGTTGGTGGGGAGAATCTTACTAAAAACAACAACAAAAAGAACTTTCCCTGGAGTTTTGAAAGTGCTGTTAGTTGCATTAAAAAAAAAAACCAAAACGAGGCCATGAGGGACAAGTCAGAGGGTGGTGTGCGTTCAGAGGCATTTACCGTTGCAGGCTGGAAGAGGGGTGCTCCAGTCCCCCGCAGAAGTGCACCGCGTGGCCTCCGTGCTGCTTGGGACGTAACCCTTTTCACAGTGGACGGAGCACGAGGAATTGTAGCTGAAGGGTCCCAGAGGGTGGGCGCAGACCAGGCTTCCGTGCTTAGGGTCTTCCTGCGCTCGACAGGTCACAGCTGAAAAGAGAGGCCACATCAGATCTGCTCTCTGTGGCCCGGCGTGAAGGGAGGGAGCCCTGGAAACCGTCACTACTGTTTACCCAACGCCTCCTCTCTCCGGGCGCTATGCTGTCATCACATAGACCTAACCATTGGTGTTGACACCATTATCACCCTCATTTTGTGGCGAGAAAACTGGTACTCGAGAGTTTAACCACCTGATCCAGGTGTCTGAAGTCACAGTGGTCAATCTGGGATTTGAAACCAAAGGGCCCTTAACCACCAAAGGGCCCTTAACCACCACGTGAGACTACACGTCCCAGGGAAGGGAGGACGGGCAGAGTGGACACCCAAGCCAGCTGGGACATGGACGGCGCTACCAACAGGAGCGAAGGAATGGGTGAGGCGGGGACTCACCTTGCTCACACCTGAGTCCCCTGAAGCCGGGGTGGCACTCGCAGGTGTAGTTGTTGACAGTCTCCACACACTCACCGTGGCCACTGCAGGATGTAGGGGTGCAGGCAGCTGCAGAAAACGACGAGGACATCGTTGTGCTTACAATGCCGTCCTTGGGGTTCAGGAGCAACAGTGTATGACAGAGAAGTCACCAGTTACAGGGACTGCCAGAGATTTTAACTAAAGGGCTTCACCCAAGGACAAAGCTGGGTTTGAAGCTCAGCTATTTTAAACCTTGATGTTCATGTGCAAGTGT
Source organism: Neogale vison (assembly GCF_020171115.1). Classification (NCBI taxonomy): domain Eukaryota; kingdom Metazoa; phylum Chordata; class Mammalia; order Carnivora; family Mustelidae; genus Neogale; species Neogale vison. Next base: position 32,979,641 of record NC_058100.1, read on the forward strand.
TAGGGGTTAGAGCTGTTATTGGCATCGAGAACAGAAAATGCCCTTGCTCACAGACTTTCAAGACAGCTCTTCTACAAAGAAATGAGTAACTCAATTCTGCGTTGTATGAGCACACACTACATACGTGTCGACCTACCTCGGTACATACATTCTTGCCTACACTTATACAAAGAAGCAAAAAGATGTAATTTACCAAGCAGAAGGTTTTAAAATGGTATTTTTTTGGGGCGCCTGGGTGGCTCAGTGGGTTAAGCCGCTGCCTTCGGCTCAGGTCATGATCTCAGGGTCCTGAGATCAAGTCCCACATCGGGCTCTCTGCTCAGCAGGGGGCCTGCTTCCCTTCCTCTCTGTCTGCCTGCTTCTCTGCCTACTTGTGATTTCTCTCTGTCAAATAAATAAATAAAATCTTTAAAAAAAAAAAAGATTCTCTCTTTAAAAAAAATTAAAAGAAAAGGTATTTTTTTTAGAGCATAATGTTACCATGGTAGAGACCAGGTTTTGCAGACTGTCAATAATTTGGCAAGAGGCCCACAGCTCGACACGCCCTCCCACGGCTGCTGCGAGCCGCGTACCTGTGTAACACAAGGCAAGCTTCTTTTTGTCGCATCTCTCGTCATTCCACATGCCCGTGTCCTTGTCTCTCTTGATGTAGATCTCCACACAGTCTTCATTGTTTTGCTTGTTGTTCGGTTCGCCGGGAGCCCAGTTCTTGGCTTCTTCGGTTAGAAGCTTCTGGGTCCCTATCCAGGTCCACTGCTGATTGACCTTTCTGATTCCGATCCAGTAGTAAGTAGGTGAATGGCTGAACACAGAGTTCAGGTATTTAATCTCTTCTTGGTTTTGAATCGCGACCAGATGCGTGTACCTTTGCTGACAGTAAGCGCTGGCTTCGTCGAAAGTCATGGTTTCTGTGGATGCGTTGTACGACCAGGCTCTGCTCTCTTCAAACAAGACAAGTGCTAAAGGGGAACATGGGGAAGGCATGGAGAGGTTAGTCTTGCTGTAGTTCGACTCTATCCACTGGGCTTTTTATAGTCTTATTTTCATCTGCCAGGGGCCTTTGGAATGATTTGAATTTTTTTCACCTTTTCCAAAGTAAGAAGGGGTCTGGAGGGAGAAACTGCTCTTGTTATGCATACTTTTGGGGGTTGGAAATCCCTGCACTCACCCACCACAATCTGCCAGGATATCCCTACAGTAGTGTAATCATCAGAATAAGTAAGGTTACTGAGCACTTGATATGCACTTCCAAGTCCTGTGCGAGGCCCTTTCCATGACACTGGACCCTCGCGACTACGCCTCTGGGAATAGGCCACTTAACCATCAACACTTAACACATCAGGAAGCAGAGGCACACGGACGTAAACTGCCCCTAACCCACAGTGGATTGGACTGCGCAGAGAGGACAGAGATGCTGCTAAACACCCTAAAACACATGCCCCTCCCCACCCCACCCACGAGGAGGAATTATCCTTCCTGAAATGCCAGTGGTGCCCAGGATGAGAAACCCTGACCTAATGAATGACCTTGACTTACCAAGAGTGAGAGCAGAGAGAAGCTGTGAGGCGATCATGACTTCTAGGGCTCTTTTTATCAGAAGTTCAGTCTTGAAATGCCTTTCTGGAGGGGGGAAAAGCACAAAATTAATTACAGAAAGAAATCTTAGGCAGCCAGTTACTGAGATCATTCTACATGATGTTTTCGGCAGCATCCTAAGATTTTAGGTAAAGAGTAACAGTGCCGCCGTCTTTGCTTGTTTCAAGGAAGTTGGCTGGAATGAATACATACAAAATTAAAGATTTTCGTCATGGAGGTGAAAGAGAAAAACCAGAGTTTAACTCGTCCGGATACAGCAAGGAGCTGCACAGGTCTTTTATCAAAGGCTTTCTGCATCTCTCTTCGTACTGACAGCCCTGGTTCAAGGTCAGCCTTGCAAAGGCTCTTTGCACTTACTGTTCTGTGATGTGGTGGCTTCAGTGCCGGTGTTCGAAATCCTACTTTTGTTCCTGCTACTTCTGTCTCCTGCGGCCAGCGGTTCTGGTGTGAAGTCAGCCGAGAGCCGCAGAGCACCGCTCCTGCCGGAGCGCCTTTATAGAGAGGCTGGTTTCCTGTGAGTAATAATACAAGGATGTGTCCAAACCCAGTAAAGAGGAATTCCCCGGCAGCATCCAAAAAGTTTCCCGGGAATATCCACGACTCCAAAAAATTACAGTGATGTCAGACTCTAGTCCTCCAAGCTAATTCTCCTTTGTTTGTGTTTTTTAATTTCACATCAGTGCTACTAATATGGCACAAATGTGGGATTTTAAATTCTGATAACACCAAATCGATGTCTTTAAAAAGTCTGAAAACTTTGCTTATTAGTAGCATCTCTCTTGTAATTGTAATAACCAGAATTTCATGAACATAAGCAAACTTTGCGTTGGTTTTAGTAACTGTGGACCGTCGTTCTTCATTTCTCATCTGCGCTGTCAACAGTGTGCTGCCGACAGTCTTCTGGTCTTTTCTCTCTCACCAGTGCAACCCATTTTAAGGTTCGCTGTCTCACAGGAACGGGTCAGGAGGTGTAAGCTAATCTTCAGATTCTGTGCATGGCTATAGCTAAATTACTAGAAATAACATCTTCCAGATAAATGTTTGAAATAATGCCTTCTTTCTTTAAAATAACAAAAATGGGAAACAGACTTAGTTGTCCACGTCTGGATAATGTTTATTCATGATTTGTTCAGTGAAAAAAAAAAGGATGAAAACTCTATGTACTAATATTTACTTGACTCCAATTTTACTTAACAGTTTTAAAATATGAATGCACAAAGAATAACAACACTGAACCAGGATGTTAACCGTGGCTGTCTCTGGACGGCAAGACTTGAGGCAAGTTTTCTATGTTTCCTGGTTATTTTCAGCATTTTCCAACTTTGACAATGGCCCCCTATTACTTTTAGAGTAAAAATTACACAGTTTGAAGAATCCTGAGTCGAAATGCAAGCGAAGGAGATATATATAATGTCACTTCTTCTGTTCTTCATAGCGACATTTCCTTGGGGTGATAGCCCCAGCCGTGCCTCTTGTCGTTCTCTCTGTGGCTAAATTTACACGGAGAGAACCGTGGGGAGAGAACCCAACACCAGAAGGAGGGTAAGAGAAATAAGACATGGGAGGAATTTGAGAGTGAAGATAATTCATCTTTATCAGAGGTGTGACGCTCCACACCCCCTTGCATTCTCCCAGAATACACCCCCGAGGTGGGGCCGCCCATCGGACACGTGGGGACGGGGAGCTGCGCGGCTTTCTCCAGGCTGCAGGCCTGTGGCAGCGCCGTGAACAGACCCGTCGGCCTCTCGTGGAGAGACTCAGCACAGTGAGGGGAGGACCTGGTGAGGCCCCCACTTGCTGGAGGTGGAGGATGAGTTGAAGACACGGAGTGAGAACTATTTGGGGGTGTTGAGTGACTATCATCTCCCCCTCCCCAAATAAACCTGTTTCCTGAGGAACAGGCTGACGAGAAGTGCCTCAAGACCCGTAGAATCTTCCAGACTCTGAAGATGCAGCCTACCGTCCCCAGAGTGCTGGGTTTCAGCTCTGGCTTCATATTTGCAGTTTCCGCTCAGGCAGGGGGTGCTGAGGGAAGAGGAAAGACGGTGCAAACACGGGTTCCCCCCAGGTGCCACCCCCAGAGCTCTTTCGTCTGGGAGCGCCACGCTTCCTGGCTTCTTCATCCCTTTCGCTGGAGGTCGTTTGTGCTCTCCTCTCCAGCCTTTATTGGGCATTAAGGACTTTACCCACCTTCCCTTCTGTCCCAGGTCCCCTCGGCATCCCCCAGGGAGTGAGAGATGGCCAGGAAGAGGATTTGGAGGTTGCGGATACAAATGTCCCATTTTTATCCAGAGCCGTCCTGTATACGACCAATAGCTAGGGACAAATGAAAGCTACAGACAGGAGACTATTGGGTTTAACGGGAGGGAGCGCCAGCCGTAACCACAGGGGCAAGACCAACCGTCAAGGTGAGAATCTGGCTTTGGTTCCTCACTGCTGAAGGGCACTGCGAGGCGGGCCACCGGCCTTCCCGAGGCTCTCGGTTTGGTTCCTTTACATCTGAGCAGTTTGGCTGGGTGTTTTGTTTTGTTTTTTAAAGCCTTGATAGCTTCTGCCAAAGTTCTACTCTGCCGACAGCTACTGTACTTCTGCAGAGTCTAATGTAGGGAGAAGAAATCTCAATATGGATATAATTCTATCCACAGAGTAAAAATGTGATACGTCTCGCACACCCAAAATTGTGAAATGAAATGAACAGTATCATGGTATAAAATGGCATTTCTGGTTGGTCAGAGCCTAAGACCATTTGATGGAAAACCAGTGTGGTCCCCTCGGAACTGACTCTGCGGGAAGGCATGTTCACTCATTTCGCATTCGTAGCTGTCTCAGAACACCTGGGTCAGGCAGGAGTCCCGGCCTGTCTCAGTCGGAGCCCCCACCCCACGTGCAGGGAGGTTGTTTAAATGTAAAACCTTCAGGTCCAGCACTCAGAGACTCTGACGCAATGGGTCTGGGTGGGCCCGGGAATCATCGGTATCATCGGACATCTCAGGTCATTCTGAGACATAAAGGTGACTTTGAGATGTAACAGCCCAGGCCCACCGCATGTAAGAGAGGATATCAAGAAGGCCCTATGGTTGTGCCCAGTTACAGGTACCTTATTTTGACCAAAATGTCACTGTAGGTAATCCTGAGAGCCTCTCTGCTGGAAGGCTCGAGGCCCCACCGGTAGCAGTGCTGGGCCCGAACAAGGAATATTTGGGATGAGTAGAAGCTCTGGGTTCTTAGACATGAGAATTAGGTGGGTTTTAATAAAAACTGCTGAAGAAGGGATGTAAGTATGGAGACATTCAGTGAATCTCTTATCTTCCTTCAAAAGGAGCCTGCAATTCCTCTGATTCCCCATTATGAACTTCCTAAATGATTCTGAGACTTAGACATTTGATGTGTTTCCTCGCTTCCTCTCTGGCAGCACCTTATCTTGAAGTTTCCGTTTTCTGTTTGGGGATCTAAGAACGGACTAATGGGAATATCTCCAAAATGAGCCAACTGTGGTGAATTCCCAAAGCGGAAGAAACAAGTGTGGGCAGCCCGGTGGACTGACAGAGCTTTTCCTGAGTGTAGCCAGACTGTTTGCCGACACTGGGCAACTGACTGCAGAAAATGTCCCTGGGTTTCAGAAAAGTCCCCTCGCTTGTTTTCCTTGGACCCGGCGCTGCTTATTCCGTAACACAGAGGTTTCCTAAAGGGCTATTCTTAGCTTTGCTCTCCTGGCTTCATATCAGAAAAGTTGGGGTCTGGTTACTATTTGCATACCAAGGATTGCTCTCTCACTCCAGGTAGCCCTCTGGCCTGGAGCAAGATGTCTGTGTCTCTTAAAGCCCCAGATTTCCCATCTGAGAATCAAAGGTGCTTCACTGAAGTCCGTGCTGCTATAATATATTACAACATTCTGCGCAAATCTAGGAAAAGGCACCAGTTTAAACTCAACCGTTCATTATTTTTCCTAGCTGTGACGCTGTTAGGTACTAATCAATATTGACACCGTATATAAAACACCTATTGGATACCAAGTGCTTCACATGCATCACTTCATACAAACTTCACGAAATAAAAGGAGACATTATTAATTTCATTTTAGAGGACAAAACACAGACCCGGAGAAGTTAAACAATGTGTCTGTGGTGTTTTGAGTTCCTCAATGGTCAGTAGGGACTCAGATCCACGTTTGTGCCCTTCTAAGGACTAGATCCTTTGTGTTCATTCCATGCCTGCTCAGACAGAAAGCCCAGCAGGAAATACACCTTAGTTTTTGTGGGGGGGAAAAAAAGAATGTTAAAGCAACCTCTTTCCCTTCCCATACCCCAGTTGGCCCTGTAAGTTCAGTGTCTTTGTCTGGGATCCTTTCAAAGTAGATCCTAAGACAAGGATGTGGATGAAAGTCCTTCATTTGGGAGATGATCCCAGGAACCACAGCAGGAGAGCGAGGAAGTTAGACACGGAGAGGAAGGAACCTGGTAAAGGTGTGCTGATAAGCAGGTCACCACTGCGGGATCACAGCCTCAGCCCTACCAAGGAGCTCTGGAGATAGCTAATAGCCCCAAGGCGGGTTCAGGAGCTGGGATGGGCCCACCCATTCCAGTCTGTCAGGGCTGACCCTGGGAGGATGTGGTTAATTCCCCTGCCCCTGCACTTCCGGGTGGATCTCTGAGGCCGGACGAAACCCGCCACAAAGAGTGTCAGGTGCGTGCAGGTGGAAATGACATGATCTGAACTCTGTCGTATTGGGACAAGATGGCTGTGTTCGTTTCCTATTGCTACTGCAACTAATTACCATAAATTTGATCGCCAAAACAACCCAAGTTTATTAGTTCATAGTTTCTGCAGGTCAGGAGTATGGTGGTGGTTTCTATGCTCTGGGTTTCACATTGTCAAAATCAAAGTGTGAGCTAGCTGGGCTCTTCTTGGGAAATTCTGGGAAGAATCTAGCTCTGAGGTCATTCAGATGGTCGACAGAATCCAGTCTTTTGTGGAGGTAGGACTAAGATCCCTGTTTCCTTGCTGGCTGTCAGCCAGGAGTTCACTCTCAGTCTCTAGGGGCCACCTGCATGCCCTGGCTTATGACCTCTTCACCTTCCAAACTCAGTGGTGGCTTGAATCCCTCTGGCAAATCTCTCCAACTTCTTCTGCCTTGTTGCTCTTCTGTCCACCACTTCTGCATAGGGTTGAAATAGGGGAAGACAGAAGAACCAAGATCCCAAGGCCATGTTTTTTTGTTGTTGTTCTTGAAAGTACTTTAAAAGGGGTACCTGGGTGTCTCAGGTGGTTAAGCATCTACCTTCAGCTCAGATCCCAGGGTCCCAGGATTGAGCCCCATGTCGGGATCCCTGCTGGAGCTGGGAGCCTGCTTCTCCCTCTCCCTCTGCTGCTCCCCCCTGCTTGTGCTCTCTTGCTCTCTCTGTCAAATAAATAAATAAAATCTTAGGAAACAAAAGAAATTACTTTAGAAAAGGAAAATTATAATTTTTATTTATATTATACATATACATATATACATATATAAATATATATATATATATATATTTTTTACATGTTGTTAGAGTTCAGCTATTTTTAAGGATCTCAGATGACCTAACCAACCTAGGCTTGTTTTTTTGTCCTACTTCTGACTCTACTTATGGTGTGACCTTATTTGTGGAAATCTCAAAGGAGAAAAATAAAACATTAAAAAAAGCAAACACAACAACAACAACAACAAAATCTTATTCTGAGCATTGCGTAACTTTTTTATGTGTTATACGTAGCTGTCCTATCAGTAGTGGTTTGTATAAATGGTTAACAAGGCCAAAGATAAAAGTTTCTTTTTCTCCCTTATTGAACTTGCTGCTTATTTTTGGCCTGTGTGATGTTGTTGTCCAGAATAAACTGGAATTTTATTTTTGCTGAGTTCTAAATAAGAGAGATGTGGAAGGACTGACTGACTGTAAATAGAGTCATTTTCTAACACACAATGTTTGCTGTAACACAGTTTTATTTATTGCCCATTAGTGCTGGTGTTCAAACTTTTACTGAAATAAGGGGGTAATTCTGGACTTCATAACGATGCCTTCTCATAGAGTATTTTATTTGTTGCTGCATTCCCCAGCACCCAGCTCGGCTGGCTTTTACTAAATGATCATAGATATTTGTTGGATTAAGAAATAAATGAAGTCACTTGAAATGTAAAACACTTGCTTTTGTGTCCTAATCATGGATTTCAGAATAGCTCACGTCCTAAAAAGGACGTGTTCTTATTTATTAATTTATTAATTTATAACATAAAATGTATTATTTGCTTCAGGGGTACGGGCCTGTGAATCATCAGTCTTACACAATTCGCAGCACTCAATAGCACCTACTCCCCCCAGTGTCCATCCCCAGCCACCCCACCGCATCCTTCTCACCATCCTCCCTCCAGCAGCCCTCAGTTTGTTTCCTGAGATTAGAGTCTCTCATGGTTGGTCTCCCTCCCTGGTTCCATCTTGTTTCATTTTTTCCGTCCCTATCCCCCACGATCCCCCGCCCTGCCTCTCAAATTCCTCATATCAGTGATATCATATGATGATTGTCTTTCTCTGATTGACTTATTTCGCTCAGCATAATACCCTCTAGTTCCATCCACATCATTGCAAATGGCAATTTTTGATGGCTGCATAGTATTCCATTGTGTATATACAACACATCTTCTTTATCCATTCATCTGTTGATGGACATCTAGGTTCTTAAGGACAGTGCTGGGTTAGAAAATCATATGGGAAAAACTGCCAGCCTCAGTATCTCCTAGTATCAAACTGAATGCCAACTTTGAGAAGCTCAGTGAGAGGCTTGATGACCCTTATGTACATCCCTCTTCATGCTGAGTGCTTACCTGTAGTCAGATCATAGGAAAGCAAGAACTCCTTTAGGGGAACATGTCCATACTGAAAATAATAAGGCTCAATTATTAGACGTGTTTTTATTTCTAAAAAGCAGTAGGAGATTTTTCTCAATAAGGAATCATTCTGAACGATAGCATTTACAAACCTTCTTTAAAATATCCTAAAATTCTGGGGTGCCTGGGTTAAGCATCCAACCCTTGATCTCAGCTCAGGTCTTGATCTCAGGGTCATGAGTTCAAACCCTGTGTTGGGCTCCATGCTGGGCATGAAGCCTACTTACAAAAAAAAAAAAAAAAAAAAAATCTTAAAATTTTACTAGAATATGTGGAGCCTTCCCCAACTAATTCTGGGAAGTTGTATGGTTCATGTCAAAATGGGACAATGTTAGAACAAAAGTAGGAAACCAATCTCTTTTATGATAAGGGTGTCTAGAAAGAAGGATCCTGGTCTGGACCCCTCCCACACCAAGGCAGCCATCCTGGCCCTGCCTCTGTGTGTGCACCACTTTGCCTTTTCCACAGACAAGAGCCATCTGTGTATGACCCAGGAGTCAGGCGGTCAGCCTTATCCCCTTCACCTTGTTTGCCAGTGGTGCAGGGGCTAAGTTAATGTTTGTGTGGAGCAGAGCATGCAGAGGGAAGAAATAATAAATCTGACAATGAGAGCACGCAGGCATTGTCCAGAAGGAGGACTGCGGAAGAAGATTTGGGCTAACTTTCCAAACAGAATTTCCTTGCTCTCTGGATGTTGGCTCCCTTGACCTTGCATGGTTAGAGGTTCCTTTACTTGTTCAACAATGTTGATTTTGGAGAGAAAACAGAGCTCAAAAACCCACAGGTCATCCCCTGGGGAATGTTACAGGAATAGAGAGGGCAGTTTCATAAACCAGCAAGGCCTCTTCTCTGCTTCTAGTAGATAGGAAGAGAGGAAGAGATGAACAATACCTTTTTAAGAAGCTCAGTTTTATCGCTTTATCTTACAGAAAGATGCCTCCAGTCAGTCTGGCTAAAGGTAATTAGCATGGGAGCGTCTTTATGATTCTAACAAGTGGAATGTTTCCCTTAATTAAGAGAGCCTCCTCTGACTTGGGGAAATGAAACACTTTCTCCAATGGGAGTGTGAGCGGGCCATAATTCCCACCAACAAAAAACTCAGAGAAATAAGGCGATTATCTGGAGGATCAGAAATTAGTCACTTTCCTCCCTTGAAATATTCAGAAAAGTGAAGCAAAAATACATTCTTTTGGGTTTTCTGTATCTAATAGATAATTGACTAATGTCTTGGCTTTGCTCAATTACTGGGAAGCAGAGAGAAGCAGAAGAAAAATCTGGTCATTGTAGTTATGCAAATCAGCAAAACAAACATTTTAGATGATGCCATAAACAGACTGTGATTTTCAGTGAGATATTAAATCTCTCTGAAGTTTAGGTTCATCATCTGTAAAATAATATGTTATCTGTAAAATGGAAATTCTTTCTACATTGTAATGCTGTGGGGTTTTTTTTTTTAGAGTAAAAATACATGAAGTAATATAAATAAAGCATTTAGCATATATATAGTCACTCAATAAATACTACTAGAATATGTGGAGCCTTCCCCAACTAATTCTGGGAAGTTGTACGGTTCATGTCAAAATGGGACAATGTTAGAACAAAAGTAGGAAACCAATCTCTTCTATGATAAGGATGTCTAGAAAGAAGGATCCTGGTCTGGACCCCTCCCACACCAAGGCAGCCATCCTGGCCCATTTTATTATATTAATTTTATTTTATTTGGGGGGGAGGGGCAAAGGGAGAGAGAGAGAGAATCTCATGACCCTGAGATCATGACCTGAGCTGAAATCAAGAATCTGATGTTTAACCAACTGAGCCACCCAGTTGCCCCTAGAAATGCTAATTTTCAGGAGTGGTTGACCTGGCTTTGCCAGATGGCAATTGAAGATTTGCCTGGCCTTTATACCAGGACTAAATAATTGTTCGCAAATGCCAGAATCCTAAAATAGACTCTATCCACCTGGGCAGATGAGAAATTTCCCTGCTAGCGTTGTGAAGCCATTTCCTTGGGAAGCAGATCCCAGATCAAATGAAGGAAAAGAAATAGGAAAGATTGCCCGTGGTAGAGCAGTACAGCGGTCTGGAAGGTCTGGAGAGGACGGATTGAACTCCGGAGGGAGACGCTGACCTTCCTGTGAAGCGGGTATCAAGGCCTGCCAGAGTTCCCAGCTGTATACTTGCACCACAGCAAAATATGTTGACAAACTATTTTCCCCAGAACTCTACTTTCCACAGATGTGGGAAAAAATATCACAGGCAAATAAGTTTGGAAACACTGCGTAACGTGGCTCTCTTCTTGAAGAGTCTTGAAGAGCGTGTTAAAGGCTCTGAGAAGTCCTTCAGAGGAGTGGATGTGTGTTCCCAATCCACTTGATTATAGATAATTTCCCTCTACAACCCATTCTCTGATGCACCTCTAACAGTATGAGAAAAGTATGCATGTGATTATTCACTATAGCCATAATTTTTAATAGCAGAATTGGGAACAATCTAAATTAAAATGCACATCATTTACCCTTTTTCCTTAATCTATGTATATATAATTAAAACTCACTGAGCCCTAGAGAGAATGACTCAGCCACTAGCGAGGGGACATTCTACCAATGTGTACTTGCCTTTCTTGTGTGCCGTTAAACCATTCCTATTCCAGTCTTAGCAAAATTGTAAATTACCAAATGGCATGTTCATTCACTCAAATCTGCAAATAAATTGCTTTTGTAAGCTAAGGGCCCACTGTATAGACAAGCATTTCTGTAAACATTGGTTCTCTTCTAATGAAAATAATCCTGTTGATAAAAATAAGGAAAACATTTTGTACAAGAATAACATTCTCCAACCTCCTACCTACATAAGCAGAAATATAAAATGTTTTCCTATCATTTTTTTCCCATCATTCTTACAACCTTTGGCATTGGCTTGGACACTCCTTGTCCCTTTTGTACATAGTCATGTAAAAGTTCAAGGCAGGAGAAACTTATTTTGAGATTTGTTTTGCTGAGTGATTGATCCCAGAAGAAATTTGGCTTTGCTTTTGCGAAGTTCAGCATAATAGCGTGTAAATTTTTCAGAACTAGTCATTTTTAGAACTGTTTTTATTTGGTTGGATGTCCTAAGACTATGCAGCAGAGCCTTCCTGCCTTAGACCAAGCTAGGTACAAATAAGCAGACTCTCACAAAATGTTGCATATGTAAAAATTCCAAGGCAAATGTGATAGACTCCTCAGGTTGTGCTATTTCTGAAGAGTTAACAGAACCAAACAAAGTCCTAACAAAGCAAAAAAGAATTAGCTTTTTTTTTTTTTAAAGGTGGGAGGAAGAATCAGAATTGGGATGATATGAGATCAAACTATTTGAAGAGACGGGGGGCGGTCTCTCAAAAGCTTGGCAACACACTGTTTTGGTGAGGCTGAGGGAAAACATCATTTTCCTATGTTGCTGGTGCAGATGGGACCACCCTTAGAGAGGGGAATTTGACAGTATGCAACAAAACTACACAATGCATTTATTCTTTAATTAAGCAATCTCACTTCTAGGAATTTGGGGTAAAGACACACTTCAACAGTTTAAAAGTATATATGCACAAGTTTGCATGTTAGGGTATAATTTTAATGGCAAAATATTGGGAATTTTCTAAATGGACAAAAGAGGAAACATAATGAATAGACAATAATACATCTTTACAATGGAGTATTTTTCAATTATGTTGCTAGTTTTACAAACTCAAGGTGCCAAGGGATGTATAGTATGCCACCTTTAGTGTAGAAGAAGGGAAATAAGATAAATATGTGTGCATCTGCTTTTTTTGCAATAGTAGTCCAAGAAATTAAATCAGAAACTAATGAGATTGGTCATCTCCTTGTTGTTAGTAATGATAGAGTGGAAGAGAATGAGGCTTCTTTGAATATGTGTCTACATATGGTTTTGAATGGGAGACCATATTTACATTTACATATTCAAAAATAAAAATAAACTAACATAAACAAAAAAGAAGAAAAAGGAGCCAATCCAAATACCAGTGGAACATAGTACCCTGACTGTCCATGCTCAGTGGATATACTCTAAGGACAAAAAAGAATTACAAAAGTATCTTGGACTTGAGCTTGTAGGATTTTATTGGTAATAACAGTGATGCACTGATCCAGAAACTGCTTTTTGTATAGTACAGGATTGAGTAAATGAATAAATGCATTGATGTTATCAGGAATTAAGATTATCACTGTGGGAGAAGAGAAATATAAATGTGGATTTGACAAATGAAAGAAAGACCCTGTGGTGAGATATCCATATAGAGTCATTGTTTAAAAAAATACATCCTTCAGCGGATGAATGGATAAGGAAGATGTGGTCCATATACACTATGGAGTATTATGCCTCCATCAGAAAGGACGAATATCCAACTTTTGTAGCAACATGGACGGGACTGGAAGAGATTATGCTGAGTGAAATCAGTCAAGCAGAGAGAGTCAATTATCATATGGTTTCACTCATTTGTGGAGCATAACCAATAGCATGGAGGACAAGGGGCGTTAGAGAGTCGTAGGGAATTTGGGTAAATTGGAAGGGGAGGTGAACCATGAGAGACTATGGACTCTGAAAAACAGTCTGAGGGGTTTGAAGTGGCGGGGGGGTGGGAGGTTGGGGTACCAGGTGGTGGGTATTATAGAGGGCACAGCTTGCATGGAGCACTGGGTGTGGTGAAAAAATAATGAATACTGTTTTTCTGAAAATAAATAAATTCGGAGAAAAAAAAATACATCTCTTAGTTCTGTTCACTGACTGGACCTAGACTCAGTGATATCCAACTGGAAATAACTGCATCTGTTGCACAGAACTTGATTTCTTTTTTTTTTTTTTTTAAGATTTTATTTTATTTATTTGAGAGAGAGAGACAGTGAGAGAGAGCATGAGCGAGGAGAAGGTCAGAGGGAGAAGCAGACTCCCCATGGAGCTGGGAGCCTGATGTGGGACTCGATCCCGGGACTCCAGGATCACGCCCTGAGCCGGAGGCAGTCGTTTAACCAACTGCGCCACCCAGGCGTCCCACAGAACTTGATTTCTAAGTACATTTCTCTAAACGGAACAAGGTTTCCTTGGGGACATGACTGACTTCAGTTCTGGGACAAGTAATGTACAAGGTGAGCCTGGAATTTCTTGGAGTGCCAGAAATAAACAAGTACACAAAAACTTAGGGAAACATGTCAAAAGGACACATGAGACAGCTTGAAGTAATCCTCACTGGTGAAATTTGGGACAATTTGAGCATTAAAAAGAATATTGAGATTAATAGATTATAACACATTGAATAAAAAAGAATCCAAGGCCCATAGAGAAAAAAGGAAGGGGAAGTTCTCACTTATAGAAGAATATTAAATAATAAATAAAGAAGAAATGACAGAGCTGGAGGAATAATTGTTTTGCAAAAGACAATTATATTAATCAATACAGGCATTTTATTTTATTTTTAATTACTTATTTTTATTAACATATAATGTATTATTTACCCCAGGGGTACAGGTCTGTGAATTGTCAGGTTTACACACTTCACAGCACTCACCATAGCACATGCCCTCCCCAGTGTCCATCACCCAGCCGCCCTCTCCCTACCCTCCTCTCCCCAGCAATCCTCAGTTTGTTTGTGAGATTAAGCATCTCTTATGGTTTTTCTCCCTCCTGATCCCATCTTGTTTCATTTTTTCCCTCCCTAACCCCCAGAAACCCCCCATCCTCCTCTCAATTCTTCATATCAGAGAGATCATATGATAATTGTCTTTCTCTGATTGACTTATTTTGCTCAGCATAATCCCCTCTAGTTCCACCCATGTCATTGCAAATGGCAAGATTTCATTTCTTTCGATGGCTGCATAGTATTCCATTGCAATACAGGCATTTTAAAGACATATGGATACACATATAAAACCTTTTGTTTTGTAAAAAGAATAGATAATACCATATGCCAAGTGTTTTTTGTTTCTTTTTGGTTTTTTATGAGAAACCTTATTTGTCCGTCGGTAGATCAGGTCGACCACATTTGAACCCATTGATTGACTGCTAAACATTCACGCACCTCTTGATGTGATAGAATAGGAAGTATGCGCCACCATGTATGAAGTATTCTTGACTAAATAAATGAACTGGAATCTAGAAAAAGCCTCCAAATCTAACCATCAGCTTGCATAATATATGATCCCATCTCCAATGAGATGACAGAACTTGGTCAGTCTGACCGTAGCAAGCTTGGTGAAGATATAGAATGTTGGAAAGTCTCACATCCTCCTGGTAGAAGTGCAAATTGGTTGAAACAGTTTGAATCTGACAATAGTTAAATGATGGGAAAAAATCACCTTCTTTCAGGCAAGAATACTACTAATGGCTGTATTATCATTGAGTAAAGATAGTTGGGGACAAGGTATTCATGCAGTCTCAAGATACACCCTACAGATAACTTATTAATTATCAATGAGAAAGGTTTCTTTTCAATGAATAAATCTGATGGATACTGCCTTATTCTAATGATCAAATTCAACATAACCAAATAGATCAAATTCAATCATGTGTCTCCTAAAATGATACATTGGGAAGAATACAGCCCCATCAATGTAGTTTTCTTTCGTGTTGAACAAGCCACCTAAGGCGAAGACCAGCTTTGTTACTTACTTTTGGGGGTTGTTGATTTTAATTTGAGGATGTTAGATTCCTTATTTTCTTGTCAGGTCAGTAATTTTTTAAATTAATTTTATTTATTTATTTGACAGACAGAGATCACAAGTAGGCAGAGAGGCAGGCAGAGAGCAGAGAGCCCGATACGGGGCTCGATCCCAGGAGCCTGGGATCATGACCATAGCTGAAGGCAGAGGCTCAACCCACTGAGCCATCCAGGTGCCCCTGGGTCAGTAATTTTTAAGAAGATAGTTCTCATATTTTATTCATTCTGTTGGTTACTTTAATTGGATGTTCGTCATATTGCCAGAAATGGAAAACAGCAGGGTTTCTTTTGAAAATGTCTAACTCTACACTTACTTGCGTGTGTCACTTAGATTCATAAAGGTCTTTTGCCTAGTAATGTGGAAAGAGCTATAAAAATGTTTATACCCTTTTATTCAATCATAAGACTCTTGAGAATTTATTCTAAGGAAATAATAAAATAGTAACAAAATGCTATTAGCACAAAACATAACAATTTGATTTGGGCAACCAAATACTGGAAAGAACCTAAATGTCCATTAGGGAAATAATTTACTATGCAACCACTAAAATGTCTACTATGAAGATTGTGGTAATGTGGAAGGTAATTCTGATGCTAAATTTTAAAAGCAGAACATAAAATTTATATGCATCCAATTACAACTTCTAGCAAAGTATATATACCTAAGGATACACAAAAAGTAGTTGTTAGAATAAGGAATTATGGTTGATTTTGCTGTTTTAATTTTTCTTTAATACTTGATGCACCATTTTAATTTTAAAATGCAAAAGAATTTATCACTGCAAGGGACAAAGAGACAGATTTGATTATTCAATTCTTCCTGAATTCTATTATTCTGTGTGTAAAATGAGGACATTAATTCCAGTTTTGATGAGATGATATTAAAGAATCTACCTTAGTCACTATACATGGAAGATAGTAAATGGTTATCAACCTTTTTTCTCATACCCAAGCATGGTGAGGCAAGGGGTGGGGAGGGACCGCTGCCCCCTGGGAGGTCCAGTGTGGAGGTGGCAGCGCCAGGCACTGGGAGAAAGGATCTTAGGGAAGAGCAGATGCCTCCATCGGGAAGCGCTATTTGCTAATCCCTTCCCACCCAAGTTCTCCCTTTTCACTGTACTTTGCTTACCCTTCCACGAGTGGAGAAAGAGGAGGGGCAGCCAGCTTGCTCCTAGCGGTTTACCGCGCTGTTTAACCGGCCTTCCGTCTTCCTCGTGCAATCAGCCGAACGTAGATCTGCATTAAGTTCCTGTTCTGCCATGTACAGTGTGACTCTGGGCACATTGTGTTCTCTGAACCTGTTTCTTTGTCTGTAAAATGGGAATATTAATCCATACCCCACTGCCTCTCAAGGGTTCATAAGGTCTATAGGGCAAACGCAGGAAAATTGTTATCATTATGTTGGTCAAGTTATTCGGAGACACCACCGGAGAACTGTTGGTTTAACTCCACTGGCACATTCCAGGTTCAGAGAGTATGGACTTAAAAAGGTCTGCCCTGAAATATGACTTCCAGCCTATTTTTTCATCTCCATCGTGGACCACTGAGCCCTCAGGAAATGCTTAACTTTACACGGTTAAAAAGAAATCTTGCTTAGTGTCTGACATGCACGTGTTCACACCATCTCCTGGAAAACCGGTTCTGTTTGTAGGTCACCGGTAAGCTAGAGATTTGGACTTATATGCAGAACTGGGGGCTCCCGCTCCCTAGATGTCTCATTTTCTGGATTTCACCCTTCCAGCTCCTAGGACGGCCCTGAATTCTGCCCTCTGATTCTTTAGGCTGATAAGATTTTGAATTTTTCTGTCAAAATTTTAACTTGCTCTGAGGTAAAAAAAAATCTGGAAAAAAAAAAAAAGGAAATGTTTTTCATCTTTGTGTCCTTCCTCCCTCCCATTGCAGACTCCGCTGCGATGCCCGCCGCTCCGGAGTCCGGAGCTATGGTCGTTTTCTGGGGGAGAGTTACTCTGCTAGACCTCAGCTCCGTGGCTGGAAGCTGGAAACCTCTAAATATAACTGGTTTCTGAACAGCATTTTCTTTGGAAAGGGCTTCCAGCACTTCCTGCGTACTTATTTATTTCCTGTTTTCCTCGGCCATGTTCTTTTCATTTCCTTATCTCCTACGTCAGAGTCTTCTGTGCTTGTAGACTCACTGACTATGATCAGGTGTCCCCCATGTTGTTAAGTACAATGTCCCCTTGTGGTATTTCTAAGAGGGAAAATACTGCTGTTTATTAGTAAACAGTGGCATATAGTATAAAATAAGAAGTACTGGTCTTTGTAGACAGGTAGTTCAGGCTCGAACCTCTGATTCTCACTTATTAGCTGAATGGCCTTAAGAAATTGATTTAATCTCTACCCATAACAAGTTTCTGGTCCACGGAATGAAAATAACAATGCCTGTTTTATCGGATGGCCGGGAAGACCAGAGACCGCTAACGTAGCCCGGCCCGGCGTCTGGCACGGAGCAGGTGCTCCAGAAACAGCAGCAATGGTGTTTTTAAAAACAGATTTTATATTTATTTTGTATTTTTTAAAAATATGTTTTGTAAGATTTTATTTCTTTCTTTGTTTGCCAGAGCGAGAGAAAGAGCCCAAGCAGTGGCGAGCAGCCGGAGGAGGGAGAAGCAGGTGCCCGCGGGACACTAGCCCGCACGGTTGTGCCCTCTTCAGTCTGCAGGTGAGCTGCCGCACGACTTCCGCTTCAATTAAACGGACTAGAGCTTTGCCCTGACATCAAACCACCTTAGTGCCACCTCTTCTGACCTGCACTGTAAGGTCTCAAAGAGCAAAGCCTATGCACACGTGCGAGCATGACCCCGTGCCACACATGGAAGCTTTTACGTCTTGTTCCGTGAGTTCTTTCTGAATGAAGGATCACTCCCTCGGCAGCACTCCCACATTACCAACTCACGTCACCCCCAGGCCCTCGTCCGTGAAAGTGAGTTGGATCCGCGTGGGGGTCAGAGAAAGATAATCACGCACCACTGCTGTGGTTGTCTAAGGGTCTCCCACCTCATCAGCTCCTTCCTGGTCCTCCTCTTGTAGGCGGCATGAGTGTGGCTCAAAGGACATTCAGGGGGTAGATTTTCTCAGTGCACAACCTCTCCATTGCCTCTCACAGTTCACAAGTTAAATAGGATAGAACATCCAGTGCCTTGCAAACTGTCTTGCATATAACAAGCGCTAAATAAATATATGTTGAATAAATCAATGACGAATACTTTCTTTTAGATAACATAGAGGCAGAGTAACGAACTCCCTCCTTTCAAAACACCCAGACTCGAATCCCCGAATCTTACATGTTGCTCTGCATGACGAGAGGGACTTTGCTGGTACGATTAAGGGTACAGACCCTGACATTGTGAGGGTGTCCCAGAATGCCCACATGAGCCCCAACTAATCACACGAGACCTTAAAAGCAGGAAACCTTTCCTACCTAGGTTGTAAAGAGATGAAACAGAGGACAAAGGAAGACATTCAAAGTGACAGAATGAGGACACCCACTACTACCGGCCTTGAAGATGGAGGAAGGGAATCACAAGCCACGGAATGTAGATTTGAGGAACTGGGAACAGTGCTCAGCTGACAGCCAGCAAGAAAGCAGGGACTTCAAAAAACCGAATTCTTCCAACAACTTCAATAAGCAAGGATATGGAACTCTCTCTAGAGCCTTCAGGGAGAAATGCAGCCCCCTGACACCTTGATTCTAGCCTCGTGAGACGCTGGCAGGCTTTTGACCTGCAGAACTGTAAGATAATAAATTTGTGTTATAAGCTGCTAAATTTGTGGTGACTTATTACTGCAGCAATGGAAAGCTAGTATAGAAAGAATTCGAATAGTGAGTTCTTCCCTGAAAATTGTGCAGATCTCTGGGCCTAGGGCAGGGCAACCTTCTCAGAGGATTAGCTGCCTCTGTGGCAAATATTACGTCCAGACCTGTAGCCTTGCTTTCTTCAGCTCACTCTGTGTGCAGTCTATCCACAGGAAACTCAGAGCTGGACCCTGAGTGGCTAGGAAGAAAAATGGGCCTGAAAATGAGTTATACTCAAGCAGGAGGACAAGAGATAGGAAACTGGCTTCGTTTCCCACATGTCTTGGACTGCGGTCACAGCAGCCTGGTGGAACCTGTTCCTAAGGAAGGACATAACAGTAATAACGGCTGCAACTTCCAAGGACTTCAGTGTCCCTTAGCTCTAGTTGAGCAAAACCGGTTGGAAATGAGCTTAAATGGGGGATTTCCTGAGCATATTCCCTATTGTTACGAAGCTGAGTTGGCTTCCTCCTCTGTAATTCTGCCAAGCAGTCACACTACACAGTCTCTAGGGACATTGGATTAGTGATTTCTCTCAACATAAGCAACTTCTTTTTTTTTTTTTTAAAGATTTTATTTATTTATTTGTCAAAGTGAGCACAGGCAGACAGAGTGGCAGCAGAGGCAGATGGAGAAGCAGGCTCCTGCTGAGCAAGGAGCCCGATGTGGGACTTGATCGCAGGACGCCAGATCATTACCTGAGCCGAAGGCAGCAGCTCAACCAACTGAGCCACCCAGGCGTCCCCATAAGCAACTTCTTAATAGACATTTATACTAAGAGCAGAAGAGTCAATGGTTTTTCCACTAGGAGTGAAAACGGTTATGCAACTAGGAGGGAGGACTGGAAGAGAGGGATCTCTAGGAAGCCACTACGTGGATTGCCACCTGACTCCGTGTTGGGTATTTCCTTATTTTACATCTCAGCAGGACTTTATTTCAGATTATCAATTTGATTAATATTAAGTCATGCCACTGAGGCTTGGTCCAAGGACAGTTTGTTCCCTGGGCAAGGAGGATCGAGTTTGGGGTCTGGAGTTATGCGGTCGACTCCAGGTAAGGGTAGCTAGTAACAGCAGTAGTCATGACTCTCAAATTCTATTGAGAACCCCAAGTGCTGAGCAGGAACAAGCATGTTCTGGCCCATCTCACAAAGCACTTGAAAATTTCCTTCAGAAATCTTAAATACAGACACTTAGTAACTATGTCTCCAAAGCACAATTGTTATTAACTAAACTCCTGGGCAATTATTTTAGGGACTGTTTTACAAACGATCATAACTGACAGTGGACCCAAGCCCAAAGACTATCCTATAAATGCTTGATTATCCACACAGCTAAAATAAGTTGTTTTATAAATATAATTGTATTCATTTGCAGTTTTACCCAAGTCTGAGGCTAGAGCTCTGCCAAGAATAGGTCTGTGTTTTCCAAGCTGCTACCGTATGGAGGGATTTGAGTTCGCTTGGCAATTTAGACCTACTTATAGGTGACCAGCTAGTCTTTTTCACTTCCTTTGCTTTAGGCATTAATATAAATACCAACTGTAAAAATACCTGCTCTTAACTTGACAAAAGTACCCCAAGTTAGGACAACCTATGTGAACACAGGTGATCAAGATTTCTGGTCAATGATGGTCTGTGTGAGAGGTAAAAGATAAACTAGGCCAACCTCAGTGGTGGATTTGGCACAGGTAATTAGGTGTGAGAGAGGAATCCAGATGGCTCTCGGTGTTTGGTTTGGGTAGGAAAGTGTTGTTAGTCCACACAGCAAAGACGGGATTACTGGTCTGTAGGGGAAGGTAATGACCTCAAGTTTCAACAAGCTGAGTTCAAGCATATGAGACATCGAGGTAACTGGCAGCACAGTTCTGGAGCCTAGGAGAGCAGAGTGACCGAAGGCTGACGGACCGCACGATGGCAAGGACATCCTGGAAGTAGCCTGGCAGTTTCTTAGACTAAACATGGACTTACCGTGCAACCCAGCATTTGAACTTCGATCACTTACCCCAGAGAAATGAAAAAAAGATCTGTTAACACAGAAACTTTGTATGTGAATGTTTGTAGAAACGTTCTTCATAAAACACTGGAAACCGCTCAAATGTCCTTTAGCAGGTGGAGGGTTAAACAAATGTGGTACATCCTTTCAATGGAATGCTACTCAGAAATAAAAAGAAATATAGTTATGAGCTACAATTTGATTTATACATGCAATAACATGGATGATCTCAAAGGAATTAATGCTGAGTAAAGTTTAAAAAAGCCATTGTCAAATGGTATACATTGACTTTATTTATTTTTTTTTTAAAGATTTTATTTATTTATCCGACAGAGAGAGATCACAAGTAGGCAGAGAAGCAGGCAGAGAGAGGAAGGGAAGCAGGCTCCCTGCTGAGCAGAGAGCCCGACGCGGGGCTCGATCCCAGGACCCTGAGATCATGACCTGAGCTGAAGGCAGTGGCTTAACCCACTGAGCCACCCAGGCACCCTACAATGACTTTATTTATGAAACATTTTAAAATAACAAAATAATAAAAACAAAACAGATTAGTTGTTGCCTATAATTTGGGATGAAGAGTGAGAGAAGGTGCAGTATCAGCATTAAGCAATAAAAGAGAGCCGTATGGTTGAAGAGCTCTGTTCTTAACTGTGGTGGTGGTTACATGAATCTATCCATGTACAAAACTGCATAGAACAGACAGACACACACACACGCACGCACACACGTATATAAAACTGGTGAAATCTGACGAAGCTGTGTATTATACCAATGTCAGTATCCAACCTTTAGAGCTGAACTATTGTTATACAAAATCAGTTGACTTTAAGTAAAGGAAACTACCTTCAATAATGTGAATGAACATTATCCAGTCAGTTGAAGGTCTTAAGAGCAAAAACTGTTGTTTCCCAGAAAGGAAGAAATTCTGCTTCAAGTCTATAGCATTAGGTTCTGCCTGAGTTTCCAGTCCACCGGATTACATCTGTTGTACTACCAAGAAGAAAGGACGGAAGGAAGGAAGGAAGAAAAGAAAGAAGGAAGTAAACTCCTAATCTTAAGGATTTTAAGGTCTTGATTTAGAATTGATGAAGGACACTGAGACTTGTTGCATATAAAGAATGCAGGAGAAGATGTCCACAAAGGCCACCAGGAATTCAAGCACACAACTACTTTGAAGAAAAGGACTTGTGGATCCTCTCTTCCCCAACCTGCTGTATCACCACCATTGGCTTCCATCTTCTCCAAGCCATTTGCCAAATCTAAGCCTTCCCTTCACACCTCATGGGAGACACCAAACTACTTTCTTTCTGCCATACTTTTTCCTCCATCCAAAACATTCTGCATTCCATGTTAAGATAAATTTTCCTTAAATTGAATTTTTAGTACATTACTTGCACAGTTAAATATTTTTAATGTTTTCCCATTATACATAGGAAAAAATAAAAATAAAATAAAATAAAAATTTTAAAAAGCCTCTGACTACTTAGCCAGGGCATCAAGCTCTCCCTCATTATACCTCAACCTGACTGCATGGCCCTAATTCCACCCCAGTGCTCGTCCTCGCACTGGTCCTGTGCCTCTTGCCCAAGTCTTCTCTGCCACTGATTGTTGCCGGAGCAGTATCCTCTACTCAGCTGTGTCCAGTCACTCAACTGTAACTCAGCTGCACTTGATCATATCCAACCTCCAATGCCATGTTCTTGTCCACCCCCTACAAAGAAACCCGCAACTACTTCAGCCCACGGTGATTTCTGCCTATTCTGCTCCTCAAGACATTCTTCTGACTCTAATTCACACTTGTTCACCCATGAGCTTGCGATATTCCATGCTGAGTCACTTAAATTTAATTTTCATTCAACAATCCAGTCACTCAACAAATTCAACAAATATTTATTAAATGTCAAGCAGAATAAGATGATTGCCTTTCAGTATGTTACAGGCATGCTTGAGATTTTATTTGCTAACTGACAAGTAGAAAAACAATTATAATGCACTGTTTTGTGGTAAAAGAAGAATTGGGGCACAGAGCAGGGGAAACTTTATCCTGTCTGAAAGTCCAGGAAGGGTAACTTGCAAGATCACAGGGAATGTGTAGATAGGAGGACACTCCTCCCGCCCCCCCCGTCTGTTATCTGCCCTGAAGAAAGAAATAACTTTTACAAATGACAAATTCTAAGTTTCAAGGGTATTGCCCAGTTTAAATTAATCAGACATCTGACTCTGACTTAGAAATATTCTCATGAAATTTGGTGATTAGAGACCGATTCCCCAACATGATCACTTAGGAAACATGCCATGAAGAGCTGAGGTGCCCATGGCAGAAGGGTAATAAAACAGAATCCATTGGTTTGCATAGGAAGCACCTTGCTTAACCTAACCTTTAAAATTGTTTTTTACTATATTAGTCACTAGGACTATTTTCTTTGATTGCTATGGTAATAGACTATTTAAAATAAGTTTTCAGGACGCCTGGCTGGCTCAGTCAGTAGAGCATGCGACTCTTGATCTCAGGGTCATGAGTTCAAGCCCCACATGGGGCATAGAGCTTACTTAAAAGTAAATAAATAAATAAAACACTGTTTCATCAGAAATCGTCAACCATTGTCTCAGTCAAAATCACCAGCATTTGTCTTGTTATTGACATTTAAGGAAACACCCAATTCCAAGAAGACAAGGAGACCTCTGAACTTTCTAAATGTAGACTCCAAGATTTCTGGTCTGAACGGAAGCAGTTTGGTGAAATTACCAACCATGACCACAGAACAAATGGAGTCCCAGCTAAGACCTAAAAGGTAAGCGGAAATGAGGCCAGCAGAGATGGATACAGAGGCGGGAGAGCATCCGAGGACAGAGAACAATATATGCGGGTGGTGAACAGTGACAGCCCAAGTCAAAGCCAAGAAGAGTTCAGAGAGGTCTGGGCAGTGAAAGGTAAGGCAGCAGGCAGCAGCTTGTAGGCCCTGAGGAGTGAGCCCCTGGACGTTCCTCCATGAGGTGGGAACAGCCAAAGTGTTTTTCACTCAACCATTCAACCAATACAGATAGAGAGAGCCTTTTGCACACGAGGCTCCATTGTAAGCACTGAGGATATAGCAGTGAATGAGACAGCTGAATCCCAGACCACACAGACCTGACCTTTCAGAGGGGGAAAGATAGACAATAAATCAGTAAGCATGTGATTGAACAGAGTCATTTCAGGCAATGATAACCTGTTGCGAAGAACATACAGGTTATGGACACCGACACAGTGAAGGCAGAATGTCGGCCCGAGCTGGAATGGTTAGGAAAGGTCTCTGTGAGACGGTGAGCTCACTGAGCTCAGACTGAAGGCCACCAGGAAGCTGGGTGTGCAAAGATGCAGGCACAGATGTTGAGAGTGAATGACTGAGTACACGCTCCCTCAGGTGGGAGCAGGCCTGGCCTGTCCAAGCAACCAGAAGAGTGACAGTGTGCCTGTAGGTGTGTGGGAGCAAGGGAGGACATGGACCGTGCTGGGGCTGGAATTACAGACAGGGCAGAATATTGTAGTCCCCGCAGAACCAATAGAGCATAATAAGAAAATTGACACAAATTTATCATGGATTGTATTCTAGCAGCGTTTGAAAACCATTAGAGCTTTTGATTTATATTTTAAAAAGATAATTATATAGTATTAATTATGAAGATGCAGGAATGAAATAAATTAGGGCCCATTTCAGTATCCTAGACCAGGACTGGAATAGGACTGTAGCAATGGAAATAAATAAAAATGGCATATATTTAAAATCTCTTTTGTAGGCAGAGCTCATGTGATTTGTTTATGGATCATATGTGGGAGTGGGAAAAGGGGAAAAGTAACAGTGGTTCCTCTGTTTGTGCCTGGACTGAACGAGTGCTATGAGTCCAGATAATGAAGTTGAGAAGGAGAATAAGACCCATACGCTTTGTTTGGCCAAATTGATCAGGAGGGGCCTTTTAGACATGCAAGGGAAGATTTCGAGAAGGTGCTTGCATATGATTAGAGCTCAGTAGAAAGGGAAGGGTCAAAGGAAATAACTTGACGTCATTGGCTCATGCCTGGTAATTAAAGCTGTGGGAGTAGATGAGCTGCGCACGGTAGTGGAGGTACGAAGGTGACGGAGGCCTTAGAGCTATGGGAGCATTTAGACAGTATCCGAGCTGTGTGAACCGACAAAGGAGGTTGAGACTAAGCAGTCAACGAGACGGGAGGAAAACCAGGAAGGTGCAGCATCATAGAAGGCAAGAGGAGAGAGGGTTGGATAAGGCAGTTGTCCGCTCCCGCGCAGTTGTATAGTACAAGGGCAGAAAAGCGCCCCTGGGCCGGGCAATACGAGTGATGGGTCCCCTGAGTGAAGTGGTGAGACAGAAGCTCATTCGGAATGTATTAAGGAAATGGTGAAAAATAAGACATGCAAACTGCAAGTAGAAGCTACAGAGACTTTTTTGTGTGAGGGAATAGAGACATGGAGTCTTCTTTGTCCATGGGAAATGGAAATGGTTTGGGACAAGGAATGGTATTTTATCCTTCTTTTTCTACATCTGTACTACCCAGCATTGAGCTATGTGTATTGAGTATTCTCCATTCTTACTGGCTGAATGACAGATGTGTGGAAGGGCGGATACTTAAGATTTGCCACAAAAGAGATACTGGCAGGGGGCGCCTGGGTGGCTCAGTGGGTTAGGCCACTGCCTTCGGCTCAGGTCATGATCTCAGGGTCTTGAGATCGAGTCCCGCATCGGGCTCTCTGCTCAGCGGGGAGCCTGCTGCTTCTCTCTCTCTCTCTGCCTGCCTCTCTGCCTACTTGTGATCTCTCTCTGTCAAATAAATAAAATCTTTAAAAAAAAAAAAAAGAGATACTGGCAGCAAAATAAACCAACACTGTCAACAGGAAGCTTTAGAGTTTTAGTCTTTTTTTTTTTCTTTTTAATATTATGTTGTTAGTCACCATACAGTACTTCTTTAGTTTTTGATGCAGTGTTCCATGTAAAACATGAAAGTAAGACACTGAAAGAGTCCTTGAAATATGGATACATCGTTTGCTTAGAATTTTAAAATGTGATCACTGATATTGACATGTTTTCATGGGAAATTTGGTGTTTCATTGATTGTGGCTAATATGCTGCAAAGTTGATTTTTGTTCAGGATAGAAAGCTTGAAGTCCCATTTAGAAAGGTCAAAGGTTCGCTGGGGTCTTTAGGATGAACTGTTTCCGAAATTCTATCAGTAAGAAGAAAATTGCTAATATATTTGACTGGTCTAGATGATGGAAAAGCAATTCTCAAACAAGATTTGTTTTAAGAAGATACTTTCCATGGCAATCGGACAATAGTCTTCAGTGACTAACACGGTAAGACAAAGAAGGATGTAAGCGGTTTCCCGCAGCCTTGTGCCTTGCCCTACCCTATTTCTCCTCCCTTTGTTCCTGAAACTGTGAAGCCCCTGGAGAATTGCTGTATACTTAGCAAACATAACAATGGGCACATTTATGAGCTGTGATAGCTGAGTAATAGGAAATACCCTGGACTGAAAATGAGAGTTTTTCACTTGCAAACGGGTTCCCTTTCTCAGAGAAATTACTGGGGGAAATATCACACAAGCAACATTAATCTTTGGAGTCCCTCTTTGTGTGTGTGTGTGTGTGTGTGTGTGTGTCTTCTTCGTCCACAGCCACCAGAGGTATCATTGTCTCTGGATCTCACTTCTAGACACACACACACACACACACACACACACATACACACACACAGAGTGATTCAGTAAAATAATTTACATGAGGGGCACCTGGGTGGCTCAGTGGGTTAATCCTCTGCCTTCAGCTCAGGTCATGATCTCAGGGTCCTGGGATCAAGTCCTGCATCGGGCTCTCTATTCAGCAAGAGAGCCTGCTTCCTCCTGTCCCTCTGCCCGCTGTTCTGTGTACATGTGCTCTTTATCTCTCTGTCAAATAATTAAATAAAAAAATTTTTTTAATAATTTACATGAAAGTATTAGTGTCCTAATGTAACTATATTTTCAAAGGAGTCCCCAGAAGAGAGCATCGTTTGATTCAGCAGCAGGCTCCCTACTCCATTTCAAATGCTTTGGACAAAAGGTGAGGAAGTATGCATGAGTGGGGGTTCCTGGGCCCCTTCCAATCATATGATGTGGGCAGGCATCTCCATGTACCAGACTGTAGATCAAAACTTGCTTGATAGCCTTTCATCTATTTATTTATTTATTTATTTGGCAGAGAGAGACAGAGTGAGAGAGGGAACACAAACAGGGGGAGAATGAGAGGGAGAAGCAGGCTTCCTGCTGAGCAGGGGGCTCGATGCAGGGCTCGATGCGGGGTTCAATCCCAGGACTCTGGGATCATGATCAGAGCCAAAGGCAGATGCTTAATGCCTGAGCCACCCAGGCGCCCCTAGACTTTTATTTATTACCTGATTACTTTCTTCTCTGAAAAAAGTGCAAGGGAAAACCACTCATAGTTGACTTTTGGGGGATTATGGCCCTCGGTTGACAATATTTACTCAACAAACGTTTATTGATCACGTTCTAAGTGCCTCTTACTAAGGACTGGAACTTAGTAAACGTATAGCACATATTATTTCATTTAATCCTCACACACACACACACACACACACAAACACACACAAAACCCCAGGAGGATAGTTTTATAATCCTCATTTTGCAGATAAAGAAACTGGTACTTAGATCCAGTTAACTAGCTGGTTCAAGGTCATGCAGTTACTAAGATACAGAACTAAGAGTCAAAGCATGGTTTCAACCAGACGTTTTTTATACCTCTGGGAGCTGCTTCTCTAGGTGAGTGAGATCTGAGGTATTTCAACAAAGAAAAGTGTGACAAAGCTAATGGAAGACAAATTCTTAAGAAAAGGGAAATGTCCAAAGTAAATAGCTTTTCTACTTACCAGAAACTACTAGCTTAAAAATGTAATGGAAATAATTCCATAAACTTTAACAATTAAAAAAATAGAATATATATAGAAATAAATTCAATAAATTTGTAGGACTTGTGAAGAAATTTAAAAACATAAATAGGACCTTAAGAAAAGAAATTGGATATGTGGGGAGATGTGCCAAATTACTGATTAAGATATTTAATATTCTAAGTGCTCCAATTCTCACCATTGAATCTATACATTTAATATGTCATCAACCAATATACCAAAGGAATTGTTTACAAATTGTCAGAGTGATTGAAAATTTACCTGGGAAAAGTAAACATATATGAATAGTGAATAACATCTCACTGCCCCTACAAAAGAAAAGCTTAAGAAAGTAAATTCTTATTTTCCAGTTATAAAATTACATTATAAAAGTACATTGATTAAAACAGTTTGATGCTATTGCCAAAATAACAAAGCAGAATAGAAAATCCAGAAGAAAATCCATGTATGCATAGGGAATTAAAATATGACAAACAAGACATTTCTGATCATCAAAAAAGATAGCCCTGGGTAGGTTAAGATAACTATCTAATCATTGAAGAGGAAGGATAAAATTAGATTCCTACCTCACATCCTACATTAAGATAAATTCCAGGTGGACTGATTTCATTTTTTTGATAGATTGTAGATCAAAATACTTGAGAAAATATGGATCATTAGTCATACAATCTTTGATGGGACATTTTTTAACATCATGACAGTTGCCATACATGAGAAGTTTTTTTGTTTTGTTTTTTCGAGAGAGAGAGTATGCACACATGTGCACTTGAGTTTTGGTGTGGGGACAGAGAGAGAGGGAGAGAGAGTGTCTTAAGCTGCCTCCATGCTGAGCGTGGAGCCTGCTGGGGGAACCCCATCTTATAACCCTGAGATCATGACATGAGCTGAAATCAGAAGTGGTCGCCTAACCACCTGAGCCACCCAGGCACCCTATAAAATGAGAAGTTTTTAAAATACTGATTTTTTAAAAATTAATTTATATCAAGACAAAATTAGACAAAATTAAAAGGCAAGCAACAAATAGAAAAAAATTGTAGCATTTATAACCTATATGTATATTTGTAAAATATATTAAATAAATATGTATATACATAAATACAGTTATAAAACAATGAATACTCCTAATAAAATAAGCTGCAGAAAAAGCAACTCATAACAAAAAAAATCTAAATTATCCATATGTGTGAAAAGTTCTGTCTCATTCTCAAGAAAAGAAATAAACACTGAAAATAAACACTTTTTCCCCCATGAATAGGCAAAATGTATAAGAATGTTTTCTTCCTGGAAAAAAATAAAATATTTCACATATAAATGTTGGGCAGGTAGTCGGTGTGAATTTTCTGAATGATAATTTGTCAGTATATATCAGAAATCTAAAAAAAATTTGTACACTTTGACCTAATAATTCAGCCAGCATAATTAGGAAGGTGCACAAAGGTTTATACACAAGAATATCTTGCCAAATTGTTTTTAATGTTGAAGATACAAATGCTTTAAAAATATACATCGAAACTATAAATTGTGGCACCATCATTCGATTTATATTATAAAGCCATTTAAAAAAAACTTCCAACCCCTCCCAAGTACAGCTGCCCTAACAACATTCTGTCAGAATGCCCTAGCACCATGAGGAATGTAGCAACAGTCAGCGTTTCACAACACTTCGCTAAAACGTGAAATGGTTTTCCAGTGTCTCAGAGAAAAGACGAAATTCCTTAAGGCTTTAAAATTTGGCTCATCGGTTTCCAAGAACACTACCTTCAGCTTTACTCAACAAATATTCCCCACACCAACACTTTCCCCACAATGGCTTCTCTTTCTTTTTCAATTTAGCTGCTTCTGCACCTCAAGGCCTACCTCCCTGAAGCCTGCCCAAGCCCCCAGACTCTAGCCTTTTCTCTGAATTCCTAGAAAATGTTTTCTGTCACTCATCAAAGGCTTTTAGTGCTTGTTGCCTAGCCATTACCAAGTCAGGAACTATGGGTCTTACGCTCTTACCTCAGACAGGGCGTAGATAGAGTTTGGCAAAAGTTGTTGATGGGTTAGTCAATGTGCAGACAGACTCAGAGCCACCAGCAACCATGTATTACTTCTATCCTCATCAACATTCAAAATTGAGGAAACAACAATTTTCCAATATAGGAAAGCACAAAGCGTTGAAATGTGGCATAGAAAAATCCCCCAGCTGAAGCCAACCGACTTTTTTCATCCTGATCCGAGCTAATGAATGGATATGAATAGGAGGGGTTCTTACGAGCAGCTGGCTTGACCAGCTCTCCTTCTTAGCACAGCTGGAGGCACCACACAAGTATGTTTATTCTAATCTTTTATTCAGGCAACACACACAGTACAAGGATTCCGCTGGGTGTTACCATCCAAGGGCTGTTGGCAGTTCCCAGTTCCACTGTGAACTGGAGAGGAGACGTGTTCCAGGCATAGGATTTACCATTGTTATCTTACAAATGAGTCAGTGGACTCCATGTCATTGGTTTCTCTCGGCCAAATCCCAAAGCTGCATCAGTCACACTCTGTCTAGTCTGCATCTCCACCCCGCAGCTGATCGCGATCGCCGAAAAGCCACAAAACCTTGCTCACTGGTCTTCCTTGAAATTTATAATTATTAATTTCAAGTGGTCCCTACACTCTCATACCATAGTTCCCAAGTTCCATTCATCTGCCTATTGTCTGGATGACTGTTCACACCATTCCCTCTCTCCTCAGACTTCCACGATCTTCTTCCCTACCCTCAGTCTTAAATGATGACATTGTTTGCTATTTCACTGAAAAAAATAGCCATCAGATGAAGATTTCTACAAAGACCCACTGCTTTGTCTTCCCCTGTACCATCTACTTTGCATTTCCTCTTGCATTTCCATGGGAGTATCGTCTGTCTGTGCTTCTAAGGCCAACACTTTCACACGGCCTTGCCAACCAGGACGATTGTTCCAGTGATTATCTTTCTTTCCTTCTCTGCATCAAGTTCTCATCTCAGAGAAATCAATCTATCATCATTCAAACATCCTATATTTTATTTTCCCCCCAGCTTAAGAAACCATCCCTAAATCTCATTCCTCCTTCCAACTGTCGCTTTATATTTCCACTCCTCAAGCTAGTTGTAGGCAGTTTCTGTCCCTAGTCACTCTCCTCCAGATTTCTTTTGAACATACTCCTTTTATGTTTCCATTGCAATCACCCACCAAAACTGCTCTCATTAACATCACCATTGACCTCCATGTTGCTAAATCCAGTGGATTTCGTCTTACTTGGACAGTCTATAGCATTAGACACTGTTGATCTCTCCCTCCATTCATCTGTCCATTTCTAGGACATCACACTGTCCTGTCTCCCCTCTTACCTCTCTAACATATGTTTCCAGTTTCAGGCTTATTTGCAAGTTTGGAGGTAGGATTACATTTTGCTGTCTAGTGAATGATGACAGGCAATGACCACTTAAGATGTTAAGTGGTCAGTTCCTTTATTAGGATAAGGCGATTTCCTTCCCATCGCAGGGCTTATTCTTATTTCCAATATGATTCTTCTATGTCATCCCTCACATTCTTGGCCATTTCCTTTGTCAGTTGAGCTACCATGAAGGAAAGTAGACAAACATTTGCACTGGCTTTTGGTTTGAGTCTTTTTTTTTTTTTTTAATTTATTTATTTGAGAGAGAGAGCACACGTGAGAGAGAGGGAGGGAGCACGGGGGCAGAGAGAGAAGCAGGCTCCCCGCTCAGCAGGAGCCCGACTCAGGACTTGATTCCAGGACCCTAGCATCATGACCTGAGCTGAAGGACAATGTTTACCCAATTGAGCCACTAGCACCCTTTTGTCTTGAGTCTTAACTGGACTCAGCAAAAGACAATTATGAGAGACTGAGGAGCCCCGGGGAGTGGATTCATTAGAATTAGCAGATATAGATACAGACATACAATTAAATTTAGATGTCGGAAAAACAATAAATTCTTTTTTAGTATACACATTTCCAGTAAAATCTTTGTATTTTCTCTGACAATTCTACCCGGGACAGGACTAATCTATTTTCAAGAAAGAGCTTGATTTGGTAGCAAATCCTTAGGTGATGGGAAAGGAAGAAGGCTTGTTTTCTAATTATGATGTCTTCCTCCCAGTTTTGTACCTGCCCAGATCTGTAATGAACCCATGGCAGAGTCCAGAGGAGCTGGAGCTGAATACTTTGATAAAGGAAAGAATAAAAGTTCAAGTACATCCAAAGATTTTGCACTCACAGAATGTAATCCCTCCCAAAAGGTGGGGCAGAAGGTTCTCTGTGCACCTCACATTGGGACAGCTTGGGCACCTTGGAGCTGCACCCTGTGGGAAGTGTGGGCTTCAAAAGAGATACCAGAACCAGTGGTGCCCACTGGAAGCCCCAGCAGTGCCCATTAAAGAGGGTGGAGTCTTAAAGGAAGTGAAGGTGTCCAGGAGGAGATGGTGGTTCCTGAAAGGCTCAGTGCTGCTTCATTTGGTTCAGCAGAAAATAACTGTAACATGTATATCATGAAGAAGAGGCCAGATTTCCTTTGTTTCAAGGTTGGGAATATCTCCTGAGAACTGACAGTGAAAAGATTACTGGGATGGTCGACAGCAAGCTCAGCCGATGAACCTCAAGGTCAAAGACCCAGAGGGGAACAAGGCCCCGTCTCACTGTATCAGGTCCCTGTGTCTGTGGGCTTGAGGGGAAGGTTTGTTGCTGACCACAGAATGACTCCCCTGTGCTCCCCTGAAAACACGACCAGGTCAAGAGAGCCCCACATAGAACACAAGATAAACAACAACAAAGAATGATTCACATTTCTACTCACCAGGTTTTCATACATCTTAGCCTTTTGCTAACTTTAGAACTAAAGTTGACATTAGGATGGCTGTTTGAGGACCTTTTCTGTGCCATAGTTCAATGTTTTATGCTTTCTTGAATGAAAACCTATGTTTTTTTTCAAATTTGATTTCTTGCATGTTAGTATTTATGATAGAAATAATATGTAATCTGGTAACTCTGAGTATTTCCACAAATCAAGGAAACCGTTCATCATTATTTACCAACCTCCTATTGTAGAGAAAGCACTGGCCAGTTTGGGTGGTCAGTTATGTGACCGTGGGTACTGTAAAGCTTTTTATTTGGAGTCACACAGACTTCTACAGAGAGGTTCAGAGAAAAGAGCCAAACTACAGGATCGAAGGTTAGGATTGGCACCATGGAGGAGGCTTAGGTAAACCTCAAATGAAGGGTGCAACGTTAAAATCGAAGAGGAAAAAAGGAAAAGAGTGTGGAGGTTCCTCAAAAAATTAGAAATAGAACTATCATCCAATCTAGCAATTCCACTTCTGGGTCTATGTACAAAGGAAACGAAGTCACTGTGTCAGAAAGATACTCTGCACCTTCGTATTCACTACGGTGTTACTTACAGTAGTAAGATTGGAAACAACTGAAGTGTCCATCAACGGAGAAGTGGAAGAAGATGTGCTATGTGTGCATGCACGCACACACAACACACACGAGTACTGTGTGGCCGTAAACAAGACAGGAAATCCTCCCATTGCAACAACACGGATGGACCTTCGGGGCATTATGTTCAGTGAAATAAGTCAGACGGAAAAAGACAGGTACTGTATGATCTCATATGGAATTAAAAAAAACTCACAGAAAAGGAGACGAGATTTGTAGTTATCAGAGGATTGAGAGAATTGGATGTAGAGGGTCAGAAGTACAAACTGCCAGTTTTAAGATAAATAAGTACTGGGGAGGTAACAATGTACCTGATAACTAGCGTTAACTCTGATATATGGCATATTTAAAAGTTGCCAAGAGAGTAAATCCTAAAAGTTCTCATCACAAGAAAAACTATACTTTTTCTTTTTTTCCTTCCTCTTTTTGTTTCTGTATAAGATGACGCAAGTTAACTAAGCTTGTGACAATCATTTTGCGAGGTATGTGAGTCATGTCTACACTACACATCTTAAACAACGCAGTTTAGTGCTTTATGCCAATAATGTCTCAATAAAACTGAAAGGAAAATTAAAATCCAAAGAGAGAGAGAAAGGAAGTGAAGGCGGTCATGAGGGGGTGAGTAACTTTTGATAACGAGAGATTGCTTTCAGTGGAATAGCTGTAACGATGTTGTGGAGACAGGATGGAAGTAGCAGTGTTGGCTACGTTAGGTGTGTCTTGAATGCAGACTAAGTGACTGGAACTTTATCCTTGAGAAAATAGAGATACTAAAATTTTTTAGGTAAAAGAGTAAAAAGACACTGGCCCTTTTCTCAGGCACTGAGACCTTTCTCCGGAAGTGCGTTGGAGCAGGCTGCCCTTGGAATAATCAGTGGTTCCAATACAAGTCTTTCTTAAAATTTCTCCAGGAAAGTCTTCCATAGTCACGCCACTTTTATCCTTCTTCATGAAGGCTTCACGAGTCCTCTTTTCTGTAGGCATGGTCGTTATGGTCCGGAGGTAATGTAAATAAAGACAGAGAAAGTCGTGAGGGGAGTACTCTGAGATGGTACGAACCTTCTGGTACATCTTATGCTGTGGAGATGAATCTAGAATTAATTTCTTCTTATGTTTTAGATAAAAGATGAATACAAGTGTTTGGTCTAATATTTCTTCTTGCATTGCAGTTTGGGGTCTTATACCCCCATGTTGGAGATCATGGTCTTTGAGAATTGGGAAGGCGTGAAAGATGTTAATCAAGGAAGAGAGGAAACGACATTGGAGAGCTGTGAAGATGCTACGCGCTGGTCTGGGTCGAATAGGTTAGCAGTGGGTGAGTTTGCATTGGGTGAACTGGGGAATCCTTCCTTAGAGAGAAACAAAGGAAACCATGAACTAAATAATGGCAGTGGTAACACTAGGAGTTTTTGTTTTGGTTAAGTATGAGAAGAAAAGGGAATCAAGAGCAGTTTTAAATAAGGCGGCTGTCACAGATTCATAGGAAACTTTAATATACAAAATTACATTTAAAACTCATAGCTCAGTGGGGATAAACTGAAGAGGAGAGTGTGGGAGAGATCCTGGCCCTTTGATGAAGCGCGTGCCCACTGAGGGCGTGAGCCAGGTCGAGGACTCGCGTCTGTCCGACTCCTAGTCCAGGGGTCTCTCCAGCACATCGTAAGCTGTCGTAGATGCTTACCTTTTCTCTGCGCGGCTGAGTCTGAGATGTGTCTGGTGGCTAAGAAACAACAGAAAGTCCAAACACTCGACACTGCTAGTGACGATGTCAGAAAGGTTTCTGTTGCTTTCCCTGAGAGCTTTATAGACGTATCAAGCTCCCAGTCAAGCCGACTAAAATAAGAACGCAGCCTGAGCCTGGTCGCGTGCAGTACAGCACCGCCAGCCCCTGCAGGAAACACACATCACAGACGGATCAGTACGTGTGCAAGTGAAGCCCAAGGGTTTGTGCTCAGAGATCTGTATCGGCTTCACAGATAAGAACGATGGCGTTTTCCTTGAATCTTGGGCGTAGCTTTTTTTTTAGATTTTATTTATTTATTTGACAGAGAGATCACAAGTAGGCAGAGAGGCAGGCAGAGAGAGAGAGAGAGGGAGAGAGGAGGAAGCAGGCTCCCTGCCAAGCAGAGAGCCCAATGCGGGACTCGATCCCAGGACCCTGAGATCATGACCTGAGCTGAAGGCAGAGGCTTAACCCACTGAGCCACCCAGGCGCCCCTTGGGCATAGCTTTTTAAAAGACTGAACTCACACACAAGATTCTCAAAACACAGAGGCTGGATTACAGAAAAGCTGGCCTAAAAGATGGGTTAGTGGGAATGTGGGGTGCCACTGACCAACTGGGGTGTTTTGAGTCTGTAGGCTTTTTTCTATCTTTTCACACAAATTCTCTCCCCAAAAATGCCCCCAAACAGTCTTTTCATGTTATTTAAGACAAGTTTCAGAATCAAGTTCATAGACATCCACCAGAAGTGATTTAGCCCAGACTTAGCAGAGACCTAGAAGAATTTTGAATTCTAGGACAGTTTAGACACCAATAAAGAATTTGAATGAGCCTAGACTTTTCCTGCCTCAGATTTCCATGAAAAGAGCAAGGATAATATTTTTTTTTCTATGTATCTCTTTGACGAAATGAATTTCTTAGCGTGGGTGAGTTTATGGTCGGTTCCTGAGGCGTATTGACTTGTCCTCTGTAGCTTCTGATGGGGAGATGGTTGAATGGTGTGCATCTGTTATACTGGGAGCATGAGCTGGGCCTTGCTGATGGGGGAGGCCTGTTGGAGATGACAGAGTGGGCTGAGGAAATTCCTTGTGTTCCTTGAGCTACACGCATCGCAGACGGCTAGCTGGATACGTTAAGAGGTTTTGTGAACTGCGCTGCGGCTGCAGGCAGCCAGGACAGCCCAAGAGCCTCAGAGACTCCTGGCAGAGAATAGGAGCAGACTTCAGTGTCCCCCTGATAACCGATACCACAGTGTCCAGTGTCTGAGGGGGCGGCCACATGGGAGCACTTGCCTCTGTAGCTTTAACCTCCAGTTCGAACGTTTCCCTCAAGTTCACG
Source organism: Neogale vison (assembly GCF_020171115.1). NCBI lineage: Eukaryota > Metazoa > Chordata > Mammalia > Carnivora > Mustelidae > Neogale > Neogale vison. The sequence goes on from NC_058100.1 coordinate 33,016,132, forward strand.
TTCTGTGTGATAAGATGGTGAAGGCCTTACTCCAGCTCACCTTGGAGGCTGGCCCCCAGCAGTGGGGCTGGGAGACCCCATCTCTCACAGTGCCCACTCTCTGCATTTGGTGGCATCAATTTCTTGATGCTCCTCAGCTTATTGTCTCTTTTCCTATGTCTCGTCAGTTGGAAAGTTGTGGAAGTTTGCAGGACTAAGCCACTGGACTAGCAAGAGTAGCCGAGGAGGCAAATGGAGCTGAGAACACCCTGCCGCAAGCGGGGCTCACTCTGCCTGGAGGACAGAACTTCCTTTTCTTTGCACAAAGTCACCACACAGTCCAGCAGCAGCGTGGCTGAGGCCTTTGGGGTTCCCTGACCCAGTACAAGGCCTAAGATAGATGTCCCCGAAAGGCCAGCCTTCCCATCTTCCCGCATTCCTTTGGTGGACACCACGGAAAAAGGTTACCTACCGCAGCCTCTTCCTCACCTGTTTTAGAGATCGTAACTTTATTGGCCACTTACCCTGCTCTTGGCAGCGGGGAGTACAATACCCTCTTGCCTTTAGTAATACTTGGATTACCAAGATGTTTGTTACTGTTGCAATTTTTACATAGTTTCTTTCCGATAGGGTATTAATCCTGAGAAAGCACAACCTTTGACAACCTACTCTATAGATGTTGTAGATGATGGTCCTACTTTTTTTTATTTAAAGATTTATTCATCCAATCCAGAGAGAGAGAGAGAGAGAGTAGGGGAAGGGGTGGGAGGGGCTCAGAGAGAGGGACAGAGAGGGACAGAGAGGGAGAGAGAGAGGAGAGAGGGAAAGTAATAATCGCCCAGGTAGAAGTATCTGACCACGACGTGTCTTCTCTATTGCTGCACGTCAATACTGACTTGATGAGATAAAAGTAATTTGTGACTTTCTTCGTTATATTTTAATATACATATATGTATCATGAATATGACATATATGATTACATATACATTAGGGATTTACGTACAATATAATTTTTAAAAAGATTATTTGAGAGAAAGAGAAAGTGCACACGAGTCAGGGGAGGGGCAGAAAGAAACAGAGACTCCCTGCTGGGCAGGGAGCCCAATGCAGGGCTCAAGGCTCCCAGCACCGAAGATCATGACGTGAGCCAAAGTCAGACTGAGCTGCCCAGGTGCCCCCAATATAATTGATGCTGGGTGTAATTAGTTTCTTTAACCATGACTTCCATTTCAGAATAATATAAGGGTGCTAAGAAATAATTGTGAAGGGGCTCCTGGGTGGCTAGGTTGGTTAAGTGCCTTCGGCTCAGGTCATGATCCCGGGGATCCTAGGATCGAGCCCCTGCATTGGGCTCCCTGCTCAGTGGGGAGTCTTATTCTCCCTCTCCCTCTGCCTCACCCCATCTCGTGCTCTCTCTCTCTCTTGCTCTCTCAAAAAAATAAATAATTTTTTTTTTTTTTTAAAAAGCAGTATCTGTAATGAAAGACAGGCATTGGTAAGGTTAAGACCACTGGACTGGTGGAAACAGAAAAGCTTTTAAAAAGACTTCTATTCAGATTCTGGGTCCAGGGGAGGGTGTGACTGGGATCAATTTGCCGATTTCTCTGAGTCTCAACTTCTTTATCTATAAAGTGCAGATAGCAATTACAACCTTATCGAGGGCTGTTATGAATATGAAGTATTAGCCTATGTAAAACTCTTCTGCTCAGCATACAGTAAATGCTGAAAACTGGTAGCTACTATAATCTTACTAAGTGGGGGTGATATATATACTTCACAATGTTCTATCAAGCAAGGTGCTATATAAAAAGTCCCTACCTGACTGATGCCCAGTCAAGAGCACATTTCATTGAGCCCAAGCTGTATGATTGTTTTAGGTACCTCCAAGGAAGGGGAAAAAAAACTACTTCCAATTATGCTACAGCTATACATAGGAAGGCAGATCCCAACTTCAGGCATGTCAAATGTGAACATTTTCATGTTAGAATCAAAATCTTTGGGGCACCTGGGTGGCTCAGTGGTTAAAGCCTCTGCCTTCGGCTCAGGTCATGATCCCAGGGTCCTGGAATGAGTCTCTCTCTGCCTGCCTCTCTGCCTACTTGTGATCTGTCTGTCAAATAAATAATGAAAATAAAATCTTTAAAAAAAAAATCAAAACCTTTTTCTGTCCTCTTTCTTATTTAACTAGTAAGGAATCTATGCTCCCCAGAATTTGGGATTTTCCTTGGCTATTCTTTTTCCCTAAGGTCTCCTACTCCTTGGCTACAGGGGTTAACAATAAGCACCATAAGTTTTTTTTTTTTTTTAACACTATCCAACAACAAAAAGAGAAAAAAGAAACAACCTATTGATAAATGCAGTGACCTTAGATGATTAGATTATGTTAACTGAAATAAAGCTAATTCCAAAAGGTGACATACTGTGCGGTTCTATTTGTATGACATTTTTAATTTTTATTTATTTTTTAAAGGATGTTTTAAGGATTTAGAGAGAGAGCAAGAGAGGAGAGAGCGGGATGGGGTGCTGGGGTGGAGGAGGAGAGGAACCTTGGCAGACTCTGCAGGGAGTGGAACCCGACCGGTGTCTTGATCTCACCACCTTGAAATCACGACCTGAGCCAAAACCGAGAGTTGGATGCTTAACTGACTGTGCCATGGGGGCACCTGTGTATGACGTGCTTTAAATGACAAATTATAGAGATGAACAGGGCTATAGTTTCCAGGGGGTTAGGAAAGGAAGGAACCAGAGAGGAAAGTGGATGTAGCCAAAAAAAAAAAAAAAAAGGACAACAGAGGAACCTGTGTGTTGATGAAACTCTTCTATTTTGACAATATCAATGTTAATTTTCTAGTTGTCATACTATACCATAGTTTCGCAAGATGTCACCATTGGGAATACAAAATCTCTTTGCATTATTTTTCACATATGTTCTCCCATATGAATCCATAGTTATCAAATTTAAAAAGTTTAGGGGCACCTGGGTGGCTCAGTTCATTAAGCGTCTGCCTTCAGCTGAGGCCATGATCTCAGGATCCTGGGATCAAGCTCCACATTGGGCTCCCTGTTTAGCAGGGAGTCTACTTCTCCCTCTCTCTAATAAATAAATAAAATCTTTTTTAGAAAAATTAAAAACTTTAATTTTCAAAATCTGTCTTCTGCACTGAGTAAAGAGATCCAAAGGCTTAATTCTAAGTTCAACATAGTTCAACACTTGGCTTTTGTGTCTTTTAAGGTTGTAAAAGGTGATTTGCAAGTGCATGGGAGCCCACAGTGATTACCATGAAAGAGACAAGAGATAACAAATGTTGGTGTGTGAGTGACTTGAGGGTTTCTTAGGGACTGGTCAATCTGCTGATCAATTTACAGAATTAACAATGCTGTCTTCCGGGCCCCTGAACGCAGTGTCTTTTCACTTAGTACAATCTCGTGTAATTTCCTTAAAAGCTGTTTCATTTCTGTAAGGTCACTAATACTACTCCCTCTTTCATTACTGATTTTAATAATTTGATACTTTTTCTTGATCAGTCTAGCTGAAGATTTGGCAAGTGTGTTGATCTTTTCAAAGACCCCACTGTGGGTTTTGTTGAATTTTATCTATTGTTCCTCTATTCTCTATTTGGTGACCTCTGCTTTAATCTTTATTTCCTTCTTTCTGCCTCTGTTGGGGATAGTTTGCTTGTCTTTTTTTGGTGTCTTGAGGTGAAAATTTAGGTTATCAATTGGTGGGATTTTTTTTAGTGTTTATTTTTTTTAATTTTATTTATTTATTTATTTTTATTTTTTTAAAGATTTTATTTATTTGACAGAGAGAAATCACAAGTAGGTGGAGAGGCAGGCAGAGAGAGAGAGAGGAAAGCAGGCCCCCTGCTGAGCAGAGAGCCCGATGCGGGACTCAATCCCAGGACCCTGAGATCATGACCTGAGCCGAAGGCAGCGGCTCAACCCACCGAGCCACCCAGGTGCCCTAATTTTTTTTTTTTTTTTAAAGATTTTATTTATTTATTTGACAGAGAGCACAAGTAGGCAGAGAGGCAGGCAGAGAGAGAGGAGAAAGCAGGCTCCCTGCTGAGCAGAGAGCCCAATGCAGGGCTCGATCCCAGGACCCTGAGATCATGACCTGAGCTGAAGGCAGAGGCTTAACCCACTGAGCCACCCAAGCGCCCTAGTGTTTATTTTTTATTGGGTTTTCTGTGCAACTTTTATACTATCGTGATTCTCCTTTATTTCTCCCATCTCAGTGTGAATTCAAGTGCTCAGCATTCTTATTCTTATAGGAGATAAATGAATATAAAAAATAAAAAACTTCTCCTAGTTACCTAGGATGTTCAGTCTAGTATTTAGGTTTGTACCATTTAGTGATACATCTGTATGACCTTATATTAATGGCAGGGTCATCTGACCACAGGCACTTCACGTAAACAGGAACTAATTAATTAATTAATTGATTAGTTAATTAATTAAGACTGGAAGAAGTTCAAACTAAAAATACCAAGTGTTGGGGCACCTGGGTGGCTCAGTTGGTTAAGCATCTGCCTTCAGCTCAGGTCATGATCCCAGAGTCCTGGTATAGAGCCCCGCATCAGGATCCCTGCTCCGTGGGGAGCCTCCTTCTCCCTCTCCCTTTGCCACTCACCCTGCTTATGCTCACTTTCTCTCTGTGAAATAAATACATTACATCTTTAAAAATAAGAAAAAGAAAGAAGTGTTAAGTTTCCCTGAGAACAAATTTATGTAATGTCAAAGGTGGTAGAGGGACAACTGGGTGGCTCAGTTGGTTAAGCAGCTGCCTTCAGCTCAGGTCAGGATACCAGCGTCCTGGTATCGAGTCCCATATCGGGCTCCTTGCTTGGCAGGGAGCCTGCTTCTCCCTCTGCCTCTGCCTGCCACTCTGTCTTCCTGTGCTTGCTCTTGCTCGTCTCTCTCTGACAAATAAATAAATAAAATTAAAAAAAAAAAAGGTGGTAGAAAGGCCAGATAAAATAAAGGTAGAGAACAGGAAACGTTCCCACAAAATAATCACCTAGATCTCATCAAATGCTCTGGACACTATTTATTCAGTCTTCCCTAGCAAGTACATGTTATTAATATAGTTGGTATATTACTTGGATAAACAAACATCATAATTAAAAAAATAACAGCAAAGCAGAAATCAAATATTCGAAACAAGTTTTTGGCTGTGCTGTTTATTTCACTTAGGACACTTGGTGGACAATAAATCGGTTACTTAAAAGTCATTTCAATTAGGAATCTCTTTAGTCCTTCATCAATTATTTCAAGTGTTCTGGTCTCAAATACATTCCTTTCTTCTACGAACTTCTGAAAGAGGTAAGTGCCTCCACCTACACCAAAATAATGTGCTTTGCTTGCTAAAAGCACCCGTCCATTCTTATCTAACAATCCAAGGAATGTCTGGTGCAAAGTACTGTAATAATCTGGATTGTAAATGGTTTCTGAGGTGAGAATGAGATCATATTTTTCAAAGAAGTTCTCACTACTTAGTACTAGCTTACAAAACTCAGACCATTCCCCTGAAAAGAACCGGCATTTACATAATTCTTGTGCTATTTTTGATTTCCTCTGTCGTTTCACATCCGGTTCGTTGACATCATTTCCTTCATCTTCCACAGTGAAGTTAGCCACTACATTAGGTAAGGTTACTTCATCAATCACCGTACTGTTATAATCTTGAAAATGAATTTCTCGGGCCCCTCCCTTGAACGCTGCTATACCGAGCAACCCGGATCCACAGCCAAGATCCAACACTTTCTTCCCAGCAAATTTTACCTGGGCCTTTGTGAAATAAGCCAGTAGGTCAAAGGTACATTCCCAGATTTTTAAGCCTCCTTCATAAACCCCTGAAATCAGATCAGAGTGAGAAGAAATGCTTTGTGACACTATGTTTTCTCCAGGGACGTTCTCTTTCAACAAGACAGTTTTCATGACGGATACATTAACATGTTGGGGACCTGGTAATGTTTCCACAACTTTGTTTTCTAGCACTTTTGTTGAATCTTCGGGCATAGGATGCTCTTTGGCCACTCTCATGCAGGGATGGTTTTCATGGGGCTCCAGGTTACGTGAGCTGTTTGCTGCACTGACTGAGCCGTCTGTGTCTTGAGAGGGAGCTGCGCTGCCCACTGGCTTATGCTCCAACAAATGATCCTGAGGCCACTCAAGCTTTTCTGTAGAACGTCTTCTGTTCCTATGTCGACCTTTTTTACTTTCTGAGACTGAAGACTCTTCGGAGGAATCCAGGGCCAAAGCTCCATCTCCAGGGGGTGTGGATTCATTTTCCAGATGGTTTTCTATAGTAAAATTAAACTGAAAAGTCATCCTCTCAAGAAAGGCACACAGTCCTTCAATTCAAAGGAGGATTCTTCGAATTCTGGGTAGAACCGATGACACATACATAACCTGCTTCAATTTTTGTTAGTTCTGTTGGGGATCAATTTTCCCTTCGCTGCTTGCACACAGTTACACAGACTGAGAGATGTTTCCACACGCCTTTTTAGAGGTCGTCTCTCTCCTTTCAAATTAGCTCTGGAGGAAAAAAAAGAAAATTGTTACTAAAGAGTAAAACGAGGGGCACCTGGCGGGGCCAGTTGGTCGAGCATGTGACTCGACCTTGGAGTTCAAGCCCCACATCGAGCACGGAGCTTATTTAAAAATACAGGTTTTTTTAAAAAAGGTAAAATGACGTATTTCATTAAAACATAACATTACCGCCCCCCCCCCGCCCCCAGCAGCTTTTCTGTAAAAGCGGCGAAGGGAGACGGATGCAAAGGGAAACACTCCTCAGGCGTCACACAGACGAGAGCACAAGAGGACGGCAACTCGCACAAACACGAAAGCGGGAAACACAAGCCCGACTTCGTCCTCACCGCCGTGATCCTGCCGCGACGCCCCGACCTCCGGAAGCTGCGGGATCTCCGCACTCCGGGCCGCTTCAGGGAACCGAGCCCCCTCGACCGCGCGCGTGTGCGCTCCGGGGCGCGTCCGCCGCCCGCGACCTCGGCCACGCGCCCGGCGAAGCCCCGCAGCGCCGACGCCCGCAGCGGGAGGACTCGGGAGCCGCCCGCGAAGGCCGGTTTGGCTCCGGAGAAACCAAACGCGGCCCGACCGGAGAGTCGCTGCCCGCGGAGCCACTTCCCCGAGGCTGCGGGCGGCACCAGCCCCGCGGGACGCCTCGGCGCCGCCCGCTCCAGCCCAGCCCGGCCGGCGGCGTCGTCACGTCAGGACAGCGGACCTACCCGGGGGGCGCACGGGGAAGTGGGTGGACACGTGCCTGTTTCTCCCCGCGCCCCGAGGCTCGGATTCGTTTCCGGCCTCAAGTCCCAGGTCGCCCGGGAGCCCAGAAGGCGCAGGGAAGAGGCGGTAGCAAGTCGGGGGGCTTCCGCCTGCACCCCCCAAAGTGCGTCAGGGCAGCGCGTCAGCGACCCGGACCTGAGAACGCTCGCGGCCGGGAAGGTCTCGGCACCGGCACGGAGAGTCCGCGCGCCCCTCCCTCGGGAAGCGGAGCGCGCCCCGGTGAGGCGAGTCCTCCGCGGGCCAATCAGGCGCGGCTCGAGCGTCCCGGGAGCGCCGCCCGCCCCCTCTCTATGGTCCCGGCGCCCGCGAGAGCTCGCAAGGCCTGCCGGGAGCTTCCGGTCTGGGCGGTGGCGGGCCGGCTCGAAGCTGCGCGCGGGCGAGGCATGTCGGAGGGACGCGCGGCGCCGGGGAGCGCCGCGTCGCTGGAGGAGTTGAGGAGCTGGCCCGAGGAGCTGTGCCGCCGCGAGCTGCCGTCCGTCCTGCCGCGGCTCCTCATATCCTTCCCGGGCTCTCGTCCCACGGAGGAGGAGGGGGAGGCCTCGCGGCTTCGCTCCGGCCGCGGCGCGCTGGCGGCCGGACGGGCCGCGCTTCTGAGGTCTGAACCCTCGCTGGGCGCGGGTGGGCGGAGGAGCCGCCGAGGCCGAGGAGGGCGCGCGGGGAGCGGGGCGCCGGGAGCGCGGGCGGGTTCGCGCCGGTGGCCGCCCGACGGGGCCGAGCCTGCGGCGTCTCCTCCATTCCTTGTGCAGCTGAGTCCTCTGCGCCCGGCACGTGCGGTCAGGGCGGACGCCTTCGCCGGGGCAGCGCGGGGCGCGGCTACCCGGGCCTGACCGGTCCGCTGAGTGGGGGGCAGACGGGCCCTGCCCGCCAGGACGCTGCGCCGGTGCGGGTCCCGCAGCGCTGCGGGCACCGACGCGCGCAGACGTGCGGGGCTCCGGGGGCGAGAGCGGCCCAGGGAACGCGCGCGCCGCCCTCTTTCCGGGGCCGCTTCCCGTCGTGGCTGCGGAGGGGGAGCTGCTGCCGCGCCGTGGCTCGCCCGCTGCGTCCGGGGGCTGGCCGCCCGGTTAGTCTCGCTGTGGGCGCCTGGAGGCCGGCAGCCGGGGGCCCGCCTTCAGCACGGAGCTGCGCGTGAAGGAAGAGCCGCCTTCGGTCCGGGGCGCCTCGGACTGCTCACAGCCGCGGGCAGACGCGCGCCGCCTCGGGGACACGTTCTCGCGTCGCGTGGACGCGGCCCCGCCGAGCTGCAGAAGCGTTTCTTAGCCGTCGTGCGGGTTCAGAGCCGGGTCCTTGACGCCCGACTGGGAAAGCATGTCTGCCCGCCCCGAACCTGCTGGGCGGTGGTCCAGGCCACACGCGGCGGAGCGCGGGTCCTCTCTGCGCTTGAGGCCGCGGGGCCTTCCGTAACTGCAGGTCCGCGTGCTCGCTCGGTTCTGCATGACTTCACCCGCAGGACAACCTAAACCTCGTCTTCCCCCAGTCTTGTCTTTTGTCTTTTTTTTTCCCCTAAGATTTTATTTGTTATTTGACAGAAAGAGACAAAGCGAGAGAGGGAACAAAAGCAGGGGAGAGGGAGAGAGAGAAGCAGACTCCCGCAGAGCAGGGAGCCCGAGGCGGGGCTCCATCCCAGCTCCCTGGGATCAGGACCTCAGCTGAAGGCAGTTTTTAATTACAGGATGAGTTTTTAATTACAGTTACATCACCCAAACATTATTTGCATATTTTGCATTTTACATATTCTTTTCTAGTCTTTACCTGCATGTCTGCATAATCATAAATGAGGTTTAATTTTGGAAGGGACTAGAGTTTTTTTGACCTTTGCTGAAATTTTTCTGTAAGACAAATTCAACCCTATTGAACTAAGTAAAATGAGTTAATGACTATACCTCATTTTGATTGCTGCTGTAAAATTAGTATGTGCAAAGTAAGATGTCAGAAGAATCAGTTCTTGTATTAGTGTTCTGGAGTTATGATCTGTTCATTTTTCTTGCTGACACATCCTTTAATACTTCTACAGTAAGAATTTCTAATAATTTTTAGTGGTGTACAAGTGTACACTTCATAGTGGGATTACCGCAACTTTTGTAATGGACATAGGAAAACTTACTGTCAGAATTATAAGTGTCTGCTATGTGCAGGAGAATTTCAGTCTGACGAGCTTTTTAAGAGTCACACAAGGAACAGGAAAAGAAGAACATGTTGAGTGACAATACAGGTGCAGATAAAATACTGGAGGGGTTCGGAGGAGGGAGAAATTCCTTTTCTGTTTTAGAAACAGAAATCTCTGGCCTATTATATAGTACTGTTCCTCTGTCAAAAGCATGTCAACTACACATAGTTTGAAAAGACAGTTTTGTCCCTCCTCAGTTTTGAAAGTATTTCCTTGAAGTATTTTCATTATATTATAGTTTGTTTACCTAAGAACATTAAATTTTTAAAAGTAAAATTAAGCCAGTAATTGGAATTTAATTTCAATTTCTTACTGCTCATTGCCTGAGCTTCAAGAAGGCTGCTTTGTAGATTTATTCGTAGCAGGGAATATCCTATTACTGTGATACTGTTACCTTCCTTAATTTTTTACTCTATGTATCAGCATTCCGACAATTGGATTGAACATATTCGTAAGTAAAATTATCTTAATTGTTTACTTTGATGCCATTAAAGTCTGACTCCAACATATCTCAGTACAGTTTCAAACTCCCTTTAAATGTATTCTAGTAGTTAGTGTTACAGCCTCTAAATTTCAGTGGCTTAAAATGACCAAATTCCTTCAAGTAGTACTTAAAGTTTTAAAATTTTATTTCGAATGGGTGCCTTAACTGTGGTTAATGTAATAATACAAGCACATTGAGAAATTTTTAATGTTGGTTGTTAAACTGGTTAGACTCACGTAAAACCTAATTTGCAGTCTGCTTTCAGGTTGACTTTCTCATCTTTGTGTTCTTTAATCTTACTTGGCTTATTTATTTACTTATTTAGTTAGGAGAAGAGATGAATTAAAGACCAGATCACAGTTTACTCCTATTTTGAGTTAGCTTATTCTATTTACACTTCACTTTGGTTGTGGATATTTACAATTTTCAATCTGTGTTGCCTGTTGGGTCTAGTTTTTTTAAGTTTTTTTTTATCCTCAATATACATATTTCTACAGTGATTGCTTCTCGGCCTTTTGGCTAAGATCAAGTGTATATCTTTCTACAGTGAATATTTATACATACTGTTTGTAGAAAATTTGAAACATGCAGAAAATCAGAAAAGATAATGAAATATCCATTAATCTGAAATGGTTAAGATTTTAGTATAGAGCATTTTCATCTTGATTCTATACGTTCTTGCCAGGCTACTGTTCTTTGTATGTACATGTTTATATTGAGATTGGGATTATACTATTTTGGAAGCTTGATCATTTAACCTTGAAGTATTGTGAATATTTTTTCATGGTTTTAAATGATTTCTAATAATGATTTAAATGATAGCAAATTCTATTCAGTAGATATACCCACATCATTTAAGTGGTCCACGAAGGGTGGACATACAGATTATTTTTTTGAGTGTTTGTTTTCTTGTTATTATTTTAGATACTTAATGGTTTCTCTGTGTAGGGGTACCTGGGTGACTCAGTTGGTTAAGTGTTTGCCTTTGGCTCAGGTCATAATCTCGGGGTCCAGGGATCGAGTCCTGTGTCAGTCTCCTTGCTCAACGAGGAGTCTGCTTCTTTCTCTTCCTCTCCCTCTCCTCCCTGCCCACCCCGTTCGTGTGTGTGTGTGTGTGTGTGTAATAAATAAATTTTTAAAAAAGATTATTTACTTATTTGTCAGAGAGAGAGAGAGAGAGAGCATATAAGCAGAGGTATTGGCAGGCAGAGAGAGAAGCAGGCTCCCTCCTGAGCAGGGAGCCTGATGCTGGGCTCCATCCCAGGGTCCCAGGATCATGACCTGAGAAGACACCTGACTGAGCCACCCACGTGTTCCAATAAAATCTTTTAATAAACATAGTATTTCTACATAGAAAATGGCATTTTTGAAACTACAAAGCTTCAGATTGGTAGTACTTATATATTCTTGCATTTGGGGAAGTGGTGGTGATCTTTGTTCTCCCACATGACTTAGAAATATGTTACTATTTTGCTTTATAGAAATTCTGAAAGTTATTGTGGAAATGTTTTTACCTCATATGGACCACCTGACACTGGAAGAGACTTTCTTCTCACAAGTGCTGCCAAAGGTATAGTACTATTGTCATCTTAATCAGTCAACGTGTTATAAAGGCTGTTTAAATCTATTCTCAGTTTTAAATCATTTATTCTTAACTTTGGCTCCTTTATTTTTTAATGTATCAGATTATATGATATATAATATACAAATAATTTAGCAAGAAACAGATCTCAGGTGAGATCTAATGGTGTTAGTGTGATCATTAGGTGATTAAAAGCATAATTTTAAGTAGCATAGATCCTTTAATTGAATTTTATTATTTTTAGGTAATTTTAAGTACTTCTGTATTTTAAGACAGTTCAATAAATATTTGGGATGAGTGATGAAATTAGCTAATATCTTCTCTGTAGAATTTATTAATAATCGTTAAATTTTATTGTCTAGAAAAATGGAGCCAATTTTTAAAAAAGATTTATGTATTTATTTTAGAGAGAGAGAGCAGGAGAGAGCATGGGGGAGGAGCACAGGGAGGAGAGAGAATCCCAAGCAGATTCCCTGGGGAGTGTGGAGACCTATGCAGGACTTGATCTCACAACCTTGAGATTAGGACCTGAGCTGAAACCAAGAGTTGGACACTCAACTCACTGAGCCACCTAGGCTCCCCCGGAGCCAAATTTTATTGAAGAAGTCTTAGAATAAAAAAAGGCTGGAATGTTGGTAAAATCAAATAACCAAGAGAAGACATTAAGTTCACCAACTATGTTATTACCTTTTACTCTATTTCCTATTACCTTTTAGATATATATAGTATACTTTTTCTCTGAAAAGCACAGGCATTTTTTTTAATTGAAAGAATTAAAGATATTTTGGTGCCAAAAGTAAAACATTTTTTAAAATGATTTCTCTAAGTTTAGCTTTGAAGCAGATAATCTTCAAAATTTCTATTACTCATATTCATTCTACTGTTCTCTATCTAAAAGTTTCTTAGAATTTGTTTTTGACTATCAGAAGAAGATCCTTACATAGATTAAAATAAGGATGTTGAGTGTTAACTTGCCTTTGGGAAACTGTCCTATTTGATTACATTGTGTTGTTATTCTTGCAACGTTTAGGCCATTTAAATTGTTTAGAAAAATCTGAGTATTGAGATCTTAGGGTAGCTAACTTCGCAGACCAAAAAGAAAAAACTTAGTTCTTATGAGAGACGGTGGACTCTGAGAAACAAACTGAGGGGTTTAGAGGAGAGGGTGTGGGGGTTTGGGTTGGCCCTGTGGTGGATATTAAGGAGAGCACGTATTGCATGGAGCATTGAGTGTTATAGGTAAACAATGAATCTGGGAACAGTTCGTCAAAAGCTAATGATGTACTGTATGGTGACTAATACAACATTAAAAAAAAAAACCGGAAAAACAAAAAACTTAGTTCTAAGGTCACATATAGTATCTCTAACCCAGAAATGGTATTTTTAGTTGTTCAAAACAGGAAATTGGTTAAAATGCATGTGAATAGGTAATTCAACACAAATTCATCATCACCCCTGGAAAATACCCTTATAAATATCCATGTGAACATTGATTGGTTGAGACCATCAATCTTTATTGTTTAAGGTAGCACTCACCTTTGTTATGGCACCAAAAAATGAACTTGGAGTGATTTTTACATGGATGTTAATAAATAGATTCAAACCAAAGTAATGGAAAGCAAATCAATTTCTGTCTGAAGCTTTTAAAAGATTGTGTTGTATGACTACTTTATATAAAAACATATGCATTGTTTATTAAATGTGGGTGTTAAGCTAGATAATATTGCATGGCTATTACTAATAAAGAAATGTCTGATTTTTTTTTTTCCTTAAAGATATGTCTTCCCTTTCTTGTGTTTTCTGTTACTCCTCTTTTAACATGTTTGCTTTTCACAGACTGTGAAATTATTTGATGACATGATGTATGAGTTAACCAGTCAAGCCAGAGGACTGTCAAACCATAATTTAGAAATCCAGACCTCTCTAAGGAATATTTTACAGGTATGTCAAATTTATTAGAAAGGGTATAGGGGAAGACCTTGAACATTGTAAGAATTTTTATACTGATATTAATTAGCTATATATCCTTTATGTAGTGGCCCAGTGCTAGAATTAAATTTATAGACTTAAAGATAAGAATGCAAAAAAAATTGTATTTTTTAATACAGTTTCATGCTGAGTAAACACCAAACTTATGTAAGACAACAAGTCTTACCTCTAATTGCCTTACCTATAATTTCTTACCTATAATTTCAAAACTTGTACGTAGAACACCTGCCATATGCTTTGATGTGGGGGTTAGGATTCTGACTTTTTAAAAAACCAAATGGCTGGCCAGTTGTTCCAATATTTGTAGTTCTGATAGACTAAAGTTCAGTGAAGGAGGAATACAGGATCCTTGTTGTTCACTGCTGTATCCCTAGTACCCAGCATGTCTGATACTTTTTATGTTTGTGAACAAAAACATAGTGTGAATGAAATTTCTCTCCTTATTTCCAGACAATGGTGCAGCTCTTAGCAGCTCTTACAGGATGTGTTCAGCATGTCTGTGCCACCCAGGACTCCATCATTCTAGAAAACATTCATAGTCTTCCTTCCTCAGTCCTACATGTAATCAAAAGTACATTTGTACATTGTAAGGTGAGTATGAGTCTAAGTACACTTTAAATGGCCTGAAATCCACAGGCGAAAGGGCTGAGGAAAATAGTGTTGGACATAAGATTTTACATATTAGCCTGTATTACTGGAGTAGACTTCTCCATGGAACAAAGAATCACGTACAGGCACACTTAGTTTTATTGCACTTTGCAGACACTGTTTTTTACAAGTCGTAGGCTTGTGGCAACCCTGTGTCCAGCAAGTCTGTTGGTGCCATTTTTTTCCAATAACATTTGCTTATTTCATGTCTCTTCGTCACATTCTGGTAATTTTGGAAATATTTCAAACATTTTCATTATTTGTCATGGGGGCCTGTGATCAGTGATTATGACTTGTTGAAAGCTCAGATGCTGGTTAGTATTTTTTAGCAATAAATATTTTTTGTTAGGGTATATACACTTTTTTTCAACATAATGCTTTTGTACACTTAACGAACTGCAGAGTAATATAAACATAACTTTTATATACACTGGGAAAACAAACTTTATTTAACTCATTTTATTGCAGTAGTCTGCAGTTGAACCTGAGATATTTCTGAGGTGTGCCTGTATGAAAATAAGTGGTTATAAGGAAGTGATTAAAAATGGGCTTTTGTGGTTTTGTTTTTGTTGTTTTATTGTTTTTCCTTTCTATAAAGATAGAAGAGACACAGATTTGTGTTGTCACGGGAATCCTGAAATTGTTCTGTCATGGTATTGTTGGATCAGATGAATTCCTTAATGATTTGGTGCCTATAAAAGGACACCAGCCCTTTTGTGTCTACATTCCTGAGGCTCCATTCCTGAGGCAGCTTTAAAGCATAAAAGCTGGCATAGGATTTGTGGGTCCCAGGCGGTTTTGATACTGGTCTTCATTGGGTGAATCAAATCACTGGTTCAACGAATGCTTCTCTTTGGTGATAGGTGCTAAAAGTCAGGTACTGCCCGAACGCTATGTATCTCGCTTTTAGTTCTATATTTCCAAGGTCTGGGAAGTCAGAGATCATGCTTTATACGTGTCTCTGTTTCTTGGAGTACACGATACATAAGGGATGGTCACTAAACATTTGTTTAATGAGTAAATATGTAATTCAGGAGAAAGCACTAAAGTTACGTGCAGTGATGGAATGAGTTAAAGTAAACTTGGCTCTTGAGCTTTTTTATGATTTGCTAATTCTCTCATTTTTATTTGTGATCAGGATAGTGAATCTGTCTATTCTGGGCATTTACACCTAGTTTCAGATCTTCTCCAGGCTCTTTTCAAGGAGGCCTATTGTCTTCAAAAGCAGCTAATGGAACTCCTGGATATGGTTTGCATGGACCCTTTAATAGATGAAAATGCTGATATTTTGAATATGGTAATAGGTAAGTGAGAAAACTTCCTACTTAATATGTGACATATGCTGACTAAACTATATATCCATTAATTATTGAACCCAACATTATTTCTAATGCTTCATGGTATTTTATTCATTATGTATAAAAAAAGTTTAAGTCCTACCTGATATATTTTTAATCTTCCAAATTTTAGAATTTATAATATTGATAAGTGATGCCTTAACATAAATTTGTATATTCAGTTAATATTCACCATATGTGATTTTTCCACAGTGATTAACAAAAAAAGTCATGCAACTTTATACCTTCTAAAGTAGTCCAGATTCTGAGGCAGGAGCTTTCAGAGGTTTTAAACCCTAGTTCAGTAAGAAATGAAGTGTGTGGCTATGTTTGTGAATGTGTCTGTGTCTATATACACCACATTTGTTTATTATATGTAAAATAATACCTGTTTTACCTGTAATGTGCTCCGTCATACTGTTTCATTTTTAAAGAATTGCTGATTGCTGCTTCATAATTTTATCACTCAGCAATGCATTATAACCCAGTCTGAAGAACAGTAATGTATAAGGACAAAGATTTCATTGATAGCTTCTGTATAAAGAATTAAGTTGACTTTGTGCAGTATACCAGGTACCTCTTGATCTGTAAAAAAAACCACCCCAAATCTGTTAGGTTCTAACAACTACTCCTTCATTTATCCACGATTCTGTGAGTCAGCAGTTTAGGTTGGGCTCAGCTGGGGCAGCTTTCTCGGGTCCACATGGTATAACTGGCTCACTCGTTCGCGTTTTTGCAGTAACTACGTTCACATCTGGCTGTTGGCAGAGGCAGAAGCACTGAGCTGGCCACTTGTGGCACATCATCCAGGAGACTAGCCTGGGTTCGGTCACCTGACAACAGCTTCAGGGTCGTCATCAGGAGAGGGCAAGCCCCAGTGTGCAGGCGCTTTTAGCTCTTTGCTGACCTCGTAGTTATTGTTATCCTGCTGACCAGCGCGTGTCATACAGCTAAGCCCCAGAGCAATGTGGAGCAGAACCGTGGATTCAGAAGGGGAAGTCACTGGCCATTTTTTCAAATAAAATGAAAGAGGAGAAGCCTTTCATAAATACTGCAGATTTGCTCTAATTCCTTGTTTGGTATTTCCTTTGCAGTTTATTTTGTCATTTTGGATTGGAATAGCTACAGAATATTTCAATTATAATAGGGTACAACTTTTATTCTACTGAACATTTCAGTTAATTTAGGTCATTTAGTTTTATTTAGGTAGGTGAACATATCAAAAATTAATTTTCTGTAGTTTGTAAAAACCATAAATCAAAAGTACGACACTTATTTTTTAAAAAATTACTCTGAAAGTTTTTTTTCTAACTGTATTACCTACTTGAACAGATGTCAAAATTGATCAGTAGATAGTTTTAAATATAGGAGAAACTCCCCCACATGACATTAGAACTCTCATCCTAAGAGTTCTGTTATCTTTTTTTGTAGTTATTCATTCATTGTTGGATATCTGCTCTGTTATTTCCAGTATGGACCATGCGTTTCATGCCAATACTTGGAAATTTATAATTAAGTAAGTTTTCTTTCTTTACTTTTATTTTTTTGTAACATATTTTCCATATCTCAAATCTTACTTATTCATAAGTTTTGTAGATTGCATTTAAAACATTTTGTGTGGTGTGTATAAATAATGTTTACTGACACTGCTGTCTTGATTAATCCAGATACTGTACACGGAGCTCCCGAACCAAACTGGGCCTCTTTAATCTGCTACTTCTAAAACTTAAAAATTTCTACTTTGTTACTAATACTTTTTTTCTTTTTCAAGATAGTATTTAAATTCAAGTCTGTTAACATACAGTGTATTACTCATTTCAGAGGTAGAATTTAGTGGTTTATCCCTTGCATGACGCCCAATGCTCATAACAAGTGCCCTCCTTAATGCCCATCACCATTTAGCCCACCCCCCACCTACCTCCCCTCTAGCAACCCTCCGTTTGTTCCCTAGGGTTAAGAGTCTTATGGTTTGCCTCCCACAAGTACTTCTGAAATTGCCTTCTGCTACTGTTATTTAACCCACAAGGTATTTTATTTCCAGGCTTAGATAAATTACTAGTTATAATTAGAGCTGAATATAATCCCTTTATTATATGCCTTTGAGTTGTTCAAGTTTAATTCCATTTATAAAGTAATTTTAGCTAGAGCATTATGAAAGGTTACCAGGGAGAGTGCCCATAGTGTTCATCAGATTCCTGGGGGTGGGAGAAGTTGGATTTGAGGTATTAAAAAATGGCTAAGAACCTCTGCTTTATACACATGCATAAAAAGTAAAGGTCAGTGTAATATTTTTAGATGTTAGATGCTTTTCTTGCACCGCCAGGAAATCATTAACTTGCCAGTAAGTAATAGTGGAGAGGCTTAAAGAGTCAACCCAGAGCCGGTCTGCATGTGCTTGAATCTGTTCTGAAACCCCCCCTTTTTTTTTTTTTTTCTTTTTTAAAGATATTTATTTATTTATTTATTTGACAGACAGATCACAAGTAGGCAGAGAGGCAGGCAGAGAGAGAGGAGGAAGCAGGCTCCCTGCTGAGCTGAGAGCCCGATGTGGGGCTCGATCCCAGTACCTGGGATCATGACCCGAGCTGAAGGCAGAGGCTTAACCCACTGAGCCACCCAGGCGCCCCTGACATCCCTCTTCTGAACACTTGGGCAATTTGGTTATCTTCTCTGAACCTCAATTTGCTCATCTAAAAATGGGAGTAATTAAAATAGAGCTTTCTTGGTGGGTGTATTTTATTTTATTTTATTTTTAATTTTATTTTTTTGAGAGAGAGCTCAAACAGGGGGAAGGGGCACAGGGAGAGGGAGAAGCAGATTTCCTGCTGAGCAGGGAGCCTGATGTGGGACTCAGATCCCAGGACCCTGAGATCATGACCTAAGTTGAAAGCAGGCTTTGTGTGTGTGTGTGTGTGTGTGTGTGTGTGTGTGTGTATGTATATGCATGATTTAATTTTACTTTTGCTCTGCTAACTCAAGGCAGACTCTTTTTTTTTTTTTTTTAATTTTATTTATTTATTTGACAGAGAGAAATCACAAGTAGATGGAGAGGCAGGCAGAGAGAGAGAGAGAGGGAAGCAGGCTCCCTGCTGAGCAGAGAGCCCGATGCGGGACTCGATCCCAGGACCCTGAGATCATGACCTGAGCCGAAGGCAGAGGCTTAACCCACTGAGCCACCCAGGCGCCCCATCAAGGCAGACTCTTAACCAACTGAACCAGCACACTCCCTCTTAGTGGGTTTATAGTGAGAATTAATTGGGTTTATCAATAGGAAATCCTAAGAACTCTGCATGGCCCATAGCCCAGCAAATTACCGCATCACCGCCTTTACCATTGAGTGTCTTCTACTCTTGTCCTCTTCCATTTCATTTGCTAGCCAGTGTTCAGTCTGATCTTTTGAAAATGTCAGTTAGATCATGTCACTCTACTGCTTAAAATCCATCCCATTTTACTATGAGTTACAACCTAATCCTCTCTGGCCTCTGCCTTCTTCCCCAGCCCATGTCTGCTGCTCTGTCCCTGCTCCTAATTCCCCAAACATCCTGAACTCTCCTACCCCAGGGCCTTCTCACCACTCTCCCTCTGCCTGGGACTCTCCTCCTCACCTTGCTGACTCCTGCTCGTCTTTCCATTCTCAGCTGTCGCGTTCCAGCCTCGTGATCATGTTCTTTGATATTCCCACCCTGAGGATATGGTATTTTAAATCTCTCTACTGTAGCATCCTGGACTTCCCTACCTTAGCATTTATCACAGCTGTAATTGATTATTCTTAAGATGATTTAATGTTCTCTCTTGTGCTGGAGTAGAAGTTCCATGCAGACAGAGCAGAGATTGTGTCTTCATTCACTTTTCCATCCCCAGGGCCTAGCAGAATACCTGGAACTTTAGTAAGAGTTCAAATAATATTTTATAAGCAGAAGTAAAAAAGTAGCCATTTAATAAGCTAACATGACAGCTTCAGAGGTAACATCAGCACGTCTTAATTAAGCCATGCCTAATATATATGACACATTGTGATTTTTACATGTTACTTTAAGTCATATTTTTATGGACCTGTGTTACTTGATGTGTTCCTTGTGATTGTGTTTTCTTTTTATTCATTTAGGCAGAGCCTTAAGCACCAGTCGGTTATAAAAAATCAGCTGAAACACAGAGATATAATTGCCAGCTTGTGTGAAGACATTCTTTTCTCCTTCCATTCTTGTTTACAGTTAGCTGAGCAGATGACACAGTCAGAGGCACAGGTAAAATACAGTCTAGTAGCACATTGAACAGTAGCTCTTTATTCATTTGGCAGTTAACTAAATCTCATTTGAATCTATGGATCAGTTTACCTAAAAGGGTTGTAATTTGTTGTTGTTGTTTTCTCGATCTAAGATTATTTACAGCCCATAATTATTTTTCATCCCAAACATTGCATTAGACTCCTACCTACTCTTATTCCCTCTAGAAACTAGCTGTCTCCTGCCTAGCCCCTCTTTTTATGTAATAACTGGTTGTCAAAGCATTCTCCTCAGAATCCTTTCATTCTTTTCTACCCTAGGTCAAAAATCTAACTCCTTAGCTCTGTGTTTATGTAAGATTGTCTGGTACACCCGCAGTTGGCCTGTTCCTCACCAATCTATTGGCACCTGTAGTGATGTGATATGTAACTGTGTGTGTGTATCAGTGTTCTCAGATTGATGTGCACTTACTTACATTTATTTTGGTTTCAGAAAGTTAGTGTTGAATTGGCATCCCATTTATGAAAGATACTGTATTATAAAAATTTATAAGAAGTTTATTGGGAATTAATAGTTCATTTTCTTATAATTATACATAATATCTTTTGTTCTCAGACTAGCTCTTTAAATTTTATTTAACTCATAATGGCCCTAAATTGTAACATTAATAGTACTCAGGACCTAAGAGTTGTATATAATGATTTCAATGGGAAAATGAGTTAAATGTTTCTTCCCTAAAGTAACAGTAACATTTCTTTCCATTGTGGACTTGCTAACAGATATGGGTAATTCCTTTGTATCTGTGCTTGTCCCCAACCAGCCGCTGTGGGCATGGATGTGTAAGGGTTCCTCCCTTTCCGAAACACTGGTTGTAATTTTTAGGGCAGAGGTGATATGAAAGGACTAACCCAAGGGGAAGATGGAATTTTGAAGAGGAGTTTGGAAGGAACTCAGGAGTAGCTTTAGGAAGGGGCTCACCTTTTCCTTCTTGCCTCTCTTTCTCTTATTTGTTCTCCCCTTACATCCTTTCTTTTCCACCCCCACTTCCTGTTATCAAGTCCCCTTGCCAGTTCCCCTCACCCTTCTGTAAGGAGGAGGCTTTTGGCTGAGTGTCTTGTGTCAGGGCAGGAAGGTTGTTCCTTCTTCACTTTAAGCCTATACATCTGTATTCTCAACCTTGACCTCCTTTTTCCCCAGTTTCCTTCTTGCTTAACCTGACCCCACAGACTTTCCAGCTAGTGCTGGAGAGTAAGATCGGAAGAGATGCAGGGTGGGAGACACAGGAGTTGAGCCCAGGCAATAGTATAGTGGACGAGAGAAGAGAAGTCCTGGGGCTGCCTGACCAGGGCGGCTGTTTGCACATGAAGTAGCTAAGTTCAGCTTATGTAATCACTTGAATGTAGAAATCAAAGAATTTACATTATAAACTTTCCTAACTGTTTGAGCAAATTTTCATGTTTTTCCTTGTGAAAATGTGGGACTGGTGAAGAGACTAGCAATACTCACTGTCCATTGCCTGAAATGGACAAGATGGTCTGTTTGGTTTCTCCATTCTGAACTCTAAATTCTGAGCCGCAACGCCCTCTGCCGTTCACTATTGATATTTATTGAGTCAAACCATTATCTTAAAAGTCTTCCAAGAAGTTTTCTCACTTTGTTTTAAAAAAATCAAAATAAAACTTTTCAAAATAATAGCATATATGCTAATTATGAAAGCATACAGATGTATCAGTTCCTGTATTCGGTTCCTAGGACTTCCATAAGAAATTACCACAAATTGGATGCCTTAAAACAACAGAATTTATTCTCCCACAGTTCAGAGGAGAGAAATCTGAAATGTCTCAGGAGGACCGTGTTCTTTTAAAGCTCTAGGGTAGAGTCTGCTCCATGCCATCCTGTAAGTTTCTGGTGTCCTTGGCATCCCTTGGCTTCCAGCTGGAGAGCTCCGTTCTCTGCCTTCATCATCATGTGCTGTTCTCTCTCTGAATCTTCACACCATCTTCCTACAAGGACACCAGGCGTATGGAATTGAGGATATACCCTACTCCAGTGTAGCCTCAGCCTACCTTATTATATCTGTAATGGCCCTGTGTCCAAATAAAGTCACTAAAGTACCAGGGATTAAGGCTATAACATATCCTTTTGGGGGATACAGTTTAACATCTAACAGCTGTAAGATTGGCATTTATTCTCTATTAAGTCTTGAACATGGTTTCAGAAAGAGAATACTGTATTAGATTGTTTACTGTATAGTTTTTTCTTAATTTTTTAAATTAACATATAATGTATTATTAGCCCCAAGGGTACAGGTCTGTGAATCATCAGGCGTACACACTTCACAGCACTCACCATAGCACATTCCCTCCCCAGTGTCCATAACCCCACCCCCCCTCCCTCCCTCCCTCCCTCCCACAGGCAACCCTGAGTTTGTTTTGTGAGATTGAGTCTCTTATGGTTTGTCTCCCTCCTGATCCCATCTTGTTTCCTTTTTTTCCTTCCCTATCCCTCAATCCCCCTGCCCTCTCAAATTCCTCATATCAGAGAAATCATATAATACTTGTCTTTCTCTGATTGACTTATTTTGCTCAGCATAATACCCTCTAGTTCCATCCACGTTGTTGGAAGTGGCAAGCTTTCATTTATTTATTTATTATTTTAAAAAAGATTTTTATTTATTTATTTGACACAGAGAGGGAGAGAGAGATCACAGGTAGGCAGAGCAGAGAGCCTGATGCGGCGCTTGATCCTAGGACCCTGAGATGATGATGTCAGCCGAAGGCAGAGGCTTAACCCACTGAGCAACCCAGGCGCCCCTAGATTTCATTTCTTTTGATGGTTGCATAGTATTCCATATATGTACATACACATACCATGTATATGGCGCATATATATATACACACATACATACATACATACCACATCTTCTTTATCCATTCATCTGTTGATGGACATCTAGATTCTTTCCATAGTTTGGCTATTGTGGCCATTGCTGCTATAAACATTTGGGTGTGCCTGCTCCTTTGGATCACTACATTTGTATCTTTAGGGTAAATACCCAGTAGTGCGATTGCTGGGTTGTAGGGTAGCTCTATTTTCAACTTTTTGAGAAACCTTCATGCTATTTTCCAGAGTGGCTACCAGCTTGCATTCCCACCAACAGTGTAGGAGGTTTCCCCTTTATCCGCAACCTTGCCAACATCTGTTGTTTCTGACTTGTTAATTTTAGCCATTCTGACTGGTGTGTGGTTTTGATTAGTATTTCCCTGATGCCGAGTGTGGAGCACTTTTTCATGTGTCTGTTGGCCATCTGGATGTCTTTGCAGAAATGTCTGTTCATGTCCTCTGCCCATTTCTTTCTTTCTTTTTTTTTCCTCTGCCCATTTCTTGATTGGATTATTTGTTCTTTGGGTGTTGAGTTTAGGTGTTGAGTTGAGTTTGGATACTAGTCCTTTATCTGATATGTCGTTTGCAAATATCTTCTCCCATTCTGTCAGTTGTCTTTTGGTTTTGTTGACTGTTTCCTTTGCTGTGCAAAAGCTTTTGATCTTGATGAAGTCCCAATAGTTCATTTATGCCCTTGCTTCCCTTGCCTTTGGTGATGTTCCTAGGAAGAAGTTGCTGCGGCTCAGGTCGAAGATGTTGCTTCCTGTGTTCTCAAGGATTTTGATGGATTCCTTTCTCATAGTGAGGTCGTTCATCCATTTTGAGTCTATTTTTGTGTGTCATGTAAGGAAATGGTACAGTTTCATTTTTTTGCATGTAGCTGTCCAGTTTTCCCAGCACCATTTGTTGAAGGGACGGTCTTTTTCCATTGGACATTCTTTCCTGCTTTGTCAAAGATTAGTTGACCGGAGAGTTGAGGGTCCATTTCTGGGCTCTCTTTTCTGTTCCATTGATCTATGTGTCTGTTTTGTGCCAGTACCATGTCTTGATGATGACAGCTTTGTAATAGAGCTTGAAGTCTGGAATTGTGATGCCGGCTGGCTATTCAAGGTCTTTTCTGGTTCCATATAAATTTTAGGATTATTTGTTCCATTTCTTTGAAAAAAATTGGTGGTATTTTGATAGGGATTCCATTAAACGTGTAGATTGCTTTAGATAGCATAGATATTTTCACGAGATTTATTCCAATCCATGAGCATGGAACATTTTTCCATTTCTTTGTGTCTTCCTCAGTTTCTTTCGTAAGTACTTTTTTCTGAGTATAGATTTTTTTGCCTCTTTGATTAGGTTTATTCCTAGGTATCTTATGGTTTTGGGTGCAGTTGTAGATGGGATTGACTCCTTAATTTCTCTTTCTTCTGTCTTATTGTTGGTGTATAGAAATGCAAGTGATTTCTGTGTATTGATTTTATATCCTGACACTTTACTGAATTCCTGTACAAGTTCTAGCAGATTTGGAGTGGAGTCTTTTGGGTTTTCCACATAGAGTATCCTACCATCTCCAAAGAGTGATAGTTTGACGACTTCTTTGCCGATTCGGATGCCTTTCATTTCTTTTTGTTGTCTGATTGCTGAGGCTAGGACTTCTAGTACTATGCTGAATAGCAGTGGTGATAGTGGACATTTCTGCCGTGTTCCTGACCTTAGGGGAAAGCTCTCAGTTTTTCTCCATTGAGAATGATATTCGCTGTGGGTTTTTCATAGATGGCTTTGATGATACTGAGGTATGTACTCTCTATCCCTACATTTGAAGAGTTTTGATCCTGAAAGGATGCTGTACTTTGTCAAATGCTTTTTCATCATCTACTGAGAGTATCATATGGTTCTTGTTCTTTCTTTTATTAATGTATTGTATCACATTGATTTGCAGATGTTGAACCAATTTTGCAGCCCAGGAATAAATCACTTGGTCATGGTGAATAATCCTTTTAATGTACTGTTGGATCCTATTGGCTAGTATTTTGGTGAGAATTTTCGCATCTGTGTTCATCAAGGATATTGGTCTATAATGCTCTCTTTTGCTGGGGTCTTTGTCTGGGTTTGAGATCAAGGTAATGCTGGCCTCATAAAATGAGTTTGGAAGTTTTCCTTCCATTTCTATTTTTTGAAACAGTTTCAGGAAAATAGGAATTAATTCTTCTTTAAATGCTTGGTATAATTCCCCTGGGAAGCCGTCTGGCTCTGGGCTCTTGTTTGTTGAGAGGTTTTTGATGACTGTTTCAATCTCCTTACTGGTTATGGATCTGTTCAGGTTTTCTGTTTCTTCCTGGTTCAGTTTTGGTAGTTTATATGTCTCTAGGAATGCATCCATTTCTTCCAGATTGTCAAATTTGCTGGCGTATAGTTGCTCATAATGTGTTCTTATAATTGTATTTCTTTGGTGTTGGTTGTGATCTCTCCTCTTTCATTCACGATTTGATTTATTTGGGTTCTTTCTGTTTTCTTTTCGATAAGTCTGGCCAGGGGTTTATCAATCTTATTAATTCTTTCAAAGAACAGCTCCTAGTTTTGTTGATTTGTTCTTCGGTTTTTGGGGTTTCTATTTCATTGATTTCTGCTCTGATCTTTATTATTTCTCTTCTGCTGCTGGGTTTAGGCTTTCTTTTCCATTCTTTCTCCAGCTTCTTTAGGTGTTGGGTTAGGTGTGTATTTGAGATCTTTCTTGTTTCTTGAGAAAGACTTGTATCGCTATATATTTAACTCTCAGGACTGCCTTTGCTGTGTCCCACAGATTTTGAACCGTTGTGTTTTTATTATCATTTGTTTTCATGAATTTTTTCAGTTCTTCTTTAATTTCCTGGTTGACCCATTCATTCTTTAGTAGGATGCTCTTTAACCTCCATGTATTTGGGTTCTTTCCAACTTTCCTCTTGTGGATGAGTTCTAGCTTCAGAGCATTATAGTCTGCAAACATTCAGGGAATGATCCCAGTCTTTTTGTATTGGTTGAGACCTGATTTGTGACTCAGGATGTGATCTATTTTGGAGAATATTCCCTGTGTACTAGAGAAGAGTGTGTATTCTGTTGCTTTGGGATGGAATGTTCTGGATATATCTGTGATGTCTATCTGGTCCAGTGTGTCATTTAAAGCCTTTATTTCCTTGTTGATCTTTTGCTTGAATGATCTGTCCATTTCAGTGATGGGGGTTTAAAGTTCCCAACTATTACTGTATTATTGACCATGTGTTTCTTTGATTTTGTTATTGGTTTATGTAGTTGGCTGCTCCCATGTTAGGGGCATAGATATTTAAAATTGTTAGATCTTCTTGTTGGACAGACCCTTTGAGTGATACAGTGTCCTTCCTCATCTCTTATTATAGTCTTTGGCTTAAAATCTAATTGATCCAATATAAGTAAGGATTGCCATTCTGGCTTTCTTTTGATGTCCATTAGCATGGTAAATTGTTTTCCATCCCCTCACTTTAAATCTGGAGGTGTCTTTGGGTCTAAAATGAGTTTTTTTGTAGATAGCATATTGATGGGTTTTGGTTTTTTTATCCATTCTGATACCCTGTGTCTTTTGATTGGGGCATTTAGCCCATTAACATTCGGGGTAACTTGAGAGATATGAATTTAGTGCCATTGTATTACCTGTAAGGTGACTGTTACTGTATATTGTCTCTATTCCTTTCTGGTCTACTACTTCTAGGCTCTCTCTTTGCTTAGCGGACCCCTTCAATATTTCCTGTAGAGCTGGTTTGGTGTTTACAAATTCTTTCAGTTTTTGTTTGCCCTGGAAGCTTTTTATCTCTCCTTCTATTTTCAGTGACAGCCTAGCTGGATGTAGTATTCGTGGCTGCATGTTTTTCTCATTTAGTGCTCTGAATATATCATGCCAGTCCTTTCTGGCCTGCCAGGTCTCTGTGGATAAGTCTGCTGCCAGTCTCATATTTTTACCATTGTATGTTGTAGACATCTTGTCCTGGGCTGCTTTCAGGATTTTCTCTTTGTCACTAAGACTTGTAAGTTTTACTATTAGATGATGGGGTGTGGACTTGTTCTTATTTTGAGGGGGTTCTCTGCCTCCTGGATTTTGATGCTTGTTCCCTTTGCCGTATTAGGGAAATTCTCTACTATAATTCACTCCAGGATACCTTCTTCCCCCCTCTCTTTCTTCTTCTGGAATCCCAATTCTGATATTGTTTCCTCTTATGGTATCACTTATCTCTTGAATTCTCTCCTCATTGTTCAGTAGTTGTTTACCTCTCTTTTGCTCAGCTGTTTTATTCCCCGTCATTTGGTCTTCTGTATCACTAATTCTCTCTTCTGCCTCATTTATCCTAGAAGTAAGAGCCTCCATTTTTTATTGTACCTCATTAATAGCTTTTTTGATTTCGGCTTGGTTCTATTTTAGTTGTTTTATTTTTCCAGAAAGGGCTTTCATTTCTCCAGAAAGGGTTTCTCTAATATCTTCTGGGACTTTTTCATGCCCAGCTAGAACCTTGATAATCGTCATTCTGAACTCTAGATCTGACACATTACCAATGTCTGTATTGATTAGGTCCCTAGCCTTCAGTACTGCCTCTTATTCTTTTTTTTAATGGTGAGTTTTTCCGCCTTGTCATTTTATCCAGATAAGAATATTTGGGCAAGAGTATAAAATATTAAAAGTGTGGCAAAGGCCCCAGAAAAGATGTGCGTTAACCTAATCAGAAGAGACCCCAAATCATGGGGAGAAGAAAGGGAGTAAAAAGTTTTTAAAAAAATTTAAAATATGTATTTTATATATATATATATATATATATATATATATATATATATATATATTAGTATATTAGACTGGTGAATAGAACAGAGCCACCGACTTAATTTGGGGTATATTTTGGTCCCTTAGAAGAAACTATCTCCCAAAATTTTAAAGAAAGAAAGACTTATATATGTATATACACAAAAATAAGGGTAAACATGATGAAGGGATGGAATATGACTGCAAAGATGAAAATTTCAAAATACTCTGAAAAAGGAGTTGATAAGTTGGTTGGAAAAAGAAAGAAAAAGAAAGTGGAGAGAATTTGCTCAGGCTGGAGACTAGAACAAAGCCCTATGCTAATTTAGAGTATATTTTGATCTATTAGAAGTTTTATCCCAGAATTCTTTAGAATTCTTTAGAATTACAAAAAATAAAGTTAGATACAATGAAGGATAAAATAGGACTGTAATAATGAAGGTTTTAAAAGATTTTTTTTAGAAAGGTATTGTTAAGATAAACTAGTTAAAAATCTTAAAGATTTAAAGAGGAAAAAGGAAAAAATTAAAATTAGAATAAGAAAAAAATAAAATTAAAAAATTTAATTAACTTTGCAAGATTAAAGAATCATGGGGAGAAAGCCATGAATTTCATGCTTTGCTTTCCCCTGTTCTCAATTCCACTGTTCTCCTTGATCAGTGAGCTTGGTCTTGGCTGCTTGTTCTTGCTGATCCTCTGCAGGAAGGGCCTTTGCCGTGATTCTCAAATGTCTTCACCTGAGGCGGAACTGCACAGCCCTTGCCAGGGGCCGGGCTAAGCAATCCGACTGCCCAGGGTCGCGCTCAGGTCTTTTGTTCCCTGAGCGCTTTCCCTCCTGCTTTGGAGGACGGGAATGAAGATGGCCGCCGCCCAGTCTCCAGCTGGAGGAGCCCAGAGCTCGGGGTCCTGCTCCTCCGTGCGCCCTCGGAGAAAAACTGTTAATCCCTCCCATGTCCCTGGTCTCTGACTGTGCTCCGAGCATACCTGGCCTGTGACTGAGCATTTCTGTCTCTGGCACATGGCCCCATTTGGTGTCCAAACCCAGCAGATTCCTGCTGCTCTGCTAATCTGGTGGGTCTCCCTGGGTCTGCCACTTGTGGGGGTCCCTGCTCGAAGAGAAGTGGCATGACTGTGCCTCAGATCAGAGTTTAAAGTAACCTGGAGCTGAGAGCTCAGTCCTTGGCTCCGTCTCTGCAGCCGGCTTCCCCGCTCTAATACCTGTGAGCTCTGCTACACTCAGACACCCCGATCCTTCTGTGACCCCATGGGACCTGAGACCATGCTGTCCCACTAGGGCTTCACCCCCGCGTAGCCTCTGGAGCAACATCCCTCAGTGGAGCTGACTTCTAAACGTTCACATTTTGTGCTCTGTTGCTCTGCCGCTTGCCGGAAGCCGGCCCTTCCCCCTGTGGTTCATGTTCCCGTGGCTTCGGATTCTCTTCTCTGCATGTCCTTTCAGAAAGTGGTCGACTTTTGTTTCTAGAATTGCTGCTATTCTTCTCTTTGATCTGTTGGATTTGTAGGTGTTCTCAGTGGTTTGATAACTGTCTAGCTCAACTCCTGCGACCTGATGTCTTCTCAGCGTGCTGTACCTCTGCCATCTTGACTCTAACATACAGTTTTTTAACCACCAATGATTTAGT
Organism: Neogale vison; assembly: GCF_020171115.1. NCBI lineage: Eukaryota > Metazoa > Chordata > Mammalia > Carnivora > Mustelidae > Neogale > Neogale vison. The sequence goes on from NC_058100.1 coordinate 33,045,158, forward strand.
TTTTTTTTTTTTTGAAGATTTTATTTATTTATTTGACAGAGAGAGAGATCACAAGTAGGCAGAGAGACAGACAGACAGAGATGAGGAGAAGCAGGCTCTCTGCTGAGCAGAGAGCCCGAAATGGGACTCGATCCCAGGCCCCTGGGATCATGACCTGAGCCGAAGGCAGAGGCTTAACCCACTGAGCCACCCAGGTGCCCTGATTTAGTTTTTTATAAAGATAGGGAAATTTGTTTGTAAGGCAGTTACTATAAATTTAATTTCCACCGTAATTGCTACCTTTGTTCATATAATGCTTATAGAAGTTGCTATTTAGAAAGTGAACATACCCTTTTCTACGTAAATATATAGCTAGTAAATTTTTACTATATATAGTAAAAATACATAGGTATATTGTAACTATATATGTGTAATTTTTTAAAGATTTATTTATTTATTTGAGAGAGAGTGCACATGTTCAGAGAGGGAGAGGGAGAAGCATTCTCCCTGCCAAGCAGAGAGCCTGACATGGTGCTTGATTCCAGGAACCAGAGATCATTACCCAAGCCGAAGGCAGATGCTTAATTAACTGAGCTAACCAAGCACCCCTACATACTTCCTGCTTTAAATTAATCAGTATATCAAGATGGGATTATAAATTGTACACTTGCCTTTTGAAAATGTTAAAGTAAAAGCTCTAGATTTAATCAGTATGCTTAGTAATGAACTAAAACTAATCCTTCAACCAAACTAATCCTTTCAATCCTTCAGTTGAAGGATTGCAAGGGAAAATTCCACAATTTTCCCTTGAATGAGAAAGAAAAATTGAAAGCAGGCAAACATGGTAAGTTGTGTGTCACTGGCCATTTATTTAATATGCATTTCCAGAGATCTTATTCTGTGTAAGCCACGTTTTCTGTCCTCAACAATTTACAGTCTAGGCTGGGAGAAAAATAAACAGGTAATTAGAGAATGGTGTGATCTTTTAAGAACTTGATGTTGGCTAATGGGAGTAAAGGTAGGAACCCAGTCATGGAGTCAGGGAAGATTTCTTGTGATACAGCACCTAAGCCTAAGATATCTTATTGAGTATATTACATGGTCAGCGTAGATTCATCTTTAATGTCCATAATTTTAAGCTTCTATAACACTTTATAAGAAAATTTATGTTTATTTTATCACAGAAAGTGAATTTTCATCTAACCAATTTCTGGTGAGGAAATTAACTGTTTCCAAATATTGTTAATAAAAATAAAAAAGGGTCGTATTTGATTAATGGACCATCCAGTGCTGTTTTGATTGGTTTACTTTAGGTTTTGCTGTATTGGAAAGAAATCAAGCATAGTTAACATTAAAGTTATGCTACTTCATATGAAATTATTCTCAGAATCAAAGACAGTAAGTTATCTATTTGACTTAATTTTATGGTACTAATTTAAGCTTTTTGGATTATAGTGTGTATTAATACCTTGGAGTGACAAAACAGCCCACACTTATTGAGTTAAGTTGCCCAGTGTCAGACACTTTAAAACTCAAAAAATAAACTGTAGTATAAGCCACACATTGCAATCTTAGAGAGAGGTTTAATAGCTTTCCCAAGGTATGTAGTAGTTGTAGTGGGGCTGGGGTTTCAGTCCAGGCAGGATGACTCCATAGTCTCTATCTCCCCTGCATACACTGAGCCACTGTTTTATCAGTTTATAAATCTGATACCTACTCAGAAAACCCTCACACATTACGGTAAGATTTAACATGCAAAGTGAAATCCTACTTTTATCTTTATAGTGAGATCCACAGGGAAAGTTTTGACTTATTTTTGTGGGGTTAGGGAGCAAATACTAACACAACACACAGTTTTAAATAATTACAGGATTATCTACATATTGTTTTACAGCTTGATTTTTTAATGAATTATCTTAGGGCTTTCTGTGTCTGGGAAGATACATCTACCCAATTCTTTGTAACAGCTCTATGCAATTACAGTTTATGAAAATACCTTGAATTTTTTGACAGATACTTCATTCATTTCAGTTTTCACTATATAAAAATGTTGCCTTACATTTCTGTGCTGTCTAGTGTTTCTGTAGGATATATTTCCAGAAGTGGAACTGCTACTGGATCAAGGGAGTTCAACACTTTAGCTTTTAATAATAATGCAATGAGTGTATTATCTGATGCTCCTAGGAATGGTAAAACAAAGTGCCTGTTACTTCACTTCTTTAGCAACTTTGGGATATTATCAGCTTTTTTCATATTTGCTAATCAAATAGCCTACCCCCCTTTTCCTCCAAAGATATATAATTAGGTTATAATTTGAATTTTTTCAGTATTAGTTTATTGACAGTTTATATTTGTGAACTGTCTTCTCATATCTTTTTCCTGTTTGCTTCCATATCTCATTCTTGTATTGATTTGAGACTTTTTTCTTTTGACTGTTCATTTCTGTATAGCAAAGAACAATAAGATATTTAAATTTCTTTCACTTTCAGATCAACCAGGAATGATCACCTACCTCTTTTGCTTTATATCTTAAGATTTCTTTTCAGTAGAGCTTAATTTTTTTTTTAAGATTTTATTTATTTATTTGACAGAGAGAGATCACAAGTAGGCAGAGAGGCAGGCAGACAGAGAGAGGAGGAAGCAGGCTCCCTGCTGAGCAGAGAGCCTGATGGGGAACTCGATCCCAGGACCCTGAGATCATGACCTGAGCCGAAGGCAGCAGCTTAACCCACTGAGCCACCCAGGCGCCCTAGAGCTTAATTTTTTGAAATATCTGTCATTTGGTGTTTGTGTTGCTTCTAACAGTTCAGAAAAGAGTTAGGTTTGCTTGGAAAATGTTTATACTCTGTTTATTAACAGATCTTTTTAGAAAATATTGTCTCATAAGTTTAGCTGATTTCATATTCTTTTCTTATTTGTTATGCTTTCTTTTTTCCTTTTTTTGGAACAGGATAACGCTGACTATAAATTATTTCAGAAAACACTCAAATTGTGTCGTTTCTTTGCCAACTCTCTTTTGCACTATACTAAGGTAAGGCTTATTTTTTATAATGTGTAAATGTGAAATCCACAATAAATTATAAATTGTCCTGCTTTTGTCATTACCACCAAAAACAATATTTTGAAGTTATTTTGTCAAGAATATATTTTATAGGTTTCTTTTTTAAGTATTAAATGTTGAACATCTGTTACATCGGTAAGTATAAATATAAATAAAATTATTTATATAAGCACAAGTCAGTTTTCAGAAGATAATTCAGTTTGGCTTTTAATACTGTTTATAAATTCTACCATATTTTAAATTTTTAAATTGTTGACATGTTCAAAGGTTTAAAACTGTATACTGATTTTAAGAACATTTGCATATTGGGGAGTCCTCAGGATAGCAGTGATAGCTGAAGGTACATGAATAGAGGAGGTCAGTTATCAAGGCAGATTATTTGGAGAGAAGAGCAGAGAATGCTTAGAGCAGCCAGTCAAAGAAATATCATTAGTAATGCATATTGGTGATTAAGAAAAAATACTCTGTCCCTGTTGAATTTGTCTTTAACTTGTCTTCCTTGCTTTGGAGGAGGAGATAAAGATCTCCTGTGACTCTCTTACGATCAGGGCTCTGTGGCAGGCACGCTGACTTCTGACACGTCGCCGGCCTTTCCGTGTGCTCCCAAGCTGGACCTGCTGGGCGGCTGCCGCTTTGTAGTCGGCTGCTCAGACCCTGGCCCCTGCTTAGCGGGGTGGGTGCATCAGGGGCAGGGCCCGAGAGAGGGTGCTGGCCCAATGGCACTTAATGGGTGCTTGCCCATCTGATACTTGTTTGGTATGTAGGAGGCAAAATTGTGCCGAATTATGCCATTTTAAATCAGTCCTTTTCTATCAAAGGAATCTTTAATTTTAAAAAGTTAATGAGAGCTTTTTTCTACATCCTGTAATACAGTAAGAACTATTTGTTTTACTCCTAAGAGATAGCCTCGCTGTAATGGAGCAATCACAGCTGTACTCGGATCCTAGCCTTGTTTTTGTTTTGTGACTTGATCAAGTTACTTGATACGTTAGCTTTCTTTTCTGTCAAATGGGGATAATAATATGTCATAAGATTTTTGAGAGGGCTAAATGAAATAAAGTGATACTAAAGTCAATTGCTGCATGTCTGCTGAGCACTTAGTAGGTGTTCAGTACGTGAGAGCTGCTGACTGGTTACAGTGATAGTTTTAGTGGTAAATTAGGTGCTTAGCCTTATCCTCTTTTTTATTCTCATGCAAGAACCTTTTTTTTTTTTAACGTGGCACATTCAGGATTTTAATTATTTTGCATATTTTTGTGAGAAGATACGCATTAGAAAAGCACAGTGCATACAAAGAATGAATAGAGTTGTTTTATTTTAGGAATTTCTTCCTTTACTTTCTGATTCTTGCTGTACACTGCACCAGCTTTATCTTCAGATACACAGGTAAGAAGAACGCCATGTCATGGTTAAAACGTAATGTGACATTTGAATCATGCAAACTTTAAGTGTATGCCATTTAAAATAAAACACCTGAGTAGTTTATTACTGTTTTAGTAAATTTTTATCTGCTTGCTTAAAATAATTGGGAGATGGAAGCTTTTAAAGAATAGCTTCCATGTGAGTTTTACTTACCTTTGTATTCTTAACTAGTACCTAATGCCTGCGTGATGAACTACTGGTGTGATAAATACCAGAGGCCGGGATAAGAAGGTTATGTGTATGTAGATATATTGCTTTTTTATCTTTTAACTTTTTATTTTACTTCTGTGAGATTTAAGTCTAGTAGTAGTTAACTCCATCTCAGAAAAAAACGTAAATTACAGAAAAGTATCATAATTTAGCTAGGAGCTAGTAATATGTGAGATTGACAATTACCTCCAAGGAGCTCTCAGTTGACACTAAAATACTTGGTCATCTCATCTGTCCAGCAGCCCTCTCTAGTCGCCTAGACTGCTTTTTCCATACTTCTCCCTCCTTAAACTTCCCACATCTCTCACACCTTCTCCCTGTCCCCCATTGTCCGTTCAGAGCGTCACTGTGCATGTCACTAAGCTGGAAGCATGACGTCCTCCGCACGCTGACTGCTCTCCCTGTGTCTTGGCCCGTGTGCTCCCCGTTCCCGTGAACGGGCTGTGTGCCTGCCTGAGGCCGGCCCCTCCGAGGGTGCATTGGTTCGTCCGCACCGACAAGCTCAGGGACGTCACCCGAGCGATCGTTCCCTTTCCCTCTTGCATCACCGGTCTCCCCACCCCCCCCCCACTCCCAGCTGGGTCGTTCTTGTCAGCGAAGCAGCTGCTGTGAGCTCCAGGAATACAGAACATAATCTCACGATTCCATATCCTCCTCCAAACACCTTCCCGTTCTTTGCTTCTGTTTACAACAGAACTGCTGGGATTTGTCTGTCTGTACTACTGTCTGTACTTTTTTTTTCTTGAGACCATTCTAGTTAGGCTTTCCATTTCTCCACATGACCAAAACCCCTCTTGTCGAGTTCCTCAGTGACGTCCACACTGCTGCCTCCCGTGGTCAGTTTTCAGCCTCGTGTTATGTAACCTGTCTGCAGCGCTTGACCTTCCTCTCGAGCTCTCTCTTCCGTTGGCTTCTAGGATACCGCTCCGTCTTGTCTTCTTCTGAACTCATTGGCTGCTTCTCCTTAGCAGGTTCCTTGTCTCCCTCACTGAAGTCGGGAGGGCCTCAGTGACTAGTTCTCAGGCCTCATTGATCGCTTACTGGTCATTTCGTCTCACAGTGTTAAATTCATCTCCCCTTTTAACGTCTAACTCTGCCAGTCACGGTGTCTGAACTCAAGTTCACCCAGACTGAACTCTTGATTCCCAGCCATTCCATCTCTCCCGCCAACAGAACCTGCTTCCCTGGTAGCATCATCCTCTCATCTGAGGTGGCCTGGGTGGCGCAGTTGATAGAGCATCTGACTCTTGGTTTCGGCTCAGGTCATGATCTCAGGATTGTGAGGCTGAGCCCCATATTAGGCTCCGTGCTCAGGAGAGAGTCTGCTTGAGATTCTCTCTCCCTTTCACTGCCCCCCCGCCCCACCCCAATAAATAAATGGCAGCTCTATTCTTCAAGTTGATCAGGCCTAAAAAACCTTGCTGTCCTTTCTGACATTTTTCCTTGTTCTCGTATCCACTTGTCATCCATCAGCCTGTCGTCAGTGTCACACCCTTTAACTGTGTGTTCGCTGTGTATGCGTGCCCCGGCGCGGCCACTTCTCACCGCCAGAACTCGCATCCGATGCTGTCCACTACTGGGTTGCCTGGGTTTCCACAGAGATCCTGCCCACTCTGCCTTCCCCCTGGCCTTCCTCTATGCTGTTGGCCATATGGTACCCAAAGTGAGTGATAAGACATCGGTGAGATCATGGAACTTCTCTGTACAGACCCACCAATGATCTAGTATGCAAACAGAATTCAGTAGGATTTTCTGTCCACATTAACCTTCTTTTACTTTTTTCTCCATGGCACTTACTAACATCTGTTATATTATGGACTTAGTTGCTTATTTATTTGCTAACTGCCCCCCTTCATTAGCATGTGAACTTCATAAAGGCAGTGACCTTGTGCATTCTGTGTGCTGCTTTGTTACCTGCTCCTGGAACAGAGCATGGCACGTAGAGAGGAATTTCTCAGGTATCCTCAAGTTAAAAATCCTCAAAATAAAATGGCAAAAAGTAACAAATACACCAAAATACAGGTTTTTATTTTACTTCACATAGGTTTGACTAAAGTTTCATTTCAAGTCTACTAACTAAGACAGACTTTCACGAAAAAGTCTTTGCATCTTCCTCCAGGACTAGTATACAGTTTAATCCTTGCAAAGCCCTTGTTTGTGAGCATTAATTCATAGCAAATTTTAAAACTTTATTTTAAAACAACTTTTAACAGAAGCGACTGAGCCAGAATTTATCAGAAATATCTTTCTATATATAGTATTTTTATTGGTTATTTGATATTCATATGTACATGGTCTTTTTTTCTTTTTTTTTAAAGATGTATTCATTTTTATTGTAGAGCGAGAGAAAGCAGGTAGAGGGGCAGAGGGAGAGAGAAAAAAAATCTCTGGCGGACCCTCTGCTGAATGTGGAGCCTAACACAGGGCTTGATTGCAGGACCATGAGATCATGACCTCAGCCCAAATCGAGAGTCAGACACTTAACCAGCTGAACCACCCAGGCGCCCCTTCACGGTCCTTTTGAAAGGACACTGCTGTCAAAATGGTGTTAAAATGCATCAAAAAAATACCAAAGATTTGTCTAAAATTATAAACTTCTAATTTTGTGGAATTATAGTCATGTATTTAGTTTGGGGGTCTTTATATAATTGTGGTACCAACTTAGTACTTTGAATTTTGTTTTATAAAATACATGCTGTGTGTATTCTTTATATATTTTCACTGCTGGAAGAAGATCAGTTTAGAGTACTTCTGTCTACCTAAATTAGAAGATACCTGTTAATGGATGTATTTTTTCCCTCCCCTTTCCAGCAAATTTCCTCCAAGCCTATATGCTGCCAGGATCTCTAAAGCACAACAGGAGGAAATAGCAGGCACTTTCCTAGTTACACTGGACCCACTCATCACTCAGCTTCTCACATTCCAACCTTTCATGCAAGTGGTTTTAGACAGTAAATTAGGTAAGCTTCAAGACAGTTTTAATTTTAAATCATCTAATAATTACAGCTTGTTAGAGACAAGGTTATTTCCCTTACATAATCATTCTTTTTAAAATTTCTTCTGCTTTTCTTTAAATGAAAAAAATTCCAAAAAGCAGTTATGCCTCTGACTTCTTTACGCATCACAGTCAGATTTCTGTTGAAAATATGGAGAGTATATTTTTACCAATTTGTTGTGACTTACGGAGTATGTTTTTGTTACCTGCAAGAGCTGCCATGTGACCTACAGCTCCCACAGTGTCTCCTGCTGGTTGTTGTCATGGATAAGCTGCCGTCCCAGCCCGACCACGTGCAGGCGCTGTGGTGCACGGAGAGCCAGCTCGCGGACGCTGCGGCCAGGTAGCTGACGCGGTTTCCGTCAGGTCGCCTTACAGATGGGTTAGGGTGCCCTGTCCTTTGGACCGATCTTGACATTGAAGTTTCTGGTTATATCAGATATTCTAGTTAGTAGAATATCCTGTGTAGGCCTCATATATTGCTACTTTATAAATATAAATAAACATATAAATCTATAACAGATGCTAAAAATATATCCGTTTTGTTTAGTGTTTTAGAAGCTTTTGTGTAGACTTAGTGTTATAAATGTTGAGTGTAATAGGGTAGATGTATTTGCTAACATTCCAAGATGAGCTCTGATAAACACTCTGCTGGATTCCGCAAGTTCTCTCCCGGGAAATATCACTCCTCGTATTCATCTTCCTCGCCGCTGCCAGGCTGTAGCAGCTCGCTGCGCCGTGATTGCTGGGCCCTAGCGTTCACCCTTCCTTGTGCCCCTGTGTGCGGTCGCAAGTCACCTCGGGGAGCCCGGCTGTGAGCTCCCACCCCTCCCTGCACAGACACACAAGCCCGATGCCGTCCGGTCCAGCTCTGCCTCCACATCTGTCCGTCTGCCGCTGCGTCCAGCGTCGCTCCGCGTCCTGTCACTGGCACACTCGTCTGCACGCGCCGCGCTCTGGGCACACTGCTGTTCACACTCGTCTCTCCTCGTGCTTTGTCATCTTCGCTCTTTATTTCTGCCTGTTTCTAATTTGTTGTTTAAATCCTCTATGAAGATTTCGTAAAACTATTTCAATCTTAAAGTGGCCCCTGTGTCTGACTTACACCTATTTTCTATATAATAGCTAATATCTATTTAAATTTCAGGTTCCTTGATGAATTTTGTCTTTGTGTAGTTCAGTACTATGATAAACATTTGGTAAATGATAAAAAGCAAAAATACGGGAAAAAATTCTTCTCCTTTAAGGAATTTCTCTAACAGTGACTATATTTTTATTTTTATGGTTATATGTTCACACATATTGGAAACTGTCATTGATACATACCTCTTGAGACATTTTGCTTTGGGAAAACACCCCTCCATATGCCATAGTATTATTGTACCTGCTAAATGTTAAATGTGAAGAGCGTTGGGTGCAGTGTTGTCCGTTTCCCTGCAGGGTATCTCTGTTCAGAGCTGTTTTCTGCAGTTTTGAGCAGTGTGCCGGTGAGCTCTCTCTGCCTGTTCATCTGCGAGGAGTACAGAGGAAAGGGCAAGTGGAAGTCGCCGTCACCCTGTACCAGCACGTTTGTGTTCATCTCTGTGCTTTTATCACTTCCTTTCCTCCCTCCTTGTTCCCCGAACTGGTGAGTTCGTCACCTGCCGGGCCGCACCCAGGCCGTCCCTCTGCTTTTCACCGAAATGCTGGTTTCTGTACGGAGGAAAGGAGTAGTGAATGTGTATTCTTTTCGAATGTTGTTCTCTCAGTTTGTACCTTTTCCCCTTTGATTCAGTTATGTCTTAGGAAATGGTAATCCTAGAGTCCTATAGTCCTCAGATCCAACGGCTAGCTGAAACATTTGAGAAAGCATTTTGGGTGGCAAGATATGGAAAGATAGAGTGAAAAGTGTTAGGATTTTACCTGATTCAGTTTCATAAAGAGAATGAGAAGTAGAGAGTGTCTCCTATAGATCTTAGGCATAATGTTGATTTTCTTTAATGGAATTAAAGTAGAAAATATGTTGATAAAATTGTAGGGAAAGAATTCTTAAAATTTACATAAGGATCAATACCATTTGAGATATTTTACAGTGGTTAAGATCTAGCACTAGGATTTTTTTGAATCCTAATGACTGAGTATCACATTTAAAATCACTTTTGACTCTCCATAGCCCAATGCTTACTGTATAGCAGGTGCTCATTAAATGCGGAAGGAATGGTGTTACGGACTCTTTCAGATACTAGAAAGTTGAGCCTTCTCACCGAGGTTCTGTTGTTACTTGGATTGTGATGGTGTTTTATTGTTTTAAGAAATGTAATGTAATAATGTATCATAAACTTTGTTTTTCATTAGGATGTTGCTCTGTTGAATGCTGTGCTCAGTGCTAATATGATCACGTCTCTGTTAGCTATGGATGTGTGGTGCTTCCTTTCCCGGTACATTGTGCTTTTTTGGTTTGGATTGATTTATAGTAGTAATTGACAGTAAATGATGTTTTATACTTGGAAGTTAATAGAAAAATTTTGTCTCGATAATCCTTTAGTAGCTCCTCAGAATGGTTTGATTTCATATCATAGCATTAAATCATGAACCAGGCTCCCTCTTTCCTTCTGTGGTTGAAGCCAATAAGTTGCTTAGGTAGTTTTGTCTATTGTGGTGTTCCTTGGCCATGGAGAAATTGCAGCTTAGAATATTTATTGCTTTTTGGAAGTTCATGTCCTTGGTTTTCTGAATACTTGTAAAACTTACTTTGGAAAGATAATCTTCTCTTGTATCACAGATACGGGACTGCTGAACTCTGTGCGCACCATGTCACCATAGTGGCTCAGCTGGTGAGTAGAATTACAAGGTCTAAAATACTCCTTTTACAGGCAGTTCCTTTAGGGATATGATAATCTTGAAGAATGTGACTATCAAAAGGACAGATAGTATGGTAGCTAAATTTTTTTGACAGTTTCTTTTCTGTCCCTTAATGTTGATGCTATTGAGAAAGATGTGCCAGAAACTGTCAAACTAGGGAAATTGTTTCATACTGTCAAAATCTTACAGAGTTCTATTAATTGTTTTGGAAAAGAGAGACTAGGTTAATGAAGAGTAAATTTAAAATTGAACACAAAGTGGAAAATAAGAAAAGAGTTAGTTGTAAATGTGGATTATTGAGAGGTTTTTTTTTTGTTTTGTTTTGTTTTGTTTTCCTTAAAGTGACTTAGACAAGCTGCCTCTTGATTTTGTTGTCTCTCAGGATGATTTGAGAGGGACTAAATGTGACAGTGATTGATGCCTTTGGGGAAAGAAGTCAAGCTTTGTAAATAGCTACAAAGAGAAAATGATTTAGTGATGATTTATTTTAATTTTTTCAATGTTGACCTTTTGCTTTTAAATTCTGAGATGCTTGATATATTCCATATGATATGGACATGTTTTTGTTTTTTTTGTCCCTGGCCCAGATCTCATCTGGGTCCATTTGTCTTTCGTTTCTTAGTAGCTATTACGTCATACATTTCTTAGTTTGTTGTTTAAAGATGTTGTAGACTAAATCCAGGGACGTGTGTAATAACCTCACAGCTGGAGCGTATATCTCCATGGCTAATCGTCTGGAGCATGTCCCCACTTCTAAGCCCTTAACATGTCTTGTACAAGACCGATCCAAGTAATTTTTTTTTAATATTTTACTTATTTATTTGACAGAGATCACAAGTAGGCAGAGAGGGAGAGAGGAGGAAGCAGGCTCCCCGCAGAGCAGAGAGCCTGATGCGGGGCTCGATCCCAGGACCCTGGGATCATGACCTGAGCTGAAGGCAGTGGCTTTAACCCACTGAGCCACCCAGGCACCCCTGATCCAAGTAATTTTTATGTTAGATTATCTTCTTCAAATAAAATACATTTGTTTAATTAAGTAAAAGCTCTCCTAGTGTATTATGATAGGAATTGATCTCTACAAAATTGAGCTTATAAAATCTTTTAATAGAGCTAATATCTAGAGTTATATTCACTTCTGCACTACTGTGCTTAGATCTTAAAAAAATTCCTTAAGTTGTCTTTGAGTAAGATTAACATACTAAGTTGTCATCCAAATGGTAATCTGAAATAGAAATTCCTGAGGGTTGTTTTTAAATACAATGTCAAAATTCCTTTCTCATTATAAAAGTAATCTAGGTTAATGGAAGAAAAACAAAGAAAAGCTCTAAATTAAAAATCTAAATAACTTATAATCTTCTGTCTCAGAAACTGTTTATTAAGTGCTATTTATTTTAGCATATAAAAGCTTGTAAAAGCCACAATTTTAATTCAGTCTCTCCTCTTCTGTCTTTTCCCAGATAAAGTCTTGCCCTGGAGAATGCTACCAGCTCACCAACCTGTCCATACTGTTGAGGCGACTCTTCTTCTTCATGGCCCCACCCCAACAGGCAAGGACAGCATCTTAGTCACTATCCTTGAGCATCTGCTGAGAAAAGGATTCAGACTCTCTGAAGGCTTCCCACTGCCCCATTTATTCCACATTTAAATGTTAATATGATCTGAGCATCAGTTTTTGACCTATTGATTGCTTTGCTTATTGCTTTTAGATGTGTTTAGATTTTGATGTTGTTAAAGAAAAACCAGAGCCGTACAGTGATAAAAGTGGGTTTTTGCCCTGGGATTCTTGATGTAGGGGAAAGAGGCCTCAGTGTAAAACTGGGCTCAAGCCTGAATATAGCATAGCCTATTAGGGGCTACAATGAAGGAGCAACTTGTAGGTCGATGAGTGCAGATTACTAAGAGGAAAAATGTCAGGGCTACGGAGGTAGTTCTTGCTAAACTGGCAGGTCAGATTCTTGCTGGACACACACCGAGGCTGGGGGGTGTTTTCCAGATTGACTCAGCAGGATTCTTGCTAAAACTGGATGATGCCGGCCGTCAGTCGTGGTATGATTGTTGTTAAATTCCTGTATGATTCTGACGTGGACACAAGCTTGGGACCCACTAGGTTAGTGAAGGGGGTTTGAATCCTGTGGTTTGAATCTGGTCTTACTGTGACCTTGGTCACCTTACTGTGACCTCAGGGAAGTTTCCTAACTTGGTTCCCTGCATACAGAGTGACAGGTGTTAACAATTTGAAAACTTTTGTTAGGACTTAGAGGTCATATATACAAAATATGTAGCATAGTGCCATGCTTAGAAGGATGCTCAGTAAATATTGGGAGTGCTTGCTGTTAGTTTTATTTATTTATTTATTTGAGAGCAAGTGTGCAGGGGGTGAGAAAGAATCTCAGGCAGGCGCCACGCCCAGCACAGAGCCCGGCATGGGGCTTAATCTCTTAATCTCGCAACCCTGACATTTGTCCTGAGCTGAAATCAAGAGTTGGTTGAGGAACCGAGCCACCCAGGTGCCCTGGGAGTTACTTGTGAATAGAGAATTTGCCTCAGGTCCGTGTCGGCCTTTCTGCCCGAGAGAGGTTGGTCGGGCACCAGAGAAGCCCTGCGGGCCTCCGAGCTGTCTTCCTTGCAGGTTGTTCCGAGGCTGAAAGCACACTAGACCCACCTCCTAGCCCTCCAGAAAATATGTAAGGGTTAATGTGCTCCCTCCCAAACTCCGAAAGAGTTGTCTGTTGCATATCCCTTCGAATTTTAATACCTTTTATTCTCTTCTCAAACTCTTGCGCCTGGTTCCTGGTATGTTGTCCCTCACAGAGGTCCTGTTAACTTAGAGGCCCTTCCTAAAGGAGGGGGATTGAGAGGGAAGGTGTCTTTTTAACCTCCGTTTTCTTATTTGTTAAATGAGAATAAAATTATTCTTTTCCCAGGGTGGTTGTGAAATTTTAATGTTTGGAATAATACAACTCAGAATGAATGACCTGTAAGTGAGATCTAGGAACTTTGATATAAACTCCAGTTTATGTTTAGAGATCTCTTAGATACTCCTCAGTTCTAAGTTTTTCCAAGTAATTGAGGCTATCAGATTATATGTGTTATAGATATTTGAGGGGTTACATTTAATTTTTTCCTTCAGTTATCAAATACTGATTTCCTGGTCTAGTTACAGTGTTAAAATTTAAATGGACATACCTAAATTTGAATTCTTGTCTGAGAGTCCTTGGGTGTTGGTTTATCCTAAACCTGAGAGACTAACCTTCCCTTAGGTGGCAGGGCTGAGATGTGGGGAGGCCTGGAACGTCAGTTGCTTGACGGGAGCACCGCGCAGGCGTTCCTTCTTCTGCCGGGCTCCCCTGCTGCCTGAAGGGAGGGGAACGGACAACAGTAAGAACTGGGCTGTGTTCTAGGCACTTCGGTTCTTGGACTTCCTGTGTCAGCCTGTAGGGTATGTGGATGATGTTCATCTACAGATGAAGAAACAGCAGCTTAGGGCAGTAAAAGAATGTCTGCAAACTCCCCGTGATGATGGGCGAGGTGGGATCCAAGCCAGACCTCTCACTCCAGAAGCTGCACTTCCCACTGCCCCAGTGTCGCCTTCAGGTCCTTTTCCTGCCATTGCTCTGGGGCCTCCCCTGTGTGCGGGTTGTTGGCTCTGCCTCCTTACTCCTTTGAACCATATGAAATCTGCTTTCTTTCTTGACATGCATAAAGCTTGCTCTTTCATTTTTAATAGCGATTTGTGTTTAAAATAAAAAACTTGGAAACCACTGTACTAGATCATGATCCCAGAAAAAACATGTATTCTAGTAGAAGTTACAAATTTATGAACGTGCTCATAGTGAACGGTGGCACGTTAATGAGCACCCGGACGGACCCAGATCAGGTTGTGTTGGGTGTGCACAGCTTAGAAGATCGTTTCTGGAGAGCTGCAGGATGGGGATAGGTAGGACCGGGGGAAGCTGTTGGAGATGGAGGCATTTTCGATGCAGGCTGTAGGTTGGGGAAGGTGAGAGGCCGTTGGGGAAGGTGGAGAGGCCGCTGGGGCAGGAGTGCGGGGAGAGAGCAGGGCCTGCGGCAAAGGAGAGGCAAGTAACGGAGCTGGAAATAATTATTCCCTTGCACACAAGATGGTATCTTTTTAAAAAATGAAATAAAACCCCAGATTTTTGTATCAGTGATGCAGCGTTTACATATATGAAAACAGTGAATCCCAGCACAGTGATGTTTTACTTTACAAAAAAGTGCGTGTGGTAATAATTTGGGGGAAATGCCAGTGTAAATAGGGAGATTAGAATGTGTTTCTTTTTCAATATGGAGAGAAGTTACTAGATAGCCTGTTATTTCTTTAGTGTGTGACTACTGGTAGTATTTCTGTTTATAGAAACAAGCAAAAGTACAGGGTTACCTAAGAGGAAAGGATTTACTATACCTGGTTTAAGTACACTATTAGTTGTGCTACTGTTTTTATGGAAAGTAAAAAGTACAATAATTATTTGCATTTTAAGCCCACTCTTATTCTCTCTTCTCACTTTAAAGGAGAGAAGTTCTAATTCTCTGCGATTACTCACTGACACTTCACTCGCTGTGGACCCCTGTTGACACTGGTGGCTTTAAATACTGAAAACCGTGTTGAGACCAGGGTTTTCAAACTCAGAATAGTAAACGGATCCCTCTTTCTAGTAACAAAGTTTGTCAGTGCCTACCCTCGGCTGTTGTCCAGGGCACCATTATTTATAATTTCTGTTTTGGGGAAGGAACTAGTTCATTCACTTTCATTGGATTTTATTATAAAGAAAGGTCAAGTTCAACTGATGTTTATCAGTTGGCGCAATTCTCTTGGCTTTGATGAAGCAGTTTCGTTTCATGAATAAAGCAGCGGGTTACGATAGACACATAGCTCCTCTCGGATCCATTTTCCCGGCTCTAACAGCTATTCCAGTAGGTAGCCACACAGTTTCCCCTGGGTTTCGATAGCTAAATATTTTTGGCTAACAAATATCAAATATAAATATAGTACATAAAACATAGGGAGATTTCTTTGTCAAATTTAATACAGTGGGTTTTTCTTAACATAAGAATTTGTCATTTATCAAGCAGATTTGGGATACTGTAAATTCTTCTACTTAAAAATTACATTAATATACTTCCTAGATTATACTTAATTCAGAAATTAAGTGCAATAGTATTTTTGCTGTTTTTCTACTGGAAACTAACATTTAAGCTTTTTGGTGTTTTTTTAAACTTTTGTGTTCTGTTTTTAGTTTGTTTGCCTATGCCTCATTTTAACAAAACAGTGCTGTTTTTCTGTTAACTTGGCAAAGGCTTTGAATTATTTCAGTGGTGGAATAGATTTGCCAGCCACACTGCTCTGGGCTGATTTGTGAAACCAATTTTGTGTGTTGTCTGAGAGCAGAGCCATCTAGCCCAGTGGAAAAGCAAACCTGTGACCTTTGCTTCTTTCTTTAGGTCCTGTGTTCTAGTCGGCTGAGATAACAGCCACCAGGGTTACCAGATCAGCCTTTTGGCCTATTTTGGAATATAAACTTTGGACTCAGGTGAACAAGGTCACAAGCACAAAAGTTCTTAGGAAGATAATAGGATAAAAATAGCTGGTTGACTAATAATGAAGTGCATTATTTTTAACATTTCTCAGTGTCTTCATATCACATTCCATTTAAACTGTGTTTTTCATTTTGCAAACAAATGCAACAACAGCAAAAATGATGGTATGTGTTCCTCTAGTTACCATGGTCTGGTACTTGTGATATTATGACTCAGTTAAAAACTTCTTAAAAATATAAAACATGGAAGCAAATATTTAGCTTTTGTGCATCCAGTCATCAGATTGTCTTATGTTACACTTCAATTTGTTTCAGGTGGAGTTCGTCCAGAAATTTTCCCCCAAAGCAGCAGAAAATCTGCCTCTCTGGCAGTGTATTTCCCTCCAGGCATTACCCGCTGAGCTCAGGAAACGAGCTGTATGTGACGTCACCAGAGTTGGGATTGCACGGTGTCGGGAATGGCTCAGCAGTCGTCGGACGTGGGGAGAACTTGAATCTTTGGTAAAACAAGAATTTTAATGGATTTGATTCATGGATTTGATTCATTCAGCAGCTATTTACTGAGCACTGCTCAAGGTACCAGTACTAGTACTAGTACAAGGTACTGGTGATGGGCTTTTAATAAGATACGGTCTCTGCCCTCAGGTTAGAAACCAGCAGGATTTTCAGATTTCTGTTTTAAAGGGGTCCAAGAGAAACTTATTATTATCTTGACTGATGTAAATTATATTGGGGGGCAGGGAGACTGTAGTTTAAGACACACTGGACCAAGATGAAACCTGTTATGAAGTATTTATAGTATTTTTGCTGACACAGCATTAGATTAGGCAGACTTTTTTTTTGCTAGGATTTTATTTATCTGACACAGAGGAGGAGAGAGTAAGCACAAACGGGGAAATGGCAGTCCGGGGAGAAGCAGGCTTCCCACTGAGCAAGGGGCCCTATGTGGGGCTCAGTCCCAGCACCCTGGGATCACGACCTGAGCTGAAGGTAGATGCTTAACCGACTGAACCACCCAGGCGCCCCAGACATGATTCTTCTATTTGATAAAGCACAATTCCCGTTTTATACACATCTGTTCTGAGCCTTTATGGAACTTTTCATTTAGAATACTCGTTCTTAACATAATGACATATAAAAGAAATTCATCTGTGAGAAGTAAAAAATAACATGGTTTTTTAAAGTTTACTGAAAAAATTGACTATAGTACATGTGGTTGAATTTTCCAGTTTAGTTTCATTTCCTTCTTTGTTCATTCGTTCATCCAACGAACATATTTTGAGTGCTCTTAGGTGCCAACCGCTGTTCCAGCCCTCAGGGAACAAAAGAGAAATTTGTGTTCTCATGAGCCTGCATTGTCACTCAGCTGTGGACAGTAAAATAAGTAATAAATATGTGTATAAGTATGTTTTATCAGCTTGCGGTAAGTGGAGAAAAACAGGGATGGGGACAGGGCATTCAAGGGGTTAGGGGTCTATTTGCAGTTTTTAAATTAGGAGGTCTGGGCTTTCCAAAGGCTTTTATCTCCACACTGAGGGTAAATGTTCTGATACTGTTATATAATGGCATCTGATGATAATTATCAAGATAATTTAAAACATATACGCAAAGGGAATACAAGTTTTTATGTGCACTTATTTTGAGAAAACTGTTAAACAGCTAGTTAAAAGTAGGTTAAATTGTTCTGGTTTTACATTTACTGTATACTGATTTTTTGTAGTTGAAGATAAAAAATCTTTTGTATTAGGGAAAGTAATGTACCTATTTTCTTAAAATTGAATATATCTTTGCCCTCACTAAAACTTTAAATCTTAAATAAAAAGCTGTACGGGCATCACTGAAACTTAAGTGTTGCTGCAGTATAACAGATTAAAGGCGTTGTTCCTGATCATTCCATCTCCACACGGCCTTCACTTTACTCCCACTGTCCCCCAACACCCCACTCCTGGCCAGTCAGAGAAAGATTCGATGTATGAAGGGGAGTGAATCTAGAAAAGGTGGTTTTGTTTTAAATCTAGATAAGTGTACTTCTCAAGTTTTATATTTGCTTATTAAATGCAGTGTTGCTGAGGAATTTTAATGACATTATAAAACAAGAGCAACAATAAAAATTTAGTAATGTTAAAAGATTGCTAGCTGCATAATGTGAAAAACAACAGAATTTTTAGCTGATGAACTTTACAAATTAATTTGAGCTACTGACCATTTGATCGAGCCTATTTATTAAAATACAATGCTGTTTCCATTTTAATACTAAATTTTAACCTAAAAGGAAAAAATATTTAGAAAATGAAGCAAATGTTTCTGGGTATGAGGAAAATCAGCTCTAATAAAATTTCGTATTAAGAAGTAGCTGAAAAGATAGCTTTGGGTCTCAGAATATAAATTCGACGTGGGCGTTTAGGAGGGTTATAGTAACTCATAACGTCCGCGGCCTCAGCTCCTTTAGACTGGGGTCTGACCTCGGACTCCTCCCTGTTTCTCCCCCTTTAGAACACGCTGCTGTCTGCATTGCTCGCTGTATGTAATTCCGCCCGTGAAGCTCTGGATATTCCACAGCAAACTGCGATTATGGAAACTGGGAGTCAGCTCTGGGCTTTTTTAAACACTAACCTGGTAAGGAAAGCAACTGATTATTTCCCTGAAGAACAAATAAAATACTGAAAAAGAGCATGGTCCTGAAATTCCCTGTAGAGTAAAATGTATGTAATTTCTTTAGGGGCTTGGTAGAACTTGTGATTAGAACTTAAAGTACCTGTTTGTCCTCTCCAGCCAGTTCTGAGTGTGACGGAATGACATTCGTAAAACCAGAACCTAGTAGAGTAACAGTGACCGTTCAGCTATTTTCCTGACCATTCGGACCCTACTTAAAAAAGCAAACTTCTTCTCCCATTGTTTCTCTCCTCTTTTGGGCTAGTGTGGCCTGTTTCTGTGATTCCATGGTCTTCCATACGATCCTTTGGGCAGTGGAGAGGGACTCGGCTTAAAGGTGGCAGGGGCAAGGGAGTGGCTCCGGCTGGTTCGTGTCCCTCTTCCCTGGCTAGAGTTCGGATGCTGCGTGTCCCACAGATTATTGTAGTTTACAAATGACATTTAGTTTAAAAATCTAAATAGGATATTTGTTTCCTTTGACTAAATAGTGCCAGCCACTGGAAGCTGAAGGCAACATTCACACTTTTGGTAAAGCACAGAAATGGTTTTGCGGATAATGTTTTATCATTCAAGTTTATGTAGAATTCAGTTTCCCTTCTGCAGTATTCTGTCTGTAGTTTGCCCCAGTGCCCACAAATCATTCAGTGAGTACTCCCTGAGGATTCTCTGCCGGTGATGTAGCTTATACTACTACGATAGAAACAATAGTTATAGGGAAGAGAAATGGAATTTTAGGAACACTAAGGCCTACGTAAGTTTCTCAGCGGCAAACAGAAGTAACTAGATCTCCACCTGCATTCAATTTCCTGTCATGTGATCTTGAGCAAATTATTTAACCTCTTTCGCCCTTTTTCTTAATTATTAGTAAAGTGAGTAAAGTTGTATTTCACTAAGTTCTAAGGTGTATAGCAGGTTGCCTGGGATATAATAAATGCTTCCTAAAAGGTTGCTGTTTTCATGTAATTGAAAATTCTCACCAAAACTATTTTGTGTTCCTTATTTAAGGTAACAGGTCAGCCGCATGTTCAGCAGACGCTTAGTCTTTTACTTCCACTATTGGGATTTTTCGTCCACACTCTAGATCCTCATCTGATAAGTCAGGTAAGAACAGTAAGCTAGTTGAGACTTTGTTTGCTGAGGAAATTACTGGAAAAACAGGACTTAAAATAGCTTTCTACACACAGTCCTTTGTAATGATTTCTTCCTCGATTTGCTGATTTCCTTCTGTTGAACCGAACTTCAGTGTCACGGATCTGCTTGTCTCAGGGAGGCGTCCTCGTCTCTCTCACTCCTCCAGGACAGTGCGGGTTCGTATATGGGGCTGTTGATTCAGCCTAAATCTGTTCTTCCTTGTCTCCTGATCCCGAATAGTCAAAACTTTTTTTTAACTGCTCCAGAACATCCCTGAGGTTAGGAGTCATGGATCATGTGGGAACCCCACATTCAAAACAGGCATTCCAGCAGCTGTGGGAGTATGGAATATAACCGATGTGGACTTAAGGGTAATCCTCATTGTCTCTTTGAAGAAATAGCATGATTTTGATGTTAAGAGACTACTGAGTTTTCTGTCTGGCCCCCAGCTTGCATGGCTGGGACAGGCAGAACAGAGGTCACTGTCAGGGGATGCTTTTGATGATGGTCTGACCTGCTTTTGGAGGTGATAGAGGAAAAGGCACTTTTCTGAAGTTAGAGGAATTAGTCCATACTGGGCAGAATTGATCCCCAAATCAAGAGTTGGCCGAAGCTTACAGACATGTTTAGAAATAAAGTTATGAGGTAAAACGAATTCCTATTTAGGAAGATGAAACTATTAATGGTTTGTTTTAGTAGCTTTGTTAGTGGTTGTGTACATTAAGAACTTAGCATTACAAATACTGGTTAGGTTTTTTTTTTTCTTTTTTTTTTGGTTAGGTATATTTTTAAATTACTGTATGTATAACATGAATTACTGAACTATAGAGAATGAGAATGCAGTAAAATAATGGATTCAAACTGGATTCTGACAGCTCTAGTAATCTTCTTTGAGAGATTATATATGGAGAACTTTGATAGAATTGTGCCTACTTTTAAAAAACCCAAATAACTAAAGCTCTAAAATTTCAGCATAACTAAATTGTTCACTTAGGCATTGCTTCTTTTATGGACGACTTTCTGTGTTCCTTTGAGTCAGGGGTTGGCGAACTCTGGCTTCCTAGCTAGATTCTGCCCTCCTGTTTACAGGACAAGAGCTAAGGAGGATTTTTGCATTTTCAAAGGTCTGTGAAATAAAAATGAAAAAATAAACAAACAGTATGCAGCAAGGAACATATTACCTATAAAACCTAAAAAATTGACTGACTGGCCCTTCATAGAAAGTTTGCCAATCCCTGCTTTAAATAGTGAACTTCCCTCATTAGAATTTAAAATACAAAACAATTTTTAAGGATTTGAAAGAAGAGCACTGGTATATAGTTTCTCAGGAACACTTTTTTTTCTTTACAGCAGTTGGTAGGAGGAACACTGTAGTAAGTGCGTCATTTGATCATTTTATTCAAATTCTACATATGTTTAGGTTTCGTAGTGTTCGACTCTTGGATTTTGTTGTGTTTCCCCTCCCCACATGCCCATCAGAATATTCTTATGTCTCTACAATATATTTATTTTCATTTATAACTGTTCTTTGGTTTTTACCACTTTAGGTAGTAACTTTGCAGACTTCACTGCTTAAATTAGAGCCTCCTGACCACGTTTGTTTGGCAGTGCTTGATTTTGTATCTTCTCTAGGAAAGTTTTTCATACCTCAAGCTTTCCAGGTAATACTCTTAATTCTTTTGTTCTGTGTTAACAAGATCCTTGTAAGAATTACTAAAATTTCCCGACTTTTAATTTCTGGAATTCTGTGGATCGTTGACAGTGAAAGTCGGGGGAAAATGTATTTTGTGAAGAGATGGTGACTTTGTCAAAATAGAACTCATTTTAAGTATTGTGTTTGTTTGTTTTGTTGGAAAAATATATTTTGACACACAGATAATTTAGAGTTGGCTGTAGCCTTTGGGAGTCTCCTTCCAGTTGGGCTTCACCACGCAAAGTCCCTGAGGAAGAAAGACATGTTTGTCTCTTTCAAGAGCATAAAATGAGGAAATTTATCAAAGTTGTTCTCGTAGTTTTACATCCATGAAAGGGAGCCTGTTTGTTTTTAAGACAGTATTTCTGAAAGTGTTGCAGAGTATTTGTCGTTCTGTACAGGCCTGCATACACTTCTGAATTTTCAGACCCACCTCACTGTGAGAGAGCCTCCTCCTCAACTGAGTTTTGCCTTCCTCAGTGCTGTGCTCGAATCCAGCAATTCTAGGTCGTTGACTATTTTCTTTTTGACCTCCATGGGAGAGACTATAAAGAGCTCCCCGAGGGGCGCCTGAATGGCGCAGCTGCGGAAGTGTCTGACTCTTGGTTTCAGGGTCTTGAGATCGAGCCCAGGTCGGGTCTGGGTTCAGCAAGGAGTCTGCTTAAGACTCTGTCCCTCTCAAATAAATAAATAAATAAATACATCCTTTAAAAAAAAACAACAGCTTACTGATGAGAACCTTTCCACCTAACTGGAGCAAAAATATGATGGGTATTATTTCAATAGATGTCTTTGAAAGAAAAACAGCCGGTTAGTTTCTAAAGGGCTCTCACTTATTTACAGGCAACTGATACCGTCCTGTTTGTTTTCATGTAAGAATGGAGAGCTTGACAGTTTTTCCACTCTGGACTCAAGTATCCAAAGATCATTGCATTTGAGCTATCTTCTTCTTTACCATTAAATAAATTCCGGAGTACTCTTCATTCATGCGTTAATTGTGGACCCTGGTGGGCCCAGCATCTGTGGAACAGATGGTTTATTAGCAGAAATTACATATTCCCAGAGTGAAGTTGAGGCCTGAAAAGTTGATGGATTCATCAGCATGTAAGAGGCCTTTAAAGCCTGAAGACAGATTTATTTATTCAAGAAAAAATTGCTGAGTTTTTGCTATGTGTCAGGTGCTGTTTTAATCACTGGAGATTCATTAATGAACCAAGCTAATCAAGCCCCACGCTCGGCCTCTAGAAGGCAACGAATAAAGACATGATGTAGCAGTTAGTGTGAGTGCCGTGGAGAGAAATAGGGCGAGAGTGTGTTCGTGGGGGCACAGTTTTAAACGGGAATAGGCAGGGGTGGCCACACCAAGGAGACCTGAGAGCATCCTGAAGCTGAGGGAGCCGGCCGGGCATCCCGCACGCAGGGGCGGTAGCGCGAGGAGAAGGCACCTGATCCGCTGAGGGGGCAGCGGAGGCCACGCCCGCACGCTGGGCTCTGCAGGCCATCCTGAGGACTTTGAGTTTTACTCTGAATGGAGTGAGAAGCTTGGAAGCCTTTATGCAGAGGAGTGACATGCCCGCACATGTTTCAGTACGTGCTCACTGGGACAGGATTAGGGGAAACTTGACATTAAGAATAGGATACTGAGGTTTTCCTCTAGTTAATAAGGTTTGGTTCTCTTTTTAGGACAAACTTCTGCCCAGCCTGTCTTCTCTTTTTGCCTTACTGCTGGCTGACAGGAATTGGATAGTAGAACAACATTCCCTGGAGGCGTTTACTCAGTTCGCAGAGGTAATTATAAGACCAGCCTATCAAAGTGATCGCCAAAATGTATTATTTGATTTTCTAAAACATTCCAGAAACATTTATTGAGCTACTTTTGGTCTTATTCATGAAAATTTTCCCTTGGAGGAAATGATACCAATGATCTCTTTGGTACCATCTGACAGTGGAGCATAGAGAAATGAAGGTAGTTTCCTAAGGTCCTGGGAGAGTGGCAACAGCCGAAGCAGGCATTCAGAACAGGTCTGTCAACTTCGACACTGTCTTCCAGACAGTACTTTTGAGTGTGAAATGAATAATGCATTTTGTCTCGGTCAGTTAGGTTGTCTCGGAGTTAGGTTGATGAACACAGGGGCCTGTGAGCTGGGGGCCACAGAGAAGGCGAGCCTCCCGTGGGATGCTCCTTTTCTCTTGCCTGGAGCTGTGCCGTCCCGCCTTCGGCCCTCAAGGGCCCAAGACATTAGGATGACGGGGCAGCAGTGACGGACGCCTCCAGCTCTGTGCTCGTGCAGAGCGTGGCCCGGTCCCGAGGCTCCCTGAAGGAACCAGGAGCTGGTGGTCTTTTGAGTATCCTCTGACGCTGTTCTCTTTTCGGCTGCCTTTCTGATTAAGGTAGCTCTTAGAACGGACGGAGTGGTCTTTGCAAGGTGCTGAGATACATTAAAATTGGTCTCATTTATCTTTTCATAGGGAACAAATCATGAAGAGATAGTTCCACAATGTCTCCGTTCTGAAGACACGAGGAACAAAGTTGTGTCCTTTCTGGAGAAGGTATTTATTTCTGTAGATCAGAATATAGCAGCATCCCAGATTTTGTCATTCTTTCCTTAAATCGTAGGATTGTGACTAAGTTAAGTATCTTCTTAGCTTACATTTCTCGTAGTGCTCAGCGGCGAGGTGGCCGTGAAGCAGCGGCCCGTACGACGAGCCGCAGCAGCGGAGCACCCGCAGCCCCTCGGCCCAGGGCGGGCTGTGGCAGCGGTGCTCGCTGGCGCGCTGGGCGGACCGGGGAGAACCGTCAACGCTCCCGTCGGACCGCACGCGCGGCAGCAGGCCCGAGAGGCCCATGTGTGCCTCCCGAATGGAGACACACTGTAGCCATGGCTTTGCTGCATGGGCAGAGACGCAGACCTAGTTTTCCAAACAGTGACATTTTTGAAGCTGTTTTTATAGTTAGAACCAAACGGTCTCATCATTGGACTCCCACGTTTGTGTACCCAAGCAGCTTCTCTGGGGCTAGTTTTAGGGTAAGAGCTCGTTGCAGCCCTAGTAGAACAGTTAAGCATAATTCACTTTCTCTTGGTCTTCTAAATGTGTGGCTTAACAACTTATTTTTTTTTAATCCCACGCTTGTTGTTAAGCTGGGCTGTGTGCACACACGTGTGTATTACCCGCCGCCACATACCCGATCAAGTATGTGGTTGCATGTTTTTGTGTTTCTTACCCTACACATCGTAGACTATCATTTTTCCAAACCTGGAAAAACGACAGTCCAACTTTTCTGTAGGGAAGGAGAACACTGTAATGTTATCCAGATTCCACGACGATAATGCATTTACAGATGAGTCCAACTTCCAAAATTTGCCTCGCTCACAGGCCAATAAGCCAGAATAGTTTAACACCGGGAGCTTAAACACAACACACATGCATGCACGTTCGTGGTCTTTTTTTTTAAAGTTGGGGACAAGAGGCGTAGAGGGAGAGAGAGAATCTTAAGCGAAGTACATGTGCCTAGCACGGAGCCCGAAGCGGGGCTCGACCTCATGATCTTGAGATCTGACCTGAGCTGAATCAAGAGTCGGATGCTTACTGAGCCCCCAAGGAATCCCCAGCCTTCTCATTGTCTGACTGTCACATGTACTTGGTGTTTACTTGATTTGTCGTGATCCGTGGCAGACTCCGCTTGAAGATGAAACTGCAGTTGCCAGAGTGGAACGTGTGAAACAGGAAAAAGGCATTTTCCGGGAACACTTTGCCAAAGTTGCTGTAGAAGCAGCAAAGTGGTCGTCTCTACAGGTATGGACTGCATTTCAGATAAGAGAAATTCTCCCCTTCTTACTGGTAAAAGTAAAAAAAAAAACTAGTATGGCTTCTGGCCTCATATTGACTGTCACAATATAATCAAAATTGATCTATACATGTAAAAGTCTCCTGTTTTACAGTAGCTGCTCTTCTAAAAAATCCTGTTTCTTCCTGAAAGGTTCTCTTTCAGTAGGACTTTCAACTGTTTATAGTAACCTTCGGGAAAGTTACGTATCTGGATCAGTGGAGATATAAATGTAGTTTGAGAACCACTGAAGAAAACCAGTGAACTCACCTTCCAAAATGTTTCGGTTGATCCTTGCTTCATTCATCAGATCGGCCTAAATAACTTCTGGCAGTATCTAGAAATCACGTCTACCTATTAAATGGCAGAAATCTGATACTGGTATATAGTAAATCTATATACTGGTATATAGAAATCTGATACGACTAGGGATATTCAAAATATTGTTTTGAGCACTCACACTGTTTAGAATAGCAATTTGAGAGAGGAACAATGTTCTTGTGAGTTGTAGTTACAATTCTTATGTAAAGTACGTACGTTTATGTGAATAACTTGTTTTCAAGAATATTTTACTTTATAGATTTCAGGCCTAAAAACTACATAGCTTTGCTCTAAAGAAGCCTCCAAGAATTTATGACCTTCCTTAGTTAGACTGTGATGACAGAAGGCCTCTTGGTCCCGATCCCCACCCAGTGGGGTGCAGTGATGTTAGAAAGCCTGACGACTTCCTGAATTGGGTTGAAAAGCATCTGAAAGACCACAGCACGTAGCATTAAAAAGTAAACCGGAACCATTTAGAAAACCCACACCTTGAGCTTTTTTTGTCAGGACGAGATCTTTCCAAAGAACACTCTCTGGAAATTACCCAACCAAGGCAGCATTCCCAGTGTCCTTGAGCCCTAATGGTAGTAGCACCCTGAATTGCTGTGACAAACCAGAAACGCCTTCCTGTGTTTTTGTAGGTGATACAGGGATGGTGGTTCCCTCCTACTCTTGTGAGCCAATGAGAACATAAAATTTCTGTTTTTGAAGTCCCAAAAGAAAGTTCTTGATCATCTTGGGAATGGGTATCATGGCATGACTTACCCCCTGTTGTTCTCATTTGCCAGCCTGATGCAAAGAGAGCCCGTCAGGAGTTCCCCTTGGAAGAAGAGTACAGGTCAGCGCTGCAGGCAGCATCAGGGGCCTTGGAGGCAGTAGAGTCCTTACTCCAGAAGGCTCCGGCTCCAGACTGGCTTCCACAGAAGATGGAGATGCTCCAGGAAAGGATTGACGAGCTGAGACGACGCGTACTCTAGGCTGACTCTCGGATGGGCCGGACCGTGTCACCAGACAGCTGGGTACGATTGCCACCATCCTACGCTGTGCTCTGTAGGTGAATGTCCTGACGTAACTATGCCTGTGTTTTCTAACATACATAAAATAACTTTTGTAAAGCTGAATCTAGTGAAAAATAGTCTTTATTGGACATTTAGGGAACAGGTGGTGGGGGAGATTTCTCAGGAAGAACTTTGGTACAAGGTAATCTGTGTGGTCCAGTCGGGGACCGCCCGGGTACCCGCAGGGCCACAGACACTGCAGCTGTCGACAAATAAATAAGCTGCCTAAGAAAACCGCAGTAATTTCAGATCATTTATATACTTTACAGCTAAAACTTTTTCAGTAAGTTGTATTTCATAATAGAGCTTACTCTTCTGACAAAGAAATGGCACAAAATTAAGCTAATCAGCTGGAATTTTTGTGTTTATTTTCTTCTGGAATCGTCCTGGAACAAAGCAGTAACTTCAGCCTTTCCGCAGCTACCTGCTCTTCACAGAAACTGGCCTCAGTCAGACGCACACGGGCTCCTCCTCCACGAACCCAGCGCCGCACCTCTCCGCGGGGCGCCAGCC
The DNA here is from genome assembly GCF_020171115.1 of Neogale vison. NCBI lineage: Eukaryota > Metazoa > Chordata > Mammalia > Carnivora > Mustelidae > Neogale > Neogale vison. The sequence goes on from NC_058100.1 coordinate 33,072,415, forward strand.
AGCACTCGGGGGGCGCGAGCTTCAGTCGGCACAGACGGCAAAAACGGAGGCTTTTGGGTTTTCTTGTCTGCAGAGCCCACTTTGAGGTATTAGTTTGATTTTTTTTTTTTTTTTTTTTAAGGAAATCCTTTTCCCTAAAGTTACACCCGTTGTCACCAGTTATCATCTTCCCAGTTCAGCTCCCCTTCGTCTCCCCAGCCTTCAGACTCTCCCTGCAGCGAGAGAAAGCAAACCAAGGGCAGGCTGCTGAGACCAGTCGTTTCTGAATGGAAAGGGGCCTAACCCTGCACTAGGCAAAGGAACTTCCCTCAGCGGGATGCTGAGGAGGAGGAGGAGGATTACTTTGCTTCCAGATTAGGAAACCAGAGCACTGGAAGCCAACTTCCCAGGGACCATGGAAGTACAGTCTGGTGACCCCCTACTCTCGATTTAACCTCTTTTTAAATAAAAAGGTTGTAATAGTAACCAGTGGCCCCCTAACCAGTCTAAGCAGTGCAGTTCTTTCTGGGGAGGGAAAGACGCCGTTTGCAGGAAGCGACCGCAGTCACCGAGGGCCGCGCCCCTCGCTGCCAGCCACCGTGCGTGGGCGCGTCTGGTCCCGACGAGACCGGCCGCTGACACGCGCAAGGACACCCCTGGAACTAGCGGCACGACTTACTAAGCCTCACCTCAGTCATCTCTGCTGCAGCAAATTTCGAGGAAAACTGCGTCACTGGTGAGATGTCATCCTTGTCAGAAACCATCATTTCTGTCCTCAGTTCAGGCAGAAGAAGAGCAGCTGAAGGCTTAATTTCGGGAACCATATCGGCAAACCAGTCCAACTCTGGATCCGGGACTGGCTTCTTCCTTACCTGAATGGTGAACTCTTCTCCTAAACCAAGTTCTGATGAAGGCGTGAGGCGCCTTTCTTGGGACGACGCTTTTGGTGGCTTGGTTTTGTCTGGGTCATCCCCGCTTTGTGCAAGACTGGTCTTTTGGGGTAGACTCGGTTTCCAAGGCTCGGACTCTTCAGTGAGTGAAAGCAAAGTAGGAAGAGCCTCCTGTTCCCTAGAGGCACCCGGGGGGACAGCTGGGCCTCCACCTCCCGCGCCAGGCTCAGCATCCAAGCTGCCAGGCTCCAGGTCGTCCCATGCCTCCTCCGCCTGCACGTCAGCGAGTGGGGATGTGGAGGCATCGTAGGATTCTGTAGGACAAACCCGGATGCCGACAGCTTTGTTTTCAGGCTCCTCGGGCTCGCTCCAGTCAGGCCACTCCTCAGACTTTTTAGAACTTGATGGGAAGTTCTCACGATCTCCTGAGGTATTTTTCACATCTGAGAGTCCATTCATGGGAAATTTAATAGGCTGAGGAAACGGATCACCTGTGGGGACATGTACAGAACTTCCTCTCATAAAGTGTTAAGAGCTAGCAGTATATTCAGGAAAAGGTTAACACTTAAAAAAAAAAGCATGGCTCTAATTTCTTAGAAATAGACCCAGGTTATTAGATTCTACTTACAAAAGAGATCCCAGCAGAACAGTGCAAGGATGTGATATATGTTATTCAAATACTTAAACTAAACTAACTGGAACATATAATCATTCACTAAATATTCAAACAGACTAATTGTCTATAGACAAATATAGAAATGTTTGCAGCCAGGCGTCAACCCCAAGAAGCGTTGTGTGGTCAAGTAAGTTTGTCTTAACCCAATATACCCTCGTTTTACTTTTTAAATTTTGTTTATTTATTTTGAGAGAGTAAGAATCCTGAGCAGGCTCTATGCTCAGCACAGAGCCTGGTGCAGGGCTTGATCTCATGACCTGAGATGAAATCAAGATTAAGATGCTTAACAGACTGAGCCACCCAGGCACCCCAACATACCCTCTGTCTTAAACAGATTTCCTTAAATGCAGTCAAGGCCTCCCCCCCGCCTTAAAGATTTTATTTATTTATTTGAGAGAGAGAGGATGAGAGCTGAGAAGGTCCAAGGGAGAAGAGGACTCTGCCCGCGGAGCTGGGAGCCCGATGCGGGACTCGATCCCAGGACTCTGGGATCATGACCTGAGCCGAAGGCAGTTGCTTAACCAACTGAGCCACCCAGGCGCCCAAGGCCCTGGCATCTTATGCATTGTGTCCGGACTCTGCTACTAACATTTCCCCACACTTAAGCACACAGCTCTTTTTGATGGCATACCTCCTGCCACCTAACACAACTATCATCCTCCGATACAACTGGAAAACGCCGCACTAAAGCATCAGAAGTACCAAAGCAATGTCTGCCAGCTATCCTCACCAGTTACGAAGAAACGGGAGGTAGGTGCCCTGCAGTCCAGGAAACAGAGGAGACCCCAGCTGACTACAGACTTGTAAGTGATAACAGAACTCAGCCTCAGTATTCCCAAAGTGCCCTTAATTTCCAGAACTTAAAACTTGGTACTCAGGAAAACATTCATCTAAACAGTAGAAAAGCGATATAAATGGTATATTTCTACCTGTCTGTAAAAGAGGATTGTAGCAAGCTCGCTGTATGTGCTTCTTGCTGATGGGCATGCTGCCAGAAGAGAGACATTTAGGGAATACGCCAGAGGCGGGGTTCTCCAAGACTGGTGCCATCGGACTCTGCTGGCTACAGATGACGTGCGGGGGAGAATCTGAAGGTAAATAAAAACTCCCCAAAATAAAAGGGATAGTAAATTGCTTCTTGGTCTGTCAGGGTAGGTAAGCAACAATTAAGGGAAAAGGGTCCATTTAACACAGTTTGAAAAAATAGGTTGTAGGGAGAGAGCATCTTCCAGTATCGGGAGAAACACACAGGTTACGCAGTGGACTGCCGGTCCTCGACGTGTTTCAGGGCAGGCCCAGTATGTATGTGATGTTAAGGGACTCGAAAGGATTCAAGCATTAGGTGAGCAGTTTTACAAAACTTAATGGCCTTTGAACATTTTGGCAATTTAAAATCATAATTGATTCTACTTTTAAAAAAAGTCTAAGAGTACAGCACACCAATGTGAATGTACTTAATGCCAAACACTGTCCAGTTAAAAATGGTTAAAATGGATTTAAAATAATTAACAACATCCTAAAATAATCACTTTACTACTTTGGTGTTTACTTTTCTAATCTTAAAAAAGATCCACGTGTATTTGTAAACATGAATGTGTTTTAACTTGACATGATATTGTAAACCTTTTTTGGTCTTAGGTTTGAATTTGAAATGTGTGGTGGGAAATTTTAAAATACGTTTTCTGTATATTGTAGAATCTGTATGTCCCCACATGCAAATAGGCATTTTATGCGTTACATATGATTAAAATGTAATAAAATGGGAAAAAATGGTTAAAATGGTAAATGTTATGTCATGGTAAACAATTAATCCCAGCTAGGGTGGGGTGGGACTGTTTTAAAAAAAAATACTGTCTTTAACAGTTTACCAGAAAGTTCATAATCAACTGTGGGCACTGGTCAAAAGAATTAACAGCAAAATTTTTGGCTTAATACTTCCTCTGCCCCGGGTACATCGTCACAAGCCTTGCCTGTCCTCCAGGGCCTGACCTCTGCAAGCCCTGCACACTTTTGCTTGCTTCTGCCACCATCTTCCCTGCTGACAGCCTACCAGTGGTTCTTACCCAGTGTCCCCTTCTGCAGCGCTCTTCCACGCAGACGGACTTCCCTGAGGTACCCTTTTCATAAACCTCAGTATTATCCCATATTGTCTGACCAGATAGGTAAAGTGCAGAAGAACAGAAGGAGAGAAAAGTCCAAGGATCCCCTCCTATATACGTGCCCCCTCCCCAGCATTCTCCCAAGTCCCTGCAAGAAGGGCCTCTCTTAACTGGGAGCTGGGAACGCAGGCTGCCGCCGCAGCTCAACCACCGTCTTGGAGCAAGAGCTTACCTAACTGAGAAGCCAGTGGGATTAGACCTTGATCTGTCTTAAGTCTTCCAGAAAGTTTAGTAAAAATTAATGTTACTCCTGCTTTGGTGCCCTTTGGTTTCTTACAGAGATTACAGGCCAACAGTATATAAAACGTCCAGAAAATGCAGAAAATAGGAAACGGCAGTAAATACAACAGGTACGAGGAGTGGGGACTCCTGCCAACTCGGCGCGCAAAGCCGCCCTCTGGGAGGGACTCCCGAGTCTTATCTCAAAACCACACACACCGTCCCCATACTCCTCTGCTATGACAGGTAAATACATCTGTCATCTGCTGTTTGGGGACACACAGACTCCACTCACTCAAGGTGTACGAACACGTCGCGCTTGGAGAGGAGGGAGCAGCCGCTTCATCACCCTCTTCAAGCTCCTGACACTGACTTCAGCCCCAAGAAGAGTTGGACCCATCAGAACTGCAGGACGCAAGCGTTGCTTTACAGATTCTCCTGGCATCAAAATTCAGGAAAATTCGGACAGTTCTTTTCTACTGTGACAGTTTCTGTGCACTATCGAATTCACTATCCTTGAGAACTGACTGAGATCTGCGTTTCTTAACAAGGTCACCATCCTAGTCGGAGTTAAACCAAGGAGCAAAGAAGCAATGATGCCGATATAAAATTCTTACTCTTGACTTTTATAGCCTACAAAGACCAGAAATTACTGCTCTGTCCCATATAACATCCAATGGGAACAAGCCAGAAATAAGGATTTCTTGAAGTATCTAAAAATCAACAGCTTTTTACCTAAAAGGCCATCAACATCAGAAGAACTTAAACATCTAGTGTTACAAGCTGCTACAACCTTTTTAGCCGGTGACAGACAGTATCTATTAAAATTTCAAATACATACCCTTTGACCTAATAGGTCAACTTCTGGGACTTTATCCTCTAGCAATAAAAGCCAGACTACATGAAGATATAGGACATAGAAGACATCAACTGCAGCAATTAATAATCCAGAAATGAAAGCAATATCCATCAACAGGGAAGTCACAATGAGTTATATTCAATGAAATATTAGGCAGCTGTCCAAAAAGCTGCCATTTCTACATACTGACCTGGAGACCAGTCCCTGATAAGCTACTACACAAAAAATTTATGTTGTAAAATTGCGTATCTTCATCATTTTGTTAAAAAATCCTATACATGGGCATGTGTGTATTAACATACATCTGTGTTTGTGTGCTTATTAATAAAAGGGAAGAAAAAGATTCCCACTAAACTATTAAAACTGGTTACCTTACACACCCAGAAGGAATTGGGTTTCTTTACCATTCTCTCTCATTTGATGGAAGACAACCCACCTGCATTATTTGTATAACGTTAAAAATCTTATTAAACATTTAAAATAAAAAGCTATACTTTTTAATCATTCTTACCTTCCGGGGAAAGGTTGACCGTTTTAGTAAAACTTGGGGCAGTGCGTTTGAAGATCTTGGTTCTTTCTCCTCCCACAACCACCTCTGGTCCAAGTAGAGACACCAGCACTGCCAGGCTGTGAAGAGTAATGGCCACAATGGAATCGCTGGTATCACGCAAGCCCAGTAACACCTAGGAGCAAATCAGGTAGTAAATGTACACAGCCACGTTGCCAGCCTTTCTCCCCATAAACGAGCAGCTGGACTGCAGTCAGCTCAGATGTCTTTGTTTCTTCCATTGGTGTCCGAGGTCAGTAGCTCTCAAACTGTGTCAAGAACCAGTATTTTCCCCTCCTAAATAATCATGGACTGATACATTGTTAAAAATACAACAACAAAAATAAATACATTGGAAATAACAACATTACTATTAAACTACTATAAAAGGTTCTAGACTTGTCCAGGATGTGGGTCAGCTCCTGCCCCAGGACCAAAGGCAACTGGGCACTCCGGAGATCTCCGCTCTTAAACGCCAGCAGCACTGAGTATCCCGAGGAGACAGCCCAGCAACGACTCATGGGGACTGACCCTGCTTCATGTCAGATCAGCTGAGAAAGGGTTCAGGGTAGAAGAGCTGTAGAGGACTCCAAATTCTTGAAGAATCGAAATACTCCAATCAAAAGACAGTGACAAGCGCCTATACCCGTGGCAAACAGGCTGACTGCAGACATGTAGTCTGACCACTGGCCCTAACTACCAGTGAGCCCACAGCAGTCAGTGTGTCACTGGAGCAGCCTGCGCTGAAGGCAAACGTGGCTCGGCCAGAACAGCAGGGTACACCGCACACTGGAGTGCCCGCTACAGATGACCTGGCAGGGAAGGCACTGCCGGGCACCACAGGACCTCTTCCACACAAGGCCGCTACCTTCAAGATGTAGCTGACTTCCCTAATACATAGAAACAAACAGAGACAAAATGAAGAGCAAAGGATTATGCCCCAAATGAAACAACAAAAGAGCTAAGTGAAATGGAGATAAGCAAAATGCCTTATTCTAAGTAATTGTCATAAAGATACTCACTGGACTTGAGAAAAGAATGGATGAACTCAGAATTTCAACAAAGGTAGAAAATACAAAAAAGAATCCATCACAGGTGAATAATCAAATAACTGAAATAAAAAATACACTAGCAGAAATATCAGTTGATTAGCAGATGCAAAAGAATGGATCAGCGATCTGGAAGACACGGTAATGGAAAACACCCAAACTGAAAAGAAAAAGAAAAAAAAAAAGAATAGGTAAAAGGAATTGAGTGACATCACCAAGCACAATAACACTGGCATTAAGGGAATCCCAGGAGTGGAGAAAAGGAAGCAGAAAACATATGTTAAGAAATAACAGATGAAGATATCCCTAATCTGGGGAAGGAAAGATACCCTGATCCAAGAAGCAAACAAGACCCTTAACAAGATTAACCTAAGAAGGTCCATGCCAAGACACATTATAATCAAAGTGACAAAAAGTAATGATCAAGAGAATTTTAAAAGCAGCAAAAAAGCAAACAGTGAAGTAAAACCCTATAAGGCTATGAGCTGATTTTTCAGCAGAAACTCTGCAGGCCAGGGAGCATGGCGTGACATTCCAGATACTGAAAGGAAAACTCTACAACCAAGAATAATCAACCCAGCAAGGTTATCTTCCAGAATAGGTGAGAGAGAGAGAGCTTCCCAGACAACAGTTAAAGGAGTTCATTACTAGTAAACTGGCCTTACAAGAAACGTTAAAAGGAATTATCTGAGGGGCACCTAGGTGGCTCAGTTGTTTGGGAGTCTGGCTTCAGCTTGGGTCCTGATCTCTGGGTCCTGCAATCCAGCTCCGCATCGGGCTCCCTGCTCAGTGGGGAGTCTGCTTCTCTCTTTCCCTCTCCCTCTGTGTGTATGCCCTTTCTTGCTCTCTCTCTCAAATAAATAAATAAAATCTTAAAAAAAAAAAAGGAATTATTTGAGTGGAAATAAAAGGACATAATCTACAATAAGAAAATAATGAAAAAATTTCACAGGTAAAAGCAAACATGTAGTAAAGGCAGTAGACTAATCACTTTTAGAGCCAATGCAGAAGTTAAAACACAAAAGTAAAATCAATTATGATCTACAAAAACAGCCAAGGAACACATAAAAAAAGATGTAAAATATGACCTCGTACACATAAAAGGGAAGTAAAAATTAACTTCAAACATGTTCTAAAGAAAGTACTGAAGTGACCATCAACTTTATGAGACTGCTAAACACTAAGATTTTATACCTGGGCCAGTGGTAACCACAAATCAAACACTTGTAATAGCGACAGAAAAAGTAAGAGAAAGGAATCCAAGCACAGCACTAGAAAACAAACTGCAGAGAAGAGACCAAGAAAAGAAAGGAATGGAGAAGAACTAGAAAAACAACAAGAAAACAATTTTAAAATGACAGTGAGTACACATCTATAAACATACTTTAGATATGAACAGACTAAATGCTCTCATCAAAAGGCCCAGGGTGACTAAATAGATGAAAGACAGGACCCCTCAATGTGCAGCCCACAAGAGACTCACTCAGACCTAGAGACATGTACAAACTGAAAGGGAGGGGCCAAAAAAGATACTCCATGGAAATGGAAGTGAAGAAAAGCCTAGGTAGCAACAGTTTCTATCAGATAAAATTGACTTTAAAACAAAGACTGCAGCAGGAGACAAAGAGGGGGACAACATAATGATAAAGGGATCAATCCAAAAAGAGGACAGATTTATAAATATCTATACACCCACCATACAAGGAGCTACCGACACAAAGCAAATATTAACAGACATAGAGAAACTGAGTGACAGTAACTGTAGATGACTTCAACATCCCACCTACCCAGATGTAAAATCAACAAGGGAACAGTGGCTTTGAATGACACATTAGACCAGAGGGACCTAACAGATATATACAGAACAGTTCATCCAAAACCAGCAAAATACACTTTCTTTTCAAGTGCACATGGGATATCTTCCAGGACAGATCACATGTCTCAATAAATTCAGAAGACTGAAACCATATCAAGCACATTTACCAATCACAGTGGTATAAAAACTAGAAATCAATTACAAGAAAACCAGGAAATTCACAAATACAGAGAGTTTAAACATGCTACTGAACAACCCATGGGTCAAAGAAGAAATCAAAGGAGAAAACAAAAAACCTTATGAGATAAATAAAAATGGAAAACAACATACCAGAGTTTATGCAATGCAGCCAAAGCAGTTTTAGGAGGAGAATTTACTGTGATAAATGCCTACCTCATGACACAAACAAAATCTCAAACATTAACTTTATATCTTAAAGAACTAGAAAAAAAATAAGTGAAAAAATAAATGAAAATGAAAAAGAAAAAAAATTCAGAACTAAGAACTGGTTCTTTGAAAAGATCAACAAAATGGACAAATCTCAGCTGAACACATCGAGAAAAAAAGGACACAAATAAAACCAGAAATGGAAGGGATGTTACAACTGATACCACAGAAATACAAAGGATCATAAGAGACTACTTGTGAATAATTAGATGCCAACAAATTAGGCAAATAGAAGAAATAGATAAATTGCCAGAAATATACAACCTACTAAGACTGAATCATAAAGGAACAGAAAATCTGAACAGGCTGATTTTTGGTAAGGAGACCACATCATCCAAAAACTCCCGAAAAACAAAAGTTCAGGACCAGATGGTTTCACCAGTGAGTCACACCGAACACTCAGAGAAGAAATAATACCAAACACTAAATTGAAAAGACGCCTTCACACCGTGCTTCCTGCAATGCTATTTATAATAGTCAAGACAGGACAACAACCTGTCAAGACAAGATGAACAACCTGTGTCTATCAACAGACAAATGGTAAGAAAGATGCGGCATATAGGACGCCTGCTCAGCCATGACAGAAGAGGAGATCACGCCATTTGAGACAACATGGATGGACCTAGAGGGGGTTATGCTAAGGGAAGTGAGGCAGACTAAGAAAGCCTAACCCCACATGGATTTCACTCAGCAGGAGCCTGCTGCTCCCTCTCCCTCCTGCTCCCCCTGCTTGAACTCTCTGTCAAATAAATAACATCTTTAAAAATAAATGAAATAAATAAAAAACAAAACACACACAAATGAATAAGGAAACAGAAAGCAGAATCAGACCTGTAAATACAGAGAACTGATGGTTGCCAGGGGGAGGGACTACCAGGGTGAGGACAACGGAGGAAGAGGAGGGGGAGACAGGCTTCCGATCGCAGCGTGAGTCAGTCCCAGAAAGCACGTGCACAGCGGCAGTACAGTGACGTGGCCGTGGCGACGTGCCAGGACAAATGAGCCATTGTCTCACACCTGTGCGACTGGCTTCCGTCACAGAGACAAGCAGGAACAAGGCTGTGAGCACGTGGAGAAGAGGCAACGCTGGTGCACCACCGCTCGAGGGGTAACTGGTGCAGCCACTGTGGAAAAGCAGGAAGGTGCCTCAAAAAGTCAGGAAGAAAAAAAAAGAATTACCATAAGATCTACCAATTCCACTTCTCGGAATTTATCCAAGGAAAGCACTAATTGACACTGTAGCATACGCCGCAGCATTACTTACAGCACCGGAGCTACGGTCACCAAGTGTCCATCAACGGACGGAGGAATAAGGCAAATGTGATTTTACACATGTGCGCACACACGCACACACACGAACATCACGGAGCCATGCAAGAGATGAAACTGCCATCTGCGACAACCTGGATCGACTCTGAGCACATCGTGCTGAGTGAAGTGAGAGACAAACCCTGTAGGATCTCACTTACGCGTGGAATCTAAAAAAAGCCAAAACGGGCACCCGGCGGGCTCAGTCAGTGGAGAGCGAGACTCCTGACATCGGGGCTGTGGGTGCGATGGCTATGCTGGGCGTGGAGATTCTCAATAGGGATTGTATTTATACATCTGAGACAGCGAGCAGGAGAGGCAGGCAGAGGGAGAGGGAGAAGCAGGCTCCCTGCTAAGCAGGGGCCCAACACAGGGCTCAATCCCAGGGGCCTGAAATGAGGACCTGAGCGGAAGGCAGACGCTTAACCATCTGAGCCACCCAGGTGCCCTCCCCAAACTAAAATATCTTTAAAAATGAAAATAACAAAACAAGCTCATAGAACAGACCGGTGGTACCAGAGATGGGAAAGAGGATGGTGAGGAGGGGCCAAAAGGTACAAATTTCCAGTTATAAAATCAGTCAGTCAGGGGTCCCTGGGTGACTCAGTCGGTCAAGTGTCTGACTCTTGGTTTGGGCTCAGGTCATGATCTCAGGGTCATGAGATCCAGCCCCGGGTCAGGCTCCAGGCTCAGCACAGGGTCTGCTAAAGTTTCTCTCTCCCTCTGCCCCTCCTTGCACTCACTCTCTTTCTCTCAAATAAATCTAAAAAACAAAAGGTCATGGGGATGTAACATACAGCACAGTGACTATCACTAATACTACTTTCTGGCATAAAGTTGCTAAGAACATAAATCTTACAAGTTCTCATCAAAGGAAGAAGAATTCCAGAAACTACATATGGTTACAGACGAACAAGTCTCACTGTGATGACTGTTTCACAAGATACACAACTACTGAATCATGTGGTACACCTGAAGCTAACAGCGTATATGTTTATTATACCTCAATCAAAAACCCGTTTTACTTGTTCACTCTCCTTATGTGTGCGTGCGTCACTACAGGACCAGAAACACAGCTGAGAGACAGAGCATACTTAGATCCCCTCGTCTCCGTCCCCCGTGCTTATGTCCCCAGCCCCTGCCCCCCTTCCCAGCTTTACACACACAAAGGACAGGACTTGGAACACTTGTCTTTACATCTGACGCACGGAACACCTGCCCCAAACGGAGCCAGCTATGACCTCCGTCCGGCACGAACTGGAATGCGGACAGACCAGTTAGCTCTGTGGCTTGCTAAGAGGAGGACGATAAACTGGGAAACTACGGGGACAACCATGCTGGCCACGTGTACGTCGAACACTGAAAGCCCGTCTTTGGGAGCGCACCGTGGGGCAGATAAATGGCGAAAGAAAGAACTGAAGACCGTCTGGCTGAGTCCCAGCGGCACGTGGTCTCCAGGTGACATCCTTCTAGCCACGTCTCTTTTGGCTTTAGCTCGTCCGAGGGGGTTTCGGTTACTCGCAACCGGAAGAAACACTAAGATAGTCACGTGCAGCCCTCGGGAGCCGCTTTGCTCGGAACCAGCAGAGTCATGTGCGCGGGCGGGGGGCGAACAAAGCCACCCGCGCCAGCCAGATTCAGGCCCAGGGTAACCGGCCTCCCCAGGGGTGACAGCACAGCCTCCTGGGTGCCGGGAACTCTGGGTTCTGGTCCCAGCTCCTCTAGGAATTCTCATTATGACTTGACCCATCATTTAATTTTCTGGTCTGGCTTCCTCACTTATCTAAGATCAAGATTTCCAACAAGACTCAGGAAGAGAACATCAGGCCCAATGCTCACAAATCAGGCACTTTCTCAACACAAAGCTGTACAAATAAGCTACAGTGGTTTTTTTGCAAATGATTAGAATTTCAATGCTAGGGCACTCGGCAATTGTAACACAACGATCCTCCCTGGCCACAAATCCCAGTCCTCCTCAAACCTCGCCTCTCACGAGCAGCTGAGTCCCGCCTGTCCACCGCCCGTGTCCCTCTCCCGCAGCCAGCGCCACGCATCTGCCCCAGACTTTCTTCGCCTTCTCCTTGCTGGACGAACAGCTTCCCACCTGACCTCCTTTTCAATACCCCACCTTGCACACTGCTACCAAAGGGAGCTTCCCCGCACATAAATACTGGCCAAGTGGGGCACCTGGTGGCTCAGTGAGTCGAGCATCGGACTCTTGGCTTTGGCTCCGGTCACGTTCCTGCGGCTGCGCCATCGAGCCCTGTGTCGTGCTCCCTGCGCTCGGTGCGGAGCCGGCTTCGGAGTCGGCTTCGGAGTCTTTCTCCCTGTCCCACCGCACCCGCCCCTTCGCGCTCTGAAGTAACAGAATATACTTTTTCACAAACTGGCCAAGTCATTCCCCGACAGAAGAGGCCTTCACTGTCTGCACACACTGAGCACGGACGCGGTCTTGGAGCTCGGCTCAGAGCCAACTCTGAGACGTAGGAGAACTGCATTTCGGAGACAGAGTGCTTCGTCCCTCTTCAGCATTTTCAGACACAACAACGCCAGGGTAGCGGCCACTGCTGCAGACGTAAACACAACGCGCGGCGTGGTGGCCGCCTGGCCCGAAAGCCAGTCCTCCCAGTGTGGTCCCCAGAGGCCGTGCGCTGTCAGCCAGCACCTGCCGAACCCGGGCTGACTCGCACAACCCACTGGAGCCAGAATGGAACAGAAGTGACGCTGTCCATTCCTAACCTGTGCCTTGGGAGAGCTGCCCTGGCGCTTCCAGTAGCCCAGGGCAGCCACGTAAGAAGTTCACGGACACTGTCAGAGATGTGGCGAAGGGGAACAGAGGCCCTGCCACATCCCAAGATTACGTGGAAAGAGAGGCCCCGCTAAGCCCAGCCTTTCAGCCATCCCTTCCCAGGTGCCAGGGGACGGCTCCTCAGCTGACCTCGTGTGCGACAGAACCCCCAAACTGAGCCCTGTCAATCCAAAGAACTGTGAGGCCAAAATGGCTACTGATTTAAGGCACTAAGTTTTGGGGGAGCCCCAGCAACAGATAACAAACATCTCTCTGTCCCACCTCCTAGCTCCTTGAAAGCAAAGTGTTATACACCTCTACGGCCCCAGGACCTGAGACCTGGCATAAAAACAGACCTTAGGAATCATTTGCAAATACATTAATCTTATAGGAAAACAAATTATTTTAAAGTTCCTACAGGCTGACAAAAGGTTTTAAATCTTTTAAAACCTTGTATTGAGCTCAATATTGTCTCCTAAATATTCACGTCCACCCAAAATGTTACCCTAAAATGGTGTTGCACTGGTTAGAGTGAGTCCCAAATCCAATGACCTGGATCTTTTTAAAAAGGTCAAGTGAAGGGACACCCGGGTGGCTCAGTGGGCTAGGCCTCTGCCTTCAGCTCAGGTCACGATCCCAGGGTCCTGGGATGGAGCCCCACACTGGGCTCCCTGCTTGGCGGGGAGCCTGCTTCTCCCTCTGCCGGCCGCTCCCCCTGCTTATGCGTGCGCGCGCTCTCTTTCTCTGGCAAAAAAATCTTTAAAAAAGAAAAAGGCCAAGTGAAGACACAGGGGAAAAGGACAACCGAGGCAGACTGGCGCGACAGTTCCAAGCCAAGACACACCGAGGACCGCCAGGAGCTACCAGGAAGCAGGGCAGCTGGCATGGAAGGCTTCTCCCCTAGAGCTTTCAGAGAGAGCACGGACCCGCAGACACCATGACCCCAGACTTCTGGCCTCCAGAACCGGAAGAGAATGATTTCTATTGTGGTATTTGCTCTCCGAGACCCAGCGCCAACAGCACAAACCTGAGCCCCGGGCAGGGGTCATTACCAGGTCCCCAGCGGCTGATAAACCGGCCGGAAGGCTCAGGTCCGAGTCTCTGTGACGACTTAATTATGTTATGGTATTTAATTATAGACACTTAACGATGTCTGTCACAAAGCATCCACAAAGGATTCCTATTCCTTTTCCCCGAAGAATAAGCAAAGCAGAATCAGTTTTCCCAGGATAAGACCAAACACGCTCGTTTAACCACGTGCCTGTGTGAGCGGAGTGGAAATGCGACTCCTCAGCCCCGCTACCCCCGCGGCTTTCACGCCGACGCCGCCTCCAGCCTCCTGAGCGAGGCTCTTCTCGCTCCAGGGCCTCCGCCTCCCCCAGCCCCGGCCGCGCCCTCCACACCGAGCACCTCTGACCTGCGGCAGGATGACTTTCTTCAGCTGCTCCTGGGAGAAGTGCCCCACGTAGGCCTCCAGGTGGGAGAGCAGCACCATCCGCACGTGCTCCTCGTGCACCTCGAACAGCCGCAGCAGCACCGGGATCACCCGCGACTGGAACAGGGCCGGCGACAGCAGACACGGCGGCTCCCCCGGCGCACTGGCTACCCCCGTCAGAGGCAGTTACGGAGGAAAAGGCAGACTGTCACTTCCGGGAAAGGAGCGGCTGTGACAAAGAGTTCACTAACCCAGCCCACGAGTCGCCGCCCGCGCTCAGTCCTCTTCTGAAGGAACTCTCAGGCCCAAACCAAAGGAAACCTTTTTGGTTGCCCCAAATCACTCAGGCTCAGTTTTCTCAAACACGCCGTACTTGTAGAAATATTTTTGAGATACAGGATCAGACTCAATTGAACAAAGCCAGCCTGTATTTTCATGGACTCCCGAATCACTAACTCTGTACACGCTGGTGTAATCACGGGAATTTCATACACTAGATCAATAGGGCTGCTTCACTTTCACCTCCCCAATGAGGAGGTGGCAAATGTCCCAGTGGGACTTGATGCTGGGGGTCCTCCCCTCCTGCTGGTTACGGCAGTGGTTACCAGAGACCCCCCACCGTCATTCAGGGACTGTTATGAACAAGGATCGACAGTCCTGCAGGCCCGTTTGTAAAAGGCTCCCCAGGTGACTCAGAAGCACACCCCGCTGCGTGCCCGACCGAGCAAGAGAACCACAGAGCTACAAAGAAAAAACTCGGGGAATGACAAAGGATATAAGGAAATTCTACGTTGTAAGAGAGTTACTTATAATGCTGCTTTGCTGCATCAAGATCTTTTAAGAAAAGAGATTCTGAAAGCACAATTCTGCCTAACACGGAATTCTACAGAGCGACGTCAATGCTGCTCTCTAACCTGGTACGCTGCCGTCCGCGGTGCTTATGAAGCTACGGACGGTCCGAACAACACCCTCATTTCACACTCAGAAAAAACAGAAATTCCAAGTAGGAAAGTTACTTCCAGGCTTTCCAGTCTTTCCACTGGAAACACAAACTAAATGAGTCGCTCCTGGGGAGTCAGAAGGCACAGGCTTCACTGTAAATGCAAAGTCCCGGGAAGACGGAGCCTTCTCCCGACACCACGTGCGTCTCCTCCTCCAGCCGTGCGCGTGCGGGGACTCGTTTCCCACGTGCCAGCCTTCCCCGGAAGACCTGACTCCCCAGGGGAGGCTCCTTATCGACCCAGTGGGCTCCGGCAGCCCGATCTGAGTCACAGTGGTCACTCGGGCCAACAAGTGTTCTCAGAGACAGACCTAACCACACCTGGCAGGAATTTCCCTCAGCTCAAACGAGGGCTCATCATGCCCAAACTCCTTAATGACCAATCATCCTTTGAAAAACATTCACCTTTTTTGGGGCCGAGCAGATGAGGAAGAAAACTCTTAACAGCGACGGGCTCCGCAAACACCAGCTGATTAAGCAGCAGCGGCACCAACCGCGAGGCTATCAGCTCCTCCGACAGGCCGCTGACTCTGTCCAGCAGGAACCTGGGGGCAGAGAAGAGGAGCCTGGGAACCTGGGGGTGACACTTCAGACACAACCCTCTCCGACCTCGGTCCTGGGGTGTGTGGGGGGGGTGGGGGGCACGGGGAACTGTGGCCGGGGAAGGTGTAACAGGTGCTGACAAGGATTTCAGGAAAAATGCAGAGGGTGCGAGACAAGGCTGCCGGCACGCAGACAAGCTCCGACCTGAGCTAGGAAGGGTTCACCAAACTGCCCCGTGTCTACGGCGCCAGGGTCCTCTCCCCCAGTAAGCCAGGAGCTTCCTAGCCGATTAAAAGGACTTTCTGCAAAATTTAAAAAATGTAGTAATGAAATTGTCTCGAGTTTCCACGGTAAATAAAAATATAAGCTTTTGTTACTAAACTTCCTAAAATAACACACGTAAGAGGGCTCTGTGAAGAACACACAGGTGTCCGGGCCCCTGGAGGCTCATCGGGTCAGCGGCGGACTCCTGACTTCGGCTCAGGTCACCCTCTGGGGGTCGTGGGACTGATCCCCGTGTTGGGCTCCGGACTTGGGGGACGGGGGTGTGCTTGGGATTTTCCCTCTCTCCCTTTGCCCCAAAGCCCTACTCCTTCTCTCTCTCAAGTAAGGAAATCTTTAAAACAAGGGGAAAAAAAAAAAAAAGACGAAGGCAATAGGAAGTCATGGGGCAAGCTCCCCCTACAGCATTGCTGGCAGCAGACTGTGCCTCTCACGGCCCCCAACTGCTGTCACCCCAGAGCCCGGCCTCCTTGGGACCGCAGCCTGGACGGCGCCCCGCTCTGCTCCCCAAGCCCTGCTCCCCCAGCCCAAACACCGGCTCGCATCTCTTCCATTCTGAACTCCTCCCTCCCGTGTCCACTGCCTTCTCCGGCTACTCTGTGCTCTCTCCTCAGAAGTTCTCGTCTCGGGAGGTTCTACCCAGAGTCCACTCCCTCGCTCCCATCCCTTCGGAGCTCACCTGCGGCCTGGCTCCCCTCCTGCCAGCGGCTCCTCCTCAGCTGAGACCACCGGTGCCCCCAACTCCTCAGGGACAGGGACTCCCCCCACCTTCCCGCATGTGCCTTTGCCGGGAACACCGGGCTGTGCACATTTTCTGGCCCTCCTGTCCCCATCACTGCTTTGTCGCACCGGTCAGCCACCCCCTTACATGGCTGGGTGGCTGCCCCCCGGGTTACAGTTTGGGCGCTGGGTGTCCCCCAAGCCTCTACTTTCTCTGCAGGCTGCGGCGCCCTAGTCCTCACTGCTGGCTCCGCGGCCGCCGCCGTCTCTCCGGGGCCAGTGTGGCCAGGTGCCCACGCACACCTATGCCCACAGCCCCCCACCCACTGCGCAGGGACCCCTGACCCCACATTGCTCACGTGCCCAGCGGCTGGGGCCTCTCCTGCGGGATTCTCTCATGCTCTTGGGGATCTCCAAGGGCTGGCCAATCTGATGGCGGAAGGCCCCCTTCTCTGTGCCTTCACCGTACCCTTGGAGCCTGCCACGGTCTATAGACTGATCCAAACCCCGGGAAGAGCTCAGGCCGCGCCCTCCACAGGCACCAAAGCGATCCGCCCTGGGAGAGGTAACTGTCTCCCGGCTGCTTTCACGGCTTTGATGCATGAAGCCCGCTGCTCACCGACAGTGTTACTGGTCCTCACCGCCCCCGACCCCAGGAGGGTGCCCACCTTTCACTCACCCTGCCTGGGGGTCTGCGCTCCGACAGGACCCAGCTGCTGGCGGTGCCATGCTTGGCTTGCACCGCGCCCTGCCTCTGTGCGTTAGTTCACGCTGTCCTGTCCTGAGGCCCACACCACCTCCTCTGACCACCGCCGCCCTCCCCTCTGGGGTCTCAGGAGGCCCCCCGCAAGCTCATCACTGTTTCCCCCACCAGAACCAACTGTCCATCCCAGGGCCTACCCAAAGGCCAACACGAAGGGTGTCCAACAAGCTTAGTCCGAGAAAGTAAGTGTGGACTCATCTCTCCAGAACGCCCCAAGTGAAAATATGGACTTAATCCAAGTTAACTGAATTGTAAGCCCTTCACTTTCTGAACTTACTTGAAAAATTCCGTTTTCTCCTCTTCACTCTTCAATGTTAAACTTTTCAAGAAATTCACAACTTCTAGAAAATCATTCCTAAATGCCAAAGAGGAAAAAAAAATGTGCAGGACAATAGGTTAGTGAAGGCATGTTAAATCCTGAAGCCATAAGCACAGACCACACTATGCTAAGGGCCAAGGAAGCGTTCTCCTGTGCCGCTTCGAGGAGAAGCAGTCACGAGACACACGCTCCGCACCAGCCGTGGAGAATCCAGCATTTTAAGAGCAGCAGAGAGAGCTGTGAAGAGGATACGTGCTTCGGCGCACACGGTGCGCAAACACACCCTCGCAGACCCGGTGGTTCGAGCGGCCAGAGCCACCGGAGCTGCTGCTGCGACAGGGTGTGGCGACAGAACCGTCCCCAGAGCGGCGGTACTGGGCGAGCAGCCCCACCAACGGTGGCCAGATCGCCAGTCTGCTCTGGGGCAGAAGAACTTTGAGGGGCTTGGGCAAAGAGGCATCTCTCGTGCCAGTCCTAGGAATCTTCCCACTGCTCCCGCCCGAAGCAGGGAGGAGGGTGACGGGTCAGCAGGCGCACTCTGCTCAGCCCCCGGGCAGCGCTGCTCCCGCCCTCCCATCCTGCGGGACGGGGCTGCTGGCCCACCCGCACGCGGCCCCGCCAGCACAGCCGGCCCCCCGCATCTGCACATCCTACATCAACACCCCTTTCCCTGTGGCTCAGCAGCAGAGAAAAGCACTGGGTTATTCTGTCTAACCCGGTGGGCTCCCACGCAGCCGGCGGCTTCAGGAAGAGGGAGCCTGTGTGGGTTTGGGCTTTCTCTCCCATCTCTGCTTCAGATACGATTCTTACTGACAACTCTGACCACCCGTGATGAGATAATCTACTTGCTGTAAAGGACTGTCCTTCGTAGAGATCTTGTATCAAGGTAAATTACATATTGGTATGAATTATATGAAAGGACACAGAAATGCCTCTCCTAGAAAGACTCTTGTAATGAGAAAGGTTTTGAACAGTTTCTTTGAAATGTAAACAATAAATAAAATTCTAATAACTAGAGTGACACTACCTCTCTGCCCTGTTAAATAACACGGCCTGAGTCCCACCCTCGAGGTCCGTGTCCCCCTCCCGGGAGAACGTTAGCTTTCGCTCCGCTCTGGTTTTCCCGGGGCTCCAACTGCACACTAGGGTCTTCAGTTTCAAAACAACAGAAGATCGATTTCACTAATAAAAGTTGCGACTTTGGGCGGTGGAAAGGAAGAGGAGGAGGACACACAGTTACAACTGACCTTGAAGAGAGGTTCAAAACCATCTCTGAGTCGGGCGACAGGGCTATCGCTCTAGCGTGGCCCCGCGCCTGTGCCTCTGCGCTCCTCTTCCACCGTGTTACTAAACCGAGAAGACCATCTTCTGCCTGAAGAGAAACGAGCTCCTCTCCCCCAACAAGAAAAAATTTCAACAGTAACAAATTCTTCTCCACAACAGGACAGCAGCAGAGTCAGCTCCCTGACGGCTGCCAACGGCGGACACGGCCTCGCCTCTGCATCGGCCCAAGTCCTAAGGGCCCTGGGCTGTGGCCTCCAGACTCCAGCCTTCGCCACAGTTAAAATTTCTCAGACTTCCTGTGGTAAGACCCCAAGAGGCAGCCCACCCCGCCCTCTGCTGCCCCACGTGGACGCGATCGAACCTCTCCTGACCACAAGCGGCAAGCACAGGCCAGAGTGTGTGCCCGGGGCCGCCACACCGCACGGCCGGACGCAGGGTCCGAGGGCAGGCCGGCGGCAGGGACAGCCCACCAAGCCCGCCAGGCGCCCTCACCTGAAGAAGTCATGGGACAGTAAGGTGCGGAGCGCTGGCCGACATTTTGGAAGGGGATTCAGCAAGGCTGTGTGCAAGGTCTGTTGCAAGCTGGAGAGAACGTCCGCTGAAACTGAAATCCAGAGCGACAGTTAGTTTCCAATGCCTTCTCCCTCCTTCCAGGACCTCTATAGCTGGAGACTGACGAGAGCAAAAACCAACCTGTAAAAGCCCAAACAAACAAAGGCCTGGCTGTTGCCAAACAGCTTCCTGCTCGCCTGAAGCCAGACTCCGTGGCCGGAGCAGAAAACGCAGCTGCCCATGCAGCCAACACCGCCCCCCTGGGCCTTGCTGTGGAGCCCCTCACCTCCCGGCTGTCCTGTCTGGAGGACAAGCTCAGCCGCGGGAAGGCTGGAGAGGGGGCAGGTCCCTAGGCCTCTCCCACCAGGTTCCTCATCCCCAGAACACAGCAGGTTGCTGGGACGACTGTGTTTTCTGATCGCCCAAGGACGGCATGTAATTACCACCGGTCCAGACTCAGTGGGGTAGTAAGTTTGGCCCCACGAGGGAGGCCTTAGAGCCCTAAGGGTGTAATTCTCAAGTATTTCTAGGCTGAGACGATTCCGAGCCAGCAGCTGAATGACGCTTGTGACTCCAGAACACGCAGACACCGGGGGCAGGAACCAGGAACCACATCAGAGCTGCACCGAGCTCGGGCCGCGTGTGACCCGGCCAGCAGGGGCCTCCCGGGGCAGGCGCCCCCGCGCCCCTTCGCCCGTCAGCAGGCTCCAAGCGGCCGCTGGAGCGCTTAAGAGAGAAAAAAACAGCGTGCTCAGGAACCTGGGCTCTCCAGGGCCGCGAAAGAGAAGGCAGTAAGTACATTACACCAAGAAGAAAAAAATCAAAAGGGCTTGGAAAGAATAAAGGGATGTTAAGCTTTGGATTCATAAAAAATGTTGAATCCTCTTTCCTTCAGGTCGCTCCACATCAGTCCACACCAGCGCTCACTCCCGTGCCTGGCCGGGTAAGGAACGCAGGCTTCGGCCCGCAAGGACCAATCCCAGTTAGTATCCCGAGAGTGACCGCGGATACCCAGAGTCAGAGCCGAAAGTGGCTCCTACTTAAAAAGCTTTACGTCTGCAAAGTAAAGAAATCAGAGCTTCTTTTAGCAGGGAAACTGCTGTTAAGATCTGCCCTAGACAGGCTATGTGGCGAGCGACAGGTTCCTCCCTGCGATCAAAGCCCGCAGCGCTCTGAACCCACACGGAGCAGGCTGTGAATGACCTTCCTACTTACTCTGTGGATATAGCAGCACAACCCCGACTCACCCTGTCCGCTTAAGATTGTGAGCAGACTTTCCACCACGGTCCCAAATGCATAGGCGTCCCGGGCATGTCCGTGTGACTCGGGCAGGGTCGTGAATTCTGGAGACTGAAAGCAGGAAAGATGATTAAAACCAGAGAATCTGCCTTACACACCGGATCTCAGTTTTCTCTGAAGCCCTGTCCCATATCTGCATTTAGGACACTCCAAGCTAACCTTACGGTACCAGCCACAAGCCTGGAGGCTTCCATAGGATGAGGGAAAGGAATTTATCAAAGACAAAAATATCAAACAAGGGCAAAAAGAAAACAAAAGGGCTAAACAGGATATGTCTGTGGCTTTCAAAAATATTTCTGACTGCAACCCAGATTTTTAAAATTTTTATTATTATTACCGTTAGTGGCAGTAGTACATACACATAAGTATAAATACACACATAATAGAAATAGAAGTTTCATAAAACAATACTCAGCCTTACTACCTACAGAACTTAAGGAGGTTTTCTATTTTACTCTTTTTTCTCAAAGCTTGTCAGAACCTCTAACTTGATTTAAAACCCAAAAATCAGCCTGAAAAACACTAGTACATACACATGGTACCAATCTGGATCAACAGGGCTTATTTCAAGGCTTGGGTCTATACTCAAGTTTGGAGTTGGGTCTGTTTCCCATAAAGCAGTTAAATGTGTCTCTGGGGATCACTGTCTGTTTACAGTAGTTACGAAAACAAATTTAGAGGAAGCAACTTCCTCACATTTACTGGTAAATGCAATCTTTCTTCACCAGCAGCTGGTGGTAAAGACAAGAAACAGAATTGAAAGGTTCATCGACTTGGCAGGGAAATCTGCAGAGGGAACCTTCGTCACACAAGATTATTAATGCCAATAATCACTCTGCTGTGTCTTGGGGAGTCCCAGCTCATAACCCACAGGCCGATGCATGGCTTGGGGGAAGCGCAGGAGGGGCTGGGGCGCTATGTCCCCAGCTCTTCGGGCTTCCAGCAACATACAAAGACCACGAAGCCAGGACCAAGCACCGGCCCTCTCCGTTTACACAGTAGCACAGGTGTCCGTACCTCCAAAAATGGAAGCGGACTGTCAAGAAAACGGCTCCCTGCTGTGGTGATGAGATTAGTCTGAGAAGCTGTCATGGCCCAAGGCGTTAGGAGGCATCCACGACTTGGCCAAGAAAGAGGGGGCAGGCGAAAGGTTACATTTCATACTCAGTTACCCAAAGAAGCCTTCGTTACAGCTGAAGCGTCTCATCTTACCATCTCTTCAGGAGGGATAGATGCTGGGTCTCTGACTGACTGAATACTCCTCAGAAACTAGAGAAATAAATTAAGGAAAATAATTCATACATAGGTTTGGTGAACCAGTCTCTTATACCAAGTTACAGAAGCAACCGCAATGGAAACAGCAGCAATGATGCCTTCACACCATGCCGCATGTTCAACACACACATCTGAAATCTGCGAACTGAAACCTGGCCCAGCGCGAGGCTCAAGAAAACACGGTTGGTCCCTCGCCGCACCCCTCAGCGGGGCAGGTGCCCTCCGCTGTTCAGAGGCTTCTCTGCATCTCACTCCCTTGCACTAGTCATCGGGGATACGTCTTTCTTATCCTGCCTAGTTACTGACAAATAAAAGGCTTTTCTAGCATAGAACAAATCCCTCATTAATCTGGCCGAGTCAAGTCAATCTTAAGGAAAAGTTGAAGACTTTATGAGCTACACAGATGATGTCCACAGAACAAGGACACTGATTCACTGATTCGAAGACTATTGTTCAAGAGCTTCTATGTCCCAAACACCACTCAAGGCACGAGAAATACAAAAGGAATAGGACAAACTCCCTGGCCCAGCCCGGAGCTCACGACCGAGAATGTAAACTAGCAATCTGAGTGACACGCCGAGCGCCCGGGAAGCACAGGGGGAGGGACAGATTTCACTGGGGAGGGGACGCCCGGGGGAAGGCGCCACAAAGAGACTCAACTAGACTGCGGACTTCTTCTGGACCGGGAATGAGGCGCCCAGCAACGGAATGGCATGCAAGGGCAGAAGAGGTACAGGATACCGGCCCTGAGAGAACACGGGGGGTGGCCAGAGTGCAGCTCAGTGACTGGAAGTGGTACGTGAGGCTGAAGGGAGGCTGGGAAAGAGCCTGCGGAGGGCCTCCCAGGCCACGGTGAAGACTCTGGAACATGAGTCACAGGATGACTTACGTGCTGTTACACTAATTAGATGTAAGGTGAATTCTGAGAAGAAAGGGATTGACTGGGGCAGAAATATTATTAGAGGAACACCTCTGTGGTGGAAGGAGCATTTGAACTGGGCGAGAGGCCACGAAGGTACACATTTAACGTGGCTCACGTGTGGAAGCCCCACAAGAGAACGGGGAAACCAGACACGGCCAGTAAGTCAGCGAGCCGCCATCTCCACAGGGCTGCCATGAGGGGCCTGGTTTGGTTTTGTTCTGTTTTTCAGAAAGAGCAAGCCTAGCAGCAACAGGTAAAATGGTGAAAACAAGAAACAAAACAGAAGAGAAAGGTTCATCAACTAAGGAGGGAAATTTGTAGATCCTGGTCAGACAAACCATGAAGAGGTACAGAGGCAGCGACAACACGGCCCGCCGGGAGGATTAAGATGCGTGGGTCTCGACTCCGGCTGGTAGGACACAGTGTGTGTCTGTGGACACCATGGATGGTTGTAAACGAACATCTGTTCTGTACCTAATGCACACCAGGCACCACTCTGGGCGAGACTAAATCTAAAACTCTCACCCCCTCAAGAAGCTCAAACACTGGCCAAGAAAACAGACACACGAAGGTCATTTCAACACTGGACATTAGGTGATGTGATTACGTGCAGGTACTCGAGGAGCAGCAGCAGGAACATCCCATTAGAAAGCGGACCGAGCCAGTTTACCTCTCGGTCTGTTTCCTCAGCGACCAAATCGGGAGACAAGAAGAATGGAGGCGGGGGCCCCTCTGAAGAATAAGGCCCAGCGTTCTGGGAACACGAGCACCGCAGTGAAGTCACGTCCCTAGACCTACGCTCGCCCTAGCGCTGCAGAAAGTCCCCAGGCAGGACCCACATACCAAAATGCTACCCAGTTCTGAGAGGCACCAAGGGCCCATCCCCTGGCTTACCTCGGGTGTGGCCTGAGGAACTTTGCAGACGGTTTCCATCCCTCCCAGCTTCCAGTGCCCGTCCTCGCTCACAAACACAGAGGATGAGCAGACATTGTTGTGCGTTAGGTGTCCCTGGAGAAAAGAACAGGAGGCTGCCACTAGAATTTCTGAAGCAGGAGTTTAAAAAAACTAAATACTGAACACCGGGAAGAGATACGGTGAGTCATCCCACTGGCGGCGCGGTAAATGGAAGGACAACCGGAAGGAACGAGGGATGGGATAAGCCTGGCTTGGCCCCGTGAGGCCGGGGAGCACGACACGGCCACGGAGGGCTCTTCCTCTGCTGCCCGTCCCTGCTTCCGCCGGCGTCTGGGGAACCGAGTTCCTCAAACGTGAGGTCACAGGTCTTCACAGTCTACATCGTTTGCTTCCATCCTTTAACGATACAGTTTGATACAGTTTACCTTTGCTCCCACAGGCTGCTGTATTGTTTTTCTCCTCTAAGTTCTTTCTCACCTAAATTCTATCACAAACCCAGACCCACTTCACCTGAAATCTTGTCAGCAGGCATTTAAAAATCCTGCTCGAAGAAGAGGAAAATGGAATTTTCCCCCACAGACCACCAAAGTGCCAAAATTTAAAACTATTAAAAAAAAAAAAAAAAACCAGCCAAATAAATGAGAAGAGGAAAATGAGAACAGGACAGAAGTGTATTTTGTTCCAAACCAAAATCATTTCAGTAGACTAATGTATTTTAAATATTCTATTCACTAGGTCAAGTATGTGCACATTTTGATAGGGAACACTCCAAGATACATATATATATTCTAAAGGAAGGTTCAGAACAGTGTATACGGTATTTTTACATTTGAAAAAAACAAAGGAGAATAAGCACAGGGACATGTGGTTCATACGCACACCGGCCCTCTCAGGACTAAGAGGCTGATCACTGTGGGGACTTCTGGACAGAGGTGAGGGGCTGAATGCGGGGTGGGGGGGCTTACCCTTCCCTGCATGTACTCTCACACTATTCAAACTTTCTACCATGTGCATGTACCTTCTCCAACAAAGAAAATACTCCTTCATGTGAAGCACTAATAATTCTTCTTTATATGAATCATATATATATATATATATATATATATGGATTTTATTTATTTATTTGACAGAGATCACAAGCAGGCAGAGAGGCAGGCTCTCTGGAGCAGAGACCCCAATGCGGGGCTCGATCCCAGGACCCTGGGATCATGACCTTAGCCAAAGGCAGAGGCTTTAACCCACTGAGCCACCCCGGTGCCCTGTATCTTAGACGTATTTTTAAAAGGTGATAAATCCAAGATGATATCTGGAATCTGTCTCCAATTAACAGAAAAAGTTAAAAAAAATACACTGAGATGAGTCAAATGCCAGTGTTTCTAACTGGTGACTGGTAACTTTTCATCTCGGAGGACTGCCAGAGGCCTCACTCAGTACTTAATGGAATGTAAATTCCATTAAGAAATCACTCAATAGGGGCACCTGGGTGGCTCAGAGGGTTAAAGCCTCTGCCTTCGGCTTGGGTCATGATCCCAGAGTCCTGGGATCAAGCCCCACATCGGGCTCTCTGCTTGGTGGGGATCCTGCTTCCTCCTCTCTCTCTGCCTGCCTCTCTGCATACTTGTGATCTCTGTCAAATAAATAAATAAATTCTTTTTTTTTTTTTTTTAAAGGTTTTATTTATTTATTTGACAGAGAGAGAGAGAGAGAGAGAGACAGAGATCACAAGCAGGCAGAGGCAGAGAGAGAAGCAGGCTCCCTGCTGAGCAAGGAGCCCGATGCGGGGCTCGATCCCAGGACCCTGAGATCATGACCTGAGCTGAAGGCAGCGGCTTAACCCACTGAGCCACCCAGGCGCCCCATAAATAAATAAATTCTTAAAAAAAAAAAAAAAATAAGGTCAATAATACTGTCACTAAATAGACCAAAAGTAAACCCAAGACTATACGCTTATCCTCTTAAGAGCAAACCTGAGCGCAGTGTTAAGATTCTGTCTCCTGGGGCGCCCGGGTGGCTCAGTGCTCCCCTTCGGCTCAGGTCACGATCCTGGGATCATGGGATCGAGTCCCCATGGAGCTTCCTTCTCCTCCCTCTCTCAGTGCTCCTCCCCTCCCCATGCTCGTTCTCGCTCCCTCAAATAAATAACCTTAAAAAAAAAAAAAAGAGGCCATCTCTCAGTAGACACCCACTCAAATGAGAACGGGTATGTAAAGCTTTGCCTTTTCCTAAGAAATGGTAATTTCTTCCTTCAAAATCTAAAATGTCACAGAATTCCGGGGACCAAACAGGAACTCTGGTTTACAGCAACACTGATGATAAGGCTTTCTCTTTTTCTTAAGAATAGTAATACCCGATGCAAGTGTTTTCAGGTAAATATTTCCCCCAAACCAGAAGGAGACAGTGGTAAACCGAAATAAAGTCCTATAAAAATAAAGTTCTATAAAAAACTGGCCAGAGAAGCCCACTGCACACACCACCAGTCTGGAGCCCTTCTCATGCCTTCCAACAAGCTCGTCTCCCACAGGAAGATTCACGTGAGAATTTCTGTTCCTCCCCTAACTTAGAAGCACTCCCACACAGGCCAGCCCTCCCGTCTGTGTCAAGGCCCCGGGGCAGCCTGTGTCTTCGGTACTTACTCTGTCGTGAAGGAAGATGAGAGCCAGCAGGATGTCGTAGATGCCGGCACAGACCTCAGCGGAAGACAGCGTTTCTAAAGCCACTTCCAGAGGCTGTACTCGCTCAGTGACTAGATGAATCCCATCTGCCTCCACAGTGCAAGATAAAAATCTCAGCAGGCAAGGGTGACGGAGTGTCTTCAAATGCTTTAAAGATACAAACGCAAGGGGTGGGAGAGTTAATGACTCAGAACCAGACTAACCGTAGTTTCTTATACATCACAGTCCGAGTCAGAACACGGTTAGTTCCACTCAAGGTCCCTCCCAGCTCCCTACTTTCCTCACCTACCCCCCTAAATCTCAAACAAGGCACAGGAAAATCTGTGACCTGTTCTGAGTTCCTTCACTTTACCAACATTTAAATGATTCTATAGAGACTTCCGGTTCCCTTCCGACAGTGTAAGCCCCCAGGAGCCCGGGCCTCTCCACGACACTACCATATACTCTGAACAAAGTACCCCAACAGTGACCTGAGAGCTCAGCAAGGTAAACAAGAGCACACAGACTACACAAGGGAGTCAGGATTAGCAGAAGAGACCCCTGTGGAAGGGGTTCTGGTTTAGGGCCGGCCCTTCTCACCAGCTGTGTGCTAAAGGCAGGCCCTGCTTGGGAGGGCAGTGTAGCAGAGGGGGCTGAAACTCTGACCGAGACCTTGGCAGCTTTCTGGCCAGAAGGAGAACAGAGAGGAGTCCAGACAAGCCTGAGTATGAGGCTATTCCAGAGGGGAAGGAACTGGAGAAGGAGATGCTCTGGTTATCTATTATACCCACTTGGGTCTCAGACTAACTCCTGAATCAAGCACGGACAAAACAGACCCAAACCAGCATAGCCAACTTTTGAGAAATGAACTGAGGTTAGAACTACCATGCACAGGAAGGGTGCAGGCGAGCAGCTGGAAAACTTGAAGCCTGAACCAAAGGGGATGGACTGCTGAATCAAAAACCTCAGTAATCTCTAGAAGACTTTAACACAACCAAGAGTCAATGCAACATGACATTCAGAATGTGTGGGATGCAACCTAAAATGTTCCTACTCAACAAAGAACCATAAAAAGTGAAAAGACATCCAAGATATACCAACCCCGAGATGGCCTGGATAACAGAACTCTTAGGAAGAATGTAAGGCCGTTTCCCCACTATGTTACAACCATTCTTCCCTAGAGGTAAAGGAAAACAGGAAATAAACAGAAGTTCTCAGCAGAGAAAGAAATGTTATTTAAAACAAGAGGAAGTTTTAGGAAGGAAAAATAAAATATTAGAAACTAACCCAATGATTGGACTCAACAACAAAATGCAGACTGATGTAGAGGCAAGAGTCAGTGAACCTATGCTAACTAGTCTGAAGAACAAAGAGAAAAATTTCTTTTTTATTTTTTTTTAAATGATCACAACATCAAGAAACTGTGTGGGGCGCCTGGGTGGCTCAGTGGGTTAAGCCGCTGCCTTCGGCTCAGGTCATGATCTCAGGGTCCTGAGATCGAGTCCCGCATCGGGCTCTCTGCTCAGCGGGGAGCCTGCTTCCCTCTCTCTCTCTCTCTGCCTGCCTCTCTGCCTACTTGTGATCTCTCTCTGTCAAATAAAT
This sequence comes from Neogale vison, assembly GCF_020171115.1. Lineage (NCBI taxonomy): Eukaryota > Metazoa > Chordata > Mammalia > Carnivora > Mustelidae > Neogale > Neogale vison. Next base: position 33,100,714 of record NC_058100.1, read on the forward strand.
AAGTAAAAATCTTAAAAAAAAAAAAAAACTGTGACAATAATAAAGGTCTAACATACATAACTGGAATCCCAATAAAGAGAAGAAAAGAAATGGCACATAAAAAATATAATGGCCTGAGAACTTTCCAAATTCAGCCAAATACTTAAGTTTACAGATTTAAGAAGTTCAATAAACATCAAACAGGATAAATCAAAGAAAACTACATCACACACGTTATCGTCAAACTGGAGAAATCAGATAAATAAAAAAATCTCAGAGGCAGCTAGAGAAAACCATTATTACGTGGAAGGGAATGACAATTTGAGTGATGCAAACTTCTCATCGGAAAACACAGAGGCCGGGGCGCCTGCCTTCGGCTCGAGCTGTGATCCTAGGGTCCTGGGATGGAGCCTGCACATCCTGGGATCGAGCCCCGCACCGGGCTCCCTGCTCAGTGAGAAGCCTGCTTCTCCCTCTCGCACTCCCCCTGCTTGTGTTCCTTCTCTCGCTGTATCTCTCTGTTTCAAATAATAAACAAAAAAGAAAAGAAAACACAGAGGCCCAAAGACAAAGGGGAATACGTACTCTAAAGCACTGACAAAAAAAAAAAAAAAAAAAAAAAACCAAACAGTATCGACCCTGAATAATATAGCAAAAATATCCTTCCGGGAAAAAAAAGTAAAATAAAGGCATTTTTGATGATGGAAAACAAAAGTTATTGCCAGAGGACCCACCCTAAAAAAAAAATGCTACAGGAAGTTCTTCTGGCTGAAGAGGCAATGACACCAAATGGAAACGTGGATCTCCAGAACTGAAGGAAGAGCGGCAGAAATGGTAAGTATCAGGATGGATTCCAATGCCCCACATCGGCCTCTTGGGTAAGATGCGCAGGACTGTGTGGAGCAGACATGACGCTGCTGGGTCAGGTTCTCCACGTGAGTGATGCACAGGGAACTCCCGAACAACACAGGTTTAAACTGTGTCCATTTCTATGCAGACTTTTTCAACAAACAGTGCACGGTGCTGTACAAGGTTTTTCCTTATGACTTTCCCAGTTAACATGTGTTTTACCTTACCTTATTGTAAAAATACAGTATATAACATGTATCGAGTAAGATATGTTACTGACTGTTTATATTGTCAGCAAGTTTTCCACTCTACACTACCTTACTAGCAGTTAAGTTTTGAGGGAGTCAGCCCAGTTGTGCGAGGAATCAGTATCTCTAACTCCAATTTAACCATGGGCCTGTGTGTGTATGGTGTTGATATGTATGGAACAAAAGGACAGCAGGGTTGGGGCTGGAGATTTCTATCAGATTCCAAGCCTCCTACGTTTTATGTGAATGGTACAATTCTAACCCCAGAGAGATTACGATGAGCTAGTTATTAAACTGAAATCCTTAGGGCAACCATTAAAAAAAAATATAAAGAAATATAGCTGAGAAATCAAGATAAAATGAAATACTAAGGGCTATTTTAATAAACCAAAAAAAAAAAAAAAACAAAAAACCCAAAAAACAAAGAGAGAGAAGGGGAACAGAAGAACAAAATCCAAAAGGGGGCAAATAGAAAACAAATAACAAATAATAAAATTCAACAACATTAATAATTACATGAAATGTTAATGATCGAAACACTCCAATTAGGAGTAGATATAAGAGAAGACCCAACAATATGGTGTCTATGAGACTTACTTTAAAAATAAAGACGGAGATAGGTATGTGGAAAGAAATCGAATGGACAGAAAAGGATATACCGCGAAGACATTAAGCATAAGAAGGCTAGAGTGGATGTATTCTCATCAGAGAAAATATACCTCAAGACAGTATATTGCAAGACATCAAATGGGACTTTTTTTGAAGAATAAAAGGACAATTCATTAAAAAGGCATCACAATTATGAATGTGTAAGCCCCTAACAGCAGAGCCTCAAAATACACAAGGAGCAAAAATAAAAGGGAGAAGCAATTCCATGATTCCAGGATCATGGCTAGAGATTTAAAAACTCCTCTCTCAGCAATCAATTGAACTGGCAAAAGTAAGCAAACAAACAAAAATAAATGAAAGCATAAGAAACCTGATCAAAAAAAAAAAAAAAAAGTAACCTGATCAAACTGACAGTTGGAAAACAATACCCAGCAACTGCCGTACACACGCTCTTCCCAAGCCCAGGAGAATGAGTTCGAGAAACACTCCACACCAGGCCACAAAATCATTTTAAATGGATAAGCACCTTAGCCATCTTTTGTTGATCTTGCTTTCTTCTTTTTTTAAAAGATTTTATTTATTTATTTATTTGAGAGAAAGCATGAAAAGGGGCAGGGTCAGAGGGAGAAGCAGACTCCCCGATGAGAAGGGAGCCCAGTTCGGGACTCGATCCTGGGACTCCAGGATCATGACCTGAGCCAACGGCAGTCGCTTAACCAACTAAGCCACCCAGGTGCCCTTGTTTTCTTACTTTTGACCTCACTATTTAATCAAGCACTTAATCCCCTTAAAAATATTTCACCATCTTTAAAATTGTTGCCATTTTATTAATCTAGAAAAGTTAGCATTAAACATTTTCGCTCACATACCTCACACCAGTAGCAACGTTAGATGAAAAGCTCATATATGTACCTACAATATACATTTTTGATTTACATATATAAATAAAATACAAATACCATAAAATCCCCACAAGATAGAATGTACCAAAATAAAAGATTAAAAGTAAATTAAAACACTCTTGATTTTCTCCCCCAAACTGCAATGAATCAGTGCACAGCCCCAAGGTTATGGATGTCCCGCTTTCGAACTTCTGCCGTGCAGTAATTTCCGCGCACACACCGTTCTCTGAGCAGACACAGAGCACAAAGAGACAGAAGACAAGTGCGTGACCATGCTGTGTCTGACTGTGAGAGGCGGATCTGCAGGGTTATCAGCTACAGACTTCCCAAGCTTCTCTTGGGCTGCATGTTGTGGAAAATCTGACCTAAGTAACTCAGACCGGTCGTCCACGGTGCCCAACCCAGCTAGTAATAACTGTATCATTGACAACAAAATTTAAAATGCCGGAATAATGGTTTTCCTTACAAATCACCCAGATTTTCTAAAAGAAATTACGTGGCCTTCAATCTCTGGGGTCTGCCCTGCAAAAGGCACTGGACACTGAGGAAGCCTCGAAACCAATCAGCGAACCAGGAGACTGATGCAAGATTCCACTGGGAGAAAAAACTCAAGATCGGGTTTCATTTTCACAAATAAGCACTCTGTAATGGAACATTCTAAAATACCTTCTTGGAAGAATAGAAGATCATACAGGAGCCCATAACACAGCACTGGTACAAGTTTTCTATCAGTTGCTTTGAACTAGTCTATTAGGGAAAACCGTAGGAGAATCTTCTTAGGAAAAGGATGGTCTAGTTTCTTTTCTTTTCTTAAGATAATCTCAAACTTTGACAACTCTAGAAATAGCTCCAATAGGATTTTTTTTTTTTTAAAGATTTTATTTATTTATTTGACAGAGAGAAATCACAAGTAGGCAGAGAGGCAGGCAGAGAGAGAGAGGGGGAAGCAGGCTCCCTGCTGAGCAGAGAGCCTGATGCGGGACTCGATCCCAGGACTCTGAGATCATGACCCAAGCCGAAGGCAGCGGCTTAACCCACTGAGCCACCCAGGCGCCCTCCAATAGGATTTTTTGCTTGTAGAAGAAAGCTGTTAGCCTCCCCTGCGTTACTCTAATGAAAAATACTTGAGAAAATTCTTACACAATTGTGAACCACTAATTTGTACATATGCTTTTAAAATAATCCCTACGTATGCACATAAACACAGCAAAGACCCAGAGGAGCTGTGAGCTGTGCCAGTGAGCTGGCTGAACGACTACGATTAAGTAGAGAGAACTTCTTGCAAGTGTCTTTTAAGTTATGGTTTCTGAGTAAAATTATGCAGCCTCCCTCTTCTTTTTGGGTTTTAAGAATAATTTCAACTAATTTGCAAAACAATAATTAATACTTTTTAACTTTTCACTTTTGCCCGTTCAGGAAAATAAAAATATTCATTCAGCTTTTATTTGTTAGGAGTCTAAGTATTTTCCTTGGGTTTTCTGTGCCTTCTTTTACTCCTCTAATACTCAGGGCAGACCAGTGAATCCGGAGAAATACTTCCTGGCTGAATACTGGCATGGAAATACAGAGTCAGTAAATTTCACCCCATTAATAAATGAAATAATAAATTTCATTCTGCCTTTTTTTTTTAACCCTAAGTTCACAGCAGAATTCTTGGTCCACAGTGACGTGTTTGTTTACTGAAGAAAGGAAGGTGTAAGTCATTGCATGATTCCAAACAGAGCACTTAACTTAGCAGCCATAACCTCATTCGTCACTCCTCTTCAGCACACACAATATTTTGCATAAATTATACATCCAGATTCACAGGGAAGTTAGGAATTAATCAAACAGAAACGTTTCTTGATTCAAGCTTCTGTTGCCCCAAAGAACAGAGGGAGTGACAAGATGCACCTGAGAAGTGTGATGAGATTTTCTCATCACCGGAAGAGATAAATGACTCTTGTTCTGGTGGAGAAAGGGGACTGTGCGGAAGGATCACCTGGAAAGTAGCTCTCGTAGGGGGCACGTGGGTGGCTCAGTTGTTAAGATCAGGTCATGACCTCAGGGTCCTGGGATCGAGGCCCGCATCGGGCTCCCTGCTCGGCACAGAGCCTGCTTCTCCGTCCGCTCCTCACCCTGCTCTCATGCTCTGTCTCTCTCACACTCTTTCAAATAAATAAAATCTTAAAAAAAAAAGAAGTCTCTGTTCTAGAGTTACGAATCCCCGTTACCCCCATGCACTGCTCTACTGCTGGCCTTTGGAAGACGATTCTGAGTAAGGACCTTGATCATTAAAAAAGAGCCGCGCTGGGAAACCTGTCCACATTCATCCACATCCACGTGCACATGGAGATGTTAAGTGTGAAAGTCAAGTCCTGACTGTAAACCCTTTCTACTTTTTGGGAACAGGTTGTGAGCCACAGCAGGGTAACTCGCCCCCTAGGGGCTGAGCTTTTCACTACCACATTCTGCCCTGGTCTGGTCTGCTTTTTCACTCTGAGACCGCACAACACGGCGGCTACTCTGCTCCGATTCACTTGTAAGTTTCTAGCCAGGAAGCGAGCCGTAGTTTCGCTGCCTTGAAGAAATATGACAGAATAGCCATGATGCTTGAACTAAAGAGCAAGAATTTTCAGGGAGAAATATTCTTCCTTCTTCCCTTAAGACGCGAACCTGAGATAGCGATGAAGTACGGGGTTTCTAAATGCCGGCACCTAGAGGTTCGATGAGAAACGAGGAATACAGAGCAGGACGGGAAGGCAGAACAGATCCCAGGTTGGAAAGCCCGCATCTGAGGTGCCAAAGAAATATCCAGGTTGAGATTTCCACAGACAAGTGAGAATGTGGATCTGGAGCTCAGAGAGGTTCCGGCGGACACCTGACTAGGGGCAGAGAGCCACAAGGCGGCCACCGCTGCTGCCACCGCCACCACCACAGGGGAGGAGAACTTCAAGTCTGAAAATGGGCGTGGCTAGAAGGGGCCCGCGCCACCTGGAGGTGGCCCTACACAGCCCAGGGATGGGGGAGGGGAACTTCTGAAGCTCTTCCGACTGGCTAACGCTCAGCTCAGCAGCCGTAAGAGAGAACCAGATTTTGATTATATGGGGAAGGAAATATTTTTTTAAGAAGCTGACAACGTAGGGAAAAGGACTGTAAATAGCACAGAAAAGGCCTAACAGGGAAAGGAACAAAAAGAGCACGTGGACAGAAGAGCCCCAGAGCGTTCCAGAAGTGATCAGCGCAAGCAATCCTCTCTTCTCATCACCGCACGATGTGCCTTCTCAAAAATGCTGACCAGCCCTTCCGCAGGGCCGTCCGAATCCATCATGAAGAAGGCCTGGGCTCGGCAGCCACATACGTACTCCCGGAGCCAACGTGGCTGCCTTGGTGGCATGAAGACAGTCAGGAATCGTTCTGCGAGTCCGTCCTTCCCGTGAGGCCCTAACGAAGTGCTCAGAGGACAGCAAACACGGTAACCAAATTCCAATTTAGGACTTATCATTCCTTACTCTTCATTAGAAATGAGTCATAACCACCACGGAGAAAATGCTGTAAGACCTAATAAAATCAAGATAAAACGAGAAGACCTCTAATACTGTTTTGTGGCCAAAGTTTACGCCTGCATTTCGTCTTATTCCAGAGGTCACAGCGCACGGGGCCTGTTTTTATTAACAACACTAGAGGAAGAGCACACTCACGACGGAACAATGTTTGCAAGGAAAACGCTGTAACCCCTCTTCAAGCTGTCACTGAAACTACCAGAGGGAGGACTGAGAGCCTGAACTCTGGAAGAAGTGAGGTGAGTTGACTGTATTAATGTTTCAGGTATCCAGGAAAATCAAGGTCCTAAAACCTGATGAAACGGGATATATTTTTTCAAGTACTGCATCTAAATCAAAACTTCGTATCATTTTGTTGCCATTTCACATCCCCAGATTCAGGTGTCAGGTATTCAAAGCCACAAGATAGCCTGCAGAACAAGAGACAAAAACTTCTGGAAAAGAGTCAGTTGTGGTTTAGAAGAGTATGTACGAAGGGGGAAAATGTTCCCTCTCAAGTTCTGAAATTCCTCCAGCCCAGAAGTCCTCAGACACTGACACTGGATCTTTTTCTCCTTCAAATACTTTAAGATCTGGGGGCCCCTGGGTAGCTCAGTCGGTTAAGCATCTGACTCTTCATCACAGCTCAGGTCTTGATCTCAGGTTTGTGAGATCAAGCCCTGGGCTGGGCTCCATGCTGGGCATGGAGCCTACTTAAACAAAACAGAATTTCTGACCTGGGTTATTCAACTTTCTTGGTACACAAACCATAAAGAGTAATACAATGTTAAAAAATCCTATGGTTCTATTAAAAAAAACTGAGAATGATAATAAATCTAGTATTTCACTAATAATAATCATCCTAATCACCATAATTTTTAGAGATTTTATTTATTTATTTGAGAGAGAGAGCAAGAGAGGGAGGAGGGTCAGAGGGAGAAGCAGACACCCTGCTGAGCAGGGAGCCTGATGTGGGACTCGGTCCTGGGACTCCAGGATCACGACCTGAGCCAAAGACAGTCACTTAAACAACTGAGCCAACGAGGCGCCCTCACCCTAATTTTTTTGACTTAAAAATGTGCGATCTTATTAAATGAAAATAGCAGGAAGCCTGTCAGATATGAATTGCACATAAGAATCTGGAAGTGAAGCAAAGCATTTTATCTTTTGCAAAAATCACAATAAAAAGTATTAACAGTAACTGGATGGGATAGAAAGACAAAAAAATTGTCTTACCAAAAAGTGAAATTACTTAGCAACGGAACAGCCAGCTATGCTTTTTACCACAACTAATAGAAAATGCATCCCAAGGGGAATGTGATCCTTAGGCACCATATTTAACTTTTTAAGAGTTAACTTCCTACCTCATCAAAGACATAACATCAAATAATGAACTGAGGTGACAAATAACATGCCGAAATTGTATCACTAATAGATATACTAAAACCCTTTATAATCACTAACAAAGGTAACAGCCATTTCAAAAGCCATCTCTATGACGGAGATACCCATGTCTCCCACGTATCGCTAGCACGAGGGACTACAGATCACAACTCAAACAGAACAAAGCTCTAAGTCCATCTGAAGCAATGTGCCTGCATTAACACTGAAGAGCCACGACTCTGCTTCCCCTTCCGAACCTTCTGGAAGATGATCTGAATAACTCCATATCCAAGGAAATGCCAACTAAAATGTTTGTTTTCTCTAGTTCAAAACAACAGCTAGGATTATTCTACCGGGTACTATCACGTTTTCTGGTGAGAGGTCGGGGTCTTCTGCCTGTGCCCCTCCAGGAGCAGTGGCCACAAGGTGGGAGCAGGGAGGCCCTCCTCCCGAAGAGGAGACTGAAGCCTCTAGAAGTGAAGGATTTGAGCGAGGCCCCTCCCAAGAACTAGAGTCCAGGCCCAACGTTCTTTCTGGGGTGTCCAGCCTAATACTCCAGCTCAACAAACTTTCTCGGACCTCACAATGCAGCAGTCACACTTTCCAAAATATTCTATTTCTAGGTCTGTCATCAATACACTCATGGTGTGCACAGCCTACCATACAGGGAAGTCGAATCACTATACTGTACACCTGAAACTAATGTGACATTGTGAGTCAACCACGTTCAAATTTAAAAACTAAAATACAAACATTAGAAAGTTAAAAATTCAAATAAATAAGTAAAAATAAATAAATTTTACAACTTAAAAAATATACTTACCAAAATGTCAATACTTAAGAGATTTCTGCTAAGGTAGATTAACTTCCTTTACCTTCTAATGGCCATGTAAAATTACCTTCCGAACTTTCTCACTAAAAAAATACGATGATAAAAGCTATCACACTGAGTGTCATGGAGCTTTCTGGCTATACCTGGCATCTGACCGTGTCATGCAAATTGGGAGATTCGCCCACGAAGGATGGACAGCGGAATAAGAACACTGTTCCTTATCATCTGCCTCCTTGGACCTTCGGTAATTTCGACTTTACATCTTTAAACAGAAAACGAGACAAGAGAAAGCACTAAGAAGCCTCACTATCACGGTACCTTGGCAGCTTTGTTAACTTTGTCTTCGTTTTCCCTCTTATACACGAAGACGGAAGCGCATCTGCCATCCTGCAGGACAGCGGCATAAACGGCGAGTCCAGAGGGCAACGTGAAAGGCGGCTCCTTCAGCTTGTAGCTCTTCAAAGCGCTGCTCTCCGATCCCATCCCTTCCGCAGTGGGGCAGAGCGGCGCCTCCTCCTCAAGGCCAAGCGGGGCTGAAACAGAAAACACCACCCAGAGTGAGTCTGTCTGCCACATGTGCTGGAGATCCCAGCCACGCTGACCCAGCCCCTCCACCTGCTCGTTCCTCCCACCCTCACCAACGAGGCCGTGTGACAGTAAAAATGGCAAAAGCTCAGCCAGCTCCCAGCCAAGCCTCCAGAGAAAATGCACTTAAGCATCACAGGCAGTTCCTGCCCGGCCCCAACAAGCCCCTCCCTCCCACGGAGACCCTTTCCGGGCTCGGGGCCGATCAGAACCAGGACAAGATCATCCGTGCTCCCTAACCCGCGCACATACTGGCCTCACAGGAAAGGGCAGCAAAAATCTGATAATTCATCAGGGAGAAAACTTCTGTATAATAATGTGGAAGACAATAGCTTAAAATTATAAAAAGAACATTATAACCTAGCGTATTTTTTTAAGATTTTACCTGTATTTTTGACAGACACAGTGAGAGAGGGAACACAAGCAGGAGGAGTGGGAGAGGGAGAAGCAGGCTTCCCACCAAGCAGGGAACCAAATGGGGGGCTCGATCCCAGGACACTGCGATCACAACCTGAACTGAAGGCAGACACCTAATGACAGAGCCACCCCGGAGCCCCAACCTGGAGGATTTCTTTCTTTTTTTTTTTTTTGAAGATTTTATTTATTTATTTGACAGAGAGCGATCCCAAGTAGGCAGAGAGGCAAGGCAGAGAGAGAGAGGAGGAAGCAGGCTTCCCACAGAGCAGAGAGCCCGATGTGGGGCTCGATCCCAGGACCCTGGGATCATGACCTGAGCTGAAAGCAGAGGCTTTAACCCACTGAGCCACCCAGGCGCCCCTGGACGATTTCTAACAATGAAGAAAAACACGTTAACAAGTGGAGAGTTCATACGGGCCAAGCAAAGCAGTGCGAACACCAGCAGAACAAGGGGAAAGGAAAGAGACAACTCACGGAACACAAAGGGCAATGACCACACCAAAGAGCGTGCCCACACCTCTCTTCATGCTACAACCAAGTCCAAAGGGGAAAGTGCAAAACTCTGTCATCCCAAATGCTAAAAAATGCACACATACGTGAAATTCCAGAAAATGCAAACTGCCCTATAGTGACAGAAAACAGATCAGCAGCTGCCCAGGGTGGAGCCCCAGACAGAGGGGTTGGGGGAGAGGAGAAGACTGTAGAGCGGGGTAAGGAAGCTCTAGGGGGAATCGACAGAGTTATTATCTTGATTATGGTGAAGGCTGATTATAAATACCAAAACTTGGAAAACTGTATGCTTAAAAGTATGTCAGTTGATTATGTATCAATTTGACCTCAATAACATTGTTTCCAAAAGAAATACACATCATATATCTATGTCCCCATCTATGCGTGCATCTACATACACGCATACAGATACATTCACAGAAAGACTTGAAAAAACATGCTCAAAAAACCCCAAACAAACAAAAACAAAAACAAAAAAACATGCTCAAGTCCTAACAGAGGTTTGGGGGAGGGGTCAGATCATGGGTAATTCCCAGACAGACACGTGCCTGCATCTCCCCCACCTTTCTCTGCAGCAGGGATACAAATTCCCACAGTTCGAGCAGGCCTGCGGTCGCCTACCTGGAGGCTTGGCTCTGAGGGGAGCAGCCACCCCCAAGTTCCACCCAGATCAGGCCATCTACCATAAGGATCCTGAAGATCCTGAAGATTTATGTGGAAATTTCCATACTTTCCAACATTGGTTCAAATGTTTTTAAGCCTGTAGAGGCCAAACTACATATGTTTGAAAAATGCATGTCAGTATGCAGTTCTGGCTTTACCACAGTGTAATGAATTAAACATAACGAGGGCTCTTAACTAACTCTGGCAATGGAGGAAGAAGTTGCTAGTTCTAAGTAACAGGGCCAAACGTGCAACAATCTTTAAAAATTTCAGTTAAAAAAATCCCGTCCAGGGGCACCTGGATGGCTCAGTGGGTTAAAGCCTCTGCCTTCGGTTCAGGTCATGATCTCAGGGTCCTGAGATTGAGCCCCGCATAAGGCTCTCTGCTCAGCAGGGAGCCTGCTTCCTCCTCTCTCTCTGCCTGCCTCTCTGCCTACTTGTGATCTCTCTCTCTGTCAAATAAATAAATAAAATCTTAAAAAAAAATCCCATCCTTTAAATAAACATATACCAGCAATCACACGCGGACCCATTACTGAGATTTTTTTTTCCACTTTAGTGAAGTTCCACACAACAGCGTGTTACCGAAGCATGAGATGCTGCTCAAGACACATGCCTACCAGTGCCAAGGCCCACAGACCCACCGACGTAGAGCAGCAGGAACACAACACAACAAGGGCTAAGGCGATCTGAAATTGAAATGACTCAAAGTCCAAGAATACTTCTGCGGATAAGAACTAAGTTGTCTTTGTAACAAATCCACTGAGCTGCTACCTCCTCTACAATTTATCTTAAGAACAGTAAGGGGGGGAAAACGATATTAAAAATGCCAAGTGTCTCAACTATATGTCCCAGTCTCCACAAGGACTACAAAGAAAATTAGTTGTTAAAGGAGGCTCGTGGGGAAAAGCAACTACTGTTAAGTCCCCCGTTCTGGAGATGGTGGGTGCCCACCCCACCTGGGACAATTCCCCCGCTGAACCATGAGGGTCACATGAAGCACTTGGGTCTTGCTCCTCTTCTCTAGAGCATGGCTAATGGGTCAGGCCCTTCCCGAGCCAAAGGCCAGTCAATTCACACGTTAGCCATCCCTAGCACCAAGGGCCTGGGTGAAGAGCTAAAATGGCCAGATCCTTGCCTGCCTCAAGAATCTGAATGATAAGAGAGAGTTCCATTAGCTGAAGGTAAAAGGATGCCATGAGGTAGAGTCAGGGCTATGGCGAGCCAAAACCATGAAGAAGCAGAAACTTGGCAAGCACAGAGGAAGGCAGCTGGCAGCATAAGGAAAAGCAAAGGCTGGGAGCAGCTCAGCCAGGTCTGTAAGGCACACTGCTACCCTCCATCTTGAGGCCCTGGGAAACCCAGCTGAAAATCCATTTCCTCCCTGCCTCATTGACACTCCTACTACCAGGGGCGGCCAGAGGTCCACCTGAGGTAGCTTGAATGGGTCCATGTTCTTTGAAATCAGTTGCCATTTCATCAGCAGAAAACGGTAACTCCTGTGCCTGAAAAACTAGTCAGACTGGAGGAATTAGTCAGAGAAGGGTTACTTTGAAAAGTGTGTATCTGAGGTTAGTCTAACTTCCTTCTCTGTTTGCCACAAAATACAGCTGTCAAAATCAACACATAAGGAACTACAAGAAAATGAAAATCCTTTTGGCAGAACATCACGTGTTTGTTTAGTTTTAATATCAGTCCCCACAGGAGGTAAGAAGGTCACCAGGATTGAGAAGTGGTGCTCTGGCTGAGTCAATCGAAGTCAGCAGAGGTACAGCAATGGGCATTTAGTCATTTTTTAAAAAAGATTTCTCTTTTTCGGGGGGGGGGGCAGAGAGAGAGAGCACACACAAGCAGGGGGAGTGGCAGAGGGAGACGGAGAGACGGAGAAGCAGGCACCCCTGCTGAGCAGGGAGCCCAGTATGGGCTCAATATGGGCTGGAGGCAGGTCTCATCCCAGGGTCCTGGGATCATGACCTGAGCTGAAGGCAGACGCTTAACCGACAGAGCCACCCAGGCGCCCAACTTAGTCATTTCTAATAGCAAAATACATCCCTGTGGGAACACTGGGCTTTTCAACATCCAGTTACGAAATCTTTATGAGGTTCAAACTGGTAATTTTCTCAGCAGTGTGTATTTTGGGCTTAAGACACTAAGAAATACAACTTCGGGGGAAAAGAAAGAAAGAAAGAAAAGAAACGACTCCCTTTGTCCAGAAAAAGCACGATTAACCTTGCCAGAAGTCTACCCACGCCAGGAGGGCGATGCTCTCAGAGGAGTAGGGGTACAGCCTACGCCCAGGGCAAACTTAATTAGGAGGCAAGAAAAAGATGTGCCGTCGACTGCTCTGAAGTAAAAAAGTCACAAAAAGATAGGAAAGGGCAGCCTCAATCCTGCCCCAGCAAGGTTATTCTGCGGGATTTACCACGCGCCTTCCGGACGCAGCGCTGGCGGGGCGGCCCCCGACTTGAACGGCCTCGAGGGCTCGCTTCACCGGCCGCTCCCCGCTTCCCTGGGCAGCGCGTCGCGTTTCTGGGCCACCTGTGGAGGACGCAGGCGCTTGTCCGGGTCACCCGGCAACTCACGCTCCGCCAGGAAACCCGTGTCGTCGTCGGGACTCGATCCTTCCTCCAACTTGAACCGAGACGACCCGGTTCTCTGCTCCGCGGCTCCGGAGACGGCGGCCGGCACCGAGCTGCAGGGAGCGGACACGGCGGGCGGGGGACGCCGCTGCCCCCGCGGCACGGAACCGAGCCCTCCGGGGCCGGGAGAGCGCAGCGCGGCTGCAGCGGGTCTCAGACGACCGCGGACACGCACGCGAGTCCCAGGAGCTACGCGAGCCGGGGACCCCGGGGTTCGGGGCCCGCGTCGGTGCGCACCGGCTGCCCAACACGCTCCTCCGGGACGCGCTTCCCCCTCACCCTGAGGAAAAGCACGACGCACCCACGGAGCCGGCTGGGCCTCCGGAGCCCTACGCGGCCGGCGCTTCCCCCCAAGGACGCGGACGGCCCCAGCTCCCAGCCCCGCCGCCGCCCCCGGCCGGCTTCCGGCGCCCCGCACTCTCGCCCGACCCGCGGCGCGGACGGCGGCCCGGGGCCAGCGGGGTCCCTCCGCTTCCGCCGGGGGCGGCCGGGGCGGCGCCCCCCTTGCACACCTGCCCGCCAGGCCCGGCTCCGCCGCCCGCGAAGCCCCGATGCGCAGGGCGCCCCGCACAGGCAGGGGGAGGCGGGGCGGAGGCCGCAGCTCAACCGGCAGCCGCGCCGCGCCGAGCGCCGACCCGCGAGTGGGGCGCGAGCCCCCCGCCTCCGCTCGCGGCCGCTCCCCCGCGGCCCCGGCCCGCACTGCCGGGGGACGCGGCGCGGGACTCCCCGTTGCCTGCGGGAGGGCGGCCGAGGGTCTTGGCTCGGGGGCCCCCTTCGCCCCCTGCTGACACCAAGCTCCCTCGCCTACCCAGTGCGGCCGGGGCCACCACACGCGCAGTCTTCGCGGGGGGACTCTCCCTCCGCCACCATAGAGACGGGTCCGGAAGCCGGACAGAACGCCAGCCTTCAGGCCTCCGACGCCGCCACTGAGGAGAACGAACCCGGAACCGAGCTAGAGCGGCTGCACAGGTGACTCTCAGGCCGGTGCCATCTTGCGTGCGTGCGTGCGTGCGCGTGCGTGCGTGCGTGTGTGTGTGTTGGGGGGGTGGTTTCCTGTCGCGTCTTCAGTCCCCGCTCCCAGCGTCCTGGTCAGCCTGTGAAGCCGTTTCCTCGCCTGGCGTTTAAGTTGAACTCGCAAGCTGGTCTTGACTTTAGTTTTCAGGCCTTAAGCCGCAGGTTTTAACTTGACATCCGCCCGAACCTAAAATGGCTGCCATCGCCTCTAACAGGGAGTAAGGGGGCGGGCGCAGAAGGGAGGACGGAAGGCCACCGCGGCCCGTCGCAGAGGGACGTCTCTCCAGCCCGCGACCGCGGCCGGTGGCGCCGCGTGGGCCGCAGCTGCGGGGGGTGGGGCGGTTCCGGCTCGAGCGAGGGGGCGGGTCCCTGGACGCTGCGCGCGATCCAGCGAGGACCACGGCTGGACGGATCGTGCTGTCCGTGGTTTGTTCTCACAGGACGTTGTGAGAGTGAAGCGAACGTGCTGACGGTGTGGAGACGACCGCCCTCGGGGTCAGCGGAGCCCCCGCTCGCAGCGCTGCTGCGTGGACGCCCCACAGCGGGCCGCGGAGCCGAGGGCTCCCGGCGTCCCAGGCCTTCAGGCCGTCCCCGGCGGCCGGAAAGGGGGTCGGTGGGAGGCCCGGCTCCCGCGCGTGGGTGAGCGACGGCGCCGGGGGTCGCTCCTGTTCCGAAGCGGCGGGAGCCGGTGCCTGTTGGGGGCGGGCGGGCAGCCCTCGTCTGGGCGAGCTCGGCTCCGGGTGGGGCTGCGCGACCGAGGCGGGTTCGAGCCGCGACCGGGGCCTCGGTCTTTAGCGGCCGCAGACGGCGCAGGAGGAAGTGAGGCGAGGGGGGACCCCGGCGCGCGGTGACGCGGCGGCTGCGCGTTCAGACGCTCCGTGTGCGGCGCTGCGGGACGCTTTCGCGCCGACTCCCCGTCTGGTACTTTGTTCGCGGTGTGGACCGACCGCGCGTCACTGCCCCGCCCTCGCTCGACCGCGGCCACCACATGACGGAGGGGACAGTCCGGGCGCCGCCACCACCGCCCTGTTCTGGAGAGTCGGGTTCGGCGCTCAGTTCGTCGGCGTCGGGCGACCGCAAGCGCCGCACCCCGGGACGCAGCCCGCAGCGGCGCCGCCGAGGCCCGAGGCCGGCTCGGCTTTCCAGACCCGCGTATTCGGACGCGGAGAGCGTCTTCGGAAGGACTGGACGACTCGCGTGTCTCGGGTTCTTCTGAGCCCGTCTCTGCTGTTCGCTGTGGCGCTGAGGCGGCCGTCAGCCCCTAAAGCCCGTCTCTGACGCTCGTGATCGCGCACGGAACGTGCGGCGGCGCCGGCAATCCGGCCCGTCAGCGCCGCCGTGGGCGCGCCTGGAGTGCGGCCTTCGTAGGGGGCGGGGCGGGGGCTGCGCGTCGCCGTCACCGCGGGGCGCCTTCCTGAGGACTGGGGGTGGCTGCTCCCTGGGCCAAGCGTCGCGCCGGCCGCGCAGAGGGACTGATGTGCTCGTCGTGAGGAACGCTGCCAGCTCGGTGAGCTCTGAGCGCTCTGCAGTGTTGCACGTCAGCAGCTGTCACACGTGTCGCACGTGTCACACATGTCACCAATTTACGCTTATTCCGCAGGTATTGAACGTGCGCCTTTTCCGCCTCAGGTTGGGCTGACCAATGAGAAGAGGAGGAGGAGGAGGACACAGTCACTGCCAGTAACTGGGCTCAAAGGGCCCGATTACCACTGTTTCTTTTTAAGCGGAGATGCTGGGAATGTTCTCTCAGATTTACAAAGTGCCCCGCCCCACCGGCAGCCCCTGCGCCTTTCAGGCCGCTCTTGTCTGAAGCTGGACACAAGCCAGATGACTCTGCGTGTCCCTGAGTCCTCTAAGGGGTTCCCGACACTTGCTCGGTTTCCTGACTCAACACAGCGCACGCTTTGTCTTGTCCCGACTGTGCCGGCCTCGGCTCTTCGGCCTGGAAACATCAGCAGACAAAGCAGGGTGGATGCCCTGTTCTCACAGGCCTCAAATTTTAGGGGTTGACGGGTTAGGGGAGAAACAGACACTAAGAATACAAATGAACAAAAGTCAGTTTGTACAATTTAAGTTCTATTAAAAAATAAAACAAGGTGTTAAAGAGGAGCAATTCCACTCTGCCCTTCAAGATTCTTCCGGCTGTACTAACAAATTGACGTGAGAAAATCAAATCGAACAGAAGTTTAATAACATGTATACGTCCTGTACACATGGGAAAGACCCAGGAAAACCAAATAACTCCCCAAATGACCAAAACCATCACCTTAAATACTATCTCCACAGAAGGGGTGGGGGGGGGCATTTTTGAAAGTTTACCAAAAGTCCAGTAAACAAGGATAAGGTTTAAATCCATTCCTTCTCCACTGATAACAGTTTCTAGAGATTTATGGTCATCCGCCTTTTATGAATGGACATTTCCTTTCTACATGTAAATCTCTCTTACAAAACGGTAACTTCTACACAGTTTTCAGAACTTCTCCTGGGTTTGCAGTTTCTTAAAAATAATCAGTGTAGAATAGTCAAATATGTAAAAGAGCATATCTTGGAATTTAATTCATTTAAGCCAGATAGCAACAGCGTGTCACACATGAGGAAACCGATGTACAGAGAGGTTATGATAGAATAGGTACTTAGCTAGATGTGATCAGGAGATGGGATATTCCAATCATTTTTAAAAAATTATGTATTTCAGAGAGAGCAGGAACACAAGCAGGGGAAAGGAGAGGGTGAAGCAGACTCCCTGCTGAGTAGGGAACCTAATACAGGGCTTGATCCCAGGACCTTGGGATCATGACCTGAGCTGAAGGCAGACATTTAATGGACTGAGTCACCCAGGTGTCCCGGGACATCCCAACCATTAAAAAGACAAAAATGCAAGAAACTGCTGACCACCACCATGGCACAAAGAACTGGAAAAGACCCCTGGAGGATATGCATGCATTCCTCCCTATAACCTGAAGCCCTAAATAACCTATGCCTTAATTATAATACATTTACATAGCGGTTTTCTCCCCTCTGAGGAAAGATGGCCGCCATGACATTACTGACAAGGGCCATATAGGGCCCAAACTCCTCTTCTCAACACCTAGGAGGAGTCCCTCAGATGACTGGAAATACCCTTGATTGGAGACCATCCTAGCTATGATCCATAAGCCATGCAAGGATAAAAAGAAAAGACACTAAGATTCTCAGTATGATTGCCGTCTTGAGAATGTACTTTCACTTTTATAATAAACTCTTGCTTACCTGAGAGTTTGGTTCTGAATTCTTTCTTGGCTGAACTCAACAACCAAGGTCTGCACAGAGGCCAGGAAGGAACCCGCCACTAACAGTTATTTCAACCAAGTCATAGAGCTGGTAATGTCATAAAGTAGTTTGTGTACAGATTCGTATTCTTAACTACGGTAGCATACTGCTAATGTTTTACTGAGCAACAAGGTAGGGAGAAGACAGGAGAGGAAAGGGAGTTACTTTAGATGGAGCTCCGAAGACAGCATCACTGAAAAGGTGATATGACTCATATTTGCCCTAGAGACTACATTCTACCTTTTAAAAAAATTATATTTGAATGGCTTCTTTCTCTACTGTAGGTTCTACAAGGAAAAGAATCTCTTCTTTGTTCATTGATTGATCCTAGGTGCCTAGAAAAATGCCTAGCTCAGGAGCTCAACAAGTATTAATAAATGAATTGTTAGAAAACCACAGGCCCAAAATGGTGTAACTTGGGCTGAGCCAAACCAGGCCTTTGCCTAATCTAGCTACAGTTTCAACCCTCCCCAGTAACATAGCCTTAAGGAGTTAGTCAGAAATTCTCTGATGGGTGCCAATGGGTCTGCCACATGGACCCTCCATCCCTCACAGGAAGATGAGATCATCCGCACGATTAGTGCCCCCTCCTAGTGAGGGGCTCGGTTAAGCATCTGCCCTGGGATGTAGCCCGGCATGGGGCTTCATGTGGAGGGGTTCAGTGGAGAGCCTGCCTCTCTGTATCTCTCTGTCAAATAAACAAAATCTTTAAAACAAAACAAAACAAAACACCCCCCCCCCCAGTCATTCTCCCTAAAGGAAAGTGACCTTGCCTGGAAGAATCTTTTTTTTTTTTTTTTAGCAATAACTTTTTGCCCCATCCCCCTTCCTATAAAAACCTTCTACTTTGTACAACTGCTCAGAGCTCCTTTCTTCTTGCTAGAGGGGATGCTCCATTCTTGAATTGTTTAACAAAGCCAATTAGTTCTCCAAATTTACTTGGTTGAATTTTGGTTTTTGGTTTTTTTTTTTCACAGAATTAATAGAAATATCAAAAGATATGCGCTAATCTGTTAACAGTCCCTGTGGGGGGTAGGGACCAGGGATTACTTCTTTCGCATTGTGTATCTGCATAGTTTTATGTGTTACCATGAACATATGTTACTTCTGTAATTTTGAAGTTAATTTAATAAATAAGGAGCTGAAATGAACAGTTAGATTGGAAGCTCTTGCAGTCTTAGGTCTATAAACCAGCGCTCATGATTATTCATTAGATGGTAATGCTGGGGCGGGGTTTGCAGTAGCATCTATGAAGGACTTAATAGGAATGACTAGAGGGTCAGTGTAGGCATTTCCTAATAAGGTGTAGATGGCAGTTCCGTCAATGTCACACACTTCATCCGAGAAATAATGACAAGTGATTCTCTGCTATATTCTCAGTTCTAGTTTTTTCTATTTTCTCAATCTAGTTCAGGATAAGTTAAACATTATTTGCCCCATTTCCTTAAAAATAAAAGTCCCTGTGCCTCACCACTCCCACGAGTCTTCCTGCATGACCATGGGCCACCTCATCTCCTGAGTTACTCCTCCTGCTCCCTGCACACGCTCACCGGAGTCTGTGCTGTAAATCGAGGACGCAGCAGCTACCTGGGGCAACTGAGTGTCCCAGGGACAAAGGGATGGCATAAGTAACTGTCCCATGGTCGGCAGACATTTTAAAAACAAGCATACAAACAGATCCCAGAAATTTCAGAGCTCCTTCTTCAAGCTTTTGCCTTTCCTTTTGGCACCAAAGGTTTTAAAAATTCTTTTCCCTTTTTCTTGCAACATCTGTTTTCTTCACTCTTTCTATATACTTCTCTTTCTCACTGTCTGGGGAAAATAGACTCCAGGGACATTCTCAGCAGCAAAGGCCACACCGGTGTGTACAACCAAGTGGACAGGAAAGAGGCCTGTGCCACAGAGGCACAGGACAGCACCCCTGTGCTTCCTGCTCCTTTGGTAAGAGGTGAGAGCGCACGAGGAGGCGCTTACTGGTCTTTCTTGCCTTCTCTAAGAAACAGGAAAGCAAGAAAGACCTAAGGGAATCAGGCAGAGAGGTGCTGAAAGCAGAGTCGCCCTACATGAAGTAGGTAAGCAGGGCATTTTGATAACGGGAAATCAGAGCAAGGAAGGGCACTTACGTATTACATGAAGATGTGATCTCGCTGAGAGAGTTTGGGAAGAACGACTGAAACAGCAGACGTCCTCAGGGGAACTCTCACAACAGAGACAGGCCTGGGGAATAAGCCTGGTCAGGTTGCAGTTCGCTGGCGCTCTTCTGCTCCCCAGTGGCCAGAGTGATGAATGGATAAGCAAGAAGTGGCGTATCCATGCGATGGAACATTATTCAGACACGTGAGAAGCACTGACACATGCCGCGGCCTGGAGGAACTGTAGGACATGACGTGAAAGAAGCCGGACACTAAAGGCCACATATTGTATGAGTCCATGTCTATGAAATGTCTGGGACCGGTAAATCCACAGACACAGCAGATGAACGGTTGCCAGGGTCTGAGCTAGGTAGAGGGGGCACGGGAATTGCCAACTGGTATGGAGTTTCTTTTTCGGGGGATGAAAACGTTGGGAATTAGACAGTCGTGATTGTTGCACAACCTTGTGAATATACTAAAAATAACTGCTGAATTGTACATTTTGGAATAGTGACTTTCACAGCATGTGAATTATTTCTCAATAAACCCCACATAATGTGTGTGAGCAGGCACACGTGTGTGCGTGAAGGAGCACGGTTATCCTTTTCGTGAGGCCACTGTGCAACAGCTGTACCAGAGGGGGACTCCGCATGACCAGCAGGTGCCTTGTGCCAGACTCTCTTACTGAAACTGAAGGAACAGGAGTCCTATGTTGAGTCGCAGAGAAAAACCACATCAGGCAGAGCTGTTGCACAAAGTTAATTTATTTGTAACAAACGGATTAAGAGAATGGCTTCCCAAGCCTGGAGCGAGGGTGGATGGGCTCCTTTCATTTAGGGTTAGGAGGACTGTCTAGGTGGGGAAACCTTGTCATGGGATGTAGAGATGGGTGTAAAGTCGCACATGTGCTTTAAGGAGCAGGCCTGTCACACATCGGAGTTGTGTGAGTGAGGCTTGTGCTCCTCCTCAGATGGAGATTTTTGAGATTATATTGAAGTAAAGGTAGTTGTTGGTCGCTCTAGAAGTCACCCCGTGGCCCTCTGTACAGTGGAAGTCAGAGGTTATACGCAAACTGGTCTGGTAGTCTGGACCCGCTGGAGGCCTTGTCAGGGCAGTCACTGTCACTGGAGGGGCAGCCTCAGTTTCCATTTGCCTGAATTGAGAGGTCAGCTGGAAAGAAGTGCTTAAGGAACAATGTGAAACACAGGTGGGTGAGTACAAGCAGGTGGGCAGTAAAGGTCAGGTCTTGACATTATTAAAAATCAAGTGTCAGAAAAATGGAAAATCAATTGGGAAGTCATAAAGACAGGGGGGCTCAGTGGGTTAAAGCCTCTGCCTTCGGCTTGGGTCATGATCTCAGGGTCCTGGGATTTAGCCCTGTGTCGGGCTCTCTGCTCGGCGGGGGGCCTGCTTCCCCCTCTCTCTCTGCCTGCCTCTCTGCCTACTTGTGATCTCTGTCTGTCAAATAAATAAATAAAATCTTAAAAAAAAAAAAGAAAGAAAGAAATACTCAGGAGCAAAACAAGTAGCTAGACTCAACAAATTTTGATGAGAAATGACTGATAAGCTTGGCCTCCCTTTCCAAAGTGTCCCATTAGATTTCTGGACTTTGCAGATACCTTGAGTTCCCCAAACTTCCGTGGGTCTCCATTTCAAAATCACCGAATTAAAGCGGATTCCTTCATACCCAGCACTGGAAATAAATGAGCTCTGAAAGTTAAGCTAATTGAAAAGCAACACTTCCTGACCCTGCCCTCGTGGGATCTAGACCTTGATGGGCAGCTCCGTGTTCCACCTGGTGCAAACGGTAATAGTCGTGCTCTGTGGGCTCGACTTCACGGTGATGCACTAGGCCAGTGCTCATTACACAGCAGACTTGAGACACTGGCAAATTGTAGGCAAGGGGGGGAGAAAGCTGACTCATGAGAGATTTATTCTGGTTTTGAGTAGCAGTTACCATCCTCCAGATTGCAGATCACTTACTTCAGTGGCCCGAACTACCGACCTAGCGAGATTGAAGGCTTGAAAGAGAAAAGGAGTAGAGAGGTGATATTCACATTAAACATTTCTTTTCACGGTTAATTAACTGCAGGGTTTCTATATTGAGTGGTCATGAGTTTCAAATAAAAGTATTTTTTGTGTGTGTGTGACACTGCAAAGTCCGGTAAATTGGACCTCTGGTAATCAAAATATTTCTAAGTGCCTTGAGAGATCATGATTTGTAGTAACTTGAGATGAATTTAAATTCCTCAGACTTCAGAGTGGCACATTGTTCTCCATTAGTCTTCCCTGAGGTGGTAACTCAGGAACTCATCATCTCTGTGTCTGTGGACGGTATTTGTGGTGGGGACAGATGTGAGGAGAACGGAAGGAGGCTTGAGGAGGGCAGAGTACTTGTGATCTGAGGATTTGTATAGGCCTTTGGATAGATCCCTCTTGGATAGAATTTGTATTGCTTATCAACTGCTGCATCACAGACCATCACAAACTTAGTAGCTTAAAACAACATGACCTGTTTTTTTGCTCATGAATTTGCAGGGGTTGGGCGGGGCGGGGCAGGGCAGGGCACTCATCTTGGCTTCTGAGGCCTCAGCTGCGGTGGCTCCAGAGCGGGGGCGGCTCCAGAGCTGGGGCTGGAATCTTGGGGAGGTTCATTCACCTTAGCGGCTGACTGCTTGGCTGTCTGCTGTGTCCTCCGCTCTGACCACCTACCGCAGCCCCTCCACGTGGCCTCTCCCTGTTGCTTGGCCTTCTCACATCATGGCAGCCGGCTCTAAGAATGAGCGTCCCAAGAGAACAAGGCAGCATTGAAAGGACTTTCTTTGTCTTAGCTTTAAGTCTTTCTGACTTCTGCTTAACTCTACTGGTTGAAACAGTTAAAAAAAAAAAGTCCACTCAGGTTCAAGAGGAAGGGTATGGATTCTGTGTTTAACTGGAGAATTATCAGTGTAACTTTGTAAGATGCGCATGTGAGCTGGAATGCGTGGGGCGGGCATCTTTTGAAAATCCCACCTGCCGCATCAGCCCAGAACTCGGAAACTTAAAACAGCAGCATGTTATCACTTTTCACAGGAAGTCAGCTTTCTGTGATTGACCGGGCGGTCCCTCTACTGGTCTTTCTTGGGCTCACTGGCAAGAGTGCATTTGGTGAGCTGTCCGCGGGGGGAGGAGGTGTCCCCAGCGAGACAGCTCAGATGCCTGGGCTTCTCTTCCAAGTTCTCCACAGCCTGTCAGTGTCAGGGAGCAAATCACAGGGCAAAGGCAGCAGCTGCAAGTCTCCTGGAGGTGTAGGCCCTAGACTCAGACATCATTTCTGCCATGTTCTGGGGGTCAAAGCTGGGTGTTATGTGAGCCCAAATTTAAGACGTGATTAAACAGAGTCTGTCAGATGGTGGGAAGAGCTCAGACTGAGACCACCTTCTCAGTCTTTACATATGGCCTTCGGGCCACAATTATTAACATTCTGTTCACATGCAAAATATGCTCCCTCCTAGCCCAAAAGTCTCATAACATTATGTCATTAGGCTGTGGCTGGAAGTGCAAGATACCATCACAAAATCCTACTCAGCAGAGGATGAGGCTTCCTGGGTGTGGTTTTCAGGTTCTACTTGAGTTTGGTTCCTCTTGATTCAGAGAGACTTGTGAACTGTAAGAGGTTCTCTGCCACCTCCCCTGTCCACTTCTACCCAGCCACCAGTGGTTGGGACAGGAACAGGATAATCACCAAGGATAATCTCGTTCCCAACGGGGAGCAGTGGGAGATATGCAGAAGTTATCAGTTCATCACAAATACAACTCCTGCCGGGCACCCGTGCAACCGGGAGAGTCCCCTTCTCTCTGGGGCCAGGGAAGGCTCTTTAGTTGGGGCCATGTAACGTCAGAAGCCTGAAGACAGTCCGTTTCTTGGAAGGAAGTCTGTTTCCTTTTATCCTTCTCTTCAGGATTCTCATGGAATTTTAAATTCTTATTTCTCAAGAATTTTTCTAGATTACATCAAGATAGAAGTCACACCCATTTTAAAAAATGGTTACTGTATTGTAGGGAAAAATTCATTGTAGCTCAGAGATGTTTTCTTCTATTTTGGCTATTGCTCCTGTTCTTTCAACTTTTTTGAATTTTTATTTATTTGCTTTTTGGAGAGATAGGTGGAGGGAAGGAGGAGAGCCTCTTAAGCAGGCTCCATGCCCAACTCGGAGCCCAGGGCTCCATCTCACAAGCCTGAGATCATGACCTGAGCCAAAATCAAGAGTCGGCTGCTTAGCTGACTGAGCCACTGAGGCTCACCATTCCTGTAACTTTTTAAAAAGACTTTTATTGGAAAACCTACCAGCCAAATGTTGGTGCTCTGATTTTTACCTTCTGTATTATTCTTATTTAATCTACATTCTTGTCCTCTGCCTCCTTACAGAGCTTTTTGACTTTTTCTTCCAGATTACTGATTTTTTTTTTTTCTCAGTGTTCTTTCCTTCGTGCCTCTCTATTTCAGGCCAGTCTTTATTCCAGACAAGCAGGGAGGTGCTGCCGGACTCCAAAGAGAACATAACACTGAAGCCTAACCCAGTATCGCTTTGGTGGACTTTCAACCTGGCGAGAACGTGTATGTGCGATTTTTGGTATCTGAGGAGGTATCCGTGTTTTCCATATTCCCATTAAACTAGCAATGAACACGCAAAAGACCTAACGCTCACCTCCCTGAAAACCTCAGTGTACCCCAATGCTTGACTGTGGGAAGACTTGCCGAGGCAGTTGCAGGGATTTAGGAAAAATCCTCCAGGTGACACTTGGAAATGTGGGAAAAAAGTGAAGATCAGTTTATATACCTCGAATCCTGTTTCATGACCGGAGACAAGGCAGCTGGTAAAAACCCATCTTGTTACAAGAAACGAAGACTCCAGAAGCCGGCGTGCGGCTGGGTTGAAGAAAAACCGTTCTTGTCTGTGGGACCTTCTGACAATCCGGCTGGGGTTCGCAGCGCGCCCCCGCGGGCCTGGAGCGAAGCCCCCGCGCAGGGCCCGGTGGGAGCCCGACGCCAGCTGCGGTCACAGCGCGACTGCGGTAGTGGCAGGTCATCTGTGCCACCTACGTCACGCGTCATTCCCGGAGCTTCGGTCAGTGGCGGGAGGCCGGAGAGCTTCAGCTCTGTGCGGAGAAGAGTGGGAGGCGCTTCGCCTGCATTTGGCAGCGGACAGGCGAGGGGACAGGGTCTTCTAACCCAGGTCCTGCGGGACACGGCGGCGGGTGGCCCGTGTGGGGGCGGCGCTACGGTAATGAAGGTGACGGGGCCGCAGGGCGGGGACAAAGGGAGGAAACAGCCCCGAGGAAGCCGAGGCGGCGCTGCGTGAGAGCCGCTCCCGGGCTCGCGGCGAGCGAAAGGCCCCTGAGGAGAAGCTCGCGGCGAGCGAAAGGCCCCTGAGGAGAAGCTCGCGGCGAGCGAAAGGCCCCTGAGGAGAAGGCGTTTCCAGCCTCAAGCCGCGGCCGCTCAGCTACTGAAGCGCGGGACTCCGTGACTCCGGGGCCGGCACCACCGAGCGAGGCGGGGACCGGCTCGTCCGCGCGCGGCGCTTCGGAAGGTGCCCGAGGCCAGAATCTCTTGTTCTCTGACGTCAGTCAGACTTTCAGACACTCTCCCTTGTTCCTGTAGTGGAACCTTCCTTCATAAGTAAAGATAAACCAGCTCGTGCCCGAACGGGAAGTTGACAATTTCAAGATTTGTGAAGCTCCCAAATGATGAAAACAACCCGACGGGGAGGGAAGCACGTGCCCCTCGGTGCGCGGCCCCGGCCGGCCTGAGCGCGGGCTCTTCCTCCCCGTCGGCTCCCGGCGGCCCGAGGGAAGTTAGCTCGGGAATGTCCGCTTTCTCCTTCTCTTAACGTCACCTCTAACACGTGTCTAGACTTTGTAGGCGGCGCAAATAACACGGCAGGCCGTCTGAGTTCACCGGACGGAAACTGGAGACGCGTCACGTACCGACCAAACGCACGAGCCTGGGCCAGTCTCTTCGTGTCCCGGCCACAGCTTCTTCCGCGGAGGGGGCCAGGGCTCGGCGTCAAAGGCTCTTCCCAGCTTTAATGCTCTGGGGTTAAACGGAAACTGCGACAAATGGGTGCCTTCAGGAAGATCGACTGGGTTGTGAGGTCGAAGACACAAATCGTACCTTAGAGTCACTCCCCGGGAGCACACATGCTTCCCGATACGCAGCGGGTGATTCAGACAATCTGTTCACCATATTTAAAATTTTTGTGTCTGGTCTCTCAAATCCATAGATACACGGAGTTCTTTTAAAGGCCCTTTCCAGCTCTATTATTCTATGCTTAAAATATAAATCAAGCCAAATAAATACTGTAGTAGACCACTGAGGTTTTAAAATTCCAGGACAGAAGTCTTATTTTTGATCTGTGTATTCCCCTCAAAGCCCAACATTACTCCTTCCATAGCAGGGACTCAAGGAACTATCTCTGTTACAGTTATTTGTTTTGCTGTGTTTGTCAAGTATATTTCCAACGCTGTAACATTAATGAGTTGCTTTCAAAATTCATTATTAATTATAATGTCTATTTCTTACCACCCAAATCTTACAAAAACTAGAAAACAAATGGGAAACAGGTGAGAAAAATATGCTGTTCCTTAGTTTTCCTGTGAGATGGCCTTTCCATACTTTAGATGACACAAATAATAAAATTTAAAAACCCAATACGAATCTAGTTTCACATGCACTAACAGACGTCTCAGGCTTTCTACCTTAAAATCAGAAAGACAAGAATTCAAATTGCTGAAGAGATTCTACGCATATGTCACATAATCTATGGCACATGTTCCGTTACTCACTGAAAACTAGTTTTCTTTGGGAAGCAGCTCTGGAAAGGCAGACGGCATGGGAAAAAAAGGATGATATTCTTTGCATAAACTTGAATGCCACACACATCACCTGGAGTACTCGAGTTTACAGGGAAAGCGCAGGGAAAAGAGAATCCACACGCACCTACACAAGCAGGAAACTCTCAATGAAACACATTACATAGAAACACATGACTTTCACTAATTCATTTGCACTTTATCCTTCTTTTTAATAGAAATTAAATTAGTCACTCAATGTACATAATGCAGTGTGTTTTCCAGGCTGGATGCTTTTCAGCATTTACTTTTGTGTCTCTATGAATAACACGGGAAATGTTATTCACCATCCAAGATGTGGTGAACAGGGTCAAACTATACGTAACAGAGGACAGAGGGATCAGAGTTAATTTGTAGCTAACAACACGGGAAAATAAAAAACAAAACAAAAACACAGACCTGCAATAATATCCACATGCATTATTAGCCAAGATTCAAAGTTAACCCAAACCACACAGATTTCTTCTAAGCTGAGAGCACACACAGAAAGGGATGACTTTATCGAGATCCATAGCCATAGTAGTAAGGCTCATCAGGGCGGAATCCGTAAGCTGTGGCAGGGCGTCCAAGAATGCCAACTGGCTGGCCAAAGCCATCCATTCCAAGGCTGGAAAGAGAAAAAGGTGTGGTAAGTTATATTGTTCATCACTCAACCACAATGTAGGCCAAGGGAGGCTGGGAACTTTACACCACCAAGATTTTCTTCCTAGCAGCAAAAGTGATTTATGTGGCTATCATTAGGCAGGACTTTCCCTTGTGTGTGTGTGTGTATAGGTATACACACACACATACCTATACACACACATATATGAAATATACACAAATATACATATACATTTTATAATATGTATAGTATTAGTTAAATTAATTTAGCCACAAATATGTGTATAATAAATATTTACTTCTAATAATGTGTTAAAAAGTGGGAAACCTCTGTCATCAGGTGCCATTCAAGACAGAAAGGAGGTCAGATCAGAAGAGTTTTAATAAATTACATTCATATATGGCTTTTATGCTAGAATATGAAAAGATTTTATGTGCTGGCAAGTATCAGTAATACACTGCTAGGGAATGATAAAACTAAAACTGTAGTAAGATGAGTTTTATTATTCATCATAAGATCATCTTTTCATATGAAGATACAGTATTATTAATAAGGACATGCATTTTGAATTTTAGCAGTAAACTCTCACCTAGGGCCAAATCATACTACAAGCCTAAACTGAAAGAATAAGACAAGGAATTTTACAATATTTAAGTTAGCCAGATTTGTTCTGCAAATCCTTCTCTGAGTCCTCAATTTAAAAAACCCAAATAAATCATACATGTTTCTTTTGAATGACAGTAAGACAATTATAAATTTTGTTTCAGTTTATTCTATGGAAATAACAGAAGCCTATAACATTCAGAGTTATAAAGATATTTGAAGCATGGATAACCTTTATTACTTTAAAAATTATTCTTTCAT
Organism: Neogale vison; assembly: GCF_020171115.1. Lineage (NCBI taxonomy): Eukaryota > Metazoa > Chordata > Mammalia > Carnivora > Mustelidae > Neogale > Neogale vison. The sequence goes on from NC_058100.1 coordinate 33,128,665, forward strand.
CTACTGATAGATTTAAAAGAAAATCTTTTCTCCAAAGCACTTGTTAAGGATCAGAGAATTCTGCAACACTTAGCAAAATGACAAGAGACTTATTTTGTCAGGCGGAGATGGCAGCTATGACATGCCCATGCACGGCTCATGCAGGGAGTGCTAATGAGCTCATGTCCAATCAAAGGGAACAACTTATGACGCAGAAACAGAAACTTGGAAAAAACAAACACATTTAAATGTTTTAATATTAGAGAGTATACCAGATGGAAAGATACTTTATCAGCAAAATCTCAATATGACTAAAAAATAAAGAGGCACTAACTTCCTCTCACAACTCAAAATGAGATTAAAACACAAAAGTACTATCGATTAAAAGGCTGTTTTAAATAACTTGTGTATGTGCACGTGTGTGCATGTGTGCACCAAGACAGACTGCGTACTTAATGTAGAGAACTAGAATATGTATAGGGCGTATTATTCATGTGAACTTACTGCTCAGGGAAACGGGTTTTCTGAGATAAAAGTTTTACGTTAGCATTCGTTAGTGAGTGATCCTAAAGAAAACAAACTTTTGGGCTCCTTCTAAATAAAAAACCGTGTCTGTAATTCCTAAAAGTTGACCGACATGTTTTAAGTCTGAATTTTATTTTGAAATGGCAAAATATAGGCATGTCCTTCCTACTTTGGTCTCCTGGGAAGACATTTTAATTTTATGATGAAGCGAAACACTGCTCTAGAGGCAACTTGATTAAAGAAGTTTCAGGAAGCAATGCAGCCCATGAACTCAGATACACCCGTGTCAGTTAAAATCAAGGGAAAGCTGGCCACTGGCATTCTTCTCCCGAAGCCCTTAATGCCAACAGACACTCAAGTGTCCCAACAACTCTCAACTACGGCTGGTGGGACAGCTCATGACCTTCAACTCCTCCATTTTTCATCTCCTGCCCGCCTGCCCCGGACACTGGCTGGATTTTTAGCATCTCTTCTGAGCCGAATAGCAGGAGACTTAGGTTAAACTCAAGTCAATTTTCTCTTTGTTTCTCAGCCTAGAGGTTTTCAGGAATTTGGGACCAAGAGGCAGTGTAGACCGGCATAGAAACACGCGAAGGCAAGTGAAGTGCAGCAAGAGGACAGTCCCCAGAGGGGAGGCTGGCAGCCACGTTGCTCCCCAGAGGCCACTGTCGGTAACTCACCTAAGCAATGCTTTGGGTGGCCTGTAACTCTCTCAGGAATATCAGACCTTTCGTCAGGCTTGTGCTCACTGAGGAATGGCTCCTAAAGTTCTGAAAGCCTAAGGTCACTACACGTTCAAATTGCAAAACTGTATTTTATTTCTATGACCAACAGGAAATCATATTCCCACGTGGCTTGACACCAGGGAAAAGGATAAACTTAGACATTAACCAATCTGCGTGGTGTAAATAGAAAAATGGATATTCTGTTTCTTAAAAAATGTCAGTCACATTGTTGGTAAGTATTTGCACCCTGAAGTCCACTAAGGTAAGACTGGATCTTGAACACTGAAAATTTACTCAATAAAGTTCTATTTATGTGGTCAGCACTTCACTCAGAGACAAAAGTGTGTTCAGGCCAAAGTTTCTAGACTTCCACAGATACTGTTTGGGAAAAAATTTTAAGGAGAAAAATTAGAAACTCTTGAAGTGAGTTTTTCTGTAATTATCCACCATGTATCACAGATGCACTTGCTGTTTAAAGAAAATTAAGTCTGAAACATTATGACCAGTTTGGATGGCACTTTGATGTAAATCCTAGGTCCTTTTATATTATGAAAGATCAGCTGTATCTACATAATTAATATCTTTTAAATAAAATTCACTCAGAAACAGAATAGCTTATTTAATCTCTCGTTTGGTTCTAATATAGAGGGGAAATTGGATTTTCAGGATGCTGAATCCTGCAGATAGATGTTCTCTTGGGATGTGTGGGCACATGTTGTACTTTCTCCTTTGAGATAAAGATGTGGCCTTGTTAATGTTGAATCTGGTTCAGAATGAGGAGAGTAAAACAGTAAGTATTCCTTTAAACAGGAGCAGATTCTTTATGTAAGTTCTAGAAGGGGACAGAAGCTGTGACTATAAAAGGGAAGTGCGGCAGCAAAAACTGTGCTTTCCTGATCCACTCCAAGAGGCACTGGCACACCCTCGCCAGGAACCCCAAGAACCAAGGACACTGAGCCATGGTCTACTGTTTGCGTTCTTGCCCCGTGGGACAGCTCCCCTTCAGATGAGAGTTGAGTGTTTATACCGGGTTTATATGTACCTGCTTTCTTCCTGGTACCCCTAACCTCCACAGAAAGGGTATGTCCCTCTAGATCAGAGAATGCCACTCCTAGACCGCTTTTTTAAAGTAGAACTATGTAGTGTCATTTAACCACTATCCTCAATGTCCAGATATCATTTTTTACCTTTAAATTAGCAAACATAACAAAATGCAATCTCTTCTTAAAAACACATATTTCTAGTTCAAAGAAAATGGTTCCTGTTTGCTATGAAAAGGCAACCAGGAAAGGTGAGGCCCCCAAATCCTTCTGCTACTAAGTTTTATGTCCCAAGAACAGTGATTTGGGGGTGCCTAGAAAGGAAAGTGACAAATTCTTCATGAGTAAAAAATTATATTTGAAATTCAACAATAAATATAAAATCACATCTAAAGCTTATCTTTAAACAAACATTTGGAAATCTAATAGCATTCAGCAAGCAGGAGACGGAATTTTCTGTAATAGTGACAAGGCTTCAAACAAATTTTTAACAGCATTCATTGTATTTCTAAACTTGCAGTAAATTAGGGAGGGCAGAAAAAGAAATCCAGGCATGACAAGTGATAGTTCCCATGCAGCACATTACAAGGGGAATGGCAGCCAGGAAGGGGTCCGAGGCACTCTGAGGCTCTGACTGGACTTCTGTGCCAGAGTTGACATTCCTGTAGAAAGGGAAGGAAATCACCTACCTCTAGCTGTTTGTGAGGCTTAATTAGTGCATATTTGTAAAGCACTTTGAAATCCTTGGATGAAAAGTGCTGCGTAAGTGAAAAGTATTATCATTATTTTATTAAAATTAAGTAAAAGCAACACAAGTCTTTATCTTCTTTGAAATTCTCAAGTCGGAAAATGAATGCAGAGAAAATAACGAATATATCAGAGGATACTACAAAAAATAAACAAAAAGTAAATTCAAGCCGAATTCTCTTAACGTAGGTTCACAGAATCTTTGACTTGGAGACATGTTTGGAAATAATCTAAACTATGCTTCCATTCACAACAGCCTTGACTGGGTCTACTGAATTCTTTGCAAACATCTCCATAAATGGGAATCCTCACAAAGCAGCTCATTCCATTCATGGGCCCATCAAACTATTACAAAGTTTTTGTAATCTTGATCTGAAATCTGTTAGTTCTAGAATTACCCTCTGGAACCACAAAAGAAAACTGATTCTTCTTTAATGCGGCTTTTTCACAACTCTCATTTAATCAATCCTCAGGATATGGTCTCTGGGATGTTTACCATCTCATTTGCTCTCTATAACAACTTCGCTACTTTTCAATGGTTATCTTAAATGAAGAAGTGAAAATAATGTGATACTGTACTTATTTTGTGGTCTGAAATCAGCACAGAATATAATGAGATCCTGTTTCTAACTCTCTAATACCATAGGCTAAAAATACATTGATCTCAAATTTTTAAAGGAGTCCTTACCACAAAATGGCTCACTTTGAATATGTGTGTATGTGGGTGTGTAGTTGTGTGTATAGACACACATGAAATTTTCATGTTGCCTTTCATCTTTTTGGTGTGGTCTTTCTTCAGGAATTCTATTCTCCCTAAAATAAAATCCTTTGTAACAATATTTATATTTATAAATATATTTGTATTTATAGAGGGTAGTGATAGAGCATAGTGATTTTTCCTAACTGCCTATCTTTGTGGTCTACAGGATAATACTGAAGTTTGGAATTCTTTTGGGATTCTGAAGTGAAAGGACTTAACATAGGCTAACTTTCTTCGGAGGAAGCTTTCTAGGATATTATAGAGCTGCATAAAATGATCCTATAATAGCTTTTGAGTTCATTCTTTTTATTATTCCAATATATCAATCATAGAATCAAAATCAGTATTTTATTATCTAAGATTATAAATTGATCAGTAATTTCAGCTTAACTATAATTTGTCATGAGAAATTTAGAAATATGAAATTGTAGTAGTGCAATGTAATGGTGATCCTTTGTAGCCATCCATCCATCCATCCATCCATCCAAATGGACATGAGTTCCTGCAATGTGTTAAGTATGGTGTTGACAGTCAATGTTAAAAGAAAAATGTGGTACTGGGAAGCCAATAATAAGACATGGTCCTTGACCACGGACTGGAGGCGACTAAACACGAACAGAATTCCTGTAATATGCTGTATTACCCTAGTACTTTTATACTAGAAGAAGAAGTATAGTACTTTTACTACAGAAGAAGAGAGGAGGAGCAGATATTTACTATATGGTGAGAGTATATTAGAGGTATGTATAAGTTGTTACAAAAGAATCTAGGGTGCTAGAAAGTCTTTAAAGAAAATACTTTTAAAGATTTATTTATTTATTTGAGAGTGAGCGAGCAAGCGGCAGGGAGGGCAGAGGGAGAGGGAGAGAGAGTCCCAAGGAGGCACTGTGCTGAGCGTGGAGTCCAGTGCGGGTCTCAATCTCACGACCCTGATGACCATGATCCCAGCTGAAACCAAGAGTCAGACACTTAACCGACTGCCACACAGGCACCACCAAAATACTTTTATTTTAATGCGTCTGTCACTTCCTCACTATGTATGTCTGTCACTTCCTCTTTTTACTTTATTTCCTATAAAACTGTAAGTACCATACAGGGGTAAAGACAGTCACTGTCTCATCAACTGCTGCGCCACTAATGGCCAGCTTCGTAGCGGGCACGGAGGGGCCTTCAGAAGTATTTCACTGTGTGAACGGATGGATCTACAAGGACAAGGAGGACTCACAGGTGAGGAAAGATGCTGCAGCCTGAGCGCGCGAGAAGGCGCTGAAGAACAGAAACTGCTTATGCGAGAAGCCTTAGGGTTACGGTGAAAGCAGGTGACAGGAGATAAGGCCAGAAACGGAGGGTAAGGCGAGACTTTGAAAGCTCTTCAGATGCCAGGCTAACTATCCACTTTGGAGAGTTGTCTATGGTATTTGAAAATGGGGAAAACTTACTTCCGAGTTTTAGCAAGAGAACTGTGGCAACTATGGGTGTTAAGAGACAAAAGCTTGAGGAACATTTAAGAGAATATCATGGCTGTCCATACACAGAGTGACAAGAGCCCGGAAAGGCAATGGCAGAGGAAACAATCAAATATGCTATCTTCCCTGATAAAAAAATGCTATCTTTTCTCTTTTGAAATCAGATTTTTAGTTATACTTTTACCATTTAAAAAAAAAAGATTTTATTTATTTATTTGTCAGAGAGAGCACAAAGCAGGGAGAGCAGCAGGAAGCAGCAGGCACCCTTCTGAGCAGGAGCCCCATGTGGGACTTGATCCCAGAATGCTGAGATCATGATCTGAGCCACTCAGGCGCCCTATACTTCCACCATTTGCGAATGAAGGAAAAGAATTTCAAAACTGGCTGAAATTTTAGAGGTTATAGTTAATTGGAATGAAACAATTTTGGCACTTTCCGCAGGCTTCATCAAATAACTAAGAGGGTGTGCTGTTCCATGCAGGTGAAATCAGACTGTAGAAGTACTTTGCCTCTGCAGTCAATAGGCTGAACTATTCTTGCAGAAAAGAATTTTTTCCTTAAAATTCCTATATGTAGTAACAAGAGAAGTATAGATAGAATGATATAATGCCTATAAAATTATACCTAGCAGGGCACCTGGGTGGCTCAGTTGGTTAAGCAACTGCCTTCGGCTCAGGTCAGGATCCTGAAGTCCCAGGATCTAGTCCCGCATCGGGCTCCCTGCCTGGTGGGGAGTCTACGTCTCTCTCTGCCCCTCACCACTCTCATACTCTTTCTCTCTCATTCTCTCTCTCTCAAATAAACAAAATCCTAAAAAAAAAAATTATACCTAGCATTAGATATATTGAAATCTAAATGCCTGTAATTTATAAACCAACCACTAGATGGAGAGCTTGTCTTATCACTGAGTATCATTTGCTTTCACAAAGTTTTAAACCAAATTTTACCAAATTTAAACTCTCAGCAAATTCCACATTGACAGAATATGGTTTCCACTGCTTTCTCATATAGTCAATGCTCTCCTTTTATGAATGTGGGGCCTATGAAAATGATAGAAGATGCCAATCATCTGGGTCACGGAAAGATGTAATGAGCGCGCACGTTAAGGTACTACTACTATATGACAACCTCTAAAATTTTCATTGAATGTGTCGAAAGCCTCTGTTTCTATAAATGTGTACATAATACATATTTATTTGAGGCTGCTGAAGGGTATTATTAAGCTTGAGCCTCTGTATTAGTGAGTAGATGAGCACAACTGAGCAGTCTTATGGTGAGCTTTACCAATACATACCAAGTGTTGCTATCATTTTCCATTTCGTTTTTATCCTTAATCTTTTATATGCATGAATATCAATTTTCCTTTTATTATGATAAAACTAAATGGCTAATGAATCTTAAAGAATCACATTTTAGTGAAATCAAACCAAGTAATATTTTTCCAAAAATCAAGGCCAAGTGATATGAGTAGTGGGAGGCTGTATTTAAAGTGTTCACCTGGAATTTATTTAGAAAAAAATTTTTTAAAGACATCTGTCAGTTCTAAGGGGAAATATACCACCTTGGGGACAGATCCTTTCAACTTAGTTACTATACTAAGATGCTTCAGATAAAAACTAATTTGTAGTAATGATGGAAGAGGCATGTATAAAATAGGCACTGATTTATTCCAAATGGTAAAGAAATTCCGCCTCACTGATGCTTCTGTAATTTCATTCAATTCACACTTCTCTTATAATGCATCTTAATCCATTGTTTAACCCATCTCCAGGGGTTATTTTATTTTTTATGTGGAAATATTATAGTTGGCACTTTTTCATATTATACCATTGCATTAATTTTCTAAATTCCTTTTTATTTTTAAAAATCTTATAGCGTAACTGAGATTCTTCTATTAACTCTAATTCTTCGGCATCTGCTCTTACTGTTGTACCTGACAATTCAGCTCCATCACATTCCTTTCTTCATGAGCTTTACAGTTTTTTACTGTGTTCAACTTCAGGTTTTGTTTTTTTTTTTAACTCATTATTTTTGCCTGTCTGTTGGCTCTTGAACATGGAAAATATTTCTACAGAGAGGTTCTGTATTTGTTTATAATATATCAAGACCCCGGGGATTCCATTGTCCTGGAACAATTTTAATGACAATTTCTTGGTTTGGGGTTCCCTGAATTAGACGAATAACATAAATTCTGAACCCACTCATGCACACGGAGAAAGCTTATGATTTCTCTTTCCCTTGGATGACTATCCTCCTAACCTAGGGCCTTGGAGCCAAAGATAAGTTTTGGTCACTTTTCTAGGTTGGTGAATTAAGATTATCTAGTCCTTTTTTCAGATGATGAAAAAAAGGCAGCCCACTGAAGTTCCAGGCTTTATATATGGAATTTAGTTTCATTTTCCTACAGTATATAACCTATACTTAGTTCAATATATTCTTGTGGGTGGTTATTGTGGGTGTGTGTGTGTGTGTGTGTGAGAGAGAGAGAGAGAGAGAGAGAGAGAGACTGGGTACATTTCTTATCTTTGTGAATCTGGTCATGAATTATGAATTTTTTGTTACATTTTATCCATCTTTTCTACACTTGATCTTAGCCAAAAGGCCGAGAAGCGATTTTATCCATCTTTTCTATATGTCTACATGGGGAAGACCTTCTAAGTCAGCTCAGTTTACCATCTTGCTGGAAGTCCTTTCCATTTCAGTCTTATTATTCTGCTCTGCACATTCAAGAAAAGAATGTTTCAACCCTGTATTCTGGTACTCAGAACTGGCTTGCTTGAGAAGAACAATGACTTGAAAGAAATAATTGGAGCCATGAGAAGATATTTTCTTTTTCCTTATTTGTAGCAATTAACCAAAAAAATACTCTGATAGGTGCCTATTGGAAGCTGTCAGATGTGATTATCAAGCCGAAGTGATATTTATTCAAACCTATAATGGTCTCAAACTTTCCTTAATAATCTTTTAATGAAAGTATACCATCTAGTCATCTTTAACTTACATTTCTTCAGTTAAGTCCAAGGACTTCTTGAAATTGGCAGTTCTATAATATCAAGCAATGCCTCATTCCATACCACCAAATGTTAAGGAAACTTACTGAGCTGCTTAAGTAACCCCTAGGTCAATAAACTGAGTCATTAGCACCTCCTTTGAATAATTGTTTGTCTGTTACTAGCTCAACATTTATATAATCTGTCATAATACCTTGGTTTTTTAAGGTACAAAAATTACGGCTGTAGGCTTAAAGAAGAGAATATAACATAAGTAGCAATGTTTTCACAGTGATCGTTTAACCAGACTGCCTGGTACTGAGTGAGTTAAAGCCTGAACACCACAGCTAATTACTATGTAATGCTAACCTTAGTTGCTGGTTCATTTTGAGACTCTTTAAAATATGAACTGTGTATTTTACCCCTATGCACTCTCTTAATGATTTGTTTTTTTAGACTGAAATCACTTCCAGCCATCAGTTATACTCCTGGTCTCTACATATGCACTTCTCCAAGCACAAATATTTCTTTTTCCTATTGGTCTGCCAGCCCTGTCAGAGCAAATTTCACTTTAAACTAAATGCTATGATACTTAAAACCTCCTGGATTACTCCGGCTGCTAGTGCGATCTATGACCTTCCAAGAATGACAGCTGAACTTTCCAATTTGCTTATACTGCTTGGGGAACTAGAAAGCACATGCCAAATAGGAAAATGTTTCTGATGTTGAACAGAGAGAAGTTCTTGTTGGAGGTGGGAGCAGGAGACTATTAAGTACTGAAAAATACTAATAAGAAATGAAAAGAAACTAAACATGCTGCAAAGTCTAAGACCTTGAGCATAATTCAAAAGTTAATACTAGTACTAAAAACGTTTCAGTCCAATATAAATGCCCCTCAGTTGCTGTAATTTAAGCGCCATTCAGAATCTTAAAGTGATAATGTATTACCAAAATGAACAAGTTCAAGAGATGGAAGAGACCTAAAATTATCACAGGTACTGTGCAAAATGGACTATTGCCAGTTCCCCATCTTTCTTCATGAAACAGAAATCTGACATATGGACACAGAGTAAATATGGCTATCTAGCATGCATGCTATATGCCCCTCTCTCAGAAATGAAAAATTAACATTAAGCTTCTGCTAAAACCTTGTCTCCCAAATCCTTAAATTAGTAGTACAGTGTGAGGATATTTTCATATAGTTTTAAAACCTTTCACTTTCAAAAAAAACTTTCACTTTCTTTTACTACTTTACACAAGAGGTGGACAAGTGTTTGTTATTAAAAAAATCTGAAAAATCTTATTGAATATAAGAAGCTTAATGTAACATTTCCAATTTATGTCATAGTCTACTTATTCACTTGTCTCAATAATTTTTAGGCTAATAAAAATCAAATGCTGGTTGATAAGTAGAGACTTATTTTGGTACCTAAAATCAAACCAAGTGACATTTTTCTAAAATTGAGGGTACAAGTATGGATAATAGAAACTATATTTTAATAAACTGAAAGTGCATTGTTTTAGGTAGCTAAGCATGACAATGTGGAAATTTGATCCAAAATAATATTTATAATATTAAATGTACCACTAAGATGCATTGCTATACATTATTATGATATTTTAAAATATCTATTTTGGACAATGTTATATAAATATTTCCAGCCACTAATTCAATAATTTCAGTAATCACTACAGGTCAGATAAATATTTCATAGTTATTTAGCATCCTCTAGAGCATTAAAAATCTCAGTATACTGTAGAATATGCCAACACTGCATTTATCACTACAGAAACAGGTCCTAAAGTAAATCTCTACTCTTAAATTTCATAAGCTCTCCTGTCCTTGAAAATACATTGGTCTGCAAAACAAAAACAAAAATGAGTTCACTTTCTACTTATGTCTAAGGCCAATTTCAGATTGTCAAGATATGGACTGACTGAAGTCATTCTGTTCAAACAGACTGTAGTCTGTTGATGACGAGACAAGGTATTTCTGTATCATCTTCACAGGACAGGTCCAACTACGCTTTGGGCACATGCGGCATTGACACCAAGCAAATTCGGTGTAGACTGGAATGTATAAGTATATACTTGTATATATACTAACATTAGTATGTATATACTAACATAGTTAGTATATACTAACATTTACCTTTCTGACTTATACCCTACTGCCATATTTTAAAGTTATTTTTAAAGCAATATAAGAAAACAACATACTTTTTTCTCTATTACTGACACACATGGACATTTTTTTTCTCCCATAATTTAAGAACTGGGAATTATGTTTATTAGCAAGACTAACTTAAGTATGAACTTATCAACAACTCTCGAATTTTATTAAAGTGAGTGGAGTGCGATGACCTCAAACCCAGAATATCTGGATATGATTTCTGCTTCTAATGATAAAACTTGTTACAGTCTGTATTTGTAACTGCCGTAATTTTTTTTTTTTCAAAATAAGAATAACGGCTATCCCTTTTAACATCTGCCTTGAGATTATTATACTTCCAAGTTTCTTACAAGAACAGTACAAAACAGTACAGAGACTCCTATATATTTGGTGTTATTATTATGACATATGAAAATGATAGAGCTTTCCCTAAAAATACTTACAAAATTCTGGCTGCTCCTGCCATAAAATCTAGACAGTTAGAGGAGATACTCTATCATATGTGGCATGCTTCTTACACATGCTTTCTGTTTGCTTTTACGGGGCTGTTACATAATTCATAGAGATTTATGCCTACACGTAGGCAACTAATTGTTATTGCACTAAAATAATGCCATGGCCAATCATACCTTCCTTTAACCATAGAGAGACTAGACTGCTTGTATAAATAAGGTTACTCAAGCAAAACCCTCCAGATTCTGTATCATGATTGATGCAAATGATACAACACATGTTGGGATGAAAAATACCGGGACTATCTCTTTACATGCTTCTTTACCTTATTTTATATTCAGTGAGTTTATTTTGAAAGTAGTAAATCAAGGATAAGGTTTTTAGTGATTCCACACAAATCATCACTTCCCAAAGTGCACACGTTCCTGTACTCAGGTTTACTGCTGTTTGAAAAGGGCACAGGTCATGCATGTGTTTAGGACAGGCTATTTTCATTCTGTGATGTTATCTTGGGGTTGTGCCAACCTGACAATCTGGGACTTATAAATGAAGCTGGGCAACTAGGAGCAGAAATCTTCAGGGAGACGGGAATGCACCAACCATACATTTTTGAAATTATAGGCAGTATGGGGTTTTAGGCAGTATTTCAAGCTAGCATATAGGTATATCTATGTTAGTTTTTTCAAGTATGCACGACATGGGAAGATTACAAGCTGACTTACTTAAAATCACTATGGTGTCCACTTGCTGATGGCAAACAACACCCCCCACCTCAAGATTTTAGGGGAAAAAGGCAAGCTGCAACTGTAAGAAATTGTAATAATTTCTTTTCTTGCCTTAGTATATCCACAGAACAAGCTAAACTACAGAAGTCCAGTATTTACAAAGCCCTTAAAACCTGGAAAACTTAAAAAAAAACTTTTTGAGACTTTAAAGAATTCCTAGTCTTTTACCACTCCAAAAAAGATCTTAGCATGATGTTTGAACACCCACGTAAATGAAGTCTTATGGGGTTTCTTGTATCAATTTGAAAAGATGTAATATTTAGGCTACAGTTGCAATTTAAACATTTACGTGCCTAGCTATGCTCATAGAGGCCTCCTCCCATCCTTGCACATTTGAGGGGCTCTAAATTAGCCACTTGATACTGTCCACACAAATTTGGATTCTTTTTTTAAGACTGTATTGCCTTTTAATTTCTGACAGGCCAAAATGAGGTGCTTTGTTTTTGGCTGGAAAAGACCTGAAATGGAAAGAATTTCTGAAAAACTGGGATGGATTAACCTTAGATCAAGATAAAGAAAATAGGCTTAATTAATATATTTCTTGAGATATAATGCAGATTTATGCCACAAAAGAGAAGATATTCGGGAAATCATTAATTATGGCCCCTGTTTATGAGTCTTTTCAAAAAGACTTACAATCTTTAACAAAAAGACCTTAAGAAAGCCTTTGTTGATGTGCCTTTCTAGTCTGAAATGAGACTGCAGAAATATGTGGCTTTTCCATAAAAACAAAGACAGACACAGATTTTGCATTCACCTACAATTAACTGTTAAGTAGAAGTATATACAGTATATACAGTTACTAATCATTCTTCTGAAATAAAAAAACAAAGTAACATTTGAAAATTACTTCTCCTACAGGCTGTCCCATTTGTTATCTCTTTGAAGTACATGAGTTCTATTTAATTAATAGAGGCACCAAGCAGTTATGAGATTACCAAGTGATTAGGGCTACTACTGAAAGGCTGCATATTGGCCTAAAATTCCTACAGGATAAAATCTATGGGATTATAGTCCATAATTAATCCCTGTAACTCCAGACATCTCTTTCACTTCCAAATAACCACCAGTGGGAGTTTACTGCCTTTTTTCTTTTTTTCAATGAGAAAACTTGATACATCTTTGTAATCTAAAACTGTTTCAGTTAAAAGTTTTGAGAGTTCATCCATAGTTATGACGTCAGTGTTAAAAGAAGTTCAAAGACTAAAATGTAGTGTCATGTGTTCCCTTGCGAGTATCTATCTGCCTGCCTACCTACCTACCCACCTACCTACTTTGCCTAAAAATGAACCTTTGGTTAGGACATGGGAGGTATTAGAAATCAACATTCACATCACACTTTCATATAATGGCTCACCTCAAATCTGGCAATTATTCAAATTATGTTTTGTAGGACACTGATGTATTTATAAAGAGGCATTGTCTCTATTACAAAGACATATCAAGTTGCTGTCTGGACTAACCTTTCCAAAGTGCCTACTGTTCTAATGAAGTAATTAAATTCTAGGGAATTACCACACCATTCAAGTATAATGTGTTTTTTTTTTTTTTTTAAGATTTTATTTATTTGACAGAGAGAGATCACAAGCAGGAAGAGAGGCAGGCAGAGAGAGAGAAGGAAGCAGGCTCCAGGCTGAGCAGAGAGCCCGATGCGGGGCTCGATCACAGGACCCTGCGATCATGACCTGAGCCGAAGGCAGCGGCTTAACCCACTGAGCCACCCAGGTGCCCCAAGTATAATGTGTTATTAAAGAGCCTATATAACTCAAAAGGTTTATTTCAGTAATAATGTGGTTCTTTGTCAAGTATTGCTCTGCTTATCTTTTTTTTTTTTTTAAGATTTTATTTATTTATTTGACAGAGAGAAATCACAAGTAGATGGAGAGGCAGGCAGAGAGAGAGAGAGAGAGAGGGAAGCAGGCTCCCTGCTGAGCAGAGAGCCCGATGCAGGACTCGATCCCAGGACCCTGAGATCATGACCTGAGCCGAAGGCAGCGGCTTAACCCACTGAGCCACCCAGGCGCCCATCTTTTTTTTTTTTTTTTTTTAAAGATTTTGTTTATTTATTTGACAGAGAGAAATCACAAGTAGACGGAGAGGCAGGCAGAGAGAGAGAGAGGGGGAAGCAGGCTCCCTGCTGAGCAGAGAGCCTGATGCGGGACTCGATCCCAGGACCCTGAGATCATGACCTGAGCCGAAGCCGGCGGCTTAACCCACTGAGCCACCCAGGTGCCCTGCTCTGCTTATCTTAAAATGCAAAAAAATCTGAATCTGTCCCTCTATTTGCTTTGTTATCTAAGAAAATTCATCATGACATCTTTAAAAATTTTTTAACTTTATTTTTTCTAGCTTTGAGATATAGCTGACATATAATCAGATTATCTAATTTTTTTTCTAAAAAAAATACTAAAGGTGTATAAGCCTTTTAATGGAAGTAAGTTAGGAAACGGCAATGCTCCAAACAGCATATTCTTACACACTGTTTGCTAAGATATGGTGGCATCCTTTTCTAAAGATTAATTCTGTGTCCTCTACAGATTAAGGACAATTCAGAAGTGTACAATGCATTTGTTTATTCTAAATCATTTATTAATGATTAAATTTAGTAATCATCTTAATCAATTAAATTTATTAATTATTCATTTATTTAATCAAGGAGTGGGAATAACATAAAATGTATTAGATTTAGTATTAATTCCTTAATTCCCTTTCTAAGCCTGCTAACAGAGTACCCTTAAATGTTTTCAAAGAAAGTTGATACAGAGAATAATAAGTAGGATATTGTAAGTCATTTCAAAAAATTATGTTTAAACCCTGAACTATAAACTTCTCAAAGGGAAAGTGATTATTTGTTACTGATTCTATATCCCTATATATTCAAATGCTTGTCAATTAACAAGGTTACTGAGTAAAGGAAAATATAAGTGTGAAAACATTTAATGAACGCCCTTACCTAGAACATATCTTTATTTTATACTCTATATAGTCAATTTCATTTGTCATTACTCTATAATTTCATTAAATTTCTTTAAGTAAAAGTTAAAGGTATCTTTCAGAAATAACAAAATAACCTCCAAGGGCATAAATGCTATACTCCTGATTTACTGATTACCAATAACCTTAAGACCCAGCTAAAGGAAAGAAATATTAAAGAAATCCCCTTTTATTCATCTTAAGTATGACATAGAATTTGTTTCTAATAGAACATAAGCTATTTGGTAATGAAAACTAATGTAAAACTTGTAATATCCCTTTTGGCAATAAAATTTTTTTATGGTAGAGAATGCTTACATTCAGTATAGATGAGTATTTCTTAGTAGATTAAAATAGATATGTAGTACTATAAGGCATGGATACTAAGAATTCCTTAATTCAATCCTAACTACAAAGGCAAGCATCTTTATTTGTATAAAATACTGCAATTCAAAAGACAGCTTTTATCTTATATGGGTCATTCAAAATTTTCTCATATAGCACAGGTTCCTATCCCAAATTTTATAATACAAGCATATATATATATATATATATATATATATATATATAAATTACATATATAGTAAATACTTTGCATTGTACATTTGAAAGGTTACTAAAATGGTAAAAATTAAATATAAAATTAAGACACTGTAACAAAAAAGCTAACACTGAAAATAAAATACAGCATGGGAAATGGAGTAAGACATGTATGTGTTTAAGTAATGGCTCTGACTCATTTATTAAACAAATAAGTACCGAGAACCAGTGTCTGCCAGGCACTATAGATATAACTTTGAATAAGAAAGTCTAAGTTCTGGGTCTTCTGGAGACTACATTCTTGTGGAAAGAGGTAGATAAACAAGTGAGCCACAAAACAGATGATTCGCGTGCTACAACAGTGACTAGAGGATGGGGGAGAAAGAGCAGCTTTGATAGTTTCATCAGAAAAAGACTCTGAGGAAGTGGTAGTTGAGGAAAAGGGAGGAACCAAGACAGGCTTCAAAGTCTATGGCTTGACCTACATTCACTGAGATGGGAGATTAGGGGAGGACCTATTTGTACGTAAGAAATCAAAGTTACAGTTGATGATTTTATGAAACATTCAACTGAATGTGTTAAATAGTGACAGGAATGGTTGGTGCTCAGAGGAGAGGTCTCAGATGAAAACACAAGCTTATAGTTAGTATCTAAGTCCACAGAATCTAGATGAAAACCTTTTGGTAGTGGGTGTCATATAGAACAAAGCCAAAGTCCTGAAGCAAGCAGTGTTTAAAGGTGAAAAGGAAGAGGAATATCCAGCACAGGACACTGGGAAGGAACAGATAAGGGCTCAGTGGATAATCAGAAAAATGGGGTATCTTGAGAGATGAAAGAAGACAGATTTAAAAAGCAGGGCCTTGACATCTGTGCCAAACACTGCTGAGTTAAAGGTGAGAAGGGCCCACTGGATCTGGCAATAGAAGATTACTGATTATTTCAACTAGACTGGCGAACCGAAGGGTAGACGGGAGTCTTTTGAGAAATATTACATGAAAGCAGTGAGAAATGAGTAGTAGATAAAACGTGATGTGGAGCCGAAGAGAATTTAACTAGGGGGTTCCAGATGACAATCATGAGCCGGCAGAACTGACCCTGCAGAGGGACAGAAGGGGGCACAGACGAAGTCCTCGAGAAGGCGAGAAGAGAGAGAATTCAGAGCAAAACGAACTGACTGGACTTTGGTTTTCTTAAGAACAATGTCTTCTTCCCTGTGAAGATTAAATTAGATAAGGAATGTAATAAACAGCAATCCGCATACTGCCTGGCACTCACCAACTGTATTTCAGTAACTACCATCACTACTAATTAACATATCTGATTGTAGACAGATGTGAAATCATTTTAGAGAATAACTTTTCAAATAATACAATTTGAATAAGGACTGAGTCTCTATGGTATTGAAGCCGGTGTTGTTTCTATTCCTTTCCAGTAGTTTAAAACTGGATTGGACGGTTCATGTTCCAGAAACAAACTTTTTTTGAGCAGCTTCACTTAGTTAAGATTTTCTTTTTTATTTCTTTTTAATTTTTTTAAAGATTTTATTTATTTATTTGTCAGAGACAGAGGGAGAGAAAGCGAGCGAGCACAGGCAGACAAAGAGGCAGGCAGAGGCAGAGGGAGAAGCAGGCTCCCTGCTGAGCAAGGAGCCCGATGTGGGACTCGATCCCAGGACCCCGTGATCATGACCTGAGCCGAAGACAGCTGCTCAACCAACTGAGCCACCCAGGCGTCCCAAGATTTTCTTTTTTAAAGAACAACAAAAACTTCAAAAAAATTAATGCTTGCTTTGCAGAAATTTTCTGTGGACTTTCAAATATAGAATTTTGGGAGGGTAATGGACTAAGGGTCTGATGCAGATTTAAAGTGGCTGAAAAACAAAGAAACAGACTATAGAGCAGCCTTCCCTACCAGATACAGAGGCTAAAATTTTATTTCAGCCTCAATCATTTTTTTTTACTTGCAAATGATGATGTGGTTTAAGTACACAGACAGGCTTATTGGAAAACACAATAATTCCAAGAGAACAAACTAAAATTTTAAAGTTTGATATTTCTACACTATATATAACATCTGCTGGAAAGGCCCAAGGCCTTTTAAAATTTTCAAGCCATTGCTCTCCTACCCTCCTCCTTTCTTATTGGGGTAACTCACAACTGGCCCTCTTCCCAAAGCAGGTCCTCCCTCTGTTTTATCAGATGCAACTTGACTGCCTCCAATTCAGAAATATTCTGAGTTTCAGTATTTTTCATGATTGTTTTTATGACAGTGATCTAAATCAATGAATGGGTACTATGCACTATTGATTTATCCCAACATTTTTACTTTTATGAGAGTAGAAATGCCTTACTCTGTGAAAACAGGTGGCTATTGACAGTAACTGTGACTTCAATGGTGAGAAACTAAAGGCAGCTTGCTTTCTTTTATATATAATTTATTCTATAATATATCATATTTATATATTTAAATATGATCTATATAATCATATAATATTAAGAGAGCATATTTATCAACGGTTATAACTTAAAATGGCCTCTAAGCATGAATTTCTTGAGAGGGAAGTTAAATTTCTGTTGCCAACTACAAAACAAGACAGAAGAAAAGATTAAAGGTGTGAGTGAAATAAGTTAACAACATATAGTAACTGAGTCCAATAATCCCTCAACTGAGATTTCACTGTAGCCAAAAGAGAAAGTAAAAAAAAAAAAAAAAAAAGATTTTAATGTACTTCAGTATGTAGATATATATATTTAATAATGTATTAAATTCAGCTTGCTTACTGTGATTCTGAATTTCCACTGGTTTATTCAAGAGATATTTATAATATTACTAAGTATGACCCATTTGATTAAGATAGTTCAGTGGATTCTTATAAAAATATTTTTACTTTAAGAACAGCTCTAATAGTAAATTCCACTAAATACTATAGAATCTTCTCTACAATCAAAAGTGAAAAATAATGTTCTGACTTATTAAATAAACTCATTAGGTACAAATTTATGTTGAAATGGAACATACAACATAATCAAAGTAGTAACAGATCAGCTTATTTTATCTGAAGAGAAAGGAAGGCTTGGTCTTTCCAAAGCATTGAAGGGGACCCGGTTTGAATCTCAATGGTGGTGGACATGCACGTGCACCCACCTCTTCACTCCTCCTCCTCAACACACACACCTTTCTCCCTTCAGTTTATTAACATTCTAAATTTTTCTCCCAGGTTTGGCTCTGCAACCCCTTACTTGATAAAGTAGGTCACTCAAAAAGGAAGAAAGCCCAATAAAATGAATTACAAAGACAACAAGATTAAATTGATTGCACTGTTTTCATACATTGTAGCTAAAATTTTGCAAATATGCAGTTGGCTGTGGTTTGGCATTTAACAGCATGCGATCAGTGAGGAGGAGGAAATTTTATTCTCATTAACTGTTGCAGATTTACTGCAGTGAAAAGGGCTATGTAACCCGAGATGTGACAGTACAGAAAGATCAAAGCCATGCACTGGAAACTAAATAAACCCTCTGGCTACTTCCTGCAAGGAAAATTCACTCTGGCAATGTAAAACAGAACCCAGTTAAAAACTACTCTCCGTTTTATGAGCTGTCACAGCAGCTCAAGTGGTTTGGACCGGCTGAGTTTAGAACATTATATTTCCTTGTTTTTGTCTTAGATACTTCTGTAAGCAGTTTTATAGATTTTTTTTTTAACACAATAACCAAAAAAATTTTTTAAAAAAGGAACTCTTTTGGTTGAAACTGAGAAGGTAACCACTAAACTTATTAAAGCAGGCAGGTCTTCATTTGTACATTCTTTTCTCATTTACTACAGTTTAATATTTTGCTCTTAGATTTACTTGGCAATTATACATATACTTTAATAATTCATCTGCAAACTATACAATTCCTATTCAAAATAAGTGCAAATCAGTTTACAGAACCCATATGGCTCATATATGAAGGGTAAGCTAATTGTAATAGCACATCTGGAAGGACTACGGGCAATATGGGAAATATGGGAATTAATTAATATTATATTTAAAAACCTATAGGGTCTAGACTGCATGTTCTTTAAAACAAATAAGAAAAAAATATTTGGTTTAACATTTCTAATATAAGGAATTTTTAACAATTGTTCACAAATACTTAAATCACATTGTTAAATCAATCAAATCACGGATAAACTACAATAAGTCAACTTCAGATTAGAAAATATCTCTGAGTTTAGGAGTAAGCTCACTATCACTGAATCCAGATTTACAGGAAATAAGAGATGACATACTGTGTTTTCCTCTCTCTTATTTTTTTGGAGAGGGTGGTAGTGTTTATCAAATTGCTTGTAATTTTGTTGTTTTGATTAGAATGTCATTAAGCAAGTATTTATAATGGTAATTACATCCCATTCCTTTAAAAAAAAAACAACTCTTTTTTTTTTTTAAACTAAGAGCATGTCACAAAAGCAGTTGTATCTGCGGATGGACTTTGGACTTTCTTTCCACTTAAATTTACAACTAATTTTTATATAACTCTAGAGTCAACAAAAATGTGATTAATACATATAAAAATGTATAAACTTTAACACTAGATAATCACTCTGAAAAGGTGGTGACATAATTAACTTCCCAGTCATGACTGCATTAACTCCCATGTCATTTCTTCTAGTACAAAGCTACACCATAATTGATGTGTTAACATTTTTATAGGATGTAGTCATAGTCATATTACTTTTTTTTAATTTATAGTCTCAGTTATGCTGAATTTCATCTAAATAAAAGTCCTAATAAAGTGACAATAAATTTGGGTGTCTTTGGGAGCATCTTTTGGTACTTTATATATAGCTAACAAGTATGCCTCTAAAACTGCTCTGCACCAGACTGAAAATTACCAGAAACTTAATGAGGGTAGTTTTGTTGCCAACTTCTATTGCTTCTAAATTTCCAAAGGAAAGTAAATCACTTAAAATATTTTTCCAAGTCAGGAGTATAATTTCTCTAGGATAAAACATCTCCCCAAGTTTCCAGGATTCTAAGCCTCGAATTTTGGCTTGTATTACAGTAACGTTTACAATTTGCTAATGCTGATGTGTGATAATCTAATAAAATCTGGCCTTAAAAGTTATGGGCCCAATTTACTAATAAAACCTAATTCAATTCTCCTTGGGAAATGCAAATCATTAGTGTCCAAGTAGCAGAACCAAATTTCCTTGCCTTTGTTAAAGGCTAGAAAGAAGCTGTCTCTATAAAATGTCTAAATAAGTAAGACAAGTAAAACTAATATCTGAGAATTCGTGTTTGGGCATAAAACAACAGCATCATGTATCTAAACATTTACATTGGTTAACTGGCTAAATAAATGATTTGCATGAGATATTAACCTTCATAGACTGAGTTTTTACTCATTTCATCCTCCTTTTTTTTTTTTTTTAAAGATTTTATTTATTTATTTGACAGAGAGAGATCAGAAGTAGGCAGAGAGAGAGGAGGAAGCAGGCTCCCTGCTGAGCAGAGAGCCCGATGTGGGACTCGATCCCAGGACCCTGAGATCATGACCTGAGCCCAAGGCAGTGGCTTAACCCACTGAGCCACTCAGGCGCCCCTCATCCTCCTTTTTTATAGGACTAGATTATTCTGTGGAGAACCTAATGAACTAAGTACCTAAGACAATTTAATAGTATTAAAACAGGAGACTAACACAGTTCTGATAAGAAAATTAAACCAATGCAAGTAAGTTATTTTTATACTGTGAGACTCTTGCTATAACAATTCTTACATTAAATTGCATTTTTCCTTCTAAATACTCTCATAGCAATTCTGCCAGTTGTTTTTTACTTCAGAAGATGGAATGTCATAGGAGGAACCTTCTAAGTTTCAAGAAATAAGATGTTTAAGGATTTTTGTTTTTGTTTTGCTTTTTTTGGTCTAAGTCAAAGTATGCATTTATATCCTTGTGTATTTCATTTAATTGTCAATAGTGTGTGAGGGAAAGAGTAGTATCATCCCTATTTTAACAAATGTAGAAAGGAAGACTTAGAGATTTTTAAGGAACTAGTCCAAAACCAGATAGCTAATAAGGAAGCCTTTACTCTTAACCATTATGACCTCCAAAAGGCAAGCAGATTTATTAGTCTGACAGTGAACTGTGCTTTAGCGTATCTTAGAGTAAATGTTACTAAAATGCAGAGTAAGATATGTAGTCTTTGTTATGCAGCATGACATTGTTTACCTACTTTAATTCATATGACATTGTTTATTACAAATTGGTGCTTCAGATTGCTCGGAGGCAAGTTGTTAAAAATGTATTAATACATTAACTGATTAATTCACTACTATTAACCTATTTTGGCCTTCATATTTATGTTCTTAAATCAAAACACTGGTGTAATATAATCTGAATAAAATCATGTGGCACAAAAGCAGGTGCTAAAAATAACATTTAATCCACAATTAGATAAGGGTACACTACATTTACTACACTCAGTGACATACACTTTGACATGTGATCATTTATTTTTTAATAGTTTACCTATCTAGTGTTATGTCTAATAACTTCATAAGTATAAGTCATTAGAAATGAAATTACAGAGCTATAGGAAGGGAACAAGGTAAGGATCTTTCTTTTTTTTTTTTTTTTTATTTATTTGAGAGAGAGACAGTGAGAGAGAGCATGAGCGAGAAGAAGGTCAGAGAGCGAAGCAGACTCCCCATGGAGCTGGGAGCCGGATGTGGGACTCGATCCCGGGACTCCAGGATCACGCCCTGAGCCGAAGGCAGTCGTCCAACCAACTGAGCCACCCAGGCGTCCCATCAAGGTAAGGATCTTTCTATTACCAAATACATTCCACAAAGATTTTACCCATTTAAATTCCCACAGAGGTATATCAGAGTACTTCTTTGCTCGTAGGGTGGGTATCAGTATTAAAGAAATTTTGGCAATTGATAGGTGAAAATGGAATCTGGCTGCTTTATTTTGCAATCACCGTGTCTGAAAAAAATCGCTAAAGCTGGGAGTTTTTTAAAAAGGCTTCTCATGAATGTTCTCCTCTTGGAAAAATCGATAGGAAAATAAATAAATAAAAAGCTATGATAATTTTTTTAAAGATCTTATTTATTTATTTGACATAGAGAGAGAGATGGCAAGTAGGCAGAGAGGCAGGTGGGGGGGGGGAAGCAGGCTTCCTGCTGAGCAGAGAGCCTGATGCGGGGCTCTATCCCAGGACCCTGAGATTATGACCTGAGCCAAAAGCAGAGGATTAACCCACTGAGCCACCAGGTACCCCTATAAAAATTTTTGATAAAAATTCAATAGCACACTAAATACAGTAGTATTTTAGTGAATGATTATCTGTAAAGGATTTCATAAGTAATACCATACCAATTCATACCAATTCATTAGTTCCTAAAATGCTGCTGAACAAATGGCTGGCCTCAATGTCATTCAAAGGAACTATTTCCAGGAAGTTCTTTTCATTTTCTTTTGATCCTTCCATATAATTTCTATACTACTTACTCAGTAATGAAGGTCACTAAAACTTTATTAGAATAGAAGAGTATGGGTTATCAATTAAAATTGATACAGAACTTATCAAAGAGGGGAATTTATAGGCATATGTACATTTCTCTCAATATAAAAGAACTTTTTTTTTTTTTTTAAAGATTTTATTTATTTATTTGTCAGAAAGAGAGAGAGAGAAAGCACGCAAGCAGGCAGAGAGGCAGGCAGAGGCAGAGAGAAAGGCAGGCTCCCTGCTGAGCAAGGAGCCCAATGCGGGACTCGATCCCAGGACCCTGGGATCATGACCTGAGCCGAAGGCAGCGGCTTAACCCACTGAGCCACCCAGGCGTCCCATAAAAGAACTTCTTGACTTGCCAAATTAAGAGTTGTAAGTAAGACAATAATTTGATTTCTTCTTTGAATAACTGCTTTGAAATAGTCTCATAATAAACAGTTCTAAGAATAATATGTAGTTCTGTAAACATTACACAATGGCATCTAGACAAAGTATGTAATTTTGGGGTTACTTTTTTCAAATGAAAAAACTGACTAAATAGCTGAATATAACTAAAGTGGCCTGAAAGCTAAAGAAATAAGTCTAATTTTGACATGTAGAATCCTTGTCTCAGGAAAAATTACACATTTAAAAATTTGGATAAAAGATTTTCTCTATATATTAATTTGTTAGTTCTACTCAGGATGATTTTAGAAAGTGTTACTACCATTTCAACTGTGATTTAAATGTTTGAAAAAATAAATTAGAAAGAATGGACTAAAATGTGTGTATATATAATATATAATGTATACAATGGACAGAATAGTTAATGTCAAAGTATTCTCAGGAAAGGAAAGAAAGAGAAAAGCTATCTAAAACACAGAAAATGAAAGTGTAAGAATCAGATGGCTCAGATAATGCAAACATCTATTTCATCTTTGACTCCAGTGAAATGGTCAGTAAATGACATCACTGTGCCAACCACAAAGAAGAACTCCAGGCCCTCTGAAAAATATTTTTCAAAGCCCCAAGGAAACCTAAGCAGTCTCTGCAATTTTTTTCCCAGTTTATGAAAATTGGATTCCTATAAAAGAAAAATGGACCATTTTTACTGCAACAAAAACTGATTTGTAAAAGCTGGAAGCAGTTTAAAAATACTCAACATGAGGTTCTTGTTAGTCTTGAAAAGTAAGAGTTATAATAAAAAAACGGTCCAAAAATATGGTGCAGATATATTGTATATAAGAGGAAAAAAAGCGAGTCCTACTCCTATTATTTTTAATTAGCTTTAATAGCAAGTTCCACTTTACTTTCTAACACCAATTCAGATTTTTGGGGAGGGGGGTGTTGGTGGGGAGGAGATTTACATCTAACCCTTTGGGACTGGCAACTCTATAGCTAATGCCTTGGAGCCCTAATGTATTTTGCATCACCTCTAAATGTCGGGAAATTCTGGCGCCAAGAGGTTCAAACCGATAGTGACACATGTCTAAAGCCCAGCATTTGCTGTCCAACTGCCAGTATCTATTTTATCAAACAACCAGTCTCCCTTGCAGAATAGGATAGATGAGTTTAACAATTTTCACTGTTTCCAATTAAACTGCCTTGGTTTATTGCAAAAGTGTAGGCATTCAGATTAAGAAGGATCCCCTGACTTTTTAAGAAAAAAATACCTATTTAAGCGGTTTAAACAATTCTCTAAATTTGGCTTAGTGTCCCCATTTTAACAGATTTGTCCTATTACTAAACTTTGTCATTTTAGGAATAAAGTGAAGAATTTTTCTTTGACCAATTAAAAAAACCCCTCTTATCATAAAAATTAGAAATTTATTTTTTACTTTTCAGGAATGTGGGATCATCTACTTTACATGAATCCACTGGAACTAATATGTTAAAAAACTACAAGGACAGAGAAGCCATGAGTACTGGCTGGAGAGCATGCCACTTGGCACTGTCATATCATTTCACATCTCGAATCATTAAAAACAATGGTAAAGATAAAAATTCACATTTATACATTAATTTTTAAAACATTCTCTAAGTTGACAGTGCTTCTTTATCAAAGACATATGATAAAGAGCAGGCAAAATTTTTTAAGTTATCTGGACAACTTCCCTGATTTAAAGGAAAAAAACCCTCAAAATAGGTAACGTTTCCACTTTTTACAAGTATTTAAAGAACGGTGTTTTCAATATTCAGAATTCAATCAAGACATTATACTTAGAAATTTCATAGTTAACTCCAATTTTTCATGCTGCCCATGAAGTCTGCATATTCTCATCTTTCCAAAGGAGATGAAGAACAAGAGTCCAATACCCTCTGTTCACATTTCTCAAAAAATACTCCTTATTTTGTTTAAAATATTCCTATTTTGTTAAAGCAAACAGTTTCAAAAGTAGTATTTTAAGGCAATGTTATTTGGTCTAATTGGCTTTAAATTTACCTATTGGATATCAGAAGCTAAAAGGTAGCCATTAGTTTAAAATTTCACATCTGGGACAGTATGCAGCAAAATGATCATGCTAAATATGTGAATAATTATGTAGCAATTTAAAATACTTAAATCTTTGCAGAATTAAAAAGTAAGCCAGAGTTAAGATCCATGGTTTGTTACCATCAAGGAAGAGCATAGAAATCCTATTAAAAGAGAATCCTAACTAACCAAAAATGACTGAATAAAAGAAAGAGTAAATGATTCCAGAGTAGGTCAATAAAACAAAATGTAGCAAAAAGCAACCATGAGTATTTGGCTATACTGTATACTTTCTCTGTATCTCTGCTGATACAATTTACAGTCCCTTGTTATTTGATCTATTACCTACAAAAAACTGAGGAAATTCATTGTAAATTATTTCTTCTGGAAATAAAAAGAGAAAATGATACAGTTATGTGATTTAAGGCCTGAAAAATTACAAAAGACAAGAGATGAAAGACAAAACTTTCTCAGGGGAAGTTGTTTTTTTTTTTTTAGAGGTCAAACAATTCTCAAATCAAAATGATTATAATAAGTAAGTATTTCACTCCTTTGATTTGAAAAAATAGTCTACAATATGTTTTGTGGCTAATCCTTTAAGCCAAACATTACTGTGATATATCTTTTATGATGTAAAAGAAGCTACTGAAATACTTTTTCCTTGCGAAGCAACTGAAAGTACAAGGTAAGAGGCTTTCCCAAAGTCTTTTTTTAAAAAAAGTTATTAAAAACAATCTGAGGGTTTTGAAGGGGCGAGGGGTGGGAGATTGGGGTACCAGGTGGTGGGTATTATAGAGGGCACGGATTGCATGGAGCACTGGGTGTGGTGCAAAAATAACAAATACTGTTATGCTGAAAATAAATAAAAAATAAATTTAAAAAAGAAGTTATTAACAGAACTGGGGAATAAAATCCTGAAACCTTTGGACACAATATATAATTTACATTTTACTGTGTACCTGTATTTCTTAAAAAACTTTTATTGTTTTATAAAATGACCATTTTTGAAAACCAGAAATGAGGTTTTGCTGAATTGAGCTCATAAGTCCACTGCTTGAATATTCAATTTTAATGAAAGTTTCAGGTTCTTAATCATGTAATTATATTAAAAAATGAAGGCAAGTCTTTCTGAAATTAGTAATGCATGATTAGTATTAGTCTGCTTTCTTTAGTTTGGCAAGATCTGCAGGAGACACCAAAATAATGTTTTTGTTCACAGTGAAACATAAATGTCACAATAATTGATCTCATAATGCTATCAGCAAAAATTTCAATATAAATAATTAGGATTATACACCCAAATCATTTCTTCCTTTCCCAATTATGTTTCAGAAAACACTTACAGTGAATTGTCACATGATGGAGTATAGTAGTTAAAATGATTAAACAGAGCCTCTATTTAAATAATTATAGCTAATACAGACAGAAACATCAGAAGCAATCGAAAGCCATATGCTTTCTGATATTTAACCATGCTTAACTTTTATGTCCTGAGGCAAGGAGTTTCTTACCATGACAATCCAGTACACCAATGAAACTATTTCCGAAGTCTTATTATTTATTTAAAGTCCAATAAAGAATCCTGAGTCCACTAAAGAATATGGAACTATATATGATGTTATACTGCATTTCATATACTACTCCTACGTTTTCAACATGCTTTTAAACTTTGGGTCACAACCATCAATGAACTCTGAAATCGGTAGGCTGCAATCTGTATTTCAAAGATGAAACAGAATAGGATAAAACAATATATATTTGTGCATTACAGGTAATAAGAATAATTACCATTTAACAAATTTTTTGTTTTACTTATATGTATAGATATGTATATATATAAACAAATATATAAACATATATATAGCATATCTTTGTGCTTGCACTAGGTTGCAATATGAAATGTATTGCTTTATATGAGCTGTGATAAAAAAAGACCGAAACACTTAAAAAAGTCAACTACCGTATGCTATGTTTCCTTCCAAATTAGGCATCATTTTATATTAGAAAGAACCTAAGCTTTGGGGACATACAGACCGGAGTTCAAACTTTCTTCTCTCCCACCCTATTCATGTGAGTTGGTTATTTAAATTTAAATTGTTAGAGACTCGAGTTCTTCATTTGTAACATGGCTGCAATAATACTTGCTTTAAAACACTGCTGTGCAGGTGGCAATAAATGAAGAATATTCATAAAACAGATTACGCATGACAGATGATCAATTTTGTTTACAGTAATTATTGAATTAAAATGGCTTATTATAAGTAATCATTAAGAATTATAACATATTGGTCACAATTTTTTTTAAAGAAAAAAAAGAGTCTGAAGGGCAACTAGTCTCCACCCATTCACTGAACCAGTGTAATGCGAAATTTCAACAGTCAGACTGCATCGAAAATATTACACCTCTGAGAGTGATATGAAGAGGAAAATATTGTGCACACTTTCTGCTAAAATTTGAAAAATCTATGACACCAGTAACAGAGTGAGTATCTGCTGGGAGAAATGTCACTGTAATTGTAGAATGAGGCTGGCATACCATGTTTTTTTTTTTTTTTTTCTTTTAAGTATTTTATTTGAATCCCATGCAGGGAAGAATAGTCTTCAATTGAATCAAAGTGTCAACTTTTAAAAACAGTGATGTCTGAGTAATTATTAAAATACATGTATTGTGTTCTTATATTTTCCTGGCTTTGGAAAGCACTTAGGAAACAATGTGAGTTCATTAATTTGGCAAAAGAACTGTCTATTTCAATGGACAGCCTGTATTTTCCAAAGTGATGAAGCATTTATTTTTTCAGATCTGCAATCTTCATTTTTTAAATATAAAAAATGTGACTCTATAAGTTAATTTGATACCAAACAAGCATGTTCTTGAAAATATTGAGGATTTTTTTCCTCTTTAATGAAAACAGAGAAATGGGGGAGTGAAGAGAATTCTAATTTTTCAAAAAACAAGGGAAACACCATATATTAGATTTTTCTTGGAAGACTATTTACCTGCCAGGAAATGAATGCTGCCCAACTACATCTCCATTTTGAAGGTGATAATCATTGAAGAAGTCTGGACTTATGGCTCCTTCAGAGGCAATTAATCCATCTAGAAAGAAGGAAAATTGGTTAACTAGTGAAACTTATTGGTAGGGAATAAAAAGGAAATAATGCTAAGAAGCAACACAACAGAAAATAATCTGTATATTTAATCTGGAAAGAGAAATGTTAGCACAACATGCTACTCTCTCTGGGACCAAGATAAGACAATACATACTTAAGCCTTCACAACAACGCAGCAAAACAACTGAACACTTATTGAGCACCTACTATGTGGTAGCACTACCCTAGCACAGAGATAAATAAGACAATCTCTGCCTCCAAGGGACTTAGGGTCTTGTATAAAAACAGAGAAAAGATAAGGGGTGAGGTGAAGTAGTATGTGATAGTAAGGATGGTCCCCGCTAAGAAACCAGGATGAACAAAGACAACGAGGCAGTAAACAGCATGGCGTGAGTAATTTCACACCCAGACCACTTCATTTGTGTAGCATAATTAAGAAATTAGGTATTTCAAGTGAGTTAATTTCTAAGTAAGCACTGCTCGACACTTTCAGTGCCAGCCTTAAAACACACACGCAAACTTGGGTTAGAAATGTTTGTAAGTGTATTTTATATTCTCTGTGTTTTTAAAAAGTATAATGAACATAATATATTACTCCTTGATGATTTAATCTTCATTATAAGTTTCAATTACTTTTTGGTCATGCCCTGAGTTATTAGATTTATTGGACTACCTATACTAATTTGCTCTACACCACTATGCTTTTGAGAAGTTCTTTTTCTTTGTTTATAAAGTACTCCTTTTTCTTTATCTAAGTCTTTATTATTGCTTCCTGCTTATTTTAGAAAGATACTACTTTCTTATTTACTCTAAGAAACCAGATAACCTATTATTGATAGAATTATGAATCAGTTAAGAATAAGAAAAGAATTTGAGGCAAAAAGCTGTAAGTGATAGTTTCTGGGCTGACCGAGGCATAAAAGAAATGTATTTCCGTATGTGGCTTTTGTAATAATTGCTTGGAAAGCTGGCAGGCCTTTTGAAGTTTCCTTTTCTGAAAGTATTCTGGGTTGTTAAGTGACCTATAGATAAATGTGGGCTAGGTCATACAACATTGTTTAAAAAGTTGGCATAGTAAGCAAATTATTTAGTCACCAGATGGTCATTTACATCTACCACTTGCATAAAATACTCTGTTCGGTTCTAGGGGAATTACAAAAAGTTCCAATACCTAATTTCTGTTTTCAAGAATTTTAAATTAAGTGAAACATAAGGCAAATACATAAGATGCAATTAAATAATACATTTATTTGATAAATGACATACAGCAGGAATGGATGTAAGTAATGAATGAGCGCTGCAGGCAGAGGAAGGTGTAGAGAGATTGTTGTGCTCTGTAGGGCTTAGAAAATCTTACTTGGGGAGGAGGGAGGCAGAGGCATAACTGATTTGAGTCTTGAAAGACTGGTAGCAATTAATGACAAAATCTATTTGAGGAGCAAAGTTATTACAAATCAAGTGAATGATAAAATTAAGTAATAGTATTGGCAAGTGAAATTAAGTAATAGTGTTGGCAAGTGACTAAGTGAGGTGATTTGTATTTCCGTACGACCCCTGTACCACTTTTCTGTTACATATCGTATACTAAAGATTTGTATTATTATATAATTGTTGAATTGCTAATGAGTATCTTTGGTATAATCTCTTATTTAGTAAATTTTAAATATTTAAGAGGTAGCTTAAAAGTATCTAATATTTAGTCCAGTTTCCATGTTCTCAAAAAGTTAATAGATCAAAAGACCAGCTAAACAAAAATGGTTATAAAAAATGAAATTATGGGAGGGGCGCCTGGGTGGCTCAGTGGGTTAAGCCGCTGCCTTCGGCTCAGGTCATGATCTCGGAGTCCTGGGATCGAGTCCCGCATCGGGCTCTCTGCTCAGCAGGGATCCTGCTTCCCTCCCTCTCTCTCTGCCTGCCTCTCTGCCTACTTGTGATTTCTCTCTGTCAAATAAATAATAATAAAAAAAAAAGAAATTATGGGAAATGCCAAGACACAAAGATTGAGAATTAAGCAGTTGCAATAACATTTTACATGGATTGAAGACTTCTTACAGGAGTGCAGCTAAAATTAACAAGGTTAAGACCACAGAAATTAGTAAGTTCCTCTGTTAAATTAAAACCAAACAATTAAAGGTCAAGTTTTAAGGAATCTGTGAATTTCAGAGGAACACAACTAAGTTAACGTGCCAAAATAAAATATTTATCGCTCTTTGAAAGTGAATACAAAGATATTCTGCATGCTAGTAGTATAGAGGATTCTGATACCCAGAAAATACAACCAAATAAAAAGACACATGAATTGTATTTTAAAAGTTTACATATGAAACATGACCTAATGAAGTAAACCGGATTAAGAAGAAATTAAATGAAAAACTGTCATCAATTTCTCAACATCTTCATTTTGATTTGGAGCTCCCACTGTCTTCAAAGGGAAAAATGAGTAGCAAAAGGATAAAGGAAATACAGAGAACTACAAACTAGAAGCTCATCAAATAGAGATCAAACTAAAAATGTCTAAGTTGAAAGATTCAGCCAGCAATTTTATAAACCTAGAGTACAATGGGGATAATATAATAAACCTGACATAATGTAAGTAAGAAAGAATAAATTTATACTTCTGAAATTAATTTTTAATAATCTGAGAGCACAGCAATTCACTCAGTAAATTATAGCTTCTACTGTGTCCTTCATAATGTGTTGACAAAATTTAGGCAGCTCTGCTGTATGGGCAATCTTCCTTTACTAGAATGAGGAATAAAGGTGAAAGAATGAGGAATAAAAGTGAAATTACATCTTAGATAAAATCCTCAACTCAAACACCTCGACTTCTTTGGAATTACCTATTTGTTTCTTAGCATTCTGAATCCAAAATTAATTCTTTTATAGAAGTAATACAAAGGAATCATATATTCCTGATTACAAAATCCAGCTAAACCTAAGAGTGTTCTTCCAAAGCTCCTACTCTAATCTTGATAGTGACAAGGAACCAAAGAATTTCATGGAACATCTAAACTACCAGAACAAACAGAAGACAGAGATGATATACACCAGAGCCCTTTGTAAGCTGCACAGCTTTATAAACTTTTTGGTTACTCAATTATATGAAGCCTCTTAGACCACAGCTACACAACACACCTTTTTGAGGTGCTCCCAGTAATGATGATAAATAGGACTATGAGTAAAATGGGGTCTGTACTGGAGCAAGAAGGAAATCAAAGCAAATTTATTGGGAGCACAGGTAATTTATCAACTTTCTGATTTTTTTAATTTTATTTTTTATAAACATATAATATATTTTTATCCCCAGGGGTACAGGTCTGTGAATCGCCAGGTTTACACACTTCACAGCACTCACCAAAGCACATACCCTCCCCAATGTCCATAACCCCACCCCCCTTCTCCTAACCCCCCTCTCTCCAGCAACCCTCAGTTTTCAACCTTCTGATTTTTGCAACCCAGTAAAAAACTGGCTTATAGAGATTGTGAATAAAGGTAAAATAGGGGTGCGTGGGTGGCTCAGTGGGTTAAAGCCTCTGCCTTCGGCTCAGGTCATGATCCCAGGGTCCTGGGTTTGAGCCCTGCGTCGGGCTCTCTGCTCAGTGGGGAGCCTGCTTCCCTCTCTCTCTCTCTGCCTGCCTCTCTGCCTACTTGTGCTCTCTCTCTCTGTGTCAAAAAAATAAATAAAATCTTTTAAAAAAAGGTAAAATAACTCAGTATCTTCTTATATAGATTGTTACTGAAATAATCTTTATTTCTTAAAGTCAAATAAAAACATAATATTGGGCTTTTTAGTGAATGAGTCAAAAGTGAAATTGTGACTGTCTGGGAGAAAACAGATATCAATAATGAAGAAACTGAGAAAAAGAAATTGCTAAAATAGAAAAATCAAAACTTACCAAGCTACACCTTATAAGACCTATCACAGAAACATACAGGTAAACAAAAACTTTTTTTTTAAGGTTTTATTTATTTATTTGACAGAGAGAGATCACAAGCAGGCAGAGAGGCAGGCAGAGAGAGAGGGGGAAACAGGCTCCCTCCTGAGCAGAGAGCCCGATGCGGGACTCGATCCCAGGACCCTGGGATCATGACCTGAGCCGAAGGCAGAAGCTTAACCCACTGAGCCACTCAGGTGCCCCGAAAACTATGGTTTTACAATAATCCTGGACAGAAACAAACATTGTAAGCTTCATATTCCAGAAATATATTCACATATTAAATGCTAAGAATAAGATTCAGCAAGTTGATGAAAAAACAAAAAAAAAGTCATTTAGAAATATGTAGTGGTAAGACAGCTTTATAAATTATACTTCCTCTGTGGGCAAACGTGTTAAAGCAAACAGCATCATTTTTATGATGGAATAGCAAATTACTCAGTGACTACATTCACAATAATTTTAGACTCTAAGGAAAAAAATACCATAACTAAAGGAGATGGTAGATTCCTATTTTCTTGTGACAACACTAAGATGCTTTTTAAAGGGGCGCCTGGGTGGCTCAGGGGGCTAAGCCTCTGCCTTCGGCTCAGGTCATGATCTCAGTGTCCTTGGATCGAGCCCCACATGGAGCTCTCTGCTTGGCAAGGAGCCTGCTTCCCCTTCTCTGCCTGACTCTCTGCCTACTTGTGATCTCTCTCTCTCTCAAATAAATAAATAAAATCTTTAAAAAAAAAGAATAAAAAAAGAGAAACACGTATTTTCACATATTTAACAGTTCGAAAATATAGAGGGCAGTACTGATGAGAAGGCAGCAACAAATGCTATTTCATTTTAACATAAAAGATAAGACCTAGGGGATCACAGGCCACTTAACTTCACCTCTGTGGCTGAAAAGCTACTATGGCTGCTTTCATCAGAGGCAGCCTATAGTTTCATGCATACCGGGGACTTGAATAAGATGGTTCAAGTGTTCAAACAAATCTGCAGTTTTACAAATTTCTCTGGTGTTTCTGAAGATGCAACTGCACACAGTGAAAGACAAGAGGCTGCTGTTATCTAGGTTTCATGATATGCATCAAGAGGTACCACAGATTCATTTAGTTGAACTATTCATGGAACACGAACTAGGGAAAATAACGAATAAACTAAAATAATATAGATGGCTTGATATGAGACCTTTATCTTGATTAAACTCATAGCAATGTAACCTCTACTGTTAAATGTCTACCATATCATCAGTCTACAGAGATTAAAAAAAAATAAGGATGTCTAATGATTATATTCTACTCCTCAAATGCTTGAATTTATTTATTTTCCCATCAGCTGTGGTTGCTTCTAAATTTTGATATATAAAAATATATATAAATATATATAATTCAGATCTCTCACAAAAGCATAAGTTGTACATTTTAATTATAAAATATCTCAGAAAAATATTTATGATTTTCACTTTAAGAGGTTAACCTATGTAAATTAATTTTGGGAATGTGGTATAAATTTTTAGAAATTTGTTCTGAAGTTCTAATCATATTAAAACAACTTTGTTGTTTCAACTTTGTTGAACACTGAGATGGTTAAAAGTTTTATTCAATTTTGAAAACTAGTAATTGATTCACACTGAAAAGTAGCCATCAATCTTCAAAGCAAGAAACCTGATTCCACAGAATTCTGATTCTGGTTGACAAAAAAAATTCATATCATATATATTTTACATCATTTTACTTCATGAATATCTGAATATGTAAGGAACAGCTGCTTGCCATTACTGAACTAAGGCATTCTGGTTGGCTGAAATTAATGATCTACTCCATCTGGTTTGAAACACAAGGCAGTATTTCATAACTACTGTAAAGTTCAGTTTGGAAGAAATTAATTTAATTTTTAAAGCAAAGTATCAATTTTCCAAGATTCTAGTATCTATACCAAGTATAAAAATAATACAGTATTTATGGGCAATTTGCACAAAACAAAATTATGAAAATAAAGTGTGATGAATACATAGCAGGGGGAAAAAGCCATTAATTGAGACATAATATTTTAATGCTTTTCATATCCAACCTGCTACAGATCTTAATTAAAAATCCTTTTCCTGGGGTGCCTGGGTGGCTCAGTCATTAAGTGTCTGCCTTTGGCTCAGGTCATGATCCCATGGTCCTGGGATCAAGCCCTCTGCTTGTGTTCCCTCTCTAGCTGTGTTACTCTCTGTCAACTAAATAAATAAAATCTTAAAAAAAAATAAAGAAATTGTTTTCTTCCTCACAACTAAATGAGTTCAATGAAGTAATATTAGTATTGGCAACAGTGCAACACTTTGACAGCCAGAATATGCAGAAACTTACCAAATCTTTGTGCCAAGCTCATCCTTGGAAAAGGCAGTATGGCAGAATCAACAGTTATAATATAAGTATATGATTTATATAAAAATTAAGTTTTACCCTAAAAACACTAGCAGAGTTAGAAGGAAAAAGGTTTAAGTGTCTAAATCTTCCCAACCAAGTAGAGTTAACTAGTTCAAAATGAAAGCAAAACCATGGTAAAATGAAATATACTGGAAAACAAAACATAAATTAGTTAAGTTTACATTTTTTTAAAAGATTATTTTTATTTATTTGACAGACAGAGATCACAAGTAGGCAGAGAGGCAGGTGGGGTGGGGGGGAAGCAGGCTCCCCGCTGAGCAGAGAGCCCGATGCAGGGGCTCGATCCCAGGACCCTGAGATCATGACCTGAGCCGAAGGCAGAGGCTTTAACCCACTGAACCACCCAGGCGCCCCTAAGTTATACATTTAAATAAATCCCAAATAGAGTAAAAATGAAAACCCTGAGGATGTCATTTTAAGTTATACAGTCTAGAAAGTAATAAACTGGGTTGGGGGGGTGGGTGAGCCAGGTGGTGGGTATCAAGGAGGGCACGTATTGCATGGAGCACTGGGTGTGGTGCATAAACAATGAATCTTGGAACACTGAAAAAAAAAGTAAAAAAAAAAAAAAGTAATAAACTAAGAGTAATGTTCCTGGGTACAACATTTTTTTATGGAGATCACATCAAAGACTAAGTTGGAAAAAAAGGTGAGTTAACAGGTTTGCACGGTGTGTATGGATGGTACTTTTAAAATCACTTGCAGAATTCCACTTAAATACTACAAGAAGTGCTTCCAAAGCTTGGGAACGAGCAAGGCTGGTCGACCAAAATCCCTATTTATGGCTCACAAGCTATTTAATTTTGCTTTGGTCATCAGCTTACCTGAGTTGTAGAAGAGGTCAGGTCTTTCAAGAATGTCCCCTTCATGGATGTACGGCTCAATGCGATCATCTCCGTACAAGTACTGCTCGCTCTCATCCAGCTGGCGGCTCTCTACCATCTCCAGCCACTGGGAGTTATGCCAGCGAAACTTCTCACTCTGAATTTTCTTAGCCCATTCTTCATCATATTCCTATTGAAAACAAATAGGTATTATTATGTAAGCTTATAAAGGAACTACCTTGGGCCTCAGATATTAGTACTAATTTAGAGGCTCTTTGTTTGGGTCAAAGGGAACATTAAAATACCTGTCAGAATTAATTTATACAATAATCAATAAAACCAATTAACTACATATATTAAAGACATCTGTTTGAATTACTAATTGCTAATGGCAAAATCTAAAAGTTTAAACTTCACAAATTCTCTACTACTAGAATTTAGGTGTGCAATCAGACTTTGGCTCTCAAAGAAATCTGCGGCTATAATCACTGGTGGCAGTAATGATAGGTGCTTAAGCACTAAAATGACGTCTTTCACTACATCTTCTCTGAGATAAAGACTTTTCAGTAGGAAAGAAAGGTATGTCTCCTAACTACTGAAATGGTTTACCAGGGGAAACAAAGAGAATTTAATTTTATATTAAATTAAATTCTAAGCAAATAGATTAAGGACAAACGAACATTATCTTCTTTTTAAAAAAGATTTAATTTATTTATTTGACAGAGATCACAAGCAGGCAGAGAGGCAGGTTGGGGGGCGGGGAAGCAGGCTCCCCGCAGAGCAGAGAGCCCGATGTGGGGCCCGATCCCAGGACCCTGAGACCATGACCCGAGCTTAAGGCAGAGGCTTAACCCACTGAGCCACCCAGGCGCCCAAAAAACATGATCTTACTTAGTCATAATTACTTCTTTAAATGTCTATTCCCTCCTCCAGTGATGAACTCCTGAGGAGCAACTTTGGACTGTGACTGCTTTACTGCTCCCTCTCATAGCTGTTCGCACAGAACACCCTTGGTGAACGTGTCTGAAGGACCTTTCAGCAAGTTACTGTTTGCTACAGCTGCACCGATCTAGGTCTTGCCTTCGGCCACAGATTGTGGCTACTTCTGACTAGTGCAGCCACTGAACAATTAATGGACAGAACCACTGATGGCATAGATTAAAAAAAAAAAAAGATTTCAAGGTACTTCTTGTCACTCTAACTCTAGGGTCTTAGTTTTAAATTCCTCTGTCATATCTGTAACGTTTTTGTTTATAGTCATCTAAAAAGGGGCCAGGCAGTACCACTATCTTCCCATAGTCAACATAAACATGATAATTAACAGGTGGACCAAAGATACATTTTAAATACTGAGCAATTTTCATCCAAAGCTGAGGCTCAGAGTAAAAAAGTGTCACCAGAGTAGGAATTTCTGGGGTGTAAGAATAAGTCTAAAATTTTATTAGAATGTAACTATTATTATCTTGTTCAAATTTTACTTGTTAAATTTGGTTAAGTTTCACATTATCAATAAATCTCAGTATCAGCTGTCAGACTGTGTGTTCTAACCTGTACATCTTTGAAACTATAATAGATGTCCCTTTTTAACTGAGGGAGAAGTAGAAAACTTTTTTGGCTATGATACTACTGATGGCAGTTTTGCCAACAAATTATTAAGCTTTCCTTTTTTAACAGTTAAATATTAACATTCTTATTAAGCTATTTCCTGATATATTATTTAAATTTAATTGTATAAAAGACCAGTTATAAACATTATTACATTTTACTTTAAAAATAATAAACATTTACTAATCCAACTGTTATAATTTCAATATTTAAATCTCTGGATTTTTTTTTTTTTTAAAGATTGATTTTGGGGCGCCTGGGTGGCTCAGTGGGTTGAGCCACTGCCTTCGGCTCAGGTCATGATCTCAGAGTCCTGGGATCGAGCCCCGCATTGGGCTCTCTGCTCAGCAGGGAGCCTGCTTCCTCCTCTCTCTCTGCCTGCCTCTCTGCCTGCTTATGATCTCTGTCTGTCAAATAAATAAATAAAATCTTTAAAGATTGATTTTAGAGAAAGAAAGTGCGCATGCATGCTTGCGAGAGTGGGGAAGGGGAAGAGGGAAAGAATTTTCAAGCAGACTCCGCGCTCAGGACTTGGAGTCCAAGGTGGGGCTAGACCTCAGGCCAGGAGACCACCACCGGAGCTGAGACCAAGAGTCAGACACTTAACTGACTGAGGCACTCTGGTGCCCCAAAGGAATTTTTTTTTTTACTCCAAGTTATAGCTACAGTTTTAATCTATATTTGAAATTGACAATTTAGATATAAACAATAAATGCTAAATCCAAATCCCATCTGTTGGTACACTTACAATGAACAGATATAATGATAATTAATACAATCATCCATTTACTGATTACACATAAGTTGTTCTGATAAAATGAGATAATACATATAAAGCATTTAGAAAACCTATATTGAAAACACTTAATGTTAGCCATTACTATTAATTAATCGAAGTGATGGCTTCCTGAATAATTACTATAATTATTATCATGTTATAAATGAGAAAACAAGGCCCAGGACACTGAATTAACTTAAGTGCACATAGCTAATGTGGCTATTACAGCATTGTAAACCCTGGGTTAGTAATGTGGAAAAGGCAATTAAACAGAGGACAAATGAGTGTTTGTCAGGGTCACTGTGGAATGGATTCTTTTGTAATGAGAATATAATAAATGGACTCCAAGGTCAACTTTGAGCTCCAAGGTTCTACGAATGTGTTGAACTGTTGACCAAACAGTGATTTGAGAGGAAGTAGCTTCTGGTCTGGTAAGTTTATTTTATAACACATGGTATTCTCAATCATGTTCTCTCTGACCTGGCCGCACATGGGAGGATGTAAGGGAAAGAGGGAGTTGGAAAAGCAACAGCACAGAGATGTTACAAGTAGTTTCATTGGCTACAGATTTGAATGGTTCACTATGGGTTTCCAAAACTAAATGAAATACTAAGTGGTGCTAATTATGCAATATGAACACTGTGATTAGTTTTAAAATAATTTTGCCCAAATGCTAAATTTAATTTTGAACCTCTTTAAAATTCATGCCTTTGCAAGTATACATTTTGGTTCTCTACGTGGCACAGTTGTCTGTGTTAGCTGCAAAGTTGGCTGCACAAATATATTACTGTCATATTAGAAGCGGCTAGAAAATTTAAAAAGAACTGATCACATACACTGAGAGAAGAAAAGAATAAGCTTATTATCCATAAGATAAAAAAATTAATGCATAAACAAAAGTAAATGGTATTCGGGACAAGAAATTCTCCATACTAACTGGCTTTTTTCCTTAAAGATAAACTAGTTACAGGTCACTAAAATATGCCTTATATTATGCCTTATTATACCCAGAAGATACCTTATAATACCAGAAATCCTATTAAATCCACATTAAATACTGTAACTAATTTGATAGGTATTGTTTCTTTTGTGAATACTAGCTTGTTTCACTTGGCGAGAGGTATGAAACAAATGAATTTGGTAGACAAATTTTAAATTTGATTATCTGAATGAAGAAGTATTCAAGAAAGATGATAGAAAAACACATGACTTGATTGCTTTATTATCATTTAGTTTCAAGCATATGGATTCCTAGTGTAAGATCAGGAGATAAAATCTAGTCAAGTGCTCAAAACACAGAAAAGATGGGGTTCGCTATTCCATTGAGAGTAAAACTTGCTTTTATCTGTGAAATGTTTCAGAAATAGGTATGTTAAAAAGTAAACTGGGGTGCCTGGGTGGCTCAGTCAGTCAAGCATCTGACTCTTCCTTTCGGTGCAGGTCACAGTCCAGGGTTGTGAGATCAAGCCCCCGTGTCTGCCTCGTGCTCAGTGCAGAATCTGCTGGGGATTCTCCCTCTTTCCCTCTCTTCTCCCCTTCTGGCCCCTCCCCTCCATGTGGTGTGTGCTCCAGTGTTTCTCTCTTCTAATAAATCAATGAAAAAATCAAGAGTATTAAAAAATCTTTAAATCACATATCCCTAAAATGTACTTAGCCTAGTAAGTAATGCTCTGCACAAAGAAGAAAAATCATACTTATTCTAGGCATTAGTAACTTATATGCTTCTCAGAAGATTTTACTATTCTAATAAAAAAAGTACATGTAAAAATGTGTAAGAAGATGCTATTTTCTTCACAAATGCCCTTCAATCTTAAGCCTTCTTATCACCCTTCAAGCTTGTGGCAATGTTCTTATTAGTGAACCTACACATAGAAGGCTCAGTATTTAAAAAGAGACCATCTCTCCACTGCCTCTCTAACCGTCTGACAGAAGGCCAAACACACAAAATGGGAGGATCCGTGGCTAAGTTGTGGCATTAAAGCTTGATTTGTTAGTGTCTTGGGAAGCTGGTTTTCCAAGGCAGGGAGTTAGCACAGATCTAGCACTAATGTAATTAGACTACTTTTATGCAATCTGAATTCCTTTTAAGTTTTTACCATTTTTTTGGATCAGTTTATGACTGAGTAAATTCATAGAACCAAGACACATCTTATCATTATAAGACCAAAAAGTATAGTAGCAATGATGCAGACTGTACTGTCCCTTTTAAAAAAATAATTTTATTCTAATTTTAAGTATTTTTGTACTATAAAACTATAGGTTTAATTTTCTATGACTAACATAATGATTAATGTGTGCATTATTGTTTACGGAATCACAATGAAAGCACTATGACCGCCTGCTTAGCTCGTCAGAAAACAACAGTTTTTCCTTCAGGAAATAGTAGACTAAATCTGTTATTCCATACCAAGCTGTGTAATCATCCAGGCTATAGAAAATTATGTTTTGCAAATGATCCAAAGATTACAGATCCCCAGTACAGTGAATCCACTACAATGACAACAGGGAGTTTCATGGGAGGTAACCTTAAGATTTAATAAGTACCTATGGCTTTTTGTTATAGATCATAGCAAAGAAAATAAACCCTGACAAACCAGTATCAAGGCCTTAAAGTCTCAAGTAGTTACAAGACTGTTTGAAAATATTTATTAACTGTAAAACTATTTCATTATCAAAATAAAGCTGAAAATTGTAGAAAAATAGCACACTGTTAGGGTTACGGTTAATATAGCCTATTGATTTTCAGTGACTTCCTTAATTCCAAAAGTAATTGCTAACTTTAGGAAATATTTTAAAGATTTAAAACCTAAGTATGAAACATTATTAATATACTGTATTTGTGCCATAAAAGTTTGCTTTAGGTTGTGATAATACAGCTTCAAGTACTCGAATGTTTACCAAATAAAGCATTTTGGAATGAAGTATGTTATGAGGAGTACAATATTGGTTTAAGTAATTAACTTCTCCTTTTCCTTTGTAGTAAACATTAATGAAAATCAAATGAGATAGTACTGTTTTCATATGCAATGCTGGCTTTTCATCTTTATGTTTCTGAAACACTGATTTTTATGTCCCAGGTTCCTTGACTATCAAGTATTTTTAGCTTATGGCTGCAGAGAGTCTATTTAGTACTAAATTAATAGGCTAGGTAGGACAGTGGTCCCAAGGATTTTAGATTTTGGCAAAGTTTCAAAAACAAATTTTGGGGACTGATGTTAAATGTAAATCAACTGCCACCTACTATTATTGTCTTAGAAAAGAAAGACAATTTTAAGACTAAAAATGTGAGAAAGACAATCTCAAAATGAAGATCTACTTTCCCCCAAAAAATCATGTTAACAACCTTATTGCATGTAACTCTTCCCCAGCCTTGCTCTCTATGTGTGTCTCTCCCTTGACTGCCTCCCACCTTTCTTTTTTTCCCCCTTTCTCTCCCATTTTAGTAAAAACCAGTACAAATTTGATCATGCTCCAGGGACGAGCACTGTGGAAGACCTGGCCTCAACTCTCTTCTTCGCGTGTCCTTAGTGAGCATAGTTTAGCAGCCTTGGCACAGGCAGTTTCTTAGTGTCTCAGAGTCTGAATTTACAGGTGTCAGTGATACTATGGTAAGGTGTACTTCAAAGAACACTGGATTAGGAGGTAGGAGGCCTGGGTTCTGTGTTTCGCTCTGATACTGACAGAAATGAGCGACCATTTTCCACGTATTTTATTCCTTTTGGCCTTAGATTCTTCATTTCTAAAATGAAACAGATCTAAGATTTGCTCAAGTTCTAACATTCTATAAATTAAAACCTCTGATTAATACCATTATTTCATAAAGCTACTGCGATACTTATCCCCCAAACTGAAGGGGGATAAGTACAAACTGAAGAATCCTGGCAGTCTAAGGAGTTTATTTTAAAAAAGCAAATAGCAACTCTGGGAAACTGTGTGAGACTGATGACTCACAGACCTGTCCCCCGAAACAAATAATGCATTCTATGTTAAAAAAAAAATACTCACAAAAAATTAAATATCAACTCTAAAAGAATATCCAGTATCAAAAATTTAATAAGTTCAGGGACGCCTGGGTGGCGCAGTTGGTTGGACGACTGCCTTCGGCTCAGGGCGTGATCCTGGAGTCCCGGGATCGAGTCCCACATCAGGCTCCCAGCTCCATGGGGAGTCTGCTTCGCTCTCTGACCTTCTCCTCGCTCATTCTCTCTCTCACTGTCTCTCTCTCAAATAAATAAATAAAATCTTTAAAAAAAAAAAAAAAAAATTTAATAAGTTCAACATATAGCAATTAAAATCTATTCTCTCTAACCCCAATCCCCCAAATCTCTCCTCTCTTAAACACCCCCTAGCCCCACTGTCAGGAAATAACTGGGAATTCAGGGATGTCATAGCTCAACCACAGCCAAGATAAGTCATAAAAGTTTATCAAGCCATTGTGGAAATACTCCAGGAATATAGTTATTTTTTACTTCATTTTTGAAATGCTTCTTTTTATAAGGGTACCCTGATGTCCTTGCTTTGAGACTTGAGTTTGTCTTGTATTTGAAGGTACACATGCTTTGTTTTTTATTTTCTCTTCTCAGCTCCTGACATGATCTTAAGCTCTCAGTTTCTATAAAAACTAAAGTGTCACTAAAGACTTATGGTTTGGTTTTAAATGGAATGTGCCATCCTTTTTGAAGTCCTACATCGCTTTGTTTACTACTTAACCACAGAAACATCATGAAGCCTTAACCAGCCTATTATCAGAGCCTGTTCACTATCAGGAAAACTCTTTGTAACTGGCTTCCGTCACACCTTGTATCTGATTAACACACTATAGGATAACATAGAGCTACACAGATCTGCTTTGTGTTCTAACATACCTGATGGAAAGCAGATTTTCCTTTCTCCTTTAATGTGACAGCCCCCTAATTGGGAATGTAATATGGTTTATTTAATACACTTCTTCATACTAAATTAAAGCAGATCTAGAGTAATTTAGTTGCTCATTAAGGTTAAGGTAATAACTGCTATGAAGATGCCTTTCTATAGCTTAGAAAACACTTACCCCAATGATATGTACAGGATGATTAAATACAGAGATACACATAATTAAACACGCATACAGAACAGAGTTGTTGACTTTAATGCACATACTGCCTATTTCTCAACAGTACTATCCCAAGTTTTGTCCTGTAGTGTTGATTATGACATTTTCTAACCAGACCGCAAATATAATTAATTATCTCTTCAACCACTGCTTAAAGCACTGAGGAGGCTCATCTGTGAAATATCATTTCAAATATCACGTTCAGTAGGGACACAGAGTTAAAGACAGATATCAAATCACAGGGACCTGTGGCCGAAAAGACAAGAGACATCACCCCTTCACCAGAAAATCTAGGTACGCCCCTTTCCCCGTAAATACCTCATAGACACGATGGGCCATTAGTACAGAACATCCGTCGCTGGGGCCAAAGAGCAGTGCTGCTCCTGGAGAGCAAGCCCATGTCTAGATGACAGTCTGCTGGTGTTTTCTAGAGCACAGAATGTAAACTTGACATTCTGGGGACTTTGTGTTGTTCAGTTTTGTATTCCTAGTATCTTAGTGTCTTAACACAGTATGTCCTTAATAAAATAAATTAAATGTTTTACAACCCAGTAATGTCAGGGGAGGAATTTGTTTACCAACTGGGGAAGAATTTATGAGGTTGTCAAATACTTCATGCGAAGCTGAGGAAGTACTGAAGGATAAAAATCGAATTGGGTTTTTAGAAACTGTCTATGATTAGAGGATTCCGTTCTTCCCTTCAGGATTCCCAAGGCTTGGAGGAGAAAAGACAATGATCAACTACCATATGCCCTCTCTCCTTGTCTCCCCACTGCTCTCCGAATCTACTCTAGCCCCTGCCTCCCAGAGCTACGTGTGAGGCCTAATCAGACAGGTGACAACTTGCTGATGAGCCCATAGAGACCGCATCACCAAACAGATAGTCCTCCAGGGTACAAAGAGTACTACCACCACGCATCTGTTTCAAGTCACCAATTGGAGGGCTTGGGCCCAAACACACTAAGCAAATCATCACTAATGTAGCATTTCCATAATGTAACTACATTACATAAGTTCTTTACTGCACAAGGCATATTTCCCTAAGGCTTGCAAGGTATCTCAATGTTTCTTATTATTCCACCCTGTCTTAAATAAAAAAAGTTTGCTTTCTTAAATTGCCTCGTTACAAATACTAGCATTAGCGCCTTCTTAAAAATTTTTTAATTATTATAGTACATAGTCATGCTGAGAATATTAGGATATCAAAGTCCAG
Organism: Neogale vison; assembly: GCF_020171115.1. NCBI lineage: Eukaryota > Metazoa > Chordata > Mammalia > Carnivora > Mustelidae > Neogale > Neogale vison. The sequence goes on from NC_058100.1 coordinate 33,172,754, forward strand.
AGGTAAAAAGAATCTTAAGAGATCATCCACTCCCATTCTAGGCGGGTTTCTAACTATTTAAGAAAGTTGGTTATTCAGTTATTACTAATGCTGACTGGACAGAGGCTTTACATTCTCCCTTGACAGCTTATTTCTAGTGTTTCATCATCTTTGCTGTGTCTAATCAAAGTTTCTCCTGTTTTGAATTAAGTCAATTTCCTCTTGTTTTACTCTTGAAAAAGGTTTGGGACAAGAAAATAGCACCCTGAGTCATGATCAGTAGTAGAGTCTGAGCTTAAAGAACCGACTGGCAGCTATGTCCTGTCCCAAGTGAACCTGAGAAGCAGTCATTTTACTGACGCATTAAAATGGCCCACTCCTCAAATTTCTCCCAAACAAGGAGGCTTAGCAAGGTAGCAGTATAACTCTGGCCTGAGGTTAGTGGATAAATGGAGTCCAAATTAAAATAAGTCACCGCAGATTCAGAACGTGGGTAATTTTAACAGATGAGGCGCTTCTACACTAGAAAAGGCAGATTCCTGTTTACCACACTGTCCAAATCAAGGCCTTTCAGTTAATTACCCTATTTAGAACTGCTCTGACAAAGAGTTTAAAATGCCAAATTCAGCCGTTTTGCAGAAAAATCTTAAACTGTAAATAATCATATATCTGGCCAAAATAATACTCCAAATAATGTTCCAGAGTTAAAACCCAAACAGTGAACAGATTATCTTCCTACACCATTTAAAAATTTAAATGAAAATAATGTAGATAATTAACTGTACCAAGGAAAGAAAATGTTGGTCCAGATAGGTAATCCACATATAAACTTCTCAACAAGGCCTGTGTTTTGGCCTAGTTCGAACAAAACTGAGGCTGACCATCATATAGGATATGCTACATATTTTCCCAACTAACAGTAACTCTCTAATCCCCAGAAATGTCACTGTCAACGGAATCTTCAAAAAGCTATACACTGTCTGAGATTACTCAGCTGGTGAAAGAACTAGAATCAGTTGTATTCTAGATGCAATACTCTGTTAGACCAAATTGCTATGTTAAGGAGGCCAAAAGTTGAATGTAAAATCAGAAACCCTACTCAGCTGCGAAGGGGAGAAAAAGTTTTGGGAAGAAGCTGCTCCCAGTGGTGCAGTTTCTTACTATCAAGCTAGAACTGAACCGGGGCCTTGACTCTCATGAGTGTGTAAGAGCAGAAAGGTAAAGAAACATTCTTCCAGCAGAATGTGGGATGTTTTGAGCCCTTCCATCAGCTGTAGACCACTTCTGTCCATCTAAGAAACTTAGCTGTGAATATGACCTAGTTGGGTAGCACAGCAGGACTTTTAAATCACATAATTCACACATGAGTATCTTTAAATATTGTATTTAGTAAGTTTATTATTTCTAAATATCTTTTCAGACTAAACTTTTCCAATGTGTGAAATGAAACAATCTAAAATTACTTGGCATAATATCAAGTACTTACTTTGTTAAGTCTCATGTGGAGTCATAGATGGATTAGGTGAACCTTCAAAATAGCTTGTTTGAATTTTTTTATACAAAGTCAAGTGATCAGATACCATCTTAGGGAGCCATATGTAGCTGGCTGATATATCACCAGTTTCATTTTGCTGATTGTTCTTTGAAGACCTTATCAACAAGGTTCTTTGTAAAAATAATTACCTAAATAATTTTCTTTGTTTACATTTTAACTCTGATCAGGATTTATAAATTCCTTTAAGGATGGTAAGATCAACAAAGTAAAATGAAGTTTAAAAATCTTCATTGGATTTAGAAAAACAAAGGCCAGGGTGACTACTGAGAACCTTATCAGTGCAATAATGGAAGCAGAACCCAGAATTGGTACAGATTGAAAGGATGAGGGGAAATGAAGAAATGAAGGAAGTAATATGTAGACTTTTTCAAAACATTTGTTTGACAGGGAGAGACAGAGACAGAGAGAACTAGGACAGCAGTATAGAAAAAATAGACACAGCGTGAGGAAAATTTCTGTTCAAGATGAGAGACTTTAGCCCAGAGTTTAAAAATAATTGGGAGTAAAATTTTTCACCTTTATATTCATATTTGATTCTAAATATTTTTATAAGAAGACTGAGTTGGCATTTTGGAACTTTCACTAATTTATATTCTAAACCAAACATGCCTAATTGCTTTTGAACAGGAAGGTAATTTTTTTTATTTTTTTAAGATTTTATTTATTTATTTGACAGACAGAGATCACAAGTAGGCAAAGAGGCAGGCAGAGAGAGAGGAGGAAGCAGGCTCCCCACTGAGCAGAGAGCCCGATGTGGGGCTCGATCCCAGGACCCTGAGACCATGACCTGAGCCGAAGTCAGAGGCTTTAACCCACTGAGCCACCCAGGTGCCCCAAACAAGAAGGTAATTTTAAAAGTATACTAAAAGCTTATAAAAAATTTAAAAAGATTTTTTTAAAAAGTATGCTAAAAGCAATCCATAACAAACTGACATCTTTTCTCCTTTCCTCTTTGCTTAAGGTAAGATAATCACAAACAGAACATTAAAAAGTTTTTTATTCATACACTATATACTTCATATACAACACTGAGTGATCTACAAGAAAACAGTATACAAGGGGCACCTGGCTGGCTCAGTCAGAGTCAGGTTAGTGTCTGATTCCCGATTCTAGCTCAGGTTGTGATCTCAGGGTCCTAGGACTGAGCCGTGGTTTGGGCTCCAAGCTCAGCAGGGAGTCTGCTTGGGATTCTCTCTCCCTCTCCTATTGCCCCTCCCTCCTTCCCCTCTCTCTCAAATAAATAAATAAATATTTTTAAAAAAGAAAATACTGTATGGGCCATGAAATTATTCTCTGGGAGTAATAAATATTCTCTATAAGCCCTGTGACCAGGGGCCTACATGTCTGAAACATCTTACTGAAGCAAGAATTTAATATGTAAAATTTCCTTGGGATGCCTGGGTGGCTCAGTGGGTTAGCCTCTGCCCTCGGCTCTGGTCAAGATCTCAGGGTCCTGGGATGGAGCCCCGCACTGAGCTCTCTGCTCAGTGGGGAGCCTGCTTCCTCCTCTCTCTCTGCCTGCCTCTCTGCCTACTTGTGATCTCTGTCAAATAAATAAATAAAATCTTTGAAAAAATATGTAAAATTTCCTTATTTTAATGAAGAAATCAAAGCTAAATGCCAACATACTCATTTAGTTTTAAACCAGTAATGACAGGGGCACCTGCGTGGCTCAGCTGGTTGTATGTCCGACTCTTGATTTTGGCTCAGGTTACAGTCTCAGGATTGTGAGACTGAACCCTGCACTGGGCTCCATACTGGGCGTGGAGCCTGCTTAAGATCCTCTGTTTCTCTACCATTCTGTCCCTCCCCCACCTCACACATGTGCTCTCTAAGGGACAAAAAATGTATAAACCAGTAATGATTTGACTCAGTCAAATCCAAAAAGCAGATGATATCAAGTAAGATCTATTTCTGTAATAAAATGCAAGAAATTGACAAGAAGTTACCTGATAGTGGTTGTCTGATTTCATAATGTAATCACTAGCACAAATGCCAACTTAAAGGATTTCTAATAAAGCTGTTAACTGACTCTTTAAGATGTTATTCTGATTCTTTAAAAAGCTTAAGTTAAACTTTGAAAACTACTGAATAGGCTATATTCAAGAAGTTTTTTACAGGGTAAGTCAAAATAAAAAGTATTAATCCAGTTCAAAGAAGGAAGCAAGCAAGTTGTGTGCAGCAATACATGCCATAAGTGAAAATACATTTAAAGTAATCTAGTGTGGCACATCCCATACACTAGATATGGCACATCCCACATCCCAGGCACAAGGCCCAGGTTGAGGCAGAAGACTCCGGTGGGCAGCATGAGCATGATTTCTGAAGAAATGTGTGCATGGAGAGCATGTTTCTAAGTGCTGACTCAGATCACCCTTCTGATTATATTCGTTTGGTTATAAATCCTTTCAAAGGTACTGCAGAGGGTGCCTGGGCAGCTCAGTCGGTTAAATGTCTGCCTTCTGCTCACGTCATGATCTCAGGGTCTGGGGATTGAGCCATGGGTTGGGATCCTTGCTCAGTGGGGAATCTGCTTCTCCCTCTGCTGCTCCCCATGCTTGTGCTCTCTTTTTCTCAAATAAATAAATACTTTAAAAAAATAAAATTTTCTACAGTTATGAATAACATTATTTTTGTATGTTTCATCATTCTAAAACTTACAAAACAAGTATATGCATATAGACAAAAATCAAATCACTGAAATAATAATTGATTTATTAAAAAAGTTTAATGGCCAAATTGCAAAACTGACTGTGTTGAGTTTTGGTAGAAATTCTCATTAAACCCCTGCTCCTATGAAATAATTTCTCTGCAAAACAGATGTTTCTGAGATGACGTATAGACCAAATCTAAAACACTTAATATTTATAAAACCTCCTTAAGGACACGTAGACCAAATCTAAAACACTTAATATGTATAAAACACTTAAAAATTTGAAGGCTAAAGGTCTTAATTTTTTTTTTTAAGATTTTATTTATTTGACAGACAAAGATCACAAGAAGGCAGAGAGGCAGGCAGAGAGACAGAGAGGAGGAAGCAGGCTCCCCACTGAGCAGAGAGCCCAATGTGGGTCTCGATCCCAGGACCCTGGGATCATGACCTGAGCCGAAGGCAGAGGCTTTAAACCACTGAGCCACCCAGGTGCCCAAGGTCTTAATGTTTTATTTATTTATTTATTTATTTATTTTAAAGATTTTATTTATTTGAGAGAGAGACGGTGAGAGAGAGCATGAGCGAGGAGAAGGTCAGAGAGTGAAGCAGACTCCCCATGGAGCTGGGAGCCTGATGTGGGACTCGATCCCGGGACTCCGGGATCATGACCTGAGCCGAAGGCAGTCGTCCAACCAACTGAGCCACCCAGGCGTCCCAGGTCTTAATGTTTTAAACATGAATTTAGTATCACTGAATTTTCAGAGATTTACCAAAATACAAGTTTGCATTTACATGAAATGCAAAGTTCTAAACAGATGTACAAAGTCTTCTTTTCTCCCAAATGAAGACTATTATCATACTTTGTATAAGAAGAAAAATTACTTACCGCTATAATATCTAATGTATTATCACAGACCTTTCGGATTTCATTATTTTTATCATGCATCAGATCTATGAGATATGCTGGAGCCTCTGAATAAAAGTGGTTAAAGACACAAACTCATTTGAGATTGAGGCTATTCAAGCACATTAGAAAATCCCACATTTCTCTAAATTCAAATGCTGCCATAAATCTAACTTCAAATTTTAAAATAGGATTAGTAAAAGATGACCAGAAACATTTAACGTTTCATTTTTTTAAAGGACAGGGATAACAGAAATAAAAAAGAAAAAAAAAAAAACAACACTAAATAAAAATGGGTAAGGAAAACAAAGCCAGTAAATCTGAGAAAGTACAAGGCCCAATTTTTGAAAACATGAAAATAACTGAAGAGGGAGCTCTAGAGCTGTATCACTATAAAGCTTTCTTGATCACACTGGCCCACCAAAAGGTTTAGGAAAATTAATTTTACAAAAAAATTGCAGCAGAAAAGAGTGAATTATATCTTATATATGGTTATTATGAGAAAAATAAGGCATTTTCACATGAAAAATGAAAGCTATAACCCAATATTTCAAAAAGGAATAAAGGAATTTAAGAAAATAGAATATATGTAAAAGAACAATATAAATCAAAATTAGAAAACTCAAATAAAATAATTCAGAACTAAAAATAAAAGTAAAAATCATTTCAGATATATATATGAGCTAAATTTATGATAATATATGAGTAAACAAAAACAACAGATAAAACTCCAAGAGAAATGGAAGGTAAAAAGGAAGAAAATTTGTAAAATTTAAAAATAAATAAAAAGAGAAAATATTAGAAGACAAATATTAAAGATAGGCAAAGAAGATCCAACATAACAGAAATTCCAAAGGAGACAACAAAAGCAATAAAACAGAACTACTAACTAAAACCTATAATTCAGGAGAACTTTCCTGAAATTAGGGGGGAAAAAAGAGAACTACATACTGAAAGATCACATTTGAAGCTTGGAAAAATCAAGCAAGGATGATGAATACCCAGTCAAATTCTAATAAAGCTACTTGGCTTTAAAAACAAACAAACAGGGGCGCCTGGGTGGCTCAGTGGGTTAAGCCGCTGCCTTCGGCTCAGGTCATGATCTCAGGGTCCTGGGATCGAGTCCCGCATCGGGCTCTCTGCTCAGCAGGGAGCCTGCTTCCCTCTCTCTCTCTGCCTGCCTCTCTGCCTACTTGTGATTTCCCTCTGTCAAATAAATAAATAAAATCTTTAAAAAAAACAAAACAAAACAAAAACAAACAAACAAACAAACAAACAAACAAAAAAACCCCAACATTCCTCTGGTCTCACTGGCAAAAAATCAAAGTCATTTATAAAGGAAAAAAAAAGTAAATTGTCGTTGGACTTTATGACAGATACCAATAATTAGCAGACTACAGACTTCACACAGGCATTAACTCAGGAAAAAAGACAGTGGAAAAATACCTTTCAATTGCTGAGGAAAAATAACTAGCGATCTAAAAGGGCATATTGTGTTAAATTATTATTAAAGAAAAGATGCTAGTTATTTTCAGATAGTGATATATTTTATTATTCATAGATATTTACTTAGCACTTTAAGAGAATGTAATTATGAAAGAAAATCAACTCAGAGAAATAGACAAATGGAATTCAAGAAAAAACAGAAAACAAGGAAATAGGTCAACATATTATAAATCTTAAATAAGCACTGGTTTTTAAAAGACAATAACTAAAATAATCCATTTTCAAATGTTACAAAAATGAGGTGAAATAGTTATATTAGATAGTAAGTAATGTGGAAGATGGGACTGGAAACATTAGACTTAAAAGTGAAAGGATACAGGCCTCTAAAATTGGAGAGAATACATGTTAAAATTTGGGTTTAACTCCCAAAAGAAAAGAGATGGCATATATAAATAACAAATAAGTAGGGGAGAAGGAAAGAATAAAGAAAACTTAAGTCAATTAGGAAACGTTAACGAATCTCAAAAAGGCAGTGAAGAAAAACTTATGATCTCTAATATTAGTTGGTCTTTGTTAAAATTGTATTTGAAACAGAAGCCACAGGTTTCTATCAAGAAAATTTAGCACATGTGTACAAGCAAATGACATTCTTTGTAGCACTTAAAATGCTGAAAAGATTTTTATCAAGTTTCACAGCAAGTAGCAGAGACAGAGGTTAGCCCACATCTTCTACCCACCAGTGCTACTTACTAATTTTCTTGGGGGACTAAAAGGATATATTTAAAATATAGAAAAAACGTATAGAATAATATATTCTCAGGGGGACTCTAAAAGGACCAAGTCAAGTTTGGCTAATTTTCCCATTCTACAATTTTTGGGGTTTATGAAAATTAATTATTACAATAGCACTGTTTCTCAATTTCAGATTCTCAATTCCTACGATTGTGCTGAGATCTATTTTAAATATTTCAAACATCTTAACATAAATCATATGTTTATCTAATATAAGTCTAAACCTGCCATCTCAAACACCAAGTTTCTTTCATTCTGTTTAAAATAAATGATGTTGATCAAATTCTCTAAATTAAAAAATGGGAAAAAGAAATAGTTTACTGCCTAATAAATCTTTATTTAAAAATTTAAGTATATCAGTCATAGCAAAAATCACAATAAAAATGCTTAAAGTTATAGTGAAATATTTTAATAATAATTTCTAATTATGTGACAAAAGACCTATTTAAGTATCATTGACATCAATAAAAAACCCTGGTATTTGAACACCAAAACACTGGGCAAAAGCACTCTAGCAATTTTTATACAACCTTAAGGGATGGATGCAAGCATCAGATCGAACTAGCATTCCTAGTGCTTTTGTAAAAATTTTAAATCAGCAGATTTTTTTATGTCCCATTCCCTCCATTATCAACATACTATATTCTTCAGAATAACTATTTGAAAGTACTCACTTCAGATCCAGTGGCTTAATAAAAATCAAATTTGGGAGAAAATAAAGTTACACTGAGAAGAAAAATCAAATGGAAGTTGTCTTAAGATTGTGGCCTTTGATAATAAGGAACTGACAGTGCATCTTACACAGACCAGGTTAGAGACATTTCTTCACTAAGTACCAGCACTTGGTGCACACTACAAACACCTCATTCTTTAGTACTTCATTCTTCAGTAGCCCTCAGAAACCCCCACGCGATACATGGAAACAAAGGTGGTCTTTCAAAGAAGTTACCTAGGAAAGCTATGCCTTCTCCTTCATGTCTTCTAACATGTGTTTCAGAGATGCTCAACCCAAAAAAGCATATTAAAATTTCTGAGAAGACCCTGTAGCAAGAAAACCTTTTTAATTGCATATATTCCCAACTCATTTATTGAAGAACCTTTTTCCATTAAGCAACTATTTAAAAAAAAAAAAAAGTTCCACAGAACACCACTGGGGAAAGTGAATTTATTCCAATGATATGAAGATTTACTGAAAAGAGTGTATTGGAACTTACTTTGCTGAGAGTCAGTTTATAAACCACATTTTAAAAAATACTACTTTGAGATAAAAGAAGGTATATCTCTAATGTAATTAAGGCAAAAAAGTATTTCCATATTGATAGCCCATATCAAAATGAATATTTCTCAGTTAGACTTGTTACTCTTCAGACTTGACTTCTGGGAGACTTTATATGGCTCCAGAAATCAATCTAGTCCTCAAAAGCAAGAGAATTTCCTCCAAAGATGATACTTATGATCTTGTGTCATTGGCTTTGAATATAATACTGAAGGAGTTGCAAATGCTTTGAGTGAGGACCCAGATCATTAAAAAAAGAAAAAGAAAAAAGTCTCCCAAGGTATTACTCCTAAAAGAGCATTTGCCATTTAGATACATGTTCATTGACCAAACAAGTACTAACCACATGCCAGATACTATGTTAACTTCTGAGGACAGATGAAGATGAGGAAGACAAAGCTGGTCCTTAAGCTGAAGAGCTCAAAACAGGCATACAAATACACAATTTGAAGTTCTTTATTGAAGGTCAAAATAAATTACTCCTACTGGGAAGGAGGGAGCTTAACTGCTTGGGAAAGGCTTAACGGAGAAGACGGCTTATAAATCTGCCTTTGATGAGCTGGGATTATTAGGTTAAAAAAGAGAAACCTCATTTGAGGCTGCTAAGTCATACAAAGAGGCAGTAAGATGGGTCTGTGCGATATGATGACAAACCGTGGTGTGGTAAGAGAAACTGCATATTGTAGAGTTAAAGGAGGGAACTTTGCAAAAAGAGATTACGGTCAAGTTAAATGTGGATTTTTCACATGGGTAATGAAGAACTTTACCAGTAGAGTTCAAAAGCAGATTCTGTTTTTTTTGTACACAAAAAAGCAGATCACCAACATGTGTGCACACACGCACCAATACACACACACACACACACACGCACGCATTCAGCTTAGATGCCACTTCTACTGCCAGCATTTCATGACATCCCCAGACTTGGTTATATATCTTCTCTTGTGCCCAGTGCACACACCTTTATGACATTAATACACTGAATTATAATTTTATATTTCTTAATTACTTATCTCGCCAATTAGACTATAAACTCCTTGAATATAGAGACTGATACTTTTTATACATCTAGCACTTAAAACAGTATCTGTTAGATGCTAAGAACTTGGCAGATGTTTACATGATGAATGATTATGTGTAACGGAAGAGACAGCAAATACAAAACGTTCAGCAATGAGACTGGGTGGATGGTACTTTCATCACCCACTCTGAATACAGAAGGCAGACTGTTTTTCAGGAGAGAATGTTGGTATTGAGTACCCTTTTGAATGTAATAACAATCAACTATAACTTACTATCTCTGTTAGAAACAACTACAGGCACTTTTAAGTCCACTGGATACTTAGAAACAATCATACAGGGTAGGATCTCTTCTTTTCATTGTAATAATATTATGGCCATTTTACAGATGAAAGATTTTATGCTCAAGGGAGATTAGATAATTTATCCAAGGTCCTGCAGCTTTTAAATGGCAAAAGGTAACCTAAAATTTGGACTATTTGATTATAATGCTCTTTAGATCGGTGGAAGACATCCAGATGGCAATTAGCAACAAATGCCTAGGACTCAAGAAAGAGATTTTGAAAACAGTAAATACTTAGTATAGAGTTGGTAGCTGATGGCATGGAAACAAATGTATTTTCCTTTATAGAGTGAATATGATAAGATTTTTGAAAGAGTACTAAGGGCAGTCCTAGGAACATCTGATAGTTAAGTTAATACAGAAGGAAGTCCTAATATGTGTGTTAAGTTCTTAGGAATCACACCATGACAAGTTAATAGAATCGTTTGCAGAGTCTACCTATAACAGATTTGGGATCAACAGCTTCCATGAAAAATATCTAGCCTTCTAAAATTATTTTGAAGTTTGGTATTTTTACATTACTTTAACATATGCTAGAAAAAAATACCTAAAGATGCATTTTTTTCTGAGTATGTGAATGTCATTATCTATTGTAAATATTAAAAGGATACGCGTTTCCTTGATTATGACATCTCTCGTGGCTTGGTGGAAAACCATCTGGTAGAAGACGTAAATTATCTGACATACAAATTCATCATCTTCTTGTTGAGCTGAAAGGAAGCAGAACACTTCAAATGAAAGAATGCTATAGTTATGTATAAAACTGAAAAACATTGACTGGAATAGTGGAGAATGAGAAAACTGAAAGTGACAGGAGATAGGTAAGGGACAACCAGTTTACATTATTTATAATACATGGTGGCATATGCAATTTATATATTTAGGTATTTTTTCTAAATTCCATGATGATGATCAGTGAGGAAATTTATAACATATTTTCAGAAGTTTTCAGTAATTTTGGTTACAGTTCAACTAGGTTAAATTACTTTGAAATACAAAGGTAAAAAATAAGATTTAAAAAAAAAATATCAGCTCTGAGTTTGAGATTGTCTCAAAAGATCAGGTTGTACTTAAGAAGAACAGAAGGACAAAACTGGTTTAAGAACATAGTAATAGGGCTTCTCTATAATTCTCACTATATTTTGCCAACAGGTATAAAGAAATTATTAAATTAACTTCTATGTCCCTAATGTGAAATGGTAACACTTACTTTTTTGTTTTTGGTTTGGTCCATCATAAGAATTTCTAAAACAACTCTAATTTGTGAAATAAATCTGGTTCTATATTTTGCCTTTATAATATTGACTTTATATGAGAAAAAAAAAACACACCTTCTGAATTCTAAGTTTTTGGTAGAAAATTAACTATAAAGATCTATTATTCTTGAATAATGTTAAAAAAGTTAAATTTTACTTATTGTCATGAAATAAGTTATTTCAGTTTTAATCAAATTGATTATAATAGTAAAAATAATGTTATATAACCACAAGGATAATTAAATTAAATGTTTAATACAAAGCATAGTTTAACAGAATAGCTGACGTCCACTGATTAATATGAAATGGCAAAAGCAAACACTTATAGAAACCTAATTTTTAGGTACTGGTTATGAAATTTGATATATTAATAGTTTTTGTCAACTCTTGACAACAGTTCAATGATATCTGTTAGACACAGACTTATGGGTCAACAGAGCATCTAACTAGTTGTGTAGAAAAAATTGTAGGCCCCTTAAAGTCCAAAGGAGTCTCTTAAATAAATGGTGCTGGGAAAATTGGACAGCTATGTGTAGAAGAGTGAAACTCAACCATTCTCTTAGACCATACACAAAGATAAACTCGAAATGGATAAAAGACCTCAACGTGAGGCAGGAATCTATCAAAATCCTAGAGGAGAACATAGGCAGTAACCTCTTCAACATTGGCCACAGCAACTTCTTTCAAGGTATGTTCCAAAGGCAAAGGAAACAAAAGCGAAAATGAACTTTTGGAACTTCATCAAGATCAAAACCTTTGCACAGCAAAGGAAACAGTCAACAAAACAAAGAGGCAACCCACAAAATGGGAGAAGTCATTTTTAAATGACATTACAGACAATGGCTGATATCCAAGATCTATAAAGAACTCCTCAAACTCAACACACACAAAACAGATAATCATGTCAAAAAATGGGCAGAAGACATGAACAGACATTTCTCTAAACAAGACATACAAATGGCTAACAGACACATGAAAAATGTTCATCATCATTAACCATCAGGGAGATTCAAATCAAAGCCACATTGAGATATCACCTTACACCAGTTAGAATGGCCAAAATTAACAAGACAGTAAACAACGTGTGTTGGAGAGGATGTGGAGAAAGGGGAACACTCTTACACAGTTGGTAGGAATGCAAGTTGGTGCAGCCTCTTTGGAAAACAGTGAGGAGGTGCCTTAGAAAGATAAAAATAGAGCTACCCTACGACCCAGAAATTCCACTACTAGGTATTTACCCCAACGATACAGATGTAATGAAAAGAAGGGCCATCTGTGCCCCAATGTTTATAGCAACAATGGCCACAGTCTCCAAACTGTGGAAGGAGCCAAGATGCCCTTAAATAGACGAATGGATAAAGAAGATATGGTCCATATACACTATGGAGTATTATGCCTCCATCAGAAAGGACGAATACCCAACTTTTGTAGCAACATGGACGGGACTGGAGGAGATTATGCTGAGTGAAATAAGCCAAGCAGAGAGAGTCAATATCATATGGTTTCACTTACTTGTGGAGCAAAAGGAATAACACAGAGGACATCGGGAGATGGAGAGAAGAGAGTTGGGGTAAATCGGAGGGAGAGACAAACCATGAGAGACTGTGGACTCTAAGGAACAAATTGAGGGTTGGAAGGGAGGGAGGTGAGGCATTGGGTGACCTGGTGGTGTAGTATGGAAGGCATGTATTGCCTGGTGCACTGGGTATGGTACATAAACAATGAATTTTGGAACACTGAAAAAAAATTAAATTAAAAAAAAAAAAGTCCAGAGGATTTCCCTCACGTACCTGCCAATGTACCACTCTCCAGACTACCTGGGCTAAAATTCCATTAATTATTCTATTGGTATACAGTGTTTCCTCACTTAACCCCAAGGGTTTTAATCTTGAAAACCCATATATTTCTTTACTTTATTTTATTACAGAAGAACAGTTGACATGTTTTATTCGTTTCAGGTATACAGCTGTGATTCGACAATTCTATGTGTCACTCAATGCTCACCACGGTGAGTGTGATACTGTCACCATACAGTATTTAGGTATTACGGACTGTGTTCCATGTATTTCTTAAAAAGAGAGGTACAGAGTCTCTGCCTATGATAACCTCATGGCAGAGAACATTAAAACAAGGTAAATAAAACACTGTGAGCTGGCTCTGTCAGCCTGCTTCATACATATCTCCGCTCTCTCAACCATAGTCCGTGCGGAGCAGCAATTCCAGAACAGGTCATCTGTTTCAACTTTCTCCAGCTCATCAGAAAATCCTCATTCTCACTCTGCCAACTACACTGTCTTCACTCATACCTCCCAACTACCTCTCTTTTAATTATTTCTAATTTGAAACCTTCTCTCTGTGAGAAGGGTGGACTGAAGGACATTTATATATACTTTATGTAGAAACACTTCAACTATGGAGGTATTATCTCTAGGTGACCTATTAAAATGCATTATGTTAAGGAATCTGTAAATCAAATTTTTAAAAATTCAAAAGAGAGTAGTGGGCAAAAGACTTAAATAGGTACTTAACTTTATTAGCCATAACAACTGGTCAATAAATACAAACAGGTACTCAATTATAAGTCATTAGGGAAATGCAAATTAAAACTGCCACTCTGAAGGCCACAATGAAAGAGACCAATTATGTCCAGATACAGGGGTGATGTAGAAGAACTGGAACTTCAGCACATTTCTGGTGGGACTGAAAACTGGCACAACTACCTTGAAAAACTTACTGGCATTATTTACCAAAGCCAAACAGATGGGGACTCTATGCCCCAACAATTCTACTCCTATTGTCTAATAGGAATAAATACACATATTTACCAAATGAAAGGTTTAAGAATGTCCATAGAAACATTATTTATAATAGTCCTTCTCCTATCAAAAAAACCCTATTGTTTACCAAGAGTCGAAAGGATAAATAGTGGTATATTCATACACCAATGAGAAGAAACACAGTTCTGCATACAACACAGATGAATCTCACATTATAATACAGTATTTATATAAAGTTCAAAGCCAGGCAGAAGTAATCTATATACAATAAAAGAGAGGACAGAAACCAATTTGGATAAGGACTGGGAGGTGACACAGGAGGGACTTTCAGGGTGATGGTGAGGTTTCATTTCCTTATGTGAGTGGAAGTAACATGGGTATGGCTCATTTTGAAAAATCATTAAGCTATATTTTTGTATTTTTCTTTACGTATGTTATACTTCAGAAAGGTCTATTAAAATTATACAAAATGCACATATATTATATCTGTACAGGAAAGACTGATATTAGAGTGTCTTTTTAGGCTTCCCATACTTTGCAAAATTTCTGTATTAAATCCCTAACCCCAAATGTGACTTTAATTTGGAGACAGGTCTATAAGGAAGTAATTAAGGTCAAACGAGGTCATATGGATGGAGTCCTGACCCCACAGAATTAGTATCCTTATAAGAAGAGGTACCAGACTGCTGTGTGTGCTTGTACTCTCCTGCTTGTGCTCGCTGCCCTCTGGGGCTGTGATAACCACAGCAAGAAGATGGGCTTTTGGAAGCCAGGAAGAAAGGCCTTATGAGGAACCAAACTGGCTGGCACTTTGATCTTGGACTTCCCAACCTCCAGAACTTTGAGAAAAAAAAAATATATTTTTGTTTAGGCCACCCAGTCTTTTTGTTATAGCAGCCTAAGAACACTAACACAAGGTTCTAGAGAACTTGACGGTAACAGAATATTAGATTCAGATAGATTTTGTATACCACGTGGAAAACAATGAATCCTGGCCCCTTAAAAACAACACAAAGGCAAGGTAAAAACTCTATCCAGTCCTCACTGTCCAATACTATAACCATAGCCACTGTGGCTAATTAAATTAAATACAAAATTCAGATTCTCAGTCCCAATAGCCACATTTCAAGTACTCAACAGCCACATGTGTTGGACAGCACAGAGAGAGAACACTTTCTTCATTATAGAAAGTTTAGAGGATAATACTGGACTTAGAAGAGAACAGGATGCTTTGAATAAGCTTCCAAATGAACCTTCCTGATTTAAAAAAGGGTTTTGCACAACACAGGAGATCTGACTCAATCAACACAAAGCTCAATAGAAAGAAGATAAAATAGAGTATTAGTATTTCATGACTGCAGATCTTTTATATTTAAAAGTGTTAACTAATACCCTGTTTATATATTAACATAAAAATGGAATAAAATAAATTATAATTTACCATTTAGCAATTCGATGAGTGCAGGGATTATCCCAGATTTGGCTAGCAGCGCAGCACAAGAGTCATCCATAGACACAGTTCCGATCATTATGACCACTTCTAAGACGAGGTCATCTTCTGCAGCACCTAGTCAAGTCAAACCACAGAAAGTTCAGTGAAATGTCCCGATCCAAATCCATTTATATTACCAAGACTTGGAATGCACAGAAAAAATACTGTAAGCTACTACATCAATTCTTATGGAGCCTTACTTAACATGCTTATAAATTTGTCCTCTTCCCCATATTTCTAAGCTCAATGAGGACAGTTCAAAGTATTGGGGGAAGGCAGTAGAGAAGTGAAGATACGTCTCTGAAAATATAAATGAAGGACGATGTAAAGAGAGAAAATAGAAGACTCACTTGAATGTCTCAAAGAACTTTCTGTGTGCAGCTGTATGCATATACAGAGATATACGGCATTTGGTAATTTTAAAAAAACAGGATAAAAAAATAAGCAGGATAGGGAAGGGAAACTAATATTAAGAAAACATATTGTTAGGAAGAATAATACATAAATATAAGAGGAGACCTACTGACCACCTCCCTGGGAAGAAGGAACTAAACTGAGCTGAAACTCAAGGTGTAGGAAGAAAATGCGCCACCTAGTATAATATAGGTCAGAAAATACTGCTTGAGCAGCCTTATCCACAACAGAAAGAAATAACTTAATGATTATGCAAAAGGAAAATACTTAGCACAGACCTGGTTTTAGTTTATCCTTGAGATACGGAACTAACTTGTACTCCTTAAGAACCAATTCCCAGTCTAAGTCTGGAATGGTCAAATTTGCAAGAGTTCCCAAACATTCAATCACAAACTCCTCTTCCTCGTCATTAGAGATCTGGGCTGCAAGGTCCCCAACATAATCCTAAATAAAACAGAATTTTAATATACATTTATAATATGATTGCTACAGAAAAGCCAATCTGATAATGCAGCCATAGGAAAAAAAAAAGAAGTATCAAACATGATTCTCATTTCTTTTTTTTTTTTTTTTTTTTATTTGAGAGAGAGAGAGTGTGAGAGAGAGCATGAGCGAGGAGAAGGTCAGAGAGCGAAGCAGACTCCCCATGGAGCTGGGAGCCTGATGTGGGACTCGATCCCGGGACTCCAGGATCACGCCCTGAGCCGAAGGCAGTCGTCCAACCAACTGCGCCACCCAGGCGTCCCATGATTCTCATTTCAAAATCTTAAACTAAACTGCTATACGAGCCATTGGTTTAAGGGTTGTTTGTTTATTTATTTATTTATTTATAGTAATCTCTACATCCAACATGAGGTTCAAACTCACAATCCTGAGATGAAAGTTCCATGCTCTTCCAAATGAAGTCAGCCAGGTGGCCCAGAAGCCAAAGGTTTAAAAGGCAAGAAAACTGAAGTGAGGATGGAAGGGTAAAGAGTAGGGATCATAAAACGAAAACAACTTTAAAACTTAGATTGAGATTTCTAGAAGCTAAACTTACAAGAAGTTGATAAAAGAGCAACTTGGGTTATGAGTTAGTATTTGATAAGAGCTCAGTAAGAGTCTTATTTCCAAATGTAGCACTTTAAAGCTTTAATTTCCAGGCTATTTTAATAGACAGAAACAAAGAAACTATACTTACAATAAATAAATTTTTAGTTGGTCCATCATGTTGGGAAATATTCCTAATCATTTTCATCAGCAACGGATCCTTGAACTTCAGAGCCCTCTTCATGAGCATCTTCAGCCCATTGCCTACAAAACACCAGAAACTCCTTCATTAGAATTAAGGTTCGTCTAAGTTTAATGATTTTTTGTTGTTTATAATTCTCAAAAAAAACCCCAATCTACACACGGTAAAATACATAAATCTTAAGTGTACAACAAATTAATTTTGATAAATTTATGCCCCTGGGAAATTCATACCCATATCAAGATATAGGATATTTCTATTCACTCCAAAGAGTGCCCCTTCTCAGTCAATTCTCTTCCCCAAATGTGATTGCTTCTCTTCTCCTTTTCCTCTTCCCCCTATTGTCTTCCTTCTCTTTCTTCTTTTTAAACATAGATTAATTTTATCTGTTCTAGAATTACACATAAATATATGTGCGCTTTTGTGTGGAATCAGCACCACAAATTTAAAAAACATAAATACTTTTTGATCCAGAAAATTTGTACTTCTATGAATGAATCTTTTTTGCCCTTTCTTCTTATTATTATTTAAATTTTAATTAACATATAATGTATTATTAGCCCCAGGGGTACAGGTCTGTGAACTGCCATGTTTACACACTTCACAGCACTTACCATAGCACATGCCTTCCCCAATGTCCATAACCCAATCACCCACCCATTCCTTACCCCCTTCCCCCTCGGGCAATCCTCAGTTTGTTTTGTGAGATTAAGAGTCTCTTATGGTTTGTCTCCCTCCCGATCCCATCTTGTTTCATTTATTTCTAGGAATGAATCTTAAGAATATAAAAATGGAAATTTGAACAGTTTCAGAGAAAGGAAAATTACAGCAGCATGGTTTGTTACAGAAAAGAAGTGGCAACAAATTAAATATCTAAAATATCTGATTAAATTCTTGAAAATCCCTTAATGGATTATTTTACAGCTATTGGCAATTATGTCTTATATGTTTGGATCAACCAGGAAATCAAAAAAGAACTTAAACAATTCATGGAAACCAATGAGAATGAAGACACTTCAGTCCAAAACCTATGGGATACAGCAAAAGTGGTCCTAAGGGGGAAATATGTAGCTATCTAAGCAATTATGTTTTATAAAAGTATTTAATCACATGGAACAAGATTCAAGATATTACTAACTTAAAAAAAATTTTGTCACCATATATAAATAGAAAAACCCCATTTTAAAAATATACGGATACAGACCCGTACCCCTGAAACAAATTATGCATTATATGCTAATAATAATAATAATAATAATAATATACAGAAGCATTGTACCAAAATTTTATCTATCATTATGTCTGGATAATGAGAATAAAGATTTTAATTTTTTCCTATTTACTCATTTGTCTTTTTTTTTTTTTTTTTTGCTTTAAAACAAACATATATACTTTTCAAATAAGAAGAATCTACTGAGCAGGTTCCAAAATATCATAATGCATGACAAGCTACTTTACGAAGTTATTATCTAAACAAAAACCTAATACATATTCTTCTACTGAATTATCTTACACTGTAACAGATTGTTTTGCAAATAAAGAGTTTTGTTTTACCTAGAAATGTTTTCAAAATTCAAATTTCAATTAAGGATAACTAAACCCTGGTTTATAAAATGTTACTAAAAGGTGTTTCTACTCAAAAGAGTATTTATTCTGAATCCATGTGACCTTTAAAGATGAGAGCTATAAATTTTTACAACTATTTAAAAATAGGATTTACATAGCTAGTATAATTCTTAATTCCTAATTATTTCTTTCCCGTCATTTGCCAGTCGCCATATGATGGAGGTCATCTATGAAGCTCCAAGGCACTAACCTTCACAGATAAGCTGAACATTCCTTTTGTTAGCAGCAAGATTAATGCAGAAGGAAATGAGTTCTAAGTCAATTCGTTCATCTGAACATTCAAACAGCATCTTCATTAACTAGCAAAAAGCACAGGAAATATTTTATTCAAAAAAATACCAAAAATACCAGAAGTTTTTTATTATAATGTATTATCTTGGATCTTATGTTGGGAAATAATAAAATACAATTCACAGAAGTGGTAGGCTGTCACTACCGCTAATTGAATGAATTAATGGTTAATGAACTACAAGATGTTCAGTTAAATACAGACTACCAAGTAACAGTGGAGAATACAAGAGGAATATTAGCTACAGTCTTTGCATTTAAGGAATTTAAAACACTGTACAGAAGTAGAGCATTCTGAGCAAAGGAAATAGCTTGTGCACAGGTTACAAGGAAGGAAGAACAAAAAAGGCCAAGCATGGTTGCAGTGAGTTAAAGTGTTCACAGATAAAGGTAAAAAGCCAGATCATGCAGGGTGTTGAAGTATGCGTTAAAGATGTGGGGCTTCATTAAAAGGATAATGGGAAGCCATTAAAGCCTTCTAAATAAGTAAAATCTCAGGATAAGATTTTTATTTCAAAATGATCTGGACAGTGTGGAAAATAGGCTGAAACAGAATAAGAAAATGTGAGAAAACCATCTAGAAGACAAGAGGAAAAGTCCAGGTAAGATGATGAACACTTGTGATAGATGGGGCCATGGGGACAGAAAAAAAAGGTTGGATTAGAGATATCTTTAGGAGCAAGAATCAAAATGGATTTAATAACTGACTAGATATTGGGGTTAAGGGAGAGGAAGGGTCAAAAATGACTCCCTGGTTTCTGTGCTGAGCAACAACACGGATGGTACCACTAACATTTTCCAAACATGAGAAACCAGAGTAGAAGGGAAGGGAAGTCAAGAGAAGACAGAAATACTGGCTTTAAGTATGTTGAGTTTAATAAGCTGCTTATGCAATAGTCTGGAGCTGATATTCAGTAAAAGTTATAAATGCAACCCTGAGTTTAGAAGAAATGTTTGCACCAGAGATTTAGGTATCATCATATGTGACTGATGACTGAAGCTGTGGGCTGGACCCAGTCTTCTGGGATGGGTCGAGAATGAGAAAAGGACTATATCATGGTAAGAGGAAGAGAGCGTGGATCTAAAAAGCAGCAAACAAAAGAACAGAAATCTAGAAAAATGCAGGCGACCCAAGCCATCTGTCAGTAATCAGTATTTGTCAAGATGAGAGACAGTCGCGATATTAAAGAAGAAATGAACAAACTTTATGCCACAGATTTGAGAAGCTAGTCTTCTGTGATTGGTAATCAGCAGATTAACTTAGTGTATATTATATAAAGATACTTTTCTCTAAGTCAAATTGCTAAGACATGTGGAAGTCAATCCTACAATTTATTACCTAAGAATTTCTTATGTCATGTCTCAGGGCATGCCAACATGCCTCTCTGAATTCAATAGGTGAATAATAATAACTATTTGTTGTCTGGTTAGACTATTCTGTAAAATCTTGTTTAAATGATTTTCTATGTCGTTTCAGATAACTTTCAAGTTTCAGAAGGGATATATGGTCAACATACAAAAATCAATTGCATTTCTATGTGCTAGCTATGAACAACTAGAAACCAAAATTAAAAGCACAAATCTGGAGCACCTGGGTGGCACAGTCCTTTAAGCATCTGACTCTTGGTCTCAGCTCAGGCCCTGATGTCAGGGTTGTGAACTAGAGCACTGTGCTCAGTGCAGAGCCTGCTTGAGCTTCTCTCCTTCCTTTTTCCTGCCCCCCCCCCTCTTTCTAGTAAATAAATCAATCTTTTTTTCTTTTTTTTTTTTGAGATTTTGTTTATTTATTTGTCAGAGAGATAGAGAGAACACAGGCAGGCAGAGAGGCAGGCAGGGGCAGAGGGAGGAGCAGGCTCCCTGCAGAGCAAGGAGCCCGATGTGGGACTCGATCCCAGGATACTGGGATCACGACCTGAGCCGAAGGCAGCTGCTTAACTGACTGAGCCACCCAGGCATCCCAATTAATCAATCTTTTAAAAAAATAAAATAAAAACACAGATCGACTTATAATTGCTCCAAAAAATACCCAGAGAGGTATAATGTAAACAAAACTATCCGCATATATATATATATATATATATATATATATATATGCTAACACCACAAAACATTACAGTAGGTAGGTGAATAGTTGGCAGTGTATCATGCCTTTTTCCAGAGGGCAGCTCTTTAACCACAAATGTTGCTACTAATGGAATATTTATATAAAGAATCATTAACACTAATAATATTACAGAATGAAAAAAATTCTATGGAAAAACTAAAATAATCTTAATATACTGGATATACATTTAGCAGATTTTGCTACCCATCTATATATTAAGTACCAATGAAAAGTAAATTATAAATTAATAAAAATGTAGGTGACAATCCTCTAATATAATTAGTATGTTTTTATATGCTAGTTTAAAACTTCCTATAGATTTTTCCAAAGTTTTATTTATGCAAGAAATTTCTTTACAATAACAAAAGTCTGCTATATCAAAGCAAAATATGTTGCTATTTACTTGAAATTAACCTTGTATGAAAACTGCCCTTTCAAATGGGGTTACAGATGATCTGTTTAGAAGCTGAGGGGTTTTGTTTTTGGTAATTTTCATGTTAAATCTGGGGCAAAGTAATCAGAAACTAGATTTTTAAAAAATAATGCACAGTTTGAAATCTTATCCAACTATCCCCCACCCTCGTCAAATCAAGAGAAATTAGGACTAAATGTGAGTGAAATGTATCATGATATAGAATTAGCTTTTCATAATAGGAAAAAGAAACATTTCAATTTTAATTAAAGCATTCATATTTAAACCTAATAGATTCGTTCAAACTCATAATGAGCAACATTATGTCTCTAATCTGATTGTTACCCAGGCACGTCAAAAGTAGCTGTAATTGCTGACAACTAGGAAATATTAAAACTAGATTTGTTTTGTTTTAACTATGTCCATTGTCAGCTTTTCCTAATTTAACAAGAAGGCACTGAAAGGGCTTCGGCCTGTGCAATGAAGAGGCAACAGTGTTCAATCAGACTAGTCCCCTATTGAGTATCAGATACCAAAGACCCACGACTGAAATCACGGTGTCTAGACTCCCTGGCACCTGACTTCACTTATTTACCAGTGACCAGAGGCCAACCCCCACAGCTCTCTGTACTCACATACACCTCTACTGCCCCCATCCCCCCACCCGAACATCTTTGAATGATTATGGCAGAACTTCGCATGCCACAGGCATCTCTTCTGACCGGCTACTCCCTCACTCTGCCGTTTGAAGTGATGCTCTGGTTTCTGAACTTCAGCAGATAATGGCAGCAGGAGCAAAGGGGGCTGTCAGAAAGGACGTTTACCAGCATTCAGCTAAAAAGAAGCATATAGATCAAAGAGGGGCCAAACGGGACAACCGTGGTGGGAAACATGTGGATCCCTAGGAAGATTCCTACATGCTGTTCTAAGGTAAAATACTAAATAACACCATGACATCATTACCTAAACATGTACTTTGATTGGCCCTTCTAATACCAATAAATATTTTTATATGCATCTGGATGGCATTTACACCTATTTAAACAAAACATGCATCTTAGAGGTCTAAATAACAATGAACTGTTAATGTGTACCTTTAACTATTATTACAATACAACTATTAACTCCTGGTTATCCCCAAGTTTGCTTACCTGAAACAATTCACCCACTGAGACCATTAAGATCATATAAAAAGTTAGACTTGCCCCGGACCCCAAATTTTACAGAATGGTAACATAATAGGGAAAAATTAGAATATGCTGGATAACTAGAGGCACTACAGTACAAAAGAAGAAAAGCAATATAATATTGGGAGAGATTATAAGGCATATTGAACATATAATCACCTACTCTGAGTGTTAAATAATTTACAAAAAATTCCAATTACAGATCTTAGAAAAACATATATGCGAAAGGAAGTATTTAAACTCAATATGAATGGATCCAAAATAATGTGAATGATACGATATTTTACTAATATTACCTTACTTCTGTATAGTGTTTTATGGTTTATAAAGCTCCTTTATATAAAAATCTAATGTAATTAAAGAATACGACACTCTACATTTTTTTGGTCATTGAAATGAATATGGATGACTACTGAACCATTGTTTTCCAATTTTCAAAGTTATTTTAGGCCTTTCATTTGAAAATCATTTGCAATACTTGACAGTCCTTACTAAACAAAAATTAATGTGCATAATGTCAAACTAAGTATTTACATTAAGATCTAAACCTCAGTTACAGCTTTATTTAATATGCAGATTAATCAGCTGGTGTCACAAATAGTTTGTTCTTTTACTTTTTTAAAGATCTTTTATTTTGGGGCACGTGGGTGGCTCAGTCCATTGAGCATCTGACTCAGGTCATGGTCCCGGGGTCCTGATCGAGCCCCACGTAGGGCTCCCAGCTCAGAAGGGAGACTATTTCTCCCTCTCCCCCCTGCTTGTGCTCCCTCTCTCAAATAAATAAATAAAATCTTTTTAAAAAAAGATTTTAAAAAACCTTTGTTTTTACTTTTTAAATACTTATTTACTTACTTTAGAGAGAGGGAAACCGAGAGAGAGCATAAGAGGGGAAGGAGCACAGGGAGAGAGAGAATCCTCAAGCAGACTCAGCACTGAATGTGGAGCCCAAGGTGGGGCTGGTCCCAAGACCCTGAGATCATGGCCTGAGCTAAAACCAAGAGTCGGATGCTTAACCAACTGATCCACCTGGGTGTCCCAAGAATTCATTTAAAAAAAAAATAAAAGGGGGGGCAACTGGGTGGCTCAGTGGGTTAAAGCCTCTGCCTTCGGCTCAGGTCATGATCCCAGGGTCCTGGGATCGAGCCTCACATCGGGCTCTCTGCTCAGCAGGGAGCCTGCTTCCTCCTCTCTCTCTGCCTGCCTCTCTGCCTACTTGTGATCTGTCAAATAAATAAATAAATAAATAAATCTCTAAAAAAGAAAAAGATTTTAAAAATTTATTTATTTGACAGAGAGAGACACAGCAAGAGAGGGAACACAAGCAGGGGGAGTGGGAGAAGGGAAAGCAGGCTTCCCACAGTGCAGGGAGCCCGATGCGGGGCTCGATCCCAGGACTCTGGGATCATGACCTGAACAGATGCTTAACGGCTGAGCCACCCAGGTGACCCCAAGACTTCATTTTTTTTTTTAAGATTTTATTTATTTGGCAGAGATCACAAGTAGGCAGAGAGGCAGGCAGAGAGAGGGGGGAGGAAGCAGGCTCCCTGATGAGCAGAAAGCCCGATGCGGGGCTCAATCCCAGGGCTCTGAGATCATGACCTGAGCCAAAGGCAGAGGCCTAACCCACTGGGCCACCCAGGTGCCCCCCTAAGACTTCATTTTTAAGTAATCTCCACACCCAATGTGGGGCTTGAACTCACAACCCGAAAATCAAGAGTCATACACCCTACTGACCGAGTCAGTCAGGTGTCTCAACAAATAGTTTAAAGCTTTACTAGTTTTAAAATCATTAATTTGAGGGCGCCTGGGTGGCTCAGTGGGTTGAAGCCTCTGCCTTCGGCTCGGGTCATGATTCCAGGTCCTGGGATCAAGCCCGCATTGGGTTCTCTGCTCAGCCAGAGGCCTGCTTCCTCTCCTCTCTCTGCCTGCCTCTCTTCCTATTTGTGGTCTCTGTCTGTCAAATAAATGGATAAAGTCTTGAAAAAAAAAAAATCATTAATTTGAGCAGCCACTACCTGTCAAAGGAGTATCTCTTTAACTTGGAAGGAAGCTTAGAAACTGTAATTTAATCCCAGATTCCCTGTCCATGATTCTATTATTCTAAAATGAATTTGGCATTGGGTGACAATCAAGTCATGTCAAATTTCCCATAAATATGTCAAACTGAGTCCTATGAAGTACAAGTTACAGGACAGGTACAACTTTAGGACCAAATATATTAAAGAGTATCATTTTGTTTCTCAAAATATGGCCTCATACTAAAAAGCTTCAGGATGTTTACGATGTAATTTAGTACCATCACCTCACTATGCTTATCAGGGTTGAATTTTTATTGAAAAATAATACAGAATGTTGACTACTACATGAGTGTGGGAAGATTTTGCTCATGAAATATACTTTACAAATGTTCTGAAAACCCCCACTGCAGAAATGTTTGTTGTTACAAAATTATGTCATGAAAACATGCATGAATATTGTTCTTGAAAAGGTAAGGGAGAATTTTCTACATATAAACTTTTCAATTGCAATAATAGTGTGACAGAAATGACCCCAAAAGGCTTTTATTTCCAATTCTTTATTAAAAATAAAGTTTTATGTCTCATGTTTGAAATTATACATTCTAAAAGAGGATAATTCCAAACTGAAGATTCAACAAAGTAAGTTTTCTGTTCCTTTTTATTTTACATTTATTTCTTTTTTATTTAGTATTATTTTCTTTAAAATCTAATCTGGATAAAAACATCAATCTGGACAAGAATATTATTCTTTTTTGGCTGCTTTCCAATTCATATCCTGTAGTCAATGGAGTTCTGACACTAAATGGGATTGGAAAAGGAACACCCTTTGAAACTGCAAAGCAGAAACCCTCGGAACATATGGAGTGAGACTGCAGTAAATCACCTGTAATCTCCCTTTGACATGGCTACTCTTTTATTGAAAACTTGTTTGACAAAGAGTTTGATTACACTTTACATTGGCTATAGTCTGACATGTGTTATCTCTATAAGAAGCCTTGCCTTGTTAGATAAGAGACACTGTATACTCTTTGAAGAATATCTATTTCCTATAAACATAATTAGTTCATCCTCCTGACATAAAAAGCTAAGAAATTACCCTTGAGAGTTTATCAGCTTTTTTTGTTTAAAGATTTTATTTATTTATTTGACAGAGCGAGAACAAGAGAGGGAACACAGCATGGGGAGTGGGAGAGGCAGAAGCAGGCTTCCCTCTGAGCAGAGAGCCCAGTGTGGGACTCGATCCGAGGACCCTGGGACCAAGACCTGAGCCGAAGGCAGCTCCTTAATGACCAAGCCCCCCACGTACCCTGAGAGTTTATCAGTTTTTAATTGCATGTAGATAAAGTATAAAATTCTGGAATAGTAAATTCAATTCTAGAATCATCTCACTAAAATGGAATGAATAAAAAGATGGGCAGTTAGAATAAAAAGTGAAATTATGGTCTATTTTTTACTACATATTATCTTTCAAATAATATACACTGAATAATTTATGTTAGGCTAACAAGAAATTGTCTAGTAGGAATCTTAAGAGGAACTACTTTAGTAAGTGTGACTTACTATTTATATTCCTCTAAAGTGTTTTTTTAAAGTGGTATTTTTACTGTTTACTATATATCCTGCAATTTGCTTTTTGTTTTAGAAAAACACTTTATAAAAAACAATATAATATTAAAGACCAGCCCAACAAGGGTTCCAATCATCATATATTTAAATTAGTGGAGCTCAGTTTAATAAAGATTGATGGCACAACAGTGATTCTGTGAATGTAAATTCCCTAAGAATAAAATGTGTATAATATGTATAGAATTTCCACCCTTACAACATAATCCATGTAAAAAAATCACTAAACTCCTTCAAGACAAAGAGACCTAACATATGAAATATATTAAGCAACTGAGTCTAAGCAAAATCTTTCTTAAGAACGGTACTACAAAGATAGAAGAATCTGGATGAAGTATTTTCCCATCAGAGAACACAAAGCA
Organism: Neogale vison; assembly: GCF_020171115.1. Taxonomy (NCBI): domain Eukaryota; kingdom Metazoa; phylum Chordata; class Mammalia; order Carnivora; family Mustelidae; genus Neogale; species Neogale vison. The sequence continues at coordinate 33,199,512 of NC_058100.1, forward strand.
TTTAAAATCATCAAACATAAATAAAATGAAAAGGCAAAGTTAGGAAATATTTGTAATATCAGAAAGAATTAAAATAGTTATTTCATATTGAGATCTCTTTTATTAATCCTAAAAATATTAATACGCTGATGGAAAAACTGGTAGAGGACATGAGTAAATAATTTATAAATAATGTGGATAATAAACATATAAAAACTGTTCAACCTTTTCAATATTCATGGAAATGAAAATAAAAACAGACACATTCCAATTTTAGAGAAATGGTATTAGTCACAGTACTGCTAAACATGAAATACTAGGAAACTGCCATGTGTCCCTCAACAGGTGAATGGATAAAGAAGATAACGGTGTGCATGTGTGTGTAGGTGTATGTGTGTGATAAAATACTAACCAGTCATCGAAAAGAATGAAGTCTGGCCATCTGTAATGACATGGATAGAGCCTGAGAGTATAATGCTAAATGAAATAATTCAGTCAGAGAAAGACAAATACCATATGATCTCACTCATATGTGGAATTTAAGAAACAAAACAAATGAGCATAGAAAAAAGAAGAGAGAAACTGATGGTTATCGGAGGGCAGGAGGTGGTGGGATGGGTGAAGTAGGTGAGGGGGGTAAGGAGTGCCCTTATGGGGATAAGCACCGGATGATGTATGGAGTTTTCGAATTACTACTGTACATCTGATGTAATACTTTATATTAACTATACCAGAATTAAAATGAAATAAAGGAAAAAAGTGAAGTGCTAGGTGGAAATACAAATGTGCCTTCTTAGAAGGTAATATGTCAAGTACACAAGTGTTCATACCTTTTGACTTAGTAATTCTACTTTTAGGAATTTAAAGAAAATATCAGAGATGTGGATAAACATTTACATATTACACATTCCACATTATTTCATTTGTTTACACATTTTTACTTACAACTATTTTTATGTGATAGAATGGAAAAACTAAACAACAATTTTTAAATTATGATACATTTATGTAATAGGATATTATACAACTATTAGAAATAATTTTTGAAGACAGTTCAATGACTGTTCAATGACATGGGAGAATACATTATAATCTACTAAGTAAATAAGGTAATATACAATTACATATAACATAATCTTAATATATTATTTTTTAACTATGCAGAAGGAAATGTACCAAAATATTAAATGATTATCTCTGGGCCTGGGATAACAGAAAGTTATTTTCACTTTTACACTGCTCTGTACTTTCCAATTTCCTATCACAAATTCAAAAATTTTTTTGAGTGTTCCAGAATTCATTGTTTATGGTTTTATTCCTTTATTTGACAGAGAGGGACTACAAGTAGGCAGAGCAGCAGGCAGAGAGAATGGGGGAAGCAGGCTCCCTGCTGAGCAGGGAGCAAGATGCAAGGCTCCATCCCAGGACCCTGAGATCATGACCTGAGCTGAGGGCAGAGGCTTAACCCACAGAGCCACCCAAGCGCTCCCAAATTATTATTACTATTTTTAAAGATTTTATTTATTTCTTTGACAGACAGAGATCACAAGGAGGCAGAGAGAGAGTTGGGGAAGCAGGCTCCCTGCTGAACAGGGAGCAAGATGCAGACCTTGATCCCAGGATCCTAAGACCATGACCTGAGCGGAAGCCAGAGGCTTAACCACTGAGCTACTCAGGCGCCCCTCCCAAATTATTTTTAAGAGAGATTTTAATTTTTAAAAGATTTTATTTATTTATTTGACAGACAGAGATCACAAGTAGGCAGAGAGGCAGGAAAAGAGAGAGAGAGGAGGAAGCAGGCTCCCTGCTGAGCAGAGAGCCCGATGCGGGGCTCGATCCAGGACCCTGAGACCATGACCTGAGCTGAAAGCAGAGGCCTTAACCCACTGAGCCACCCAGGCGCCCCAAGAGGGAATTTTTAAAGGAAAAACTATCTGGCAAATCAAGAGAACAAACTGAAAAATGCCTATTTTTTTATTATTATGTTCAAATAGCCAACATATACTATTGTTGTTAATGCTTTTAAAAAAACTTAAACCACTTACCTGTGGTATACAGTCAGTGTACGCAAACATTGATTTAAAGCGGTCATCCATGCTTATGTGGTAAAGAACACACATTGCTATTTGTTTGTAGTTTTCATTACCTGGGCATAAGAAATCAAGGATATGATTAAATCACAGATATAACAAATTTTTAAATCTATAACATACAAATTAATACATTAAAACTTTTAAGCTCCTGAATCAAATCCTTATGCACCCCTAAGTAAGAAAATATTTTGAGTTCCCTGTTTCAGTCCCGAAGTTTGGAATACAATATCTGTGAAATATCACTAATAATATCAAGAGATAACATGTATTTTGCAGGATATGATTGTGAAAAAAAATTAACCACAAACCAAAGAATTTATCATTTTCAATAGTCTAATATAAAACAGATAGGGTCCCTGGGCCCCAACGCTACTCATTCCATCAAAATGTGTGATTAATACAGTTCTTGACAGTGATGATATATGCACAACAGTGAGCCAAAAAGTGTATTTGATGCCTATGAATCAGAACTGGAAAAATAATCTAAATGATTTAAAAAGAAGTACAACAGTATTTGTAACATTAAAAAAACAGGACTATAAAACGTTAAGGGCTATAAACTAAGCATAGTCTAAGGGCTGCTTCAGAACTCAGAGGTCAGGTGATCTAGTCTTATACACCCTGAAATTGAGAAAAGAGAAGCAAATGATGTATTATAGACTGGAAAATAAAATGCAATCCTTCTACTTAGATAGGCCTTATTTTAAGGGCCTATTTATGATCTCCAAGTCAGTGACAGAACTAGAATTAGAAAAGTTGTTTAAAAAGTTTTATTTAAAATAATATCCTGAGAAATCTTTGAAGATATCTGGAGTTTAAAAAAAATCAAGCAGATAACTGAATTTAATTGATAAATTTGAAGTATGAAGATTTTAAGTATGTTTTAACATGGAGGACCATAAAATTACTAAAATACTTAAGTATTTTTTAAAATTCTGTTTTAGATTCTGATTGAATTTTTTCATATATCAGGCATATCTTTCAAGGTAGTTAGAAATTCTTAGGGGACATAAACTTTGGTACTCTCACAAGGCTTAGTAAAGCATACGGAGTTTCCCAATAAATATCTGCTGAGTGATTCTAATTTTAGTATTTAAACAGCATAATGACTGTAGTTAACAATCCTGTATTGTATATTTGAAAGTTACTAAGAGAGTTAACCTTAAAAATTCTCACCACCCACACAGTAACAGTGTGAGGTGATGGGTGTGTTAACTAACCTTACTGTGGTAATTATGTTGCAATATATACATATATCAAATCGTTACATCCTATACCTTAAAGTTACATAAAGTTTTGTCAATTTAGATCTCAATAAAACTGGGAAAAAGAGCAGTGATACATTAAAAAAAATCAGAGGTTAAAACAGAAGAAATAACTACATTTATTCAAAGACAGAAATTACTAAATTCTAAAAACTCCAGATTTGAGAAATGTATTTTAAGGAGTTACAGGAGGTTCTTTACAAGTAAAAAAATATGCTGACCCTTTATCTCTAGCTCTTTTTCTTCCTGGACCTTATATGTTAGATAAAAATATATCATGTGGTAAAGAAGAACAAAGTGAATCTTCAAAACAATCTGCCAAGTATATATTATCATCCCTGTGTTTCAGATGAGGAACCTAATGCTCAGAGAAAAACAAATACTTGCTACACAGCCTTGTAAATGGTTGAGCAGGGATTTAAACTCTGATTCTAAAATCTTCACCAGGTTATGTTACAATGCCACTCAAAATTTTTGTTTATACCGTAAGGTGCAATGGCCTTCTAAGTAATATGTTATTATTGGGTATAAAAGACTGATCTGTACTGACATATGATAGAATAAAACATATTTTTGAAATAGAATTTTTAAAAACCTGGACTTTTGGATCTTTTAAAATTGTTTCTCTGAAGCTTATTTCCTTTAGCTTTGCAAATTGGATAAAGTGACAGGACCCATCCATATGCTGTCTACAAGAGAGCCATCTGGAACCTAAAGATACATTCTGACTGGAAGTGAAAGGATGGAGAACCATCTTTCATGCCAATGGGCCTCAAAAGAAAGCTAGGGTAGCGATTCTCGTATCAGATAAATTAGATTTTAAACTAAAGACTGTAGTCAGAGATATAGAAGGACACTACATCATTCTTAAAGGGTCTATCCACCTAGAAGCTCTAACAATTGTAAATATTTATGCCCCCAATAATGGGAACAACCAACTATATAAGCCAACTGTTAATTAAAATGAAGATTCATATTGATATGAACACATTAATTGTAGGGGATCTTAACACCCCACTCTCAGTAACAGATCATCCAAGCAGAAAATCAATAAAGAAACAAGAACATTGAATGACACATTGGACCAGATGGACCTCATGGATAAATACAGAACATTCCACCCTAAAACAACAGAATATTCATTCTTCTCGAGCACACATGGAACTTTCTCCAGAACAGACCACATACTGGGTCACAAATCAGCTCTCAACCGATACCAACAGATTGAGATTATTCCCTGCATATTCTCAGACCACAATGCTTTGAAACTGGAACTCAGTCACAAGAAGAAGTTTGGAAGGAAGTCAAATACTTGGAAGCTAAAGACTATCCTGTTCAAGAATGTTTGCATCAACCAGGAAATCCAAGAAGAACTTAAACAATTCATGGAAACCAGTGAGAATGAAGACACATCAGTCTAAAACCTATGAGATACAGCAAAGGCAGTCCTAAGGGGGAAATACATAGCCATCCAAGCCTCACTGAAAAAAACCTGAAAAATCTAGTTTTCAATATCAACACAAAAACGACTTCTTGGGATAAAACAAAAATAAAAATTCATCCATCAGATGAATACATACTAGTAAACATTCAAATTTAACTAAACATCTGCGCATTCACTAACTTGACCATTTGGAATACAATGCATGAAGAGGCTACATTTTATATGTGAAATAATGAGATTACTTATTTTATCTGATATTTAATGTCTTTTTCTCTATACCATTTTAATTTATAAGAACTTTGCAGAATAAAGAATCCACATCAAATCATTTTAGATAAGTTTCAGGTCTTCTCTAGTACTTGAAAAACTTCACCACACAATCTGTGGAGCAGATAGACACTGAATGAGGGAGATAAGCTCTTAGGATGTTGACCCTAGTCTTAGATGAAAAGGTAAGATATAATAATACAGAAGAAAGTATTCCTAATCTGAAGATGAAGATTAGTAAATCTAAGTATTTGGTGGTAAGAATTTTATTTGGAGGAATATGTAATGCAAAAACTGTGAAATTACTCCAAAAAGAGAAAAGAGTTGGGTGCTCCCAACTCCAACAGTTTGTTCTTCGGATCAAAACCATCTAAATAGAAGAGACCAATAGATATTAATACTATATTATTGTATAATATATTAATAATATTAATAATATGATATATATAATATATGTAATAATATATTATATATTAATTGTTACACTGCTGAAGGCATTCACTTATACTTATTCTAGTGTAAAACCTACCTGCCTTAGAAAAAGAAATCTTTATATAATTTTTTATAAGATGTAGGTTAAAAGTAAAAAATGCTAACTCTATTCTCTAAGAAGGAAGGTATCTCTTAGGGTTTGGTCAGATCATACTTCATAGTATTAGCTTTTCTCCCCAGAGACTGAGATACTTTTAAATCTTGAGAAGATGTTCTGAAGGCAAGTCTCTCTTTCTCTGCTATTCTTGCTTCTTTCTTTCTTTCTATATTCTAGTCGTTCAGCTGTGGGTATGTTCTAATCCTATTTAATTTTTACAAAATATTATTTTTTAAACAAAATATTATTTGAAGACTTTTCTCTATGAGTGGGTTTACTGAAAAGTAGGATTTCAATGGACACAACTTCGTACATGGTAAAAGAAACAGAGCAATCAGTAACGAATAAAAAAGATTCTTCAACATTGAAGTAAATCACCAAACAAATTAAAATTCAGTGTGGAACTAGGAATGAAATAGGAAGCTATTCCATTTTTGGGGAGAGTCTATTGCTTGTATGAATGAAAAGGATTCTAAAAAGGAATCATCTAAGGCGGTGCATCATTCACATAAGATGAGAGAAAAGATTCACTTTTAAGAGCTCTGTACTCCATAAACTAGGTAACAAGGAAGATCCTTTAGAGCTAATGATAATGTATATATAATGATAATACAATTTATATAATGATTATATATATATATATATATATATATCACCTTATATACTTATACATATATATCACCCAAAGGATATATATCATATACATATGGATATATACATACCATATATATATCATGCACATATATATCATCTAAAGTTAACTCAAAGGATATGCAATAGAATAGGAAGTCTGGAGAAGAGTCCTAAAATTATAGTTATTTCTAAAAACCAGTTGGGGGCGCCTGGGTGGCTCAGTGGGTTAAAGCCTTTGCCTTCGGCTCAGGTCATGATCCCAGGGTCCTGGGATCGAGCCCCACATCGGGCTCTCTGCTCATCGGGGAGCCTGCTTCCTCCTCTCTCTCTGCCTGCCTCTCTGCCTACTTGTGATCTCTGTCTGTCAAATAAATAAATAAAATCTACAAAAAAATAAAAATAAAACAGTTGAAAGAAAGTCTCAGCTGTAACAGTAATTTATACTACTTGTTCTTACATAGCAAAACTAAATATCTAGTTTCAAGAAGCAGAATGGTTCATTCTACAGTCAGTCCTTTCTCTTCCGTTCATACTCATGGCCAAAGGTGGCAGCTCTTTGCAGTTCTCCATACCTTCCTAATTCTTCTCTATCTGTGATCCTCTATTAAAACAAAAACAAAAACAAACTATGAACATCTTCCCAGTTTCCCATAATCTTTTGTTTCCCCATATTTTTTACCTAAAAGGGCTATCATGCCCTAAAGCATGCGGAAAACTAAAGGGCTGAGGAAACAGAAGCTGCAGGCGACCGAGGCTATCCTGAAAGACTATGGACAGCCATTGTTTATATAACCATCGTTCTTTAAGAGGAAAAAGAAAGGGCTAAGCTGAAAGCAATATTGTTCCTATTGTATGGTAAGCATACATTTTCTCATTTACTCTTCTAGCAACTGAAGAGGTAGGTATTCTCTTCGATTTGGAGATGAGGCAATGGTATTCATCAAGCCATGGCATTCCTTCAAAGAAAACACCACAGTGATCCTGATATTCTAATCTAGGTGTGAACTACAAAGCCTGTTCATGGACTTTCTATTAAGTCTTCCAAGAGGCAGGAGAGAGGCTGACATTAATAATGCCAAGTAATGGCATTAATGTAGGTGACTATCATTACTCATTAGTGACTTAGAAGGGACTCTACTAGAGCTAGGAGTCTTGGGGAAGAGGGAAGGTGGCAGAAGAGGAGCTAGAGGACAGGAAGTGCAGAACAACAGTCAGTTACTTATTGGAGGACCTGGGCCCAGGTACAGTAGATTCTAAAAGCTTGCAGCCTTCCCAATGAGATCAGGAACAAGGCAAGGATGCCCACTTTCACCACTCTTGTTCAACATAGTATTAGAAGTCCTAGCAACAGCAATCAGACAACAGAGAGAAATAAAAGGTATCCAAATTGGTAATGAAGAAGTCAAACTCTCTCTCTTCGCAGATGACATGATTCTTTATATGGAAAACCCAAAAGACTCCACCCCCAAACTACTAGAACTCATACAGCAATTCAGCAACGTGGCAGGATACAAAGTCAATGTGCAGAAATCAGTGGCTTTCTTATACACTAACAATGAAAATACAGAAAGGGAAATTAGAGAATCGATTCCATTTACTATAGCACCAAGAACCATAAGATACCTGGGAATAAACCTAACCAAAGAGGTAAAGGATCTGTACTCGAGGAACTACAGAACACTCATGAAAGAAATTGAAGAAGACACAAATAGATGGAAGACCATTCCATGCTCTTGGATCGGAAGAATAAACATTGTTAAAATGTCTATACTGCCTAGAGCAATCTATACTTTTAATGACATTCTGATCAAAATTCCACCAGCATTCTTCAAAAAGTTGGAGCAAATAATCCTAAAATTTGTATGGAATCAGAAGAGACCCCGAATTGCTAAGGAAATGTTGAAAAACAAAAATAAAGCTGGCGGCATCACATTACCTGATTTCAAGGTTTATTACAAAGCTGTGATCACCAAGACAGCATGGTACTGGCATAAAAACAGACACATAGACCAGTGGAACAGAGTAGAGAGCCCAGATATGGACCCTCAACTCTATGGTCAATTAATCTTCGACAAAACAGGAAAAAATATACAGTGGAAAAAAGACAGTCTCTTCAATAAATGGTGCTGGGAAAACTGGACAGCTATATGTAGAAGAATGAAACTCGACCATTCTCTTACACTGTAAACAAAGATAAACTCAAAATGGATAAAAGACCTCAACGTGAGACAGGAATCCATCAGAATCCTAGAGGAGAGCATAGGCAGTAATCTCTTCGATATCAGCCACAGCAACTTCTTTCAAGATACGTCTCCAAAGGCAAAGGAAACAAAAGAGAAAATAAACTTTTGGGACTTCATCAAAATCAAAAGCTTCTGCACAGCAAAGGAAACAGTCAAAAGAACAAAGAGGCAACCCACGGAATGAGAGAAGAGATTTGCAAATGACAGTACAGAAAAAAGGTTGATATCCAGGATCTATAATGAACTCCTCAAACTCAACACACACCAAACAGGCAAACACATCAAAAAATGGGCAGAAGATATGAACAGACACTTCTCCAATCAAGACATACAAATGGCTATCAGACACATGAAAAAATGTTCATCATCATTAGCCCTCAGGGAGATTCAAATTAAAACCACATTGAGATATCACCTTACACCAGTTAGAATGGCCAAAATTAACAAAACAGGAAACAACACGTGTTGGAGAGGATATGGAGAAAGGGGAATCCTCTTCCACTGTTGGTGGGAATGCAAGTTGGTGCAGCCTCTTTGGAGAACAGTGTGGAGATTCCTCAAGAAATTAAAAATAGAGCTTCCCTATGACCCTGCAATTGCACTCCTGGGTATTTACCCCAAAGATACAGATGTCGTGAAAAGAAGGGCCATCTGTACCCCAATGTTTATAGCAGCAATGGCCACGGTCGCCAAACTGTGGAAAGAACCAAGATGCCCTTCAACAGATGAATGGATAAGGAAGATGTGGTCCATATACACTATGGAGTATTATGCCTCCATCAGAAAGGATGAATACCCAACTTTTGTAGCAACATGGACGGGACTGGAAGAGATTATGCTGAGTGAAATAAGTCAAGCAGAGAGAGTCAATTATCATATGGTTTCACTTATTTGTGAAGCATAACAAATAGCATGGAGGACAAGGGGCGTTAGAGAGGAGAAGGGAATTTGGGCAAATTGGAAGGGGAGGTGCACCATGAGAGACTATGGACTCTGAAAAACAATCTGAGGGGTTTGAATTGGCGGGGGGGTGGGAGGTTGGGTTACCAGGTGGTGGGTATTATAGAGGGCACAGCTTGCATGGAGCACTGGGTGTGGTGAAAAAATAATGAATACTGTTTTTCTGAAAATAAATAAATTGGAAAAAAAAATAAAGGCTGAAAGGAATACCCAGTATGTTATTTTCTGCATATATTTTAGAGGCTTTACTTTAATAAAGATGAATTATGAATTAAAAAAAAAAAGTGCCTGACAGGGATAAACCTCAATTTCACTCAATTGGACGAGAGCTGCTATCAAGGAGTGTTTGATTTCATGAGAAAAACAGGTGCTCTTAGAAGCTTAAAAGATGCGTGGAGTGGTGAGTGGGCCAACCAGCTCGGTGGAGAGCGTAGCACTGTGGTTAAGAGCCCAGGCTCTGGAGAGGCAGACCACTGGGTTCAGTCCATGACTCTTCCACTTGCTATACAGCCTGGGGGTGCTATTTCAACTCTGGGCTGCAGTTTCTGTGTGTGTGTGTGTGTGAGCGCGCTTCAGTTTCTTCATCAGTGAAACTGACACAACAACTGCCCCTACCTCCAAGGGTTGTTCTGTAAGGATTAGTTAAGGGAATTCTGGTAAAGCAAGTAATCCTCAGTCTGACACAGTAATGAACCTACTCAATAAAGGTAATCTCTTATTCTTTGAAGAAGAACACTACTGTCATGTGTCCCTAAAACATATGGTGGGTTTTTTTAGTCTCAAGATTAGATTGTTGCTAGAGAAAAAGAAGTTTTGAGAAGCAGCAGAGATTCCTCTAAGATGAGCTAGACAGGGTTCAGAGGTATATTCTGAGTCTGTGGATGAGCCACTTTCCTTCTATTCTATTCAGTTACTTTCTAAAAACCCCCACTATTCCCAAAGTTTGGGCTTAGGAGAGTTACCTCATACTACAAGGCTACACTCAGTGACCCCTAGCTTTCATTCTCTCATTCTTACAGGGTTATTATGAATCCCTTAATAAAAATAAAACTTGAGAAAATAACCAAAGTATAGATTTAGTACCTGTCCCTCCTCTACCACTACCACAAATGAGCTGTGAATCTCTCTTCTTTCTTCTAAGTTTCTGTATCTGTAATGAAACTTAATTTCACTCCTAGAGTAGGAAATTGTAGAGGTGATCGGCTATCAAGAAGATGAAAGAATGCAAAGAGAAGTCTGAAAAACTGAAGACAAACCTCACAATCAGGTGCATTACTTATCTTTAGGTAGCATGTACCATGCTTCCCCCCCTTGTTTGGGCTAAACACAACTGAGCAGAAGCAGCTGCAATATGACTGACATTACACCAGAGAGCTTCTTTTTCTTGAGGGAAGTGTGAAGGGAGGTGATGACAGATGTAAGGGGCTGCAGTATTACACTCAAGAGGTCAGTATAACCCAGGTTGTTGATACGTCTTCTAGATTTTGTCTTGGTAAATGTTCCCTAGAATCCAACCAATTGATTTACAGATATCTATGAAGTTGACTTTCTTCTTTTTTGTATTTATTTAGGGATTTTAAAAACACAGAAACTGTCTTTTGCCCTTTCGTTCATAAAAAAGATAAATATTCTATAAATGATCTTGTTACCCACATTACCTTGATAATTCTAATTTACATCTTATGGTTACAAATCACGTATTTCCTTTCATCCTCCATATGAATGAAGATTATAGTATAAATCATAGGTATATTAGTCACTGAATCATTAATGATCATATAAATCACTGCTTGATGAAAATACAGCCTATAACTTTATGGCATCTAACAGATATCTGAGAGCTATAACAAAAGGACAAAGTATTTTAGGTCAAAAGTGCCTACCTGAAATGGGAAGATGGCTGGAAATAACCTAAATTCATCTCTTCAAACACAGCTTCACACAAAAAGTAATAGCTTTCTGGCAGTCAACATTTATTATTACTTAAAGGCTAATTTGCAGATCACACAGCAATAAACAGCCATTAAGAGAGATTAAATGGTTCAAGTAAAATTAAGAGCTTATCCTTCATTATAAACTAATCATTTTCTTCATTCATTGGAAGAAAGGATATCTGAGTTCTTAAAAATAAACCTCAAAAAAAAAAATCTTGTATATCCTAAGTGAATTTGGGGCCTTAGGGTATGATTTTCCCATAAGAATTCATGACTAAGAACCATAAACTGCAGCTAACCAGCTATGATTCCTCTATACCCTACAAATGGCAGGCATTTCAAAAGGGCTCCTTTAAGACTTACAGACATCAATCATTCCCAAGTAAAAACAGGCTGCCAATAGTCTGTATGCTGGCAGAGCACCAAAGGCCCTATGAGTTTTGAGCAGAGCAGTGAAAAGACTGAGTATTTCGAGAACTAGGTCCTTAATGACTAGAGGTGGATTAGTCAAATCTGTTCAAGTAATAAGGCCAGGGTGGAAAAAAAAATGGCCTAGTCATTATGATTCCTTTGGTATTTACGGTAATAAACATGAATCATGATGAACTCACTGGCTATTAAATGCAGAGGTCAGAAGTACTTCGATAGGATTTCCACAGGAATTCACCGTTAATTAGCTGGATCATTATTTGAAAGTGTTACTGAATTATCTTAGCCGTGGTGCAGCCATTCCCCCCAAACTGGTCATTCCCAGCTGAGGGCAGTTAATGCCTTAACAAACTGGTCATTAACTCCAGTAACTGATTTTGTGGGAATTATTGCACTTATAAAGTACAATCAAGAGGTTCCCCCCCCCCTTTTTAAAAAAATTTGCAGCTGTAGTTCAGCTGGAGCAGCTGAAGAAGGAAAAAAAAAAATTCTCCGGACTGCTCTCATGATCGATTTTCTGCCAATTAAAGGGCAAACGCATGCTGATGGGTTTTGAATTTTAAAATGTCTTCGGTTTTTCATCTCTGAAGTGATTAGTAAAAGTACCAGTTAGTTACTAATTTTGTAAGACACTTGGGATTTTCCATTCACAGTTCAGTCAAGCAGAAATATGAGTCTGAACACCAGAACTCAAAGCCAAATTTCCGCTTCTGCAGTAGACCCAGCCCAACACTTTGTAAAAAGAGAGTGAGAACACAAGTTGTGGGCCACATTATTAGCCAGATTCTCATTCTCTTCTGCACTCCGTGTCTTCATTCAAAGTAGAAAACTCCCTTTGAAGTCACAATGGCCCCATGAGAAGATAAAATACATGCCCAGTATGATTAGACAGCTTTAGTCTAAACTTGAACTTGGAGATCAATTTTTAAGATTGCAACTATATGGATAGTTGCCTGTTTCAGAATAAATTGTTCACAGTCAAGCGTAGAAAAGATTTGAGATGAAGAGATAAAAACCAAGAGTTTTTAATCATGAATTGAAGGACAAAAATTATAGAATTTATAGGTTATAATGATCAGTAGAAAACAAGTGTAAAAATGGTTTTCTGATACAGTGCTTCATGGACGACTTTTGTGTCCAATTACTTAATTTAAAAATTGTAAGAAGCTGAAATTTTAAACGTACCATTAAGCTCAACAGCTCAGTCACATTAGGAGGTATTCACTAAGTAAGTAATCTAAAATCCAACACTTTTGATGCATTTTCATTTGTTTTCTGTAGGTACATTTAGCTGTCGTTTATTTTTCAAATATTTTCAACATATTTCAATTATTATCTTGTCTGTAGTAGTCTTTTATTACATCCAGGGCATACGACAACAATTTATTTATAATACACCCTACAAAATGTGCACACTTATGGTACAAAAGATAGGGGACAAAATAAAGCCCTTAACAATGACTGCTTTCCAGCCTAGAGGTCCACACCATAGACTTAATGTGCTTTGGTCAGTTTTTACCATGTAGAAATGGAGACACCCCAGGCAAAATTCACACACAGAGTATTGGAACCAGCTGGTGATAGAAGAATCCTAAGAAAAAAGGCTCTTGATTTAATTGGGAAAACAGGAGGAAGCATAAATTTTACTGCCATTAATAACTTCAAGCAATCTTGATATGACTCTACCTCACCCTGACGGCTAAACATGTGCTTTTTGTTAAAGTGTTTGCCACATCTGACCTCTATTGTTTGCTCACTTGATCAGGTAAGAAAATGTAGGTTTATTTATAGGATAAATGAGGCCTATTAAAATTGAGCAACAGTGTAGTGGTCTATGAGGAGCTGCATACTGAAACAGATGTGTGAAATTCCCTAACAGTTTTGTAATAAACAGGCCAAATGAAAATTTTTTAAAAAGTCTACCTTAAGTTTCTTAAACTGTCATAAAGCCTACCTAGTTTTTTAAAAATGGAAAACACCTCTTAATTAGAAAACGTATTATTTTGACAATTTCCAAACAGCACTTATAAATCACATGTGAAAGTGACTAATACAAGTTAGGCACTTGATGGATATTTACTGAGTATGAGTTTGATCATTAGCTACTATTATCAATATTGAAAAGCTAGTTTTTAATAAGCCAAAAAAAGGCCATTTACTAACTACTACTCTCTTCATAAAATAAAGACACTTTATTTTGTTTTTGAACAAATATGCTGTGTATCTAAAAATTTTGAAATTTTGTTTCTTAATTCTAGGATGGGTTTAATATAATAAAAGTGAAGTCATATTAATTATAATGAAAAACAAATTAACAGTATAAGGGAATTTCAATGATGTTCAGAACTTTTTAAATTTTCTTTTAAGAACATATGACAGAATGGTCAAAAGAAATAACCCTTATTTTTAAGTGATCAAAGTTCAGAGTCCAACAGTATCTGTTCTGGTGATCTCCCACAATAAGGGAAATCAGATTTGTCTCAACCGGAAGAAATCAAACATTTATCACTTAACTCTTGACCTGGTCTGACTCGCTACATGCTGATAAAATCTTTCTACAGCCTTGGAAAATGCCCTGAAACCCAGATTACCAATGTAATCTAGATCAAGATGAATCAGGTGCCATTTTTACTCTCAAAACGATTTTGGGTCTACTGAGAATGCAGAAGCATTCAAATCCATTTAGAACACCTTAGAAACCCTAATTTATCTTCCAGTGAAGAGGATCTGGTCTAATATTACTCTGACTAGAATTTGGGCTTTTTGAAATGATTCATGCAGAATTATGAAACAGGCATGGCAGTGTACTACTGAATCTCCAGACCCTGATTTTCCTGCCATAACCAATAAAATTAGCTGCAGCACAAACCAGCCATGCCTCACAACTTTCAGATTCAGAAGAATCAAAATTTGTACAGATAGGAATCTGAATCAAGATTTAAATTATGGACCAATCTTTCATACTAGTTATATTCAGTGCTATGCATGTATCAGTGCCCTGGTGCCGCTGGTCATTTAAGGGAAACTTGAAGAAAGATGTCTGGGCTAGTTAACATTTTTAGTTAATTTGCACACAGACTTATAAATCACATGTGAAAGTGCTAATACAAGTTAGGCACTTGATGGATATTTATGAGTATGATTTTGATCATTAGCTATTATTATTATTATAAATATTGAAAAGCTAGCAACATCTCTAGGTAACATTGCTAATTCCTCAGTTTTTTTGGGAAACGTTCTCATCTCTGCTTATTAATGAACTAAACAAGTATCCCTAGGATTCAACAATTGTTTTTTTTTTGTTTTGTTTTTTCAGAATCTTTCAAAAGATTTTATTTTGGGGTACCTGGGTGGCTCAGTGGGTTAAGCCACTGCCTTCAGCTCAGGTCATGATCTCAGGGTCCTGGGATTGAGCCCCGCATTAGGCTCCCTGCTCAGTGGGGAGCCTGCTTCCCCCTCTCTCTCCCTGCCTGCCTCTCTGCCTACTTGTGATGTCTGTCTGTCAAATAAATAAATAAAATCTTTAAAAAACAGTTTTCATTTTAATCCCAGATAGTTAGTGTACAGTGTTCTATCAGTTCCAGGTGGGCAGCACAGTGATTCAACACTCCACACAGCACGCGGTGCTCACCATGACGAGCGGACTCCTTCATCCCCATCACCTAGTTCACCCATCCCCACCCCCTCCCCTCTAGCGACCATAGTTTGTTCTCTGTAGTTAAGAGCTGTGTCCTACATTTTTCCTTTTGCCTGTTTTGTTTCTTAAATTCCACATATAACTGACATCATATGGTATTTGTCTTTCTCTGACTGAATTATTTTACTTAGGATTATACTCTCTAGTTCTTTTCATGCTGTTGCAAATGGCAAGATCTCATCCTTTTTTATGGGTAATACTTCACTCTGTGTGTGTGTGTGTATGCTTCCATGTCACGGCTCCTGTAAATAATGCCGCCATAAACACAGGGTGCACGTACAGATTTCTGAACAGTACACTAATCTAAGGTCAAACCTGTCTTTCCATCTTTTTGAATAGTGCTTCTCAAATGATCTGTGGTGGAGGGTCAGGTTTTAGTTTTCCTCCCATGTATCAATGGTCAATACTTTTATGGAGTATAATAAAAGTAAATTAAGCAAAATATATGCAAAATAGAGGTTTAAAAATATTACATTCAGCAGACATAATATTATTTGAGTAAGTTGCTCTAAGTTGTCTAAACACTTATTCTTGATTTCTAGATTTACTTAGACCAGTAACTGACTGTGCATTAGTTGCTGGATCACACTTGGAGTTATCACTGTGCCTTGAGTTACATAATTCATTAAAGAAATCTACATCATGTAATCGCAATTAAAGTGCTATTTCAAGGTTTCAAACAAACCCCTACAACCAGGCATAGTCAAAACTATGAAGTAACAAGACTTTTTCTGTGCTCATTTTTTTCACTTAGCAACCATTAGCCCCTCAAACCTTCCCTTTCTTTTTCTTCCTCCTTACCGAAGCTTCACATTTGTAGAAGGCTTTCTAGTTATGACCTAAGTAGATATCAATTCTCCTATCAGATTTGCGCAACAATCCCATAAGATGGATTTTCTAAACAAAAGGCTCAAATCTATTGACTTGTTTTATGTCACTTAAGCAATAAGGAGTGAAGGGAAGGAAGAAAACTCAAGCTCAGCTCTTAAATGTCCATTCCTTTCATCCAACGTCCTACCAAATATTTATTGAGAACCTACACCGTGTCAGGCATTGTTGTAGGCACTGGAAATACAGGCATGAGTAAGAGTGACAAATCCACATTTTCATGGGTTGATAGTCTTTGGGGCCTGGTGGGAATGGTGCGGACGGTGTGTGGTGAAGACAATAAGTAAAATAATTACATGAAAGGTAGATGAAGAGTAATGCAAGGAAGAGGAGAAAGAGTACATCAGAAGCTGAAGGATGAAATCTTACATAGGATAACCTGAGAGCAAAGCCCTTTCATAAGGAAATGGACCATGCAAAAAACTAGAAAAGACATGCTGGGCAGAAGGAACAGGTAGTACAAAGGTCCTGGGGTAGGAGTGTCACTACTGGGGTCAAGGATTAGCAAGGAGGCCAATGTGCTTTCAGCAGAAAGAACAAAAAAAAAGAGTACTAGAAGATGCAGTTACATAAGTACGGAGCTAGGAGAGACATTTGTAGGCCATCGTAAGGACTTTGGTTCTTCCTCTGAGACAGGAAGTCATTAAAGATTTTTGAGCAGAGGAATATGCCATGATTTAACTCAAATTTTAATGAAATCACTCTGTGTTGTGTTAAAAAGAATGTGGGGCAAGGGTAGAAGCGCAAAGACCAGTTAGGACGGCACTGTGTTAACCAGGAAAGAGAAGAGGGTGTCAAGGAGCAGGGTGGTAGCAGCTATATATATATATTTTTTAATTTTTTTTAAGATTTTATTTACTTATTTATTTGTCAGAGACAGACAGAGAGAGAGAGAGAGAGAGAGAGAGAGAGAGTGCGCACAAGCAGGCAGAGCTGCAGGCAGAGGCAGAGAGAGAAGCAGGCTCCCCACCAAGCAAGGAGCCTGATGCGGGACTCGATCCCCACACCCTGGGATCATGACCTGAGCTGAAGGCAGTGGCTTAACGGACTGAGCCAGCCAGGTGTCCCAGCAGCTATATTTTGAAGACTGCTGACTGCACAAACAGACTGGATGCAGGGAAGGAGGGAAAAACAGAAATCAAGGAGAACTTCCCCAGGCTGGGTCAGTTAATTAGAAAGAGAAAGTTGACATTTATATATAGAGAAAAGACTGTGAAAGCATGATGCCTGGGGCTGGTGTGTATCAGAAGCTTGATTTTGAACATATCAAATCTCAGACGCTAATAAGGCATCCAAGTGATAATGTCTGGAGTAAGGAAATCAGAGAAAAGGCTGGACTGTCTTTCTCTTTGTGTTCCGGAGTCATCAGTTTAGGCAGATGACTCCAATAGTTAAACAGGAGTATTTAAAAAGAACGGATGCAGTCACCAAGAGAGTTAGTACAGACAGAAAAATTCTAAGGACTAAGCCCTTGGAGACAGTCTGATGCTTAGAGACTGGGGAGAAGAGGTGGGAACAGAAAAGGAGACTGAGAAGCACTGGATTCTTAGGAGGAAAACCAGAAGAGTATCGGGTCCTGGAAAATCAATGAAAAAAGATGAGGAGAGAAACTGTATCAAGTGCTGTTCACAGACTGAGTACGATGTGTGCTGGCAACAACCACAGGGTTTAGCAATGCAGAGGTCATTGGAACTTGACCAGAGTAGTGCGACGGGGCGTGCATGTGACAGTCTGACTGGAAAAGATTACGAAGAGTGTAGAGCGGTGAGGAGGGGAACTGAGAGAGGCGAGGCAGGAGAGAAAAGAGAGGGATAGAGAGATGGGGCACAAAGAGCAGAGAACAGAGAAGAAAGGATATGGACGTATGCACAAAGGAAGAGAGAAACTGGGAGGCAGGAAATGACCCTAATTCTTGGGGCATTCTGCAATAATGTGAAGAAAAGAAGCGGGATAATAGTTGGAAGGTAAAAGAGAGACGTCAAAGTCAGGAAGAATCTTTATTAAGATGGAAGAAGTAACAGCGTATTTGTATGTTAGTGGAATGATCTTCTAGAGAAGGAACAATTAATGCAGGAAAGGAAAATTGCGGCAATGAGCACCCTGAGAAAGTGACAGGGAATGGGCGGGAGCGGGAACGTTGGCCTATGGCAAGAGCAGGAGCAAGTTCATCCATAATCATGGGAGGGAAGCAAAGTACAGACCAGAGGCAGGAGGTTAAGTCTATGACCACATGGAAGCTCTTGGGACTGCTTCTACTTTCTCAATGAGACAGGAAGCAACAAGGTCATGAGCGGAGGATGAGGTGTTTGATTTATGTGAAGGTACAGGAATGAAATTCTCACTTGGGAGAGTGGGAGAACGACCAGATAAAGAAGATGCAGTGTGACTGCTGTTTTTCATAAAATACTTATGTTAACATGTAGCAGGTTTGCTATTTGAAGATGAATATTTAAATTTTGTCTCGATTTTAATCATGAATACAATAAATATCCATAGACATAACCCCTCATGAACAAAAAGCTCCTTGGGGCTCCTTGATAATTTTTAAGGGTGTTAAAGGGGTCCTGAGACCAAAAGTTTAAAAACAGATGCTCTAATCATTGAATTCCTACAGTCTCCTAATAAACAAGGAAAACTTATAAAACAGTGGAAAAATTGGGAAAGGTGGTGGTTACCTATAATTTACAGATAGCTATCTAATCTGTTTAATCATTATGCTGGCTGTGCCTGTTCCATTTTTGTTTTAACAATGCAAAATTTCATATATGTAGGATAAGACCTGCAAATTTTATAAGGTTTATTCCCTTGAGTTTAAATTCCGCTGAAAATCAAGTTAAAAATCGAAAAGCTGACATGAAAACTCAGAACATCACTCAGTTGAAAATACATATCAGTATCATTCACACAGGAGAAAGAACATGGTGGATAAACTCAAGGGGCGCCTGAGTGGTTTGGAGTTAACCCTCTACTTCAGCTCAGGTCAGGATCGGGGGCTCTCTGCTCGGTGGGGAGCCTGCTTCCCCCTCTCTCTCTGCCTACTTGTGATCTCTCTCTGTCAAATACATAAATAAAATCTTTAAAAAAATAAATAAACTCAAAATTGTTCAAAGGAGTTCACCAGTGAAATCTGGTGGTTTTATTTTTTTTCAATTACTGATTATGCTTTCTGTAATACACTGTCTCTGTCATTATGTGATGTTTAAGCTTTATGAACAAACTATGTCATGATGATCCAAGCTCTTCCAAAGAATAGTTTGGTTGTGAATTTATGCTTGCTTCTATAACTAACATCATTCCCAAGCACATCAAACAGAACTTAGCTTATGAAACATCCGCACCAAAGCAACTGAGGGCTGCAAGAACATTTGCCTGGTGCATCAGACAAAAAGCTAAGAAAATTTAGTTTTCAAGTTATTTTTGAAACACTATCAGTGCATTTTCCAGGAAACCAAAGAACACACTATGACAAAGAATTTCCTTGCCATCTCCCAACCCAGGATATTCTGACATAAGGAAGCCCTCTTGAGACACATCAAGGCCAAATAGCTTAAGGAGTCATGTCAGGGAAATTTTTTTTTTTTTAAATGATTTGATTCTTAGGTGAGCAAAAAAAACCTTTAAACACTTAAAAAGATTAATTCAACATCATAAAAAAACCTGACTAAACTAACAAATGGATAAATAAAACCAAACTTTTTAGGTCCAATTTAATTTGCATATAATCACATTTGCTGAAACCGTTGGCTATGACAGGTCTCCCAGATGGTAACATAAAGTTAGTAGGCACAGGAAATTATGTGTCAAGTGTGGGGATAAATAGATAATTGACATTGAGCTAATAAGCAGAGTTAAATTTAGGATTCTTATGAAGGCTTATGAAAGAAACATATAAAAAATAAAGTAAGAATTGAGTAATTTCGGTGGTATTTAAGAAAAGCAAAACAAAGAAATATTTAGATACAAGATTTCTCATGGATATAAATAAAATTTCTGAAACATTTTGGGACCTAATGCCTTCCTTCTCAGTGCCTAGGAAAAGATCAAGACTATACAAAGAAATTTCAGGGTAAATGGAAAAAGAAGATTTTAAGTAATGATTTCAAAACTTCTTTATTAATCCCTTTATGTGTCCCTAATGTCAAAGAAAAAGTGAAATTCAAAATCCCTAAATAAAATGCTTTACATAACAAAATTTTGAAATAATATTTGGTTCTACTGCATTACCTTTCACTCAAAGCCTCACATGGCAAAAAGCTAACTATAACAAAACTTCACCTCTGCCTTTAATAATAATTCAAATCACACAATCTTCCTCAAGTACGTATTTTTTTTCAGCTATTCGGCAATTCATGCAACAGCAGGGGTCGCAATGTACTAGTTAAATGTTTCAGGAAAGGCAAGAAGGGGATTAAATGTTCAAATAGCGCAGCTTTATTAGAACCTGAAAGACTCATGATTCATTGTACTCTAGTTAAAATAATCTCTTATTAATGAAAAGATTTTTCAATTATGGAATCCCCAAATAATCGTAAAGAAAACCTACTTAAAATCTGATAGCACTTCCAGTTGAAACAGCATCCCTCAAAAATCATTTCCAAAAAGTTCTACCACATGTATAGCCCTACAAAAGTGGTTTTACATTTTTTGCATCTTTTAAAAAATAAGTAATTGCTATATATAAAATAGGCAATTCTTTAACCAGTCAGCAAGTTATTATTAAACAGGTCCATGTTTAATACATTAAACATGTATTAAACTGAATTTCTTTCTAAAAAAAAAAAAACAAAACCCAAGCTGACCACTCGTACTCTACCCTATGTTCTTTAATTCCTTCTCTGTGACTACAAGAAGAAAATGTACCCCAAATTCTTCAAATATTTGATTTACAAAAGGTTTTTTCCATTAAAAAAATTGCAATTCCATGGAATCACTTTATACTACTTGCCAAGAATAACTTAGAAATATTTATATTATCTACTGTATAACACATAAAAAATCCAGCACAAACAATGACTGATATTCTTGAAGATTTGATGAGAAAGTAGTGTAATCACTTTCTCCTAGTTCACTGTTTTCTAAATGAATGTCAAATCAATCAAAGAACATAAAATTAATGAGTTAGTCATAAGTGGAATAAAAAAAATGAAAGATAATAGAAAATACAGTTCACTGCACATAGAAATGGTAAATACTGCTTTGTGAACATTCAGAAAATTAGTATGTTAAAATCTAACACATAATAAAATATGTATATTAATATGCACACACGGATATATATATACATGAATATCATATTATACTTGTGAGTACTAGATTGCAGTTATAAATTATTACAGACTACAATAAAAGATGTTTGAAAGTCACTGCTCTATACTAATTATATCCTATCCCTTTAAAACCTATGCTCTCTATAATACTTCTTTACTACAACTTCTATATAATTGTAGTGGCAAAAGACCAGAGATATTATATATATATCACTGAACTAGTCAGTTGAGAAGTTTAGTTTATTGTGTTAGGAGTTACTGATTTAATTTTCCACACAAGTAACATATGCATTAACAAGTGTAAAAATGAAAAAAAAAAAAAAACAAGTGTAAAAATGACTATTCTGTTATTAATCATTTATCAGGAAATCACTTACACACTAAGTATAATTTCTTTGGATACAACAGAGAGAACAATTAAGCAAAATAGGTTTCTTCACAGTTAAAAGAAATGTTCCAAAGTCCATGCAATAAACATTACTAGGAGGAGTATGTAACTGGGAAGAAAACCCTTTGGGCATTCATTTGGAATTCATTTCTAACAAAATATACAGTTCAAATAAGCTCAGTTGTCAGTTTCCAAAACCACGGGATAATAGATCATTAGAGGAGAGGAAAATTGCTGCGATAGAGCTGCAGCTGGTCCAGAAGGAATGAGAAGTGACAGCTAAAAATAAGAGGGGGGAAAGAGAAAACCTATATATAAAATTAAAAATACATAGAATTTTGGAACCATTTAGCAAAGGGAAATAATTGAGCACAGTAATATTTACACTCTTGTATAATAAATTATTTTCAAAACTACAAACTCAAATCAATGATTTAAAAAACAGTCACAACTAATACTCATAAAAGCACTTGAACCTAAGTACTCTGGCTCCAAAGCCCACGGTATTCACCTACACAATACTTCTCAATACAAATTTAAATTGTCTATGGTATTAGAGTACAGTTAAGAAAATATCTGGATATTATAGAGGGCACGGATTGCATGGAGCACTGGGTGTGGTGCAAAAATAATGAATACTATTATGCTGAAAATAAATAAAAAGTAAATTTAAAAAAAGGAAAATATTTATGAAAAGAAAGATGTAATCAATTTGAAAGACCTTTATATAAAATGATTAAATGCCCTTAATGGTATTAGCCAACAAAACTTACCTACCAAAAAGACCCATTCCTGGATAGCTACAGTTTGTATTCCATGTAATTTCTCATATTTGTAATTTCTTATCACTTACTGTACTCTCACCCAATCCCTCCTTACTACTGTGCACTATTTTCTATATACTGAGATGAGAAAGCTGACAGGTCACAAAAGCTGCACGGCAGCACACAGCTAACACCGACAAAGCCAGGACTCCGGTTCGTGCAGCGCGGCTCCAGAACGCCAGCTGTTAATCAACGTGCTTGGTGCTACAGCCCTTGTCCTACACGACACAGGGTAGAACTGCTATAATGTCTCAGGACATACTTTCCAAGAGACTCTGGTCAACCTGGAAACCCAGCTAGAATGAAATTCAGGGCACCTGGCTGGCTCAGTCAGTAGTGTATGTGACGACTCTTGATCTCGGGGCTGTGAGTTCAAACCTCACGGTGGGTGTAGAGATGACTTAAAAATAAAAATCTTTAAAAAATAAAAATTCAAGTGAAATGAGTTAATTGGAGAAAGACAACTATCATATGATCTCCCTGATATGAGGAAGTGGAGATGCAATGTGGGGGGTTTGGGGGTAGGAAAAGAATAAATGAAACAAGATGGGATCGGGAGGGAGACAAAGCCCAAGAGACTCTTAATCTCACAAAACAAACTGAGGGTTGCCGGGGGGAGTAGGGTAGGGAGAGGGGGGTGGGGTTATGGACACTGGGGAGGGCATGTGCTATGGTGAGTGCTGTGAAGTGTGTAAACGTGGCAATTCACAGACTTGTACCCCTGGGGCTAATAATACATTATATGTTTACAAAAAAATTTTTTTAATTATCAAAAAACATAAAATAAATAAAAATTCAGAAAACCTGGAAAATACCTTTCAGGAGTGTTAGGTTGCTTGCTCACCAGCTTTCCAGTACTAATCCTTCCAAGCACTTGCCACCCACTTAAAGTCTGGTATGGCCATATGACTTGCTGTTATCAATGGAAATATCAACAAAAATTGTATTTGTCACATCAGCATGAAAGCCTTCAAGACAAGTTTGCCAATCTCCGTTTTCTCTTTCCTCCTTTCCTGGTGCCATGTCGAGGTTCTGTTAGTCTTGGTCTCTGACTGATGCTAACGTGGACCAACACTTTCTACGCACTCATTGTGGATATATAATAGGAGCAAGAAGTACATCTTTGAGGTGTTTTAAGCCACCGAGATCTTAAGGTTGGTTTATTAGTAATCATAGCCTTACCTTCCACTAATAAATTTGACAGGTTTTTCCTGGGAAGTGATGAATAAAGGGCCATTTTAGGGTCATAATAAATACAAACAATTGTAAAGTTTACAAAATGGTTAAGTTCTAAAGATTTATATTGAAATCAGTTACCTGGATTTTGGAACATTTTTTTTCCCTATAGGCCCACCTTATAAAAGGCCTACAGAAGCTGATTTAACTCATAATTTAAATGAAAAAGAGTAGGAAATAATAGTGACTTTAAAATAATTAAAAGAATGTGAGATAAGTGAATAAATGTAAACCTGTGGATATTCTAAATACAGACACTGAAGCATTTTATAGAAGTTAAGGGCACTGTTCTCTAGTGTATTTGAATTTCTTCTTCAATATGCACATTTTCTCCCTTTCCTTGATCCTAAAGTATCAAAAGATACTCTCTCTTGTTTGTTATGTATGATTGCCATTGCTTCCATGACATGCACATGAATCCATGACATTCCATGAATGCACAAGGAAAGTTACTAAGCAAAAGACATATGAACATTAGAAAAAAAGAAATTGTTTAAATTCAATGACTTGTGAGCAATGAAGAAGGGAAAAAAAAGATGAGACATACTGAATCTTTCCCAAAACAGAATGATATCAGAGCCTACTTATTAATGTCCAGATAGATCAACATTGTCATGAGTTAATAAACGATATTGGTTCCTCATACAGCAAAAAGGCTGAGTTATAACCAACTTCTCTTTGCTTTTAATAATTACTCAAAATCAAACTGGGGGCATCATGTTGCCTGATTTCAAGCTATATTACAAAGCTGTGATCACCAAGACAGCATGCCTAGTGGCACAAAAACAGATACATAGACCAGTGGAACAGAGTAGAGAGCCCAGATATGGACCCTCAACTCTATGGTCAAATAATCTTCGACAAAGCAGGAAAAAAATATCCAGTGGAAAAAAGACAGTCTCTTCAATAAATGGTGCTGGGAAAATTGGACAGCTATATGTAGAAGAATGAAACTCGACCATTCTCTTACACCGTACACAAAGATAAACTCAAAATGGATTAAAAACCTCAACGTGAGACAGGAATCCACCAAAATCCTAGAGAAGAACATAGGCAGTAACCTGTTTGACATCAGCCACAGCTACTTCTTTCAAGACATGTCTCCAAAGGCAAAGGAAACAAAAGCAAAAATAAACTTTTGGGATTTTATCAAGATCAAAAGCTTCTACACAGCAAAGGAAACAGTCAATAAAAGAAAGGGACAACCCATGGAATGGGAGAAGATATTCGCAAATGACACTACAGACAAAGGGCTATTCAAGATCTATAAAGAACTTTTCAAACTCAAAACCCAAAAAACAATCAAGTCAAAAAATGGGCAGAAGACATAACAGACACTTTCCCAGTGAAGACATACGAATGGCTGACAGACACATGAAAAAATATTCATCATCAGTAGGCATCAGGGAAATTCAAATCAAAACATTGAGATACCACCTTAGACCAGTTAGAATGGCAAAGATTAACAGGGCAGGAAACAACAACTGTTGGAGAGTATTTGGAGAAAGGGGAACCCTCTTACACCATTGGTGGGAATGCAAGCTGGTGTACTAAATATTATATTTTATGTCATAAAACTTACTATCTGTTAACAAAATATGGACTGGGTATCTTATAAGTAATTTCCCCCAAATCTCTTTTAAATAATTTGTTTTATAAAAGTAGGTCACTCGATACTGAATAAACCAGATGGTCTATGAAGTCCTATGAGACAAGAAGTATGACTTATTCATCTGCATACACTGAGAATCTGACCTTGATACACAATTGATCACAATTCTGCCAGATTTATTATAAAGGATTCACATGAACTAAATTCAAAGCCCCATCAGTTCTGCCTTTAAAGTTTTCTGTTTCCTTGTTAAATGCATTGCTTTGGTTCCATAAAAGCAATATTTGAAAGTGCTCCTCAACAGAGTTTCTTCCACAAAATACAAATGTTCTTGGATTGACTGAAGAAAGTTTTTCCTATTCTGAGAAAAGGAGTAAGAAATAAGTTTCCTTAAGTATTCCTCTATTTTCAGGGGAGTTGGATAATTAGATTTTTAAATTATAGCTCTGCCTACTCTACTTAATCATGGTCTACTTCATATAACTATACAGTGTCATTTATTATAGGAGTTAATAAATCCAATTTTGGCAGCAGATACAACTGAGTCTGAATGTGAGCCTTGCCTGAGTAAAGATCTCAGATAGTGATTCCATGAGATAACATAAATAAAAGTACACAACAAAATGACTGGCATAGTAAACATTCAATAAACATTACTGCTAATATTATAAAGAGCATATGGATGATATCAATGACAGATCATGTTCATAGGTATTAGATAGCTAAGAATAAACAATTTTTTAAAAAGATTTTATTTATTTATTTGAGAGAGAGAGGTAGAAACAGGGAGAGGGACAAGCAGATTTCCTGCTGAATAGAAAGACCAACTCAGGGCGCAATCCCAGGACCCAGAGATAGTGACCTGAGCCAAAGGCAGGCACTTAAATGACTGAGCCACCCAAGTGTAGGAAGATTAAACTTAATGTTAAGTCATTTCCTACTATTCCACTATTATATTGGTAACTGCTAAAAAAATTTGAAAACATGGAAAAAGCTAAAAAAAAAAAGAATGAAACTGCAGTACTGAAACAAAGGAACAGAGTCTTAAAAAGATGTATAAGAATTTGTTTTCTGGGGACGCCTGGGTGGCTCAGTGGGTTAAGCTGCTGCCTTCAGCTCAGGTCATGATCTTGGGGTCCTGGGATCGAGTCCCGCGTCGGGCTCTCTGCTTGGCAGGGAGCCTGCTTCCTCCTCTCTCTCTCTGCCTGCCTCTCTGCCTACTTGTAATCTTTCTCTGTCAAATAAATAAATAAGATTTAAAAAAAAAAAAAGTCCTTAAAAAAAAAAAGAATTTGTTTTCTGATTTTAAAAAAATGGCATTCCATGTAGAGCAAAAAAGCAGGTGGATAGGCATAAAAGAACTTGTTTAGGGAACTGTTTACAGTGTAATATATGTTCAGTATAAACACAGTATAAAGTATATGCTGGGGGGTAGCAGGTGCCTATAAAGACAATGAACAGATCATAAAGGACTTTATATTCTTGCGAGAAGCATTAAGGATGAGCACAAAAGTTAATTCTTGAATCCATCCGTTTCATATAAATATCTCACAAACAGCTAAAAGAAAATACTGTATTATTAACTGAATCTGCCAGTACAATATTTTTAACTCAGGCTACCAAAAATTGCCCTTTTGTACTTAATAACAAAAAGGCTGTGGCAATATGTGTGTTCAAAAGTATGGTAGAATATAAGAACTTAAATGATACCCACTTTTTAAAAAAATTGTTGAAGAGAAAATAATTTTTCCTTCTTGCTTCCTTGGTTCTTTTATATTTTCACTTTCACATGCATAAATGAAGTCAGAGTGAAAAAAGTTTCTATTACATTTCATTCCATGGCACCAGAATTCCTAGCACATGTCACTTTTCATTCATTCAGCTTATTTTTATTTTTTTTTTTTTATTTATTTTTTTTTTTTTAAAGATTTTATTTATTTATTTGAGAGAGAGAGACAGTGAGAGAGAGCATGAGCGAGGAGAAGGTCAGAGAGCGAAGCAGACTCCCCATGGAGCTGGGAGCCCGATGCGGGACTCGATCCCGGGACTCCAGGATCACGCCCTGAGCCGAAGGCAGTCGTCCAACCAACTGAGCCACCCAGGCGTCCCTCAGCTTATTTTTAGTACTAAGTTCGCAATCAAAGAACACACACTGAATGATCTCTGCTCAGTAGACTTCAACACAGAGCTCAGTTTTCCAACGGTATTGGAGATTTGAAGCAACACTATCATTAATCTTTAAAAGGCATACCTAGGAGTGCAGTGAGTTTGGGAAGCAGCCCAACTTGTACCATCTTATTCCTCAGTCCTGTGTCAAAGGATAAGTTCAGTAAAAGCCGGAGGGTGATATTCAGCAGATCTTCGTGTTCACAAGGTATCATTTTTACCAGTTTTTCAACAATATCCATTTCCACCTATGTAATATAATACAAATGCGGTGAGGTTCTGCTGTACAATAAGACAAAAAGACTGCAGATAATAATTTTTTTTATTATTTTTCTACCCTCATCTGTATTTTATGTGTTAATCTATTTATTCTCATTTCAATCTACAAACTTTTCTAAAATCAAACTTTTGAGAAGAAAAATACATTTTTCCACATCATCCCTTCCTTCCTCAACTTAACAGTGTCAACTGGAAGAAATATTACATTGGGTTCTTGAAAACACATTACTGAATGCCACCTATTAAGGGCCAGGCCCTGTGCTAACTCAAACGAGGTTCCACAATCTACAAAGAGCAGAGAAAGAGAGCAATAATAAATGTAATAAAAATGGAACCCATGAAGTCCTCTGGAAGCAACATGGAAGAAACTACTAAACTACTTAGGAGTACAGAAAAGATTTCAAATTAGGAAAAAGTTTTTTAAAATGTGTAATAACTTGATCCCTGGTTAAGAAAGGCAAGGACAATCAAAGAAAAAGCCAGTGCATAGGCACTTAGGCCTAAAAGTACTGGGGCACTGCAAGTCTTTGGTATGGACGTAGTATAAAGTATAAGTTGGAGAGTGACAGGAGTGTATTAAACTGATATTGGACAAATCACAAAAAGCTTTTAATGCTCTTCAAAGAATGCCTGAGTGATTTTAAGTCCAGAGGGTGATGTGGTCAAACTGGTGGCATAAAGATAAATGTATCAATACATACGGACATACATAAATACATGCATGAGAAGAACAGACACAAATTAATAAGGGGGCACTATATATGGATAGACTGAAACAGGCAGAGATCTAAAGTAGGTACTTAAGAATATCTTGCATTAGACAGGTCTATGTAATTAAGAAAGGACAGAAAGGCTGAAGAGGAAATAATCCAAGGGGGTGTTAAGGAGATATGGCCAGAGCATCTGAGTGAGAAGTGAAGAGAAAGTGCTGAAGATGACTTTCAGGTTTCTGGCTTGGTCAATGTGTTGTGGGTCCCCAAGACTACCCTGGGTTTGGTAATTTGCTAGGACTCAGCACATAGTCATCTTCATAACTGCGATTATGCTGAAAGGATGCAAAACAAAATCAGAAAAGGGAAAAGGCACATGGAGGCAAAGTCCAGAGGTGTAAGCCTCCTAGAATCCTCTCCCCATGGTCACACAGAATGGCTTCAGCACTGAGCTGAGGCTGAGACTCAGTGCCCACAGTCTCTGCTGGGGGCTGGTCACATAGGAATCCTCTGCCAGCACAAACTAAAATTCCAAACCCAGCAAGCCAGTAGGTGTTTAACAATAACTACATTGCTTGTGCAAACTGTTCAGGCATAGTAAACTACCCTTATCCATTAGGGAATAGTGGGAATACTCCTAAAATCCAAGTTCCCAGATGCCAGTCAAGAGTCAACCTTGGGAGAAGGTCTAAGGAGAGCTGTCCCAAGCCCTTCTTTGCTTGTCAATATGGTGGATATTAGTTCATTAACTAAGGTCTATAAATTGAAAAGGTGTCAGACAAACAGGACAAAAAATTATTTGTCATATTGAATCTGACCTGATATTCAATGGATATTTGAAAATCTTACAGAACTCAGGAGAGAAGCTGGTCTATAAGTAACAGTTTAAATTCTATGACAGGAGTCAACAAACTATGCTTAGTAGGTCTGATCTGGCCTACCATCTGTTTTCACACAACCTAAGAGCTAAAAATGGTTTTGACTTCTACACTTTTAAATGGCTGAAAAATAAATCAAATGAATAATATGTCATGACACATGAAAAACTGAAATTCAAATTTCAGTTTCCATAAATAAAGTTTCATTGGAGGACAGTCCTATTCATTTGTTTATACCCTATAGCTGCTAACATGCTAGTAGAAAACAGTAGTTATGGCCATTTACAGAAAAAGTTTGTTGACTCCCTACTCTAGATGATTATAAAATTATTTCAACAGAACTTGCTTTAGAGTGAAAACACAGAGGACAGAACTTATTTGGTAATCTAAGCCTGTATTCGTATTTCTTAAGGTAGCAGTCTGAATAAGTTGGTTATAAAAATATCTCACATCTTTGTTACAAAGGAATGGCTAGAAAGGAGAGAAATTCTTAACACCTATATATGTTTCTTTGATCATTACCAAAAGACTTATAAATAATCTTGCTCTACCTTTTCTTGCATTGGAGGTCTAAAGCATTTATTTATACCACCCTTGACATATATTTTTTTTAAGATTTTTTTTTTTTACATATTTTAGAGAGAGAGAGAGAGAGAGAGTGCACGCACAAGCAGGAGGGGCAGAAGGAAAGGGAGATAGACTCCATGCTGAGTGCAGAGCCTGACCCAGGGTTCGATCTCACGACCCTGAGATTATAACCTGAGCTGAAACCAAGAGTTGGGCATTTAACTGAATGTGACACCCAGGCATCCCCACCCTTGCCATATCTTAATTGCAATCTTTCATTGACCTCATAAAAATCACATTACTAGTTGAGTCCTCAATGTTCCTTTCTCCTCTCATTCTATGCTAAGGAGTGAACACTGATTTTTTTTTTTTTAAGACTGAATTGACAAAGAACAATGATTCTTCCTTCAAACCCCTATCTCCACAGTCATACTATAATCATATTCAGTTCTTCATTAAAAAGTACAAATCCATCTCCAAAGACTCTCTAATTTTGGTTCTCCCTTTCTCCTAGTTTAAGCTCCTAAGTACACGGGGGCAATCATTCATTTGTTAACTTCCTAAAATTTCCACAGGGCCAAGGACAAAAATTTATCAAATTGATACAAAACTCTAATTCTATAACTAGCTTCACTGTTTACTATGAATAACATCTTTTCTAGCTCTATTTATTCATTTAACAAATATTTTTTACCTGAAGCCCTTGGTACATATTGGTGAACAAGGAAGAAATGATTCCTGCCTTCATGGAGCTTATATTCTAGAAGGAGTGAAATATAGTAAAGAAATAATTCTACAGTT
The DNA here is from genome assembly GCF_020171115.1 of Neogale vison. Lineage (NCBI taxonomy): Eukaryota > Metazoa > Chordata > Mammalia > Carnivora > Mustelidae > Neogale > Neogale vison. The sequence goes on from NC_058100.1 coordinate 33,230,661, forward strand.
ACTTAATTACAAGAGAAAAAAACAGTACCATTAAAAAATATGAGTGGATCTGATATACTCTCAGTGTGAAGAGTTGTCAAAGAAGGCTTCTCTGAGGAAAAAAACGTCCTGGATGAACAGAAGGTATCTCATGCTAATTGAAAAGGAGGAAAGAGTGGTCTAGATGGAAAAAAACCAGCATGTGCAAAGATGACCTGGAAAATTAAGCATTCAAGGAACTCTTCAAAAATTATCCTTCTGACTACAAAGTGGAGAATGTATTGGAAGGAGGCCAGAACAGAAATAGTGAGATAAATTAACATGCTACGGAAGCAGTCAAGTAGAGGCATTAGCGATTAAGAAAAACAGGCAGAACTGTGTGTCTAACCCTATGCTGGACAGGGTGGGAGATACAAAGATGAATTAAAAAATACTTGTTCTTTTTTTCTGAAAAAGAAAAAGAAAAGTAGGCAGAACCTCAAAGCTACTCTTAGGATGTAAAAATCTAGACAGGATGTGGGTCCCAACTGAACTGCAAGAAAATTCCACATATAAAATTGTAACTAAAAAAATAACTACCAGAGAGCTAAGGTTGCCAGGAAACCAACTGGCCTGATATATAAGGAAATAGGCACCCTCAAGGAGATAAGGGTCATGAGGCTGGTTTATTCAAAGCCGAGACCTGGAGAAAAACAGAGTTGCCACAGAACTGGGAAAGACGACTGCATGAAAAATTTTAAACAAACTGTTAACGGTCAGGTGTGAAGCAGCCTGACTACAGTACTGGGAAGCTGCCGATGCTGAGAGTTTGCAACCACTTGGCAAGGTCTTTTCACAAGAAATACTGGGGATAGGACAGGATATGGAAGAAAACTTCCCCCTCCGTAGAGTGGGCCTGGTGGAGGGGAATTGCTGCCACCGGGGAAAAGGCATAAAACCCTGTCCACATCTTTTTCTCCTATTTCCCCTAAAAAACAGAAGACTTAAAAGAAGCTTAAACACTGCCACATCCAAAACAAGGGGAAGCCTCCCTGCAGATGGGGAAAAGAAACAGAAGAAACCTCCAGAGGAGTGGTGTTGACAGAGGACTTAGGCAGCCCCACTGCTGGGGCTAGCAACTGTAACTATGGACACAAGACCAGGGTAAGACTGACCTAAAGCTAAATTAGAACAACAACTGACCTCAGTACCAAATTAGCAAAAGCTGAGTAACAAGGAATAGCAGCACATTGTTGGGAAAGGGTTAACATGAAGTGAGAGGTCCTCTTTGAAGCACAGATATATCGGGAAAGTCTTAAGTGGAGGGTGGAACATGAACACTGCCAAACTCTCTGCACTGGAAAGACAAAGTCATGTACATGAGTGTGAGCTCATAATGCAGGGAGGGTAACCAAATACAGCTCAACTCCCAACAAGAACGACTTAACCTCAAAAAAAAAAAAAAAGAATGACTTAACTTCCCACATAAAAGGCCTAGGAAAAAAGGTCTGCCCATTTCCAGACATAAATAGTGTTTATCTCAATCTCGACTCAGCTAATGTGGTACCTAGCTTTCAATCAGACATTATGATACATGAAGAGCAAGAAAACACCCCACTGCAGGCAGTTAACATAACAGACTTAGATATGACCTGAATAATAATCAGAGGATTTAAAACAACATCAAGGAATTATTTAGTAATAATTTAAAATGACTAATATGTTTAAGGCTCTACTGGAAAAAAATGGGTAACATAAATGAACAGAGAATTTGCAGAGAGAAATATACTAAAATTAAATGGAAATGTTAAATATATAAGGAATAACATGGAGGACATTAGAAGGAAGGGAAAAGTGAAGGGGAGGATTGGAGTGGGAGATGAACCATGAGAAACTGGACTCCGAAAAACAAACTGAGGATTTTAGAGGGGAGGGAGGTGGGGCGATGGGTGAGCCCAGTGATGGGTATAAAGGAGGGCACATATTGCATGGAGCACCAGGTATTACACGTAAACAATGCATCTTGGAACACTACATCAAAAACTAATGGTGTATTGTATGGTGACTAACAACACAATAATAAAAAAAAAGGAAATGTTAAATACACACACACACAGACACACACAATACAGAGATAAAGAAAACCTTCGTGGGCTCATTAGCAGATCCAATATAGATAATGACAGAGTAAGTAAGCCTAGAAGTCGGTCAACTGAAATTTTCCAAATTGAACCCCAAAAAAAAAAAAAAAAAAAAAGAAGAAGAAGAAGAAAAGAGAGAGAGAGAAAAGATGAAAGGAGTAAAACAGTAATATAGTATCTAAGAGCCATGAGACAGTATCAAATGGATTAACATGCATAAGCAAAATCCAGTAGAAGAGGGGCAGAATGGCACCGAAGCAATACTTGAAGAGATAATGGCTAAGGATTTTCCAAAGATAATGAAAGAATCAAACCATGGATATAAGTTCAAAGAACTCCAAGTAGAATACAACACACACAAATACACACTTATGCCTAGAGAGACATATGTTCAAATTGCTGAAAAGCAAAGATGAAATCTTGGAGGCAGGTAGAAAATAAAACACTCATTACATACAGAAGACAAATATAAGAATTACATTACACTTCTTGTCAAAAACTGTAAAAGTCAGAAAATAATGGAGTGATATTTATAAAGTATGTCAACTTAGAATTCTGAATACAGTGAAAATATATTCCAAAAAAATCAATAATGACCTACCAAAAAGAGAAAAAGAGAGAGAGAGGAACAATTACCAATATCAGTAATGAAGTGAGGAATAATCACTTTAGTCCTTTGGATTCTGGTTTTTGGTTTTTTTTTTTTAAGATTTTATTTATTTGAGAGAGAGAGAAAGAGAGAGCGAGAGCAGGAGAAGTGGAGGGTCAGAGGGAGAAAAAGACTCCCTGCCTGATGCAGGGAAAATAAGCAATCTAAGGAATATGTATCTTTTCTCTTGTTCCCCTTAAAATCATATTCTAATAGGACTTATTCTTTTTGTTATATTGTATTTATTTAGTAAATGTGCAAACATAATTTAAATCATTAATTGACTTTTTTAAAGTGAATTAAATTTTCTTTAAAATATAATAACTCTAGGGGCACCTGGGTGGCTCAGTGGGTTAAGCCTCTGCCTTTGGCTCAGGTCAAGATCTCATGGTCCTGGGATCGAGCCCCACATCAGGCTCTCTAATCAGTGCAGAGCCTGGTCCCTCTCTCTCTCTCTGCCTGCTTCTGCCTACTTGTGATCTCTCTCTCTGTGTCAAATAAATAAATAAAATCTTTAAAAATATACACATATTAACTCTAAAACACAAGTTCAGTGTCAGTTCAACATCAACAGTAAAATGAACACTTTATTTGGACAAGTACCACAGCCTCACAAATATAGCAACCATTCCTTCTCTCCACCCCTTTTAAATAAAACCAACACAGGCCTCATCTGTTACTAATTAAATCAAGTTATTATTTTTCTTTTAAAATAGCAACAGTATGCACTGGTTGTTACAGCAAACTTAATAATAAAGTAACTGGAGAGTTTTTAAAAAATTAATTTGTATTTCCATTGCAGTAGATGGAATGTGAAATATGTATCCTGTAGTCCAATCAGATGGTTAAACACTAGACACAGCCTTCTAATCATCTGTTTCTGATTGATAAAAGCTCAGTTCCAAAAACTAAATTTAGTAATTGTCTCAACATGCAATGCCCTTTCAATTCTATGTCTACAAAATGGAATTTGTAGTTAATTAGTACTTCTATTCAGTATTTTCTATAAAGTTTATCAACAATCTATTAGAAAATTTATTTCAGCCCTTAAATAATTCTTTTTCAGTGTTTCTGGAAGCCAACATCTCAAGTTGCTTACTACTAATCTTGCTAAAAATGTGTGTGTGTGTGTGTGTGTGTGTTTAACATAAAGACATTTTTTTCCCTCCTCTGGGAGCAGAGAAAGAATAGGAAGCTGAATACCTGCAGACATTTCTTTGAGCAAATTACTTAACCTCTGATTTTCTCCTACTTCATCTGCAAAATTAGCTAAATCTAGAGATGTAAGGTCTAGTCAAGCTCTGAAGATTCTTTTTTTTTTTTTAAGATTTTATTTGACAGAGAGAGAGATCACAAGTAGACAGAGAGGCAGGCAGAGAGAGAGGGAGAAGCAGGCTCCCCACTGAGCAGAGAGCCCGATGCGGGGCTCAATCCCAGGACCCCGAGACCACCACCTGAGCCAAAGGCAGAGGCTTAACCCACTGAGTCACCCATGTACCCCAAGCTCTGAGATTCTGATTTTATACAATGCCTTTAAATAAAATGCATTTCCTCTCCAATAAAAGATGAAATGCATACCATCTATAGTAAAAATCTGGCTAATTATATCATTTTTATGACCTTGGATGAATGACCTTTCCTGAACCTCTGTTTTTCCTTCTCAGTAAAAAGTTAGATTTGATGAGACAAGTTATATGGTATCTTTCAAACCTAAGGTCTTACCAGAAAATGATTTTTAATAATAATTTTGAGATCATTTCTGATAGAATGAACAAGTTTATTTCCTAAATACAAATTCAAGAAAACATAGTAGACACATGCTGATGGCAAATCAATCTGAATTTTGCAAACCTACTGAAGTGAACTTAATCTAAACATGTAAATGGAAGAAAACACACTTCAACTTACAGCAATTGGAAGTAATTATTTAGCTACACTCTACTCCAAGAGTGTGTGTGTGTGTGTATCACCATCTCATCATATTCTTAAGATCAATGAAAACAAAAAACATGTTATTATTCTACATAAATTCAATCTTAAAATGTATCAGGAATACCTGAAATTATATACTAGTAATGAAAGTTACAGATAGTAAATATCTGTGGTTAAAATAAAATATTTATTTTATTTTTCATTTATTTCAAGTATCAGAATTCAAGGCACTTATTAAATCTGACAAATGAGTCTCAGATTTTCAAAAAGCATGCTGTGTCATACAATGAGCGTAAGGTACTTCCTAGTTCATTTAACTTCAAAAGAAGAAAAAAGAGCAGGCAGAAATACTCTGTGTTTAGACTCTCTGAAGGAGAATCCACTTATACCAGTAATACACAGTCATATAATGACCTGTATTAGAATATACTTCTAAAATGTAAAGGTCAATGATCTAACAGTTCTATTTCTAGGAATCTAAGAAATTAATCAGAAATATAGACAACAAGGGGTGGCTGGGTGTCTCAGTGGGTTAAATATCTGCCTTAGACTCAGGTCATGATCTCAGGGTCCTGGGATAGGCTGCCTGCTCAGTTGGGGTGGGGGGTGTCTGCTTCTCCCTCTCCCTTTGTCCCTCCCTCTGCTGATGTACACACACACTCTCTCTCGCTCTCTCAAATAAATAAATAAATAAAATCTTAAAAAAAGAAATACAGACAATGATGCAAATACAAATGTGTTCACTCAGGTATTATTTATGATAGCTGTAATTACAAACAACTTAAATATCTGAAATCGAGTTATGACTAATATATGAACTATTTAGTGTAACAGTTATATTAGACTTTAATGTCATGAAAAAAAGCAGATAACTTTTATTCTATCTTTACATTATTTCTGAATTGTGTATATTTTTCAGAAGGATAAATACTATATACTCAACTTGTATTTCTTAAAAACCATTGTATCAACACAATATAAGATGGCATACAGGAACCTACTATAATAATTCAAACAAGAAAATTAAGAGGGTATAAAGAAAGAGGGCATGAACTAATACAACTGCACTGAGAATAGAAAGAAGGTATAAATTCATGAGATACTTAAGAAGGAGAATCAATATGTTGTGGCTACCAATGGAATGATAGGTCAAAAAGGAGAGACTGGTCTAGACTGTAATTCTACACACTAATAATGGAAATGTAGAAGAAAAGATAATATAAGGGAAAATAATAAGCCAAATGATTCTGAAGCAGTATCTTAAATTTAAATTACTTTTTACATACTATTTTTAATATGGAAAGATTCATCCTATGTAACACATTAGGAAAAAAATTTTATGCAGGTAGTTTCAATTAAGTGGGATACGAACTAATAAGGAATATAGTTCCTAATGAAGCCATTTAAGTGAGTTACTGCTTTTGTAAAATTTTCATTCAGAATTATCTCAGTAGGGGGATAATGTGTTTATTTTTATCAAAACATTCTAACTTGAAAATGTAAGTTACCATATCATTTTTATTCTCCATAAAAATGCTGAGTTTCTTCAAGAATGACACGACTAGAATAAGCAGCTCAAAATTGTCCCGATCAAGAGCCTTCACCAGCATGTGAACTATGTTCTTGTTTCTCATCTTCAGTTCTGTACGTGTGTCTTCAGCAAGATTCAGAAGCAAATAAAGAGCAACTGGAAGAGTAAAATGGATGAGAGTTAAATGACTGGCATATTGAATCAACAATTTAATAAATCATTTCTACTCAGCACATTAGCAGATGCAGTTCTAAGAAGATAACATTATTTTGAAAATTTTAATTTATTATTAATTGTCTCATTAGGAAACATTTGTTATTACTGAGAAATATATATGTTATATAAAAAAACTATATATATATAATTTTCTTTTTTTTTTTTTAAAGATTTTATTTATTTATTTGACAGAGAGAGATCACAAGCAGGCAGAGAGGCAGGCAGAGAGAGAGAGGAGGAAGCAGGTTCCCTGCTGAGCAGAGAGCCCGATGCGGGCCTCGATCCCAGGACCCTGAGATCATGACCTGAGCTGAAGGCAGCGGCTTAACCCACTGAGCCACCCAGGCGCCCTATATATAATTTTCTTATGATGCTGAGGACACAAACCAAATTAAGATAATGATTCTTACCCTCTTAGAGTTTAGAGCTTAATAGTAAGCAAATGGCATTAAAAGTATATGTTAATGAATAATAAAACAGGGAGACAGGGAAAAATAATTTTATACATGTAGAAAACAGGGTAAAACATCAATAACTAGGAGCTGCTATGTTAAAAAGAACTATAACCTAAGACCAAACTAACAGCGATCAGAGGGGAGGTGGATGGATGATAGGTTAAATGGGTGACGGGGATTAAGGAGTGTACTTGCAGAAATGAGCACTAGGTATTGTATGGAATTGTTAAATCACTATATTGCACTCCTAAAACTAACACTGTATGCTAACTAACAACAACAAAAGAACTATAATCCAAAATGTATAGTATAGCTAGAACTAGGTATGAGGACACTAAAATCTATTTTACATATTCCAACTGATTTTCTGATAGTTAGAACAGAAAACGCCATATGGAATTCAGTAACGCAACATTATACTAGACAAAGTTAAGGCACTGTCTACTAACTCTAAGCAAAATTTCTTTTAGATACCTATAATAAAAATGCTTCTGTTCTCATAAGAAACCCGTATGATTCTTCCCTTTTGACAGTGAGAATTTGTAGCATATAATGTTTTCCATTTGCCTTGACTGACAGGAAGTTTCAGAGTGAAGACCTGAAAGGTTTCTGTCAGAATTTGTAGGCTATTGTGATCAACACAAACCTATGGCTTTGGTTTACTCATTATTTTAGCATTTCACATATTCTTATAAGCCATTGCTATACCTTTATGAAAATAAGAAATATATGCAATAGTTGTAAATATTTAATTACTTAACAAATATTTGAGCTGTAAGGGTAATTCATACTAATTAGGGCTACTTACTAATTGATATATAAACATACTAATACAGTCAGGCACTGTACTAATTGATATATAAACAGTATACCATTTTATCTTTAAGAAAATTTAAATGGGAAAATATTGACTATAAATTTTTTAGATGAGCAACCTCAGATTCAGAGAAGGTAAATAACTTGCCCTACCTAGATAGCAAAAAAGTGATGGAGTTAAATTAAAATTCAAGCCCATCAGAATCCAAAGTTCACATATTTATACTATTACACATGCTGACTTTCCATGCAAGGCATTATTAAAAGGTTTTAAAGCTGAGTGTTCCTAGGACACAGACTGTTCCAGGCCTTGGACATTTTTAGCCTTCTATGTTGGCTGCACATAAGCATTGCACAGCGTCTCTGGAGCAGCACAGGAAGCGCTGGCTGGGGTTCTGTGGCAGCTATGCTCAACCTTAAGATCAACTGACTGGGTTGTTCTCACTAGGAAGTTTTGGCAGGATCATTCTGGTTCCATTTTCCATGCTGCAGGATTGTTTTGACGCCATTTTCCATGCTGTTTTTCCACAGACAGGTGTCCCCTGTAAATAGTGTGGGATGTGCTATCTTTGATGTACTTCACAAGCATTATTTCCAGCCCTGTGTGTGTACCATGTACTTTTTCTTCTAACTCTCTTATTTTGTTCTGTTTCCAGCTTCAAATTCTTAACTGTATATTGAGCAGAGCACTAACTAGTTAGCAATCTGAAGCTGGAAACAGAACAAAATAAGAGAATTAGAAGAAAAAGTACATGGTACACACACAAGTTCTATTATTTGCTTTTTCAATACAACTGCATTAAAAAAAACTTAAAGAAATTGACTGAGTGTAGAAACACTTTAAATCAGAAAACATACACCACAAATATTTAATTCCCAGTTTTTAAGCATATTGCTTGATTTCAGACAGAGAACAAGCCTTTTGTGATATTAATATTAGGGGAACAGATCTAAAATACATCAAATACATCTAAAATACATCAAAGATAGTCAGCACATCCCACACTAAAATTTATAATCAATATTTAGTATAATCCCATTTAGGTAGGACAAGTTATTTACGTTCTCCGAATCTGAGATTGCTTATCTAGTATGGCTGGTAGAAACAAGTATAGTAGGCCTCTGCTTGCAAATGAGAGAGATATAATGGGCTGAATAGTGTTCTCCCAAAATTCATGTCCCACCGAACCTCAGAATTTGACCCTATTTGGAAATGGGTCTTTGCCGAGGTAATTAGTTAAGATGAGTCATAATGGATTAGGGTGGACCTTGACTCCAACGACTTGTGTCCTTACAAGAATAGGAAAGGACATGGATATAATGAGTGGGTGGCCATGTAAAGATAGGGGGAGAGATTGGAGCAATGGAGCTATAAACCAAGAAACACCGAGGATTACTAGAAGCCACCGAAAGGTAAGAAGAGAAAAGGAAGGATTCTGGAGCCTTCAGGTGGACCATGATCTTGCTAACACTGTGATTTTGGCTTTCTAATCTCTAGAAATTGTGACAGAATAAATTTCTGTTGTTGTATTAAATAAGCCACTTTGTCGCACTTTGTTTTGGCAGCCCGAGGATATTAATACCACAGAATAATGGTACCCGATTTAAACACTTACCTGAAACAACAACAACAAGGACAAACCAGACTAAAATAAACAAAATAAAGATTTTCACAACAATGAACATCAGATAATGAAGGTCAGTGACCTAACAGATAAGAAATAAATGAATTGGCACTATGACTGTCCCAGAATACTGCCTTGAGAGTTTCCAGGTCATAACAGAGGGAAAATCCTGGTAGAACCCAAAAGAATCCTAGAGTTGAAGAGAGGGAACCAGGATACTAAGGAACCAAAGTGGATAGATTTCACAGAAAAGAATGGCATCGAGGAAAAGATGTACAGAGAGAGAATTCTGAACTTGTGCAGAAACTTTGTAATTCATGGGCATTACGTAAAGTACTCAGAAGGGTTTTGCCCTGAAAGTAGGAAATAATAAGTTTTAGACTAAATGCTGCTTATCTCCACACCAAAAAATCATAATAGAAACATTCAAAAGGATCAAACTGCTTCCAAGTAATTTAATTATGTCCCAGAAGAAAGTTCAAAAATATTTTTAGGAAAAAAAAATATCCAACACCAAACAATATAAATTTCACACTGTCTCGTAGTCAATAAAAAATTATCAGCTCTTCAAAAAAGCAGGAAAACACAATGTATAAGGAGAAAAAATCAGCCCGTTGAAACAGACATCAAGGTTAGAGTGTTCAGAGAGAAACATTAAAACAGACATAACTGTTTTCCAGATGTTCTGAAACTTAGGTAGAGCCATGGAAGATATAAAAAAGATTCAAATTAACTTCTAGCAATGGAAACTATAATGAGTGAGATGGGATTATACTATATAGGATTGACAGCAGTTTAGAGATTGGAGAAGAAAAGATTAGTAAAATTGAAGACATGGACATAGAAAATTTCCAAAATTAAACAAATTAAAAAAAAAGACCAAAAATGTAAAGATTATCAGTGAACTGTAGAATAATTTAAAGTGGCCTAATATACTTGTAATTAAAGTCCCTGAAGAAATAATAGCCAATAATTTTCCAATATGATAAATATTATAAACCAATAGTCCTAGTAAGTACAATGAACCTAAGAAGAAGAAACATGAAGAAAACTAAAGCAAGGCATATCATAATCAAACTTGTCAAAACAAATGATAAAGAGATAATCTGAAAAGAGCCAGAGAAAAAATAAACTTTATATAGACAAAAAAGAAAACAAGGAAGGATGACAGAAGACTTGTCAGTAAAAACAATGCAAACAGGTCAAGAATGTAAAAATGTCTTTGGTATATAGAAAGAAAAGTCACCTTTAAATTCTAAACCAGGATCTATAATGAACTCCTCAAACTCAACCCACACGAAACAGACAAACACATCAAAAAATGGGCAGAAGATATGAACAGACACTTCTCCAATCAAGACATACAAATGGCTATCAGACACATGAAAAAATGCTCATCATCATTAGCCCTCAGGGAGATTCAAATTAAAACCACATTGAGATATCACCTTACACCAGTTAGAATGGCCAAAATTAACAAAACAGGAAACAACATGTGTTGGAGAGGATGTGGAGAAAGGGGAACCCTCTTACACTGTTGGTGGGAATGCAAGTTGGTGCAGCCTCTTTGGAGAACAGTGTGGAGATTCCTCAAGAAATTAAAAATAGAGCTTCCCTACGACCCTGCAATTGCACTCCTGGGTATTTACCCCAAAGATACAGATGTCGTGAAAAGAAGGGCCATCTGTGCCCCAATGTTTATAGCAGCAATGGCCACAGTCGCCAAACTGTGGAAAGAACCAAGATGCCCTTCAACGGATGAATGGATAAGGAAGATGTGGTCCATATACACTATGGAGTATTATGCCTCCATCAGAAAGGACGAATATCCAACTTTTGTAGCAACATGGACGGGACTGGAAGAGATTATGCTGAGTGAAATCAGTCAAGCAGAGAGAGTCAATTATCATATGGTTTCACTCATTTGTGGAGCATAACCAATAGCATGGAGGACAAGGGGCGTTAGAGAGGAGTAGGGAATTTGGGTAAATGGGAAGGGGAGGTGAACCATGAGAGACTATGGACTCTGAAAAACAGTCTGAGGGGTTTGAAGTGGCGGGGGGGTGGGAGGTTGGGGTACCAGGTGGTGGGTATTATAGAGGGCACAGCTTGCATGGAGCACTGGGTGTGGTGAAAAAATAATGAATACTGTTTTTCTGAAAATAAATAAATTGGGAAAAAAAAAATTCTAAACCAGTGAAAACATTTCAAAAAGAAAAAAAAATGTCTTTTTCAAACACACAAAAGATAAAATAATTTATCATCATTAAATCTGTCCTATAAGAATTATAAAAGAAAATCTTTTAGGCACAAAGAAAATGAAATATGAACCTACTCAAAATTATAGCAGTGGAAATGGTAACTTTATTTTTTAAATAATTTAATATCTTTAAAATAAAAATGTTTCTTTGTATACCACCTTACACCAGCTAGAATGGCCAAAATTAATGAGGCAGTAAACAAACAATAAGTATTGGAGAGGATGTGGAGAAAGTGGAACCCTCTTACACTGTTGGTGGGAATACAAGTTGGTACAGCCACTTTGGAAAACAGTGTGGCGACTCCTTAAAAAATTAAAAACAGAGCTACCCTATGGCCCTGCAATTGCACTATTGGGTATTTATCCCAAAGATACAGATGTAGTGAAAAGAAGGGCCATCTATAACCCAATGTTCATAGCAGCAATGGCCACAGTCGCCAACTGTGGAAAGAGCCAAGATGCCCTTCAACAGACAAAAGGATAAAGAAGATATGATCCATACATACAATGGAGTATCATGCCTGAATCAGAAAGGATGAATACCCAACATTTGTATCAACATGGACGGGACTGGAAGAGATTATGCTGAGTGAAATAAGTCAAGCAGAGAGAGTCAATGATCATATGGTTTCATTTACTTGTGGAGCATAAGGAATAACACGGAGGACATTAGGAGAAGGAAAGGAAAAGTGAATTGGGGGAAATCAGAGAGGGAGACAAAGCATGAGAGACTGTGTGGACTCTGAGAAACACACTGATGATTTTGGAGGGGAGGAGGGTAGAGGATTAGGTGAGACTGGTGGTTGGTATTAAGGAGGGCATGTATTGCATGGAGAACTGGGTGTGGTGCATAAACAATGAATCCTGGAACACTGAAAAAATAAATAAAATTTTTAAAAAATGTAAATTATATTGTAGGATTTATGTAAGTATATATATGTGTGTATATACATACATACATATGTATAACTAATATTAATTATAAAAACAGAAAGTTGAGAAGGGAAGAAATGGGAGTAATGGTTCTTATACCACAGATGATGTGGTACAATGTTACCTGAAGGCAGACCTAACACATGATAAGTTAAATATGTATACTTGGAGGCAGACAACTTATGATTAATTTAAGATGTATAATATAAATTTTTTTTAAAGATTTTATTTATTTATTTGACAGAGAGAGATTACAAGTAGGCAGAGAGGCAGGTAGAGAGAGAAGGAGGAGGAAGCAGGCTCCCTGCTGAGCAGAGAGCCCGATGCGGGCCTCAATCCCAGGACCCTGAGATCATGACCCGAGCCGAAGGCAGCGGCCTAACCCACCGAGCCACCCAGGCGCCCAGATGTATAATATAAATTTTAAAGCAACTGATGGAACAAAAGAGTCGTCACTAAGCCAACAATGGAGATAAAACAGACCAAAAACAAACAAATAAGAAAACCCTCATACATAAGAATGCAGACAAGGAGGAAAAAGAGGGGGGAAAAAGTAAATAAAAGCAAGATTCAACTATGTGTTGTGTATAAAAAAATAATATAAAGAAATAGATTAAAAGTACAAGGATGGACAAATATAAAACATACTAACACTAGTCACAACAAAGCTGGAGTGTCTATATTAATATAAGGAAAAGTAATTTCAGACAAAAGAATATTACCAGAGATAATGAAGATCATTTCATAATGACAAGAAGGACAAACTAATCAAGAGGACATGACAATCCTATAAATCCTACATATTTCCATCCTTAAGAGTAAAACTTGAAAATTCATGGAGCAAAACCAGACATGACTGCAGGAAAAATAGTCAAATTCATAAATTTAGTCAAATATTTTAATATTACTCTTTGACTAATAGAACAAGTATAGAAAACACAAGATGTAAAGACTTGAACACGTTAGCAACTAACTTCTCAGTGATATTTATAGAACATTACACAGAACAGTACCAGAATGCACATTCAAATGTGCATACAACATTTGAAACCATATCTTACACCATCAAAGTATCACTAAATTAAAAATTCAGTTCATAAAAATTATTTTCTTGGAGATGACGGTGAAGTCGAAGGACCTTAGGCTTCTCTCATCTAACTAGAAAACCATCAAATATTCCTAAATACCACAGAAATCAACCTGAAGATGGAGAAAACAGACTCCACAATCAAAGGGAGAGGGAAGGCCACGATGAAGAAGGTAGAAAGTGCAGAAACATGGCTTATGGGAGAAACAGACCATGGGTGCTTCAGAGTGGAGGGAGTCATGGTTGGGAAAAGGGTGAGAGAGAGAGAGAGAGAGAGAGAGAAAGAGAACAAACCGGGAAACACACAAAGAGAATGCTTCCCCAACACCATTGGCTTGGAAAACAAGAGGAACTGAATTTCCCGAGTTCTTGCACAGTGGGGCTTAAAGCCTGGAGTTTTAAAGGTCAGTGGGCTTGGCTGAGTCCTGAGGCCACTACACTAATCCTGGAGAGAAGCAAACAATCCAGGGGCAGGCAGTGTGGAAACAGCAATCTGAAGAACCCTTGGGACATCCAATGGGGAGATTATTTGCTCTTCTCAGAGCATGTCACTGGGAGGCAGCATTCACAGAGACACCTCTCTGGGAGCAAAGGGACTAGATGGTGCCATTTCCCACCTCTGCCCCTCAGCATAATCAGAGAGAAGCACAGTCCCCACAATGGCTAACTTGCGTATACCAGGCCCTACCTGACTATGCTCTGGTGGGACTGCCCATAGAAGTCAAGCTTGCCTTAGTCCCAGTGGGGTGGACCCCTCCCACAGAAGTTCAACACAACTCCTGCTCACACCATGTGTCCCAACCAGGGAGTTCTGCAGGGCCTCAGTTCTGGTGGAAGTGGTGATAGATCTCATTTCATAAGCAGACCACATGACACCTAGTTAAAACTTGCCACATTTAGGTGAGGAACCAAACACTGCCACAGCAGGCAAGGAGAGCCTCTGCAGAGGACTGGCCTGAAGGACAGAGCAAAACTCAACAGCAAGGCTCATGAAACACAAACCAGAGACACTCCTTGAAGGGCCAGGCCCTGGGCACTATATGACCTCCTCATCATAGCCATTACTTTCAGGAACAGGAGACATAACTGGGTTTTGTAATATACAGAAGAAGGCAGAGACATAGACAAAAATGCCAAGATGGAGGAATTTATCCCAAATGAAAGAGCAAGATAAGACCAAGGCCAGCAATCTAAGTGAAACATATATAAGTAACATGCCATATGAAGAATATAAAGCAACAATCATAAGGATACTCACTGGGCTTGAGGAAAGAATAAAAGACATCAGTGAGACCCTCATCACAGAAATAAAAGAGTTAAAAAAGAATCAGAGATGAAGAATGCAATAAGACTGGAAACAGGCTTGAGGCAACAAAGTGGGCTGAAAGAAGTAGAGGAATGAATTACTGACATCAAAGAGTAACAGAAAATAATGAAGCTGAGGAAAAGAGAGAAAGAAGAATTATGCAACATGATAATAAACATAGGGAACTTGTAAGTGACTCCATCAAACGTAGTAACATTTTTATTGTAGGAGTCCCAGAAGAGAGAGAAAAGGGAACAGAAAATTTATTCCAAGAAATAATAGCTGAAAATTTCACCAGTCTGTGGAAGGAGTCATCCAGACTCAGGAGGCACAGAGAACTCCCATCAAAATCAACAAAAGCAGGCCAACACCAAGACATATTATAATTAAATTTGTAAAATAGAGTGATAAGGAAAAAAATCTTAAAAACAGCAAGACAAAAGACGTCTGTGCCTTACAAAAGAAAATCCATAAGGGTAGCTGGAGATTTCTCAACAGAAACTTAGCCAGAAGACAGTGGTCTGATATATTCACAGTGCTGAATGGGAAAAATCTGCAGGTAAGGATACTCTATCCAGAAAGGCTAGCATTCAGAATTGAAGGAGAGATAAGGGTTTCTCAGATAAATAAAATCTAAAGGAGTTCATGGCTACTAAACCAGCCCTGCAAGAAATACCAAAAGGGCCACTTTGAGTGTAAAGAAGAAACCCAAAGTGACAAAGACAGGAAAGGATCAGAGGAAATCTCCAAAAACAATGAAAAAACAAATAATAAAATGACAATAAATACATGTATCATAATTACTTTGAATGTAGATAGAATAAAGGCTCCAATCAAAATGCATTGGGTGTCAGAATTGAGATATCTCTATGTTTCCTATAAGAAACTCATTTTAGGGGCACCTGGGTGGCTCAGTGGGTTAAAGCCTCTGCCTTCAACTCAGGTCATGATCCCAGGGTTCTGGGATCAAGCCCTGCATTGGGCTTTCTGCCTGGTAGGAAGCCTGCCTCCCTTCTTTTCTCTCTGCCTGCCTCTCTGCCTACTTGTGATCTCTCTCTGTCAAATAAATAAATAAAATCTTAAAAAAAAAAAAACCCTCATTTTAGACCTGCAGACAGAAAGGGAGGGAATGGAGAAAAACTTATCATGCAAATGGATATCAAAAGAAAGCTAGAGTAGCAATATTTGTATTAGACAAATTAGACTTTAAAACAAAGTTTTAATAAGGGGGACAATCCAACAAGCTCTAACAACTGTAAATACTTATGCACCCAACATGGGAGCACCAAAATACATAAAAACAATAACAAATATAAAGGAACTTTATATTTATATATAAAGGAATGGTAATAATAGATTTTAATATCCACTTACATCAATGGACATATCATCTAAACAGAAAATCAATAAGGAAACAATGGCTTTGAATGACACACTAGACTAGATGGATTTAACAGATATATTCAGAACACTCTACACTAAAACAGCAGAATACACATTCTTTTCAAGGGCATATGGGGCATTCTCCAGAATAGATCACATTTTAGATCAGAAATCAGATCTTAACAAATATAAAAAGACTGAGATCATAGCAGACACTTTTCTAACCACAACATTATGAAACTAGAAATCATCTACAAGAGAAAAATTGGAAAGACCACAAATACATGAAGGTTAAACAACATACTACTAAACAATGAATGGGCCAACCAGGAAATCAAAGAAGAAATTAAAAAAAAAAAAAAACCATGGAAACAAATGAAAATGAAAACACAATGATCCAAAACCACTGGGATGCAGTAAAGTGGTTATAAGAGGGAAATACATAGCCATACATGTCTACCCTATTCACCAGGGTAGAAAAAAAAGATTTTATTTGAGGAAAATCTCAAATAAACCATTGAACCTTACACCTAAGGGAGATAGAAGAAGAACAACAAATGAAGTCTAAAGCCAGCGGTGGAAGAAAATCATAAAGATCAGAGCAGAAATAAGTGATATAGAAACAAAAAAAGAAACAATACAACATATGAATGAAACCAGGAGTTGGTTCTTTGAAAATATTAATAAAATTGATAAACCTTTAGCTAGAGTTATCAAAAAGAAAAGAGAAAGTACTTGAATAAATAAAATCACAAATGAGAGAGGAGAAATAACAACTAATACCACAGAAATACAATTATAAGAGAATATTATAAAAAACTATAAGCCCACAAACTGGACAACCTGGAAGAAAAGGATACATTCCTAGAAACATACAAACTACCAAAACTGAAATAGGAAAATATAGAAAACTTGAACAGACCCATAACCACAAAAAACCTGAATCAGTAATCAAAAAACTCCTAACTCCAAGGCCAGATGGCAGAGTCTACCAAATATTTAAAGAAGAGTAAATACCTACTCTTCTCAAACTATTCCAAAAAGTAGAAAAAGAAAACTTCCAAATTCATTCTATGAAGTCAGAATTACCGAATGCCAAAACCCTACCCTAAGGCCAAAACCAGATAAAGGACTCACTAAAACAGAATTATAGGCCAGTGTCCTGTACTGATAAACATGTGCAAAGATTCTCAATAAAATGCTAGCAAACCGAATCCAACAATACAGCAAAAAATCACTCATGACAATCAGGTAGGACTTACTCTGAGTTGCAAGCGTGGCTCAGTATTTGCAAATCAGTCAACATAATATACTACATGAATAAAAGAAAGGACAAGAACCATATGTTCCTTTCAAATAGATGCAGAAAAAGCATTTGACAAAGTACAACATCCACTCATGATAAAAACCCACCACAAAGCAGGTTTAGAGCAAACATACTTCAACTTAATAAAGGCCACCTATGAAAAACCCAAAGGTAAGATCATCCTCAATGGGAAAAAACTGAGAGCATCTCCTCTACGGTCAGACACAAGACAGGGATGTCCACTCTCACCACTGTTATTTAACACAGTACTGGAAGTCCTGGCCACAGCAGTCAGACAATACAAAGAAATAAAATGCACCTAAACTGGCAAGGAAGAAGTACAACTTACACTATTTGCAGGTGACACGATACTCTACATAGAAAACCCGAAAGACTGCACCCAAACTACTAAAACACAAATTCAGTAAAGTCACAGGATACAAAATCAACGTACAGAAATCTGATGCATTTCCATACATCGATAATGAACCAGTAGAAAGAGAAATTAAGGAATCAATCCCATTTATAATTTCATCAAAGGGACACGTGGGTGGCTCGGTCTGTTAAGCATCTGCTAAGCATCTGTCCTGAGATGGAGTCCCACATTGGGCTCCCTGCTCTGCCTGTTCTGCCTGCAGCTCTCCATGCTTCTACTCTCTCTCTGACAAATAAATATAAGATAAAATAAAATAAAGTAAAATTTCACCAAAAACCATAGATACCTAGGAATAAAGCTATCCAAAGAGGTGGAAGACCTATACTGTGAAAACTATAAAACACTGATGAAAGAAACTGAAAATGACACAAAGAAATGAAAAAACATTTCATGTTCACAGATTGGAAAAAAAAACACTTTTTTTTAAAAAAAGAGTTTATTTATTTTTGAGAGAGAGAGGAGGAGGGCAGGAGCAGGGAGAGGGTCAGAGAGAGAAGCAGACTCCCCACTGAGCAGGAAGCCTGATATGGGACTCTGATCCCAGGACTCTGGGATCATGACCTGAGCCAAAGGCAGATGGTTAGCAGACTGAGCAACCCAGGTGCCCAGAACAAACATTGCTAAAATGTTTATAATGCCCAAAGTTATCTACACACTTAATGCAATCCCTATCAAAATACCAACAGCATTTTTCACACAGTTAGAACAATCCTACAATTTGTATAAAATGACAAAAGACTCCTAATAACCAAAGCAACCTTGAGAAAGAAAAGCAAAGCTTTTGTTTGCCATCTCTATGTCTTCTTTTACAAAATGTCTCTTCATGTCTTCTGCCCACTTTCTAATTGGATTGGTGATGTTTTCTGTGTATTGAGTTGTAGAAGTTCTTTGTATATTTTAGAAACTAAACCTTTGTCAGATAATGTCATTTGCAAGTATCTTTTCCAATTCCAGAGGCTGCCTTTTAATTTTATTGATTGTTACTTTGCTGTGCAGAAGCTTTTTATTTTGATAAGTCCCACTAGTTTATTTTTGTTTTTGTTTCCCTTGCCTCAGGAGACATATCTAGAAGGAAATTGTTATGGTCAATGTCTTGTTCTCCTCTAAGATTTTTATAGATTCAGGTCTCACATTTAGATCTTTAATCCATTTTTAATTTATTTTTGTGTAGGCTGTAACAAAGTGGTTAAAAAAACAAAAAAAAAACAAAACATTATTTTGCATGTTGCTGTCTAGTTTTCCCAGCACCATTTGTTAAAGATTCTCTTTTTCCCATTGGATATTCTTTCCCGTTTTGTCCAAGATTAATTGAACATATAGTTGTGGGTTCATTTCTGGGTTTTCTATTCTGTTCTGTTGATATAGGAGTCTATTTTTGTGCTAATACCATACTGTGGTATTAGAACTCATACAGAAATTCAATAAAGTGTCAGGATATAAAATCAATGCACAGAAATCAGCTGCATTTCTATACACCAACAGCAAGACAGAAGAAAGAGAAATTAAGGAGTCAATCTCATTTACAATTGTACCCGAAACCATAAGATACATAGGAATAAACTTAACCAAACAGGCAAAGAATCTGTACTCAGAAAACTATAAAGTACTCATGAAAGAAATTGAGGAAATCACAAAAAAATGGAAAAATGTTCCATGCTCATGGATTGGAAGAACAAATACTACCTAAACAAATGCTACCTAAAGCAATCTACACATTTAATGCAATCCCTATCAAAATACCATTAACTTCTTTCAAAGAAATGGAACAAATAATCCTAAAATTTATATGGACCCAGACACATAGATCAATGGAACAGAATAGAGAGCCCAGAAATAGACCCTCAACTCTATGGTCAACTAATCTTCAACAAAGCAGGAAAATATGTCCAATGGAAAAAAGACAGTCTCTTCAACAAATGGTGTTGGGAAAATTGGACAGCCACATGCAGAAGAATGAAACTGGACCATTTTCTTATACCACACACACAAAAATAGACTCAAAATGGGTGAAAGACCTCAATGTGAGAAAGGAATCCATCAAAATCCTTGAGGAGAATACAGGCGGCAATCTCTTCGATCTCAGCCCCAGCAATTTCTTCCTAGGAACATCACCAAAGGCAAGGGAAGCAAGGGCAAAAATGAACTATTGGGATTTCATCAAGATCAAAAGCTTTTGCACAGCAAAGGAAACCGTCAACAAAACCAAAAGACAACTGACAGAATGGGAGAAGATGTTCACAAATGACATATCAGATAAAGGGCTAGTATCCAAAATCTATAAAGAACTTATCAAACTCAACACCCAAAGAACAAAGAATCCAATCAAGAAATGGGAGGAGGATATGAAAAGACATTTCTGCAAGGAAGACATCCAGATGGCCAACAGATACATGAAAAAATGCGCAACATTACTCAGCATCAAGGAAATACAAATCAAAATCACAGTGAGATGCCACCTCATGCCAGTCAGAATGGATAAAATTAACAAGTCAGGAAATGATAGATGCTGGTGAGGATGCGGAGAAAGGGGAACCCTCCTACACTGTTGGTGGGAATGCAAGCTGGTGCAACCACTCTGGAAAACAACATGGAGGTTCCTGAAAAAGTTGAAAATAGAGCTATGCTACAACCCAGCAATCGCACTACTGGGTATTTACCCTAAAGATACAAATTTTAGTGCTCCGAAGGGACACATGTACCTGAATGTCTATAGCAACAATGTCCACAATTTCCAAACTATGGATAGAACATATATGTCCATCAACAGATGAATGGATAAAGATGATGTGGTATATATATATACAATGGAATACTATGCAGCCTCCAAAAGAAATGAAATCTTGCCATTTGCAATGACGTGGATGGAACTAGAGGGTTTTATGCTGAGCAAAATAAGTCAATCAGAGAAAAACAATTATCCTATGATCTATCTGATATGAGGAATTTGAGAGGCAGGGTGGGGGGTCTGGGGGTAGGGAAGGACAAAATGAAACAAGATGGGATCAGGAGAGAGACAAACCATAAGAGACTCTTAATCTCAGGAAACAAACTGAGAGTTGTTGGGGGGTGGGAGGGGTAGGAATAGGGTGGCTAGGTGATGGACATTGGAAAGGGTATGTGCTATGGTGAGTGCTGTGAAATGTGTAAGCCTAATGATTCACAGACCTGTACTCCTGGGACAAATAATATATTATATGTTAAAAATAATAATAATGGGGGGGGCAAGATGGCGGGGTACTAGGAAGAGGCGTCTTTTCAGCTGGTACCCCAAAGTGAGCTGATTACCTACCAAAGAACTCCGATCACCCATGAAATCAGCCTGAGATCAGAATTATACATGTCTGGATCTCTACAGGGGCAGAAGATGCCAGTGGGCAGGTAAAGCGGAATGGGAGCAGCGGACTGATATTGGAAGATAAACAAAAGGGGGAGGGAGCCACCAGAGGCGACCGGTGGGAAAGTAATACCCCGATACGAGCGAGAGTGCCCTGCCTCTGGGGACCAGCATTAACTTGGAGACTGGTTGAAAGCACTCCAAAAGAGCAAAGGATCGCGGGGGCAAATTGTGGGAATCGGGGCGGCTAGGGTCAGGGGCTTAAGTCCCCGGTCCCAGACGGCCTCCCCGGCGCGGAGGCAGAGAGAGTGCGGCGGAGAAACCGGCTCCTGGTCCCTAAGCCGCCAGCGCGCCCCAGAGCGCGGGGGTTCCGGCTCCTGTGAGGGGATGGGAGCCGCGCCGGTCTGCAGAACGCGCGCTCGCCCTACCACAAAGCCTGAGATGTGCCCGCACGTCGCTCCAGCTCTCCTGGGTTTCTAAGGCCCGGGGGCGCTTCTTGACCCACGCCATTGTTTCAAAGTCTAAGCCGCGCGCGCACGAAACTCTTCCCCGGACAGAGGCGCGCAAAAGCCCAGCCTGCGGCTTACGGACCAGCGCCCCGTTCTCAGTGCCCCAGACGCGCGCCCGACTCACAGCCGCCTCTGAAAAGAGGTGCGCGCAAGCCGGGCACTCCCAGCCCGGGCCGGCGGCAAAATCTCAGTGTGCGATCGCTGCTGGGAACCTCTCTGGCGGTCGGAGCTCCCAGACAGCCGCCACTGCCTTGGCTTTGGGGACGAGCAAAAGATCCTGCGCCCCCAGGGTCTTTAACTTGGAACCTGCACTGCCAGCGTCCAAGGGGGAATTTATTCAGCTTCTGCACCCAGACTGAGGCTTCTCTCTGAGACGGAGATCAGGAAGTGTTCCAGGGTGCACCTTGACTGCACCAGAGTTGATAAATCCAGCTACATCTGTTCAGTCTTCTCCCACCAAAATGACTAGGAGGAGGAATGCCCAACAGAAGAAAAATACAGAGGATGGACCTTCTGCAACAGAGCTAACGGCTATCAACATAGACAATATGTCGGAAAGAGAATTCAGGCTAACAATTATCCAGGCAATAGCTAGGTTGGAGAAAGCCATGGATGACCAAACAGAATTGATTAGGGCCGAACTGAAAGCGACCAGACAGGATGTTCACAATGTTAGGGCGGAGCTTAAAGCTACCAGGGAGGAGGTCCACAATGCTCTCAATGAGTTCCAATCCAATCTAAACTCTCTCAAAGCTAGGGTAACTGAGACAGAAGATAGAATTAGTGATCTGGAAGACAAACAGATAGAGAGAAAGGATCAGGAGGAAGCCTGGAACAAACAGCTTAGATCCCACGAAAGCAGAATTAGGGAAATAAATGATGCCGTGAAGCGTTCCAACGTCAGAATTATTGGAATTCCTGAAGGGGAGGAGAAAGAAAGAAGTCTAGAAGATATCGTGGAACAAGTCCTTCATGAAAATTTTCCGAATCTCGCGAATGAAACCAGCGTTCATGTACTAGAGGCTGAACGGTCTCCACCCAAGATTATACACTCCAAAAAAACATCACGACACCTGATAGTCAAATTGAGAAATTATAATTGTAGGTATAATCTCTTGAAAGCTGCCAGGGCAAAGAGGCTCCTTACTTACAGAGGGAAGCCCATCAGAATAACGTCAGACCTGTCCACAGAGACCTGGCAAGCCAGAAGAGGCTGGCAAGATATATTCAGGGCACTAAATGAGAAGAACATGCAGCCAAGAATACTTTATCCAGCAAGACTGACATTCAAAATGGATGGAGAGATAAAGAGTTTCCAAGACCGGCAAGGCTTAAAAGACTATGCAACCACCAAGCCGACACTGCAGGAAATATTAAGGGGGGTTCTATAAAAGAGGAAAAATCCCAAGAATAGCATTGAACAGAAATATAGAGACAGTCTACAGAAAGAAAGACTTCAAAGGTAACTCGATGTCAATAAAAACGTATCTATCAATAATCACTCTCAATGTGAATGGCCTAAATGCACCCATAAAACGGCACAGGGTTGCAGATTGGATAAAACGACAGGACCCATCCATATGCTGTCTACAAGAGACCCATTTTGAACCTAAAGATACACGCAGACTGAAAGTGAAGGGGTGGAGAAGCATCTTTCATGCCAATGGGACTCAAAAGAAGGCTGGGGTAGCGATTCTCATATCAGATAAATTAGACTTCAAACTAAAGACTGTAGTCAGAGATACAGAAGGACACTACATAATCCTTAAAGGGACTATCCACCAAGATGATCTAACAATTGTAAATATCTATGCTCCCAATATGGGAGCAGCCAATTACTTAAGAAAACTGTTAATCAAGATAAAGAGTCATATTGATATGAATACACTAATCATAGGAGATCTTAACACGCCTCTTTCAGAATTAGACAGATCATCGAAGCAGAAAATCAATAAAGAAACAAGAGCATTGAATGACACATTGGACCAGATGGACCTCATAGATATATACAGAACATTCCACCCTAAAACAGCAGAATACTCATTCTTCTCAAGTGCACACGGAACCTTCTCCAGAATAGACCACATACTGGGTCACAAATCAGGACTCAGCCGATAACAAAAGACTGAGATGATTCCCTGCATATTCTCAGATCACAATGCTTTGAAACTGGAGCTCAATCACAAGGAAAAGTTCCGAAGGAACTCAAACACCTGGAAGCTAAAGACCACCTTGCTCAAGAATGCTTGGATCAACCAGGAGATCAAAGAAGAACTGAAACAATTCATGGAAACCAATGAGAATGAAGACACTTCGGTCCAAAACCTATGGGATACAGCAAAGGCGGTCCTAAGGGGAAAATATATAGCCATCCAAGCCTTGCTCAAAAAAATGGAAAAATCCAGAACACACCAGCTGTCTCTCTACACCTTAAAGAACTGGAGGATCAACAACAAATCAAACCAACTCCACACATAAGAAGGGAAATCATCAAGATTAGAGCTGAGATCAATGAGGGAGAAACCAGAGATACAGTAGAACGTATCAATGAAACTAGAAGCTGGTTTTTTGAAAGAATCAATAAGATCGATAAGCCACTGGCTACACTAATCCGAAAGAAAAGAGAGAAATCCCAAATTCATAAAATTATGAATGAAAAGGGAGAGATCACAACTAACGCCAAGGAAGTAGAAACAATCATCAGAAGTTATTATGAACAGTTATATGCCAATAAGCTTAGCAACCTAGATGAAATGGATGCATTCCTGGAAAAATATAAACTACCAAAATTGAACCAGGAAGAAATCGACAACCTGAATAGACCGATATCTAATAACGAGATTGAAGCAGTGATCAAAAATCTCCCAAAAAACAAGAGCCCAGGACCTGACGGATTCCCTGGGGAATTCTACCAAACCTTCCAAGAAGAAATAACACCTATTCTCCTGAAGCTGTTTCAGAAAATTGAAGCAGAAGGAAAACTTCCAGACTCTTTCTATGAAGCCAGCATTACCCTGATCCCCAAACCAGGCAAGGACCATACCAAAAAGGAGAATTTCAGACCAATATCACTGATGAATATGGATGCTAAGATTCTCAACAAGATCCTAGCCAACAGGATCCAACAACACATTAAAAAGATTATCCACCATGATCAGGTGGGATTCATCCCTGGGCTACAAGGATGGTTCAACATTCGTAAATCAATCAATGTGATACAACAAATTAATATGAGAAGAGAGAAGAACCACATGGTCCTCTCAATTGATGCAGAAAAAGCATTTGACAAAATCCAACATCCGTTCCTGATTAAAACGCTTCAAAGTATAGGGATAGAGGGAACATTCCTGAACCTCACCAAATCTATCTATGAAAGACCCACAGCAAATATCATCCTCAATGGGAAAAAGCTTGCAGCCTTCCCATTGAGATCAGGAACAAGACAAGGATGCCCACTTTCACCACTCTTGTTCAACATAGTATTAGAAGTCCTAGCAACAGGAATCTATCAGAATCTTAGAGGAGAACATAGGCAGTAATCTCTTCGATATCAGCCACAGCAACTTCTTTCAAGATACGTCTCCAAAGGCAAAGGAAACAAAAGCGAAAATAGACTTCTGGGACTTCATCAAAATCAAAAGCTTCTGCACAGCAAAGGAAACAGTCAAAAAAACAAAGAGGCAACCCACGGAATGGGAGAAGATATTTGCAAATGACAGTACAGAAAAAAGGTTGATATCCAGGATCTATAATGAACTCCTCAAACTCAACCCACACGAAACAGACAAACACATCAAAAAATGGGCAGAAGATATGAACAGACACTTCTCCAATCAAGACATACAAATGGCTATCAGACACATGAAAAAATGCTCATCATCATTAGCCCTCAGGGAGATTCAAATTAAAACCACATTGAGATATCACCTTACACCAGTTAGAATGGCCAAAATTAACAAAACAGGAAACAACATGTGTTGGAGAGGATGTGGAGAAAGGGGAACCCTCTTCCACTGTTGGTGGGAATGCAAGTTGGTGCAGCCTCTTTGGAGAACAGTGTGGAGATTCCTCAAGAAATTAAAAATAGAGCTTCCCTACGACCCTGCAATTGCACTCCTGGGTATTTACCCCAAAGATACAGATGTCGTGAAAAGAAGGGTCATCTGTACCCCAATGTTTATAGCAGCAATGGCCACAGTCGCCAAACTATGGAAAGAACCAAGATGCCCTTCAACGGATGAATGGATAAGGAAGATGTGGTCCATATACACTATGGAGTATTATGCCTCCATCAGAAAGGATGAATACCCAACTTTTGTAGCAACATGGACGGGACTGGAAGAGATTATGCTGAGTGAAATCAGTCAAGCAGAGAGAGTCAATTATCATATGGTTTCACTCATTTGTGGAGCCTAACCAATAGCATGGAGGACAAGGGGCGTTAGAGAGGAGTAGGGAATTTGGGTAAATTGGAAGGGGAGGTGAACCATGAGAGACTATGGACTCTGAAAAACAGTCTGAGGGGTTTGAAGTGGCAGGGGGGTGGGAGGTTGGGGTACCAGGTGGTGGGTATTATAGAGGGCACAGCTTGCATGGAGCACTGGGTGTGGTGAAAAAATAATGAATACTGTTTTTCTGAAAATAAATAAATTGGGGAAATAAATAAATAAATAAATTTAAAATAATAATAATAATAATAAAATAAATAATAAAAAATGACTTTGAAACTAACAAAAACCAAACACAACATACCAAAACTTAAAGAACACAGCAAAAGCAGTAGAAGAGGGATGTGTATAGTCATAAATACGAACATGAAGAAAAAAGAAAACGAAAAAAGAAAAATCTCAAACAACCGAACTTTACACCTGAAAGAACTAGAAAAAGAACAAATAAAGCCCAAAGTAGTTGAATGAAGGAAATAACAAAGATCAAAGCAGAAACCAATGAATTTGAGAAGAGAAAAACAACAGAAAAGATTCAGGAAAACTAAGAGTTGGGTTTTTTTAAAAGATAAAGTTAACGAACTTTTTTTTTTTTTTAAGATTTTATTTATTTTATTTGACAGATAGAGATCACAAGTAGGCAGAGAGGCAGGCAGAGAGAGAGAGAGGAGGAAGCAGGCTCCCTGCTGAGCAGAGAGCCCGATGCGGGGCTAGATCCCAGGACCCTGGGATCACGACCTGAGCCGAAGGCAGAGGCTTTAACCCACTGAGCCACCCAGGCGCCCCAAGTTAACGAACTTTTAATGGATTTACAAAGGAAAAAAGAAAAAGGACTCAAATGAAATTACAAATGAAAGAGGAGACATTACAATCAATACAACAGAAATACAAGGGATCTTAAGAGACTAAGATAAATAATTACAAGCCAAGTGAATATCCTAGAAAAAAGAATAAATTTCTAGATACATACAACCTATCAAGACTGAATCATGAAGAAAATCTGAACAGACCAATAATGAGTCAGCAGACTGAATCAGTAAGCACAAACCTTGCAAAAAGAAAAGCCCAGGACCAGATGGCGTCACAGACAGCTCCTACCAAACATTTAAAGAAGAATTAATGCCAATCCTTCTCAAACTCTTCCAAAAAGTTGAAGTTACCCTGATACACAAAGCTAGATAAGGATACTACAAGGAAAAATATAAAACAAAAAACTACAGACCAGTATTGTTGATGAACAGAGATATAAAAATTCTCAATAAAATACTAGCAAATTGAATGCATAGCACATTAAAAGTATCACACAGCACAACAAAGAAGGATTTATCCCTGGGATGCACAGATGGTTCAGCATCACAAATTAAAAAATATGATACATCACATTAATAGAATAAAAGACAAAAATCATATGATCATCTCAATAGATACAGAAAGAACATTTGATAAAATTCAACATCCTTTCATATTAAACTCCTAGGAACAGAAAGAAGTTAAATTGAAAATCTTACTACAAACATCATACTCAACAGTGAAAAAATGAAAGCTTTTACTCTAAGATTAGCAGCAAGGCAAGAAATGCATACTCTGGACACCTTTATTCAATATAATACTGGAAGAACTAGCCAGAGAATTTAGACAAGAAAAAGAAATAAAGGCATACAAAATTGGAAAGGAAGACATGAAAATGTCTCTGTTTACTGAAGACATAATCTTATACCCTTAAGACTACTAAAACACTATTAGAATATGGACCACATCTTCCTTATCCATATTTAGAATAAATGAATTCGGTAAAGTTTCATGATAAAAAAAATCAATACAAAAAATCAGTAGTACTCCTCCCATACCCTAACAACTATAAAAGGAAATAAAACAATCTCATTTATTATAGCATCAAAAACAATAATATGTTTAGAAATAAATTTCACCAAAGTAGTGAAGGATCTATACACCGAAAACTGTTAAGACACTAATAAAAGAACTCTGAAGACACAAATAAATGTGAAGATCTCCTGGGCTCAAGAATGGTCTGAGTTATTATCATTAAAATGTTCATCCTACCCAAAGACATCTATAGAGCCACATCCTCTCTCAAATTTCCAATATCAAAAAAAATCTCCAATGTTAATTTTTCACAGAATTCCAACTTTTCACAGAAATAGAAAAAAAAATACAAAAATTCACATGAAACAAAAAATGAATCAAAATAGCCAAAGCAGCCTTGAAGAAGTATAAAGCTGAGGCCTTATACTTTGTTTTTTTTTTCCAATTTATTTATTTTCAGAAAAACAGTATTCATTATTTTTTCACCACACCCAGTGCTCCATGCAAGCTGTGCCCTCTATAATACCCACCACCTGGTAACCCAACCTCCCACCCCCCCGCCACTTCAAACCCCTCAGACTGTTTTTCAGAGTCCATAGTCTCTCATGGTTCATCTATACTTTGTTTTTAAAGTATATTACGAAGCTATGGTAATCAAACAGTATGGTGTTCGCATAAAAGCAGGCATAATAGAACAATGAAACAACTAAGAGCTCAAAATAAACCCACATATAAAGGTCAACTAATATTTGATAAGAGAGCCAAGGATACTCAATAGGAGAAAGGACAGTTTCTTTAAAAAAAAAAAAAAAGCTGGGGTGGGGTGTTGCTGGGGCAACTGAATACTCCCATACAGAAAAATGAAACTGGACCCCTAATACCACTCACAAAAATGAACTGGACTTACAAAGGAAAAAAGAAAAAGGACTGAAATAAAATAACCCTTAGAATTAAGGACTTGAAATTGTAAAATTCCTAGAAGAAAATAGAGGAAAAAAGTTCCTTGACATCAGTTTTGGCAATGATTTTTTTGGAAATGACACCAAAAGCACAACCAACAAAAGCAGTTATCAACAAGTGAGACTACATCAAATTAAAAAAGCTTCTGTACAGCAAAAAACAATCAACGAAATGAAAAGGCAACCTACAGAATGGGAGAAAATATCTGCAAATCATGTATCTGATACGGGGTTAATACCTAAAATGTGTAAGAAACTCAAACTCAATAGCAAAAAAAAAAAAAAAAGCAAAAAAAAAAATCTGATTTAAAAATGGACAAAGGAGGGTGGTCTGGGTGGCTCAGTGGGTTAAAGCCTCTGCCTTCGGCTCAGGTCATGATCCCAGAGTCCTGGAATTGAGCCCGCATCGGGCTCTCTGCTCAGCGGGGAGCCTGCTTCCCTTCCTCTCTCTCTGCCTGCCTCTCTGCCTACTTGTGATCTCTATCAAATAAATAAATAAAAATCTTTTAAAAAAATGGACAAAGGATCTGAATAGACATTTTCCCCAAAGAAGATGTACAAATCACCAATAGGTAAGTACAAAGGTGCTCAACATCACTAATCATCAGGGAAATGCAAATCAATACCACAATGACAGATCACCTCATACCTCATAAAGCAGAATGGCTATCATTAAAAAGATAAGAGATAAATGCTGGCAAGGATGTGGAGTAAAAAGAACGTAAATTGGTAGGAAATTTAAACTGCACTCTTGGCAGGAATGTAAATTGGTGTAGCCACTATGGAAAAGAATATGGAGGTTTCTCAAAAAATTAAAAATAAAACTACCATATGATCCAGCAACACCACATCTGGGTAAAAGGAAATGAAATGATGATCTCAAAGAGATATCTGCACTCCTATGTTCAGTGAGGCATTATCCACAATAACTGAGATATGAAGCAGCCTAACTGTCCATTGACGGATGAACAGATAAAGATGTGGTACACACACACACACACACACACACACACACACACCCTGAAATATTATTCATTTAAAAAAAAAAGGAGGATTCTCTGCCATTTGTGACAATACAGATGGACCTTGAGGGAATTATTTGAAGTGAAATCAGACAGAGGAAGACAAATATTGTGTATTCTCACTTAATATGTGGGATCTGAAAATACCGTACTCCTAAAAACAGAGTAGACTGATGCTGGGTTGTGGGGGAAAGCGGAAGACCTTAGTCAACAGGTACAAACCTCCAGACACAAAACAAGTACGTTCCAGGGATCTAATGTAAACCAGGGTAACAAAACTGTACTGTATATTTGAATGTTGCTATGAGAATAGATACTAAAGTTTCTCACCATAACAACAACAAAATGGTAATTATGTGCGGTGAAGGACATTTTAACTAACCTTACTGTGGTAAACATTTCTGCAATATATGTGTGCACCAGCTCTTCACACTGTGTGTCTTCACCTAACACGGTGTTATGTCAATTACACCTCAACAAAACTAGAAAAAAATCAATAGTCAACTACAAAGCAGGAGTCAAAGGCACACTTAAAATCCCCACATTATTCTCACTAATGTTCATAAGACTTTGCATCTCCTACAATGATTGTGAAACCATACTACTGAATTATTGAGCTCTCAATAAACCTCAGAAAGAAGAAAGAAACTTTTATTCATCAAGAGAAGTTTTTGAGAAATCTTTTAACGATTTCTAGGAAAACAAGTTAAATAAGATACTAGTACTATTAGAACTGAAATGAGTTAATATTAGTGTTCAAGGGATAAGATAGTCATTATTGAAAAGTACAAACACTGGATTAAAAAATCCTTTCTGAGGGGTGCCTGGGTAGCTCAGTCATTAAGTGGCTGACTTCGGCTCAGGTCATGATCCCAACATCTTGGGATCAAGCCTCATATCAGGCTCCCTGCTTAGCGGGAAGCCTGGTTCTCCCTCTCCTACTCCCCCTGCTTGTGTTCCTTCTCGGCTGTGTATCTCTCTGTTAAATAAATAAATAAAATCTTTAAAAACAATCCTTTTTGAGTAAATAAATTACAAGTATATACACATTTAAGAGCTGATTAGGGCCTTTTTGTGGAAAAATAGCAGAATGAAACTTAAAACATTATTACACAAGCTAAAAACAAAAGAATTTACGGCATATTAAAATTTAGAGACTTTTCAATTATTCTGATACTAGTTTTACTGATCTGAAAAAAAATTGAACAAAATTAATTAGTGTAAACACTTTGTTGTGTCTCTCATTGCTTAGGAAATCATACCTCGTAATAGTTGTTCCTGTTTTACCACAAGCCCCTGGTATTTTTTAAAGGTTTTTTCATAATCTTTTCTCAAGGTTTGGTTTTCAGGGTCTTCATCAAGTAAGCAACTTAAGTTAAGGATCATCAATACTCACTGAAGCAAAGTAAACCTATGAAGAATAGTACTATTATATTTCATGTGCAGTATTATATAGTTATTTTCTCTAACCAATCATTTAAAACTCAAATATTCATCTTTGCACAACAACTATTAGAACTTCTTAACCAAGGGCTCGAAGATATGCTTGGAGACCTTGGGTGAACACATGTTTGGGTTGTTACCAAATACCTGAATCCCCAGAAATTTTATGCAAATATCTTACAAATGCATACAAGTCTCTTTCAACATATTAACAAGTGGCTCCATGAACCAAAAAAATTACTGCGTTAGAGAGTGTTATAGTTAATAAGAATACTAAATTCCACCTCAGACACATGCCCAGAATATTCAAAGAATGTTGATTAGATCTAAAGCTCTTTTGTACCCTCTTAAAGACTTGATAGCAAAAGACAAATATCCCAAAGTTAGAGGTCAACAAAAATTTAAAATTACATCTTATGGCCCCAAATAATCCCCTGGACACCTGTAAAAATAATCAATTATTTCAGTGTGACTTCAGGATCCCCAAGCACTTAAAAACTTCCTCCTTGTTGACTACTGCTTGTGTCAAAATACAAGGAATCTCCTGCAATTCAGTATGTCTTATAATCCACGATATGTCATAATTTAATTGAAGCATTTTTCCATTCTTAGTGATTCATGAATAATGATGCCTCTTACAGTCAATAGTAGCTGATACTTGTAGGAATAAGATATGTCCTGAAATATCAGTTCCTGTCACTAAACAATCACAAAATATAAATTAATGATTGCTAAAAGTTCCGTTAGTAGTTTTCTCCATACCTACCTATTTAATGAATTTTGGGTATATTTAGGAGACTTGTGACTCCAGAAATGATCTAAAGTCTCCAGGATTATTGAAATGTCCACAGAGTTTAATTCAACATCAATCTAGAATGTCCAAAGCTCACAGCACAAATAGAAAATTTCTATACCTGGGAAGATCCTAACTAAGAAAAGTCAAAGCTGTGTGAGTGTTAGGGTACACTTTTAGATTATCATGAGGATTCCATGATGGAGAGGCAAGAAACATATGCTACTCTGCACAACAAGAATACTATTTTTACTTTTTAAAAGAGATCAATAAATATGGGGTTCAAAGGAAAATTATCAGTATGGTTGCTGAATAAGCCTTATGAAAAAGCAAGGGCCTTCGATCTAGAAAAATTAAACTGTAGAAGCAATATGATGAATATGTTCAAATATAAGAAATGAGATGTTTAAGAGACTCCCCTTAAGTCTATATTGCTTTAGCATGCAAGATCAGATTCAAGGGACAGAAGTTATTGACAAGTGGATTTTAGTACACTAAAGCAAATAACATTAGTAATAAATAGGATATCAAACCAGAGAATGAACTAAATTGATAAGCAGTGACATTGTCAAAGAAGAGAGTAAATAACCAATTTGTAAGGGAAGCTGCAGAAAAGATTCCTGTATTGAAGGATAGGTTAAAATAGATCATTTTTTAAGATTCTTTTCCTTGGTTCCATCATTCTGCCGGCCTCTCAAATGTGTATGTATTAAGAATTTTTGCACTTATTTATTAGCAAAATAGAATTTAAAACTCTGTTCACCAAATTCATACACAATCCAATCTAAGTCACCTTAGAACATAGA
The DNA here is from genome assembly GCF_020171115.1 of Neogale vison. Taxonomy (NCBI): domain Eukaryota; kingdom Metazoa; phylum Chordata; class Mammalia; order Carnivora; family Mustelidae; genus Neogale; species Neogale vison. The sequence goes on from NC_058100.1 coordinate 33,263,830, forward strand.
CATAACTACATAAACAAGAGTGGTGAGCCAGACTTCAGCTAACCAAAGGACCTTAGGGGACATAATGATATAACCACTCACAAGTTCAATTACCTAGGACCACTATTACCTGCTCCTTCTATCTTATTAACTAATCAAAGAGATAAAAAAAAAAATACGTCAAACTATATTCATTCTGATAGTCTCACTCTTCATCTTAACCTTCAACACTTTTATTTTTCCATATAATGTAAACGGCAAGAAAACCCCCAAACTATCCCACCCATCCAAAGCTCACAGCAATAATACTGGGGTGAAATGCCACTTTAAAAGGATATCAGCCTTCTTCTTCTTAGAGAGTTCTTCTTGCCACAGCTCATGTCTTTTTAATTCATGATCAATAATATTCATACAGAGAGCTCCAATTTTATAATGAGTGATAAGTCCATGAAACTGAGAAAAGCTTTAAAGAAGAGATTTTAGTTATGTATCTGAAGCAATGTTTTTTACATTCAGGAAAGTTATTTTGGATAAACACTTGAACATTGGTATAATTAATGTAGAACATAAATGTGATATATATATTTCAATAAATGAATACATCCATGGTATACTATGAAGACCTGAAATTATAAGATTACTTTATATATATTACCTTTACCTGAAATAAAATTATTTTTAAGTTAGAAATGAAATAAAATGCATTTTTTATAGTCAACCACCATTTTAACTATGCAGATACTCTCAAAGTTTCAGACTGCTGTAAAATAAAACTAATAATGCAACAATATTAATATTAAATAAAATAGATTATCAGAGAGTAAGCCAGTAAAATATTAGTAATCAGGTATTTACATATGTTTCCTGTACAATTCATTCATATATGTATGAATGCTGGGACATTTTTAGAATAGATGCAATTCTCTGGAGATTGGCTAGAAACTTTTCACAATGTCTCAATAAACATCTTTCTAGAGAATATATGTATATAAACAGCATATATGCATACGTAAGTTATATATACATGTATACATACATATATATACATATAGAAATATATATACACACATATACCTATATATACTGGCACTTACTCTGGGTCATGCTTTACTCTAAAAAGTATCCAAAATTAGTATTACTATTACTATCCAGTTTACAGATGAGGAAATTGAGGCACAGAATTATGTGATCAAGAACACACACGCAGTAAACAGCAGTACTTGGATTCAAATTCAGTCTATTTCCAGAGTCCATACTCTTAAATTCCAAACCAATTTACTATCCTATTCTGTGTATATCCATGCACATGCATGGGTCAGTATAGACTGAATGAAGGACAGAGCAATGGAGAGGGCAGAGAAAGGGAAAGAGAGTAAGAGTTCAGAGGCAGGGCATGGGCAGACACACAGGAAGACTGAGCAAACCCATAATCCACAATCCAAACCACTGACAGAGTGAAACACAGATAGACTTCTACTTTTATTTCCTTATTTTTATACTTACCTGGAAAAGCAAAAAAAGATGTAAATTATATTTGTAGCTAACTCAACACTTTGTTTCCAGTCTTCTCTTAGGACTCTTGCTAATGCACCAAGGGCAGTTTCTAAAGAAAAAAGGAACATGCAAAAATGATCAATGGCCTTGCCTGAGGTATAAAGGGTGATTGGTTTTAAATGTCTGCTTATTAATAAATAACAAAGCTAAGATAGAACTGGGACAAAAAAGGAGGATGCTTCTTTCCAACACAGAAAGCTGTTTTTAAAGCTGAAATGCAACTTTTACTTAGAAACCCATATCTATGATTTAGATAAAGTAACATAATAAGGACATTATGAGTGACAAAATAACAAAAAGACCAGTTCTTTCTTGTTTGTATTTCCACTTGTAATCTTGCTACTGCAGTGACATTTTTTGTTTGTTTTTTTTACAGCTGATTTAATGTGTTTGTAAAGAAGGAAAAAACTAGAATGAGCCTAAAAAAAAAAATGAACAATTTAGGCTAACACTAGCTCCACTGAAGCAAATTAATAACCAGCTAAAGCTTATACACACAAAAATAAATCTATTTTAGTATTATGTTAAATTAATGCCAACATACGTAAATAAAACAAATCTCCACAAAATTAGCTTCAGGGTAGAATAAACATCTCTGCTAGATTTTTATCTTTAGAAGGGGAAAAACTTAATGAACTGATTAATGAGAATTACCACATACTAAGTAAACATAAAGCAATGAGACCGGTTTCAAATTAGAATTGTTATATGGCTTACCAAATCTTAAAATATTAAAGCATTAAAGGAAATATCTGCGTGTTATACAGAGATCATAATTCAAATTTCTATAATAGGTACTCAGAATCTACTGTACTTTATGGACTGAGTTATTGGTATTTGTTATGGTAATGAAAGTCTTCAACTTATTTGTGCTCTGTGGCCATTCAGATTATGAAACAAGTATCATTAATCTACTTCGTGAGGCATTTTTCAAACTAGAAAACATCCTATAATTTCATAATGTTATTTATACTCAATGCAGAGTACTGGTATACCATATGATCTGAACAAAACTTCTGGAGTGAAGTAAATAGGTAGGCAATACACATTAACACGTAAAGGCTCCACAAAGTTTTACTTAATAAAGAATCTAGTTAACTCTATTTATCCAGCAGTACTATTTCACCACTATAATCCAGGGGAAACAGTATTTCTTAGAATATACAGTCGGCCCTTGAACACACTGGCTTGAACTGTGTGGGTCCATTTATACGGGGATTTTGAAAATAAATATGTATTTTATATTATGATTGAAAAGTAAGGTAGATTGCCAAATGACTAGAAGGGAAGGCAAAGGAGAGATGCAGTGAAGCTTGAAATAGTAGGGCTCTTGTGTGCTCCTGGCACTCCTCACCCCACTCACTATCACTGAGGTCTTGAACTGAGAGATGCAAAGGAACCAGCTCTGGGGAGAGATTCTCGCCACGGTGGTGGGGCAGGGCCAGTCACGGGCCCAAATTGGCAAAGACCACAGAATAACCTGCCTTTCCCTTACACACCGCCCCCCACTCCTCCCCAGGGTAACAGGTCCAGAACACTGGAGCCAAGAGCACCAAGTGGGAACCAAGCATGTAGAATGGACAGCAGGGGTGCTGTCCACGGTGCTGAAAGCTCTCTAAAGTGGGGAGCGAATACATCCAGGGAACTGGCAGTTCACCACTTGAGAGCATCTCCTATAAGCAGAAACTGCATTAGAACTTCATAAAGGGGGTCTGATGGAGCAAGCAATCTAGAGAGACAGGTAAAGGTGTTCTGCCTTCAATTAAAATTCCATTATAATTTTTGGAGCATATGATAAAGTGATTTTAGAGCATATGATAAACAATATCAAAATAATATATTCAAAAAATGTACAAGGCCAATAACACCTATTTCTAAAAAATCAATAAATTGGAACACTTCTCCTACCTATTCTAAAACTCTATTCAAAATACAAAACAAAACATCACATGCGCATTATCAAAGAGATCAATAGAAAAGAAAAGAAAGTACTAAAACATACCTATGAAAGTATCAGAATAGTACACGGCACAGAATAAGCTTTCAAGAAGTATCTATTACATAACAGAATGCCAGGAATTTAACAGAAAAGGCATTTCAAATCTTTGGAGGAAGAAGGAGTTATTCACTAAATAGGTTGGAATAACTTGCCATTGAACATGCAAAAACTTATACCTCTACCTCTTACTTTCAACAAAAATGAATTCCAGAACCAAGCATTTCTCAAACAACCAACATAAAGACCTCCAAAAATCCACTGCTCCACAAGTGAATTAAAACACTGGTAATGAGTGCCATTAACTTTTTTGGAGCCCTATAAATTAACTACATTTTGCAGTTAAGAGAGTTAACAGTTAAAAAATATGGCTGAACCTTAGTAAGAGCAGCAAAAACTCTGTTTCAGCTTGCCCTAATTCTATCCCCTCTGTGTAACTTTGTGGAAGCCTTGAAAACCAAAAGCACTTTAATATCTGTGAAAAAGAGCACCATAGCAGCAACTGGAAGAGGCAGAACAATTTGGCACTCCTGAAAACCCCTACTCCAGTGAGCTGTCACTATGTGACTTATCTGGATATTTGCTGGAAAGTTCCATTCTCAGGGTTTGCATTTATTCCACCTGACTCAGAAATTGCTTTGTATAGGTTTATACCCAGGGCATTTGTGGAAAACCACTGATGGCAACATTGTAACTGCATGTGGTAGCCTTGCCAGTTGGGATTAACAAGAGTCTGACCAAAACACCTTAAAAGGAAAAACCCTGGGAATGAGACATTTACAAGGTCTTTGAAAAGCTCCAATAAATTCCTGGGAAACTAGAAGGCCATATACATGTGCAGGAATGTGCTGATACCTGAGAAAGACCTAAGAAAGACCTACTCTCTCATCTCTGGCCAATCCTGAGGCAATGGACAAACAGGAATTAAACGCGAAGGCCTTGGGAGTTTCTGGCAGGCTCCATCAGTACAGCATGAGACTCTTGATCTCAGGGTCAGGAGTTCGAGCCCCACCCTGGGTGTAGAGATTAACTAAATAAGTAAAAAAAAAGGTTTAAAAAAAAGTAAAGGCTAAGGTCTTGTAAACTATCTCCTTAAATACTGAAGACATGCTCCAACAGACACATAGACACAGCCCCTCAGCAGAGGTTGGGATACTTAGGGCCAGGCATTTCAAAAATGTCTATCCAGGGGTGCCTGGGTGGCTCAGTGGGTTAAAGCCTCTGCCTTCGGCTCAGGTCATGATCCCAGGGTCCTGGGAGCGAGGCCCATATCAGGCTCTCTGCTCCGCAGGGAGCCTGCTTCCTCCTCTCTCTCTGCTGGCCTCTCTGCCTACTTGTGATCTCTGTCAAATAAATAAATAAAATCTAAAATAAATAAATAAATAACCTCTATCCAATCATTAGTTAACAATAAACTAACTGAGCTAGAAAGCTCCAGTGACAGCACAAAGAATAAAGACTTTTCAGAATTAACCCAAGAAACTCATTAAACCAACAGTAAATATAACAAGCTCTAGAAGGAGTGCCCCAAAGTATTTCAACAACAATAAAAACTAAAAGACATGTGAGAAAACAGGATGCTATATCCTGTACTCAGTAAACACTGGAGTCAATAGGAATTGTCCATGAGGAAGCTTGGATGATGAATTTATGAGACAAAGACTTTAAACTAGCTATTGTAAATATACTCAATGGACAAAGGAGACTGTCAAAAGAGTTAAAGAAAAGTATGGGAAGGTAGGAGAATGATGTCCCATCAAACAAATAATATCAATGAAGAGATACAAATCACAAAATATGAACCAAATGAAAATTCTGGAGTTATAAAGTACAATATCTGAAATGAAAAGTTTGTCAGAAGGTCTTAACAGCAGATGTGAACTAGAAAAAGAAAGAAATGACAAATTAAAAGGCAGGCCAATTAAGATTATCCAGTCTAAGAAACTGAAAGAAAAAATAATGAAAAATAAATAGAGCCTCAAAGACATACAGGGCACCAAACAATCATACTAACATGGAGTCCCAAAAGGAAAGGAGAGAGAGAAAGGAGCTAAATGAATATTTAACAAAATAATGCTCAAAATTTCCCAAGATTGATGAAAAACATGAATCTGCAGATCCAAGAGTTCCATGAACTCCAAGCAAGACAAACTAAAAAAACCTAAACACATCATCATCACAATGGTAAAAGCCAAAGGCAAAATGTTGAAAGCAGCAAGAAGAAAGCAGCTCAATAGTTACACAGGATCCTTAATAAGATTAACAGCCAATTTCATATCAGAAACCATGGAGACATGAAGACAATGGGGTAGTATAGTCAAAGTACTAAAAGAAAAAGACAGTCAAACAAGAATTCTACATCCAGCAAAACTACCATTCAAACACCAAGGAAAAATTAAGTCATTCCTATTCCTAGGTAAACAAAAAAAAAATTTTTTTTTGTAAACAAAAATTTAAATAATTTGCTGATATTAAACCTTCCCTATGAGAAATACTAAAGGGAATCCTTCAGGCTTAAATGAAAAAATACCAGAGAAGAACTTAAATCCACACAAAGAAATAAAGAGCACTGGTAAAGATAACTATATAAATAAAAAGACAGTATAAACATATTTCTGATTGTATTCTTCTATCTGATTAAAAAACTCATACATTATGCTAATAGACAAATAATGCGTAATGATGTACGTTGTATTACTACAATAGTACAAAGGAGTGGAGAGGGAACACAGGTAATACTGGAGCCAAGTTTTTACATACTATTCAGGTTAAATTACTATTAATTTGAACTACATTATTTTAATTTAAGATGGTAACTGTAATTCTAGGGCAAACACTCAGAAAAGAATTAAGGAAAACATAATAAAAGAACAGCAAAAGGATTAAAATGATATACTAAAAAATGCCCATTTTACATAAAAGAAGGCAGTAATAAGGAGTTATAGAAACAAAAATGATAAAAGATACAGAAAACAAATACAAAGTGTTAAATAACAAGCTCACTTTATGAATAATTACCTTAAAGGTAAACAGACAAAACACTCTAATCAAAAGGGAGAGACTAGCAGAATTTTTAAAAAAAGCATGATCCAACTATATACTTTCTACAATACAAACATTTTAGATTCAAAGGCACAAGAAGGGTGAAAGTAAACAGATGGAAAAATACATGATATAAAAAAGAGACAACAAATTGAGAAAAACTATTTCTAAGCACATAAAAGAAAAACGATATAAATGATATAAATTTATATACTAAATTATTTACGTAAAAAGGATATATTTATAGAAATAGAAATATATATATAGTCACAGACACACACACACACAACACACACACACACACACGAATACTTTAGACAGGAATACAGACTTCAGAGGGTAGAAATTCCAAAAGTCTAGTGACATGAGGAAAAAAGCAAATTTCATTAGAAATCAGGCAAATGCAACTTAAAACAAAAAGAACTTGTTCATTACCATAACACAATGTAAAAAAATTTAAAGTTTGATTGCTTTCCTATTCCACTGGTCTGGGGACAGAGCAGCACAACCATTTTGGAAGGCAGTTTGGCAAAACACCTTAAAACATTATGACCTGTGTATTTCTGTATGACCTCTGTTTCTGTGTACACACCTTAAAGAACCCCTTGCTTGTGATGAAACCAGGGAGGAAGACAAACCATAAGACTCTTACTCTTAGGAAACAAACTGAGGATTGCTGCAGGGGATGGGGGTGGGAAAATGGGGTAACTGGGTGATAGACACTGGGGAGGGTATGTGTTGTAATGAGCACTGGGTATTGTATAAGACTAATGAATCACAGACCGGTATCTCTGAAATAAGTAATATATTACATGTTAATTGAAAAAAATAAACTCAATAAATTAAATAGGCTACGGGATTCATGGAATTGAGTCGGAAGAAAAATAAACACAAAATCCTGTGGTTCAGACTACATAAAAACAAACAAAAAAACCTATTTTAGTATTCTTTTAGCCCCAGCTTCTGTTCAGTTTAAATGCAATAGGATTCTGGTCCCTGCTGTAGGAACGCAAGTGTCAGTAAGTATCCTCGATCCATGCTTTATTTTTTTTTAAAGATTTTATTTATTTATTTGACAGAGAGAGAGAGAGATCACAAGTAGGCAGAAAGGCAGGCAGAGGGAGAGGGGGAAGCAGGCTCCCCGCTGAGCAGAACCCCATGTGTGGCTCACTCCCTGGCCCCGGAGATCACGACCCAAGTTGAAGACAGAGGCTTAACCCACCAAGCCACCCAGACACCCCTGGATCCATGCTTTAAATAGATGGCTTTATGTCTGAAAGAAGAAGAAGCAGGAGAAGAAGGAGAAAGGAGGATGAGAAGGAGGAGGAGGAATAGGAAGTGGAGGAGGAGGAGGAGAAGGAGGAAGGAGAGGGGGGAAGAAGGAGTAGGAGGAGGAGAAGGAGGAGGAGAAAGAGAAGCAGGACAGGGAGAAGATGAGGAAGAAAAGATGTATAAAGATGTTCACTGAAGCAGTGTTTCCACAGAAAAATTTGGAAACAACATAATAACCAATCAATATGGCTAAATGGCTAAATGGGATGGCTAAAGCTTATATAAGCTTCATAAAAAGCAATAATAAAACATAGTTTAAAAACTAATTAGATTACAGGGCACCTGGGTGGCTTAGTCAGTTAAGGGTCTGCTTCTGGCTCAAGTCATGATCCTAGAGTCCTGGGATTGAGCCCCACGTCAGGGTCCCTGCTCAGTGGGGAGCCTGCTTCTCCCTCTCCTCTCTGCTTGTGCTTTCTCTTGCTATTTCTCTCTCTCAAATAAATAAATAAAATCTTTAAAAAAGTTATTATATCATATATATCCATCTGCATGTAATCTCAAAACATTACTATAAGAGAAAAAATTAACAAAAAGTAGTATGATATTACTAATATAAATTTTTATAAAATGATACTATATAAAAATTCATATATATGTATGTGTGTGTGTGTGTATGTATGTATGTGTATATATATATATATATATATGGCATATATGAAAAAGATCTAGAAGAATGAACAGACTCCAAACTCAGATTATAGAGTAATGGTCAACAGGGGTTCATGTGTAATATTCTAATTCTTTTTAAAGAATATATGAGTTGGGACCAGATGGACATCACAGATACATTCAGAACATTCTATCCCAAAGCAACAGAATACACATTCTTCTCTAATACACATGGAACATTCTCCAGAAGATATCACATCCTGGGTCACAAATCAGGTCTCAACCAGTACCAAAAGATTGGTATCATTCCCCGCATATTTGCAGACCGCAACGCTCTGAAGCTAGAACTCAGTCACAAGAGGAAAGTTGGAAAGAACCCAAATACATGGAGGCTAAAGAGCATCCTACTAAAGAATGAATAGATCAACCAGGAAATTAAAGAAGAACTGAAAAAATTCATGGCAACAAATAACAGTGAAAACACAGCTGTTCAAAATCTGTGGGACACAGCAAAGGCAGTCCTGAGAGGAAAATATCTAGTGATAGAAGCCTTTCTCAAGAAACAAGAATGGTCTCAAATACACAACCTAACCCTACACCTAAAGAAGCTGGACAAAGAACAGCAAATAAAGCCTAAACCCAGCAGGAGAATAGAAATAATAAAGATCAAAAAAAAAAAAAAAAGAAATAATAAAGATCAGAGCAGAAATCAAAGAAATGGAACCCAAAAGAACAGTAGAACAAATCAATGAAACTAGGAGCTGGTTCTTTGAAAGAATTAATAAGATTGATAAACCCCTGGCCAGACTTATCAGAAAGAAAATAGAAAGGACCCAAATAAATAAAATCATGAATGAAAGAGGAAAGATCACAACCAACACCAAAGAAATACAATTATAAGGACATATTATGAGCAACTCTATGCCAGCAAATTTGACAATCTGGAAGAAATGGATGCATTCCTAGAGATGTATAAACTACCAAAACTGAACCTGTAAGAAATAGAAAACCTGAACAGACCCATAACCAGTAGGAGATTGAAGCAGCCATCAAAAATCTCCCAACAGGACGCCTGGGTGGCTCAGTTCGTTAAGCGACTGCCTTCACTTTAAAAAAAAAAAAAAAATCCCCCAACAAACAAAAGCCCAGGGCCAGGTGGCTTCTCAGGGGAATTCTACCAAGCATTTAAAGAAGAATTAATTTCTATTCTCCTGAAACTGTTCCAAAAAAATAGAAATGGAAGGAAAACTTCCAAACTCACTTTATGAGCCAGCATTATACTGGTCCCCAAACCAGACAAAGATCCCATCAAAAAAGAGAATTGCAGACCAATATCCTTGATGAACACAAATGTGAAAATTCTCACTGAAATACTAGCCAACAGGATCCAACAGTACATTAAAGGATTATTTACCACAACCAAGTGGGATTTATTCCAGGGCTGCAAGATTGGTTCAACATCCGCAAATCAATCAATGTGATACAATACACTAATTAAAGAAAGAACAAGAACCATATGATACTCTCAATAGATGCTGAAAAAGCATTTGACAAAGTACAGTATCCTTTCTTGATCAAAACTCTTCAAAGTGTAGGGATAGAGGGTACATACCTCAATATCATCAAAGTCATCTATGAAAAAACCCACAGTGAATAACATTCTCAATGGGGAAAAACGGAGACCTTTTCCACTAAGGTCAGGACACAGCAGGGATGTCCACCATCACCACTGCTATTCAATACAGTACTAGAAGTCCTAGCCCGAGCAATCAGACAACAAAAAGAAATGGAAGGCATCCAAATTGGCAAAAAAAAAGTCAAACTATCACTCTTTACAGATGATACGATACTTTATGTGGAAAACCCAAAAGACTCCACTCCAAATCTGCTAGAACTCATTTAGTAAAGTGTCAGGATATAAAATCAATGCACAAAAATCAGCTTCATTTCTCTACACCAACAACAAGACAGAAGAAAGAGAAATTAAGGAGTCAATCCCATCTACAACTGTACCCAAAACAATAAGATACCTAGGAAAAAAACTACCCAAACAGGCAAAGAATCTGTACTCAGAAAACTATAAAGTACTCATGAAAGAAATTGAGGAAGACACAAAGAAATGGAAAAATGCTCCGTGCTCATGGATTGGAAGAACAAATACTGTGGAAATGTCTATGCTACCTAAAGCAATCTCCCCGTTTAATGCAATCCCTATGAAAATACCATCAATTTTTTTCAATGAAATGGAACAAATAATCCTAAAATTTATAAGGAACCAGAAAAGACCTCAAATAGCCAGAGGAATGTAGAAAAAGAAAGCCAAAGTTGGTGACATCACAATTCCAGACAATTCAAGTTCTATTACAAAGCTGTCATCATCAAGACAGTATGGCACTGGCACAAAAACAGACACACAGATCAATGGAACAGAATAGAGAGCCCAGAAATAGACCCTCAACTCTATGGTCAACTAATCTTCAACAAAACAGGAAAATATGTCCAATGGAAAAAAGACAGTCTCTTCAACAAATGGTGTTGGGAAAATTGGACAGCCACATGCAGAAGAATGAAACTGGACCATTTTCTTATACCACACACACAAAAATAGACTCAAAATGGGTGAAAGACCTCAATGTGAGACAGGAATCCATCAAAATCCTTGAGGAGAACACAGGCAGCAACCTCTTCCACCTCAGCCACAGCAACTTCTTCCTAGAAACATTGCCAAAGGCAAGGGAAGCAAGGGCAAAAATGAACTATTGGGACTTCATCAAGATCAAAAGCTTTTGCACAGCAAAGGAAACCGTCAACAAAACCAAAAGACAACTGACAGAATGGGAGAAGATATTTGCAAATGACATATCAGATAAAGGGCTAGTATCCAAAATCTATAAAGAAGTTATCAAACTCAACACCCAAAGAACAAAGAATCCAATCAAGAAATGGGCAGAGGACATGAAAAGACATTTCTGCAAAGAAGACATCCAGATGGCCAACAGACACATGAAAAAGTGCTCCACATCACTCGGCATCAGGGAAATACAAATCAAAACCACAATGAGTTACCACCTCACACCAGTCAGAATGGCTAAAATTAACAAGTCAGGAAATAATAGATGCTGGCGAGAATGCAGAGAAAGGGGAACCCTCCAACACTATTGGTAGGAATGCAAGCTGGGGCAGCCACTCTGGAAAACAGCATGGAGGTTCCTGAAAAAGTTTAAAACAGAGCTACCCTATGACCCAGCAATCACACTACTGGGTATTTTCCCTGAAGATACAAATTTTAGTGATCCGAAGGTGCACATGCACCCGAATATTTACAGCAGCAATGTCCACAATAGCCAAACTATGGAAAGAACCTAGATGTGCATCAACCGATGAACTGATAAAGGAGATGTGGTGTATATATACACAATGGAATACTATGCAGCCTCCAAAAGAAATGAAATCTTGCCATTTGCAAGGACGTGGATGGAACTAGAGGGTATTAAGCTGAGCAAAATATGTCAATCAGAGAAAGATAATTATCATATGATCTCCCTGATATGAGGAATTTGTGAGGCAAATTGGGGTTTTGGGGGGTAGGGAAGGAAAAAATGAAACAAGATGGGATCGGGAGGGAGACAAACCATAACTCTTAATCTCACAAAACAAACTGAAGGCTGGTGGGGGGAGAGGGGGATGGAGAGGGTGGTTGGGTGATGGATATTGGGGAGGGTAAGTGCTACAGTGAGTGCTGTGAAGTGTGTAAACCTGGCAATTCACAGACCTGTAACCCTGGGGCTAATAATACATTAAATATTTTTAAAAACTAAAATAAAAAAAATATGAGTTGTACTAAGGAGGGTATTTATAGCATGAAGAACTGGGTATTACATATAAACAATGAATCTTGGATCAGTGCATCAAAAACTAATGACATACTGAATGGTGATTAACATAATTATATATATAACATATATATAATACATATGAGTTGCATAATTTTAAAAATACATATTACCAATATTGGCATATTGGTAACAACCTAGGACTTCCTAGACAGTTCTTTGTATACATTCTCCAAGCTATAAAGTACAGGTGTGTACTGTATGGCCTCCATAAGAGAAGCATGAAAATAGACAAAAATGTTTTCTCTGTCACGTGTTGGAAAATCAGAGAATTATGACATCTTCCAGATTTTATTTTTGGCAGAAGTATAGTCAGAACACCATGTATTTAAAGTAATTCAATAATGATATTACTGAGAAAAAAGATTTTATGAGCATCATATCTCCTTTTTCTTTATTGCCTAGCACATCTAATGAAAGGAAAGCATCAAATACAATCTAAATAAATTTATAAGGATTAATATATATTTTTGCTGTGCTACAGAAAGAAAACTAATTTTGGAACTCTAACCAATTTAATAAAAGCATATACATATGTGTGTAAATGTCAGAAGTTTGATATTGTATCCTAAACAAAAGGATAAAAGTCGTCCAGAGCACAAGAACGAGAAGATACAATATCACTGATACTTTATTTTTGATGTTTAAATTAAATGATTTCTGAATTCTTCAGAGCATATTTAAATGTTATGCTCTTAAGTAAAAAATTTTTCATAAAAAGGTCTGGGAAACAAATGCATTCCTAACTTTGGTATAATTATAGCTTTCTCCTCTACTACAATAGACTTAAAAACCATATTATACAACAATTTTTCTATTTTTAATATTTATAGATATAAATCACCATTCAGTAGTAGTTCTTCCAAGTTATCAGGATTTCGAGCAAGCTGCAGGATCAAAGCAGAACCCCGAACTTTGTCAGGAATATCTTCATACAATAACTCAATGTATTCATCCATGTCATTAATGTTAGCAACTTCATCAATCTGAAAGAAAGGAAGAGGAATTACTCCAAAAGAACAATATTTAACAAAGTCACTGTTAAAAGAATCATACTTTATGGTCAATATATTGCCCTTTTAATAACAGGTAAGTTTTCAAAGGACTCATAGTAGCCACCCTCTTGTAGAGGGGAAAATTAGACCTTTGGGTGCTAGGACTCCAATACAAAAGTAGTTATAAACCACATGAAAATAAACCAAATGAAAACCACATAAAAACCAATTTACCCAAACTCTAAAACTGGCCTATTAATATAGCATCTCAAATTTAATGCAAAATAATTTATATCTACTTCAATAGGTTAAATACTATTTCAAAATGTAAGGCAATAATATTTAAAACATTTCAAAACTTATCAAAATAAATTATGTCTAAAAACACAACACTACTTTTGCCTGTATGAAATATTAAATATCTACATCTTCCAGGTACTTCTAACTTGAGTAATTTTTAAAATTTCCATACCTATTTACTGTTACTGTATGAATTATTGATAGGAAAAGGCAACAACCTTACAATCAATCAGTTCTCCAGTAGATCAGAATATGGTCTTACCTCCATTCCTTCAAAAGGAGGTGGATCTTTAGGCTTGCTTGATTTTTCCTTTTTTTCTGTAAAAAGATTTTGTTTTTAATGAGAAGAACTGGGTTTTAGAGTTTCTGGGTAATTTTTATTTTCAGCAGCTGAGTTTAATTATATATGAGCTGGGGATCTTAAAATTGAATAGTTTATGGATTTTTTTTCCAAGAGATTAAAAAAAAATGTTCATCTATAATCCAGCTGTTCTAATGAGGATATGAAGGATATAAATGAATAAAATCTATAAATGATCCCAAAGTCATAATTTCATTTCCTTCCACATTAACTTTTTGGGTATGTAAATAGCCAGACTTGCCAACAGCAAGCAAAATAATCCCTTCCTAATTCACATTTAAGGTGGGAGGAGGAAACTCAATAAGGCAAAGGTACATTAATGGGTTGACTAATATAAAAACTGAAATAAAATCACTTAGAGTAATGAACCACATAAATAAGTATTACTGATTCGTTTCTTTCTTTTTTTTTTTTTTTTTTTACTGATTCGTTTCAATCACTTTTAGTGTGCAAGGTTTTTGGCTCTGAAATAGTGAATACCACATAAAAAAGTTAAAAAAGAAAAATGGAATCTTTTTTAAAAATAAGTGTGTATTTAACATAGTAACAGTATTTCATATATGTCTTCAAACATTAATATCTATATAAACAGATTAATTTGGATGGATTTATCCATGTATATTGACATAAAAATTTCCTCATATTCCTTTAATTTGGGGGGAAGAAGATGAGAAGATTAATTTACTTTGAAACTCGGTTAAAGGGTTTTATTAGTGAAGTTATTTTAATATAAATGCATTCAGGATTATATTAATAAGGCATTATGAAAAATCTATTTTAACTATACTATACAACTCAAAATAAGTACACATACATCTTACTAGAGTAAAGTATTTCCTTTGCTCACTTTGAACTTATTTACCTTATCGAAGAAGTTATCTCCCTCATTTAAAAAGATCTTAACCAGAATATTGTGTAATGAAACATTTAATAAAAATTCTTTTTGGATTTCACTTACTTGTGAAGCATAACAAATAGCATGGAAGACAAGTAAAGATGGAGAGGAGAAGGGAGTTGAGGGTAATTGGAAGGGGAGGTGAACCATGAGAGACTATGGGCTCTGAAAAACAACCTGAGGGTTTTGAAGGGGCAGGGGTGGGAGGTTGGGGGAACCACGTGGTGGGTATTAGAGAGGGCACGGATTGCATGGAGCACTGGGTGTGGTACGAAAACAACTAATACTGTTACGCTGAAAAGAAATAAAAAATTAAGAAAAATTCTTCTTTTTTTTTTTTTTAAAGATTTTATTTAATTTGACAGAGAGAAATCACAAGTAGATGGAGAGGCAGGCAGAGAGAGAGAGAGGGAAGCAGGCTCCCTACTGAGCAGAGAGCCCGATGCGGGACTCGATCCCAGGACCCTGAGATCATTTGACCTGAGCCAAAGGCAGTGGCCTAACCCACTGAGCCACCCAGGGGCCCAAGAAAAATTCTTCTTGATAGTATTTTCCTTATAGCACTTACTATGAATAATTAACAATTATACATTGAATGCCAGTGATGTAGTTGGATGCAATCAAGTTCCAACTGCTTATTTTTGCTTTTATTTTTTTTAATTTTATTTTTTTCAATTTATTTATTTTCAGAAAAACAGTATTCATTATTTTTTCACTACACCCAGTGCTCCATGCAATCCGTGCCCTCTATAATACCCACCACCTGGTACCCCAACCTCCCACCCCCCTGCCACTTCCAACCCCTCAGATTGTTTTTCAGAGTCCATAGTCTCTCATGGTTCACCTCCCCTTCCAATTTACCCAAATTCCCTTCTCCTCTCTAACACCCCTTGTCCTCCATGATATTTGTTATGCTCCACAAATAAGTGAAACCATATGATAATTGACTCTCTCTGCTTGACTTATTTCACTCAGCATAATCTCTTCCAGTCCCGTCCATGTTACTACAAAAGTTGGGTATTCATCCTTTCTGATGGAGGCATAATACTCCATAATGTATATGGACCATATCTTCCTTATCCATTCATCCGTTGAAGGGCATCTTGGTTTGCTTTTAAATAAATTTATAATCACTTAACTCATTTGAAAATATATACTGATCACAGATATTATATTCATGGTTAACTAATAAAAGTATATATTATACACAGGACATTTTATTTGCTGTGGACAGAGAGAAAAGATTGAATAATTTGAAAAATGTCCAAATTTTCTCTTACTTTTTTCTACTTAGTATAATCTTTAGCATTTACAAATTATTTCAAAGACATAATATTTTAGAACTCACAATGGTGAAAGAAATACATGTAAACTTTAATCAGTACTATGAAGCAGAATATGCATTCAATAATCTTAAATGGCTCTCCACTGAAATGTCTGTATTTTTATTTTATTTCATTTTTGCTTTACATTATTTGATGTCTTCTAAAGATGATCAATTGCTTAGCTCTAATATTTTAATGGTTTGTTTCTTTATGAGGACACGAAAGATAGGAGAATGTCAACAAGGAAGACATTAAGAATGAAAAAGCAGTATTTTCCTAAGAAAGAGTCATAAAATTTGTATCTTTAGGGTAGTCTAAAATATATCACACATATTTTAACATTTAAATACCTGAGTAACCCATTCAAATTATAAATTGTCAAGAAGAAATTTAGAATATATAAATCTAGTTGGAATAAACAGGTTTTTCTGCCCCAAATTCTCTTTTATTACTCTAGAGTCAGTATTACAGACATTTGCTTTCCATTCCCTATTTCAGCACATGCGTACACATACCTAAACATGCACACGTAGCACAGTGTGAAACAGAAACAGATCATTTTGTGTGGAAGCGTCCCGCATAGAGCCTTGTGTGCAGGAAACTAATAGGTTTATTCTTTCATTCACTTACTTATTTATAGCACTGGGAAAACAAAATAAAGCAATAACAACAAACATACACCTATCATTCAAAAATCAAAAGCACAAACTATAGTCAAACAACTCTGGTTATGCATTAAAAAGTGAGGAATTCTAAGTACCTTTTCCTGACAACGAGTCACGGCGATTCTGTAAGTAGTACAACAGCTGCTCCACCTCATTTAACTTCGAGGGATGAATAAGTTTACATTCTTCAACCACCTTCCGTGCCAGGGAAGCTATATCTGTGTTGGCATTGAGACTCTTAAGACGGATGCTGTAAGCATAGCAGAATTTTCCAACTCAGGTAACATCATAGGGAGTGGTAACTTACAAACTACTTCTTTTTTTTTTAAAAGATTTTATTTATTTATTTTACAGAGAGAAATCACAAGTAGATGGAGAGGCAGGCAGAGAGAGAGAGAGAGAGGGAAGCAGGCTCCCTGCTGAGCAGAGAGCCCGATGTGGGACTCGATCCCAGGACCCTGAGATCATGACCTGAGCCGAAGGCAGCGGCTTAACCCACTGAGCCACCCAGGCGCCCCTACAAACTACTTCTTTTAAATAGTTTACAAAGCAGTTAAGTGTACTTGACACAGACTCTTTCAGTAAAATATTATAAAGTATTAGATATAATTAGGCTGAGAAAAATGCAAAGAAATTATTTTTTTTGGACAGGACAAATGAGATAACAAAAGAACACTAACATCTCTATCTGATTGTTCTAGGCAGGAGAACATATTCAGGGATCTTGTTTTAAAACAGTCTTTCTGGCAATATACATAAACTCTTTAGTCATTATTGGATGTGAGAATCCATACTGCCAAAAATGAGTAACTTTCTTGACCATACTCACAACCATTTTTTTTTTAAAGATTTTGTTTATTTATTTGACAGAGATCACAAGTAGGCAGAGAGGCAGGCAGAGAGAGAGGAGGAAGCAGGCTCCCAGCTGAGCAGAGAGCCCGATGCAGGGCTCGATCCCAGCCGAGCCCTGGGACCATGACTCAAGCCGAAGGCAGAAGCCTAACCCACTAAGCCACCCAGGCACCCCCATTTTTTTTTTTTAAGGAGTGAAACACACAGTATCAGTATACTCAGATTCAGTTGTTCAGGTGGAACAATTGCCGATGTACACAGATTTGTGGTACCAGGGAGAGCCCTGAAGACATAAAATTAGGTTCAGGGTGAAACTCAACTGGTGACAAAAGACTCTTAAGACTCGTACAAGCAGATGCACCAATGCAAGGCTTATATTTAAAAAAGAGAAAATAAAAAAGTAGCCACTGTGTATTTCTTTTTGGTGAAGATGGCTAATTTTTGAAGAGTTATCACGGTATGAGATTAGAGGCAGGAGGACAGAGATCACCAAAGAAGTGTCTCATACTCAGCATCTGTGAAGTCATTATCTGGAGAGGGATGGAGGGATGGTCTCCTGAAGTTAAGTGCAGCGTCAGAGTTTACACATTATTCCCAGCTACGCAGTCACCCCCAAATCTGGTCCTCCAAAGATTCTACAAGTCACCTAATAAAGGTACCTTTAATAAATTCCACAAGACTTTAATAGGTTTCCCTTAATGCATAAATTTGATAGAGTGGCTTCTAATGTTTGCAACAACCTAGAAATAATGGGTCCATTTAAGTTTCCTTTAATCTATTTACATTTCTACCTTTTAAGTCTTATATACTATTTTATTTTTGTATAATTTTAGCCCCACATTAAGAAGGCACTCCATAGTGCCTTTGTTAAAACTGGTGAACCCATACTGGTACATTCTCACTAACTGAAGCTCACAGTTACATTAGGGTTCACTCTTTGTGCTGTTTGGTTCTCTGAGCTTTGGCATACTTTATGCCATGTATCCACCATTACAGTATCATACAAAATAGCTTTACTGTCCTAAAAATGCCCTGTGCTTCACCTATTCTCCTCTCCCCCATCCCTTAGACTCCTGACACCCTCTAATCTTTCTACTTCAGTTCTGCCTTTTCTAGAATGTCACATAGTTGGAATCACATAGTATGTGGTTTTTCTAGTCTGGCTTCTTTCACTTATATGCATTCATACAGTAAGGTACCTCAAATGTGTTTCCATAGCTTGACCGCGGATTTCTTTTTAGTGCTGAATCATACTCGGCCATATGAATGCACCATAATTTGTTTATTCATTGGCCTGTTGAAGGATATCTGGGGTGCTTCCAATTTTTGACAATTTTAAGTTTTCTATAAACATTCATGTACCAGTTTTTGTATGGACACTGTTTTCAACTCATTTGAGTTCATATCTAGGAACACAACTGCTAGATTACACATTAAGCCTATGTCTAGCTGTGTAAGAAACTGCCAAACCGTCATCCAAAGCGGCAGTACCATTTTATACTCCCACTAGCAAGGAATGAGCTCCTATTGCTCTATATCCTCACCAGCATTTTGGTGGATTTTACCTATTCTTTTTTTTTTTTTTTTAAGATTTTATTTATTTGACAGAGAGAGAGATCACAAGTAGGCAGAGAGGCAGGCAGAGAGAGGCGAGGAAGCAGGCTCCCTGCTGAGCAGAGAGCCCGATGCGGGGCTTGATCCCAGGACTCTGAGATCATGACCTGAGCAGAAGGCAGGGGATTAACCCACTGAGCCACCCAGGTGCCCAGGATTTTACCTATTCTAATAAGTGTGTAGTGGTCTTGTGATTTAATAAAGTAGATTTTTCTATCCTTTTTAGATCTACTTTCTACCAACAAATATAATAACAATCGGATTCATCTTCTTTCCATCAAAGGTAACAAATTTTCTTCTTTCAGTATATAGGTCTTTCTCCTAAATCCTTCCCTTCTTATAAAAGACAAAGAAGAGGATGCCTGAGTGGCTTAGTCATGTAAGTGTCTGCCCTCAGCTCAGGTCATGATCTGGGTATGCTGGGATTGAGTCCCGAATCAGGCTCCCTGCTCAACAGAGAGTCTGCTTCTCCCTCTCCCACTGTGCTTTCTCTTCCTCTCTCACTCTCTTTCAAATAAATAAATAAAATCATAAAAAAAAGAAAAGACGGGGCACCTGGGTGGCTCAGTGGCTTAAGGCCTCTGCCTTCAGCTCGGGTCATGATCCCAGGCGCCTTGGATCGAGCCCCACATCGGGCTCTCTGCTCAGTGGGGAGCCTGCTTCCTCCTCTCTCTCTCTCTGCCTACTTGTGATCTCTGTCTTCAAATAAATAAATAAAATCTTAAAAAAAAAAAGACAATGAAGAAGTAGATAGGGCTAGAACTTTCAGAAAACGTCAGCCCTATGCTTACTGATTATACCCACAGTAAAAAATCAGAACCTTCATTAAGCGGTCCATACATATGAAGAATACCAAAAAGTCACAAGAAAAATACCCATATTATTTTGGACCATAATCATCAGTATCTCATTAAGAAATCTTCAAAAAAACTTGGACTCTGTTGAAGATGGGCTTAAATATGCCTTTGCCTAATAAGGGAAAATGAAATATAGTACAAGTGATCTAGACTTGGGCCATAGCACTCACTACCCCAACTTAATGACACTTTCACTTCATATCTATCTCAGTTTATAAGAGTGTCCTTTCCAAAACCCTCATCCTCAGCTGCTGGCATTATTAAAACCTCCAGAACTCTATAAGCCACATTCTCCTTTTGGTCCTACAATGATTCCTTTCCAAAGCTTGTACAGCCACAGTTGAGTATCACAAGGTTGAATTACTCAGGTTTTTCCCTTACTGAAGTTTAAATCCACTTAGTCTAGCCACAGTTGGTAGTAACTCTTTCCAAGTGGTTGGCCCTCAGATGAACATATCCTTTGTCTAAAAAGCCCATGGATTTCCATGCAATAACAACATTCTTATTTAATTCTAGCTGAATGAGACTACTGACTGCATTCTTAAGAACTAAAAATGAAATCTCTCACCTGAAATGTGGATATCTGAGGTTCTAAAGGCAAAGACTTTGATCGGCTAGACTTTTTTGGGAAATCAAATTAGTAAGATCTCCAAGATTTTCACATGTTCTCAGAATGTACAAAACTTGGGCAGGATTCACAAACACATTAATGGAAGAGAGGAAGTCTAAGAGGACACAATGTAAGCATGTGTGTATGTCCATAAGTGTATTTTTCTTCAACTTAGTGAATTATCCAAGGGCTCAGTTATTCTGATGAAGTATCTGTATAATTTAGTCTCCTAATACACAAAAGAGAAGTCAGATTAGGGATCTTACTAACATATCAGGCAGCTTCCCTTTTCAGGTTGCTATACACCAAAATGTCTCCATGGCAGCACTATTAAAATTTGGAGCCAAATCACTGTCTGTGGCTATCTTGTGCACTGCAGGATGTTTAGTATCTAGTGGCCTCTATCCACTAGACTGGCAATAGGATCCCTCCAGTTACAACAACTAAAAATGTCTCCAGGCATTACCAAATGTTCTCTGGGGAAAAAAAATCACAACCAGTTGAGAGCCACTCTTATATACTTAAAGTGCTTTTCAGTATGCTACACCACCTGGATACAAACTAACACTTTTTTTAAACAGTTAAAATTCTTTTTACTTGGTTCCCAATCAAAAAATTTTTTTAATGGAGGGAGAAAAGAAGGTTAGGAGAGAATACTAGGTGATCTCATACCTTCTCTACTTCCACATGCTATAAAAGGAGGATAAGACAACTAGCAGCACAACTATACGCTAATGAGAAAGGCCATTTCCCAAGGGGCTCCTGAAATATTACAAAAGTGGGAAGGAAAGTAGGATGTCAGGAGATGTAAGCTCAATTAAGTAAGTCAGGAAATGCTCATTTTATTAATAACATCTTTCACAGGGCTAGACTTTAAAGGGGTGAATTCAAAGTACATGCCCCATGTGGGAATTCTGAAACTCATACTATTTTCTACAATTCCAAAAAAAAAAAAAAGAACACAGACAGGATCCTCTAAAATAGAAATTTCCTGAATTAAGCTAAAAGTCCCACATAAACATATCTTTTATTACCGATTTCACAAGTTGTAGTAGTTTTTTTTTTTTTTTAAGATTTTATTTATTTGACAGAGAGAGAGATCACAAGTAGGCAGAGTGAGGCGGAGTGGGGGAGGAAGCAGGCTGCCACTGAGCAGAGAGCCCGCTGCAGGGTTCGATGCAGGGCTCAATCCCAGGACCCTGAAATCATGACCTGAGCCAAAGGCAGAGGCTTAACCCACTGAGCCACCCAGGCACCCCACAAGTTGTAGTAGTTTATATTCTGTTATAGGATTTTTCTAAATGGGGTAAATTAGAAATGATACTTTTCAGCAAGTTCCCATTATGCTTATGTAAACCTGATCTTCTCTGGAATAAATATACTCTGTATTTATAGTGTAATATAGTCTTTGCTTCACTAAGATGAAGTATATTTAGTCATTTATTTTTTTTAAATTTTATTTATTTATTTATTTGTCAGAGAGAGAGGGAGAGAGAGCAAGCACAGGCAGACAGAGAGGCAGGCAGAGGCAGAGGGAGAAGCAGGCTCCCTGCAGAGCAAGGAGCCCGATGTGGGACTCGATCCCAGGACGCTGGCATCATGACCTGAGCCGAAGGCAGCTGCTCAACCAACTGAGCCACCCAGGCGTCCCAGATGAAGTATATTTAGAAGAATGTCATAACCATCTGTCATCTATGCAGGTATAAGGTTCACTACTTTCAAAACATACACAAATGAAGAAAACTTACATCTTTTGGCATTCCTTTCGTTCTCCCAACATGGGATCACCCATTTCTCCAAGAATGGTAGCTTCCACTTCATACTGAACAATGAGTGCTTTTTCTGATGGATGTACATCAATATTTCCTCCTTTAACTTTCCTATAATATAAAATAAAAATAGACATAGATTAAAAGCTCATAAAAGTTCATGGTTTTTATCCGGTTTCTAGTTCCAAAAGCATGTGGGTTAGACTAAATATGCATTTAAATTAGATTTTCTCTTGATTTGGACCAAGACATAGTCAGTCTTTTTCTTCAACTCTGTAAACTCTGTACTATACTTTTAACTCTTGATTTTGCAGAAAGTACCTTAATAAACAGCTATACCTGGGAAAAAATACATCTACACAAAGAATCATGCATAAAAGCAAGTCAATAAAATATACAACATGTTTTAGAGAGAATAACCTCAAAAATCAGCAATTCAAAAACAAAGATAGATGCCCCCAAATTTATTTTATTTTGTATTTTATTATATTTTATGATATATGTATATATGTATGTATGTATATGTATATTTTTTTTTAAGTAAGGATCCATGCTGGGCATGGAGCCCAATACAGGGCTTGAACTCAATGACACCGAGATGGAGACTTGAGCCAAGATCAAGATTTGGAGGCTTAACCTACTGAGTCACCCAGGCATCCCCCAAAATTTATATTAAAAAGAAATCAATCTGCCTAACAATTAGACTGTTAACTGTATCACAGAATGATAGAAAGAAATTATTTAAACGACAATATTTATCATGTACCATCTTACATAACTGTGTAAATTGTGGCATTAGTACCTAGTCATTCTTCAAATCACATTCAAATAACAAAAAAATTTATGGATTATGTTTTATAGTTATGCATCTCAAATTATAGTATCCCTAATAGTTCCCATAGAAAGTTCCTATATACATCATCCTCCCACCTTTTTTAATTTTTTTTTTAAGATTTTATTTATTTATTTATTTGACAGACAGAGATCACAAGTAGGTAGAGAGGCAGGCAGAGAGAGAGGGTGAAGCAGGCTTCCTACAGAGCAGAGAGCCTGATGCGGGGCTCGATCCCAGGACCCTGGGATCATGACCTGAGCTGAAGGCAGAGGCTTTAACCCACTGAGCCACCCAGGCGCCCCATCCTCCCACCTTTTTAAAGTTACAGGATGAATGTTTAATTATTGTAAACCAGTGATAAATTAACCACCACTTGCCACCTGGCCACATTAGAAGGTGACAAAATGGGATGTACTCAAAGAGATTAAGCAATAGAAACAAGATAAATTTCTTACTGTGCTCAGTTGGCTAGTGAGCATCTCAGCCTGATGAGAAGGAACATAATACAATAATGTCTTAAACTGATTCTAATAATCAGAAACTCAAAGCTTTTCCGTCCATTAAAAATAAATGGCTTATTATGCACATTTTCTACATGATTTTTAAAATGATCTTTTCATCCGAATTCTTTATGAAAACAAAAAAGGTAAGAACATGAATCTGTATTGGGACCATGACTACGAGTCCAGCCCAGAGACAGGGCAGGAAATCAAATACAACCCTAGGGTATACGTGGTCAGAAACTAAACTGATGGTAAGATGTACAGAGCAAGGCTGGTTAAGGAATGAAAGCAGCTAGAAACCAAGCAGGCCAGTAAAAATAATTAGGAAGTAAGATAAACACACATATACGAAATAGGATGGTATAGAGTCCAAAAGGTAAAATAAATGGATACAAGTTGAGGGCAACAATCAAAAGCTATAGAAATCACAGGACAAAAAAACTAAGAAGAGCTTAATAAAACAGAAAAGATTTACTATATATAACAAACACTACACAAACTATCTTAATTGTAAAGTAAACTAGTTATTTGCTTCCTGATGAAATGGAGAGCCATCACACTCATGAATTTCCTATACACAACGGGATAACCGCTATATCCAATTCCGTGAGGAGAACCACAAGGATAAAATGTAAGTGCAGATCCTAAGAGGAGTCTCTGACTACCACTTTCACAGTAGGTCCTCCACACATTCAGAGGTGAGAAGAAAGCATAACTGTCATCTTCTGGTCTGATATCTTGCCTTTCTCGAAGAACTCATACATATCAAAGAATCTCATCACTCCTTTCTAGCTTTTGTTTGATTTTTTGTGCCTATGTGTCTTATAATATAATTTAACATGAAATTGATAGTGATGTTAGATGTTTAAGTATCAAGAGAATGAGCTTCCAAATGCTTTCCCTGGAACCCATGTATTAGATTAAAAAATTATAACTGATTATTAGAATTATTTTCTATTTGAAGCATCTTATGGCACATATCAAAACTGCTGTTCTTTAACTGTAAATTTTTCAACTAATGGAGCCTTCTCAATCAGTAACAGCTCTGCTTTATTGTTTTATATGCATAAGGAAACTAGAACCTAAAATATGCTAAATTAATTGAGAAAAATTATTTTTTAGGTCAATGTGAAGTCTGTCCTTCACAGAGTGATGTAAAATACACCTTCTATAATTCCATGTAGTAACTGTCATTCTGGGGTACAATGTTCTTAATTAAAAATTTCTGAAGTACATCCTGATGTTTCCAGACTTTATGCAGTTGATGGCATCATCATGATCCTTAAAAGAGAAAATAAATGCTCACAATGCATTATGCATTCATCAATATTCTAGAAAAACAAATATTCATTAATCTTTATTGCTATCAAAAGGACTTATTACAAGTTACCATTCAAGGTGGTAGCATAGGAGGATTCTGAGCTCAAAATCCTCCCACAGACACATCAAATCTGTAGCTACATATGAAAAACTTTCCTCTGGGAAAGAAAACCTAAAAATTAGCTGCATGACTCCTACACATTAAGTGAATGAAAAAAAAAAATCCACACTGAAGTGGGAAGGAGATGCTGAGATACAATCTCACCACAAGCCCCATTCCTGCCACAGTGACCCACAATCAGGAGAGAACTCACAAACCTGAGCTTCAGCCTGAGGAGTGAAGGGTTTAAACCCATACCTAACACAACTTTGAAGACCGGCACCTGGGAGATGAGCCCTAAAATACCTAGCACTGAAAGCCAGCGGGGCTTGTGTCCATGAGTGCATGGCTACAGCGAACAGAGAAACCGTCCTTAAAGGGCTTATGTGTATGGACTCACCTACCCCAGAGCCCAGTGCAGAGGCAGATGACAGGTGCCCAGAATTTCTGTGAAACAGACTTATTTGCTTATCTTAAAAAGTTAACCTGTGGGTCAGGCAACTAATTTAGTATACATGTATGGGCCTAATGAAATACTTTCCAACGACAGAGGCCAGTGGGTACCATCTTTGCACTGTCCCTCTGCTTTGCTCCGGCTAACCAGTATCTCCCAGAAGGGAGCATGTAGCATGTACCATTGACTGGTGCCCTGATTTCTGCAGATGCTACCCAGGGGTTGCCTCTAGATCACTTGGCTCTGACGGTCATCAGGGCTTACACACGCAGGTCCCACGGCACTGTAACAAATGCAGAAAGAGTTCTTAACTGACTACCACCCCCAGGGCACAACAGAGCGCAGAAGTTTGAGGTACTCCGTCTATCTGTAAAAGAAGTCTATTAGCTTATCTTCATAGCTGTGGCCTGAAGGACAGGCTTCTAAATAAACATACATCAGACGACTGGCTGTAATCCTTACCAGGGACCTGGGAGGGCAGCTGTTACCTTCACATTCTCCTTCTGCTATGCTCCAGAGTGCCAGCATCCCCTGCGGAGGAGTTTGTATACTTGTCTGGTGCTCTGGTTTTTGTGGCTACCACCCAGGGCATTCCCCATGATTGCCTGGCTCTGGGGGCCAGCAAGGCTTGTGTTCATGATTTCAAAAAGATATCAGCAAAGAAACAGTTCTTAACGGGCTATTGCTCTAGAGATCAGCAAAAAGGGAGTAGAAACACCCATCTCCCAGTCTTCCCTCTGAAAGGTATATTGGCATACTTTAAAAGCTGTTGCCTGACTGGCTTCCAATCAGCCTGAATCTACATGCTGACTGAATTCTCCCTTTTAGGACACTGACAGATCTTAGCACACCTTCAACTACTGAGAGTCACTAGAAGTAAAGAAGACTGCTTGTACAATCACAAAGATTTGACAGACAAACAGGAGTTAGGGCAGGGCTAAACAACAAGATTCATCTCTTAGATGAGGCACAGAGATTCAAGGAAAATTGAAGAAACAGAGGAATATGTTCCAAACAAAAGAACAAGATAAGACCATAAAAAAAGACCTTATGAAATGGAGATAAATGCTCATTCTACCTGATAAAGAATTCAAAGTAATGGTCAATATGATGTTTACTGAGCTCAGAAGAATGGACGAAAAAAGTGAGAATTTTCAGTAGAGACAGGGAATATAAGAAAGTACCAAACAGAAGTCACAGAGCTGAAGAATAAAAATAACTGAGCTGAAAAATGCAACAGGGGGTATTCAACAGCAGACTAGATGAAGCAGAGGAAAGGATCAGTGAATTCAAACACAGGGAAATAGAACTAACCAATCAGAGAAGGAAAAAGAAAAAAAAAAAATGAAGGGACGCCTGGGTGCTCAGTGGGTAAAGCATCTGCCTTCAGCTCAGATCATGATCACAGGATCCTGGGATTGAGACCCACATCAGGCTCCCTGCTCAGCGGG
Source organism: Neogale vison (assembly GCF_020171115.1). Taxonomy (NCBI): domain Eukaryota; kingdom Metazoa; phylum Chordata; class Mammalia; order Carnivora; family Mustelidae; genus Neogale; species Neogale vison. Next base: position 33,291,141 of record NC_058100.1, read on the forward strand.
GAGTCTGCTTCTCCCTTCTCCCTCTGCCTTTGCAACCCCACTCATGCTTGCTCTCTCTCTCACTCTCTCAAATAAATAAATAATGTTTTTTAAAAAGTTTATAAAAAGAGAAAAGGAAGGTTATTACATAATAATAATAATAATGGGGTCAATCCAACAAGAGAATATAAAATCTGTAAATATTTATGCACCCAACATAGAATCACCTAAATATATAAAGAAAATATTAGCAAATACAAGGGAGAAATAAACAGCAATACAATCGTAGTAGGGGAGTTTAATACCCCAGTTTCATAAATGGACAGATCATCCAGACAGAAAATCAATCAGGAAACACTGGTTTTAAAAGACACATTAGACCAGATGGTCTTAACAGACATAAACAGAACAGTCTATCCAAAAGCAACAGAATACACATGCTTCTCAAGCATACATGGAACTTTCTCTAAGACAGATCATATGTTAGGCCACAAAACAAGTTTTAATATATATAAAAATTGAAACATATCGAGCATCTTTTCTGACCATAATAACACTAGAATCAATTAAAAGAAGAAAACAGAAAAATTCACAAATGTGTGGAGATTAAAACATGTCACTGAACAATCAATGGGTCAAAGAAAAAAACAAAAGAGAACTCAAAAAATACGTTGAGACAAATGAAAATGGAAATACAACATACCAAATCAAAGGACACAGCAAATGCAGTTCAAAGAGGGAAGTTCATAGAGATAAATGTCTGCATTAAGGAAGAAGAAAGATCTCAAACAAACAAGCCAACTTTATACTTCAAGAAACTAGAAAAACAAAACAAAACGAAAACAGAGCCCAGGGGCACCTGGGTGATGCAGTTGGTTAAGTGTCTGACTCCTGGGTTTCTGCTCAGGTTGTGATCTCAGGGTCATGAGATTGAGCCTACACGTTGGGGTCTACACTCAGCTAGGAGTCTGCTGGAGATTCTCTCTCCCTCTCCTTCTGCCCCTCCCCCTGGTTTTCTCTAAAATAAATAAATCTTTAAAAAAAGAAAAAGAACAAGGCCCAAAGTTAATAGAAGAAAGGAAATAAAGAGCAAAGTGAAAATAAATGAAATACACCTTAAAGGGACAACAGAAAAGATAAATCAAACTATGAGATGGTTGACAAACCTTTAGCTAGATTTACCAGGAAAAAAAGAAAGAGGACTCAAATAAATAAAGTCGGAAACAAAACAGTAAACATTACAACAGATAACACAGAAATACAAGGATCACAAGCCTTAACAATTAATTATACACCAACAAACTGAACATATAAGTGGGAAAAATCCTAAAAAACATTCAACCTCCCAAGACTGAATCATAAAGAAACATAAAATATGAACAGACCAATTACTAGTAAGGGATTGGATCAGTAATCAAAAATGTCCCAACAAACAAAAGTCCAGACCCAACTTCACTGGTTAATGCTACCAAACATTCAAAAAATTAATACCAATCATTCTCAAACTCTTCCAAACAATATAACAGGAGGGAATATTTATGAACTGATTTTATGAGACCAGCATTACAGTAACCCCCAAACCAGACAAAGAAGCCACAAGAAAATTATAGACTAATACCTCTAAGGAACATAAATGCAGAAATCTTCAACAAAATACTAGCAAATGAAATTCAAGATTACATTAAAAGTATCATACACCATGATCAAGTGGAATGTAAGGATGCTTCAACAAATGCAAATCAATCAATATGATACGCTACACTAACAGAATGAAGTGTAAAAGTCCTATGATTATCTCCAATAGATGCAGAAACATTTGACAATATTCAACATCCATTTATGATAAAAACTGTCACCAAAATGAATATACAGGTAATGTGCCACAATACAATACTGTATATGATAAAGACACAGTTAACATACTTAACAGTGAAAAGCTAAAAGCTTTTCCTCAAAGACCAGGAAAAAGGCAAGGATGCCCACTCTCACCACTTCTATTCAACATAGTCCTAGAAGCACCATCCAGAGTTATTTGTCAAGAAAAAGAAGTAACAGGCACCCAAATCTGAAAGCAAGAAGTAAAACTGTCACTATTTGCAGATGACATGATATTATTATAGAGAAAATTCTAAGGACACCACAAAAAACTGTTAGAATAAACAAATTCAAGAAAAGCTGCAGGTTACAAAAACCAGTATTAAAAATCAGTTGCATTTCCATACATTAATGATGAACCTCTCAAGAGCAATTAAGAAAATAATCCCATTTATAATTACAACAAAAACAATAACATATCTAGAAATAAGTTTAACCAAGAAGGTAAAAGATCTTTACACTGAAAACTGTAAGATACTGATGAAAGAAACTGAACACAATACAAATAATGAATACATATTCTGTGCTTATGGACTGAAAGAATTAATACCAATAAAATGTCCATACCACCCAAAGAAATCTACAAATTCAACGCAATCCTGATCAAAATCCCAATGGCATTTTTTCACAGAAATTGAACAAATAATCCTAAAATGTGTATGGAACTACAAAAGACCCTGAATAACCAAAGCAATCTTGAGAAACAGCAACAAAGCCAGAGGCATCATATTACCAAGTTTCTTTCTTTCTTTTTTAAAAGATTTTTATCTATTTATTTGACAGAGAGAAAGAAAGAGCGTGCAAGCAGGGGGAGTAGCAGAGGGAGAGGGAGAAGCAGCCTCCCCGTGGAACAGAGAGCCTGTCATGGGGCTCCATGTCTGGATCCTGGGATTATGACCGAAGCCCAAGGCAGATGCTTAACAGACTGAATCACTCACGTGCCCCACATTTTCTGGTTTCAAACTATATTACAAAGTTAGAGTAATCAAAACTGTATGGTATTTGCATAAAAAGACATATCTATCAACAGAATACAGAGCCCAGAAATAAACCCACACATTTATGGCCAACTAATTTATAACAAAGGAGACAGGAATATACAATAGAGAAAGGATTGTCTCTTCAATAAATGTTTTTTTTTGGAAAATTGGATAGCTATATGCAAAAGAATGAAACTGGACTATTATCTTACACCATATACAAAAGTTAATTCAAAATGGATTAAAGAGTTGAATATAAGACCTATAACCATACAACTCCTAGAAGAAAATACAGGCATTAAGCTTCTTGCCCTAGGTGTTGGCAATTTTTTTTTATTTGATACCAAAAGCAAAGGCACAAAAACAAAAATAGATGATAAATGGGACTAAATCAAACTAAAAATATTCTGCTTAATAAAAGAAACAAAAACGAAAAGGTGACCTATTAAATGTGAGAATGTATTTGCCAATAGTATATCTGATAATGGGTTAATAGCCAAAGTATATAAAGACCTCTTAGAGCTCAACAGAAAAAAAAAAAAAAAGAATCCAATCTGATTAAAAAATTAGCAGAGGATCTGAATAGGTGTTTTTCCAAAGAAGACATACAGATGGCCAAAAGGTACATGAAAAGATGCTCAAAATCTCTAGTCATCAGTGAAATGCAAATCAAAACCCCAACGAGATATCACCTGTATCTGTTAGAACGGCTATTATCAAAAAGAAAAGAAATAGCAAGGGTTGGTAAGGATGTGGAGAAAAGGGAACCCTTATACACTATTAGAGGGAATTTAAATCAATGTAGCCACTATGGAAAAACTATAGAGGTTTCTTGAGAAACTGAACATAGAACCCGCAAACCCACTTCTGAGTATTTATCTGAAGCAAACAACACTTAGTCAAAAAGACAGACAGACCCTCATGTTCACTGCAGCATCATTTACAATAGCTAATACAGAGAAGCAACCCAAGTGTCCACTGATGGATAAACAGATGAAGAAAATGTGGTGAATGTATGTGTGTACATGTGTGAAATACTGCCGTTGTGACATGGATGGACTTTTATGGCATTATGCTATGTGAAATAAGTCAGAGAGAGAAAGAGAAATTCTGTATGATCTCACTTTTACATGAGATCTAAGAACAAAAAAACTCAAACTCACAGACACACAGAATAGATTGGTAGCTACCAAAGGTAGGGAGTACAGGTGGGCAAAACAGATGAAGGTGGTCAAAAGGTACAAAATAAGTCCTGGGGATATAATGTACAGCATTGTGACTATAGTTAATAATGTTGTGCTGTATACTTGGAAATTGCTATGAGAGTAAATCTTAAAACTTTTCATCACAAGAGGGGCGCCTGGGTGGCTCAGTGGGTTGAAGCCTCTGTCTTAGCCTCGGGTCATGATCTCAGGGTCCTGGGATCGAGTCCCGCGTGGGGCTCTCTGCTCAGTGGGGAGCCTGCTTCCCTTCCTCTCTCTCTGCCTGACTCTCTCCCTACTTGTGATCTCTGTCAAATAAATAAATAAAATCTTAAAAAAAAAAAAAAACTTTTCATCACAAGAAAAAAATTACTGTATGGTAATGGATGTTAACTAGACTTATTGTGGTGATCATTTCACAATATGCATGAATACATATAAATCACTATGATATGCACCTGAAACTAATACGTCAATTATAGCTCAATAAACAAATTTCAAATCAATAACCTGATTTTACACCTTAAGGAACCAGAAAAAGAATAAACTAAATCCCAGGCTTGTAGAAGGTAGGAAATAGTAAAGATGGAGGGATAAAAGAAATAGAGAATAGAGGAGTGCCTGGGTGACTCAGTCAGTTAAACGTCCAACTCTTGGTTTTAGCTAAGGTCCTTATTTCAGGATCATAAGAAGCCCTGTATTGGGCTCCATGCTGAGTGTGGAGCCTGCCTAAGATTCCCTCTTGTCCTCTCCCATTACTCCTCCCCTCGTGCTGTCTCTCCCTCTCTCTCTAAAACAAATAAATCTTTTTAAAAAATAGAGGAGAAGCAAAAGAGAAAATAAAATCCAAAGTTTCTTCTTTGAAGAACCCCCCAAACTGGCAAATCTCTAGTTAAATTAAGAAAAAAGAGAGAAGACTCAAATTACTAGAATTGGAAATTAAAGTGGAACACTACTAGTGACCTTACGCAGATAAAAGAATACTATAAATAATTGTAAGGCAACAATTAGATAACCTAGATGAAATGGATAAATTCCTAGAAATACACAAACTACATAATTAACTCATGATTTCAAAAGAAACAGAAATTCTGAATAGACCTATATAAGTAATGAGATTGAATCAGTGGTCAAAAACATCTCAACAAAGAAAAGTCCAGGATTAGACAGCTTCACTGGTGAGTTATAGCAAATATGCAAAGAAAAATTAACACTAATCCTTCTCAAACTCCTCTGAAAACTAGATAAGGATGGAATACTTCCCAACTCATTCTATGAGGTCAACATTACATCTGATACCAAAACATCTGGTTCATCTGACACCAAATTAAGACAAAGACACCACAAAAATAGAATATCTTTTATGAATACCCTTTATAAAGGGATAGTTCTTTTATGAATAAAGACGTAAAAGTCCTCAAAATACTAGCAGAGTATCAAGCAGCATATTATAAGGATTACAAGCTATGACTAAGTAGGTTCTATCCTAGGAATGCAAGGAAGTTATACATATGAAAACCAATCAGTGTAACACACCACATTAATAAAATAAAAAAGTACATGATCTTCCCAATTGATGCAGAAAAAGATTTGACAAAACCTAACACCTTTTCAAATAAAAGCATTTAATAAATTAGGAATACAAGAAAATTCAAATGATAAATTCAAGTTCATTATGACAAAGGGCATTTATGAAAAACCTACAGCTAATATTTATATTAAATGGGTAAAAGAATAAAAGCTTTCCCTTAAGAATAGGAGTAAGACAAGTATGCCCACTTTTAACGACCTCTATTCAATATAGTACTATAAGTTCAAGCCAGAGCACTGAGGTATGGAAAAAAATTAAAGCATCCGTATTGGAAAAGAAGAATGCTATCTCTATCTGCAGATGATACAAACTCGTATGTTAAGAACTGTTAAAGCTAATAAATTCAGCAGTTACAGAATACACTATCAACACACAGAAAATCTATTGTATTTCTATACACTAGTAATGAAAATTCCAAAAAGAAAGTTCAGAAAATAATCCCACTTACAATCAAAAAGAATAAAATACTAAAGAGGTGCCTGGGAAGCACAGTCAGTTAAGCGTCCGACTCTTGGTTGGCTCTGGTTGTGATCTCATGGTCTGGAGATGGAGACCCACGTTCGGTGAGATTCTCTCTCCCTCTCCCTCTGACCCTCCTGCTTGTGTGTGCGTGTGCTCTCTCTCCAAATAAATAAATCAATCTTTTTTTAAAAAAGAATAAAAATATTAATAAATTCAAGCACAGAGGTGCAGCATTTCCACAGTGAAAACTACGAAATGTTGCTGAAGAAATTGGTAAGAATTAAATAAGTGGGCAGACACCCTTTGTTCATAGATTAAATGACTTGATAGTGTTAAGATGGCAATATTCCCCAGAGTGATCTACAGATTCAATACAATCCCTATCAAAATCCCAAAGGCCTCTTTTACAGAAAAAGAAAAGGAACCCCAAAATTCATATGGTAATACAAGGGACCTCTGTAGCCAAAACAATCTTGAAAATGAACAAAGTTGGAAGACATGCTTTACAATTTCAAAATATACTATAAAGTTACAGTATTCAAAACAGTGACATACTAGCATAAAACCAGATATATAGATCAATGGAATAGAATTGAGTCAAGAAATAAGCCCTTACATCTACCATCTATTGATTTTCAACAAAGGTAGCAAGACCTTTCACTGGGGAAAGAATGATACCTTCAACAGATGTTGCCAGGACAACCAGATATCCCTATGCAAAAGAATGAAATTGGACCTTTACTTCATACTGCATAATTACCTCAAAATGGATCAAAAACATAAATTTTAGAGTTAAAATGATAAAACTCTTAGAAAACATAGAAGCAAATATTCGTGGCCTTGGATGTGACAATGGTTTCTTTTTTTTCTTTCTTATATTTTTACATTTTAATTTCTGTACAGTTAATATACAGTGTTATGTTAGTTTCAGGGTACAATAATATAATGACTCAACAATTCTGTACATCAGCCAGTGCTCACCATAAGTGTATTCTTTAATCCGATCAGCTATTCCACCCATCCCCTCAACCACTTCCCCTCTAGTAACCATGAGTTTGTTCTCTATATTAAAGTGTTTGTTTCTCAGGGGGGCACCTGGGTGGTTCAGTGGGTTAAAGCCTCTGCCTTCGGCTCAGGTCATGATCCCAGGGTCCTGGGATCAAGCCCCGCATCGGGTTCTCTGCTCAGTGGGGAGCCTGCTTCTCCCTCTCTCGCTGCCTGCCTCTCTGCCTACTTGCGATCTCTGTCTGTCAAATAAATAAATAAAATCTTTAAAAAAAAGTGTTTTGTTTCTCAGTTTGTCTCTCTCTCTCTCTTTTTTCCATTCATTTGTTGTTTCTTAAATTCCACATATGAGAGAAATCATATTATTTGTCTTTCTCTGACTGACTTATTTCACTTAACATAAGTCTCTCCAGATCCAACCACATTGTTGCAAAAGGCAAGATTTAATTCTTTTTTTTTTTTTTAAAGATTTTATTTATTTATTTGAGAGAGAGAGACAGTGAGAGAGAGAATGAGCGAGGAGAAGGTCAGAGAGCGAAGCAGACTCCCCATGGAGCTGGGAGCCTGATGTGGGACTCGATCCCGGGACTCCAGGATCACGCCCTGAGCCGGAGGCAGTCGTCCAACCAACTGCGCCACTCAGGCATCCCGATTTGATGGGTGAATATTTCAGTGTGTTTTGTGTGTGTACACAAACACACCAATTCCCCTTTGTCCATTCATCTTTTTTTTTTTTTAAGATTTACTTATTTATTTGACAGAAAGAGAGCGCGCACAGGTAGGCAGAGCGGCAGGCAGAGGGAGGGAGAAGCAAGCTCCCCACTGAGAAGGTAGCCTGATGCAGGGCTCAATCCCAGGACCCTGGGATCATGACCTGAGCCTAAGGCCGCCTCTTAACCGACTAAGCCACCCAGGCGCCCCATATCCATTCATCCTTTGATGGACACTGGAGCTGCTTCCATAATTTGGTTATTATAAATAATGCTGCAATAAACACAGGGTCATCTATCCCTTTAAATTAGTGTCTGTATTGTTTGATCAATACCCAGTAGTGCAATTACTAGGTCACAGAGTAGTTCTATTTTTAACTTTTTGAGGAACCTCCACACTGTCTTCCATAGTGACTGCACCAGTTTGCATTCCCAAAAACAGTGCATGAAGGTTCCTTTTTCTCCACATTCTGGCCAAGACTTGTTGCCTGTGACTTTTATTTTAGCCATTCTGACAGATGTTAAGCGGTATCTCATTGTTAGTTTTGATTTGCATTTCCCTGATCATGAGTGATGTTGAGCATCTTTTCATTTGTCTTTTGGTCATCTGTATACCTTCTTTGGAGAACGTCGTCTGTTCATGCCTTCTGTCTATTTTTTAATTCAATTATTTGTTTTTTTGGTGTTGAGTTGTATAAGTTCTCTATATATTTTGGATACTAACCCTTTTTCAGACACGTTGTTTGCAAATATGTTCTCCGATTCTGTAGGGTGTTTTTTAGTTTTGTTTTTTCCTTTGCTGTGCAGAAGCTTTTTATTTTGCTACATGCAAAAGAATGAAACTGGAACATTCTCTTACAATATACACAAAAGTAAACTCAAAATGGATTAAGGACCTAAATGTGAGATAGGAAACCATAAAAATCCTAGAGCTAATTATGTGGTATAAAGTAAGGATCTAATTTAATTCCTTTAGGTGTGGATATCCAATAATTTCTCTGACATCAGCTTTAGCAACATTTGTCTAGATAGGTCTCCTGAGGCAAGGGAAACAAAAGCAGAAATTAGCTATTTGGCCAATTATTTCTTAAATAATGGCATCAAAAGAAACTAAAGAAAAAATTAAATTGGACATCACCAAAATTTAAAACTTTTGCAAAAGGATACTACAAAGAGAATGAAAACAATAACCATGGAATGAGACAAAATATTTGCAAACCACTTTTCTGGTAAGAGTCTAGTGTCTAGAACATATAAAGAACTCTTTCCTCCAAAGAAGATAAGACAAAGGCCAAGAAGCACATGAAAAGATACTCCATGTCACTAGTAACTAGGGAAATGCAAATCATAATAAGATACTACTTAACATCCACTGAATGGCCATAATTTAAAAAAATAAATAACAACTATTGGTGATTCGAAAAATTGGAACTCTCACACACTGCTGGTGGGAACGTAAAATGGTGCAGTCACTGTGAAAAAGTTTGTTAGTTCCTCACTAAGTTAAATATAGAATTAGTACATGACCCTGCAACAACTAGGGATATCCAGAGAGTGAAAAAAGGTATTGAAACAAAAACTAGTACAGGAAAGCTCAAAGAAGCTTTACTCATAATAGCCAAAAGAAACAATCTAAATATTCATCAATAGATGAATGGTTAGTCAAAATGTGCTATATCCACACCATCAATTATCATTCAGCCATTAAGTGGAATGAAGTACAAATGAATGCTAAAACGTAGATGAATGTTGAGAACATTATACTATATAGTAAAAAAGCTTTACACAAAGGCCATACTGATTTTGCTTATCATATATTTATAGCACTTAACATAAATACAATAATTACTTCTGATTATATATGATTTGAAGTCTGTACTCCTTGCTACATTATAAGCACCATAAAGCAGAGAAAGTACGTATCATTCATCCAATACTTTTAATCACTCAGCTGAGTGACTGCCACATGGTAGATTTTCAAAAACTACTGAATGAACGAATGAATGAATGCCATTTACTCTTAAAATTCTCCACTGGTTCCCCACTGCTTTTACAATTCTCAACTGTTTACTATGGCTCCTAATTCCTATAAGATTTGGCCCATTTTTCTTTGTAGCTTTATTTTCACATCATTTAATCACTACTTAGTGAGTACTTATGTTCGTTCCAGGCACTGTGCTGTGTGCTGAAGATACAATGACAAGTAAGATACATAGCTCCTGAGCCTTTTGGAGCTTATAGACGAGGAGAAAGACAAACAATAACAAGATATGAGTAAGGGTGGGTAAAGACAAGGTATTTGGTATCATGAGTACCTAGCAGGTCTAGTGACCTGGGTTGTGGATTGTGGAATGAGAAAACGGAAGCTCAGGAAAGACTTTTTGGAAAAAATGACATTTAAGCAAAAATAGGAAAAATGAGGAGTTAGCTAGGTGAATAATAGGGCAAGTTCCAGACAATGAGAAGGGCATTTGAAACCTAATACTGAAACACAGAGATCTAAAAGAAGTTATTTCCGTAAGGCTCAGGTATGAAATTATTGGGGGTGGGAGGGAAGCAGAGAGACAGAAAGCTGAAAAGGCAGGTGTTCTAACTCTAAAAGCAATGGAAAGCCATTGGAGAGTTTTTAAAGGAGGCTAAAAAATCCCCAAATCACAAATAACTGTCTATGTTTGTGTATCATCTGATTGAGGACATGAACTATGCCTATTTAATCATTTCACCCAGTAACCAGAATAACAGTAGGCATATACTAGGTATTTTGTAAGTGTTCATTAAGTGCTACTGAATCAAAGCTGGTAGCAGAAGAAATGAAACCGGATTCAATTCTACAACCTACTACACATTTAAGTATAAAGATATTAGACAGTCCTCAGTAATAACCACAATGAAACTCCTGAAACCAACTAATTACAATTAGAGTGAATCTATTTGAATGAAAATAGGTTGCTTTCCTGTTAAACATGAAATCTAAAAGTAAAAATATTACAAAAGGAATATATGTAATCATTATCTAAGAACCAATAATGAAAATGGTTTTGCTGGACATCAGAAGCCATCAGGCCTGTATGGTTGTATGTCAGCAACAGCAGCACAAACTTATTATTCATACTGTCAGAATTACATAAAACTGAAGATAGTCTGTTTCAGCCTTTCCAAATTCTGACCTTATTTTACTTCAAACACCACAGTGACTGGTTTATTTTTCTAACTCTAGATAACATGACTTTAAAAATAAGGAATAGGTTGAGAATTATGCCTAAGGGTCCGTACGGGTCCAAGAATCCTAATAAAAATCTATCTTTTGGCACACCTGTATTACACAAAAAGAAGCTGACACTGTATCAGCGGCTCTTTGTGTAGGATAATCTGGAACATAAAGATGAAGGAGAACTAATTTATTTTCTTCTGTCATAAAATTTTCGATCGAGATACTTTATCAGTGTAAGTGAGGAAACAAATACTACACACTAGTCATGACTACATAGTGCTACAAAGATTTTACTGATAAAGCCTGGTTATTGGACAGTTTCAGATACATTCGTATACAGTGAGAAAGGCAGGCAACGTAGAAGGCAGTGCAGATTGTCTGACTCCCTTTTAAGAATCGATTAGAGGTCAGGGCTCCCTCTGGGGTGATGAAGGCCGTGCCGAGCCAGATGAACTTGTGCAATAAAAGCACATTATGACTTGAGGTACGGCCACTACATTACATGCATGTTTCCTTTTTAAAGGTATTTTCATATAGGGTCAGCATCTCTCTCGTAAGGTACTATTGGGCCCATATTTAAATAAGGACACTGCGTCCAAAAAAGTGCCCGTGATTCTCCCGGGTAGGTTAGCCTGACAGGAACAGTGACTTAACCCAACATGCAGAGTCCCAGTTCGGACTGTCTTCCACGGGATCGCGGCTGGCTCCGGGCCCAGGGCCAGGTGTCCTCCTCCTCGGGGCTGATCTGGTCTCCGACAGGAGTCAGGTGAATGACCCCACGGATACAGTTTTCCTCACAGAGACGCTGACAGCACCCGGGCCGCGCCCCGACAAGCCCCCGACAAGCCCCCGGCGTCGGGACCGCCCCGCGCACCGGGGCGTCGAACGGGCGGAGCAGCTGCGGCGCAGGAACGCGCGGGAAGGACGCCCCCGGCCGGCCTCCCACCACTTCTCTCCGTCGTCGGGCCGGAGGCGCGGGGCAGGGAGCCCAAACCGGAGCCAGACGGCAGAGACGCCAGATACTCGGTCCCGGGCTCCCGGGGGTTGACCCAACGCCGGGGAATGGAGCCCCCCGGGGCCTGGGGCGCAGGAGCACGCGGTCTACTCGGCCCGGCCGCCGCCTCCCGCGACTCGCGCGCGGCACGCGGCCGGGAAACCACCTTCCGGGCGTCGGGTCCCGCCCAGCCAGGTAAGGGGCGGGCATCCCCGCACCCCGAGGGCCCTTCGCGCTCCGCCCGGTGCACCCCGCCCCGCCCTCTGCGGGGCTGCCCCCCGTCGGCCGCCCCGCCTCTAAGCGCCTAGCCTTGCCCGGTGACACCGCAAAGCCGGACCCGGCCGGGCGGTGGGAGCGAGCCCCGGGGCGCGGTCACCTTTTGAGGTATCTGGCGTCCTCCCCTTGCATGGCGGCGGCGACGGCAGCGCGGGGGGGAGAACGGAATCTGAGAAGACCGGCGGAGCGAGGCCCGCGGACGGCGGCCCCAGGATCCTCACACCCAGAGGCGATGACAGTCCGGAGGCCTGCAAGGCGGGGCGGCGGCGCTGCGGTTACCACGGTGAGGCCGCCGGCTCCTCCCACCGCGCCCAGGCCCCGGAACACTGCGGCGACCCGGACCCGCCCAGAGCCGGCTCCGCCAGCGCCGCCTCAAGGCGCATGCGCCCGCTGCGCCGCGCCGTCTGCGCAGGCTCAGTGTGAGGCGCTGGGCCCTGGGCTGAATCTGACGCGCCCTAGAGCGGAGCCGGGTTTGGGCGGGTGCGGTGGGGAAGTGGCCTTTGCTCACCGCCCCCTTGAGGATGGAGATTGGAAGAGTCCTCCCGGTCAGCCCCGGGGGACTGTCCGGTCTTAGCTTCGAAACCTGTTTTTTTCCTTTTATTTTTTTAAATTTCTATTTATGTTTTAAATTTGTTTTCAGTGTCCCAGAATTCGCTGTCCATGCACCACAGCCGTGCTCCCTGCGGTCCTACGGCCTGCGGCAGAGCTGCGCGGCCCTGGCCGGTCGCCGGGCACCAGGAACCCGGGAACCCGCGTGCAGCGTCGTGGGGAAGCAGCTGCGCTGAGCGCGCGGGGCGGCTCTGAATGTGCGGAGGCGGTCGGACCCTCCTACGAGTGAACACAGCCATATCACCCGTAATCAGGCCACCCTGTGACCCCCACTTCGGTGTTCGGAATCCAGAACGCGCTCCCGCCCGCCTCGCCCCAGCCCGCTCCGCGCGCACACGGGCACGCTCTCCTACTAGCGCCTGAAATGCCAGCTCCTACCCTAGTAATCCCGAACTCAAGGTACCTGCGGACTTGCTTCCTCCGAGGCTGGCCATAGGGAAGAACCGCTTTTGGATCCTACCAAGTGAATACCCTCGGCTTCCAGCTCCGTGCCCACGGGCCCAGCTCTCACATCCCTGCAGAGGACTTAGTTCACTTCTGCGGTAAATACTGACCCAGGGTCCGCTTTATGCCAGCACCAAACCAGGCTCTAGGGTTTCAAAGAAAACACCTCTCGTCCCTTTCCTCTCCTGCAATCTTGTCGCTTACTCTCTTTCAAGTCTGTATTTTCTGTCACCTTGGCCGCCTCTGCACAGCTGTTTCATTGTTCTGCTCAAATGCAGCGCAGCGCGCGGATTGTTAAATATAGACACAGTCCATACCTGCCAAGAGCTATTATTTTTATCTGTCCACCCATTCACACCAACTACACGATTTCTGTCAGTGTTGTAGTCATTCTCTCAGTCTTCCAGAGAAGAAGATTTGGAGCGAATTTGTCCTCTTATTAGACTGTTAGAAAATTTTATCATTTCTTCCTTCAAGATACTCCCGCAATCCAAATTTTCTTCTCCACTCTCACTTCATTCATCTCACTTCATACCTGGAATACAGCAATTCTTTCCTAACAGGACTTCCTATTTTCTGTTTTTCCCAAATATTCATTCTAAATATGATATTACATTTTACAAATCATTCATAGCTAGATTACCTTAAGACCTTCACAGTATCTAAAATTGCCAGATCACAATATCCATTAAAGTACATAGCTAATATAACAAGCATTATTGCAAAATACACTTCTTGAGATCAAAGATTCTTTTGCTGTGTTAACCACTATACCCTTAGAATAGCATCTGGCCCATAGTTGGCACTAACTAATTACTGGGACACTTGGGTGGCTCAGTTGGTTAAGCTTCTGACTCTTGATTTTGGGTCAGGTCATCTCTCAGGGTCCTGAGATCAAGCCCTGTGTCTGGTCTCTGCTCAGCGGGGAGTCTGCTGGAGATTCTCTCTCCCTCTGCCCCTCCCCCATGGTGCACACACTCTCTCAAATAAATACATAAATCCTTTTAAAAATGGAATTATTGCTGTGTTTGATTTAACACGTTGATAAAAATTCAGGGATCTGGGACGCCTGGGTGGCTCAGTTGGTTGGGCAGCTGCCTTTGGCTCAGGTCATGATCCCAGCGTCCTGGGATCGAGTCCCGCATCGGGCTCCTTGCTCGGCGGGGAGCCTGCTTCTCCCTCTGCCTCTGCCTGCCATTCTGTCTGCCTGTGCTCGCTCTCTACCCCCTCCCCTCTCTCTGATGAATAAATAAAATCTTAAAAAAAAAAAATTCAGGGATCTATGACGCTATGTAACAATGGATAGAAAAACAGAAAAACCCTCACTTTCATTGAAGGCAGTAACTACCTTAAATCCTTACTCCAAAAATCAGTTATTAAAGGGAAGAACTAAGTATTTGATCCATGTCCTTCCAATTCAGGGGAAAGAACTGTAATTTACCTCCTCTCGACAGGGAAAATCTCTTTCTTATTTAAAATGCCTGCTAGTAACAAAGAACAATAATTATAGACACCACAAAGAAAGTGGAAAGATAAATTAAAAAATGATACACCTGGGGCACCTGGGTGGTTCAGTGGGTTATAGCCTCTGCCCTCCGCTCAGGTCATGATCCCAGGGTCCTGGGATCGAGCCCCACATTGGACTCTCTGCTTGGCAGGGAGCCTACTTCCCTTCCTCTCTGCCTGCCTCTGCCTGCTTGTGATCTCTGTCTGTCAAATTAAATAAATAAATAAAATCTTTTTAAAAAATAAAAAAAATGGTACACCTATTTCCATCACATAAAAACCAGGTGGAAGTGGGCTGACTGGAGTTAAATTTCAGGACTGTATGTCTAATACTAGGCATGAAGAAGCAAAAAAACTGATGAGTTCTAATATTCAAATAACTTTTCTTCTTTAAATTAACTTCTGCTAAACCAGTTTCTTCATTTATAGTAACTTCTGGCAGCTGTACATATTTAATTTTATTTTTTAGTCATTTTTATTTAAATTCAATTAATTAACATATAATGAGTTACTTGTTTCAGGGGTACAGGTCTGTGATTCATCAGTTTTATATCACACCCAGTGCTCATTACAACCTATACCCTTCCCCAAGGTCCATCAGCTACTTAACCCCATCCCTTGATCCTCTCCCCTCCAGCAACCCTCGGTTTGTTTCCTATGATTAAGAGTCTCTCTTATGGTTTGTCTCCCTCTCTGTCTTGTTTCATTTTTTCCTCTCTTCCCCTATGAGCCTCTGCCTTGTTTCCTAAATCCCACATATCAGTGAAATCATATGATAATTGTCTTTCTCTTATTTTGCTTAGCATAAAACCATCTCGTTCCATCCATATATGCAAATGACTAGATTTCCACTATACATTTTTTAAAGCTGCTAATAAAGCAAATGTGCAGGCATCCACGATGTTCCCCATCATAGTCAAGGCAAATGGTATCAATACAAAGCCCAAGAAAGCTTTCCTGGAGAAATTCCAAAGTCGTCTTCCTGAATTGTCTGTAAATTTTCAGTGACATCTGCCATGAACTGGCTGGCCCCTGGGGCCTCTTCTCCAAGAGATCCAGACTGAAATCTCAATGAACACAGAGGTGGTAGATTCACATTAGGAACAACATTGAAACCACAGGATTTAATTAAAGATATTTTAAGGTCCCCTATGAATTGGGTGCCTGAGTGGCTCAGCTGGTGAAGCATCTATCTTTGGCTCAGTTCATGATCCCAGGATCCTGGGATGGAGCCCTGCATCAAGCCTGCTTCTCCCTCTGTCTCTCTTTGTGTCGCTCTCTCTCTGACTCTCTTGAATAAATGGATAAAATCTTAAAAAAAAAAAAAAGGTCCCTTATGAATCAAACAGGGAAAGACAGAAAACCCAGGGGGGACTTGGACAAAGAAGAAAAGGAGGAAATAGGAATGACAAGGAAGAAAGTAAACAAAACATGAAAAGTGCTCAACCTCAACAGTAACTAGGAAGACGCCAATGAAGACCATAAAGAGATACTATTTTACACTGGCTAGGATGCGAAAATTAAGAAGTCTGAATACGCAAGTGCTGGTGTGAATGTGAAGCCCTGGAAATTGCTTGGTAAACATTTCTGGTGTGAGTGCATTGGGACCATCACTTGAGAGTAAAAGGTCCTATATTATTTTGCAAAGTTTGACAGGCACACGACCCTAACTCTCAGCAATTCTACTCTAAGTTATAAAGCTCAGAAAATTCAAGCCCATGTGGCACAATAGGTTTGTTCCAGACTTATCAAAGTACTTTTGTGTCTAATATAAAAAGAAAAACTGAAAAAGTACTCCGAAGTATTTTCACAGGAGAATGGATAAACGACATCTCAATTACTTGTACTATATCATATTAGGCAGCCGAGAAATTTTATGAACTAGAACTTCACAAACCACATGGATGAGTATTAGAAATATTATACTGAATGAAAAGAGCAAATTGCAGATTACATAGAGTATGATAACTTGTAAACATTTTTTAGTGTAACTTACAATAAAATACATTCTTTTTGGTGTGCAATTTTATGAGTTTTGATAAGAGTGTAAGTCGTGTAACCACTACACAATCAAAACACCAAGGAATTCCATCATCCCTTCAAATTCCTTTGTGTTCCTTAGGAATCAGCCAGTTCTCCTAACCCCATGCTCTGGTAAATTCTGATCTGTTTTCTATTCCTATAACTTTTCCTTTTCTAGAATGTCATCTTTTTTTTTTTCAGAATGTCATCTTAATATAATCATACATGATGTAGCTTTTTATGCCTGATTTCCTTCACTTAGATAATACATTTGAAAGTCATCCATGTTGTGTTTCAGCAACTTATTCTTTTTTTTTCAGTAACTTAGTCTTGTTTTATGGTTAGGTGTTATTCTATGCATGAATGTACCACACTACAAAAAGCAATATGAATACTTACATATTGGTTTTTGTATGAACCAAAGTTTTCTTTTCTCCTGTACAAACACCTAGGAGTAGGATTGCTTAGTTTGTGGTAAATACATGACTAATTCTACGAAACTGCCAAACTGTTTTCCAAAGTGGCTGTGGCATTATGCATTCCCATAAACAATATAGGAGTTTGGAAGGATCCGCATTCTCACCGGCACTTAGAATTGTCAAGTGTTTCTGTTTGTTTGTTTACTTTAGTTATCCTAACAGGTGTTCAGGGCTATCTCATTTGATTTAAATTGCATTTCTATGGTGATTAATGATATGCGCATCTTTCTATGTTCTTAATTACTATTCACATATATACATTTTTGAAGTCTCTGTCCAAATATTTTGTTCATTTTTTAATATTTTTGCTGGATTGATCAAACTGATCAAAGAGATAGAAACAGAGATGTAGAGAAATTACTGATTTATGAAATGCAAGGACATCATTGAGATTTTACAAGTATATATAAAAATGGTAATAAGGAAACACTGTGAGTAACTTTATACTGATAAATTTAACAGCTTCAAATGGACAAATATCTTGAAAGATGCTTATTACTAAAACTGAGATAAGAAGAAATATAAAACATAATATCCAGGGATGTCTGGGTGGCTCAGTCAGTTAAGTGGCTGCCTTTGGCTCAGGTCATGATCCCAGTGTCCTGGGATCAAGTCCCACATTGGGCTGCTTACTTGGTAGAGTGCCTGCTTCTCCCTCTGCCTCTGCCTGCCAGTCTACCTGTGCTCTCACACTCTCTCTCTGACAAAATCTTTTAAAACACATTGTATATATATACATATGTATGCATGTATATAAAAGAATATTATGCAGCCATTAAAAAGAACGAGATCTTGCCACTTATGACAATATGGATGAACCTAGAGGGTATTATGATGAGAAAAATAAGTCAGACTGAGAAAGACAAATATCTATGTAATTTCACTCATGTGAAATCTAAAAAAAATAGTATTTGAAGATTTCACATATGAATGAAATCATACAAATTTGTCTTTCTCAGTCTGAGTTACATATCTCTTAAGTCAGATGCCTGGACACCTGGATAGCTCAGTCAGTTGAGCAACTGTCTTTGGTCAGGTCATGATCCTGAGTCCTGGATCAAGTCCCACAGTGGGCCCTTGCACAGTGGGGGGCCTGCTTCTCTGTCCGCTTCTCCCCCAGCTGTGCTCTCTCTCCCTCTCTGATAAATAAGTAAAATCTTAAAAAAAAAAAAAGAAGAAGAAGAAGAAAAAAAAAAAGAAATCAAATGTCTAATTGCAGTTTTTCATGCAAAGAACACTCCAGACACAGCATCGCTAATGAATTCTACCTAAGAAATGATGTCAAATTACATAGTCATGCAGAAAATAGAGAATGAAAGAATTTTTACCAATTCATCTAATTATGTCAACATTATCTGGTATCAAAATCAAAGATATTATGAGACAAAAGCTACAAATATCCTTGGTGAGCATATACACAACAATACTTAATAAAATATTGGCAAATTAAACCTGCAGTACATAAAAAAGTATAATACATCATGACTAAATAGGCTTTATCCCAGGGATGCAATATTGGTTTAACATATGAAAATCTAATAACATATAATTTTACATATTAACAATATAAAAGATGAAAACCAATATGGTCATGTTAATAGAGGCAGAAAATGAATTTGGCAAAATTCATTTTTAAAAGAACTACCAGCTACTAAAAGTAGAAAGTGACTTCCTCTCTCTAATAAACATATCTGTGTCAGTTTATTTCTAGGCTTTCTATTCTGTTCCATTAGACTATATATCAGGAAGTATGATACTTCCCATTATGTTCTTCTTAAGATTGTTCTGGTTATTTTAGGTTCACTGTTTTTCCATATAAATTTTAGGAAAATTTTTCCTGTTTCTATAAAAATATCACTGGAGGGTGCCTGGGTGGCTCAGTGGGTTAAATGAAACCTCTGCCTTCGGCTCAGGTCATGGTCTCAGGGTCCTGGGATCGAGTCCCGCATCGGGCTCTCTGCTCAGCAGGGAGCCTGCTTCCCCCTCTCTCTCTGCCTGCCTCTCTGCCTACTTGTGATCTCTCTCTCTCTCTCTGTGTCAAATAAATAAATAAATAATATTAAAAAAAAAGAAGAAAATATTCTTCCAATCCATGAACACAGGATGTCTCTCCATTTACTTACGTCTTCTTTATTCTCATGTTTCATTGCTATGTAGTGTTCAGAGTAGAAGCCTTTTACCTCCCAAGTTTATTTCCTTTTTTAAAAAAGATTTACTTACTTATTCTAGAGAAAGAGAGACTGAGCATGCATGCATGGGGGAGGGGCTGATGGAAAGAGCCTCAAGCACACTGTCTGGGCACAGAGTCCCACGTGGGGCTTCATTTCATGACCCGAGAGATCAGGACCTCAGCTGAAACCAGAAGTCACATGCTGAGCCACTCAGGCTCTCCTAGTTAAGTTTATTTCTAAGCATTTTATTCTTTTTGCTTAATTGCAAATAGGATTGTTTCCTTCATTTCTTTTTCAGATATTTGTTAGTGTATTGAAATAAAATTAATTTTTATGTCGATTTTGTATCCTACAACTTTATTGAACTTGTTTACTAGTTCTAACAGATTTTGTGGAGTGTTTACCATTTTCTATATATAGGGTCATGTCATGTGCAAACAGAGATGACGCTCTCTCTTTCCTTCTGATTTGGATGCCCTTTCTTTTTCTTGCTTAATTGATCTGGTTGGTAGGTCCACTACTATGTTGAATACAAGTGAAAAGAATGGGTATCCTTGACTTGTCCCTGATCTTAGAGTAAAAGCTTTAAGTTTTTCATTGTTAAGTATGATATTGGCAGTGGGTTTTTCATATATGATGTTAATTATGTTAAAATAATTTCCTTCCATTCTTGGTTTGTTAAAACTTTTTATCATGAAGTGATGTTGAATTTTGTAAAATGATTTTTCTGCATATATTGAGACGTTCATATGATTTTTATCTTTCATTCTTTCAATACGATTTGGTGTTTACTGATTTGGGTATGTTGAACCACCCCTGGATCCCAGGGGTAAATTTCACTTGATTGTGGCTATATGATTGATTTCAAATGTGCATTTGAATTCAGTTTACTAGTATTTTTCTGGGAATTTTTGTGTCTGTATGCATCGGGTTACTGGTCAATAGTTTTCTTGTAATGTCCTCTTAAGCATCAGGATAATACTGGCCTCATAAAAGGAGTCTGGGAGTGTTCCTTCCTCTTCAACTTTTTTTTTGTAATAATTTGAGGAAGACTGGTATTAATTCTTCTTTAAATTTTTGGTAGAATTCACCATGAAGCCATTTGGTCTTAGGCTTTTGTTTGTTGGGAGGTTTTTGATCATTGACTCAATCTTAGGATAGATTTTCAGAAATTAACTGAGCTTTGTTGATTTTGTTGTTCTAGTCTTTGTTTCTGCTCTGATCATTTTTACTTTTTCCCTTCTGTTCTCCTATTTCTAGTTAATTGAGGTATAAAGTTAAGTTGTTTGAGATCTTTCTTTTTTCTTAATACAGGTATTTACGACTATAAATTTCATTCTTAGTATTGCTTTTGCTTTTGCTCTATCCCCTACATTTTGGCATATTGTGTCTCCATTTTCATTTGTTTCAAGGTATTTTTAAATTTCTCTTTTGGGGAGCCTGGGTGGCTCAGTGGGTTAAGCCTCTGCCTTTGGCTTAGGTCATGATCCCGGGGTCCTGGGATCGAGGCCCTCAGCGGGGAGCCTGCTTCCCGTTTCTCTCTGCCTAATTGTGATCTCTCTGCCAAATAAATAAATAAAAATCTTAAAAAAAAATTTCTCTTTGATTTCTTACTTGACCTATCGGTGGTTCAGGACTATGTTAATCTCCACATACTTGTGAATTTTCCAGTTTCTTTCTACTATTGATTTCTAGTTTCATTATACTGTGAAGATATTCTATATGATTTCAGTCTTAAGTTTATTAAGACTTGTTTTGTGACCTAATGTGATCTATTATCCTAGAGAATGTTCCATGTGTACTTGAGAAGAATGTGTTTTCTGCTGTTGTCACATTGAATGTTTTATACACACACACACACACACACACGATATATATATCTGCAGAGCCCATGTGGGTCTATAGTGTTGTTCAGGTCTACTGTTTCCCTATTGATTTTGTCTGGATTTTCCATCCATTATTTTTTTCCCCAATTTATTTATTTTCAGAAAAACAGTATTCATTATTTTTTCACCACACCCAGTGCTCCATGCAAGCTGTGCCCTCTATAATACCCACCACCTGGTACCCCAACCTCCCACCCCCCCGCCACTTCAAACCCCTCAGACTGTTTTTCAGAGTCCATAGTCTCTCATGGTTCACCCCCCCCTCCAATTTACCCAAATTCCCTACTACTCTCTAACGCCCCTTGTCCTCCATGCTATTGGTTATGCTCCACAAATGAGTGAAACCATATGATAATTGACTCTCTCTGCTTGACTGATTTCACTCAGCATAATCTCTTCCAGTCCCGTCCATGTTGCTACAAAAGTTGGATATTCGTCCTTTCTGATGGAGGCATAATACTCCATAGTGTATATGGACCACATCTTCCTTATCCATTCATCCGTTGAAGGGCATCTTCGTTCTTTCCATAGTTTGGCGACTGTGGCCATTGCTGCTATAAACATTGGGGTACAGATGGCCCTTCTTTTCACGACATCTGTATCTTTGGGGTAAATACCCAGGAGTGCAATTGCAGGGTCGTAGGGAAGCTCTATTTTTAATTTCTTGAGGAATCTCCACACTGTTCTCCAAAGAGGCTGCACCAACTTGCATTCCCACCAACAGTGGAAGAGGGTTCCCCTTTCTCCACATCCTCTCCAACACATGTTGTTTCCTGTTTTGTTAATTTTGGCCATTCTAACTGGTGTAAGGTGATATCTTAATGTGGTTTTAATTTGAATCTCCCTGAGGGCTAATGATGATGAGCATTTTTTCATGTGTCTGATAGCCATTTGTATGTCTTGATTGGAGAAGTGTCTGTTCATATCTTCTGCCCATTTTTTGATGTGTTTGTCTGTTTCGTGTGGGTTGAGTTTGAGGAGTTCATTATAGATCCTGGATATCAACCTTTTGTCTGTACTGTCATTTGCAAATATCTTCTCCCATTCCGTGGGTTGCCTCTTTGTTTTTTTGACTGTTTCCTTTGCTGTGCAGAAGCTTTTGATTTTGATGAAGTCCCAGAAGTTTATTTTCGCTTTTGTTTCCTTTGCCTTTGGAGACGTATCTTGAAAGAAGTTGCTGTGGCTGATATCGAAGAGATTACTGCCTATGTTCTCCTCTAAGATTCTGATAGATTCCTGTCTCACGTTGAGGTCTAATCCATCCATTATTGAAACTGGGGCATTGGGGCACCTGGGAAGCTCAGAGAGCTCAGCATCTGACTCTCGATTTCAACTTGGGTTGTTATCTCAGGTTTGTGAGGTCGAGTCCTTTGTCGGACTCTGCACTGGGCCTAGAGCCTGCTTGAGATTCTCTCTCCCTATGCCTCTCACCTCCCATCTTTACCTCTCTAAAAAAAAATAAAGGAAAGAAAGTGAGATATTGGTATTTCTTACTATTATTGTATTGCTATTTCTCCTTCCAGTTCTATCAATATTTGCTTGTTTCTTTTTTTTTTTAAGATTTTATTTATTTATTTTATTTTTTTTTCCAATTTATTTATTTTCAGAAAAACAGTATTCATTATTTTTTCACCACACCCAGTGCTCCATGCAAGCAGTGCCCTCTATAATACCCACCACCTGGTACCCCAACCTCCCACCCCCCCGCCACTTCAAACCCCTCAGATTATTTTTCAGAGTCCATAGTCTCTCATGGTTCATCTCCCCTTCCAATTTACCCAAAAGCACATACCCTCCCCAATGTCCATAACCCTACCCCCCTTCTCCCAACCCCCCTCCCCCCCGCAACCCACAGTTTGTTTCGTGAGATTAAGAGTCACTTATGGTTTGTCTCCCTCCCTATCCCATCTTGTTTCATGGATTCTTCTCCTACCCACTTAAGCCCCCATGTTGCATCACCACTTCCTCATATCAGGGAGATCATATGCTAGTTGTCTTTCTCCGCTTGACTTATTTCGCTAAGCATGATATGCTCTAGTTCCATCCATGTTGTTGCAAATGGCAAGATTTCGTTTCTTTTGATGGCTGAATAGTATTCCATTGTGTATATATACCACATCTTCTTGATCCATTCATCTGTTGATGGACATCTAGGTTCTTTCCATAGTTTAGCTATTGTGGACATTGCTGCTATAAACATTCGGGTGCACGTGCCCCTTTGGATCACTACGTTTGTATTTTTAGGGTAAATTCCCAGTAGTGCAATTGCTGGGTCATAGGGCAGTTCTATTTTCAACATTTTGAGGAACCTCCATGCTGTTTTCCAGAGTGGCTGCACCAGCTTGCATTCCCACCAACAGTGTAGGAGGGTTCCCCTTTCTCCGCATCCTCGCCAGCATCTGTCATTTCCTGACTTGTTGATTTTAGCCATTCTGACTGGTGTGAGGTGATATCTCATTGTGGGTTTGATTTGTATTTCCCTGATGCCGAGGGATATGGAGCACTTTTTCATGTGTCTGTTGGCCATCTGGATGTCTTCTTTGCAGAAATGTCTGTTCACGTCCTCTGCCCATTTCTTGATTGGATTATTTGTTCTTTGGGTGTTGAGTTTAAGTTCTTTATAGATTTTGGACACTAGTCCTTTATCTGATATGTCGTTTGCAAATATCTTCTCCCATTCTGTCAGTTGTCTTTTGGTTTTGTTAACTGTTTCCTTTGCTGTGCAAAAGCTTTTGATTTTGATGAAATCCCAAAAGTTCATTTTTGCCTTTGCTTCCCTTGCCTTTGGCGATGTTCCTAGGAAGATGTTGCTGCGGCTGAGGTCGAAGAGGTTACTGCCTGTGTTCTCCTCAAGGATTTTGATGGATTCCTTTCTCACATTGAGGTCCTTAATCCATTTTGAATCTATTTTTGTGTGTGGTGTAAGGAAATGGTCCAATTTCATTTTTCTGCACGTGGTTGTCCAATTTTCCCAACACCATTTATTGAAGAGGCTGTCTTTTTTCCATTGGACATTCTTTCCTGCTTTGTCGAAGATTAGTTGACCATAGAGTTGAGGGTCTATTTCTGGGCTCTCTATTCTGTTCCATTGGTCTATGTGTCTGTTTTTGTGCCAGTACCATGCTGTCTTGATGATGACAGCTTTGTAATAAAGCTTAAAGTCCGGAATTGTGATGCCACCAACTTTGGCTTTCTTTTTCAATATCCCTTTGGCTATTCGAGGTCTTTTCTGGTAAAATTATTTGTTCCATTTCTTTGAAAAAGATGGATGGTACTTTGATAGGAATTGCATTAAATGTGTAGAATACCAAACATTTAAAGAAGAACTAATTCCTATTCTCCTGAAACTGTTCCAAAAAATAGAAATGGAAGGAAAACTCCCAAACTCATTTTATGAGGCCAGCATCACCTTGATCCCAAAACCAGACAAGGATCCCATCAAAAAAGAGAGCTATAGACCAATATCCTTGATGAACACAGATGCAAAAATTCTCACCAAAATACTAGCCAATAGGATTCAACAGTACATTAAAAGGATTATTCACCACGACCAAGTGGGATTTATCCCAGGGCTGCAAGGTTGGTTCAACATCCGCAAATCAGTCAATGTGATACAACACATCAATAAAAGAAAGAACAAGAACCATATGATACTCTCAATAGATGCTGAAAAAGCATTTGACAAAGTACAGCATCCCTTCCTGATCAAAACCCTTCAAAGTTTAGGGATAGAGGGCACATACCTCAATATCATCAAAGCCATCTATGAAAAACCCACTGCAAATATAATTCTCAATGGAGAAAAGCTGAAAGCTTTTCCACTAAGGTCAGGAACACGGCAGGGATGTCCATTATCACCACTGCTATTCAACATAGTACTAGAAGTCCTAGCCTCAGCAATCAGACAACAAAAGGAAATTAAAGGCATCCAAATCGGCAAAGAAGAAGTCAAATTATCACTCTTCGCAGATGATATGATACTCTATGTGGAAAACCCAAAAGACTCCACTCCAAAACTGCTAGAACTTATACAGGAATTCAGTAAAGTGTCAGGATATAAGATCAATGCACAGAAATCAGTTGCATTTCTCTACACCAACAACAAGACAGAAGAAAGAGAAATTAAGGAGTCAATCCCATTTACAATTGCACCCCAAACCATAAGATACCTAGGAATAAACCTAACCAAAGAGGCACAGAATCTATACTCAGAAAACTATAAAGTACTCATGAAAGAAATTGAGGAAGACACAAAGAAATGGAAAAATGTTCCATGCTCCTGGATTGGAAGAATAAATATTGTGAAAATGTCTATGCTACCTAGAGCAATATTTGCTTGTTTCTATATTTAGGTGCTTTCATGTTGGGCACATAGATAGCCATAACTATATATTTTCATGGTTGTCAGCAGGGCTTTATTACTTTCTGGAGGCTCTAGAGGATAATCAGTATCTTTGTCTTTTTCACGTTCTAAAGGTCACCCATATTGCTTTACTCAGGGCCTCTGTTCTCCATCTTTAAAAATAACAGTGGTAGCCAAGTTCTTCTCATACTGTCATTTTGGTAGTCCTTCTTTGATCATCATCTTTTCTAAGACCACTTCCAGGAAAGATTTTCCAAGGGAATTTCAAGGATTCATGTGGGCCCACCTGGATAATGCAGGATAATCTGTCTATGTTAAGATAAGTCCTTAACTTTAGTCATATCTGTTAAGCTCCTTTTTGTGTATAAGGTAATATATTTACAGGCTTCAGGGATTATGGTGTGGGCATTTGACAGGGGGAGAAGGGGAGAGTACTATTTTGCCTACTAAAACACCGTTAATACTAAAACATCAGACAATACCAAAAGTTGACAAGAATGTGGAGTAACTAGAGTTCTACATTGCCTGTGAGAATGCAAAATGACACAACCATTTTGGAAAATAATTTGGTAGTTTCTCCAACAGCTAAGCATACATTTACCACAAGACTCAGCAATTCCACTTCTAGATATTTACCCAAGATAAATGAAAACATATATCTACAAAAATTGACATCTATAAATATTCACAGCTGCTTGTATAGCAATATAAAATTAGGAACAACCTAAATATCCATTAATAAGTCGATTGCTACAGGGGCGTCTGGGTGGCTCAGTGAGTTAAGCCTCTGCCTTCAGCTCAGGTCATGATCTTGGGGTCTCGGGATTGAGTCCCACATCAGGCTCTCTGCTCAGCAGGGAACCTGCTTCCCCTTTCTCTCTACCTGCTGCTCTGCCTACCTGTGATCTTTCTCTCTCTGTCAAATAAATAAATAAAATCTTTTAAAAAATATGTCAACCAGTGCTCGCTTCGGCAGCACATATACTAAAAAAAAAATATATATATATATATATATATATATATATATATATGTCAACCAATACAAATGGTGGTACAGTCACACAATGGATACTATTCAGCATTAAAAAACTAAACTATTGATGTAATAGCAACATGAATAAATCTAAAAACATTATGATAAAAGAAACATATGGTTTGATTCCATGTAAAAGAAATTCTTGAACAAAAAAAAATGCACAAAAAACAAAAGACTATTCCGATGGGAGGCAGACAAGTGGCTGCTCATACCAGGCATAGGAGACACACGGACTATAATCAGGATGCGAAGAAGTTGGGGTAATGGTTATTGATACATGTGAACACAGTTGTCAAAATTCATCAAATTGTATACTTAAAATGCCTTCATTTTATTGTAAATAATTATTATTTAAATTAATTTCTCAGTTTGATTGTTGTAAAAGGTATAACAAACAAGGAAATGAGAAATTCATATTTAGAAATAACATAAATTACGTAATTCCAAAGATAAAGAGATTTCAGATGTCTTTAAATACTTTTATATGTATTAATTTAACATTTCCCTCTTATTCCAACTCCCTCCCAAATTGATTATAAATTTTTTGAATGAAGTAACCAATCCCATTCAGCATATGGAACTTGCTGTGATGGTTAAGAGCTTGAATTCTGGAGTCAGAACTGGATGTAGAGTATCTGATCCACAATTTATTTACTCTTTGACCTTGGACAAGCTAAACATTATAAGTTTCAATTTTCTCATCCATTAGCTAAACATTATAAGTTTCAATTTTCTCATCCATCCAAAAAAATATTTTTTGTGTCTTAGAGTTATTGACATTTTAAATGAAGTAGCATACATAAATTTATACCAGGTGATTATGACATAAATGTTGGTAATTGTTACTAGGTAAATTAGGTGTTTGAAAACCACATATCATGTGACTTTGAATAAATCACTTAAGCTGTCTTTTTAATTTAGAAAAATTGAGATAAATACCCACAATATAAAAGATTGGGGTGAGTAGAAAATGAATTGATATTTGTGAAAGTCTTGCAGACTGTAAAGTTATGTGAAAATCATTATGATTTCAACTTCACCCTTATATTGGTTCAGCTGCATTTTGGATACTGTACTAGCTGCAGTGAAGAGTTCAAAATCATAGAGAAAAGCAATTAATACTTCTTGATCTTATAATTTAACACAGAGGAGAAGGAATACAAAGATACACACAAAGCCTTCTATGACAGAACTACTTAAATACAAATAATCCCAGTGATACATCAACATTCTAAGGATGGTTCCTGGGGGCTTTGGAGCTATTAACAGTCGGGCTGCACTGCTTTGGAAAGCCTGCTTGTTAATACCACAGTTTGCCTCTATAAGCAGAACTCTATCTCCTGGAATCTTTTTCTAAACTCCAGACTTAGTAAAGTGCCTTCTCTGTTCACCTACGGCATTTACTGTACATTATGTACATAATTTGTTTATGCTTCTATCTTTTCCAATAAGAGTGATTTAAAAGGTATAAAATCATGGATTTCCAATTGCATTTCTAATCATAGTGCTTGGCACATAGTCATAACTAATAAATGATGATTGGTGCTGTATCAGATATAATTACAACCTTCAGGAAGTACATGAAATAGTCACCAGGTATGTAAGCAAATAACTTTTGAACATATTAGTGCATGTCATAATGGCGGCATGAGCCAGGTAGAATGTTGGCATATAGGGGGGAGTCATCTACTCATCTTGGTGGATACAGTTCAGAGTAGGGTTCACGAAGATGAATAAAAATTTTCTTAGAAGAACATAATAAGGGGGCGCCTGGGTGGCTCAGTGGGTTAAAGCCTCTGCCTTCGGCTCATGTCATGATCCCAGGGTCCTGGGATCGAGCCCCGCATCGGGCCTGCTTTCTCCTCTCTCTCTCTGCCTGCCTCTCTGCCTACTGGTGATCTCTGTCTGTCAAGTAAATAAATAAAATCTTAAAAAAAAAAAAAAGAAGAACATAATAGGGATATTCTAGGAAAAGTCAATAGTACATAAAAAGACAAAATCTTGAAACACCATGGTATATTTAAGTAACTGCAAGTAGTTTGAGATGTTTGGAGAATTAGGTTTGAGTAAGAGCAGCAAAAATAACTTTGGAAAATCCAGCAGGGAAAGATCATGGAAAGTCCGGTATAAGAGAATATGATATTTAGATATTTTCTGCAGGCATGGGGAGCCACAGAACTGTTTGAATATAAGAAAGTCATGTTGAAATTTATTACGTTTGGTTATATTAATTACTTTACACTACCACACAGCAATATAGAACAGAGTTGTAAGAATTACATTTTTATTTTCCAAAAAAATTGCATTTAAATGTCTTGATAGGCTTCAAGATTCTATAGAAAATCATTTCTTACCTTGTGACTGCCTTTGGGATATCATCAAATGGCCATTGTGGTCCAAAGAGTCCACATCCACTGGCTATTAATGCAGTCATCTTCTCACTTTTCAAATTAACTTGAGTTCACAATGCACATCTTAAAGTAAAGGGGATTTCAGTCAAAAGGGCCCATTAAAATACATCTTCTTCCTGATAGTGGTAACCTCTGTTTTCAACTAGTATGACATCAGACATCAACTATGACATCACTGGGTTGCTCCAAGGATCAGGACAAGGAGGTAGGTGACCCACAAGGACAATAATGAATCTCTGAGCTTTTCTTCTTCCTTGGCTTCTCTTACAGCCTGAACCATACTTTGAGAAAATACCTGTGTTGTGGGTCAAGCTGGTGAGTCTTAAAGACAAGCAGTCAAGTGAAAACTCAATACATATCAGGGGAAGATGTGCATAGTTAGCGGTACATGTATCCATAAACATTCATTCACACACAAAACTCTTGTGTTTGTGAATTTGCATATACAAATATATACCTTCACGTTCAATTGGAATTTCTTAGCAAGAGAGCATAATTATTGTTATGCTTTTGGAAAGGTGCACATGGCATGGTGAGGGAGGCAAGAAATTCTAAGTTTATTCATCCAGATTAGTTATATTTATTAATTTAACCAAAATTTACCAGCAGGTGTTGCTTTAGACTTGAGGATGCAAAAAGTGAATAGGCATAGTTTCTGACTTGAAGAATTGTATCTAAACCCAGTAGGGATACACAGGAGGTATGAATGATATTCAAAGTACCACATTCTACAGTTGAGCTATGATGTATCTCTGTAGAAATCAAGATTGACTATGGAATCACTAGTCAGACATCTAACGCATATCCCGCATAAGGCATTCATCTAAGAATTGAGGCTATAAAGAGAATGAAATACAGACCTACTTTAAAGGAGTTCAAAACCTATGAATAGGCAATCAAAGAGCAAGTAATTGGGGGTCTCAGTCCTATTTCCCACACACCTATATCCCACATCAAGTTTTTCTTTTCTTAAGGGTCCTGTTATTTTAAACCACCTTACCTATTAATTTTGTTCTTGCAAGAAGATGCCACACTATTTCTTTTTGATTTATTGCTTCAATTCATAGTCTCTCACAATGAAGTTTCATTTGAATTGGTGTTAAGTGAATCCAATCTCTCATTCAGTACATGTTTGTTTGCTACATATTATGTGTTCCAGGCACAATTCAGAGCTAATGTAGTAGTCTGGATATGGTAAATTCAGGCAATGGCTATATTAGCAACCAGATGTTTCCTCTGAAGTCTTAGATTTTTAGTCCTGGAAAACATGTGACAACTACTACCAAACACCTCTGCTGAAATGAGTTGGAAGCTGTTAGGTCACCAAGGAGTGCTCTCTTCTTCACCTCTTTAAGAAAGGCGTTGCCATAACCTAAGTGTGACATACCCTCCGGGTCATTAAGAACAGAACCAGAACTGTCAGTTCATTCCAAATCAGTTCCTAGCAACAACCAGTTAGCAATAATAACTTTGAAGTTGGATGTGAAATGAATTTGTGCTTCTAGGCTTGAAATATATTATGTTCTAATGTGTGACATAATCCCACAAGAAGGGACTGAAATTAAATCACGTTATTTGACTTTAAAACTTTGAATTTTAATTTTCCTTTTCTTTCATTTCCTCTCCCTTCTCTTTCCCCCCACCTCTTCCTACCATTCTCCCTTCTTTCCTTCCTTCCTTCCTTTCTTTTTATGTGTAGACAGCACATATGTCATAAAAGTCACTGCACATGAGAAACAGAATTAAATCTGATTTGGGGCATTTCTTACCAAATCCATCTCTCTCCAATGTAGTCTTTGCTATATCAAGTGGGAGAATAGATATATATCAATAACCTGAGAATGGTTGCAATGAAGTCAAACTTTCCTGTGTGTTAGTGACAAAACATATGTAAAACCCATTTCGTGTTATCTCACCTTCAACACCTTATCCACGTTGCCCGATTTGTTTCCTTCAAAAAGGGAGAGGTGAAAAATAAGAGGCTCCTGTTCCAAACTTGACAACTTGTAAAACATTTCTCTCAAATCAATCTTCCTGTGCAACGCCCCCCCAATAACCATGTGAACTTCTTTTTCTTTCCAAATGGGTCAGTCGAGGATGCCAACATTCTCTGAATAAAAGGTGCTAGTATGCTATCAACAAAACAAAAGTAAAAACAAAGTAAAGAAAACGTTGCTTGTCCACTTCTCTAAATTGTCCTCCTTTGGCTTGGGGATGTATATTCTCTTTCAGTCACTTCCTTGATATCAATCCAGGTCCTTGGGGCTTGGGTGTGATATTTACTATTATAATGAGGGAATAGGTTAGTGAAAGTTCAGCACTGGGGTCCACCTTGGAGCAGACTGGTTTGGTCTGGACATGGAGTTTTAGGTGGTGGTTGTTGGGTGTGTGTGTGTGTGTGTGTGTGTGTGTATTCTTTCTTTCTTTCTTTCTTTCCTTTTGTGGAGGCAGCTGAAGAATACTTGGCTTTGTAGTCAGGGTTGAGGGGACCTGAGTTTAGTCTCTGCTCTGTCTTATCCTCCTTGAACTCTATGAAATAATCTCCACCATAACCAAGTGTACAGGCTGGTGAATATTCCTCCATCTGAACTAAGGAAACATGAACAACTTAAATATTTTTAGCAAGATTGGTTTTATTTTACTTTGTTAAAATATTATCGTGATTACCAGAATACCTTTTGCTTATAGACTTTGAGATCTGGGGCCAGGATTGGTTCTAAGGTTATTCTGTTGCCTATACATTGGAGTTTATAATATCATTAGAATGGAACAAATATGAAAAACCTGAACTGGAAAGTCAAATATCAGCTAAGGAACACTTATTCTACTTTTTCATTTTACTGGTCAATTTACCTAGAGCAAAGAAAAAAACTAAACAACCTGTAGGAAGTGCTCAGTAAATGAGTTTTGAATGACTACGTATAGACAAAGAAAGAAATCACCAAATAAACTGAAACTTACTGGTACTTTGTCATAAAGTAGTAGGTTCTGCATTTAATTTTTTGCATGTAGGCCATTAGAGGGAAAACTAAAGAAATAGGGCTTCTGCATTTTTTTTCTCATAAATAATACTATTCCCTCATGGAGACAATAGTCAAGAAGATAATATTGGGTGATTGTCTTTTATTTACTTCTACCTTAGTATACATTTATTTTGTTTCTCTTCTATTGGTTTCTTCTGGCTGAAAAGTTAAATTTGTTTCATTGTATAAAAAATTCTATGTAGTTACATGGAGAAAAGGGGGATGAGTATTTAATTTTTTAAAAGATTTTTGCTTTCTTATACACTAACAATGAAAATATAGAAAGGGAAATTAGAGAATCGATTCCATTTACCGTAACACCAAGAACCATAAGATACCTTGGAATAAACCTACCTAAAGAGGTATAGGATCTATACTCGAGGAACTACAGAACACTCATGAAAGAAATTGAAGAAGACACAAAAAGATGGATGACCATTCATCCATCTCTTGGATTGGAAGAATAAACTTTGTTAAAATATCTGTACTACCCAGAGCAATCTATACTTTCAATACCATTCTGATCAAAATTCCACTGACATTTTTCAAAATGCTGGAACAAACAATCCTAAAATATGTATGGAGCCAGAAAAGACCCCGAGTTGCTAAGGAAATGTTGAGAAAGAAAAACAAAGCAGGGGGCATCATGTTGCCTGATTTCAAGTTTACTACAAAGCTGTGATCACCAAGATAGCATGTTACTGGCACAAAAACAGACACATAGACCAGTGGAACAGAGTAGAGAGTCCAGATATGGACCCCCAATCCTATGGTCAAATAATCTTCGACAAAGAAGGAAAAAATATCCACTGGAAAAAAGATAGTCTTTTCAATAAATGGTACTGGGAAAATTGGACAGCTATGTACAGAAGAATGAAATGCAACCATTCTCTTAACCATACACAAAGATAAACTAGAAATGGATAAAAGACCTCAATGTGAGACAGGAATCCATCAAAATCCTAGAGGAGAACATAGGCAGTAACCTCTTCGACATTGGCCACAGCAACCTCTTTCAAGACATGTCCCCAAAGGCAAAGGAAACAAAAGTGAATATGAACTTTTGGGACTTCATCAAGATCAAAAGCTTCTGCACAGCAAAGGAAATAGTCACAAAACAAAGAGGCAATCCACGGAATGGGAGAAGATATTTGCAAATGACACCACAGACAAAGGGTTGATATCCAAGATCTATAAAGAACTCCTCAAACTCAACACTCAAAAAACAGGTAATCATGACAAAAAATGGGTAGAAGACATGAACAGAAATCAAAGCCATATTGAGATATCACCTTATGCCAGTTAGTATGGCCAAAATCAACAAGACAGTAAACCATAAGTGTTGGAGAGGATGTGGAGAAAGGGGAACCCTCTTACACTGCTGGTGGGAATGCAAGCTGGTGCAGCCACTTTGGAGAACAGTGTGGAGATTCCTTAAGAAATTAAAAATAGAGCTTCCCTATGACCCTGCAATTGCTCTACTGGGTATTTACCCCAAAGGTACAGATGTAGTGAAAAGAAGGGCCATATGTACCCCAATGTTCATAACAACAATGGCCACGGTTGCCAAACTGTGGAAAGAGGCAAGATGCCGTTTAACAGACAAATGGATAAAGAAGATTATGCCTCCATCAGAAAGGATGAATACCCATCTTTTGTATAACATGGATGGCACTGGTGGAGATTATGCTGAGTGAAATAAGTCAAGGAGAGAGAGTCAATTATCACATGGTTTCATTTACTTGTGGAGCATAAGGAATAACATGGAGGACCTTAGGAGAAGAAAAAGAAAAGTGAATTGGGGGAAATCAGAGGGGGAGACAAAGCATGAGAGACTGTGGACTCTGAGAAACAAACAGGGTTTTGGAGGGGAGAGGGGTGGGGGGTTGGGTGAGCCTGGTGGTGGGTATCAAGGAGGGCACGTATTACATGGAGTACTGGGTGTGGGGCATAAACAATGAATCTTGGAACACTGGAAAAAAAAGATTTTTAAAGATTTTTAATTTTTTAAAAATTTTTATTAAGGTCCATTTAAGTAAGATACAGTGTAATATCAGTTTCAGGTGTACACTGTAGTGATCTGACACTTGCCCACAACACCCGGTGCTCATCACACGTGCACTCATTAATCCTCCATGGGTCGCTTTTATTCTATACGTCTCAGCCCATTACTGTCAATTTTTGTTGCTTGAGTTGTTCCAGATTTGGCCAGTGAGAAATTCTTCAACTTGGTTCCCATATTTTTTCCAATGGATTCCCATCATTTTTAAGCACCGTCTTACTTTTTGGTATGGAAAGATATCCTAAGTTTCTATCTTTGGCAAGATGATAAACAGTGTTGTACTATTTACTCAGGGAACACGGCACTGTTTGTCATCTTGCCAACGATATGGACCTGTGGTCATGTCTTCCTGATGTCAGTAACCGTGGCTGCCTGATGCTACTCGTGTTTGTTCAATGGTTCTCTAGTCACTCTGGTTGTCTGAAACCTATTCTCAAGTATATTTCTTAGAAAGTGCTCATGGGAACAATATTCCTTGAGGCTTTGCCTGTTGATAACAGTTGTCCGTGCTTTTTACTAGAAGTTCAGTATTACTGGATTTACAATCCTTGGCTCACATTTTCTTTCCTTCAATATTTTCAATATGTTGCTCTATTTTCTTCTGGCATGAAGGGTTGTGAAAATGTGTTAATCTAATTTTCCTTCCTTTAGAAGTCACATGTCTTTTTGCCTAAAAGGCCAAAGATTTTTTTTCTTTTCTACAAAGTTCAATAATTTTACTCCAACATGTTTATGTCGGATACTCTGTAGGGTAGAGTCAGTTACATGGTGTGCTCTTTCAGTATGTAGTTTCACATTCTTTTTAAGAAATATCTGGAAAAAAAAAGAAAAAAAATATCTGGAACATTATCTTGAATTATAGTTTTAGAGATTTGTTTTGTTCTCTTTCTTGGGTTTTCATTTTCAGGGACTCATCTCTTCATTGCCTATCTTCAAAATTTGTCATTTTTTCTTGAGTTCTTTTGAATCTCTTTCTTCACCTTGTAATTTGATGTTTTCCTCCTTTTGATTTTCTGTTATTAATACATTACTTCTCACATTTATTACTCGTGTTCTACAATAGATTACATTTGTAAAGGGTTTTAAACTTCTAATTCTCTTTTTTAATTTCATCAGCTTATTTCTGACTTTTCTCATTTTGATTTGTGTTAGCTCATGTTTTATGCCATTAATATAGTTGGGGTTCTTTTGAAATAATAACTTGCTGTTTTGATCTCTCTCTTTTTCATGTCTTTCTAGTGTGATTGCTTGGGATTCAATCTCGATATACTTATTTTAATTTATTATCTTTGATATTAGTTTTCCTGAATGTTTAGAAAGTAGTAGTGTTTCTTACTTCATAGACTTTGCTCTTCTGCAGTAGCATCAATGTTAAAAAATATTGCACTTTGCTTTCTGAGATTTCCGAGCTCTGTTTGACTTCTCCACTTTTACCTGTATCTTCTTTCCTTTACCTCTCTTGTTGCTTTCTTGCCAAATCCTTCGAGTCCCAATAATTTCTCCTCAGTGTGGAGCCCTGTGCCCTGTGGGGTGAGGTTTGAGAGTTCCCAGACAGTAAACTGTGTCACCTTTTTTTCTTTTTTAAGATTTTATTTACTTGAGAGAAAGAGAAAGACAGAGAGAGAAAAAGCAAGGAGAGAGGCAGAGAGAGAGAGAGAGGGAGAAAACAGGCTCCTTGCTGAGCAGGGAGCCCAATGCGGGGTTGGATCCCAGGACACTGAGATCATGACCTGAGCAGAAGGCAGACGCTTACTGACCGAGCGCCCCCAGGCTTCCAGCATGCGCTTCTTACTCACATGTTCCTGGAGTAATTGATGCCTTTCTCAACTTCTGCCACTCCTCTCAAACTGACTTGTACTTTTCAGATTTATCTGTTGGTTGTTTTCCGGTTCTCTTATTCTGAACACCATCAAATGGCTTGCTATTTCCCCCGGCTCTTCGCCACACAGAAGCCAACGACACACAAGTCTAGTGGCTCTTCTGACACTATCTCTACCTGCTTGTGTGCTGAGGCTTGTGTTGCTCCAAGTTACCTAGTTTTGTTGGATTTTGGGTTTTGCTGTCTAGATGCTATATTTCTAATGTGATTTGGAAAGACCCCCCCAAACAAAAAAATTATGCTGCCATGACTATCTTCCTAGAATTTATGAGAGGTGAGTTTTATATAGGTAAGGAATCTGAGGCCCAGGAGATAAATTTACTTGCCCAAGATCATGCAGTTAGGGCAGAAGATAAATGTGTCTGTGAAGCACCTTGATAGTGCCGGGTACTGAGAAGCCGCCTAACATGTGCTCTTTCCTCCCTTCTTCCCTGCCTCCCTTTCTTCTTCCCAACCTTCTTCCTTTCCTTCCTTTCTCCAATTCTCTCTCCTTTGTTCCCTGCATAGCCTAGATTTAAACCCAGTTATTTCTGATCCCAAAGTCTCTGCAAGCTCATTTAATATGCTATGCTTCTACCTCACTAGAGCTTTTGAAAAATCTAAACAAAATTAGCTTCATCAAAACTGACACTCAGCTTGCTCTAACAAATTTTCCTTTATGTTTTTATGCTCACATGCTTTCCAAATGGAATCTACGAATGTTAGATTCTTTGACCCATGCCTCATTAAAATATGGTTTGTTAGAAGTAAAGTGGTGGGGGCACCTGGGTGGTTCAGTAGGTTAGTCGCTGCCTTCAGCTTAGGTCATGATTTCAGGGTCCTGGAATGGAACCCTGCATTGGGCTCCCTGCTTGGTGGAGAGCCTGCTTGCCCTTCTCCCTCTGCTGCCTGCCGCTCTACCTACTTGTGCTCTCTATCTTTCTGTCAAATAAAAGAAGAAGAAGAAGAACAACAACAACAACAAAAGAGCCTTTATTTCAATCAATCCATTTATAGGCATCTTATATAATCCCTTAAAAGCTTTTTTTCTTGTCTTCTGCCACCACCCAGGAAACCACATATGATAAGGATTCAATGAAATCTGAATCTGAAAAACCTTGATTTCACCTTCAAATTTAAAATTCACAGTACTCAAAGAGAGTTTAAACTTGGCCAAAGTTGAATGTTCCATTTTCGAAAAAGGTTATAAAAGTACTATTTTGATTAAAAAACTGCAGCTCTCAGACACAAGTCCGTAAAATTCTAAGCTCTGTTGGTTAGGGTGCTTGGCTATTGATGATACTTGACACGGATTTGTTAAAAAAAAAAACTGAATGCACTATGAAGGCTCCCAAGGAATTTATACTATATACTCTGCCGTATAAAAAGTTCAATTTACTAATTCTCCATAATCCTCTATGTAAAGCCAATCAGTAATTAGATCGTGGGGAGCCGAGTTTTATTTAAGGTATGAAGTCACAATACAAGTCTTAAGGGACTAATGGCTCTGCTTTAAGCCAGTGTTTTTATAAAATCCTGTTCCAGTTTTTGGCTCTGTAATGGATTTCCCAGGTTGGTGATACACCACCCAGAAAACACTCTTTCCTTATTTTTCTTTCCTTGAACTTCCTGCTCTTACTGTGCAGGCTTAGTTCATACTGTTTGAATTTACTTATTGTGGTTTGCATAAAATTATCATTCACTCATCTACACATAGTAGATAATGGTTATTTGCCTATAAATCTAACAGGTACTGAGTTTTATTTACCCTCCTGCTCTGTGGGCACTCTCTGAACAAACGGGCAGTTGTTCTTGAAACCTTTTCCATTTTTATGAGATTTGGAACTGTTTTTCCTTGTTTCTTTGTGTGCTTTTTAGCAGCTTGAGGCTCCTTCTTTCATGGTGTTTACTCTGGAGCTGGTGTGAACAGAGGCTCTTGGAAATGGTAGAGTGTTAATATCCTGCAGTGTGTCCTGCTACATGTAGAAGATTGCTTCTCGAGGCTGCTGGGAGCTGCCGCAGATCTTTCACAACATGTCCAGATCACTCCCAGTCACGAATCGTCACACACCTACACTCAACCTCTCACGCTCTCCGATGTTGCATGTGCAGAAACAGGCCAGGAAACCTGACCTCATGTTGATTGAACGCTGCTTTGCATTCATTTTCAGAATACTTGGAGTCTCACATATGTTTCTTGTTAATGCTCATGTTTGATTGTTCTAAGTCTTTTTTTTAAATTAAATAAACCTGTATCAAAAATTGTCACTTTGCTTAAAGAAGCACAATTAGCTTGCTCTGGGGACGCAAACAGCAAAGAAAAATGAAATATTTCTGCTCCTTTGCATGTTTCCAAAAATGAGAGTGGCCTAAGACATAGTAGTACCTTTAAGAGTCAAGGGATTTTAAATAGCTTTTGAACAAATCAAGTACAAAGCGGCATTACTTAAATGAAGAAAGTCATTTGAAACAGAGCTTGTTAATGGAATATGGTTTAAAATCATGTCTGTTGTAAATCTGTCTTCAGAATTGAAAGTTACTGGGCCAGAGACTGGAAGGTAAGAAAGCTGATAGCTCAATATAATGACTGTAAATTTGGAGGTGCACTGTTTCACCCCACAAGGGCATGATTTGGTAAATGTCATATACAAGATAACATAACTAGGCCTGGATGACTTCATAAATTTCCAAAAGTGCAGTTATTGGAATCTACTTCTATTTTACTTAACTACTTACTGTCTCTCCCCAAACTCAGCTTGGTAAAGCTATGGCCTCTCTAAGACCAAAGGAAAAAAAAAACCCTGTCTATCAACCGATCGATTAATCTATCATCTACCTACATATCTGATTTCAAGTGGCTAAATCAAATGTCTCAAGATCCAGATATCAAGTTCATGTTGCTTCTTGACTCCTTACTATCTTTCAGTTTCATTTTTCATCCTATATTTTAAATAGTGTTTTGTATATGAATCGTATTTTCTATTCTCTGTGTTTGACATTTAGGGCAGCTTGGGGACCCAGGTAGGGACTGCCCATCCCAAGTTTATCTAGTTCCACAGAGACAGCAAACATCTTGCCTAAGAGCACACATCAGCTATGCAAACCCACCAATCAGAATCCATCCATCCAATCTTACCCTTCTTCAAATTTCACATACCAACCCAGTAGTCTCCTTACCCTAAATCATCCCAGGGGCAGGTACCAGACAAATAGGCCACCTCTAGAGCACAGAGTCCACACAGATTCAGACGAACCAATCCTAAACTATCCATTGTACTTACTCTGCCTCACTCATTCCTTCCCTCAAAACCCAAATAAGGGCTCTGGTCCATAATTTTCCCTTTTCTCCTTCTGCCTCCTAAATGACACAAGTGCTTCCTCATGTGGCGTGGCAAGTCATAGAGTGTCCTTTTCTCTTGAGAACTGTAGGTAATAAACTATATTTTCAATAGTAGTTATCTGACCTGTGGCCTTGCCATACCTGATCTAAACAAATCCTGGGGACATTTTCATAACCTTTGGCACCCATCCCTGTTGTGGACTCTAGGCCTCTCCTTAGCTCCCTTTTTTCCCTATTTTTAAAGAGCTCTCTGACTCTGGACCATGGCTACTGCTTTTTGAGGCTACTACCCTTCTTTTCATGAGGTACCCTCTTGTAAAACACCTATCCCAGAGGATTTACTTGAATTAGGGGGCAGTTAGGTATCAGCCTGCCCCTGGCTTTTGGAGTAAATGTGCTCCATCCTGCCAGGCATGACCCAATCTCCACTTCTGCCTCAGGGGTGGAGTTGAGTCCAGTTGTGATGTGTTTCTCTTGCTGCAGCCACCCTAGGCTCTGCCGTTATCTCTAACCACAACTAACATTACTTCCTGCACTAATCCCAAACTCAGATCCCAGTTCTCCAGTGAAATAAAGAGCCTTCTGCCCAGTTGTACTGGCTCGTTTCTGCTATTTCCTATATATTTTTTCTGCCATCTCTACCCAACCATCTTTTGACTACCTAGTCAAAGTTGTACCAGTCCTTCAATCTTTTATGAAATCTCCAATATTACCCTCTTCCTTGAGTTTGATTATACTTAGTTGAACATTTTATCATTTTTTGTCTTTTTCTATTTCATGTGCTTAAAATCTGGACAGAGGACTTGAGCATATGTGCTAATTCTATGACTTACAGGCTGTGTTAGGCTACTTGGACATCCATAACAAAATACCACAGGCTGGAGGACTTAAAAAACAGCCATTTCTTATCTCACAGTTCTAGAGGCTAGAAATCCCAGGTCAAAGTCAGGTAAGGCTGGTTCCTAATGAGGGCTCCTCCGGGCTTGTAAACAACCACTTTTCACTGAACCATCAGATGGTCTTTCCATTCATGTGGAAAAAGAGAGAAAGAAAGGGATTTCTCAGGCATCTGGTTTTTGTTGTTGTTCTGTTTTGTTTTTTTTTTTTTTTGGTTTATTCTTCATTTAATTTTTAAAACACTACCATAGTTGAATATTAAAACAAAAACAATAGCAAGTGGTGAGCTATGATTATAGTCCTTCACTCATTCACTACTGCATGTAAAATGCCAGCAGTGTTATTCACTGGCCCCATGAAGAGGTCTGACACTGAACATCACCGCAGGATGATGTTCATCACCCTCATAGGCTTCCCCATTGTAATGGTACCTTCCTTCCTGATTTGGATCATAGTCTACCAGTTCTACCTGGTCCATTTCATCAGTCTCTTCTACCTCCTTCCTCTCAGGTAGGATTTTTTTTCCAGCAGAGAGAGTTCATCAGGAGAGAGAGAGCCATTCTCAGGAAAGTTTACCTTAAATTTGATGATGAGGCAATTCTTCTTATATGGTCTACGATAAATTGGCATGCCTTCACTTAGCACACACTGGATACTTCCATCCTTGATAATTTGACCTGTGTGAGAGGTGATGATAATGGTTCCATTGTCAAGAGTAGATATTGGCCTTTGAAAGCCACACAGTGCTTCAACTAGCTGTATGTCCGCACACATGAAGAAGTCTTTTCCTTGCTGAGTGAAAACAGTGTGGTCCTTCTGACTTAAAATAATGATAATATCTCCTGGTTCCAGTCCTGGCTCTTGGTCTCCTTCACCATGGAATTTTATCTCCTGCTCATCTTTCATGCTTTTGTCAATATGAACTTCTAGAATCTTCTTCTATCGAACTGCCTTCCTTCCACTGCAGTTTTTACATCTATCTTTAGGATTGATCCATTCCCCATGGCCCTGGCACTCCATGAACAGAGACTGAATTTGTTGAACCATTCCAAGTCCCATCTGATGAAGTCTTACTTGCATTCCAGTACCTCAGCAATTGGGACAACATTCAACTGTTCCTTTCTTACCACATTGGCTTTCACAATTATTGCATATCACATTCTTTTACAGAGCTAGTTTTCTTGTTGTGCCATTATATAAATCTTCTAAGGTGACTGAGAGCTGATGTTTCTCCTCCTCCAAAAAACATATCAAAGATGTCCATGGGGGAGCCAAAACCACCACCGGATCTACTTTCTTTAATTGCCTGTTCTCCTCCTTTGTCATATGATTCCCTTTTCTTTGCATCAGAGAGCACTTCATAAGCTTGAAAAATCTGTTTAAACTTCTCTCCTTCATTTGGATTCTTATCAGGATGGTGCTTCAAGGCTGGTTTCCTGTAGGCCTTTTTCAGTTCTTCCTGTGTGGCATTGAGTTTGACCACTAAAACATCATGATAAGTCATTTCTTTCACCATTCTCTATAGCCAGGCCAAGGCTGGTGTGGGGGAGCAGGCAAGAGCATGTTGCTGACACACCAAGCATTCTGGAAAGTTCCTCCGGCATCTGTTCTTCTAAGGAGACCAATCTCACCAGATCAGGGCCTATGATCCATGGCCTCACTTAACCTAACCACTTTCCTAGAGGCCCCATCTCCAAATATGTACTGGGGTCTGGGGCTTCGACATATGAATTCTATGGGGACACAACCAAGTGACTAGAACAATTACTTTATATTTGAAAAGCAGGATAAGACTGCTCAGAATTTCTTTCCAAAGCCTACCAAAAGGTTAAGTGTTCAAAATTTAAATTTTAAGTAAACAATTTTATTCTGTGTATTTATTTAGATAGCAGAATAAGAAGCAAATTTATGTCATCTGAGATTTTGGAGTTAACTTTTCTGGCTTTTAGTGTTGGATATTGTTTATTAGAAAGACTTTATATTTTTGTAAATAGTTCTTTCCATTGCTACTACACATAAGATGAAATAGTCAGATTCTCTTTCTCTTTAAAATAGAATTTTAAAGAATATTACAGAGGAAATCATCTTGTTCATATTGTCAGTCTAGCTTCACATTCCATCATGAAAATCCTAGAATTCTAGCTGAATATGGACAGGCCATTTACAATTACACATCATGATTATAGAGACCAGTTTTGTTCCATTTGGAGTTTGGAACTCCTTTTTTA
Source organism: Neogale vison (assembly GCF_020171115.1). Taxonomy (NCBI): domain Eukaryota; kingdom Metazoa; phylum Chordata; class Mammalia; order Carnivora; family Mustelidae; genus Neogale; species Neogale vison. Next base: position 33,333,761 of record NC_058100.1, read on the forward strand.
GTAAATTCCACTCTGGACCTTCCAGATTCATTAGACTTTGTGTTTCAGACTCTTTTCCTAAAGAAACACAAATTCCTTACGGTGAGCATTAGGTAAAAAATTCAGTTCAAGGTAAAATTGTTGTGCAGGCCACCCTCTAACACTTCAAGTTAACCATTCAATCCATCCTGGTTCCTAAATTGTGAATCCTTTGAAAAAAATTTCCTGGATGCTGCCATCTGTTATTACACACACTTCCTTAAATTTACCTCTAAATTTTTCTTCGTTCTCACCTTCTTTCTGCTTTATTCCTAGTTGTCATCATGCCTCAAGCAAAACATGCATTTTCTTCTTTAAGAATTCTCTCATCTGAATTATTTTTCTCAATTAACAGAATCACTTTTGATTCCTTCTATTTTCAGATCTCTCAGGTAATTGATCACCAAATCATGATGATTCTCTCTCTAGACTTCTGATTTCATTCATCCACTCAACAAGCATTTATTGAGAATTTTTATGTGTCAGGCTATAGGAATTGAGGGTGAATGAGGTTGGCCCAGCCCCCACCCTCGTTGGTTTTATAGTCTAGTGTGCAATGAATTTTCACCACCGAGGAAAGTGTTAGGCTGAAATCACCATAGAGGTGATGCAAGCACAGACAGTACAAAGGGAATAGAAAATGCAAAGTCCTGAAGGCAAAAGAATCATTGTGTAATAGTGAAATACAACCAACTTCAGCAAATAGAACTGCCTTTTAAATGGTTCTCTCACCTCTAACTAACGTATTTGCAGATAAACCTTTCTTTCTAAACACAGACTTATTACATCCTTCTTTAGGAACTACTGATGTGTTTCCATTACCTACAGAAGAACTAAACTCAGCATATCATATATAACCCTGTGTGAGTGATCTCTAGCCATACCACATTACTTGGGAAATGCCCAAATAAAAATAACACTTTAAACTTCCATGAATTTCCTCTTCCTCCTGTATTTGTTCAACTGATGAACTCACTTTAGACTCTGTTTTAATGTCATCACTATGAAAAGTTTCCTAATCCTTCAATTTCTCAAAATTAACTGATTTTTTTATTTGATTTTGTGCCTTGTCCCAAGCACCTGTGATTGCCTCTTTGGCTAGACTATATGTTTTTCAAGCCATCAGACTATTTTATTTTCATTGTTTTTCTAGCTCTGAGATTGGTGCCTAACATATCAGAGGTATTCAGTAAATGTATACTAGAATAAGTTATTAAAAACTGAATTCAACTTTTTATTCTCCTCAATGGGAATCAATGCAATTGACTCCTTTTTGTTTGATTTTTCTCCTTCCCATTTTTGGAGATCATTTATCCATTAAATGCAAAACTTGCAATAAGTTTAGTGTTTAGTTTGAGTCAGTAGAAGTGTTGACCAACAAATTTGCAACTCCAAATGTAAGGATCATCATAACAAAACATGTATTATTGGCAAAAAAAAAAAAAAGAGTAATCTGAGGTTTTCCATTTCAGGATCTCCTGCATTCAAACTACCTATCTAGGAATTTATAATACAGAAAATTGAAAACAAAAACAAAAAACCAAACATCCTGTGTATTGTTCTCTATATGAAGGATTTTTTTTACAGGTCTGAATTTGCTTATGCTGTTTTCTCTGTTTAGAATATTCTTCCCACTCTCATTCTTTTAAAGAACCACTCTTTAAGAACCAGTTTTACATCAAAAGCTTCTGCACCGCAAAAGAAACAGTCAAGAAAACCAAAAGACAACCAACAGAATGGGAGAAGATATTTGCAAATGACATACCAGATAAAGGGCTAGTATAAAAAATATCAATAAAGAACTTATCAAACTCAATGCCCAAAGAACAAAGAATCCAATCAAGAAATGGGCAGAAGACATGAACAGACATTTCTGCAAAGAAGACATCCAAATGGCCAACAGACACATGAAAAAGTGTTCAACATTACTCGGCATCAGGGAAATACAAATCAAAACCACACCAGTCAGAATGGCTAAAATTAGCCAGTCAGGAAACAACAGGTGTTGGCGAGGATGCGGAGAAAGGGAAACCCTCCTGCATTATTGGTGGGAATGCAAGCTGGTGCAGCCACTCTGGAAAACAGCATGGAGGTTCCTGAAAAAGTTGAAAATAGAGCTACCCTATGACCCAGCAATTGTACTACTGGGTATTTACCCTAAAGATACAAATGTAGTGATCTGAAGGGGCACGTGCACCCAAAGGTTTATAGAAGCAATGTCCACAATAGGCAAACTAAGGAAAGAACCTAGATGTCCATCAACAGATAAATAGATAAAGAAGATGTGGTATATATACACAATGAGATACTATGCAGCCATCAAAAGAAATGAAATCTTGCCATAAACAACGACATGGATGGAACTAGAGGGTTTTATGCTAAGCAAAAGTAGTCAATCAGAGGAAGACAATTATCATATGATCTCTCTGATATGAGGAACCTGACAAACAGGGCAAGGGTTCATGCAGAGAAGGGGGTAAAAATGAAACAAGATGGGACTGGGGAGGGAGAAAAACCATAGGAGACTCTTAATCTCATGAAACAAACTGAGGGTTGCTGAGGGGTGGGGGAGGAAGGATAGGTGGCTGGGTGATGGACATTGGGGAGGGTCTGTGCTATTGTGAGTGCTGTGAATTGTATAAGCCTGATGATGCACAGACCTGTACCCCTGGGGCAAATAATTATATGTTTAAAAAAAAAAGAACCAGTTTTACTATTGCTTCTCCCATGAACAATTGCCCATGCCTCCTGACAGGATTAAAGTAAGTATCCACAGAAACCTGTTTTTGTCTTTATCTGAGCACATTCCACATTAAATTGAAATTATCTTTTTACCATCTATTTTTCCCAATTGAGTGTAAACTCTTCAAAGAAAGGATTCATGCTTTACTGATTTATTTTATTCCAGTGTTCCTGACACACAGTAGGTATTCAGTAAATGTTTATTAACTTTATTGAAATTTGCTGCTTAATATATTATATATAACAAGTATATTTTCAGGGCTGACACTAGGCAGAATATGATGTTTGTCTCTGGTATTCTTCTGCTGTAATCTCCTTTCCTAACTCTCAGTGTATAGTCCATTGACTTCATTGGACTTCATTGTCTTTTCCAGCAGGCTTTGTTCATTGAAAGAATTGAGAGAATGTGTCTTACAGCAGTTAACACTAAGTTGTTCATGAGGAATATAACAAAAGAATGAATTTTGTCATTTTAGGAACCAAGACACCTGAATAGGAGAAATCTATCTGGTGGGCATGAGACTTTCTAGTTCTTATTAAATTATGTTAAGAAAGCCACTACCTCTAGTTGATTTTTGTTGCTACCTTTAAGGAACTTTGGAGCTTCACAAATCAATTCACTGTGAGTTCTTCCCACATGACCAAACTTCCCATATGACTAAATACAATTTGGAGAAATTCTGGCTAAAAATAATCGAAAGTTACTTCTAATTGAGCTAACTAAAAATTTCCTGGTGTGTCCAACAGGAATTTGACTTTTTGATTTCTTGATCTGTTCAATGTTTACTCTTTAGGATACTGGTTAATCACCACACAGATTTCTGCCCCAGCTCTGTAAACTAAACTCCCAGCGTAGTTATTGGATTTGTGCACCTTAGCATGCTATTTGAAGACTTTTCCAATCTGGCTTCTCATTACATTCTCAGTCTACCCACCATATATTCTCTTTTCAAGTCTTATAAGACTGCTTCTAAAACACCAACCACTGTATATTTTCACTATTCTACAGCTTAGCTCAGTAGTTTGCTTTCTCTGGATTTCTCTTCTCTTGCTTATCTCTTTTCAAAATTCAGACTCATCTTTCAGTGCCACTTCTCCTGGGAAAATAGTTATTGATTCTCAAAATAAAGTGAGTTACTAATTCTCTCCCAGCAATTTTATGTATATTATAGGAGTTATTACAATTTTATAGCTTGCTGTATCCTTGCCTATATCACCCAATGGTCATGAATTCTTTGAGATAAAAGATTGTCTCTTCACTTGTTTTTTTTTCTTCTTAGCCCATTTCAGATCCTAGAAATCTACAGTAGTTTGCCTCAGTGGAGGCTTGTAGTAATAAAGTTAGTAAATTAGTGAACCAGCATATGATGGACAGTAAAATCAGGTTATATATGTAGAATAAGTATTTCTTTTTGAGTTAGAGAGCTGCATTAGTCTTGTTTTTTTGTTTATGCTAATTGCATTAGCAAAATGAATTTTATATATTACTATAACCATAAAATGCTGCTGATCATCCAAGCCAGTCTCAATGAAAGTAGAGAAAATTGAGGAATTAAATGGATAGCTGATTGGTTGACCTAAGGATGCATTAACCTCCGAAAATAAATGATACCTTATGATATTCATTGCTAGCTTGTGCAAAAGCTCATAGGCAAAGTAGATGCTGGCCATGGTGCTGAAGAGTTAAATTGCATGTGATGATCTAGGCCATATAGTCTTACACAAAATCATAAAAATTAAATCAATGCCAGTCTAGTGCACGTTTATTGCATAGATTATACTTTAACATGTGCTTTTCTGTAATGCTATCAATGCTCCTAACACTTACCATTTCTAACTAGTATTTCTCAGTACAGAGTAGATTGAAGGAAATGATTACTGAATCATTTCATTTTTCTTTGGGGACTTAAAATTGTGAGTGTAGATATCCATCATACTCTTATCACAACTCCCTCCTTGTGGAAGTATTGTAGATGATGACATATTCAAATTAAGGCTTTGTTAAGAATATCATGATACAGGTAATAATAAACATACATGATAGGCAGGGAACTTTATTGAAAAAAATTAGGTTTACCATGTAGACTGATATTCATCCTCAAATTTACATATTGGATAACTTTTTACTTTCAGACATAGTTTAATACTTATAGTAAGAAGTGAGGAAAGCTGCCTAGAGTAGGAAAATTCTGAGGTAAGTGTACCTGATGAAATTAATCTTAAGATCTATTTTTTTATTATGTTAGCTTTACTTGTGGATGGATATCTTTTTAAAAAGATTTTATTTATTTATTTGAGAAAGCACACAGAGGGAGAGTGACAGGGAGAAGCAGATTCCAAGCTGAACAGAGAGCTTGATGTGGGGCTTGATCCCAGGACCCTGAGATCATGACCTTAGGTGCAAGCAGATGTTTAACTGACTGAGCCACCCAGAAGCACAGTGGATGAATGTTTTTATATATGTATGTAGTTTAGGCCTAAATAGAACTGCAATGTGGAAGTAGTATACAGGGGCACCTGGGTGGCTCAGTGGGCTAAGCCTCTGCCTTCGGCTCAGGTCATGATCTCAGGGTTCTGGGATCGAGCCCCGCATTCGGCTCTCTGCTCAGTGGGGAGCCTGCTTCCTCCTCTCTCTCTGCCTGCCTCTCTGTCTACTTGTGATCTCTATCTGTCAAATAAATAAATAAAATCTTTAAAAAAAGTCACTATACATATTTCTTCCAAAGTCTGTTTATGTGAAGGTCATTGGATAACAGTATCTAAATATAGAGGAGACAAAATAAAGGGACAAATCTTTTAAGCACTGTTGCCAAACATAAAAAAATTTTTTTTTAAAGATTTTATCTATCCATTTGAGACAAGTATAGAAATAACAAGCATGAGCTGGGAAAGGGGCAGGGTCAGATGGAGAAGCAGACTTCCCACTGAGCAGGAAGCCTGACACCTGTCTCAATCCCAGGACCTCAGGATCATGACCTGAGCCGAAGGCAGGCATTAACCATATGAGCCACCCAGGTACCCCTGCTAAGACATTTTTAAGAGAATATCTAAAGCCACATCTTAAGGGCTTTTTGTTCTGTATTTTTGTCTTACTTATCTCAATGATTGCTGAAAGAGTGAATTGAAATAATGAATATAAGCATGTTTTATAAACTAAAACTTCCTATGCAAATGCAAGATTTTGTTATTATTATTTCAAGCTTGATCTGGAGTCTAAGCCTTATCACCCTTTATCATACTCTTCAAACTAGAATACATAAACCCTGGATGGTATGTAAATACTTTCTTGGGGGAAAATGTCTGAAAAAAATAAAAGGAATAGATGTCCAGATCTTTGACTTTGTTATACACTTGTTTTCAAAACTGATCTGCCTGACAAAGCACCTTTCCTATCTTCTTTTATGCAGTTGTCTTTTTTCACATTCCAGTCTAGATATCCTATTTAGGATATTATGATTTAGTTTTCTGAGGGGTAAAAAAATTTCTATGGCTTCAATCAATGGGACAATTTGAAACATTAATGTGGTATTGGGTAATTGGTTGCTTCTGGGTAACGGCTGCATGTGCAAATAAAATTTCCTTTTCTTTGTTTTCAACAAAATAGAGGGAAGATATAATAAGAATATTAGCTGATACCTAATTAAAATAATTTCTGATAATAGAACCTATAGGATTTTTGACATAAATAATAAGTATAAATAAATATACAGACATAGTGTAATAAAAGTGTAATAAAACTTCCATTCCCATACCATGAAAGCTATTTCTCAGGGGATACACCTAGAATAATAGAATTGTAATAGAATTTATGATCATCCATTTCATTTTAGTAGTAAATTGTTTATCTACAGATACATTAAGAAATTGAAATATATATATTCTTTTAAATTACTATTTTGTTTTAATTCCAGTATAGTTAGCATACAGTGTTATATTAGTTTCAGGTGTACAATATAGTGATTCAACAATTTCATACAACACTAAGTGCTCATCAGAAATGTCTATTTCCTAAATGCAAGAACTGAAACCATAAACATCCTAGAACAGAGCACAGGCAGTAATGTTGCTGGCATGTCTCCTGGGGCAAAGGAAATAAGAGCAAAAATATTCTATTGAGACTACATAAAAATAAAAAAAAACTTCTGCACAGCAAAGGAAACAGTCAAAAAACCTGAAAAGCAACCTGCTGAAATGGAGAAGATATTTGCAAAGGACATATTTGATAAAGGGTTAGTATCCAAAATACATAAAGAATATGCACAGCCCAATACCCCCCTCAAATAATAATCCTATTAAAAAATGGGAAGGAGAAATGAACAGACATTTCCCCAAAGAAGAATCCAGATGGTCAACAGACACATGAAAAACTGCTTACATTACTCATCATCAGGGATATGCAGATCAAAACCATAATGAGATACCACCTCACACTTGTCAGAGCGGCTAAAATAAAAAACACAAGAAACAGTGAGTGTTGGTGAGAATGTGGAGAAAAAGGAACTCTTGCACTGTTGGTGGCAAAAAATGTTTTGAAACTGAGTAGTATGAGTTCTCCAGTTTTGTTCTTCATCTTAAAGACTGTTTTGACAATTCTAATGTCCTTGGATTTTCATATACATGCTAATCAGCTTATCAGTCTATATATAAAAAGCCTTCTGGGGTTTTTATTGGAATTGCCCTGAGCCTACACCGACATGGTGATGGTAAGGGGAATTGACAGTTTCCCTGTATTTAGTATCTTTTCGTTTAAGTGTCCTTTAATTTTTTTCAGCAATGTTTTATACTTTTTAGAAGAGATGGTTTACATATCTTTCTTTAAATTTATCCCTAACATTTCAATGTTTCTTGATGCTATTTTAAGTGGAGATGTTTAAAATATTTTTCTTAGTTTTTCATTGCTACCATATAGAAATGCTGTTCATTTTTGCATATTGACTTTGTATCACAAAATAATTAAAATAACTTATTCACTCTAGTAGTTTTCTTATAGATACTTTAGGACCTTAGGAGTTTTTTATGCACACAATTGTGTCATTTGAAAATACAGACAATTTTCCCTTTTTCTATTTTAATGATTTTTTAAAACTTTATCTCATTATACAAGCTACATCTGGTATAAGGTTCAATAGAAGTGATTAGAGTGAGTGTCTTTGCCTTATTCCAATCTTAGGGAAAAGGCATTCACTATTTCACTATTAGGTGTATAATTAATTGTGAGTTTTTTGTAGATGTCTTTTATAAGGTTGCAGATGTTTTCTTCTGTAATTATGTTGGTGAAAGTTTTTTTTTTTGTCATGAGTATGTGAAATGCCTTTTCTGCATCTACTGAAACAATCATAATACTTTTTTTCTTTGATTTGTTGATGTGGTGAGTTATATTGAGTATTTTTCAAATGTTAAAGAAACGTTGTATTCTTGTATTCTGTGTTAAATCCAATTTGTCATGGTGTATTGTCCTTTTTATCTAGTGCTGGATTTACTTTGCCAATTTTTGCTAAGGAATTTTGCATCTATTTTCTTATTGGTCTGTGGGTTTCCATTATTTTAGTTGTTGTTTTCTTTGGTTTTAAATATCAGGGTAATACTAGCTTCATAAAACCAGCTTCTAAGTGTCCCCTCCTCTTTTTTTTTTTGAACTGTTTGTGCAATAGTCATTGTATTTTTTTCTTCTAAGTGAAAATTGAACATTTTATTAAATTTTACTCTATGGTTCTCAAAATTCACTGTGCATGGAAATACCCGAGGCACTTAGTAAAATGCAGACTTCTAGGTCCTATACTCACAGTTTCGGGTTTAATGGACCTGGGTTGGGCCACCAAATTTGCATTTTTTTGGCCGTTTTATCTTTGCGCTGTAGATACATATTTTTAATTAACATACAACGTATTAGTTGTTTCAGGGATACAGTCTGAATTCACCATAGCACATATCCTCCCACCAACAGTGTAAGAGGGTTCCCCCTTCCCTGCATCCTTGCCAACACCTGTCGTTTCCTGATTAATTTTAGCCATTCTGGGTGGTGTGAGGTGGTATCTCACTGTGGTTTTTTTTTTTTTTTCAATTTATTTATTTTCAGAAAAACATTATTCATTATTTTTTCACCACACCCAGTGCTCCATGCAAGCCGTGCCCTCTATAATACCCACCACCTGGTACCCCAACCTCCCACCCCCCTGCCACTTCAAACCCCTCAGATTGTTTTTCAGAGTCCATAGTCTCACTGTGGTTTTGATTTGTATTTCCCTAATGCCGAATGATGTGAAGCACTTTTTCATGTGTCTGTTGGCCATTTGGATGTTTTCTTTGCAGAAATGTCTGTTCATGTCCTCTGCCCATTTCCTGATTGGATTATTTGTTCTTTGGGTGTTGAGTTTGATAAGTTCTTTATAGATTTTGGATACTAGCCCTTTATCTGATATGTCATTTGTGAATATCTTCTCCCATTCTGTCAGTTGTCTTTTGGTTTTGTTGAGTGTTTCCTTTGCTGTGCAAAAGTTTTTGATCTTGATGATGTTCCAATAGTTCATTTTGCCCTTGATTCCCTTGCCTTTGTGATGTTTCTAGGAAGAAGTTGCTATGGCTGAGGTCAAACTCCTCAAGGATTTTGATGGATTCCTGTTTACATTGAGGTCTTTCATCTATTTCCAGTCTTTTTTAAGTTCATTCTCATGATTTTTGTGTTTTTTTTTTTACCTACTTACAATTTCAACTAGATGTTTAATACAACATATTCCATAGTAACTTTTTAACTTGGACATTTTTTAAACATATACTTCTGTTTCTTTTTCTTAAAAAAATATAGATAGATAGATAGATATAAGCTTCAAGGTAGTCCTTTTCCCCTATTCAGTACTACTCATATATATATATATATATATATATATATATACACACACACACACACACACACACACACACACACATCAGTTTTAATTTCCCTGTATCTCTGGAAAGTTGAGTCCTTTACAAAAGATAACAAGATACACCTGGGAAGAACTGAAACAATCTTCCTCACCCACAAAGAGGGTTTATAACTGCTTTTCCATCTTATTCTTTTGTCAGTGTTTCTGTGTGTTTGTTTTGTTTTTATACTTTAAAAATCTTATTCTTGGGATTCATTTGTCTGGGGTTTTCTTTTTTTCTTTTTCTTTTGTTGGTCTTTTTGTTTGTTCGTTCTGTTTTTGTACTTTGTAAATCTTACTTTTGGGGCTCATTTTGGCTGGGTTTTTTCTCTTTTTCTCTCTCTTTTTTTTTCTTTTTTCTTTCTTTTTGGTGGTGACTTCTGATCGCTCTGATACTTTCCAGGGTGCATCTTGCTTGGATTGTGGTTGATATAATCAGCTATGCATCCCCTCAACCACCTCTCACCAAAATGACTAGAAGGAGGAACCCCCAACAGAGTAAAAATTCAGAGACTGTGACCTTTGCCACAGAACTGTTGGATATGGACATAAACAATATGTCAGGAATAAAATTCAGGGTAACAGTTATCCAGACAATGGCTAGGTTGGAGAAGACCATGAGTGGCAACATAGAATCTCTAAGGATGGAAATGAGAGCTGATCTAGCAGAACTTAAAAATGCTATCAATGAGATCCATTCTAATCTAAATAATCTAACAGCTAGGGCAAATAAGAAAATCAAATTAGTGATCTAAAAGACAAACTGAGGGGCGCCTGGGTGGCTCAGCGGGTTAAAGCCTCTGCCTTCGGCCCAGGTCATGATCCCAGGACCCTGGGATCGAGCCCCGCATCGGGCTCTCTGCTCAGTGCAGAGCCTGCTTCTCTCTCTCTCTCTCTCTCTGTCTGCCTCTGTGCTACTTGTGTTCTCTGTCAAATAAATAAAATCTTAAAAAAAAAATAAAAGACAAACTGATAGAAAAGAAGGATCAGGAGGAGGCCTGGAAGAAACAGCTTAGGATTCATGAAAACAGAATTAGGGAAATAAATGACACCATGAAACATTCCAATGTCAGAATTATTGGGATCCCTGAAGGGGTGGAGAGAGAAAGAGGACTAGAAGATACAGTTGAACAAACCCTAAATAAGAGTTTCCTTAATCTAGGGAATGGGACAGGTGTTCATGTCCTCTAGGCAGAGAGGATACCCCCCAAGATCAATGAGGGTAGAAAGACCTCCAGATAAGTAATTGAGAAATTCATGAATTGTAAATTCAGGAAGATGTCTTAAGGGCACTTGGGGGCAGAGATTTCTTAGGTACAGAGGAAGGACCATCAGTATAATGTCAGACATGTCCACAGAAACCTGGCAAGCCAGAAAGGGCTAGCAAGACATATTCAGGGCATTAAATGAGAAGAACATGCAGCCGAGAATACTTTATCAGGCAAGGCTGATGTTCAGAATGGATGGAGAGATAAAGAGATTCCAAGACCAGCAAAGTCTAAAAGATTATGTGACCACCAAGCCAGCACTACAAGAAATAGTAAGGGGGGGTTCTATAAAAGAAGAAAGACCCCTAAGAGAGATACAGAACAGAAATTTACAGAGACACTCTATATAAACAAGGACTTCACAGGCAAAATGATGACAATAAGAATTACCTTTCAATAATCACTCTCAATCTGAATGGCATAAATACTCCATAAAATGGCACAGGGTTGCAGACTGGATAAAAAGACAGGACTCATCCATAAGCTGTTTACAAGAGATACATTTTGAACCTAAAGATTCATCCAGACTGAAAGTGAAGGGATGGAGAACCATCCTTCATGCCAATGAGCCTCAAAGAAAGCTAGGGTAGCGATCCTCATATCAGATAACTTATATTTTAAGCTAAAGAATGTAGTCAGAGATACAGAAGGACACTGCATCATTCTTAAAGGTTCTATCCACCAAGAAGATCTAACAATTGTAAAAATTATAAATATTTATGCCCCCAACATGGGAGCAGCCAACTACATATGCCAACTGCTAATCAAAATAAAGAGTCATATTGATAAGAGTATGTTAATTGTAGGGGATGCTAACAGGCAACTCTTAGCAATAAACAGATCATCTAAGCAGAAAATCAACAAAGAAACAAGAGCTTTGAATGACACATTGGACCAGATGGACCTCATAGAAATATACAGAACATTCCACCCTAAAACAACAGAATATTCATTCTTCTCAAGCCCACATGAAACTTTCTCCAGAATAGAACACATACGGGGTCACAAATCGGGTCTCAACTGATATCAAAAGATTGAGATTATTCCCTGCATATTTTCAGACCGCAGTGCTCTTAAACTGGAACTCAGTCACAAGGAAAACTTTGGAAGGAATTCAAATACTTGGAAGCTAAAGACCATGCTGCTCAAGAAATGTTTGGATCAACCAGGAAATCAAAGACGCACTTAAACAATTCATGGAAACCAATGAGAATGAAGACACATCGGACCAAAACCTATTGGCAAAGGCAGTCCTAAGGGGCAAATATATAACCATCCAAGCCTTACTCAAAAAAATTGAAAAATCCTGAATAAACAAACTCTCTTTACACCTTAAAGAACAGGAGGATCAACAACAATGTAAGCCAACCCCATGCACAAGAAGGGAAATGATTAAGATTAGAGCAGAGATCAATGAGTTAGAAACTAGAGATACAGTAGAACACATCAACAAAACTAGCAGCTGGTTCTTGGAATTAATAAGATTGATAAACTATGAACCAAAATAATCCAAAAGAAAAGAGAAAGGACCCAAATTAATAAAATTTTGAATGAAAGAGGAGAGATTACAACTAACACCAAGGTAATAGAAACAATAATCAGAAATTATTATCAACAGGTATACGCCAATAAATTAAGCGACCTAGAAGAAATGGATGTATTCCTGGAAACCTATGAACTTCCAAGCCTGAAACAGGAAGAAAAGTGACAACATGAATAAACAAATATCTCTAGTAATGAAATTGAAGCAGTGATCAAAAACCTCCCAAAAAACAAGAGTGCAGGATGTGATAGATTCCCTGGAGAATTCTATCAAACATTCGAAGAAGAAATAATACCCATTTTCCTGAAGCTGTTTCAAAAAATAGAAACAGAAGGAAAATTTCTAGACCCTTTCTATGAAACCAACATTACCTTGACCCCCAAACCAGGCAAAGACTCCATCAAAAAGGAGAATTTCAGACCAGTATCCCTGATGAATATGGATGTCAAGGTTCTCAAGATCCTAGCTAATAGGATCCAACCAGTACCTTAAGAAGATTTTCCACCATGACCAGGTGGGATTTATCCCTGGGATGCAAGGTGGTTCAACATCACAAATCAATCAATGTGACAGAACAAATGTGATAGAACAAATCAATAAGAGAAGAGAGAAGAACCACATGGTCCTCTCAATTGAGGACTTGTAGAAAAAGCATTTGATAAAATTCAGCATCTGTTCCTGATTAAAACTCTTAAAAGTATAGAGATAGAGGGAACATCCCTCAACTTCATAAAATCCATCAATGAAAAACCCACAGTGAATATCATTCTCCACTGGGAAAAGCTGAGAGCCTTCCCAGTGAAATCAGGAACACAAGAAGGATGTCCACTCTCACCACTGTTGTTCAACATAGTACTAGAAGTCCTAGCAACAGCAATCAGACAACAAAAAGACATAAAAGGTATTCAAATTGGCAAACAAGAAGTCAAACTCTCTCTCTTCACAGATCACATGATACTTTATGTGGAAAATCCAAAAGACTCCACCCCCAAATTACTAGAACTCATACAGCAATTCAGTAATGTGGTGGATACAAAATCAATGCACAGAAATCAGTTGCTTTCTTGTACACTTATAATGAAACTGTAGAAAAGGCAAATTAGAGAATCAATTCCATTTACAATAGCACCAACAACTGTAAGATACCTAGGAATAAACCTAAAGAGAGAAAGGACCTATACTTGAGGGACTACAGAACACTCATGAAAGAAATTGAAGAAGACACAAAAAGATGGAAAAACATTTCATGCTCATGGGCTGGAAGAATAAACTTTGTTAAAATGTCTATGCAGCCCAGAGCAATCTATACTTTCAATGCCATCCCAATCAAAATACCAGTGGCATTTTTCAAAGTGCTGGAACAAACAATCCTAAGATTTGTATGGAACCAGAAAAGACCCCAAATCGCTAAGGAAATGTAGAGAAAGAGAAACAAATCTGGGGTCATCACATTCCCTGATTTCAAGCTTTACTACAAAGCTGTGATCACCAAAACAGTATGGTACTGGCACAAAAACAGACACTTAGACCAGTGGAACAGAATAGAGAGCCCAGATATGGACCCTCAACTCTATGGTCAAATAATCTTTGACAAAACAGGAAAAAATATACAGTGGAAAAAAGACAGTCTCTTCAATAAATGGTGCTGGGAAAACTGGACAGCTATAAGTAGAAGAATGAAACTCGACCATTCTCTTACACCATACACAAAGATAAACTCAAAATGGATTAAAGACCTCCATGTGAAAGAACAATCCATCAAAATCCTAGAGGAGAACATAGGCAGTAACCTCTTCGACATTGGCCACAGCAACTTCTTTCAAGACACGTCTCCAAAAGCAAAGGAAACAAAAGCAAAAATGAACTTTTGGGACTTCTTCAAGATTAAAAGCTTCTGCACAGCAAAGGAAACAGCAAAACAAAGATATAACCCATGGAATGGGAGACTATATTCGCAAATGATACTACAAAGGGCTGATATCCAAGATCTATAAAGAACATCTCAAACACAAAACCCAAAAATCAAATAATCAAGTCAAAAAGTGGGCAGAAGGCATGAACAGATGCTTCACCAATGAAGATATACAAATGGCTGACAGACACATGAAAAAATATTCATCATCACCAGCCATCAGGGAGACTCAAATTAAAACCACAGTGAGATACCGCCTTATACCAGTTAGAATGGCAAAATTGACAAGGCAGGAAAAAACAAATGTTGGAGAAGGTATGGAGAAAGGGGAACCCTCTTACACCGTTGGTGGGAATGTAAGTTGGTGCAGCCACTTTGGAAAACAGTGTGGAGATCCCTTAAGAAATTAAAAATGGAGCTACCCTATGACCCTGCCATTGCTCTACCGGGTATTTACCCCAAAGGTACAGATGTAGTGAAAAGAAGGGCCATCTGTACCCCAATGTTCATAACAGCAATGGCCAAATCGCCAAACTGTGAAAAGAGCTGAGATGCCCTTCAACAGATGAATGGATTAAGAAGATATGGTCCATATATACAATGGAATATTACTCCTCCATCAGAAAGGATGAATACCCAACTTTTGCCTCAACATGGATGGGCCTGGAGATTATGCTGAGTAAAATAAGTCATGTAGAGAAAGTCAATTATCATATAGTTTCACTTACTTGTGGAACATAAGGAATAACATAGAGGACATTAGGAGAAGGAAAGGAAACGTGAATTGGGGGAAATTGGAGGGGGAGACAAACCATGAGAGACTATGGACTCTGAGAAACAAACTGAGGGTTTTAGAGGGAAAAGGGTGGGGGATGTGTGAGCCTCCTAGTGGGTATTAAGGAGAGCACGTATTGCATGGAGCACTGAGTCTTGTACATAAACAATGAATCTTGGAACACTGCATCAAAAACTAATGATGTATTTTATGGTAACTAACATTACACAATAAAAAAATAAAAAATAAAAGTGTATTGATAACATAAAATAGTTAAGATGGGTTAAAATAGGAAAGAAGAAAAATTAAAAATTAGAAAAAGAAAAAATTAAAAAATTTGACTTTGAAGGACTAAGAAATCATGGGGAAAAATCCATGAATTCTATGTGCTGCTTTACCATAACTCACCAGTTGGTGAACTTGGTCTTGGTTGGATGTTTTTGCTGATCTTTTGTGGAAGGGGCCTGTTGCTGTGATTCTCAAATGTTTTTGCCGGAGGCAGAACCGCACCACCCCTGCCAGGGGCCGGGCTAAGCGATGTGCTCGGGTTCGCGCTCGGAGCTTTTGTTCCCTGAGCGCTCTCCGTCCCGCGCTGGACGACGGGAAAGAAGATGGCGGCCGCCTAGTCTCCTGCCAGAGGAGCCAAGAGCTCCGGGTGTCTCCTCAGTGCACCTTCAGAGAAAAACAGTCAGTCCCTCCCGTCTCCCTAGTCTCTGGCCATGCTCTGAGCTCCCCAGGCCTGTGACCAAGTGTTTCTATCTCCTGAGCATGGCCTTTGAGTCCCTAAACCCAGCAGAGTCCTACTGGGCTCCCACGCAGCTCCTCCCAGAGAAGGAAGGGGTCTCCCCGGACCTGCCGCTTGCTGACGGCGCCGCGGACCACGGCGTATGGCAACCCCGAGCCGAGAGTTCACTCCTCGGCTCTGTCTCTGCCCCTGGCTGCCCCGCTCTGACACCCGGGAGCTCTGCCGCCCTCAGACAGCCCCGGTCTTCCTGTGACCCGGAGGGACCTGCGACCACGCGGTCCCAGCAAGGACTCCACCCACCACTTAGCCTCTGCAGCGACGCCCCCAGCGGAGCCGACCTCTCAGGGTTTGGATTTCGGCCCGCCGCGCTCTCGCCGGCTGGTAAGTGGCTGGGGGAGTTCCCCTCCCCCCACCACCGTTTGTCTTCCCATTTGTCGCCTCAGATTCACTTCTTCACACGTCCTACCTTCCAGAAAGTGGTCACTTTTCTGTTGATAGAATTGCTGCTGTTCTTCTCTTTGGTCTCCTGTTGAGTTTGTTGGTGTTCAGAATGGTTTGGTAACTATCCAGCTGAGTTCCTGGGACCTGACAAAATTTAGGTCTCCTGCTCCTCCGCCATCTTGCCCCTCCTCCCCTAGCAGGAGCAGCAGAGCAATGGAACATTGAATAATCTGCAGTATTTTAATTTTTAAAATGTAAATGGGTTTTTATTTCACAGTACAATATTATCATGATGTTTAATTTAATTTTTAACTTTTATTTAAAATCAGTTAATGTTAATTAATGGGGTATTATTAGTTTCAGAGGTAGGATTTAGTGATTCATCAATTGCATATAGCACCCTGTGCTCATTACATCAAGTGCCCCCCTAATGCCCATCACCCAGTAACCCCCTCCCCTCACTCACCTCCCCTCCAGCAACCCTCAGTTCATTTCCTATAGTTAAGAGTCTCTTATGGTTTGTCTCCTTTTCTGATTTCATCTTATTTTATTTTTCCATTCTTTACCCTATGTTCATCTGTTTTGTCTCTTAAATTCCATGTGAGTAAAATCCTATGATAATTGTCTTTCTCTGATTTATTCATTTTGCTTAGCATAATGCCCTCTAGTTCTCTCCATGTCATTGCAAATGGTAAGATTTCATTTTTTTCATGGCTGAGTAAGAAACCATTCTATATATCACTTCATCTTTATCCACTTGTCTGTTTATGGATCTCTTTCCATATTTTGGCTATTGGAGACACTGTTGCTGTAAACATTGGGGTGCATATGCCCCTTGGAATCACTGTTTTTATCCTTTCCATAAATACCTAGTACTACAATTGCTGGGTCATAGGGTAGCTCTATTTTTAACATTTTGAGGAACCTCCAAAATTTTCCAGAGTGGTTGCACCAGTTTGCCTTCCCACCAACAGTTGTAAGAGGGCTCCCTTTTCTCCACATCCTCACCAGCACCTGTTGTTTCCTGACTTTTCTACTTTAGCCATTCTGACTGGTGTGAGGTGGTATCTCTTTGTGGTTTTGATTTGTATTTCCCTGATGCCAAATGATGTATTGAGCATTTTTTTCCTGTGTTTGTTGGCCATTTGTACGTCCTTTTGGAGAAATGTCTATTAATGTCTTCTGCCTATTTTTTGACTGGATTATTTATTTTTTGGTGTTGAGTTTGATATGCTTTTTTATAGATTTTGGATACTAGCCCTTTATCTGATGAGACATTTTCAAATATCTTCTCACATTCTGTAGGTTGTCTTTTAGTTTTTTGACTGTTTTCTTTGCTGTGAAAAAGCTTTATATCTTGATGAAGTCCCTGTAGTTCGTTTTTTCTTTGTCTTCCTTGCCTTTAAAGATGTGTCTAGAGGGGCACTTAGGTGGCTCAGTGGGTTAAGCCTCTGCCTTCGGCTCAGGTCATGATCTTGGAGTCCTGGGGTCAAGCCCCATATTGGGCTCTCTGCTCAGCAGGGAGCCTGATTCCTCCTCTCTCTCTGCCTACCTCTCTGCCTACTTGTGATCTCTGTCTATCAAATTAAAAAAAAAAAAAGATGTGTCTAGAAAGAAGTTGCTGTGGCCAAGGTCACAGAGGTTGCTGCCTGTGTTCTCCTCTAGGATTCTGATGGATTCCTGATTCACAGTTAGGTCTTTTTAGCCATTTTGAGTTTATTTTTGTATATGGTGTAAGTAAATAGTCCAGTTTCATTCTTCTGCATGTGGTTGTCCAATTTTCCCAACACCATTTTTTGAAGAGGCTATCTTTTTTCTGTTGGATATTCTTTCCTGCTTCATTCAATATTAGTTGACCATAGAGTTGAGGGTCCTTTTCTGGGCTCTCTATTTCTGTTGCATTGATCTATGGATCTGCTTTTGTGGAAACACCATACTGTCTTGATGATTACATCTTTGTAATACAGCTTGATGTCCAGAATTGTGATGTCACCAGCTGTGGTTTACTTTTTCAACATTCCTTTGGCTATTTGGGGTCTTTTCTGATTCCATACAAATTTTAAGATTATTTGTTCTGGCTCTGTGAAAAAAGTTGATTATCTTTTGATAAGGATTGCTTTGAATATGTAGATTCCTTGAGCATGGAATTTTTTTCCATTTCTTTGTGTCTTCCTCAATTTCTTTCGTAAGTGTTCTATAGCTTTCAGAGTACAGATATTTTACCTTTTTGGTTAGGGTTTTTCCTAGGTATCTTATGGTTTTTGGTGCAATTGTTAATGCGGTCAATTTCTTGATTTCTCTTTCTTCAGTCTCATTATTAGTATATAGAAATGCAACTGACTTCTATGCATTGATTTTATATCCTGCTACTTTGCTGAATTCCTGCATAAGTTCTAGAAATTTTGGGGTGGAGTATTTTGGTTTTCAACATAGAATATCATGTCGTCTGTGGAGAGATAAAGTTTGACTTGATCCAATTTGGATGCCTTTTATTTCTTTTTGTCTGATTGCTGAGGCTAGGCGCTCCTATACTATGTTGAACAGCAGTGGTGATAGTGGACATCCCTGCTGTGTTCCTGACTTTAAGGTAAAAGCTCTCAATTTTTCCCCATTGAGAATGCTATTTGTTGTGTTTTTTTGTATATGGCTTTTATGATACTGAGGGATGTTCCCTCTATCCCTTACTACAGAGAACTTTAATCAAGAAAGGATGCTAGACTTTGTCAAATGCTTTTTCTGCATCTATTGAGAGGATGATATGGTTCATGTCCTTTCTTTTATTTGTGTCCTTTCTTTTATTAATTATTCCCACATTGATTGATTTGTGGTTGTTGAACCACCTTTGCAGCCCAGGAATAAATTCAGTTGGTCATGGTGAATAATCCTTTTAATGTACTATTGGATCCTATTAGCTAGTATCTTGGTGAGAATTTTTGCATCCATGTTCATCAGGGATATTGGTCTCTAACTCTTGTTTTTGGTGGAGTCTTTGGTTTGGGGATCAGGGTAATGCTGGCCTCATAAAAAGAGTTTGGAAGTTTTCCTTCCATTTCTGTTTTTTGAAGCAGCTTCAGAAAATAGGTATTCTTCTTTAAATATTTCGTAGAATTTTGCTGGGAGCCATCTGGTCGCAGACTCTTGTTTTTTGGGAGAACTTTTTTTTTTTTAAAGATTTTATTTATTTATTTGACAGAGAGAGATCACAAGTAGGTAGAGAGGCAGGCAGAGAGAGAGGAGGAAGCAGGCTCCCTGCTGAGCAGAGAGCCCGATGCGGGACTCGATCCCAGGACCCTGAGATCATGACCTGAGCCGAAGGCAGCGGCTTAACCCACTGAGCCACTGATTACTGCTTCAGTTTCTTTTCTAGTTATTGGTCTGTTAAGGTTTTCTATTTCTTCCTGGTTCAGTTTTGGTAGTTTATCTGTTTCTAGGAATGCATTTATTTATTCCAGATTGCCTAATTTGTTGGCATATAGTTGCTCATAATATGCTCTTGTAATTGTTTGTGTTTCTTTAGTGTTGGTTGTGATCTCCCCTCTTTCATTTATGATTTTATTTATTTGAGCCCTTTCTCTTTTCTTTTTGAATAGTCTGGCTATTGAACTTATTAATTCTTTCAAGGAATTAGTAGTTTTGTTGATCTGTTCTACTGCTCTTTTGATTTCTATTTCATCGATTTATGCTCTAATATTTATTGTTTCTCTTTTCCTGCTGGATTTAGGTTTTCATTGCTGTTCATTCTCCAGCTCCTTTAGTGAATGGTATAAGGTTAGGTTGTGTATTTGAGACTTTTTTTGTTTCTTGAGAAAGGCCTGTATTGCTATATACTTCTCTCTTAGACCTCCTTTGCTGCATCCTAGAGGTTCTGAACTGTTGTATTTTTATTTTCATTTGTTTTCAATAATTTTTTAAAATTATTCTTTAATTTCCTGGTTGACCTATTCATTCTTTAGTAGGATGTTCCTTAACCTCCATGTATTCATGTTCCTTCCAAATTTTCTCTTGCGATTGAGTTCAAGTTTTCAAACAGTGTGATCTGAGTATATGCATGGTATAATCTGTCTTTTTGCGCTAGATGAGAGCTTATTTGTGACCCAGTATGTGATCTATTCTGGAGAATGTTCCATGTCACTTGAGAAGAATGAGCATTCTGTTGCTTTAGGATAAAATGCTTGAATATATCCATGAAGTTCATCTGGTCCACTGTGTCATTCAAAGCACTTGTTTCCTTGCTGATCTCCCACTTAGATGATCTGTCCATTGCAGTGAGTGGGATGTTAAAGTCCCCTACTATTACTGTATTTTTATCAATGTTTTCTTTAATTTTGTTGTTAATTAGTTTATATAACTGGCTGCTCCAAAGGTAGGGGCATAAATATCTACAATTCTTGGATCTGTCTTATACTCAGTGCAGGATCTAGAACACAGAGGGCCTTTGTTCACTTTTCCCATTCTGTTCTCAGTCCCTTTTCCCATTCTGTTCTCAGGCTTAGGCATGCCCTACATAGCAGATTTCTTTCTACTCTCTTGCCATTTCTCAATCTTTTCATGAACTCTCAGTTAAAGACAATGAAGAGAGTGGATGAACACTGCAGACTGACCTCATGTCCAGAATGCTCAGGGTTTTATAATGCTGTGTCAGCCCACATGTAGTCTCTAGGCCTTTAAATTTTCAGCTGTTTTCTTATTGCTCATGGGTGTGGTAACTTCCTTCCCATGTTGTTGCTCTGTTAAAGGTGAAAGAGTCATGCATCCTGCTTCTCCTCAGAGGAGCTTGCCACTCTTCAAGCTGTTCTCGTTCATTAGGTTACTTTGTGACATCAGACTGAGTCCAGGACTTAGTTAAGTCATATTATCATTTACATTTTAGCTTAACCTTCATTTCTTGAGTGGGAGTTTCTATGTTCTAGATCATAAAATGCCCTTGCTCTTCCCTCCCACAGGTTTTTGCTCCCCTTTCCTGTTTATAATAGTTATACTTTTACTTCTAAAATGTCTGTAACTTTCTTGAAGGGAGAGATTATGTCTGTATTAACTCACCGTTATATACACTAGACCCTATTATGGATCCTGGTATTAGTAGGAACTCAAGAAGATATTTGTTGAATGAAACTGAAATTGTCACTTGATTTCCTAGAAGTTATTTTGGATTCTTGGATGAATGATGAAGGAAGGAAGGTCACTTCTTTTTGGGTTTAAATAGCAGCATCAAAACCCTAGTTGTTTCCTTAACAGTTTGAATTATCATTTCCTCCCATTCCTAGTGATTCTGGTAATGTCATATATCTTTGAAATTATGATCATGGTGTCTGGCATTATATAGTCTGTTTTTGTCCCATCTCCTCAACTAGTAGCTGCCTGATGTTAGGCAAATTATTTAATGACTCAGAATCTAATTTTTCTTATTCATTAAATATCTATCTCATTGAGTTGGTGTAAGAATGAATTAATCTAATGTGTACAAAGACCCAGGACCTAGTTCATATTCAATAAGAAGTAAGTATTGCTTTCACTACTTTTTGATCCCTTCCTTGTTGTTTTCCCAAGAAGGGAAGAGAGTTACCATCCATTAAAAGAACTTTCTAAGAAGGAACAAGGAATTACACATATTTCCATCTTCTAGATCCAGTGTATTAAATTGCTTCTTTTCTTTCTTCTTTTATTGGTCTTATATTAATTAATTTACTCAGGGACTGTTAACAAAGCAGAGCAGAAGAAAGTCTAAAAAAGAATCCTAAGAGTCAGGGTGTGTCAATATTGATATACTGAAATTTAGTCAGGCAAGAACTGTTTTATCCACTTTGAGATGGTGCTGATATATAGACTGGGAACTATCCAGAGGCCTAAAGAGTCTTTATCTTTAAGAATTCTAACATAAGGGTGCCTGGGTGGCTCTGTTGGTTAAGCATCTGCCTTTGGCTCAGGTCATGATCCCAGAGTCCCAGGATGGATTCTCCCAACAGGCTCCCTGCTCAACAGGGAGTCTGCTTCTCCTTCTGCCCTTCACCCCACTCATGCTCACTCTCTCCCTCTCTCTCAAATAAATAAATAAATAAATAAAAATTTAAAAAAGAATTCTAACATGAAGTTAGGTTTACAGGCACTGTCGAAGTGCTGAGAGTTAAGCCTTCTAATCTTGAAGTAAACTCAGGGAATTCTTCTGAGAGGTAAAGTTCCTATATGGCCTTTCAAGCTCTTTCTTTGGATTCTTTTTCTTCTCTGGGAAAAGGGGCCTGGAGAGCAGATCTGTGTGCATCCACCGGTCTTCTATTTTGATTTGTTTGTCCTAGGAGCACATTTCAATTTCTTCACTAACAGTAACTGATCTAGCCTATCCAGTCTTCAGGTTTAACCACATGAACATGATTTGGCTACTACAGCTTTTAAGCAGAAGCCAACCAATAGTGGTGCAGTAAGAACAGTGCCAGGAGAAAAGGTTTGGACCATATGGCAACATTAATCAGAAATGGTGTCATGAGTACTAAACCAAATCTTCAATCAATTGGGACAACCAACGATCAAGGTTAGGCTACCAGGTTGGCCTGAGAAACAGATTAGCATGAAGGACATAAGAGATGCAACAAATGGGAAGAAAATCAAGAATGCAGATAATTAGATCAGATTTGGGGGCCATAGTTAGGAACATTAGTATAATAGTCAAGTTGTTAAGGCAAGAAGAGGACCATGGAAAAAATCAGAAAATAGGACAGCTGAGGTGGATTACTAAGCCTCGTTCAGGCACTCGATATGTCAACATGGAAAGATGAAAGTCTTTCAAGATGAAAGAGTCTATTGATCCAGGTTTCCCATTCAAGACTGTATAGTATCAAAGAGGTAGGTCATCTAAGACCAAGAATACCTCACAGACTTACCTACATGTCTACACCTGGAAGTAGTGCTATCTGCTCCTTATCCTGCCTTGTTTCTAACCTGCCTTTTCTCCTGAAGCTTCATGGAAAAGGAATAGAAGTAAGGCCATCAACTACTAGCCTGTCCTACTTTGCTAATCTCCTTTCCAATCCTAAGTATCTTTGTTGCATTGGTGAACTATAGAGCACCCCATATAGCCTTTCGATTGCTGGCACCATCTTAAACTCTGAGAGCTGGTATATTCTGATGGTAGGGATAATGGTGTTCATCAGAGGTCCACTGGTGCCCTACCCCAACCCAACCACCCATTTCTGAGTAATGTTTTCTAGAGGCAACTCTTTCAGCTTTTCTTCATTGCACAGATTACCTCCAAATAACATGCTTCTACCACTACTTCTCTCTATCTTTCATCTTTAGATATTACTTGCTGACATCCTTGTAGTGGCAATGAAACTCTCGGTTTCTCATACCACTGTTTCTATCCCTACTTTATTCCCACTTTTTTCAAAGTGCTAAATTGCAAATTTTTTTTGCTAAATTCATATTCACTGCTTGTAATATTGTGATTACATAACATTTGTATCTGTGCCATGCAATTATAATTATTTAGATTTTTATTCTTTTATAATCTTTAGTTTTCTCTGGAATCAATAAATCCCTCCTTTCTTAAGTCCCTCAAGGTTTCTATGCACCTATCACAAATTCTGCCTTACGTTGGTAATCTCTCACACTATATCCAACACATTTGGCTCCCCCTGGAGACTTTCATCCTCTTGTCCTAAACTGGACTAGTGATTTCTTAACACTGCTTGCATGCCTGCCATTAGGGAACTATTTCACTAGCATCTTGGGAATTCTTTTCCTCTTTAATGATAGATTCTCCACTTTGCTAGATCCTGTAAAATTCAAAATGGTACATGGTCCTTCGTTCCTTTCTAAAATAATTACATTCTACCCTTTCATTTCATAATGTGAGCTTTGGGCTGTGCTATTTTATTTATTTATTTATTTATTTATTTATTTATTTATTGGTGCCTCTAACTAGTAAGATGCCAATTCTTAGCCTTAAGAATTTCAAGACTTTCGGGCGCCTGGGTGGCTCAGTAGGTTGGGCCGCTGCCTTCGGCTCAGGTCATGATCTCAGGGTCCTGGGATCGAGTCCCATATCGGGCTCTCTGCTCAGCGGGGAGCCTGCTTCCCTCTCTCTCTCTCTGTCTGTCTCTCCATCTACTTGTGATTTCTCTCTGTCAAATAAATAAATAAAATCTTAAAAAAAAAAATTTCAAGACTTTCAAGCACCTAGTGAAAGAAATCTGAGAAAACTCAAAAGGAAAAAAAAATGTTCCATCATTCCTTTTAGTTTCTTAAATTTATTTTATTTTTTTGCAGTTTTCATAATTTAATGAAAAAGTATTAATAAAAGGTGACATTAAAGAAAAAGATTGAATTTATCCTGTAAAACTGGACTATATGAGGCAAATTAGGAAAAAAAATAAAAACAAAAATAAGCTTAAGAGGTAATACTTCAAAATATAGCAAAATGTAGCAGACATTTTGGGGCAATTGAAGTTTATGCAACTTAAGCCTCTTTCATTTACTTGTAAAAATATTACAACTATATTTCCCTGACTGAAATATATTAGGGAAATTTATCACTCACCTTGATAATATGATGATTTGGGAAAGTCTACAAAAGTCTTGATTTTACATTCCTGTCCAGTCTTAATATTTCTGTAAAAATAGATTTGACTATTGAGTTAGTTGTTTAAAACTGGAGAAACATTGTTTGTACAAGGGAAACTTTTAGATACCAGACATTAGAATTTGTGGCTATGTCCTATGAAATCTGTTACTTGTAAAATGTGCAAATCTGACTGGCTTGTCTTTAACAATTTGTTGCCCTTGCAGCATATCCAAATGGATGTCTTTTTTTTTTTTTTTTGATGTAAACTTATAAATGCATCTGAGGTTTATTTGTTGAGCTAGAAAAGGATTATGCATTTTTAAAAAATGCATGACTCTGTTGTGCTCTTTATTCAAATAAATTTGCTAGGGCTTTGTCTTATTTAGAATTAAAAATCCCATATCTCCTCTTGGTTTATCCTCTCATTTTCACATTTTTTAATATCTTCTTGTGAAATGGTGCATGGTAATTTTTGGTGCCTTTTTCCACAACAAGATATTCTTCCTATACTTCATAATTGATAGTTGGGCTGAGTATTAGCATTTTATTTATTTATTTATTTATTTATTTATTTATTTTAAAAAGATTTTATTTATTTATTTGACAGAGAGAGATCACAAGTAGGCAGAGAGAGAGGAGGAAGCAGGCTCCCTGCTGAGCAGAGAGCCCGATGCGGGGCTCCATCCCAGGACCCTGAGATCATGACCTGAGCCGAAGGCAGAGGCTTTAACCCACTGAGCCACCCAGGCGCCCTGAGTATTAGCATTTTAGTATTGAAATTTTTTTTCTCAGAATTTTGAAAACCTTTTTATTATTTCTTCTAACTGTCACTGCTACCATTCACAAGTCCAGTGATGATGGTCTGAACTATTGTCATCTCTCACCTGCCTCACTGTAGAAACCTCCTAACTGGTCTCCCCACTTTCCTCTTGCCTTGCTATAGCCTGTTGTTCACAATGGCAGCAGGGTGAACTTTTTAAAAAAGGAGTCCGGTCCTGAGAAGTCTCCACTCAAAACCTTACAGTGAATGCCCACCTCACTCAAAGGACTGCCGATGTCCTTCAAGGCCCAGTTCTCTGTTTTCATCTCTAGCTTCTTTCCCCGTGTTCACTCTACTCTGGGCATGCTGGACCTCTAGGGGTTCCACAAAATGGCACATATGCTAATGTCCTAGAGACTTTACAAATGCTGTGTACACAATCTAACTTTTTACAGCTTTACTACTTTTCTTTCTTTTCTGTATTGTAGATTAGATAACCTTTCCAAAACGCAGAACTGGTCATGTCAGCCCCATCTCTTTCTTCCTCCCTGCTTAAAGCCCAAAGGCTTTCCACATTTTTAGAATTAAGGCAGAATTCTCTGACACAGCCTGTAAAGCTCTGCAGACATTACTTCTTGCTTGAGCCAGAGGGCTTTGGCATAAGCTGTTCCCTCTTCTAGGAACACTCTTCCTGCCTTTCTTTGCTAAATTTGCCCCTGGATCAAAGCCACATTCCAACCAAGCGGGGAGAGAGCCTGGAAATAGAACCAGGCCAGGGGCTTGAGCCTCTTTGATTCATTGGGGAGTGAGCATATAAACTTTTAAAGTTTCAGAAATTCAGGATCAATAAATTCTGGAGATCTAATGTACATAGCAGGGTGGCAGTAGTTAACAACACTATACTGTGTACTTGAGACTTACTAAGGCTAGAGCTTAACTAGTCTCACCAAATCCACAGGTAAATAAACAAATAGCTATGTGAGGGGACAGATAAACATTTCACAGTGTATAGATTCATCAAAACATGTTGGACACTTTCAATATATATAATTTTTATTTGTCAATTATACCTCTGTAAGCTTGGGGAGAAAAGGAACTACTCATTCATTCATTTAATATCTCTTAATCATAGTCTTAGCAGTTATTAAGTCAGTGAGTTATGCTTTAAAAAGTGAGAAATACTGTCATTTACAGTTCATTTTTTAAAAATTTATTTTAAAGTAATCTCGATACACAGTGGGGGACTTGAACTCACAACCTTGAGATCAAGAGTGACATGCTCTACTGACTGAGCCAGCCAAGTGCCCTCAATTTTGCCGCAGAGGAGGGCAGCCATCTTTCTCTCCAATTATACGTCTAGTTAAGTCCTGCTTATTCCTCAGAGCTCAGCTCAAGGGTGACTTTCCCAGGGGAACTTTCCCTTACTAGAATATATCCACCTCTGGTGGGCGGGCATGGAATGCGTGTCTCTCCTTGACACTCATCATAGAGACATGCTTTCATGTGTCTGTGATTATCCTGTTGTCCCCACTAGGCTGTAAGGTCCATGAGAATAACAGATTGAGATTAGGTTTGTTCACTACTTGACCCTTGGTGCCATGTACAGTGTCGGGATCATGGCAAGTGATCAAAATCCTATTTTTAAATGGATACGTAAGTGTAGAACAGGGTGCAATTTTATTCCATATTAGCTCTTATCCAACCACCAATGTTCCACAATTCCCCCAAACTATAGGTGTTCTAAGCTTTAGGGTTTCCTCCCTCTCCCTCTGGTGATACGTGGTAAAGTCTACAGAGCCCTGGCTGATCTGCACACCTGCTCCTCTGCTGGTCCTCCTTTTGTTAATAGATGCTTCATGCACCTCTTCAAATCTGGAATTTTGATTTCAATCACTGTATTGAATATTAACATTAGTTAATATTAAAATGACTCTCAATTTTATATTATTCTGGTCTTGCTTTGGTTACTGCTGATTTTAAATGTGGTTCTAGAGTTACTTAAGGAACACCAATCTTCATGGTTTCCTAAAAATATGTATATCCTAATTTTTAAAATAATTGGTAAGACCGTTTGAGTATGTACAGAACTTTCACAGACCTCAAAAACCTATGACGACTTTCAGGCCTTGCTAAAACCTCCAGAGTCCAGATAAAGCGAAGTGTAGGAGATGTGGAGGGAACAGGGAATGAGCGATGGAAAAACGGCAGAAGCAAGGCGGAGAGAGCGTGCATGAGTGCGTTGCCACCAGGAGTTTTTTTGCACCAGGTTTCTCGGCTTTGTTCTGTAGAATATGTGACGTGTAGAACAGTCTTCTGGCTGGAGGTGGGCTTCTGACATTTGGTTTCAGGATTCATTTTTGTTTTGAGAGGGAAGAATTCTCTGTATAATGATGATTTTCCTGGCCTCGTCAGTAAATCTAGGAGTTGTTTTTCTAGCAGAGGTGATGGATTTGCTGTGATGTAGCCCTCATCTGTTACTCAGTCCCACCACTGGCGGGTTTTACAGATTTATGAAAGAGATGAGTCAATTAGGATTCCAGCCTGCAGTTATAAAGTAGAACGACAGTTAGAAGGTTTAATTTGGCTTCACATGCAAGTCTGCCTTACTTGTTCTCTAGATAGCCTGGACGTCCGCATGCGAGTGCTAACAGACACACTATTTTACATGACATCCCTGAGCCCATCTATGTCCCCAACTGCACAAAATATACTTGCTGGCCAAAGCACTATTAATGTCAGCCTGGAAAAATGACCCAAGGGAGTCAAGTCGTTTATGATGTTGGTTGTCACTAGATATTTAATTCACCCAAAGTACCTTTATAACTGGAATGATAGGAGCTTTCACAGTGATCCCAGAGATCTTGATAGATGCACCAGGAGCAAAGGAGGGACAGCTTTTCAGCGTCACTCCATTTTTGTCTGGCTTTCATCAGAGACCCAGAGCAGCTGGAGAGTCGTCTATGGAGTCTGTGCAGTGAAGGGCCAGACGGTGAGGCTGCGGGGCTCACCCGAGCCTCACTCTGGCATTTCACGCTAACGTTTCTGTGTGATGCGTGCAAATGAACTGCGATGTCGCCTGTAACCAGGATTTATACAATCATTCTTTGGGACATGATGGAGCTAAAACAAATATGTTCTATCTATCATATCAATCAAAAGACAACTTTGGTTAAAAACAAAAGGAAAAGCAAAACACATTTGGTCTAAAAAGTTACCCTGTGTGAAAAAGGAAGACTGTCCAACCCCTATAAATCATGGCGACTTCTCTCTGCAGTAAGCACTTTTCTTCCCCTCCGAATTATCATTTTGTAATCAGAAAAGCCCTAGAGTTTAAAGTCTGCCTCGTACAAATGTCACTTCCTAGCTTCAGTGCTAAACCGGAGGAAATATTATCCTAGTGGTCTCCAAGGCCCAATGTCTAGGTGTTGGATACATGATAAACTTACATGGAGCTTTCTTAGTGAGATATAGTCCTCCAGAGGATTGAATTTTTCAAGGCTTAGTACAACCCAGCCCCTTAAATAAGATTTAAGCTTCCCTTGTCAGGTTCTTTTAAGAGCTTTTTAAATTTTTTTTATTTGCTGCTTTGACCAGGTTCTAATCCCTGGTCCCCAGTGACAACCTTTGGCCATCTCAACTATTTCGTGTCTGCTTTCCCAGGCCCGGGACAGCTTGCACATTTTAGAGGTATCTTTTTTTCCCTCTCCCACAGGAGAGCCTCATTAAAATAATTTGAGATGGAAATTTGTAACAATAAGATTGTCTCTCTACTGATAATATGACAGTTTTTTTTTAACCTTTTCCCCCATTTCATAGTCAGCTCTCTTGAATGGATTAAACCATGACTGAGTACTAGGTAGTAGAAATAAAGAATGGGTCTACCAGTTTGTACCTGCACCTTGGATTTCCCAGCCTCCAGAACTATGAGAAGTAAATGTCTGTGTTTAGGCTACCCAGTCTATGGTATGTTTTATAGCACCTGACAATAATTACAAATTTTATATACTTTCTTGTGCTTAAAAATAGTGGGGAAATTTCAAGGCCCCAGAAAGGAGAAGGGAACTCGAAGTGAGAATGAAAGTTGGAGCTGCTATCATTGCATTTCATGGAATTAGCTGACATATACATATCATATATGTGTGTATATATATATTATATTAATTTATGTAGTTTATTAATTAAGGTAGTTTATATATATTCATGTATTTTATATATATTAATATAGTTAATATGTATTAACCACCTTAATATACATATTTTCCAAGGAAGGTAGCAGAGCAATTAGGTTAGGGAAGAGATCCTCACTGTATTTCTATAACTGTCCAATTCTTAAAAAGAAAAAAATAATCTGAAGCTTGCACAGTATACTACATTTGGTAGCATTAGGTGGTAACATGAATGCTTGTTTTAGTCCAGAGAGAGAGAATATTTTATTTCGTAGTATATATTGTGATGGGGTAGCTTATTCCTTTCAGTACTTAGGGCTTCTAAAAATTTCTCTCTGGTCCTGACCTATGTTCAGTTCCACAGTATCAGAGACTAGTTTACATAGAATGCTTAACCTCAAACCCAGTTTGCTAAATGCACGATGGGGTAAATATGGAGGCTTATGTAATTATGAGAACATTGTTGAGTAGAAACCCAGGGGCAAATTAAGTAGGTGCCAGGATATGGGGTAGAAGGGAAGTGTGATGAAGGGAGGGGACGGGAGCATGGCACTGTTTTCAAAGGTAAGCCTACACAGAGTTCTAATGTATAAAGATTAAAGTCTGCTCTTCTGGCCCGTGAGAGAGTAGGGACGCCAAGTCTACTTGCTGGTTCACCTCATCGTACTCAGCCCCTAGTCTTTCAAGAAGACCTATTAGTACTGATACGGCAGAGTCTCTTTACATTCCAGTCCACATTTCAACTTCTTTCCTCAACATGTCTTCCTGCTGAAACAGAAAATATGGGTTGAAAACTGAAACATGAGATGTCAATCTGAGACTTCATCATACTTATTAACTCTTCAACTAAGATGAAGAAAAGAAGTATAATTTTATTTTATTATATTAATTATTATCTAGTATTTTTTGGTTAAGGGAAATGTGCAAAGATTGATTTGTCTAGATAATGTTCTATGCACTTTTACCTATTCAAAGTCCTTTTGAAATAGGAAATTATGGAAATTATGTGAAATAAAGCTTCATGATATTTTAAAGGAGATTTTTTTGTTTGTTTGTTTGTTTTTCCAATTTATTTATTTTCAGAAAAACAGTATTCATTATTTTTTCAAGAAGTTGAGTGTCCTATAATTTATATTATCTATAATACAATAACATATATACTTTTTAAGTAATGTTTTATGATTTTAACTAACATTAAGTGAGGGTAAAGAGAAAAGTACACACACTCATACCCCAAACAGATGTTTTAGGCAGGGACATTTTTTCCCTTTATTACAGATGTGAGTATATATATTTTTTTAATTTAAATGCTTGGGGAATCAAACCCCCTAATGAGAACTAGGCAGCCCAGTTGAATTCTTCTCCTCCTCAGGAAGACAGGAAGGAGTCCTTCAAGGGCCACTCCAGCCTTTCCATCTGTTAAATTGAATGACTTGACCTGAAAACTATGGGCTTAAATATTTCTTCAGCTGCAAAGGGTCACTTACCTCAAACTCCATTTTAATTTAATGAGGAACGTGAGGTTGAAACCTGTCTGCTAACCTCGAATCTAATTGTTTTATATACCCAACAGTCAGCCTTTCTGTACTCTATGAAGCTCTGTGGTGCATGAAAATAGTCATTGAAACTTGACTCTTGTACCATTTATTCCAGCCACAGTCAGGTAATGGGCTTTGTTAATGACCACTTTATTGGTCATTATATATACCATTTATTTTTGGTATTATTATATTATTTGGTATTATTATATATACCATTTATTTTATATTTTTTGGTCATAAATATACCATTTATTTAATGACCATAATTTCCAAATTATAATCAGTGGTATTTACTGGGTCCCTGTTTCTTAAACAAAACAAGATAAAGAAAGAGGCAAACTCTCTGTATGACCTGTCCAAGGAGGAATGAGGTCTGGTGGTCAGTTTGAGTTGCTCCTTTTTTGAACATTTTTCATCCTGCTGTATCATTTCTCTCTTCAAGTCTACTTCTGTGCCCAAGTTATCAGAAAGAAACATTGGCTTCATCAAGCAGAATTACTTATCCTGTAATCTCATTATTAATTTTCACTAAAACCTGTATATGAGACTATACAGTGATGACTCTATCCTAAGTTTAATTTCACTGATTTGGGGTTATTATTTTAGCTGTCTAAGTCTACCTCCCTGTGTTGAGGTTGGGAATCTTCATTCAGGTGCTCTTACTTCAGCCTTGCTTTAGCCACCAACCTGTATATATTATTCTTCATCTTTTTTCCTATAGGATTGTTTGTATTGTTCTTATTCTTTTGTAGGAACTCTATTTAGTACACAAATTTTTATTGATTACTGATGCTCTAGGTATTTTTTTGTTCTTTTTGTTAGCTGACTTTTCACTTTCTTTTTGGTTTCTTTTAATGACTGGAAGTTCATTATTCAAATATTAATTTAGTCAAATTAATTAATTCTTTTCCTGGTTTTTAAAAAAGATTTTATTTATTTATTTGAGAGAGAGAGAGAACACAAGCAGGGGAGGGGGCAGAGAGAGAAGCAGACCTCCCATCTTGAGGTTTTGCTCCATCCCAGGACCCCAGGATCATGACCTGAACCAAAGGCAGATGCTTAAGTGACTCTGTCACCCAGGTGCCCCCTGTGGTTTTGTTTTTTGCATCTTAAAAAAGGTATTCTTTTTCACTCTGGTATCCTAAAAATGTTTTCCTATAATTTGTTCGAAGAGTTTCAGAACTGTGCTTTTCCACAGTTAAGACTTCAGTCCACCTGGAGTTGGTTTGTGCAGGACGTAAGGTAGGGATCCAATTTGTACAACATCGGGACTCTTACTGAAAATACCTTTTTCTCTATTGCAATACTCTCT
The DNA here is from genome assembly GCF_020171115.1 of Neogale vison. Lineage (NCBI taxonomy): Eukaryota > Metazoa > Chordata > Mammalia > Carnivora > Mustelidae > Neogale > Neogale vison. The sequence goes on from NC_058100.1 coordinate 33,366,440, forward strand.
CTGTCTTATATCAACTTAGTGTATATGAATAGATTTGTTTGGGTGCTTTATCCTGTTTTAGTAATCTTTTTACCCATTCCTGTACTAATTATATACACTGTCTTCATTTTCTTTTCCTGAAGTGGACTTTTTAAGTTAATTTTTCAGTAAGTGTCTATGAGTGATAAATTCAGTCTTGACCTAAAATATCTTTATTTTGTCCACTTTGCTGAATTTTCAGTCTCAGGTATGGAATTTTAATTCGATAGGTAGTTTACATTTTGTGAGATTTCCAAAATATTTAGCTTATCATACTGCTGAGTGAATATGTTTTCTATATATTTTTTTCCTTTATCTTTTTTTACTTCTGGGGCTCTCTCTTCATGATCCCTTGTGAGAAGGCAAAGCAATCTGAATAAATTCAGAGTTCCCACCTTCTCTTGTTACCGTATATTTCTTTCTTCTAAATTCGTGGCTTTCCTTTCCTGCCTGAAAATTAGATGCCTGTGGTAAAGATCTAGATCGTAACCTCACTCTCTCTGTGAATATAGGTGAGTGGTGTGAGGTGGTAACAAATAGAGCATTTCAGCCAGGAAGGAAAAATTATTTGCATAAGGAAACAAATGCAATGAGCCATAAACTGGTACCAGCTGTGCCAGTATGAGAAATAGTCACAAAATGTAACGTGACTCATGGAGATAAACAGAAGCTGACAAGGCATCTTGTAGACCAATCAGTCTTTCATCTGCGCTCAGGAGTTACGGGTTCGAGATCTTAGAGCACTTAATAAACTTTCTCCAAACACAAGTAATTAATGCCCATAAAGAACTGAAATAAATCCGTTCTTTATGTAAAAACTGAGAAACTTGCCAATATCCATTGCAAAATAAAGAATACTGGGTAGCTGAGGTCAGTGACTGCCAGTCTCTCTCCGAGGACAAAATATCCCGACCTTTTCAGCATATGAAATGTCGTCAAGACATCACTGCTGTTGAGGTTAAGAACCTGCCTCCTATTAGGTGTATTGACAAACGAAAGTAACAAAAGAGAATCCTTTAGTTTTCTTTTGCTGATGTTTAGTTTTCCCTACAGCAATGGAAAATTCTGAAGGATAGATGAATGAGCTCTAATGGCACATTTCATTTGGATTTATTTTCTTTTCAACTTAGAAATGCATCCAGTACAAATAATGTCCTGGGTAGGTGGTGAAATTTCATGGTGGGTAAGAGGCAGCGTCACACTGAAAATAACCCAAGAAGAGCCATGTGGACAAACTGTATTCAAGACCTCTAACTTCCTTCCAAAGATCATACTGATAATCCCTAGCACTTATTGAAAATATACTCTGTGCCAGGCACTGTGGTGTTTTAAACAAAGTATATTTAGTCGTCATGATGATTATATGAGATATACGCTATTATCATTATCCTCCTATTACAAAAGAGGGAAGTGAGACTAAGAATTCATCAAGGTTGCCCAAGTGGTAGAAATGAGCTTCTAACTTAGTCAAATCTTTTTTCCCCAACACCATGAAATGCTCACTTGGTTTCTCTGTTCTGTTTGGTATCATCTGCTTTATCTCCATCTTCATGAGAACTGAGTATAAATGAGGCAGGATGGTATTTGTGTTAGATGAGACTTCATGTCTCATCGACCCAACTGAAGCTGGCATTAACAACAATAGATTGAGATAAAGTATCAGCTTCCAACTGAAAACAGGACTTGGGACAACACTGAATTGATTAGCTCAGGATGGGATGTTGCTCCCTTTCATGAACCCCACACTGCACCGAGGGGAAAATGGATAACCTGGATTGCAGTTAGGGTAATTCCTGAAGCCAGGGTGGGGGAAAACATCATCAAAATTGAATGGCTGTTCCTTGAGATGGATGGAGTGGAAATGGGAAAGTAGAAGCTTAGGAAAATAAGTCAGAGTCAAACACATGGAATCCTTATTTCCTTGTAAGATTAACATGTAAATTAAATGTAAGAAAAGATTATGGCTAGATTCCACATCTTAGAAAACGACAATTGATGATGTGTGAACTAGCCACCTATTGCTGTATTGAAACAAATTATTCCAAAATTAGGGGTTTAAAAGAAGAGACATTTATTTCCGTAGGTCAGCAACTGGGCGTAGCTTAGCTGGCTCAGGGATTTTTAACCAAGTTGGCTGGGGGAAGGTCTTCCAAGCTCACTCAGGATTATTGGTAGACTCTAGTTCCTCCTCTTACACTCTAGGCCTGTTACACTGAGACAGTTTCCTTGCCCTGGGGGCCTCTCCATAGGGCTGCTCCCAACAGGCACTGGCTTCCTTCAGAGCAAGCAAGCAACAGAGCAAAAGAAAATGTCCAAGACAGTCTTTTTATATCCTAATCTTGGGAGTGACATCCTGTCATGTCTGCCATATTGTATTCTTCAGAAGTGAGTCAGTAAGTCTATCCTACTTTGAAGAAAGAGGATAACACAAAGGTGTAAATATCAAGCAGGAGAAGGGGCCATCTTAGAGGCTGCCTATCCTGTGTGCATTGGATTATCTATGTGTGTGTGTGTATCTACTACCTTTGGAGTTGGTGGGTGCTCTGGGGTCACACATGATATGGGTCCAATAGACTATTGAGTTCTTATGGGCTTTCCTATGAGGGACATTACGGGGATAAAATGGTAGTCATGTGTCCTATAGGAAACAGATGGTATTTGCACGTTGAGAGTTTGAGCGGGTTTAATAAAGGGACTATTTACAAAGGTGTAGGTAAGTACAGCAAAACTGAGAGGAATAGTGCATTACTCCAGGGCTTGTGGCAGCCTGACACGTCACTGCCCCAAGGGTTGAAGCCGTAAAGGAGGGAGCAATTAGCAGAAGTAGGACAAGATGTCTGTATGAGAAGATGCCAGATTGGAGCTGTGACTTCCACCAAAGGAAGCAGTCAGCCTGTGGCATCTCCACAGGGAAAGTGCCCATGGAATAAATATATCAGCTCGGTCTCCTCCAGTCTCTTGCTGTCACTACCTATTGGCCGAACCCAACTAGAACTGAGAAGGCAAAGAATCCTCTGGCGTTATCCATACAGGTCAGCCTCTGAGGTACACAGTGTGTGGGAAGAGTGGAGAATGGACCCAGAGGGACGATCAGAAGTACAGAAACCAACTGAGTACTTATGAGGAAAATCATCTCCATGATACAGAGAGAAGAAGAAACAGGCGTACATGATGAGGCGCTGTTTAGAGCAAGCTAGATGGAGTGTTTGGTTTGCTGGCAGAGATGGGTATTTAATATCAAAACAGGTTTTCATGTAATTGTGTCCCTTGAAAAATCCTAAAATAGGAAATGCATATCCACCTCTATGAAAAGATTTGGGCGAGATTGCCCTGATGGGAGGAGCCTGGTTGGCTAGGATGACTTTGAAGGGTCCTTGTAACTTGAGGATTCTGTGTTCTAGGACGAGTGATGGAAATCAGGAAACAGAATCTCCTGCAAAATATTTCCTATGCTTTGAAATGGAAATTAGGCTGTTCCAATTTAGGAATCAAATTAAAGCAAATAGTCAGGGTGTTAGCACGTTGTGCTCCTCCCGGTTTGACATGGCAAGTAAAGAGGGAAGGTTGCTTTTTCCTGGATGAAGCAGGATCTCACTCAGCCTGTTTTCATCTTTACTTAGCACCTGCTGGCTTGAAGCGGTGTCGCCCAAGTCATTAGATGGGGGATGTGCCAGGAGCTTGACCTTCCAAGTCTGCTGCCCCTCCCCCACGCCCCCATGACAGCCTCTCCTGATATAGATGGACAGGGGCTGGTTTAAAATGACAGTCTCAAGTTCGTGTTGGAAGAGAAGGCTAATTCAAAGAAACAGCCAGGCAAGTTCCCTTTCTCTGTAGGAATAATTATCAGCCCCCTCTCCATGGCCCACCTGGGAGCCCATTTTGCCTTTAGATCCCGCTGGCAGAAGACTGACGATGAACTCTGTCGACATAGCATGTCCTTTATCCTTCACAAAGCCATTCGCAATGACTTCTTTCAGAGCTATCTCTACCTGCTGGAAAAAATTCCCCTGGGTAAGTGAGTCAGAGCTACTAGATAAGGGACAAGAAAGGGGGACTTTGTGAGGTTCTGAGACCTCAGCAAGAGAAGTTAGAACAAGGACACTTTTCATGTAAAAAGAACCTGCAACCAGTGTCAGGCGGCTTAAATGTTTCCATGGCATTCTTTCTTGCCACGTGCAAAGATCAGGTGCTGCCTGGAAAGTCGGGTCTCTATTTTGCGATACCCATGCCCTGTCAAGAACTGTGATTTTCTTCCCTGGGTGTCGGTTTGCCCGACTACCAGGCTTACAGAAATCCATTTCCTGAGTTTTGAAGGACTCTTAAAATATTTGCCACAATTGAGAGGGGGGCAAATTAGGTAACTCAAAGATGAGAGTATTAACGTGATAATATGTCAGCTAAGAGATAAAAAGAAAGACTAAACAGTAATAGATCGAGGTGTCCTTGTTCTGTGTGTGTGTGTGTGTACATGAGCCCGCACTCTGCATGATCCTCTCTGGCTTTCCTGAGTCACAGGAATAGAGAACCAAAAAGGAGCAGGTTTTAGTCTGGTCTTTGAATATTAACAAAAAACCTGGGGCAGTGGTCTGTCTCCCTTTTCCCTATTTCCTCCCGTTTTCAGGGAATTAGACAATAGGGCAATAAAGAGCTTATCAGGTTTGCTCCACTACTTTTCTTAGCCTCTGTGATTGGGGTTATTTCAAGGAACCTTTAACAGCTCCGAAGAGGAAATAACTTGCGATTAAAGAGTGAAGTGTCCCCCCTTTGATTTATATTTTCTCCCAACGAAAGCAGACCAGTATGTATCCGCCCCAGTCTGTTTTCTTAACGCTGTCTGAAAGCCCCTTTGTGCACTTGATGTGGCCAGGGTTTCCAGACACGGTAGGAGCTACGTAATTCTTTGTACTGCGTTCAAGAAACTAGTTGTTAGCAGCCTACCAAGTTTTCTTTTTATAAATCCATTTATGAAGGTATCCTTAATTCTAGACCTACAAATGCTTTCATCTTACACAATGCCTCCTAAGAATTTCCTTATTTATGATTCTGTTTGATCCTCACAGCTACACCATGGGACGGATAGGATAATATGATCACTTTTCTCCTCCCACCTTCGCACCCTTGCCCCCCATCTTATTTTTTCAAATGAGGAATAGAAAATTCAGAGATGATGAAATCTAACCTACACAGATCTCATTCAGATAGCAAAGCAAGAAACTAAGACAAGGGCTCTTCCCGTAGGTCACATGGCCCATGAGTAATTCTTTAAGGATGAGTCATGCGTCTCATTTGTATCCAAATGGAAAAACTAGAGCAGTCCTTTTAGAAGGTGAGGCTGTCCTGGTTGTTCCACACACCAGCAGAGCACTGCTTTTCCAGAGACACTCTTGAAAGCCTTGTGTGTGCTACATCTCAGTAACATCTTAGTGGCTGAGCTGCCGTAGACTGGGAAGAGCTATCACTTACAATTACTAAGATACTCACCAAGGGGCAGACGGCTGCCAAATGTTAAAGATAATTACAAGAGAGATTTACCTCTCTGAAAGTAGCTGAAGATGAGTTAAGAAGGAAGAATAAAACAGTATCTTCTGAAAATCAGTTGAAAATTAATTGGGGAAAAGGAGAGTATGATTTACATTTGGTCTCAATCCCTTTTTTATTTTTTATTTTTTTTTCAATCCCTTTTTTAATTAGTAGAGTCATTCTGATTATACTGATTTTTCTCCTCTGTGAGTGTGCTGATGGTTTATGAATGATTTTCAGTCTTTACCAAAAATATTAATAAGAACAAAGTTTTGACAGCGTCTGCTATAGAAGCCCAGTGTGAAATAGGAAAAAGTGAAAATTTTCTGCTTTAGGGTTGGGGACTGGATGTGTGCCCTGCTTTGTCCTCTTAGCCTCACGAATGGCTCCTGAGGCACTTTGATATCTCCCATCAGCTCCCATGAACACTCTTTGAAAACCTTAGTGCATTTCTAAGCCAAAGACAAATCCGTCTCACTTAGTCAGTTTTCCAAGAACAGGTACTGCTTATTTTCTCTGACTGGGGTGATTCAGCCCAGGCATTCGTTTCCCTTGAGAGTAACCGAGGTGGCCCCACCCACGGTGTCTCTTTGATTTTAGCAGTTGGGAGCTATTTTAGTCTGTATGCACTACGCTATCCTGCAGTAACAAACTAACCCTAAAATCTCAATGGCCAAACATAAAAGTTTACGTTTTGCTGTATCGTTTCAACAAGCATTATGGAGGTGGAGGCTGTGTTCCACGTAGGCTCTCAGGGATCTAGGATGACAGAGGCTCCACCGCTGGGAACACTGCTAGTCACTATGTTAAGAGAAGCTAGGAGCTGAAGTTTTCCCTAATAGCCCATAAATATTTTGTCCCAGAAGGACATACATTACATCTCCTTAGAGACCATCGCCCGGAACCAGTTGCGTGGCCCTGTCTAACTACAGGGACGTTGAGCAACACGACATACTGTACGCATGTGTGGTCTCTGGTAAGTGCTTCTGCCAGGGGGAAACACTGGTTTCTAGAGATAGAAACACCAGACACTTCTGCTTTCTGATGAGTTCAATTTAGTGTCAGAGACTTTAATGGAACTCTGTCATTGTGCAAAGAGCTCTTCAGTGACCTGGAAAAGATTCAAACAATTAGACGCAGTATCTGTTCTTCAGAATTTTATAAACTGGTAATGAAGGCAAATCAACAAATAATTTTTTATTAATCCTTAAAAGGTTTAAATTAAGGTTACAGGAAAGGCAAGCTGTCAGCCCTATGAATACTTGGCTTTTTTTTTTTTGCAGTGTTTTCTTCTCATGACAGATGCGAAAGCACCTCCAGGAGACTCTAAGCTAATTTCAAGGGGCAGAAAGGAACCAGCACGTGTGTCTTGCCTGCTAGTATGACTTTCATCCAATCACAAGTCTTCCTCAGACCTGTGATTATCTTACTTAACCCTTGGTTTTCTCCCCTAGGTGATTATAACGTCTATTTATGGGATGCATGTACCTACCTATGTTAGTTCTCTGATGGGACTCTAGTTCCCATGACTCATTCATCTTGTCCTCTTCTATATCTACAGAATTTTGCATTTACCGTGGTTCCTGGCACATAGAAAGAACTCCATATCTGTTCACAGCAGATCCTGTGGCCTCCTAGTAATAATTAGTTTTAGGTCACTAAAGTCTTGAGTTCAAATTCTGACACTGCTCCTGATAGAGAAAGTCACCTCTGGAAGTTGCTAAAGTCTTTGATTATCAATTTCCTCAGGGAAGTTGGAAGCATTGAAAGCAATTGCATGTAGTAAATAGCCAATACTCAGTAAGGATTAGTTTTCCTTTTCTTCCTTGGAGCCAGGCCTCTTCTAATGTTACCAGATGGTCTTCCCTAGCACAGCATTACCAAAGACGATAAGCTCAGCGCACATGTTTGGGACTTTTCAGGCAGCATTCAGGCAGCAGGGGATAGTGAGCTTTTTAGTTTGAAAAGAAAACTTAGCCAGTAGATGCGCTCTCTCCTCAGCTCCGCTCACGTGTCTTGGAATTGGCTTCCCCTCCTTTGGTGGTTTCAAAATTTCGTAGAAATGAAAGTAGAGCCCTTCTTTTAAAAGGTTAGGGAAAGGCTACTGTAGGGCCTGCAGAGAGAGTTTGTTGTTTGGGGTAACTATGGGAAGGACCGTGGCTAACCAGACTCTCTGATTCCTTCTTTCCTGCCTTCCTCCTTCCAGCTGCCTGCATTAGGTGGCCGGTCCCACAAGCACACTGTGCAGGGACATTCAGTCATGGGGGCATTTGCTGGAATATCCTTGGCCAGATTCAGAAATTTGTGGAGAAGCAAGAGCGTGCGTGACGCAAATTCCCTGTAGCGGCTTGGCTGTGGCGTCAAACATAACACTGTGCAGGAGGAAACGGGAGTAAGCGGCCACTGCTCTCAGGGCTTTGCACGTTCCTAAGTCGGTGACTCCTGACGGAGCCTGTTAGGTAGTACCGTTCTTTTCCGTGCCTTATGTCTGCGGGGCCCATGTGTGGTGGAGTTAAGGGACCTACCCAAGGTCACATGGCTGTGGGTGGGGAACCCGGGCCGTCTGACTCCAGAGTCGGCCTTTTTTTGAGGTTCAAAATCATGTTGCCTCCCAGTGAAGATGGCAACTTGAGTTCTGTAGGCAGCGATGGAAGTTTTACTGTGTTTATTTGTTGACAGGAATATTAGGTTTGTACCAAGATAATCAACAAGAGAGGCAGGCCAGTGAGTAGGTTCATGTAACCTAGTTATACCACCACAAGTGCACGTGGTGTCTTGGGGTGAGTGATTTGTCCGAAGGTGGTCGTTGGCGACCAAATAGGAAATAACAACTGTATACATCTCCAGTTGGTGAAGCAGTGCTCACGGGGCTTATTAAGGCGTAGCAGAGATGTTTCTACAGGTTAGCCCCCTCAAGGATCCTTCTAGTGCTCCCCACAGTGTACTTCCGAGTACATAGAAGTCAGTGACTGTTTGTTGATCACACATGGAGTAAGAGTCTATTACTCCTGCGCGTTGTTAAAGGCTTCGTCTAACTTCACGTTTGGAACAGGAGTTCCACAGTTTAGCAGAATACGGATGAGGTAGGACATGGCTATGACACGTCATCTCCAAGTGATATTAAATTACTAAATCTTTCTGAGTCTCTCATCACTCATGGGCAAAATGATGACTCTATCCCCAGTTTTGTGTTATCATAATTAGGATTAAAATAGATAATGTGAAGAGTTAATATGAAAGTGCTTAGTATAAGGCCGGGTGCCTAAGAGGTACCCACCAATTTTTAGTACGTCCCCCTTCCCTTACCTCTTTCTATAGGAATCGATCTCTAAGGAGGAAATTGCAACAATGGTCACCTGTTTGGCACCACAGTTAAAGGCCAGAGTTAACAAATAAAAACACTTCCCATAAGACATGTGGGACTGCCAAACAAAACTCAGCATATAACCATTGGCATTTTTCAAATTGATTTTACCCCTGTGGAGGCATGGCTGCACAACTTACTGAACAGTGATAGGTTTTCAAATGTTTGCTGTTACCTTTGCAATGCAGATGCTGCAAGATTATTTGCTTTAAAGAAATGGAGAACCAGGGGTGCCTGGGTGGCTCGGTGGGTTAAGGCCTCTGCTTTCGGCTCAGGTCATGGTCCCAAGGTCTTGGGATCAAGCCCCACATCGGGCTCTCTGCTCAGCGGGGAGCCTGCTTCTCCGCTCTCTCTGCTGGCCTCTCTGCCTACTTGTGGTCTCTCTCTATCAAATAAATAAATAAAATCTTAAAAAAAAAAAGAAATGGCGAGCCAGATGCCTTGTTTTATTTAGCAGACTTTTAGATACACACATGGCATGAGAGGGATGAGATACGGGTTTTGGATTTAAATAGACCTGGGTTTATTTATTTTTAAAAAATATTTATTTATTTGACAGACAGAGAGACAGCGAGAGAGGGAACACAAGCAGGGGCTGGGACAGGGAGAAGCAGGCTTCCCGCCGAGCAGGGAGCCTGATGCGGGGCTCGATCCCAGGGCCCTGGGACCATGACTTGAGCTGAAGGCAGACACCCAACGACTGAGTCCCCCAGGTGCCCCTTGACCTGGGTTTGAATTCTGGTTGTGTTCTCAGTAGCTACTCAGTCATGGGTAATTTAGCTCTTGCTGTCTTGCGCTCTTCCGTAGGTGACAGCATCTATCGTACCTGTTCTGTTGGGTATGAACGCTAAGCATAGCTAGTGCATTCGTTTGGTCAGTGGCAGTTACTACGTTTCATTATGTGGATTTGACTAATTAGGAGGATAGATAGAAACTTCACGAAAAGTGTAACTTGTGTCACTTCTGTCAGCTTTTCCCTCTACCCGCTCTCTCCTTTGTTGAACCTGCATGCTGTTCCAAGAACAGAAAGTGAACCATATTCATTTAGTCAGTGGATATTCAAAAGAGGCCTGCTATGTGTTAGGCATAATGGTAAGTGCTGAGGTTGCAAACAAAAGTGAGAAACAGCCTTAGCCTGAAGAATTCAGTGTGAGCGAGAGATCCACACAAAGTGTTTTTGCAGAAAGTGGAAACAGAGTGCTAGAGACCGCCACAGGCTGCGAGGTGCACAGGACACGTGGCGACTGCTGAATCAGCTCTGATGGTTCCAGTGCACATCTCACTGTGAGGAGTCCCCGCCCCCCCATCTTAGCCTGACATGTGGACTTCTAAAGTGTGATAGTAGGTGAGGTAGAACACCCAAGAAAGAGAGTTGGGAAGATGTTCAGCCAAGTGGGTAGAGAATATGGTGTGGGGTGGCAGGTCCTTGCCGAAGCGGGGAAAGTGTGTTGTCCCTCCTGCCCTCCCTTTGGTCACCTCATTTGTGATCAAGCCTGGAAAGAATTAGGAACCGCTGAACTAGCTCTCAGCTGAAAAAGAAGAAGCACTCGAAAACTTTTAGGGTAGGTAGCACATTAGTTTAGAGATCAAAACCACCAGATATCTAAAGCATCCAAGGACTAAATCAAACCTAGAGGGCCCCTCAGGGCAATTCCAAGACTTGATAATCACAAGTATTCTAGTATTCCGACACACCAGACCTTGTTTGTCTTTCCTGTTTAACTTCTATCACTTAGCATAATGCCCTCAGGGTCCATCTATGTTGTCATAAATCACAGGATTTCCTTCTTTTTTGTGGTTGAATAATATTCCATAGTACCTAGATACTTCCTCCCTCCCTCCCTTCCTTCCCACCTGCCTTCCTGCCTGCCTTCCCTCTTTCCTTCTTTCCATTTTTACCATTAATTCTTTAATGGCTAAATTGGGAAGTTCTCATCTGTAAATCTCTTTTATGGAAGGTCTTACCATTCATAAAACCATATCCTATTGGGCTTCCCCCCCCCCCCGTTTATAAACAAAAGGTTAACATGATCCATTATCCTATCTCAAATCATTTCAAACTAAATCTCTCAACTTAACCTACCTATTCTCTCAGATCAATTTTAGTTGACAAACAGTTTTAACATCTGGAACAAAGTCTAAAAAAAAACTATAACCAACTGTTTAGAAAAACAAAAAGGAAGAAGAAGGAAAGAGAAGACAAGAAGATACTCAGCAGATAAAAGCGCTGAGCTATTAACAAAATTTTCCTTAGGGAGTTTGCAAGATCTGAATTCTTCTTCAGGGCAAATTAATGTGTATTCTACTTTCCTTTTTGTAACAAGTGAACCACTGCAATGGTTTTGGGAGTTCAGCCCATAATGTAGGTCAGGAAATAAGTACCATATTATATCAAGAACGAATAGAGCTATATCAAGAACTCTGTCTTAGACTACTCCAAATTTCACAGAAACATTGCACTCCTATAAGAATGAGCTGCTAGTGTATTCCTTTACTAAAAAGGCACAAATTGATGATTGATTACCTTATCTGAGTCAAATTGCACCATTGCGGGAGCTACCAAGAGAGCGGAACCTGGTGCTGGCCATGACACCTCATATATCGTTTTAGTGAAATGCTCCTGTCAATTAGGTGAAAATGAGAACTGAAGCTCATAATCGTAAAAACCTACCTATTGGGTCTGACCCCTGCTGGGCTTGCATTCACTTGTGGTCTAAATGTTGTTGGCATAATGGACCATTCCCATTTCCAGATTAAGGGTTTTAATAGACTTCACCAACAAGTTGACTTAAGCAGGTGATGATGAGTATGACTGGATCAATGAGAGTACTGGGGTCTAGCTTGCTTGTGGTCCCAGGCAGCATGCAACTTGGGGAAGAGTCTATGAACCGTGATTTCCTAGACTGGTTTTCTGAGATACACAGAGGAATTTGGAGCACTCATGGTATTGGGATGGCTAAGCTTGATTTTTGTCGTCCCTGTAGAATTTATTGAGCCACCTGCTGTTCACACAACACTTTACTAAGTGCTAGAGAAGAGAAATTGGTGTAGGGTAGTAGTTTCCAATGTTTTGAACCTGAGGACTCTCCTTTTAATGTATTTTCTCAGTTGTTAATATGTGTATAAAATGGCAAAAAGCATCTACATATTTAATTCTTTTAAAAGATTTGTATTTTAAAAAATCTGTAACAGTTAATATATATGGAACTACAGCATATAATATTGTTAGTCTCTAGAAAGTGTGCATTGGAACCGATTCTTCTGTCCCTTTCAGCAAACTCATGACCATTCAAAGGTCCAAAAATTGGCTCCAACATCTTTGAGTTGGAAAATACCAGTGTAACTCTATAGATGGAGTATATTATAATGAAACATTATAAGTGGTGTTTGTTGGATTTTCAACTTTTAGAATCAAAATTTGGGACTATGTAATTGTTATTCAATCAAGAACCAAGTAGTGCCTTAGCCCAATTTCACAACCTCGGTGCTACTTGAATAAAAATGATTCCAGTTAAGGTTAAATAGATTCTCATGTACTCTTTTTACTGAAATTATGTTTTTTTATTTGCTTTATATCATAACATTTTTGTACTGTTAATATATTTTGTTTGGAGTTTTCACCTGTCTTTTATTTGAGATGGTTGAGATACAAAAATGTCTTCTTTAGAATATAACTAATGTCTCTTTGATTCTTTTTTTCTCTATTGCCCAGAATCCAATTCATTCTACTTCTGGATGAACTTATGTTTCTGAAGCCTATATTTTCTGTTGTAATAAAGACTGATTTCTTTCCAGATTTGATAAGTATCTATAATTTTGGGATTTCTTTTCATTGGATTGCTGGGTTAATTTCATTGTCTTTTGACACATACCTTGTCTTGATTTTCACCTTGATTGGGCTGGAATATAGCTTCAAGAAATTCTGAAGAATGAATCCGTGGTAGGTAAATATTCTTCCACATTTGAATGGGTATTAAGTTTTAGGTTAAAAAAAATAAGTTTTAGGTTCAAAATAATTTTCTCTCAGAATATTGATGGCATTCCTTCTTTGTTTTCTAGTATTTATTTTTTTCTTAAAGATTTTATTTTTAAGGAATCTCTACACCTAATATGGTTCTCAAGCTCACAAGCCCCAGATTAAGAGTCACGTGCTCTACTGACTGAGCCAGCCAGGTGACCCTATTTTCTGGTCTCAGCTCTTCTTTCTCTCTCTCTCTCTCTCTCTTTCTGCTTTCTTTCTTTCTTATTATGTTCAGATAGCCACTGTTTAGTACATGATTAGTTTTTGATGAGTGTTCAATGATTTGTTAGCTGCATATAATTCCCAGTGCTCTGATGAGACCTATGTTGTAAGCTTGATTCTACTCCTTTGAATATAGTTGCCAGATAAAATATAAAACTCCAGATATATTTGAATTTTAAATGAATAATTTTTGTGTAATTATGCCTTGTGCAGTATACAATATTTCAAGTATACATATGCTAAGAAATTTTTATTGTTTATATAAAATTCAAAACTAATTGCTTGTCATATTTTTATTTGCTGAATCTGGCAACCCTCCTTGAAGGTCAACCACCTTTCCCCTTCTTTTTTTTTTTTTTTTAATTTTTTTTTTTTTTTAAGATTTTATTTATTTATTTGACAGACAGAGATCACAAGTAGGCAGAGAGGCAGGCAGAGAGAGAGGAGGGGAAGCAGGCTTCCCGCTGAGCAGAGAGAGCCCGACGTGGGGCTCGATCCCAGGACCCTGAGATCATGACCTGAGCTGAAGGCAGAGGCTTTAACCCGCTGAGCCACCCAGGCGCCCCCACCTTTCCCCTTCTAAACAACTTTAGGATCTTCTATTTCTAGGATTATTACTCTTTGTGTTTTGAAATTTCCTAAGGATTTGTGTAAATTAAATACATGTTGTTCAGTATTTGTTGGACCCTACAATCACTTTCAGCTCTGGGAAATTTTCCTCTATTATTTCTTTAATAATTTTCTTCCTTCCATTTCTCTGTTATTGAGAATTCTAATTGGCTTGATGTTTGGGTCTCCTGAATTAAGTCTTTATAGCTCTAATCTATTTACCTCAGTTTTTCATGTCTGTCTTTTTATTTATGTTCTGACAAATTTATTCAATGCTCTAGTCCAAAGTTTTTGGTAATCAAAACTTTAATTTCTAAGAATTCTTTGTTATTCTTTGAATTATCACTTTCTTGGCATCTTATTTTTGGTTTATGGATGCACCAGTTCTCATATCTCACCAAGATTATATTTTTTTCTGTTTAGTTTTGGTTTAAATTCTCATCTACTTCCTGAATTATTTCTATTTTCTTTTGGGTCATTTCTAATGGCTTATCTCTATCTTTTTCTTTCAGACTGCTGTTTTACCCTCACGTGTTTGGAAATTATTTTTTATCCATAGTTAGGGATAAGGCCAGGTTCAATGATTCTAGGTAATGGAGAAGGTTTCCTCTGTTAAATATGTATCCCCTGAAAAGAAAGGATGACAAGGAGTTTTACATGTATAGGGAGATCTTATTTATTTATTTATTTATCTAGCTAGCTATTTATTTATTTATTTGACAGAGAGGGAGAGATCACAAGTAGGCAGAAAGGCAGGCAGAGAGAGAGGAAGGGAAGCAGGTTCCCCACTGAGCAGAGAGCCCGATGTGGGGCTCGAGCCCAAGACCCTGGGATCACGACCTGAGCCGAAGGCAGAGGCCCTAACCCACTGAGCCACCCAGGTGCCCCCATGTATAGGTAGATGTTACCAGACTCTGATCTGTGTGAGCAGATGAGATGCTTGGGTTCATCTATATGCTAAAATGAGTCGTATTTCAGGATCCCAATACTAACTGCTTTAGGTTTCCTTGGGCAATTAATTGAATTAAAAAAATTTTTAAAGAAGACACCCCCTCACCCAGGGTTATAGCTGTGCTGCCAGTTGCTTTTGGGAGGGTGTGTTTGTCCTCTCACTGGTTGGCTTGAAGAGAGATTTTTTGACTAATTCTTAATTCCTTTTGTATCTATACAAGACTGAACAATTTTTTAGCTTTGTTCCATCTGCTTCTTGTCTTTCAAACATTTGTTGAAATCATGAATCCACCAGTGGCACTCCTCTCATTTTCTTCACTGTTATGTGTTGAGTTTATTAAAAAAATTGGGAGGAATATGGGGAAAGGCAAGATAAATGCATGTATTCAGCCTACAGACTTGAATCAGAAATTCCTTCCTTTCCTCCACTCTCTATAATTTCCTCCTGAATGTCCCCTAATAAGAATATTTTATATCTAAAGAGGTGCACTTTTGTCTACAAAAAAAAACGTACATCCATATTTACTCTTCAGAAATGGGAGTACATATTTTTTCTAAAAATAAATGTCTTAAAATAATACCTTGTATGGTTTCTTAAATAATTAAGTGGCACAGTATATGTGAATGTGCCTAATATACTACCTGGTACAGAATAGTTGCTCAATAAATCTTTTTATCCTTTTTTATTATTTTATTTTCAGAAGAAAGAGCTCAAGCACATCTTCTGTAATGTTGGTACAAAGAAACAGTTCAGTCTGAGTTGCTGTAAAAAGTGGTGAAAAAAATAGCTACCCTGAATGTACCTTGTGATTAGAAGTAAAGGTTAATGATTAAGTTCTCATAAAACATTTGGAGCTCAAAGATAAAACTCACTATGGAACTTGTGATCGTCTTCATTTTATTATGTTAAATACTGGTAAACTTCTAGAAAATACAGTAATAAACTAAAGTTCCACTAAACTATAGAGTTAGTAAGTCACAAAAATGCCACTATGCATGAGATACCTGAAGATCAGAGAGGTTAAGAAGTTTTCCTAAGGTAACATATTAAGTCTCTGAACCAGAACTCAAACCTAGGTCTTCTTACTATGCCTTTCCTCCATGGCACAAATTCACAGGCTTCTAAGAGACAATTCAATGTATGTTAAGAATCAACTTTTTCTGTCATATAAATATTAATAATATTTCATTTGCAGTGAAATTGTATGCTTTAACAAGTCAAATCATCAATGGTGAGATGCAGTTCTATGCCAGAGCTAAACTTTTCTACCAAGAAGTACCTGCTACAGAAGAGGGTATGATGGGAAATTTCATTGAACTGTCCAACCCAGATATCCGGGCTTCTCGGGAATTTCTTAGGAAATTTGTTGGGGTGAGTTATCCAACTGCTGCTTGATAAGGAAACAAAGTCTTTGCAAACATTGCACTCACATGCTTCTGTGTTGTCATTTAAGTCATATTGAAGCCATATAGCTCAGCCAAGAGTTTAGCCTGAAAGTCTGCATTAAGATGTTGAGAAAGGATGGGGTGCATCAAACCACTGGTTCATCCCACCTGGCATTTCATCATCCTAGTACCAGCTAATCTCTCGTGCTTCAGGGGAAGGTGAACCAGCAGTGCTAATGTTATAATTTGGGGATTAGGAAGACATCTCTTTTTGGACTCTCACAGATGAAATAGTTGACACCAAAATGATTGATGAGAAGGCCATTTAGGATCTTGGGGCCATTTATTGATTTCCTGTAATACAAATTCAATAGAGTAAAGAAATGCATGCTTATGCTTGGTTTTAAAATGATAAGAACAGTAGAATCTCCTTATATTATTTAATACATAGTGCAGACTTTGCCTTGAAAGAATGTGATCTCTCTGTAGCTCTGGTCTTGGGTGAAACTCTTTCCTTACTCCCCCACCCCATAGAGACAGATTGTATAGTGTGGTGGCCAAAAACTTGGGCTTCAGAGTCATTAGGTTCTTCTATTTAGTGTATAAGCAATCTTGGAATTGTTTCTTAAGTGCTCTAAGTCTCAGTTTTTTCACCTGTGACTAGGGCATAACCCTAGAACCTTCCTCATAGGATAATGTGAAGATTAAATGAGATAATACGTATCAAGTGCTTGCTTTGTGCATAATTATCATTCAATAATTATCATTATTAATTGCATAATTATCATTCAATAAATCTAGTTTATTTCTACTACTACTACTACTAGGCTTTCATAAAATATATTCATTACAGTTTAAGGAACTTCATCCAATTGTTTGAATAAACTTAGGAGCTGTGGACACAATAAAGCTGCTATTGGTCCTGCTGAAGCCATAAAGTCCTAACTGGCAAACGAATTTCATCCCGATCATTTTGAAGTCATCTATTAGAAATTTGGAGCCCATTTTATTCTGATAAAAGCACTGGGTGTTATATGAGACTGATGAATCACAGGCCTGTACCTCCGAAACCAATAATACATTATATGTTAATTAATTGAGTTTAAATTTATAAAAGGAACATTATAAGTAAACATTATAAGTAATAATTTATAATAAATTTATTATAAATAAACATTATAAATAAGTATTTGGGTTAGGTTGCCAAGCTCCTTAGAAGCACAGTATCCCTAGTGTTGAAGTGCGGTTCACCTTACATCCATCCTCCTTGGAGCCCCACGTGCCTGAGCAGAGAGAGTTGGATCAGGACGGAGCAGCCACCGGGGCCCCTGTGTGAGCGTCAGCCACCGCCATGAGGGCCGGGTCGGCTGGAGGTGACGGCTGTGGCTCTGTAGAGGTCAGGGCAACCTGGAGTATTTCTCATCAGTGTTGCTGACTGATTTCTGGGAGTGGTTTTCTGAGACAGTTGCTCAGCTAAGCACTTTAGAGGTATCGTCTTGATTATGTTCCATAAGAATTCTAGGAGGTAAGTACTGGCATTATCCTTGTTTCTCCAGTTGTGGAAACTGAGGTTTGGACGTGTGAGATAAGTTGTCAAGGTGATGGAGCCAGTAAGAGACAGAGCTGGGCCTGAAGCCCAACCGGGCCTTCTGACACCAAACTCTTTACTCTGAAACACGGCATACTTTTTCCACTTGTCTCATGAAGCAGAAAAGTCCTTGCTGTGTGTGTGTGTGTGTGTGTGTGTGTGTGTGTGTGTACCACAGACCTCAGTTCTCCTCCAGCCTGGCTGAAAGCAATCTCTCCTGCTTGCCTCATGGCGAGGCTGACTTTGATCCCAGTGCGCCTGAGAAGCTTAGTTAGTAATCCAGCTGTCTTGTCACTCCGAGTGGAATGCCAAGCTGACCACAGGGATGCTGGTCAGACAGAGCCCATACACATGCCCATGGCCCTGGGAAAGGAAACAGCCTTATGCTTGCATATTTATGTTGGAAAAAACCAGCCTGTTCTTTACAAACAAATATAAGGAGTCCTTCTCAGTAGACAAGGCTCGTTGTGAAACAGTGACCTCTAACTAGCGGCAAACAGTCTTTTTAAAGAAATGATATTTTGGTGCTTTGACCTTAATAATCTGCTAATTTAGTATCCAGGTCAAGATGCAAGGCGCTAGGGAATACGAGTATCTGACATGATTTATCTCATGTCAACTGGGAAAAGGCAGACTGTTTAATATAAAGTTTTGCCTTCCTTTCACCACTTAGTGACCCAGGACAGTGGGAAAGGTGTTTAAACTTGTTTCAAATATGTTTGCTTTAGCAAACAAACAAATGATACCAAGGTGATGTCAATGGCATGGCTGATAGCTTTCCTCGGTTTTATTTAGCCTTCTAGCAGGAAAGCAGCAGTTTATACAAAGTAACCAGTATTCGGTGGTTCTTTATCTTTTGACATCTTGCAGAGATTAGATAACTAAAAAACTCTGGGTCTCACTTGTTCTATTTCATGGTTTTTATATGGTGGCATTTAACACTTTCCTTTTAGTTTTAAACTCCACTGGATGAACTTAAAATGATGTTCTTCGAAGAAAAATATATAGGCAGAATCAAAACTAAAATGAAATTCGCAACAGCATTTTGCTATTTTATATGAATCCACACATAGGAAGACAGCATCGTAAGTGACAATGAAAATAACAAAACGTGCTGTGATGAGCACTGGGTGTTATACACAACTAACGAATCACTGAACACTACATCAAAAACTAATGATGTACTCTAGAGTGGCTCACTCAACATAATAAAAAATAAGCATAATATTAGATGTAATATTTATTCAAGGTCATTATATAATAAAAGCATTTTTCAATCAAAAAAAGAAAATAACAAAACATCTTGTTTTGTTTCATATTCATGGAAAGACATGAGCTTTCAATAGGGGCAGCCATAGTGTACAAGAGGCAGGAGATGTCCCTGAGATCTGTTTTTAAATACTCCTTCCTAGAGGAGTTGTGTGTGAAAGAGAGAGTGAAATTTGGTGCCAGGATCGGGGAGGCAGTGCCAGTACATGTAGAGTAGATAACGAGAACCAAGCAATAGTGGTAAGAGCTGGGGTACACAGAATTAGGGTGAAGGGTACCTGAATGTATTTGTAAATAACCGTTGTTTCAAAAGCAACTATAGTCAAATATCACACATCTAAGTTGGAGAAAAATACAACTCCAAGGGTGAGAATTTTCAAGGGAATTCTATTTCAAACCTTTCACCTCTCTGAACCTCGGTTTCTTTGTCTAAAAAGGTAGGGAAATTAGACATGAATGCTTTAAAAACTCTAGGGTTTTGCTAAGATCCTTCAAGGCCTTATTGGGAGAATGATAGGGAGGGTGAGTGGGTGAGGCCCTACCTCCCCTTAGCCAGAGCGGCTTTGTGTTTTTGTGGTCCATTGAGATAAAGGAGGAACTTTTACCATCTCAACCCCTCTGGCACAGGTCTCTGAGCCCTCTTTTTCATTCTGTGGTTTAATCCTAAGACTACTTGCTACGATAACCTGAGCAACATGATCCATAAAGACTTAAAGCCAAGTAACGGTAGGAAAAATTTGTAGTTATAATCTCTAATTGAGCATATAAATTTCTACTAACATCATTTTCAGTAGCTTAAATGAATTTCCCTATACTTTCCCCATCTTGTTTGTGTAACAGATTTACTTAAAAGATGTTTTCATTATGGTGTTAACAGTACAAATCTTTAGCCTAAACCTTTTTTATTTTTCTGAACTAGTTTATGTTATAATACCCGAGGGAGGGAGGTGACATAGTGTAAGTTGGAATGGCAAACCCATGGAACATGTACCGACACTTCCCCTTCCCATGCACAAGGCAGACATTACTAGACGATCACAGAACTATTTCCTTCATTGAGTCTCATTGAAGCCTTACGATTATGTTCAACACAACATTAGACAGATACTACAGAGGGAATCAGGGCTGGTACTTGAGGTGACAACGCTAAGTCAGAACTGGGTTTGGATTCAAGCAGTTCCGTGTTCAAGTCCCAACTCTGCCATTACTGTGTGGTATTAGAAATCTAAATTTCCTCAGCTTCAAACATGGGAATAATCATGATTTTATGGAATTGTTTTTATTATTATAGTTATTACAGATGCAAAGAGCTTCTGTGTATGAGCACTTGATAAATCATGGTTATTATGATTCCATTTGAAAAGAAGCCACAACTGCTTCACTTTTTGTTCTTCATTGTGACTTTACTGATGTGAAGAAGGCCTCCTGGGTAGACTAGAAAGGAGCATTTCTGCTGTTTCCTTCTGCTCAAACATCACCTCTTGATCCTTAGACAAATGTTTTTTTAAAAATCTTTAGTTGCTGTGAAAACAAGAGCAGTCTTTCTCAAGATTTTGATTGGCAACATAAGTATCTTATTGCTGTAATTTTTAACACAAAACATATTTAGCAGTCATCCCTTATGACAAATAATCTAGACAAGATAATGCATAGACACTGAATAGTATACACTCATGTATATGAGTGTAATAGTATATACTCATGTATATGTGTGTATATATATATATATATATATATATATATACATATGACAAATATGTATCTGTGTATGTGTATGTATAGGTATGTGTTACTTTGTAGAAGCAAGTTAGAGAAAGTTTCCATTGGCTGGCTTCCCCCTGCACCGCCTGTCTATCCTTCATCTCCAGTTAATTTAGTGTACAGACATTATAAAAACAATTTTAGAGGGAATTTGTGCCCAGTAAATCAGGTAATTTCTCTTATAAAGGCAGAAAACAATTTCTAGTATGAAAAGAGACGACAAGACTTTGCTGCAAACACCTTCTATCCATGTGATAGGGCTGTGTGCCATCGGGGCTAGGTTTGAAGTAAAATTCTGGCCTAAAAGGCTTTCTCACTGCTTTGCTCTTTTCTTTTCTTTTCTTTCCTTTCCTTTCCTTCCTTTTACTTTTCTTTTCTCTCATTTCCTTTCTTTTCTCTTCTCTCAGTTCTCCTCTCCTCTCTTTTTCCTCCCTTCCTCCCTCCCTCCCTCCTTTCCTTCCTTCCTTTTTTTTTATAGCCATAAGTCACCCTGCAGGTCCATTTAGCTGTGGGCTTGACCCAGATTTGCAGTTAATACAATTCTACTTTTAAAGGGCTTTCAGTGGTTTGTTTCCTTGAGAAAATTACCAAGTTTTTAGACCTAAGATATTACTTTCTGACTTTGAAATTCTTTTGAAGATCTATATTTGGATAAAATAAAGAAAGTGAAAGCTAGCAAGGTTGGGTATTTTTTGAAAAAGGGAACTGGGTATTCTAGAACTCAATCGTGGTAGTGGGTACATGCCCGTATACTTTGTTCAAACTCATTGAATGGTGTATTTAAAAGAATGCATTTTATTACGTGAAACTGACCAAAATAAAGTTAGTTTAAAGAGGTCATTGGAGTGTCCTAGACTCAGGGTCAGTGTTTGTATTTGAAGTATTCCATAAGGTACCTTTCTGCAGGGCCCCGGGCGAGCTGGGACAGACTGTGCCTTGGATTGCGGCTCTGGGATAGGAAGGGTCAGCAAGCATGTCTTGTTGCCGGTTTTCAGCAGTGTGGAGCTGGTGGACATGATGGAATCATTCCTCCTCGAAGCCCAGAACTATCTGCAGGTCAATGGGGACAAGGTAGAAAGTTACCACTGCCACAGCCTGCAGGACTTCACGCCCCCATTGGGCAGATACGATGTCATCTGGATTCAGTGGGTCTCTGGTTAGTGCTGCATGGCCCAACATCTGCCTTTCTCCCCTCCCAGATAGAGAAGACAACACCTGGGACTAATTTGAGGATGTGTGGAGGGGAAGCAAAGACCTAAAGGGAGATAGAGTTGTAGTCATGCTTAGAGCAGTTAATTAGACTTAGGCATCTTAGAAACCCCCAGAGCTCTGGTCCTCCCAGTCTCTCCCCTAAGATGCTCTGCTACAAGCCTGAAAGTTCCCATATTCAGGGATGGAATGCCTTTATACCAACCTAAGTCTAAGAAGAAAACCAAATACTTGAAAAACTTTAAAAAGTGAGGTCAAAAAAGTTTATCCCCATTTATTGGCAAAACTAGACTTTCTTAGATTTAAATTCTCAGGAAATGAGGTAGCAATGAATTAGAATTTGGTCTAAGTGAGTGTGAGTGTGTCTAGGAGACACAGAGGAGTGATGACAAAATTGGGTTTTCTGGGGACAATGGCATGGACTCAGGGGCAAGGCAATAGTTTATTTTGTGCTTGTGAGACAGACAGACCAGCTATTTGAATTCCTATTTTATAGATGGGACACGGAGCCTCCTCAGAGAGGATACCCGTCCTCTTCCCTAAATTCTTAAGTCTGCTGCAACTAGACCAGTTGAGGCTCTTAAGTAATTCGTGAATGAATGAACAAATGGTCTCCTTATTCTTAGCCCTGTGGTCTTTCCTACCTTCCTACTCTCCTCCCTCACACCCGTCATTTCATCCTGTTCCCCCATCTACTTGGCCTCACCTGTAGGGCACCTGACTGTTAAAGACCTTCTTGCATTTCTTTCCCGGTGCCGAGCTGGCCTGAAAGAAAATGGTGTCGTCATACTGAAGGACAACGTGGCTCGACAGGGCTGTCTCTTCGATCTCTCTGACAGCAGTGTGACTCGGGACATGGACATCCTCTGGAGCCTCATTAGGAAGAGTGGGCTGGTGGTGCTGGGCCAGGAGAAGCAGGACGGTTTTCCAGAGCAGTGCGTCCCGGTGTGGATGTTCGCGTTGCACAGTGATGGACATTCCTGACTGGCAGTGGAATGCAGGGCTGGGCTGCACAGGATGTTTTGGGGCAGAGGCCTTCTCCTCCTAGTTCATGGGGTGATGGAGAGGAGAGATGCAATGCATCTCGAAATGATGTAGTATGTACAATTTTCCACTAATTTTATAAGGACATGCACACACCCAGTGGATTTTCTGGACGATGTATAAAGTAAAACATCAGGAAAATTGTTTTAAGAACTACTTGTATACACCCAAACTATACAAGTGAACACAAAAACAGAAAAGGGATCAATGTTAAATTCTAAACTGTCTTGGTCTGTGAAGATTTGCATTATGGAGTATCCGGGATGGGGGGGTTCAAGTCTAGACCCCCTTTCTCTGCCCTCATGCGAGTTACAGTCTATTTCATTCCTCTTTAGAACTGCTACTTCTCTTAGACAAAAAAATCTCACCCTACTTAAGACAGCACCAGTCAAAATAGTCTATGAAAACAAATCCACACCTTCATTTTTCTTTAGCCTTTCTCTTCCCAGAGAAAGTATATGTGGCTTCACTTTCTATTTTGGTTCAATTTTACCACCCAGTGATGTAATATGGATGTAATTTGATAACAGAGGTCTCCGTTTCAGTGATGAGGACGTGTCTCCTTTCAGGAGAAAATGTTGTTTGTTGAAATTTCAGCTGTGAATGTATAAGTAAATATCTTCGATAATCTAATTTTAGCCATTGGCCTCCAGCACTGCTTGCTTTATTGCAGCCAATCCTGTTTCTTTCATTGCTAAGAATGTACATTGGAAAGAGAAGGGAAATGATAAACCATGAAAACTAAGCTAACTGGATTAATTTAAGGCATCGGTTGAGTTAAAAATAATCTAGGGGTGCCTAAGTGGCTCAGTTCTTTAAGCATCTAACTCTTGATTTTGGCTCAGGTCATGATCTCAGGGTATGTCCTTCATGGGGCTCCGTGCCAGGTGCAGGATCTTCTCTCCCCCTCTCCCTCTGCCCCTCCCCACCTCAAAAAAAATCTAAAATCATTCCAACAAAAAATGCAATTTAATGTTTTTTTAAAAGATTCATTTATTTATTTGAAAGAGAGAGAATGAGAGAAAAAGCATGGTGGTGGTGGGGAGGGTCAGAGGGAGAGTCAGTTTCCCCCTGAGCATGGAGCCCCATGTAAGACTCAATCCTGGGACTCCAGGATCATGACCTGAGCTGAAGGCACTTGCTTAACCAACTGAGCCACACAGGCATTCCAACTTGTAATTTACTTTTTATTAGCAGAATGTTTAAATATAACTGATTTAAGGCACTCCAATATCTTCATGTTGAAAATATACATATTTGATATTGACATGTATTTGTACATGTCAATTTGTACATGTGATGAGTTCTGTTTGAGATGCAAAATATCAGTTTAAGTAAAGAAGGTCTACTGCATGGATGCGCTATAACCATAAAAAAACATACTTGTAAGTCAGAGCTCTAACTTAGGAGGAAAACAATCGTTATGAAACATTTACTACCTTGTTATAGGATTACCGTGGTGGTTTTATTTATGTCCTGGAAAATTAAGTCACTGACTTTGCCTCTGGCACCTTCTACATGTTGTGTTACTCGCCATGCTCTAGGTAACATAACAGAATGAGAGTTGGAACCATTAGAGAACAAGCCAGAACTAAATCAAATGGCAAGCCATTGCTAAACCAATGAATACGGCAAAACATGGGCATTCATGATTTAATCCTCTGTGCCTTGGAGAAGATTAGCCAAATCATTTTTAAAGGCTTATTCCAGAAATTTTCTTTTATACTAGCACCCTTAATTCTGTTATCTCTTAACTTTCTGTTTTGCCAATATTCAAAGGCTAGTTGACAAATTATCAATTTTTCTCTGCTCCCAGGTTCTTGAGCTAGAAGAAATAACATGGTTGTCCTAGAAATAGGTTCTTTAACTCAGATGAGTTTTGGAGATTGACCAACAGTCCCTTTGTGTTCCTAAGTCAAGTCACTTTGCAGTTCTCCTTGGACCGGTTTCAGATAGTTACTGCTTTATACAATTTTAAAAAAAATTATTTTTTATTTATTTTCAGCATAACAGTATTCATTGTTTTTGTACCATTCCCAGTGCTCCATGAAATCCGTGCCCTCTATAATACCCACTACCTGATTCCCCCAACCTCCCACCCCCCACCACTTGAAACCCCTCAGATTGTTTTTCAGAGTCCATAGTCTCTCATGGTTCACCTCCCCTTCTAATTTCCCCCAACTCCCTTCTCCTAACTCCCCATGTCCTCCATGCTATTTGTTATGCTCCACAAATAAGTGAAACCATATGATAATTGACTCTCTCTGCTTGACTGATTTCACTCAGCATATTCTCCTCCAGTCCCGTCCATGTTGCTACAAAAGTTGGGTATTCATCCCTTTGATGGAGGCATAATACTCCATAGTGTATATGGACCATATCTTCCTTATCCATTCATCTGTTGAAGGGCATCTTGGTTCTTTCCACAGTTTGGCGACTGTGGCCATTGCTGCTATAAACATTGGGGTACAGATGGCCCTTCTTTTCACGACATCTGTATCTTTGGGGTAAATACCCAGGAGTGCAATGGCAGGGTCATAGGGAAGTTCTATTTTTAATTTCTTGAGGAATCTCCACACTGTTCTCCAAAGAGGCTGCACCAACTTGCATTCCCACCAACAGTGGAAGAGGGTTCCCCTTTCTCCACATCCCCTCCAACACATGTTGTTTCCTGTCTTGCTAATTATGGGCATTCTAACTGGTGTAATGTGGTATCTCAATGTGGTTTTAATTTGAATCTCCCTGATGGCTAGTGATGATGAACATTTTTTCATGTGTCTGATAGCCATTTGTATGTCTTTATTGGAGAAGTGTCTGTTCATATCTTCTGCCCATTTTTGGATATAATTATCTGTTTTGTGTGTGTTGAGTTTGAGGAGTTCTTTATAGATCCTAGATATCAACCTTTTGTCTGTACTGTCATTTGCAAATATTTTCTCCCATTCCATGAGTTGCCTCTTTGTTTTCTTGACTGTTTCCTTTGCTGTGCAGAGCTTTTGATTTTGAAGTCCCAGAAGTTTATTTTGGCTTTTGTTTCCTTTGCCTTTGGAGACATATCTTGAAAGAAGTTGCTGTGGCTGATATCGAAGAGATTACTGCCTATGTTCTCCTCTAGGATTCTGATGGATTCCTGTCTCACGTTGAGGTCTTTTATCCATTTTGAGTTTATCTTTGTGTACGGTGTAAGAGAATGGTCGAGTTTCATTCTTCTACATATAGCTGTCCAGTTTTCCCAGCACCATTTATTGAAGAGACTGTCTTTTTTCCACTGTATATTTTTTCCTGTTTTGTCGAAGATTATTTGACCATAGAGTTGAGGGTCCATATCTGGGCTCTCTACTCTGTTCCACTGGTCTATGTGTCTGTTTTTATGCCAGTAGCATGCTGTCTTGGTGATCACAGCTTTGAAGTCAAACACTCTCTCTTCTCAGATGACATGATTCTTTATATGGAAAACCCAAAAGACTCCACCCCCAAACTACTAGAACTCCTACAGCAATTCAGTAACGTGGCAGGATACAAAGTCAATATACAGAAATCAGGGGCTTTCTTATACACTAACAATGAAAATACAGAAAGGGAAATTAGAGAATCGATTCCATTTACTATAGCACCAAGAACCATAAGATACCTGGAAATAAACCTACCCAAAGAGGTAAAGGATCTGTACTCGAGGAACTACAGAACACTCATGAAAGAAATTGAAGAAGACACAAAAAGGTGGAAGACCATTCCACACTCTTGGATTGGAAGAATAAACATTGTTAAAATGTCTATACTGCCTAGAGCAATCTATACTTTTAATGCCATTCCAATCAAAATTCCACCGGTATTCTTCAAAGAGCTGGAGCAAATAATCCAAAAATTTGTATGGAATCAGAAGAGACCCCGAATCGCTAAGGAAATGTTGAAAAACAAAAATAAAACTGGGGGCATCACATTACCTGATTTCAAGCTTTACTACAAAGCTGTGAGCTGTATCCATTCTTAATTAAGAAAGCTGAAGTTGGGCGGGCACTTTGCATTAACATCCCCTCTTTATTCTGAGTAAGTACAAGGTAAACGGAAGAGTGGCTGAAAAGGAAAGGTTATTGGAGCCAGATCATGCTGTTTCATGGGTCATGCTAAGGTTTGGATGTGTTACACAAACAACAGGAGAAAATTCTGGAGGATTTAAGTAAGGGACTGATTTTCCTAGTCATGGGAGTGGAGGTGTAGATTGTGTAGAAGGAAGACATTTTGAGTGAGACCAACTCCAGGCATCCTCAGTCTAATTCTAATTCAACAAGTCAAACACTGCCATGTGTTCATCAATGCCTGTGTGTTGTGCAAGTGACAGTCTATGTTAGTCCCCCAGTTCTGTCCATAGTCGACCTGCCTCCGAATCATGTGGGAAGCTTCTATAAGATAGAGATTGACAGGTCCTGTCCCCATGAGAATCTATTTCTGTGAAGTGGGCTCAGATATAATCTGTATTTTTTTATAAGGTCTCAAACTGATGCTGATAATTAGCTTTGTTTGAGAATACGGATGGGAAAAGAGGTGTGGAGCTGGGCTAGTCAGAACCCCAGGAAGATAAGGTAGGGAAGGCAAGAGTATGGGTCTATTTCCAGGGAAGAGCTAGATAGTGAAATCCGTTCTCCACATTGATGTCAG
Source organism: Neogale vison (assembly GCF_020171115.1). Classification (NCBI taxonomy): domain Eukaryota; kingdom Metazoa; phylum Chordata; class Mammalia; order Carnivora; family Mustelidae; genus Neogale; species Neogale vison. Next base: position 33,394,058 of record NC_058100.1, read on the forward strand.
TCTTTCTGCAATATAATCTATGTCATGTATAAACTTCAGTGACTCCCTATCACCGATGGAGTGAATTCCCATCTCCTTGGAAGGACATATAAAACCTTTTGTGATCCAGCCCTGCTTTCCCTCTGCAGCTTCAGATTTTCCACATCCCCTGCAGCTGTACTTACCTACGTCAGTTCCCTAAAGGAGCTATGATTTGTAGCTCGTGGCAGTTATAGATGTTACTTCCCTAGCATAGAACATCTCTCATTCTTTTTTGTCTGACTCAGACTGCTTAGATGTTGCTGACTCTAGAAAAGCTTCCCATAGCCCCTCAGTGCTGGGCTAGGCGCCCTCACTCTGTGTGACCTTCATACCCTGTGCTTCACCTATTACAGCCCTCGTCATGTCATCATAAGCAAGGCTACTTGACATTTCCCCTCTTTAAGTCTGAGCTCTTTAATGGAACATTTATGGCTGGAGTCTCAGTCATAGGCATAGGCACTAGTATAGCAGAAACTCAAGCTTTTGTTGGAAGTCTGGAAGGTGATGTTATGTAGAAAGACTCATGAACAGCCTAAGTTTCTGGCATTCAACATGAATCAGAGCAAAGCAGCAGGTAAAAAACAAGGATTTCTGAAGTTGCATGGGCACTGGGCTGTGTAAGACTGGTCAAAACGGTGATCAAACAATTCCAGCTCACAAGAACCAGGAAATGCACAGAAACAAGAAGTCAGGGAGTTCAGGGATCAAGCATCTGGAAAGAGATTGTAGCAAGGAAATTAGGTTCTGAGGTGAAATGCTGCCTAATTAGGAAATCCCTTTTTCTAATAGGAGCTGACCTAACGGCATGGCCAACCCAAACCCCATAGTTTCATCAGGTGAGAGGGTAAATTTCATGAGAGATATTTTAAATTGTGGGTAGGTCATAGCAAAGCAACTCTTAATCCTCTCCCATTTCCCACCAGGCAACAAATCCAAGGAGACAAACTAGGCTATAGATGGAGTTAATCCTTCTGTGAATATCGAATACAAGTCGAAATTGCTCACCTGTACTTCCCAGCTGAATTCAGTGCAAATGCGCCTGCAGCTCTAGATGAACTTTGGAGGGCCCCTCGGTTTAGGCAGTGATTCATGAATGGGTGCAGTCTTCACCCACCTCCTTTTCTGAGAGCCTGAGCCGCCACTCCAAAGCGTCATCACCGGAGCACGCCGAGTCTTCGGGGTCAGCAGTTTTATAGATTTGGGACTGTCATAAAAATAGAAAACAAAATGAATAAGGTCATCCATGTGAAAGATGATCTGCTTTGTATTACGGACACATTTTGGCCTGATCCTGTTTTTTTTTTTTTTTTTTTTTTACTCTCTACCATTTCCTGAAACTGGCCTGCTCTGCGTGATGTATTGGGGAGAAGCCCTGTGTCAGATGTATTTGGCCGCCTGTCATGAATAATTAAAACCAGTTGTGTTATGCTTTCCTTAGTTCCCCTGACTCTTTGATGCTTTGGTGTCCATGCCAGAAAACTACCTCTTATAATCATCAGAGGCCAGTGTTTTTGCAGAGGTCACTGCAAGCTAATTAAGCAAATATGTGAAAAATAGTTTTAAATTATCTCAATTAGTAGAGTGTGTGTATAGACGTATCTAGAGTGGGGTTGAGGAGAGACTTTTACAATAATAGCTGACTTGCAGAGTTAGTGATTTGGTGATAGAGAACTATGCATATATGGTACCTTTGTAGGTTCATTAAGTTGGCATGGTCTGACCTTTGACAGGCAAATAAACATATAGAAAATGTTCAAGTAGATCATGGTTCTGTAATGGGAAAGACAGATACATAAAGAGTAATGAGTCAGAACGAAAAGGACCACAAGAGAAGTATGGACAAAGAATTAAAGTGATGTAGAAACCAGAATCTCTGGGGTTTGAGGAATGCCACACAGAATCCACTCGCCCGACATTTTCTGAAAGCCTCCTGTGTGTCACCCAGGTCTCGAGGGTCTCAGGATATACCAAGGAATCAAATCCAAACATCCCTGGCCTTGTGGAGACTGTACTGTATGAGAGCTGGGGGCGCAGTAAATATAAATCAGTCAATTATTTGTTATGTTAGAAAGTGGTAAGTATTGGAGAAAAAAAGGGAAAAATAGAGAAGAGTAAGGGGAATTGAGAGTCCTGAAGGAAGGGCTGTCATTTAAAATAGTGGCCACATTGGATCCTTGGTGAGGTGGCATTTGAGCAAAGGAATGAAGAGGGTAAGGACATTGGCCATGTGCGTGTCTGGGGGCGAGGGGGCGACCAGTGCAAATACCCCAAATTTTGAGTATGCGTGGCCTACTTGGAGACCAGCGAGGAGGTCAGAGGAGCTCTGGCAGGGTGGAGGAAGGAGAAGGTGCAATTAGTGTGAGACGTAGGGATATGGCTGTGGCCAGATCATGTAGGGTCTTGACGATTATGGAAGGGGCTTTTACTCTGACCCGAAGGGAAAATACTGCAGAGTTTTGAGAAGACCAGTGACATGACCTTTCCTTGACTTGAGAAACGTGACAGTGGATGGAAGCAAGGAGACCAGATAGATCAGGAGTTGGTAAACTATGACTCGTGGTCCAAATTCAGCTTGTTGCTTTTGTGTAAATAAACTTTTATTGGAACACAGAGAAGAAAACCAAACAGCTACAGTGATAGCTATACCTAGAGATCAAAGGGCCTGGACTTAGGCAGTGCCCGCAGGAGCAGAGGACATGCAGGGGAGGCGAAATCGACAGGAGCTGGAGCGGACTGGGTGTGGCTGATGAGAGCAAGAAAGGAGTCAAGGAAGACTTGAAGATGCCCAGCTACAGTCACTGGGTGGAATATGTTAACTTTTAGGGTTTAGGGAATACATGACAGCCGCTGAGACACCTGGCCGATGACCCACCTTTAATAGACAGTCACTCAGCTGAGGCTTCGTGAGTACACTCTATTCTGTAATTAAAGATTTCTTTCTCTTATGGAACTCGACATTCCTTAAAGTGGCTTTAAGACTTCTGAGGGGCCAATCCTTTTTTTCCCCTCTAAACAATTTTGCCAGTTTAGATATGGACTCAGGAATCAAGGATGAAATATTAATACAATTAAGTGTGAAGGAAGGCTTGTGCCCAATAAGACTTCCTCGCGTGCTCCGGTTCCCCTACCCCACACTTCTAGATCGTGGGGCTTGACTGCCTCCACAGCCCAGTGCTCCCCACTGCATCCCAACCCGGGGAGACTCAGGTCTGAAGGGCTCCTATTTGCCAAGAGAGATACAAGGACATGTGCAACCTCTCCTGACCCAGGGAGGATGGAAGACTGACAAGAAAGGCTTGTCAGGCATCGGGCAGCTACGCTTTCTTTCCACAGTGAACCAAGAGCAAGAGGGAAGACATTGCTTGCTCTGTGAACCCAATCACTTCCGCCAAACTCAACAAGGGAAGTCGCTGCCCTTTTCGGTCTCAAGTGCTCCTTCCTTCCTCCCCTACTGATCTCTCCTGGAAGTAGAATGAGAAATCTGTGCCTCTCTATGGAAACCGAGGAACACAGTAGGAAGCATTCCCCTTCCTGCGACAGGACCTGTGTTAGACACATGAAAACTGAAATACAAACTCGGGTGGCTTTCCGCAGTGGCATCGTAGCCAATGAGGTTTATCCGAGGCGCCATTGTTGCTAATTGAAAACACACGTTCAGATACAGTAGTCTAGTCCTATGCGGGCCCTAAATGGGAAAGTTGCTTTCTTGTGGACAAAGTGCAGGGCCAGAGCACCTCAAGGGAAACAGCCCGTAGGGAAATAGACTGGATCACTGGTCCAGCCGGGCGAGAGGGGGAGCATTTAGCACGTGGATGCAAGGACGCCTTGTGAGAGTCAAGGGTGAGGCTGTGCCTCAGGATGGGACCAGAGAAAAGGGAGCCCCTGGGAACCCATGAAATAGACCCTCCCCATCTCAAGCCTTGGCTTCTCTCTCAGAATACGCTTCATTTTTCTCTTTTTTTGTGGGTTGCATTCTCTGTGCCCTTGTCTCTGTAACAGAAAGCAGAAAATGCAGGCTACCAGGGCTTCCCCGTTTGCCTGCTCCGGATTCAGCCCCAGAGAGTGACGGAGGAAGGGACAACTCTCAGCAGAGCCAAACTCTCCGTGGAGCTGCTCTCCATTCTCCCCTCACGGGCAAGGGTTACCAGCCGGTCTGGCCTAGGCCAGAGCCTCATTTCTTTCTTTCTTTCTTTTTTTTTTGTTATAATTTTAAAATTTTTTTTATAAACATATAAGGTATTATCAGCCCCAGGGTGCAGGTCTGTGAATTGTCAGGCTTACACACTTCACAGCTCTCAACAGAGCACATAGCCTCCCCAATGTCCATAACCCCACCCCCTCTCCCTAACTCCCCTCCCCGCGAAGAGCCTCAATTCTTGTTCCCTCAGCTAAGCTGCAGGGCTGTGTGTACCCCACCCTCTCCACCCCCAGCTGTGGGCTCTAGTTGCCATGGCTAAAGGAAGCGAGCTGGGAAGATACTCCAGAACTGTCTTCAGTGTCTGATCAGGAAGTAATCAGAAAATTTTAAATCGTGCAACATGGTTATGTCATGCACTAAAATGCAATTAGGCAGTCTCCTGATAGGAACTTTTTAAAACAGTGTCTTGGAAATGCAGCCAACACCTGCACTTGGGACCTGCGCAAGAATAAGTAGGCTGCAATTTTCCCGCGCCGCTGGATTAAATATGTGTACAGAAAGGATACGGGTTATTGTAAGAAGAACAAAAGGATGTCAAGGAAGAATGTCTGGTTCTCACCCCCTCCAGGAATATTTGTCAAGAAGGAAAAAGGAATGTGGCAGACAGGCCCTCTGTGTCTGCCAGATGTTCTCTGACAATACTTCCTGTTAAAACTGAAATTTGAACTCTGAGAGCCAAGCAGGGAAACAGCCAGTGGCCTTGGGAATCCTGTGCATTTGGCCCTTCTGGGTCCTTCTGGGTGTTGCTCTGGGTCAAACCACCATTTCTTGTTAGTCTGTCTCTGGACTATTAGTCCTTTGGCCCTTTCCATGGCCCAGAAGTTACACGGGTAGTTCTTTCTGTCTCCTCCTCACTTTGGCTTCTGGAATTTCCTTTCAGACTTGGGGTAAGAGTAGTAGTAAGCGCTTAGCAAATGCTCGCTGAGTTCTTGACATCTCTGATTTTGTTTAACTTTTTCAACAGGCCTGTGAGATAGATGTTTTACATATTTTTATGTAAATTCCATGTTTCATGAGTATAGAAACTGAGCTTTAAAGAGTTTTAAAGGATTCCCCAATATGGGTGGCTGGTTAGAGGACCAAACATAATTAGGAACCCAGGCCTGCTTGATAGCTAAGTCCGTGCTCTTGAGACAATCGGCAGGGATGATCATGTTGTCTAGGAACACGAAAATACTACATTTACACTAGTTACACACTGACATCATTCCATTCCCAAACACAGGTAGACTCAGGTGTTACATTCTGTAGGAGCGACACTTGTGCGTTAGCAAATAGAGCTTCCTAAACTTGATATAGTAGTTTCCCCACCTATGTAATGGCTTTCTCTTTCTACCCTCCAGAAAATCCTTGTCCCACTCACATATAATGTCCGAAGAGTCTTCACACTATTCTTAAGAGGAAGGGTCACTCTGAAGAGCCTGGCCACAGAGCCCACTCCCAAGAAGATCCCACTGTCCGTGACTCCTGGTTTGGAGAAACAGATCTACAGTGAAAAGGATAACCCAGGGTGGCCAGGCCCCAGGCCTTCTACGAGAGGCCACAGGCAACCATTCACTATGTCAAATGATTGTCCAGAAAGAACTGCTGACCCTCTGCTCAGCAAATCCTGGACTTGTCCTTTGCCTTTGGCTCTCCCTCCTTGTTTTCAGGAGATTTATCTTCACTTCTTTGTTATTACAATATGTTATTAGATCATTCCTCCGAATCTGCCGTAAGGAGGCATTTAGTTAGCTTCTATTGCATTGTAAGTATTTACAATCTATTTAATAATTTCAGGACATTTCAGAAATTTTCAGTTTAGGGGCGCCTGGGTGGCTCAGTCAGTTAAGCATCTGCCTTCAGCTCAGATCATGATCTCAGGGTCCTGGGATTGAGCCCCATGTTAGGCTGCCTGCTCAGCAGGGATTCTGCTTCTCCCTCTGCCTCTGCCCCCAGATTGTTCTCTCTCTCTCTCTTTATTTTTTTATTTTATTTTTTAAAAGATTTAATTTTATTTATTTGACAGAGAGAGACAGCAAGAGAGGGAACATAAGCAGTGGGAGAGGAAGAAGCAGATTCCCCATTGAGCAAGCCCAATGCAGAGCTTGATCCCGGGACTCTGGGATCACAACCTGAGCTGAAGGCAGATGTTTAATGACTGAATCATCCAGGTACCCTCTCTCTCTCTCTCTCTTTAATAAATAAATTTTTTTTAAAAGATTTTATTTATTTATTTGACAGAAAGAGAGAGAGAGATCACAAGGAGGCAGAGAGGCAGGCAGAGAGAGAGAGAGGGAAGCAGGCTCCCCGCCAAGCAGGAAGCCCGATGTGGGGCTCGATCCCAGGACCCTGAGATCATGACCTGAGCCAAAGGCAGAGGCTTAACCCACTGAGCCACCCAGGCACCCCAGTAAAATCTTTTTAAAAAAAGAAATTTTGTCAATATAATTCTTTTATTTTTTGTTTATTTATATATAGAAAACACATATCGTAATTAAGTTAACCACACAAGTAATTTGCCTTCAGGTTGGTTTTTGGTTGTACGTTGTGTTTCAGTAAACTCTGCAGAAAAGTTTGTCTTTTCTTAGTTTTACAGTTTAAAATGTGATGTAGGTTGTGAGCCTTTTTTCTCTCTGTATGCCCACACACACAAAGAATTTTACAAATCAATTCAAGAGAAGTGTAAAATTATTATGGTGGTAAGACTATCTCTATTTGACTTTCTTTTCCAAGCTTAAGTTTCATCTCAACAGATTCCTTTATTTTTTAAATACATATGTGTTTGAAGAAGGAACTTGTGAGCTTGATTCTTAGAGGTGAAACCAACTTTGGAAAGGTTCCAACCCAACATCTGAGTCGTACTTTTGAGGATAGATCATAATAGCAAGGACTTATTGCTCTTTCCTAAGCATCTCTGTAAATACTTAAGATGTGTTAGTTCACTTAGACTCTCCATGTTCCTAGAAGCTGAGTACGACCTTTATTCCCACTTTACATAACAGTAAACTGAGGCATAAAGGATACCAGTAACTTAACTGAGTTCATGCAGCTGGAGTTGTGTCTCTGAGCTCTTTGGCACCATACAGTGCTATAGAATAACTGTACCAACATGATCTAAAAGAGGTTACCTCTGCCCTTACCAGTCCCGAGGCGTGTGTGATCTCTGGATCCTTCTGTATTCCCATATTCTGCACCATGTAACCCTTTTCTCCTCTTACCATCAAACTCCACAGTAAGATATTCTAGAAATAAATGAGCACAAAGTATAAAATAACAGATTGTTACAGAATTGATCCTTTTAAGACCCTGTTCTTTTATTTTCACTTGGGGAAAAAGAGTCTGACTTTGTTCTCTGGAACCCAAGTGCGTTCCCTTTCTCTACTCCAAAAGACTGTCCTTTGTGTCCTCTGTGGATACCAAGTGTGGACAGAGATGGCAAGTGGTGAAGGAAGGGCTCATTTGCACACCTTCTGCTTGACAGTGAGAAAACAGTCATGGCTTCTCTCAGTGAACGTGCTGTGCCTGGGAAAGGTGAGAAGTTGGGGACAGTGGGTCTCAGGGAAGCGACAGTTCATCTGCTACACTTCACATGGGCCATGCCATTCATTTCTCATCACAGGGATTGCATTTCAGTGGCTGCTAATCTGAGGACAGGGTCTAGACAGAGATTGATGAGAAACCTTAACCCTCCCTGGAATGTGGGTAGATTCTGGGGCTTCCAGCTGCAGAAGAAGCCATCAAGGAGCCAGAAGCCCAGATTGCCTGGAGTGGACATTAGAGTCTTGGCTAAGGACGGTTGAATGCTCTTTACAGAGGCCCTGGTCTGGGGTCTGGTGTGTGATACTCAAGTCAGGTTTAACCCATGATGACAGGAAGAAGGAAGAGGCCAGGCAACTGGGTTGACAAGCTGGCATATTTATATTTTCATTTTTGAGGGAAATTATGATGGATTTTTTCTTAAGATTTTTATTTACTTAGAGAGAGAGAGAGCGCGCACATAAGCAGGGGCTAAGCCAGGGCCAGTGGCAGAGGGAGAGGTAGAGGGAGAAGCAGACGCCCCCCTGAGCAAGGAGCCCAACGTGGGGCTCCGTCTCAGAACCCTGAGATCATGCTCTGAGCAGAAGGCAGACGCCTGACTGACTGAGCCACCCAGGGGCCCCCGATGCATTGCTTTTACTCTGGAAATATGATGACCATGATCCCTACTTCTAGAGAAATGTATATGAGATATGTTCTAATCTTTATTTTCAACTCCTCATTCTTCCAGTGAATAAGAAGGCATTGATTTATTTGTCCAACTGCTCACTCATTCACTAAACTGATGAGTTCGTTTATTTGTCAGTATTATTTGGCACCTAATGCATGCCAAACATTGTGCTAGGCCCTGGGGATACCATGGGGAGCAAAATAGATTTAAATAACTTTTAGTTTGGTCCATGGCAGATGGGAAATGAGCATGGACTCAAATAAACCGTAATCTTTATTGTGATAAATGCCTTGAAGCAAACACACAAGAAAGAGAATAGTGGGTGTGGATATCTAATTTATATCTGAAGATCTAGAATACTTTTTGCTGGCTAGTAAATCTGGATTCTTAGAGGTTCCACTGGGGGTGATTTATGAAATGAGGGCTGTGATGAGATGCCCTGGGTGGTGTCCTCATAAATCGCAGGGTTACCCCCCTGTGGACTTGAAAGGGGAAGAAATGTCCATCTCTTCTGTACCTTCTCGCATACCATCCGTAAGTCTGGTCTGTGCTGTTCACAGGTTTGTTCCCAGCGCCTGGCGCAATGGCACGTAGTAGGTGTTCAACAAATGTCTGTTGAATAAATGAATAATTTAAAAGATGACATTCTTTGTTTCTCTGTCTCCAGGGAGGGCATCAGGGCAAAACTGGGAGTAAAGAGGCAGATCAAATTTTGAGAGTTAGATTCAGCTCATAAATCCCACACTGGGACTTTATGTCTTATAGGCTCTATGAAAGGACCTGCAGACAATACCAGAAAAATGTCCTGAAGGCAGAAGTCAAAGACCAGCAGCAAGGAAAGGGGATCTTCTCATTTGAGGCCTAAAGTTTGGGCTGAGGCAGTGGGTCCCTGCCGGTCCAGACTTTGATGGCATCCATAGTAGCCTTGGTCTAGGGGGACATGCCAAGGGGCCGAGACCTACCTCTCTGCCCTCCCACGCTCTCTGGCACTCTTCAGCACTGCCTCTGACAGAAGCCGAGAACTCCGCGAGTCTGGAAAGACAATGTCAGGTTAGAGCAGGTGGAGGGAGAGAGAGAGAAGAGGAAACACTGAATAAAATGCCCTTTCCCCTTTCCATCCTCAATAGCAAGCTTCTGGAATACAAATAGTTGGTTTCAGTTTAACTGTGATTGCCTCATCGCTAGCGCCAGGGTCATACTGAAGCCAGTTGAGTAATTGCACCGGCTCTGGAATGGCCACCTCCTGGGACAGGGAACGATGACACTTGCCTTGTCTTCAGTTGAAAAGTGGTTGCCCCTTCGCTTCAGAAGGCACAAGTGTCCCCTCTCTCCCTCACCCTCTGTGTTCCCATTAACCATATACCGCCCCGTGTGACTACTTGATCAGGGACATGGGAAGTAGGTTGACTGTTGTCGCTGTACCTCGACTTGTACTTTCAGTTAAATAACAGCAACCCAAGCTCTACCCTATTCCACTTTTGCCTTCTAACTTTGGGAAGATCCAAAGGAAGCTCACCTCTCTAAGATCTGCCACGTGGGCTCTTGCATCTTTGCTGTTCCTGCAATTACCAAGCACACCCTTGCCCCTGGGCCTTTGCATTTGCCCTTTCCTCCGCTTAGTATGGGCGCGGCTTAACTTTTCACTTCTTTCAGGTCTCTGGTACAATGCGACTCTATTAAAGAAAGCACGTCTCCATTTCCTCTCCCTTCTCCCTTCCCTCCTCACTTTCTGAAATTTTCTCCAAAACGTATCTGACATCATGTCAGCAACACATCGTGCATATATCTGTTTATCTCTCTCCTCTAAAGTGTAGGTTCTGGAAGGCATTGCCTTTGCCTTTTTATTGTCATATTCCCAGCATTTAGTCGAGCGTTGTCACATGGTAGATGCTCTAATAAATATTTATTGAGTGAATAATACAGTGCAAATACAACCAGCCATCAGGGTGGTGAGGGAAACAAAACAAAACAAAATGAAACCCCGAAACCTCACCTGTGACAGCAAAGATGTTAGTACTGAGACTGAACACGTTTCCCATTTGTTCACTTGCATTTTATTTCCTGATGATCAGGCGTCTTGGCAAATGCCTTTATTCTCACAATTCTAAAGCCCAGTCCGCCTCCCTCTATTTCCACATATACTCCCAAACCCTGACAGCCTTCCCTGTTTTTACAATGCCAGGAAGGACTGACATAACAATACATCTGGCGACCCACTAACAAGCCACACTTAAGAGCAACCCTCTGCTGCAGGGACTGTTTTACATGGACCACCCTGTATGTTGCATTAGATTGTGCCTTTCTGCCAATAAGCTCAGAAGTGTTTCATAAACAAAAAGATGATGTTGGGGAAAAGGGTTTTCTCTCTCTTTTTTTCTTCTAACTCACATGGAGAATTTTACTGTAGAAGTCTCCTGCTCAGCTGCACCATGACAAAGCAATTCAGCCCAGAGAGATGATTCTTTTGGTTCAGCATCTGTTATGATATGTTGATACTGAAGAGCAGGCTTCAGGGGTTTTTGGGGGTGGGTCGGGGCACTAAAGAAGACGAGAATCTAGAACAATTGTTCTAGATAACAGAATGGATCCCTGAAGTTTACTTGTTGCTTCCTAAAGGGTTTATGCTGGTTCTCTGAAACGAACCTCAAGTTCAAGAGGGAAAAGGCAAGGCAAGCTAATTTATGGTTGTTCCAAGAATGCAGTTGCTGGATATATCCTGACAGGGGGTTCTGTTGTGCTTTGAAGAATAATGTGAAAATCCAAGCTCAGAATGAGTTTCTGTAATATGAAAATTAAAACTCTACCCCAAACCTTTACCTGCATCTGAAGCCAAGTCCTTTTAGATGTGCAGGAGGGAACTGTTTACTTTGTATGGAAAATCACTTTCTTTTTATTAGCAAGCTCCAGGGTTTCCTGATGATCTGAAGGGCTGTTGCCTCTTGGAGGGCGGTCATGGGGCATTCTTGGCATAAGCAGGGGCCAGAAAGACTGGAAATCTTATTTTGTAACATTTTCTGCCTGGTTTTTAAAGTCAAAGAAGAAAAATGGTTCTGATAAGTTCAGCAATACCTTCGTATCTGACTTGACTACTCGTCCTGAGCTGACCTGGAGAGGTTAAAAACCGAATCAAACTAAAACAAACAATAGAAACAAACATCCAAACCAACATATCATGAACAACTTTTCCTGCCCTCTGCAAGCACGTCTGCCCCGGGAGACTTGGTGGAGTGAGGGATGGTGAGGGGCTCAGTCATCTTTTTTTTTTTAAGATTTTATTGATTTGAGAGAGAGAGCAGGAGGGAGAGAGACACAGCACAAGCAGGGTGAGGGGTAGACAGAGAAGCAGACTCTCCACTGAGCAGGGATCCCGCTGGGCAGCTCCATTCCAGGAAGCCGGGATCATGGCCTGAGCCAAAGGCAGACACTTAACCCACTGACCCAGAAGCCCCCTCAGCAGTCTTCACACACATTTTCAGTTCCCTCTTTTTCTTGCTATTACCTTCCCGCTTTGGCCTTCCTGACATTGTCAGTCGCTCACCTCTAAGCAGACTACCCAGATTTCTTCTCATCTTCCCAGATCCTACCGAGAGACTTTCTTGAGCAGGTGTGTCTTAAACATTCCAGTTCACAGCGATCTCCCCCTCTCTCAACTATGAAGATTTTCCAGGCTCGCAAATCTTCCACTGCTAGAATTAGATATTTCCACCCCCCCATCCCTTTATCTCTACAGTTAAGTCAAAGGAACTCTTCCCAGCAACGTTCTAACTCTCCTAAGCCACAGATCACCTCTGGATTCTTTACCAGGAGCCCAGAGTCTTGAATTTCAGGAGCTTATGGGCTCCTTGCCTCAACCAAGGAGCAGCCCCCCAGTGGCTTCTCTGCTGGCTCCCTCTGCCGGCTCCCTCTGCCCTTGATGCCTTCTAACCCACATGTCCTCCTTTTCTTTTCTTTACCATCCATTCACTGACATCAGATCCACTGTTTGCTCATGTTTCCTAGCCTCGAGCCCTCCCAGTACCAATGTGGTCCACTTGTTGAGTGATCCTGTTAGTCACCTCTGGCTCATTTCAAAATGTGCACGCCTTCACCTCAGCCTTCCAGATGGCCTCGCGGTACGATTGCAATTACATTCTCTGTCTGTGGCGGCAGAACGAAGCACATGCTGTGAAAGTGGCTGCGTTTTAAGCTGCTTCCCAGGGCAGACTTTAATAAAACACGAGCGAGGTCTCCTTTAGGACTTTTCCACCTAGTGGTTCCTTCCTGGAGTGGGATTTCCTGATGGCTAATATCTCTCAATCAGACACTTGCTTCTGGATCATGCTTTTAGATCTTTAGGCTGCAGAGGTGATCCCTTTTAAGTGGGGACTGTAAGAAAAATTCAGCAGTAACTCAACAATCCCAAGTTTGAGGGAAGTTTGAGGGAAATTGAGGATAAGAGTAAGGACTAGGTAGAGCTGATTTTGTGCAATAATTAGAGCTATCATTTATTGAGGAACTACTTTGGACCAAGCACTAACTAGTCACTCTGTATAGGTTATCTTCATTATACGTGGCTGGAGACTTTCAGTTCAGAGCAATCACTAGATCCTCTCTGCCAGAGCTCGTCTCCTAGGCTGCTGTTCTCCATGTAGTACATAGAGCATGAACCCAAGAAGCTCACAAACCTGGCTTCAGGTCTTTCCTCTTTTTATATGAGAACAAATTTCCATGCCTTAGAATAACATAGTCAGTTTCTCACCTATAAAATCCAGGAATGATAATACCTACTTAACGGGATTGATGTCACAAGTCGTAGGGCTGCTGACAATCCTGACTCCATCTTTCTCATGGCCGATCAAGGGCCTCTTTCAGAGCTACATGCTCTGGGCCCCTTGGAGAGGAATATGCACACCTTAGAAATGCCCATCACACCTGGGGGGCCTCCCACAATCTGTTAGAGGTAACTTCTCTTTTACCTTCCTGAGGTATAGGTGTTGTCCCAAGACCTAATTGAAGTTAGCTGTCAGTTAGGTGCCTGCAAACACTTTGATCTCACTACGGTACCCTTTTGCATCTCCATTTGCTCTATAAAACCTGTGGACGAAAGTCCGGACCTGTGGAGAGTAAGGAGGCAGCCGCTGTGGATTGTTCTCTGCCTGCTGCCTTCCCCGTCTGTTACCCGGAATATAACTCAGTGACTCAGTATGGAGTCACCCTCGTTTCCCGGCCTCAGGTGCCTTCTCAGTTTGGGGGGCACTTTACTGTCCCTCCTTCACCTCCTGACACAAGTCTGTCAGACATTATGACTAAGATGTGATTATCGTGACTCTTCCATAGCAGGTGACTCAAGAGATGAGAGCAGTGGTAGTAATTCGACCAAAATAATGTGTTTCTGGTCCTTATTTGGAAGGTATATAACCAAGAGGATGACATTCATTGTTCCTAATTTCACACCTCACAAGAAGAACAACTAGAAACTATTCAAGGACAAGACACCGCTGAGAGCATCCTGGAACACAGAAAGCCAAGGCAGAGACAACACAGAGACCGAGACAGATGACATTAGAAGGTAAGATAAGTGGTTACAGGTTGACTGCCCTGCCCCTCCCCCAGACCGGTATAGTACCAGCCCATGGCAAAAAGCAACCCAATTACAAAATAAGCAAAAGACAGTAGTAGACATTTCTCCGAAGAAGATATCTGAAGGGACAACAGGTACAGGAAATGATGGGCAACATCACTGGTCATTAGGAAATGCGAAGTAAAACCACAGTGAGATACCACCTCACGCCCCTTACATGATCGTCATCAAAGAGACTAGATAACAGATGCCGGCGAGGACATGGGGAAAAAGGAGCCCTTGTGCACTGCTGGTGGGACTGCAAATTGGTGCAGCCACTGTGGAAAACAGTATGGAGGTTCCTCAAAAATTTAAAAATAAAACTACCATATGATTCAGCAATTCGACTTCTGGGAATAGAGCCGATGGAAACAAAACCCTGACTGGAAAACCCCATGCCCATTGCAGCGTTACTCACAATAGCCAAGATATGAAAATAACCTAAGTGTCCATTGATGAACAATAAAGAAACTATATATTATATATTATGTATATTTTATATATATACATATATATAAAATGGACTATTATTCAACCATAAAAAATGAGAAAATCCTACCATTTGCAACAACATGGATGGACCTTGAGGGTATTGTGCTAAGTGAAATAAGTCAGAGCAAGAAAAATACTGTATGGTGTCACTTATATATGGAATCTAAAAGCAAAGTCCTAGGAAAAGAGATCAGATTTATGGTTACAGAGACAGAGGGTGGCACACGGGGGAATTGAATGAAAGAGGTCAAAAGGTACAAACTTCCAGTTATGAGACCAAGAGACACAGGCCTGTAAGGTACCACATGACGACTGTAGCCAACACTGCACGCCGTATGGGGAAATTGTTAAGAGCTCTCATCCCAAGAAGAAATCTGTTCCTTCTTTCTCATCGTCATTCTTTTCTTTTTATTGTATCTGTATGAGAAGATGGCTGCTACTGTGATGATCATTTCACTATATATGTGAACCAAACCGTGCTGTGTGCCTTAAACTTGTGCAGTGGCACATGTCAATTATTTCTCAATGAAGCTGGAAAAAAATAATAAAATTCTTTATTTAAGGTTTTTTGAATGAAAAAGTTATACCATGATTCATAAAGGCTCTGAGCTCTTTAAAGCCATGGAGCCATGGGTGCTCCAGAGCTAGTGAGGAAAATTGGAAGGAAAAATCAGGAACACACACCCCCCAGACACACCCCCATCAGTCCTTCAGATGGGGTCTTTAACAGCAAACGGAGGTTCACTCACAGAGCTCCCATAACAAATGAACACATGGTGAGCATTTGAGAGAGAAAATACATCCTTCAAGGACACTCTTAAGTTCTTGGGAATTTAGGATGAATACGGAAAGAATCTCTTAAAAATGAGAAGGAATGAGAAAATTAGGGAGACTGTGGTTTACTCTTTGTTAAAAATTGCAAAATAGGAGTTTATGTCTGCATTTAGACCTCTGCACTAAGGTGCACTCCTCCGCACTGCAACCAGAGAAAATGAGTCTGCGTGCCCTTTAATCCATGACCTCCAGAGATTGGGTTACCTCTTTGAAAGAGCTTTTCTTTCTCTGGCCAACTAAATGAATTGAAATTGATGTACTTAATTGTTTTCTAAATTGCAATTTTTCTTCCCCAGATGTTTTTTATCAGGGTTGAGCCCAATGGGCTCTGTCAGTCACACGGGGAGATGAAGTCATGTGGTAATAAAAGAGAAGGGACTGGGGGGAGGAAGGGAAATGCCATACAGTATATTGTCTAATTGAAAAATGTGCCACGTAAATGCTGCACTTGAAATCTCTGCCTCCCTGAGGGCTGCTCACAACAAACAAGGCACCACATCTTCTGCACTGGAAAAATTAGACTTCTCCCCTTTCTCCGTTATTAATTCAGGCCAACATGAATGTTTCCTTCCTTTGCCTTTCTTGGGTGAAGTCCCTCTACTGGAATTGTGATGCACAGTAACAGGGTTCTCAAAGCGAAAACTTAAATGAGGAAGGGACCGGGTCAGGCCGGAGGGTGGGGGTTAGGATGATGGGTGATGAAGGAGAGCGGGGCTCTAACTAAGCTCCAGCCTTGCAGAGGGAGAAGAGCGCTGGCAACGGTAGCCACGGATGGTCTGAGAGATGGTTGCTAAAGATAGTACAGCCGGAAACAGAGAGGGATCTTGTGGGAAAGTCAGAAAGTCTCGGGCTCAGAATGCACACCGGCGAAAGCTGGAAAAGGAACCGATGTGGAAAGGGAAGCACAGACAAAACAGGGACTTGCACATGCTCCTCACAGCAAGAAGGACAGACCTGTAGATGAGGGACCACCTCAGCCTTTGAGGGAGACTGGAAGACTAGGAGAGAGCTGGTACGGACGAGCCTAACCAAGTGACAGGAAGACCACGCCCAAAGTCCCCACTGAGGAAAACAGAGAAGCACAGGCTGCAGGATGAAAGCGTGGGGGCTAGAAGGTCTTCGTAGAGATTTTTCTAGTCCTTTCTCTATCTTCATTTGTGGTGCACTTCAGCCTGACTGCACAAAGTCAGTCCTGTATTTTTAGACTCTCTGTAGGAAATAACTTGAAACCAACAGGGCTTTCACCAGCCCTCACTGTTAAAAAGATCTCCTTCTTGTATCAGAAAAAAACAAACCCCAAAACCTCTCTTTCCTCTTGTCCTGTCATCATTGAGGAAGGAGGACACCTGGTCATTATAGAAGAAACCCAATGAATCACTCATTTAAGTTTCTGCTTGTTTAATTGAGGCATACCTCACATTTGATGGGAACAAACTCCAGGGACTTCTCCAAGTTCTTTGATTGCACTGGAATCTTGATGAATCAACCACTTCTTTGAAATATGAGGACTATTGCCCAAGGTTTACAATCCTTTGTAATTTTCTTTGTAGTGATATTTGGAGTAACTAGATTCAAACTTCATGCGAGTCAGCCCTACAAACTACCAAAGCTCTAGGGAAAAGGATCACATCGTAGGAAGGTGTAGATGATCAGGGCTTTGGGCTCAAAAAAAAATTTTTTTTTTAAAGCTTTTTTATTTTATTTTTTTAAAGATTTTATTTATTTGACAGAGAGAAATCACAAGTAGACGGAGAGGCAGGCAGAGAGAGAGAGGGAAGCAGGCTCCCTGCTGAGCAGAGAGCCCGATGCGGGACTCGATCCCAGGACCCTGAGATCATGACCTGAGCCGAAGGCAGCGGCTTAACCCACTGAGCCGCCCAGGCGCCCCTGGGCTCAAAAATTTAACCTTAACCTTAACTTGTTTCTCTGAGTTCTTCTCTGGGTTAAAACCGACATCATCCGTCACCTTCCCTCTCATCTTCTTGCTTCTCGTCCTTGTCTTTTCCTCCTATTCCCTCTTCTCCTTCTTCCTGTCTTCTAGCTCTCTTTCCCTTTTCCTTTTCTTGTCCTTACCCAATTACTCTTTTCCCATTTCTTCTGCTCCCCTCCTTCCTCTTCCTTTCTTTTTCTTCTCTCCATGTCTTCCTTTTCCTCTTCTTTTTTCTTTTATGGTTCCTCCTTCACTTGTTTCTTCCCCATCCCCACTCTCTCCACAAATTATTTTTCCTCCACAATTTTTTGAGTTTTCAGTTTATGCCAAGATTTAGGGAAACGTTTTACTTATGTCATCTAGTTTCACCTTGGTGATAGCCCTAGATATTATTTTTAGATACAGATGTTAAATATCAGAAAAAAATAAATAATTCATCCATTCACGTGACTACTACTTGTGACTCTGGGTCTCCGATGTCAAATACATGCTTTAACAAAAGCCTCTGTAGGGAGAGATAATAAGTATGGAGGGCAGAATGAATCAAATAAGATTATAATTATTTAAAAGCATAATTTTAGAGAAGAGAATGGTACTTTGTTCTTGTAAAAATTTGGACTTGATTGGGGTGAGGTAATTATATTATGTGATAAGTAAATCATTTTAACAAAAGTATATAAAGAAAAATCATAGAGGCATGACAGTAATTTGAAATACAGAAAGGTCTTTATATGTATAAATATTTATTGGATCTCACAGAAGATTCTCAAGGATGAAAGAATGTGCTATTGCAAGGGACTCAACGTTCCTTGTAAAGTGCGTGTTTGTATTAGGAGCAGTTGCTGAGTAACAGAAGACTAAATTATAGTTGCTTTGCATTTTGTTAAAAGCAGTCTAGAGGTCGAAGTGGTTCAGCTCCTTCTCTTTCTTACTTTCCCATTACCAGCATGTTGGCTTTTGGTGCTTACACTTGTGCTTCATTACGCTAAGAGACCTGCCGAAGCATCACATTTTCACCTCATTACACTTAGAGACAGAGAAAACAAACCTTTTCCTTGTGGGATGCTGGGTAACTCTGTCAGTTGAGCATCTGACTCTTGATTTCAGCTCAGGTCATGATCTCAGGGTCATGGGATGGAGCCTGGCATCAGGCTCTGAGCTCAGCATGGAATCTGCTTGTCCCTCTCCCTCTGTTCCTCCCCTAACCTATGCTCTCTCTCTCTCTCTCTAAAATAAATGAGTAAAATTAAAAAAAAAAATAAATAGAGGAAATAGTTACCAGAAGCTTCTGCCACCCTGCCCCCAGGAGACTCTCTCATGTGTTTTATGAGCCAGATCTGGGTCTTAGACCAATCTCTGACTGTTGGCAAAGAGAACATAATAGAGAGTAGGGCTGGAGAAGGGGCTAAACTTCTTCCAAAGTGTGAAACCTCTGCTTGCTACCTAAGTATATCTGGAGATTGATTAGTAAGTAAGAGGAGGAGGTGGGTTGGGCAGGTAATGAACAGCTTATTCATCTCCCCGGGAAAAATACCCTCCTTGACCTCCCTCAACTGAAAGCAGACCCACATGGAATGTTTCGCTTCAAAGAAAAGAAGACGGGGAAGAAACCAGAATCCCATGAAAGGTCACAGTGAGTCTGACTATCCTCTCAAACTCTTCGGTTGCTGTTAGTACTCAAATCTAAATACTAGAACTTTGAACAGGGAAGTGGAGGAGAACGGCTCAAAATTGAAGAGCAAACCAGCTTTATTATTTGAGAGGACATAGACAAGCGAGGGATAGGTGTGTAAGTAAGGAAACGTGTCAGTAAGGACGGAGGAAGCTTGACACGTGGCACATGAAGAAACAGAGCTAATGACAGAGCTAACGACGGTCGTGACCCACGGCTGAAGTAGGGGTTCTGGGAGGGCTTGAGAGATTCAGAAATAGCACCTTTACTTTTTTTTGGTAAACCTGGTGCCATGTGTCAAGGCCCTCAAGGATATCTAATATCCCCAGTAGCTACTACTACTACTATTACTACGACTACTACTACTAATACAGTGCTGTGCGTGTCAGGCACTGTTCATAACACTGTGCCTATGTTAGAAGTCATTTAACTGTCACCTGTATTAGAGCAAAAATTTGTAAGTGGCAGAAAGTTGTATGTATCCCATGGCTCCTTAATTCCAGTATAACGGGCTTTTTGGCATATAAAGCAGCTACGCTGAGAGTGGGAAAACACATGATCTGATGGAGGTTGGTCCCTGGGCTTCTTTCTTTGCTCTCTCATTTCTCTACATCCTTTTCCAGTTTCCAGTTGGCCAGGGACACCGTGATTATGTCTTCAGTTAGCTTGGAGCAGGGCAGCTCCCTTGGGAGGAAGGCACAGCTCCTCGGCAGTGTCTGTGATTTTGGTAGTCGTGGCCTTTTCTTCCTTTAACTTGTCCAACGGCTAATGAGCTAGGGTCAATTTCAGAACCACAGCTAGCCGCCATAAGTTTCCCTTTTCCTCCATTGGCATCTATGATTTCATTCCATTGCTACCAGCTGTGGTGCTCACCAGTCTAGTTCAAACATTTTCAGATGGAATTTACAATTCTCTAAGGGACCGGCAGCTCTCTTGCAAGATAGCAGGGCCTAGTCCTCCATGAACAGCAGGTCCAAAGCCATTGATGGGGCCTCTGGCCGCTGCCATCTGTCCAGGCCAGAGCTAGAATTTAAGCGAGGGCTTCCAGCTCCAGAGTTCATGTTCTTAAGCCTTCTCCCCTGTCATCCCTTCAGAATCTGCTCTTCATACTGTGTCAGTGTTCTCAAGTTGCAGTGAGGATGTAGACTCAAAAGTGCCACTAAGGAAAGGAGCCATCGAGACCGTTTTATAGGGCTGAGGAGAAAACGTCACACGTGGCACCGAAGAATTGGAATGTCTGGGGGAAGGACATGAGGAGCGGTTATATTCTGAATGGGAAGATGTTAGAGGAGGACGAAGTTACAGAGAACGAACCAGACACATTTCAGGTTGGCTGATAACTGACTGAGTTCTTTAAGTTTCCCATCTGAGGTTAGGGTAGAGTGGATGGATGGGGGCGGCCATGCTGGCAATTCTTTCATTCTTTCTGTCTCGCCTTCTCCCAGGCCTCTCTGGTCATGGGAACCATGACGGTGGTACTAGGCTGCTAGTACTAGGTACTACCAGAGTACCTTGTCCTGACATGGAGAAAGTACTTTCTGATACCCCAAACCACGTGCAGTGCAATGGAGAATGGGAAGAGGGGCCTTCATCTGTGGGGCATGTCTTGTCTACCCTTGTAGACAAGGGTAGACTTCAGTGAGAAGCTCTGCTTATCAGATGATTGATGTGGTCAGCAGTGGGCCAGCCATCCAAGGTCCTGGGGGCGATACCAGGGTACTTTGGAGGCTTACTTCACAACATAGTAGTCTCTTCTGTCTGTCATATAGCAGGGCAGAACGTACTTCCAGAACCTTGTTTTCATGGTCTGGCTGTGGACAGTTTTTTTGGGATGGCAATTCAATGATCTCTAATTAACAAAGAAACAAGTCAGAAAGTACTTTCCTATATGCGTTCATCAGACGGTCAGATGGTACCATGGACACCTGTGACAGGCCTGTAATATATCCTGGTCTCCCTCTGCCCGCAGCCCGATAACTGTATGTTCAAAGAATTAGAGACCTGTCGCATTTAAGGCATTTCATAGCACTGCCTCTCATTCAGATCCTTCTCTGCACAGAGAAGAAAACTGCAGCCCAGAGAGTTGGCTGGTACAGTAACACATGGGCGTTTGACCGAGGATCCAACGTTCTTTTGCAGGCACACACCTGCCTTGGATCAATGACATTCTGGAAACGCAAAGGATAATTACTACTGTGACAAGCAGTATAGAGAAGGGACTTTGGAAACTGTGACAGGGGAGGGGGAGAGCAAATCAGTCTGACTCAGCACCCTGCTTGAGATGGAGGCTCACGGCTGCAAGATTGAAGGAGGCTCCATGCATTACTGAAGCCCCTTTTTGGGGATTAATCTTCTCGCCCACATGAAAGTAGAGAACTCTGCCATACACATTTAAGTACTACTATTCAGGGAACTCGAAGAGGTCATTTACCAAATAGCTCCTTTACTCTCCCCACCAAGAATTTAGGGGAGTGGTTTCTGGGGGAATTGGCTGGCCCAACATAAGGCGGCAATTTAAAGTTCAATCATTTGCTTTTCTTCTTCCATCTCCGTTCTCTTTGCCATTCTCTGGGGTTCTCCTTTACTATTTTTTTAATGAAAAATTTGTTCTATAAAGGTAATATGAGTTCTGGGTTAAAAAGTTGTTGTAAGCACAAAAGAATAAGTAGAAGAAGAAAATCTGCATCTGAATTTTGACCCTGAAGCTTCTTGTTCTCTTTTCTGGGGACAAACTCTAAAACAAGCCTCTTCTGTTTTCCCAGAAGTATATATGAATTTATAACAGCCTCTTTTTATGCACTCGGTAGCTGACTAAGCTCACTGTATTATGCCTTTGCCTTTCTCACTTACTGCTTCTGAAAGACTATTACCTCTCAGCGTGCAGAGATTTCTTTCGTTCCTTTTAGTTACATTTAAGCTTTGATGAAATCTATTCCATTTTATCTTGGTACTGTTCCTGTCTTTCTGGAGCCTGCCATGTGGCCAAACCCTGGGAGATGAGTTCCACACGGCAGACCGCGTGGACTGGTCCAGAAACGCCTGCTGCTTCTCGGCCCCGGAGCCCAGGCGCCCGTCTCCACCGTGTCAGCATCCTGGGCAATGGCCGAAATGGGATTCGTCTGCCCCGTTCTGGTTCTCAGCTGACCTTTCCAGTCTGGCTCAGAGAAGGGGGCTGGTGGGGTCTTGAGAAGCCAGATTGCCTTGCGTTTGTTTTCTTGGCTGCTCTGTCAGTGAGGGAGGACGCGCTCCCGCTCCGCGATCTCTCGGAGGAGACTTTGGGTTTTGCTGGCAGGCAGACCCTCGGGCTACTCAGCGGAATGTCTTTGGTTCCATAGCTTTGGGGGGAGCCAGGAGGCTGTGCTTCCCGGCCAAGGGAAACACTGCTTCAGACTCAAGACCACGACTTGGCAGAGACCCTGGGGCCTGCTGAATTTAGGAGTGGGCGCGCTCATACCTTTCCGTGCTCAAAGCACTCTTTCCCGTTAAAACCGAGAGGAGGATGGAACGACCGCAACGTCGGGGGTGTTCACTGGCGCACAACCGCCTCGGTAAAATGGATTTCAATCTCATTTTGGTGCAATGGGAAAGGCAAGGGCCTCCTTCCGTAGCTGGGGAGGAAGGAGAAGGAATCCAGAGTCCAATCAGACCTCTCAAGACTCAGCAGAGGCTTGGTCTCTGCTTAGACAAATAATCTTGAGGAGACCCAAATCCCCTGTTCATTGTGAAAACAGACAGTGCCAGAGTAAAACAGAATTAAATTGTTTCTCTTTCATGGCAGCTGAAGTGTAAAAACCGTTCTCTTCTGACCTTGTGGCCAGAATATCCTGACACCTCATAAATTATCCTAAGGGTTCAGGGCCTGGGGTGGGGGAGGGGAGCTTGGGGAGGCTGTGGGGCCACACGGCAGCCAGCCCTGAGCGCGGGGTGGCTGGAGGCCCTTCTGGCCTTCCTGCCATGTGGGCACCCAGTGTTAGGATGTGGAGGAAAGTGGTTTCCTCCAAGTCAGCTTTTCTGAGTTAGGACAATTGTTTGCCCCCACCTTTCATGTTTTTAGGGTTTGTCTGGCCACAGGGCCCATGAGTTGTTCACTAAGGAGGCGGGAAAAGCACAGTGATAGCTCCCCATTCTGACAGAACCTCCGAGGTGTTTTTAGAAACCTCCCATTTTTCGCAGAAAAAGGAGAACAGGGAAGGAAGGAGAGGACGCAGTGGGAGAGACACAAAAGATGAAGAAATGAATTAAAGGGGAAGGAAAAGGAAGGAGGGAAGTGGAAGTACGGGCGGGAGAAATGGTCTGCATTCAGACAGAGCCTCCCCTCCTCCAGCCCCCACTCGGTGACAGGAAGCAGGCCACCTGCTCTGCAGGACGGGCTCACGGCCACTTCCCAGCTTCCCGGGGAGCCTCCTTCAGCTCCCACGTCCATCCGCGCCCTGCACACAGTAGGTGCTCCGTAAATGTTTGCAGAGTGGAGAGATCCACAGACTGCGCCCCAGAGAGGGAAACAGATTTATTCTGGGAAACTCCAACAATGTAGAACAGAGTCGTTTGGAGCAAACACTATTCCTGTAGCCTGAATCACCATAAGGTTTAAAGAATCTGGGTATTTGTGGGTGTGTCTGGACATATTGTGTGTGGGAGTGTGGGTGGGTGGTCTGGACGGGTGGGTAATAAGTGACAGGAGGGCCCTAGAAAATATAAAGGCTCCATAACTACTGTGAAAATAAAACTGGGAACAGCATGCCCAGACCTCCAGCCATGCAGTGACCAAACTTGACCTTGGCAGAGATGAATAATATTGTGGAGATGGATTCAAGAATTATTAGTCAATGTTTTCAGTCCCTATGGGCTTTTTTTTCTTTTTCCCAGAGAACTGCTGGGTGGGTTTTTGGCAAATGACTGCAACAGCCTGTAGGATTCCAGAGCCTCTAAGCTTCTTCTAGACTCTGCTGTATTGATTTTTTTTTTTTTTTTAAATTTCTGGTTCTTTTCTTCTCTGGTGGGATGTCTTTTTTGGATCCCCCTTTGGACAAAGAATATACTCACTCACTCCTGCCTTTTGGTCCTTCCTTTCTTAGACATCAGGTCTTCGGCCTTCCTCACAAACAGACAATAGATCCTCTTCCTGATTCCTCGGGCCTGGAAAAGGAGAGGACAGACGATTCTAGAGAGCCGACCGTTGAAACCTCCTTCCATCAGGCTTCAGACTGGGCGAGAGGTTGTTATTCTCTGTAGCTGTTGCAGTGCGCAGACAGGTACTCCTCAGGATGTGCGTGGTGTTGGTGAAGGATTTGGGGGATTAACGGGTTATCCCGTGCCGCAGATAACCCACGGTGAGAATATCCTACACCACGCACATCCCAACAATGGGAACCTGGCAAGACTGAGTTGTTACGTACCCTCATACGTACATCTGCCGTCACACCCTAGCAAGCTCTCACATTTGATTTTGGCATTTTTGACAGAGAAATCGCCATCTTTGAGGGTTGGTAACAAACCCTTATCCCTGCAGTGATTGGGGGTATCAGGTAGGAAATAAGTCTTGGAAATCAAGTTTCCTAGATGCTGGGGATTGCAAGCTACAGGTATAAACTCGAGGAATACCATGAAACTAAATCTTAGGGGAAACTACGCGGATAACAACCTTGAATCCTGCATCCCTATTTTCTTCATATACGTATTTTGAGGTTTACCTAATCATTCCCTGACTAATGAGCCTAACTCTTGACTCCGTATGACCACTGCACTCTTGTAATTGCTGTGCACATCTGTATGTATTTATGTTGATTTTATGTATTTTATTTCTCTCCCATTAGACCTTAATCTCCTTGAGGAGAGGAATCAGCCTGGTCTTTATTCTATATACACAAGTGCCTGGGGTTGTTTTGTGAACCTTTTGTGTAGTCAGTAAATGAAGCACACGTTCCACTCTTGGAAGAGCGTTTTCGGGCTAGGTTGGCTTGTTTTACTGGCTTCCTCTTCCATCTCTTTACTAGTCAGTGCACACTCAAGAAACGCTGATGTCAGCCGTGGGGTGACATAATCATGAAAAAAATATAATTCTAAAATTATATTATACACTTCAAAGTCAAAAGTAAATTACCGATAGGTTTTTCATGGCTTTGTAGGTAGCAAGATGGCATTTAAACTGTAGGTATAAGTTTCTGACCATAAGCAATTATCTGTTTTTTAATAAAATACAAACTTTCTATTCAGTGACTAAGTATTTTTATGGATGTTTGGTCTCTTGAGCTCTCCCCGGGGCACCCTATTGGACCCTTCACCACCAGAGCCTCCTGAAACTTGAGTCTGGTCCCACAGTCAGGGAACCACACAGAGACAATCAACTCAATAAATTTTCTCTGTTTCTCAACAGGGTTCTATATCCCTGGTACCATTTTGGCAACAGAACTAACTCTTGAAGTTCTGATGCTCAGATAGTGCAAGATCATTGCTCGGGCTTGTTACTTCAGTCTTCTCTCCACACCTTCTTACTGGTCTGCAGACTGATTTATGCTTCAGGTCTTTTTCTCCCTTTGTCACACTGGGTCATGTTAATCCTGGACACACGCATGAAATGCATTTCTACAACCTTCTTCTTCTTCCCTCTGCATCACGGCCGCGTGCTGAACCCTGAACACCCAGCACGCCACTCTCGACATACTCTTCGCTGCCTCTGCATGTTCTCCTACATTCATACCAACCTACCCGGTGATGATTTCTCTCAGGAACTCACCCTTACTCAGCTGTCTTCATGAAAAAACAGAACACTATCGAATAAATTAAGACAATGATTGCAATGACAGTCTACCTTGGAAATACGCATTTGCTTATTTGACCTCTTAGAACCCAAGACCTTCATCCGAGTGCTCCAAATACATTCATCCATCCATGAACCTGGGGAAAGATTATGATTTGTTGTGTAAGGAATTCAAGGAAGAAAGATAGGAAACAGTTTCTACGAGACAAACTAGATTTTGAACAATGGTCTGGAGAGCCAAACAGGCATTGATAGGAACGTGTTCCCTAAATGCTCCCTTCATTGCCGCCTTTAGCCTATGAGCAGCCTGAAGCGCTTGTGCTCTGAGACGTCTCCAGCAGCCATCAGACAGTCTTCTGCCCTGAGGTGGAGTCAGCCCCATGGCAGCCGCGGGAGGGGGTCGGTAAAGTGGATGAGCAGAGACTGTGAGGAGCAGAGTGGAGTAGTAGAGAGTGAGGTAGTGAAGTGGTCTGTTAGGTCTTGCTTCCTCTACCCTTAGGTAAGTTGAAGTGAACTCAAAGCGGGTTGGGACTGGGGCAGAGGCCAGCTTAGTGGCTGCCTTAAATCAAACTGGGTCACATTCCCATCAACCTGGTCATGCAGCAAACTCAGGCAGAGAAAGGGTCCAAGGCAGACCTTTTTCTGAGGCATGGCTGCACAGACAGCCTTGAGAAAGAGCCGAGACTGTGGCTATGGAACTTGGCAGAGGGGATGTCACCGTGTTGGGGGAGGGGTTGCAGTGGCTCCATGGTGAGAGCTGCAAAGTCTGGTTTGTTGTCAAGCCAGGGCCTAACGAGTGATAACCTGGCAGACCTCAGAGGGGTCTCTAACACCAGCGGGAGCAGAGGTGAGGCAGAATCAGCCAAGGGTCACGATGGAGCCCTGCCACGACCAGCTAGAAGGCAAGTTATACTGACCACAGATCGTGGCCACTGAACGCCTGCAGGGCATGAACACCTTGTAGATAAAGATGGTCTCCCAAAGCAGGAAGGAAGGGGCATTGTTCCTGGAGACCCTACTCTTCCCTGAGCCTTTGGGGACCCACAAGTCACCTTCCTCCCCTTTGACCTCCTCATTTCTTGCGGTCTTCATGCAGGTGGAGGAAAGGCTTTCACAGAGATGGGGAATTTTTTTTTTTTAAAGATTTTATTTTATTTATTTGACAGAGAGAGATCACAAGCAGGCAGAGAGGCAGGCAGAGAGAGAGGAGGAAGCAGGCTCCCCGCTGAGCAGAGAGCCCGATGCGGGGTTCGATCCCAGGACCCTGGGATCATGACCTGAGCCGAAGGCAGCGGCTTAACCCACTAAGCCACCCAGGTGCCTGAGATGGGGAATTTTTAACAAAAAAGATGTTAAATACTTCTCAAATAGACTGTTTAAATTATTGGATCAAACTGCATTTTCAGTTTGGCTGGATTGTTAGTATATTTTTCTCACCTCCCTTTTGAGGAAGACCGGATTGTTTACCAATGAAATACTAAACCTTCTATTTCTCTGCTTTTTCTCATTTGCCGTGCATGAGTTGAACTTTGTGATTCCCACCACATAATAGCTGGCAGTAGCTGAGTAATTTGCCTTTTCTGGGATGGGAATATTTTAACAGGTGAGTCCAAGAGCTCAGCTTAGCACACTGAAGGACTTAATTTTAAAGCTTTGAACAGGAACTGGCAAGCTGCAGCCCAAAGCCCAAATCTGGCCCACTGCTTGTTTTTGTAAATGATGTTTTATCGGAACACAGCCACGTTCATTTGTTTGTCATTCTCCGCGGCTGCTTCAGGGTCATGACAGCAGAGCCGCGTGGTGGCAACAGAGCCCACTTGGCTGCAAGGTCAAATGTGTTTATTATCTGGCTTTTTATAGCAAAAGCTTGCTGACCCCTGGTGTGGAGTAATACGGTTTTCTTCAGCATCTTGTCCGGTCCCCTTTTAGACAGTTGAGGCCAGGGAGATCCTGCAAAATTAACGGACATGTCCAAGATGACACAAGGGAGGGGTGGGGTGGAGAAAACAGACCATGAAATTTTAAACGCGGGGAAAGGCGAGCTGGGCCGTCTCTACAGAGCTGGGCTCCTTTGAATATTTCTGTCTTAAGTCATACCCCTGAGGTTGCATGATTATGAACTAAACTTACTAATAAACCCTAGAGGAAAGTAAAACTAATCAGTGAGAATTCCTTGCAGCCTGTGAAATTACCTGGGATTTATAACGACAGGAAGACTCAGTTCAGTCAGTGGGCCCCAGACACACCGAAGACCCTGGGTTCTGAGGCAATCACGTGAGCTCAGTAGATATTAGGTAACAGGGCCTCAAAGGAGGGCCCGAGGTTTAGGGGTTTAGAAAATCACCTTAAAAATGGATTGCTGGAATCCCATATGAAACTCCCAGCTGGGGAGGTGTCTGCAGCCTTGCTCTGTTCTAAGAGGCCGTCAGAGAGACAAGGGTCGTGGCGCGGTGTGCCTCTTGCCAGCTTCTTGAGGAAGCCGGGCCCCTGAAAAGCAGAACGTGGAATGGCTGCCAAGTTGCTGCCTCGGCCTCCCCTTCCTCAGAAACCTCTCCACCTGTTTTCTTATTTCACTTCCGAACCCCAAGGTCACTTTACACCCCTGCTGTTAGGAGCTGGCCTGTCACTGCACTGGAACAGGAAGGGTTTTTCGGTCCTTACCTCATTTGACCGCTCTGAGACATCTGACATTTTTGCCCACACCCTTTTCAACAATACTCCCTCCTCCCTTGGCGTATGCCCTGCTCATGTAATTCCCCAAACTTGTTGCCTCTCCCCAAGCTCATGCTTCATCTGTCCACCACCCTCAAATGTGGACCTCAGGGTCCCAATCTCTCTCCTCTGTCTTTTTGTGTATTTTCACCTGGAAAAATCTCATTTTACGGTCATGGCTTCAATTGCCAGTTAACTGGAGTCGACTCCCAAATCTGTTTCTTGCCCGTACCGCACTTCTAGACAGTAGACTTCATGTCCTTTTGTCCACAGAACACTTCCACCGGATTTCCCTCAGTTTGATTTTCTCAAACTCAGAAAGTCCTGAAACCGTAATCTTTCCCTTAAACCTAATATTTTCTCTGATATTTGAAACTTATCACCGATCTTCTCAAAACCCTTCAGTGGCTCCCTGGAGCCACACAGAATAAGGTTACTACATTCCACGAAGCCCCACATGACCTGGTTCCTGGCAGCCTTTTCTCGTACTTGGCTGCTCCTCTCTCCCCTGTCTTGCTAGCCCTTGCCCTCTCCCTTCTCTGCTGTGTCTGTCTTTGCTCGAGTTGATATCACTCCCCCCCTTTGTCAAGTCAATGAGCACCTATTCAACTTCCAAGATTCAGTTCAAGTAATGCCTTCTCTTTAACCATCCAACAAGACCGTGACACCAGAAAAGGAAGGTCCAAATCCTTACTTCCTTGTCCCTGCACATTGGTGGGTCCTGGGATTTGTCACGCCGACACAGCGACTTTGTGACAGCAACCTGCTCTTTGCCGGGCAAGACTTATCTGGCGGCAGTTCCTTGTGGAATTTTCCGTTCCCCCACCCATCTGGGATTATCTTACTAGCCTCGCTTAAATAGCTATGGGGCCAAGTGGTAATTCTTGGAGTAATTTAGTCAGATGACTGTCCGTGAAAATTCTTCTAGAGAAAACAATCCAGTAAGTGGAATGAGGATAATATATGTTTTTTAAAGATTTATTTATTTATAAGAGAGAGCGTGAGCGGGGAGTGGGAGGTAGGGGGGAGGGGCAGAGGGAGAAGGAGAAGCAGACTTCCCGATGAGCATGGAGCCTGTCTGGGGCTCTATCCCAGAACCCTGGGATCATGACCTGAGCCGAAGGCAGACATTTAACTGACTGAGCCACCGGGGTGCCCCGAGAAGGAGGATAATCTTAATATCGTACTTTATTCAGCATTTAGAACATTAGACAGATGCGGCTCTAGGGGACTAAGGAGCACGTACCCTGGAGTTTGGGTGCCAAAATTTGAATTCGGACTCAGGTCTTCATTAGCTTTGCAACTCTGGGCAAGTTTCTTAGCCAGTCAGGGCCTCGGTTTCCTCACCCGTAAACTGGGCATTGTGGTAAGTGTGTCCTCTGGGTGGGGTTGTGGTGAGCAGCTTAGTCACACTGATACACACGTGTGCGTGGTGGGAGCGTT
The DNA here is from genome assembly GCF_020171115.1 of Neogale vison. Lineage (NCBI taxonomy): Eukaryota > Metazoa > Chordata > Mammalia > Carnivora > Mustelidae > Neogale > Neogale vison. Next base: position 33,423,905 of record NC_058100.1, read on the forward strand.
GGCACACGTTACTTAGAACAGTGCTTGGTATTTAGTAAGAGTTGCCTCCTATGATTTTTCCCCCCATTTTCAGAGACAGAGGGGTGGGTGGAAGAGGAGAGAGACACTTCTAAGCAGCCTCCACACCCAAGGAGGAGCCCAACGCCGGGCTCCATTGCTCTGCCCTGAGATCCCAAGCTGAGCTGGAATCGGGAGTCGGGCCCACAGAGCCGCCCCCCCTTCCTACTTCTGTTTTCCACGAGATGGCTAGGGGAGAAACTGAAGTTAGTGGCTGTGAGGAAGCTGAGGTTGAACAGCTCTGTCTCCCCCACCAGTAAACTCCACCATGAACTCTCAACTCTTCAGTTAAACAGCGCACACTGAATGACGTGCTTATGTGCCCACTGTTTGCTTAGCCGTCTGTGCTAGCAAGTAACCAACTCACGGTGATACTAGGTAGCAGTAAAGCAAGGAAAGAATGAACAGGCTTTTGAACATGGAATTCTTTATTTTATGTGCAAATACTTAAATGGTCTGAACAAGCAATTACAGAACTTCAGACACCACAGAGCCCATTAATACGAACCTCCGTGCACCTCCGTGTAAGTGATTTCTGCAGCATTTCGTTCTCACAGCACCCAGAGCACAAGAGGTAGGATGTATAGGTATCATTATCCTCATTTTATGTATCAGAAAACAAACAGCGGTCCAAGAACCCTGTGTTTTCTGATTCCTGTCTTGTGCTCATTCTAGTGTTCTGTTTTTAAAAATATTTTTAGGGGCACCTGGGTGGCTCTGTCGGTTAAGCATCTGCCTTTGGTTCAGGTCATGATCCCAGGGTCCTGGGATTGAGCCCCAGACAGGCTCCCTGCTCAGCGGGGCGTCTGCTTCTCCTCTCCCTTCTGCCCCCCACTTGTGTTTGCTCTCTCTCTCTCTCTAACAAATAAACAAAATTTTAAAATAATTTTTTTAAACTTCATTTTACATGCCTGGTATTAAAAAAAAGGCCAGGCTATGCTGAACCCATTGACACCCTAGGGACTCTGTCCAGAGCTTCTTTAAAGGCCCTTTGATAACTTTTCCCAAATTCGAGGATATGATGATTCTTATTTATTTATTTATTTGACAGAGATCACAAGTAGACAGAGAGGCAGGCAGAGGCAGAGGGAAGCAGGCTCCCCGCTGAGCAGAGAGCCCGATGCGGGGCTCGATCCCAGGACCCTGGGATCATGACCTGAGCCAAAGGCAGAGGCTTAACCCACTAAGCCATGCAGGCGCCCCCCCTTATGATGATTCTTACATCTTCATTGTTGCCAATGCTGATCGAAGAGCCTAGTGGTACAAAAGGAGAGCTGGGGGGTAACAGGAAGTAGAAAACATTTTAACAAAGAAAATGGGCTTATTAGATATTTGCCCATTGTTCTCTAGCCACTGCTTTGTCTCCTGGTACTAATGTATCCGTCTGCTGCTCCCTGTTTCTAGCCTCACCAACCACCCTATTCCAAGCTCCCATGACATCCAGCCTAGAGTGCTAAAAGGTCCTCAAATACGTGATTTCCCTAAGACCATTCTGGTACCCTTCTCCTCTGTTCTCCTCCCCTATCAGATCCTCTCACTCCTTTTTGCTTAAATCCCCTCAATAGATTTTCGCTGGTCCTGAGATAAAACTAAAATTCTGTATCATCTGGCTCTACTTCCTATGGCAGACGAGCTGTTAATAATACCCCTTCCTGTTCCTCCTTGACATAGACGGTTTACAGATCTCAGATCTTCCCCCCAGGGGTGACCACGTCGCTGAGCTGAGCTAATGGAATGTGAGCAAAGGTGGTACTGTGCTACTATCAAGCCCGGGGCCGTGAGAATCTCCGAGAGGCACGGCATGTTCACGACCCTCCCGGCTGATGAGGACGATGCCACTTATGTTGATTTTGAGAGCCACATGTCAAAGATAATGGAGAGGAACTAGTATGAATCTCTGAGTGGATTCTCTGGGATTTCCCCTTCACCGCCTGTAGCCCAGAATTGTCTTGGGGTGTTATACGAGACACGTAAACCTTTATCATCTCAAGCGTGATGGGGTTGGGTCCATGTTGCTGTGGACTGGCCTACCGTAACTAGTATGGTACATTTCTTACCCCGTCTCCCCCCGGTGCTGCCCAGGTACCTCTCCACTTCGGCCAAAGAGATCCTCTGTCGGTTCGTTTTTGCCACGTTCCCTTCTCCCAAGGTGCTTTGCAGACACCATTAATCACTCCAGGAACGCTTTCTGTAGATCTGTAGATCTCAGCTTCTTACTTCCAGCAGTAAGAACTACTGTTACTGTGTGTGCCGCTATGTACAAGGTATTACTCGAGCTGGTCACAGGTAGAATTCTATTCATTTCGTCCAACAATCCTATCATGTAATACCTATTTGACCCAACGTCAACTAAGTATTCCATGAGTGCTATTTTACACATGAAACCCAAAGAATGTGGACCACCGTGCGATAGTGCTGGAGACGGCATCGGACCCCGCTGACCCCCCAGACCCGCTCTCTCACCTTCCACACAATTTCTGCACGTTGCAAATGAGGCTGGGCCCATTTGTGAAAGAGAGCTCTTTCATATTTAACAGGACTGCTTTCCCTGAGCTGCTCTGTAACCCTGGGGAATTGATTCAGCACCCACCTGGTAAATCAAGCATTCATTTTTGCATCCAGAGCTGATTTTATAGAAATCTAAATACAGTTTACTAGATTTACATGTTAACACTAAAAGGAAAAAAGTTCCCTGCTTGCCTTTTAGTTGGGGCGACCCTTTGGTTTTATGGGCTTGTTTGAGTAAGTAATTATTCTGCTAAGGCCAAGTCCTCCTTTATGAAGTCATAAATGTGTCCTGGACAGCTCAGAATAACTAGCAAGCCCTTTCCTTTGAGCCCGGCCCGCAAACACGGCTTAGCTGGACGTGAGCTGGCTTGTCTGCCCCTGCAGGTTTCTCTCTTTCTCTGGAAACCTCCTACAGAACCATGTGAGGGGGGGAAGAGGATCAGATAATTGGGATCTTTAAGATGGTTATTATGAAAAATGTTCTGGAACCAATTCAAATACCAATCAGAAACCACATTGTTCAACTAAATCACTTTCAGATGCCACATAAGATACAAAATACAATGATTTCCAGTTTAAAAATATAATGTTCCTTTTAAAAAAACACAGTATTTTATTATTAAAAAAAAAAAAAAAAAAAGCTCTGCCTTGGCTGGAATTCAGGCCCGTCACAGATGATGTACAGACAGGCTTTGTGCTGTTCCCTTCGGATCCAGGGCCTATGGACCTCACTGTAATGTATTTAAAAGTTCCTTAAAATGGATGTGACGGCTGTTTTCTTTGTGTATTACAGAAATATACAGAGTTCAGAGGCTCCGTGGCTACACTTCAGGCATGTATGTCATTAAAGGAATGAAAAAAAGATGATGGCCAAATGCTGTATTAAAATCCCATTAGAAACGCTGGAAGGAATTTATGGCTCTCATCTCTTTTATCTGACAGGCGTCAGTTTGGAGAAACCGTTTTCCTTCTTGCCATTTTTTCCTTCCTCCCTCCCTTCCTTCCTCCGTTCCCTCCTTCCTTCCTGTTTTCTTTCTCTCTGTCTCTCCCTCCTTTCTTCCCTCCCCTCCAGTACCTTTCCTTCCCCTTCCCTTCCTTTTCCTCTGCTCCCCTTCCCTCTCTTGCCCTTCCCTTCCCTCCTTCCTCTCCCATCTCCTCCCCTCCCCGACTTCCTTCCCCTCCCTTGTTTTTTTTTTTTTTTTTTTTTTTAAATCTCTCCCATTTCCTTACTTGGTCACAGAATATCTGCATGTCATCTTTACCACTAGAAAAGTAAATATTATCAGGTTTCTGTCAATGTTTGCTCTTTCATACTATGTCCTGCATCAGACAGCTCTGGGGGACACCATCCACCCTTTTTCCAGATAGACTTTTCTATCTGAGGATTCATTAAATCCACGTTTGTTGATCTGAGTCGTCGTCACTATGATGAGGAGCAAGGGGGTTAACGCACCATGTGACCTTAGGAATGATTTCTGTTACAGCAGCTCCCTTATGATCCATCAGGCTCCAAGTATGAATTTTAATGGACTTAGAATGACTTCTGCAGCCTGGAGGCCAGAGGTCACTGGCTTTCAGAGCGGATCTTCCACAAACTGACATGGAGCCTGAAGCATTTGTTTGCTCTGTCAAGAGAGGTGTGAATTTTTGTTCCTGTTCAAATCCGCAGGCCATGCTATCCGCTCTGTGGAACGGGAGGGAAATCCCAAACTCTTATGTCACTGAGTATGAAGTTACTTATGGATTAACACGGAAAATTCAGCCCACAAAGGGCTGCCACAAGGCTGACAGCAGGAGCAGTGGGAGCCCCGAGGTCTGGTTTTGGTCCCGCTTCGCCACTTACAAACCTCATGGCCAAGGGCAAGTGACTTCCTCTCTCCAGGTTTAGATGGCTTATCTGTGAAACAACGTTGGCTCTGAAACTCTCGGATTCTGTGAAAGCAACCTGACAGGGGCCAGAGATGTTGTAGCAGAGACGCTATGAGATGTTATAACCACAGACACACAAGAGCTTTTTCCCGGCCCCCGAAGACTTCAGGAGTGAGAGAAAGACAAATAATTCTGTACTTCAGGGAACTCAGAGACACTGGGAACAGAGTCCACTCATCTCTGTATCCTCCCCTCTGTGCCCGTTTGATGAGTGGGAATAAAGGTCTAAAAGTCAGCACGCGTGATGAGGCATGTGGACGAGGAGGTGATGTCCGAAAGACGGGCAGGAAGCAGAGAGCACGCGGGCGGCAGACTGAAGGCGGGGGGGACCGCTGCTGAGGAGCGAGGCACCACAGTGTGGGGTGTCGCAGGGAGGGACAGAGGCTGACCCCGAGGGATATGGATGGTCGGTCACTTTCACGTAGAGAAGTTAAAGCTCTTCGCTTTCCTATGATGTCTGCAAAAGAGGACACAGCACTATTACGGCTGAATACACATGAAGAAATGCTCCGCAGTAACAGATACATGTATCTTTTATCTTTTAGTTCCCACGGCTTCCAGTCTATACGGTCCGTGTTACTCTTTCTTTTTTTTTAAGATTTTATTTATTTATATGAAAAAGAAAGAGAGAGAGAGAGACCATGCACAGGGAGAGGGGCAAAGGGAGAAGCAGACTCCCCACTGAGCAGGGAGCTCCTTAGAGGGTTTGATCTCAGACTCCGGGATTATGACCTGAGCCAAAGGCAGATGCTTAACCAACTGAGTTACCCGGGTGCCCTTGTACATGTTACTCTTACTAACACAGGGCAGACTAGTTAGTGAAAAGGGACACAATGGTGTAGGAGCTGGCGGCGTGTACTTCGAGGATGGGGGCACTTGCTTCCACACACTTGCTTCTTATCAAATGAAGGGAAGAATTTGAACGACTAAAGAGTAAAGAATAACTTGCAAAACTAGCAGAAGATTGAAGCAGCAGTAGGTGAGAAATGGAAAGTGTAGACATTTGATGGTCATTACGTCCCAATGACTGTCTCAGCAGAGTAATTCTGCATCTACAAGAAGGACTAGCTCTGTTCAGTGGGACTTAATACTAACTTCAGGTACAGACTCAGCTCTAAAACAGAGAAAGTGCTTATAGTCAGGACCAGTTAGATCATCCAATGTCAGTTTTAAAGAATCACAAGATGCATTCTGAGAAGAAACATTGGAAAGGAGTAAGGAAATTATGAGTCAGAAAGATTATGGATTTCTGTAGGAAAAATTGTACCAAGAAGATTAGATTACTTTTTGGGAGAATAATTTTATATTAGCAAGAGAAGGAAAAGCGGATGTTATTTATTAGAGTTTTTATAGAATGGTTCAGAAATTGCAAAATTGTATTTTTTATTTATTTTGATAGCTAGTTTCAATTGGCATAGATTATGTTCTAAAGGCGCCTTGTATAAGAAGCAAGAAAGAAAAAAGTCAAGGTGTTGGAGTTTGGGAAGCAATATGGTTTACATCTCTTTCCTATAAATATTTTTATTGCTTCTCTGAAAGAAAAAGAAAATAGAGCATTAATGAAATTGGCACTCAAATCCTTAGTTTGAAAGTGTTAGTAGGTAGTAAAAAAATGGCAGAATTAAGAGACAAATTATTTCTTTCCCTTCTCTGGGTCCATGAAAGTTCAGAGGAGGAAATTTATTCATTCAAACATTTATTTCTCCATGATCACATTGACCCCACAGTAAATACAGAAGGACATGGATAAAAATAGCTATTTTTTGTTTCTTAAGTTATCTGACTTTTAATTTCCTTATATGTAAACTGAAGATTAAAATAGCTAATTCTGAGGCTTATTGTGAGCATGACATATGATGATTTATTTAAACAGCACAACACCCAACATATGGTGATGATATTAATAACAAATATTATCAAGGACTTGCTTTGTACTAGGTGCTTCTTTTTTTGTACACATTACTGTATTTGATAGTCACAAATGCCTTATGGTGGGTGTAGATATCAATCCCATTCGATGGATGAAAAGACTGTAGTTTCAAGGGTGTGAGTAATTCACCTGAGCTTATAAGTAGTGTAGATGGGACTCAAACCCAGACAGTCTGACTCCATTGTTCATACCTGACAAGCTATTATGACTATTCCTACAACCCCTAGGCTCAGCTGAAATTACAGAAATAAGAATTTAAATTTAGACTTGGAGTTCTTAACGAGAGGGATTATTAAAAAAATAAAGGAATGAAAATTTTAAAGCATAAAAATCCTTTGAGAATTTTGCCAAGGATCTGTCAGCAGAGGTCCTACTGTGCCTGGCAGACTTCGGTCAACTCAGTTTAAGACTTCCGTCTGATGCCTAGGCAGGTTCCGAACCATCTCCGCAGTTTCTGTGAGTTCCTAATGGCTTCCTTCTTCTTGGTTTTCTCTGCCTTGCTTTGTAGTCCTCCTGTGTCATCTGAATGCAAAACCTGCTTTCCCCAAATATTTCATATTCTAGTGCTTTTACTGAAGAGCTGAGAAGTTATGGGAGAAGTCACATCACATCCAACATCATTAACTTCCCGGACTCTGCCTCCAGCCCCTCATTTTACGCAACAGCAGACCCGCTCGGCTGGCTACGTCCAGCCATTTAGTAAATGGTGGAGCCAAGATTCTGGGCAAGACTCTGAGGCAGCCCGTGCAAGTGGGGGAAAGAAAAGTCTTCATCCACTCAGTTATTTTTCTTAGCCCTGCATTTTCTCTCCACTAATAAAGGAAAACTAGGGAAGGAATCTTCCAAGCTAATGTAAAGTAATCCTCCAAGTAAACTTCTCTTAAAATTGCAAAAGACAAAAATTAAAAAACAATAAGATCATACTAAAAGTTAGAAGTGTTTTTAAAACATTGATTTGTGTGGATGATTGCAAAAGGATTCTTAGCTTTCTGACTCCTGGCTGGTTTGGACCAACAGAAACCCTCGTAGGAGACTGAAAAGAGGGTCCTTCTCTCCTAGGTCTTTGGTCCTGGCTCTATTGCTAAATCAAAGGTCAGTGCTCTTCTTGAGACAGCTTCCATGCACAACTTTCTCCTTCCTGTTCGAGTATCTGGGTCCTTCCTTTACATTTTCAGGCCTGGAGGTAGAAACAGTCCTGTCCCTTACCACACTGCATGTTGCAATTCTTCTACACCTCATCTATACTATGTGTTATGGGTTGAATCACATCCTCCTAAAAGACAATGCAGTCTTAATTTTCAGTGCCTATAACCATGGTCTTATTTGAAAACATGATCTTCATAGATGATTAAGTTACCATAAAAGTTCTTAGGGTGGGCCCTAATCCAATATAACTGTATTTTTAGAAAAAAAAAAGGAGGAACTTGGACATAGAGACATATGCACAAGGAGAATGCCATTTAAAGTGAAGGTGGAGATCAGGGGTGAGGTATCAAGGGATGTCAAAGATTGCCAGAAACCATCAGAAGCTAGGAGAGAAGGGAGGAACAGATTCTCCTTCACAGGCCTCAAAAGGAGCACCCCTGCTGACATCTTGATCTTAGACTTCCAGCCTCCCAAACTGTGAAGCAATTAATTTCTTCTGTCTAGGCCACTTACTCTGTTGTACAGCAGTGCTAGGAAATTAATATGCCATGTAAATGGTCCCTTACTTAACATTCCTAGAGTTTTCTTGGCTTGAGTATGTCAACTGGTACTCACTGTGTATCTGACTTGTCTAAATGCTGCTGTAAAAGGAAATAAGTTACTGAGATAATGTCCAGCTAACAGAAGAATTTGACAAGGTACTACCTGTTAAAATTGAGTTGTGAGCTTTGCTTGAAAATCTTTCAGGTAAGATAGCGCAAGGTGTCAGATTGGAAGCCAGCATTTTTGTGATGGTTGTACAGCAAAGGTAATTTCTGTGTTCCTCTTCAGCTATGTGATAATTGGGAATCTCCAAATGTTTATAAGCTCTTGAGGATAGTTTAATGGGAATGGTAAGTCTGTGACATGCTCAGAAAAAAAATAAAACAGGGTGAGGAGACAAAGAATAATGAAGTAGGGGCTCTCAGAGAAGGTGACATTGAAACAGATATTTAGTACAGTAAAAGAGGGAGCCATGTGGAATCCAGCTGAAGAGTGTCCCAGGCAGAGGGAACACTTGATTCAAAGAGTTGGAGACTGGACTGTTCGAGGTGTTTTTCAAAACAGAGAAAAAGCCAGCATGGCTGGAACTGATTGAGGCAGAAACAGGTAAAAGATGACATCAGAAAAGTAACCTTAGTTTTCTTTTCTATCCAATTAGGACATTTTTCTCTACTGGATTGCTGTGAGCACTTAAAGTTTGAGATGAGTGTTTGCAAAGTGACTAGTAGGATATTTCTCACTAAGAAGTATTAAAGGTACCAATGTGGGCCAAGAACCCCAAACTATTTCTACATTTTCTTTGGACACCCCTTCCAAAATGCAGATGCTAGAAAAAATACATTATTATTCAGAAAGACTACAAAATATATATATTTTAGTTATAATCTGGTTTCTAATCAAGTGAATTTTCTTGGCTCTGTTAGACATGATTTCTTTTCTTTTCTTTTTTTTTTTTTTTGGCACCAAATTACTTTCTAGCCTCTCTTGTTTATTCCATTATGATTTGTGTGCCCATACATGCTTTCCCTAAGCTTCCATTATTTCTCTGGATCCATGTTCTGGTTTGGGCAGTCCTAACCACTGTAACATAAAGAACTCTTACAGATTTTTAAGGAAGTTTTTCACTTATAAAAAGTAATAAAAGTATTAATTTCCTTTTCAGATTATTTAAATGGATCATAAAACAGCCTCATTTACTGAGCTTACCTTTCCTTGTGTCCTGAATAACCAAGAGAGGGTGTATGGTCTGGGCACTAAAGCATTTACGCACACTGGTGGTCTGAAAGCCTTAATGTCTCTTCCTGGAGTGATTAATTTAAAGCAGGGCCAGACTGGCCCAGCATTCTTATTTCATTTTAAGTGCATCTGGAAATCCAGAGAGTGAGCCCTTGCTTAACTCTGTTGAAGAAAAAGAAATGTATGTAATAACTCTTCCCTATTCTTGGATCAATTGCTGCTCATACGTAGGAGGCAAGACTCACGATGCTACTTGGAACGCAGACAAGGGGTGGCAGAACCATTTATGTCTATTGATGAGGTATGGACTCAGGAACAGAGCAAACGGGGTTTAGTGAAGCATGAAGAGTCTACAGTTTAGGGACATAAGCAGAAACTGAAGAATTTAGAAAGAGAAAAGAGACTCCCAAAAATAACTAAAAAAATTGACCAATGCTATGTCACAAAATCCAGAAAAATAACAATAATTTTTATCAGTTGACATATCACTATGTTCTCTTCCTATATTTTTGACTGCATAGGTTTTGATTGCCTTTTCACATTAAAACAATTTTGTCATGTTTTCTACAGAGAGAACAGAAAGATATCATGGTCTGCCTTTTAGCACAGTTGATTGAAATTTGTTTTTTAGGACTTCTGGGTTAGATGAATACAACTGTGGCTTCATATGCAGACACTCTCAGTATTTATTTTATTGAATTTTTAAAAATTAACATATAATGTATTCTTTTTTTTTTCCCCCAATTTATTTATTTTCAGAAAAACAGTATTCATTATTTTTTCACCACACCCAGTGCTCCATGCAAGCTGTGCCCTCTATAATACCCACCACCTGGTACCCCAACCTCCCACCCCCCCGCCACTTCAAACCCCTCAGATTGTTTTTCAGAGTCCATAGTCTCTCATGGTTCACCTCCCCTTCCAATTTACCCAAATTCCCTACTACTCTCTAACGCCCCTTGTCCTCCATGCTATTGGTTATGCTCCACAAATGAGTGAAACCATATGATAATTGACTCTCTCTGCTTGACTGATTTCACTCAGCATAATCTCTTCCAGTCCCGTCCATGTTGCTACAAAAGTTGGATATTCGTCCTTTCTGATGGAGGCATAATACTCCATAGTGTATATGGACCACATCTTCCTTATCCATTCATCCGTTGAAGGGCATCTTCGTTCTTTCCATAGTTTGGCGACTGTGGCCATTGCTGCTATAAACATTGGGGTACAGATGGCCCTTCTTTTCACGACATCTGTATCTTTGGGGTAAATACCCAGGAGTGCAATTGCAGGGTCGTAGGGAAGCTCTATTTTTAATTTCTTGAGGAATCTCCACACTGTTCTCCAAAGAGGCTGCACCAACTTGCATTCCCACCAACAGTGGAAGAGGGTTCCCCTTTCTCCACATCCTCTCCAACACATGTTGTTTCCTGTTTTGTTAATTTTGGCCATTCTAACTGGTGTAAGGTGATATCTCAATGTGGTTTTAATTTGAATCTCCCTGAGGGCTAATGATGATGAGCATTTTTTCATGTGTCTGATAGCCATTTGTATTTCTTGATTGGAGAAGTGTCTGTTCATATCTTCTGCCCATTTTTTGATGTGTTTGTCTGTTTCGTGTGGGTTGAGTTTGAAGAGTTCATTATAGATCCTGGATATCAACCTTTTGTCTGTACTGTCATTTGCAAATATCTTCTCCCATTCCGTGGGTTGCCTCTTTGTTTTTTTGACTGTTTCCTTTGCTGTGCAGAAGCTTTTGATTTTGATGAAGTCCCAGAAGTCTATTTTCGCTTTTGTTTCCTTTGCCTTTGGAGACGTATCTTGAAAGAAGTTGCTGTGGCTGATATCGAAGAGATTACTGCCTATGTTCTCCTCTAAGATTCTGATAGATTCCTGTCTCATGTTGAGGTCTTTTATCCATTTTGAGTTGATCTTTGTGTACGGTGTAAGAGAATGGTCGAGTTTCATTCTTCTACATATAGCTGTCCAGTTTTCCCAGCACCATTTATTGAAGAGACTGTCTTTTTTCCACTGTATATTTTTTCCTGTTTTGTCGAAGATTAATTGACCATAGAGTTGAGGGTCCATATCAGGGCTCTCTACTCTGTTCCACTGGTCTATGTGTCTGTTTTTATGCCAGTACCATGCTGTCTTGGTGATCACAGCTTTGTAATAAAGCTTGAAATCAGGTAAGGTGATGCCGCCAGCTTTATTTTTGTTTTTCAACGTTTCCTTAGCGATTCGGGGTCTCTTCTGATTCCATACAAATTTTTGAATTATTTGCTCCAGCTCTTTGAAGAATGCCGGTGGAATTTTGATCGGAATGGCATTAAAAGTATAGATTGCTCTAGGCAGTATAGACATTTTAACGATGTTTATTCTTCCGATCCAAGAGCATGGAATGGTCTTCCATCTTTTTGTGTCTTCTTCAATTTCTTTCATGAGTGTTCTATAGTTCCTCAAGTATAGATCCTTTACCTCTTTAGTTAGGTTTATTCCCAGGTATCTTATGGTTCTTGGTGCTATAGTAAATGGAATCGATTCTCTAATTTCCCTTTCTGTATTTTCCTTGTTAGTGTATAAGAAAGCCACTGATTTCTGCACATTGACTTTGTATCCTGCCACGCTGCTGAATTGCTGTATGAGTTCTAGTAGTTTGGGGGTGGAGTCTTTTGGGTTTTCCATATAAAGAATCATGTCATCTGCGAAGAGAGAGAGTTTGACTTCTTCATTACCAATTTGGATACCTTTTATTTCTCTCTGTTGTCTGATTGCTGTTGCTAGGACTTCTAATACTATGTTGAACAAGAGTGGTGAAAGTGGGCATCCTTGTCTTGTTCCTGATCTCAACGGGAAGGCTGCAAGCTTTTTCCCATTGAGGATGATATTTGCTGTGGGTCTTTCATAGATAGATTTGATGAGGTTCAGGAATGTTCCCTCTATCCCTATACTTTGAAGCGTTTTAATCAGGAACGGATGTTGGATTTTGTCAAATGCTTTTTCTGCATCAATTGAGAGGACCATGTGGTTCTTCTCTCTTCTCATATTAACTTGTTGTATCACATTGATTGATTTACGAATGTTGAACCATCCTTGTAGCCCAGGGATGAATCCCACCTGATCATGGTGGATAATCTTTTTAATGTGTTGTTGGATCCTGTTGGCTAGGATCTTGTTGAGAATCTTAGCATCCATATTCATCAGTGATATTGGTCTGAAATTCTCCTTTTTGGTATGGTCCTTGCCTGGTTTGGGGATCAGGGTAATGCTGGCTTCATAGAAAGAGTCTGGAAGTTTTCCTTCTGCTTCAATTTTTTGAAACAGCTTCAGGAGAATAGGTGTTATTTCTTCTTGGAAGGTTTGGTAGAATTCCCCAGGGAATCCGTCAGGTCCTGGGCTCTTGTTTTTTGGGAGATTTTTGATCACTGCTTCAATCTCGTTATTAGATATCGGTCTATTCAGGTTGTCGATTTCTTCCTGGTTCAATTTTGGTAGTTTATATTTTTCCAGGAATGCATCCATTTCATCAAGGTTGCTAAGCTTATTGGCATATAACTGTTCGTAGTAACTTCTGATGATTGTTTCTACTTCCTTGGTGTTAGTTGTGATCTCTCCCCTTTCATTCATAATTTTATGAATTTGGGATTTCTCTCTTTTCTTTTGGATTAGTGTAGCCAGTGGCTTATCGATCTTATTGATTCTTTCAAAAAACCAGCTTCTAGTTTCATTGATACGTTCTACTGTATCTCTGGTTTCTCCCTCATTGATCTCAGCTCTAATCTTGATGATTTCCCTTCTTATGTGTGGAGTTGGTTTGATTTGTTGTTGATCCTCCAGTTCTTTAAGGTGTAGAGACAGCTGGTGTGTTCTGGATTTTTCCATTTTTTTGAGCAAGGCTTGGATGGCTATATATTTTCCCCTTAGGACCGCCTTTGCTGTATCCCATAGGTTTTGGACCGAAGTGTCTTCATTCTCATTGGTTTCCATGAATTGTTTCAGTTCTTCTTTGATCTCCTGGTTGATCCAAGCATTCTTAAGCAAGGTGGTCTTTAGCTTCCAGGTGTTTGAGTTCCTTCGGAACTTTTCCTTGTGATTGAGCTCCAGTTTCAAAGTATTGTGATCTGAGAATATGCAGGGAATAATCTCAGTCTTTTGGTATCGGCTGAGTCCTGATTTGTGACCCAGTATGTGGTCTATTCTGGAGAAGGTTCCGTGTGCACTTGAGAAGAATGAGTATTCTGCTGTTTTAGGGTGGAATGTTCTGTATATATCTATGAGGTCCATCTGGTCCAATGTGTCATTCAATGCTCTTGTTTCTTTATTGATTTTCTGCTTCGATGATCTGTCTAATTCTGAAAGAGGCGTGTTAAGATCACCTACGATTAGTGTATTCATATCAATATGACTCTTTATCTTGATTAACAGTTTTCTTAAGTAATTGGCTGCTCCCATATTGGGAGCATAGATATTTACAATTGTTAGATCATCTTGGTGGATAGTCCCTTTAAGGATTATGTAGTGTCCTTCTGTATCTCTGACTACAGTCTTTAGTTTGAAGTCTAATTTATCTGATATGAGAATCGCTACCCCAGCCTTCTTTTGAGTCCCATTGGCATGAAAGATGCTTCTCCACCCCTTCACTTTCAGTCTGCGTGTATCTTTAGGTTCAAAATGGGTCTCTTGTAGACAGCATATGGATGGGTCCTGTCGTTTTATCCAATCTGCAACCCTGTGCCGTTTTATGGGTGCATTGAGGCCATTCACATTGAGAGTGATTATTGATAGATACGTTTTTATTGACATCGAGTTACCTTTGAAGTCTTTCTTTCTGTAGACTGTCTCTATATTTCTGTTCAATGCTATTCTTGGGATTTTTCCTCTTTTATAGAACCCCCCTTAATATTTCCTGCAGTATCGGCTTGGTGGTTGCATAGTCTTTTAAGCCTTGCCGGTCTTGGAAACTCTTTATCTCTCCATCCATTTTGAATGTCAGTCTTGCTGGATAAAGTATTCTTGGCTGCATGTTCTTCTCATTTAGTGCCCTGAATATATCTTGCCAGCCTCTTCTGGCTTGCCAGGTCTCTGTGGACAGGTCTGACGTTATTCTGATGGGCTTCCCTCTGTAAGTAAGGAGCCTCTTTGCCCTGGCAGCTTTCAAGAGATTATACCTACAATTATAATTTCTCAATTTGACTATCAGGTGTCGTGATGTTTTTTTGGAGTGTATAATCTTGGGTGGAGACCGTTCAGCCTCTAGTACATGAACGCTGGTTTCATTCGCGAGATTCGGAAAGTTTTCATGAAGGACTTGTTCCACGACATCTTCTAGACTTCTTTCTTTCTCCTCCCCTTCAGGAATTCCAATAATTCTGACGTTGGAACGCTTCATGGCATCACTTATTTCCCTAATTCTGCTTTCGTGGGATCTAAGCTGTTTGTTCCAGGCTTCCTCCTGATCCTTTCTCTCTATCTGTTTGTCTTCCAGATCACTAATTCTATCTTCTGTCTCAGTTACCCTAGCTTTGAGAGAGTTTAGATTGGATTGGAACTCATTGAGAGCATTGTGGACCTCCTCCCTGGTAGCTTTAAGCTCCGCCCTAACATTGTGAACATCCTGTCTGGTCGCTTTCAGTTCGGCCCTAATCAATTCTGTTTGGTCATCCATGGCTTTCTCCAACCTAGCTATTGCCTGGATAATTGTTAGCCTGAATTCTCTTTCCGACATATTGTCTATGTTGATAGCCGTTAGCTCTGTTGCGGAAGGTCCATCCTCTGTATTTTTCTTCTGTTGGGCATTCCTCCTCCTAGTCATTTTGGTGGGAGAAGACTGAACAGATGTAGCTGGATGTATCAACTCTGGTGCAGTCAAGGTGCACCCTGGAACACTTCCTGATCTCCGTCTCAGAAGCCTCAGTCTGGGTGCAGAAGCTGAATAAATTCCCCCTTGGACGCTGGCAGTGCAGGTTCCAAGTTAAAGACCCTGGGGGCGCAGGATCTTTTGCTCGTCCCCAAAGCCAAGGCAGTGGCGGCTGTCTGGGAGCTCCTGCCCGCCAGAGAGGTTCCCAGCAACGATCGCACACTGAGATTTTGCCGCCGGCCCGGGCTGGGAGTGCCCGGCTTGCGCGCACCTCTTTTCAGAGGCGGCTGTGGGTCGGGCGCGCGTCTGGGGCACTGAGAACGGGGCGCTGGTCCGTAAGCCGCAGGCTGGGCTTTTGCGCGCCTCTGTCCGGGGAAGAGTTTCGCGGGCGCGAGGCTTAGACTTTGAAACAATGGCCCGGGTCAAGAAGCGCCTCAGGGCCTTAGAAACCCAGGAGAGCTGGAGGGACGTGCACGCGCATCTCAGGCTTTGTGGTAGGGCGAGCGCGCGTTCCGCAGACCGGCGCAGCTCCCATCCCCTCACAGGAGCCAGAACCCCGCGCTCTGGGGCACGCTGGCGGCTTAGGGACCAGGAGCCGGTTTCTCCGCCGCACTCTCTCTGCCTCCGCGCCGGGGAGGCCGTCTGGGACCGGGGACTCAAGCCCCTGTCCCTAGCCGCCCCGATTCCCACAGTTTGCCCCCGCGATCCTTTGCTCTTTTGGAGTGCTTTCAACCAGTCTCCGAGTTAATGCTGGTCCCCAGACGCAGGGCACTCTCGCTCGTATCGGGGTATTACTTTCGCACCGGTCGCCTCTGGTGGCTCCCTCCCCCTTTTGTTTATCTTCCCATATCAGTCCGCTGTTCCCATTCCGCTTTACCTGCTCACTGGCGTCTTCTGCCCCTGTAGAGATCCAGACGTGTATAATTCTGATCTCAGGCTGATTTCATGGGTGATCGGAGTTCTTTGGTAGGTAATCAGCTCACTTTGGGGTACCAGCTGAAAAGACGCCTCTTCCTAGTACCCCGCCATCTTGTCCCCCCCCCATATAATGTATTCTTATCCCCAGGGTACAGGTCTGTGAATCGCCAGGTTTACACACTTCACAGCACTCACCATAGCACATACAGCACATACCCTCCTCAATGTCCATAACCCCAACCCCCCTCTCCCAGCTTACCCTTTCTTTCTTTCTTCTTACCCTTTCCACCCCCCTTGCAACCCTCAGTTTGTTTCCTGAGATTAAGAGTCTCTTACAGTTTGTCTCCCTCCCGATTCCATATTGTTTCATTTTTCCCTCCCCTACCCCCCACGGCTCCCCCATCCTGCATCTCAGCTTCCTCATATCCGGGAGATCATGTGATAATTGTCTTTCTCTGATTGACTTATTTCACTGAGCATAATACCCTCTAGTTCCGTCCACTTCATCGCAAATGGGAAGATTTCATTTCTTTTGATGGCTTTATAGTATTCCATTACATATATGAACCACATCGTCTTTATCCATTTATCTCTGATGGACATCTAGGTTCTTTCCATAGTTTGACCATTGTGGACGTTGCTGCTATAGACGTTTGGGTGCACGTGCCCCTTCGGATCACTACGTTTGTATCTTTAGGGTAAATACCCAGTCCACACTCAGTATTTTTACCATGGCTTCCAGTGTACCCTCTATGTACATAGGAATTGTGATAATTCCAGTATTCTCTTTTTCACGATTCCCACCAAACTAGAAAGGATAGTGTACAATGTGTCGTGACTGTACTGGCTGCATTATATTCCTGTCAGGGAAGAAGGTGTGTCTTGGGGACGCATCTATGAAGAACAAATCACTGATGCGAAACTGAAAATTTACTCCACTCATGACTAGAAAACTGTTCTTCAGGTCTGGCTTCTGACTTCATAGGTTTTTCACTTCCTTCTCTGCCACTTCCCATGTACTCCCTGCACTGCCACCTCAGGACATGTTCCCCATCCAATATGTCCCCTGGCCCAGAACCTTTGGGTCATGACAGTAGGCAGAAAGCACAGGTGGCCACTGGAGTTGGTCCGGATGGCACTTCTACACCAGCATAACTAGCATTTGTGATTATGGAATGTATGGACAGGAAAGTGAGAACGTAAAGAAACAGTGGTCTCTTTGATTGAGGCTAAAATATCTTACTTTTGAAAATTTACAAAAACCTGTGTGGCTTTTAAGGGCCTTTGATAGGGTCCATGTAGTTTAAGAGCCACTTAGAAGGGGCGCCTGGGTGGCTCAGTGGGTTAAAGCCTCTGCCTTCGGCTCAGCTCATGATCCCAGGGTTCTGGGATCGAGCCCCGCATTGGGCTCTCTGCTCAGCGGGGAGCCTGCTTCCTCCTCTCTCTCTGCCTGCCTCTCTGCCTACTTGTGATCTCTCTCTCTCTCTCTGTCAAATAAATAAATAAAATCTTAAGAAAAAAAAGCCACTTAGAAGCTTAAGTGTCATTAAATTCTCTGTAAATCTTCCTCTGGGGTGAAATCTAAAAATAGGGTTTTGCTCTCTCCCCTTATCTTTACAAGAGCACTAGGAAGAGCTAAGTGTGCTCAAAACTCATTCTCCACTGAAATTTAGTTGGTAACCTTTCCGATTAGCTAACATAATCAAATATTATCTGTAACTCTGTCCCAGTGGTTTATTCAAAAAAACTCAATGAGTGGTATTTTCGTTGTGATTTTTAGGGGGGTATTGAATGGTGGTGTTGAAATAATGACAAGAAGGGTAAAATTAATTTGCTTTGTATCTATCCAACTAAGGATAGAAATTTTCCATTGAAACTGGTTAATACGCTCTCATGGTTTTGATTTTGATTTTTCCCACTTTCCCAAGGTTTCATCATTTTCTTCTTAGCATCCCTTTCTTTTTATATATTTTTCTTTCATCTTCACTGCTCCCTGTTCCCTTCTTAGGAATTAGGTGTTCTTAGCAATGGTTTTGGCTCCGAAACACACTCCAAGAGAAATCATTCCTGGTTTTATGTTACTGAGAGAGTCAAGTGTGTGGCAGGAACAACTCAGGCAGACTGGGATCCTGAGACTTGGGGAATGCTTTGTTGCAGAAAGTTGTAGTCGATCCAGGCTGTTGTAACAAAACACCACAGGTGGGGTGGCTTAAAGAACAAACATTCAGGGGCGCCTCGGTGGCTCAGTGTGTTAAGCTTCTGCCTTCAGCTCAGGTCATGATCTCAGGGTCCTGGGATCGAGCCCCGCGTCTGGCTCTCTGCTCAGCGGGGAGCCTGCTTCCTCCTCTCTCTCTGCCTGCCTCTCTGCCTACATGTGATCTCTGTGTGTCAAATAAATAAAAATAAAATCTTAAAAAAAGAAAGGAAAAAGGACAAACATTCATTTCTCCCAGCTCTGGAGGCTGGAAGTCTGGGATCAGGTGCCAGCATGGTTGGGTTCAGGCGAGAGCTCCCTGCGGGCTCGTGAGTGGTTGGTTGTGTCCTTGCTGTATCCTCACGTGGGGAGGAAAGGGGGGGAGAGATCACCTCTCTCGTCTCTCTTCTTCTGAGGGCACTAATCCCATGGTGAACGCTCCACCCCCCTGACCCCCCTGACCTAGTTACTTTCCAAAGACCCCACCTCCAGGTAACAACACACTGGAGATTAGGGCTTCGACATGTGAATTCTAGGGACGCCACCATTCAGTCCATAGCAAACAGGTAGCAGTGCAGGAAAAAACGTACCCCCAACAGAGATGTGCACGCGTGCGCGTGCACACACACACACACACACACACACACACACACATCTCTGTGCAACATACACCTCTCATCAGCTCCCAAACCTTTGTATGGTCATAGTCGTGTCTTGGTCTCTTGCTTCCATGAGTTCCCTCTCAAATACTTTCTGCACACTTTTCTTTCTCTTTTAAGTCTCTCTGTGACGCATACTTTAACCTGATTTCTTTCAGATAAGGTGTTTGTACCCTGCTGCTAGGTGCAGCATTTTGTTGGCTGCTGGCATTTGGTTGAACACACAGGAAACACAAGGTTAATCCGGTCACTTGGAGATCCTGGGAGGTCTTCGCGTAGAGTAGCCGGCTGGTGGGATCCGTTTGTATTTTCTAGCCATTGCATAAAGCCACCTCCACTTAGACCAGAAGAGAAATAGTCTACCTTGATTGATTGATTGATTGATTTCTCTCTTACTGAGAGCCTCCAGATGGGAGGAGAAAGCACAGGACGTATTTCCTATAATAACAAAAAAAATGTCACTTAGTGCTTAGCCTTCCCTGTCTGACTTCTTTCAGTTAGGAATGTGACTTTCACTAGGCAGAGCATATTCTCCTCATCAGGACATTCTTAAGATAATTTCAACTGTGGTTCTCCTTTGCACATTTTAAAGTTTAAAACTAAAATGTTGAATCATACATTTATACAGTTTTAAAATATATAGTTTCTTGTACATTTAAATTGAATTTTAAGGTAAAACTGTTACTCTACTTTTTAAATATTATCTATAGCAATATTATGTATACCATCATCTATTTTTAAAGGCATACAAATATCTCTTTAATAATTAGACATTTTTATCATTCTCTTTTATCCTTAAAATTTTATTTTCATGTTACTTCCCCCTCAGAATTTTATACCAATGTAACATTTTTATATCTTAGTATCCTTTATTGATTACCCTTTTTTAATTTATTTTCAGAAAAACAGTATTCATTATTTTTTCACCACACCCAGTGCTCCATGCAAGCCATGCCCTCTATAATACCCACCACCTGGTACCCCAACCTCCCTTTCTTTTTAAAAAGATTTTGTTTATTTATTTGTTGAGAGAGCGAGAGAGAGTGAGCACCAGTCAGGACTGGGACAGAAGGAGAGGGAGAAGCAAGCTCCCCACTGAACAGGGAGCCTGATGCAGGGACTCGATCCCAGGATCCTGGGATCATGACCTGAGCTGAAGGCAGATGCTTAACCAACTGAGCCACTCAGGCGTCCCTTGACTATCCTTTCATATGCCTATGCAACAAAAATTTTTAAAAATTTCTATTCCTTTTTTTTTCCATAATCTCCATAGTCAGAACTTTCATGTCTAAATTTAAATTCCTTTTGCTACAATCTTAGCTCAGTAAAAGAGAAGATAAAATTTCTGTAACCCTATAGTTTTACAAGCCAAAATTTTCTTCTGTATAATCACTAGCTATTTTTCATATGCAAATAATCAAAACCAATATGCAAAAATTATCACTTTTATAATTAGTAAGTGTTAAAAATTGTTTTGGGAAAAATGAAAATTGCACTTCTTAGTGTGATAGGTACTGGAGATTTATGGTGTTTTGATCAAATGAGTTGACACAAATATTTAAAATTGTTTCTTTGTTTGACACTCCAGAGATTATTATACCTGAGAACAAAGCATAGCACCAACAGGGACAGGGGACAGCGGTACCTTTCTTTTACCAAGTGGGGGACAGGCTATGGACAAGGGGAAGTGGGAAAAAAGGCCTACAAAGACCTCATTGAAGACACCTATGTAGACAGATTGCTTTTAGGAAGAGCAGATATGGAAGTTGAGTATGTGGAAATGGGTTTCCTTCAAACCGTGGTTGTACAGAGTGAGTGTTCCTATTTGAACTCCTGACTGATATAGTTCTTAAAGTGCTCCCTGTACCTTCTCCCCCAAGAATGGTAAGAGGTGGTGCTGTAGGAGGCCCCAGAACAATTTCGACCCTCTTTGAGTGGGGAGGAGCGCGGTGGGAGAGCTTATTTTTAGATAAGTTTCAATCCTTAGGAATTCTGGGTTAATTATATTTTGATTACAATAAAAACTTCATTTGATTTCTGCTGCCATATATTCTCTGTTTTTTGAAAAGTAAATGCTTTTAAACTGATCTATTTAAAAGTGATGAGATAACTGACTTTTCACAGTATTTTTTTGCACCATTTCCTGTCCACTTATAAAGTGTATTTAGATATCGCTCCTAATTGCATGTTCTTTATATTCTCACTTCCCTTGTCATTGCTATAAAATGTTTCATGTGCGACTTTACAAATGTAAGATCCTTATTATAGCCCCTTTTGTAAAAGATTATCTGTTGATTTCCATATGCAAAATGCCATTTTTATAGAAAAATATAAATAATAAAATCATAAATAATAACTACAAATATGTAAGTGTTAATGATTGTAATAATAACTAACATAAAATAATATGCATTTTGTTTATTAAATATAAAGTCAATAAGAAATAAGTCAGTTTAATACACCTTATCATTGTATATAAAACTGGCAGGATAAGCTTATTAACTGATACAAAAAGCACACAGAATAGCATGCATGATTTTAAGTCTTTTAATATTACATCAAGAGGAAGTCAACACCAAAGTAAATTATAATTGTATAACAGTTATATTGATAACTTATTATACATTATTTTTTCAATTTATATTTATTCCAATTTAGCAAATCAATCCTGCTCTCGAAACAAAGGAATCAGACTTTTAACTCTACACTCAAGAAAAGTGAGAACTAGCAAGGTCTTACCATGAAACAACTCTTTGTTTTCAGTTATTTGGCATGCCATGTTACGTAGTTTTTTTAAAAATTTAATTTAACTTAAATTTTATTTATATATTTATTTATATATATATTTTATATATTATTTACATGTAAATAATATATATTTATTTACATATTTATTTATATATTTTATATATTATTTACTTATTTTTTATTAACAGGGGTGCATCAGTCTTATACGCTTCACAGCACTCACCATAGCACATGCCCTCCCCAACATCCATCACCCAGACACCCCATCCCTCCCACCCTCTTCTCCTCCAGAAATCGTCAGTTTGTTTCCTGAGATGAAGAGTCTCTTATGGTTTGTCTCCCTCTCTGGATTTGTCTTGCCTCATTTTTCCCTCCCTTCCCCTATGATCCTATGTCTTGCTTCTCAAAATCCTCATATCAGTGAGATCATAGGATAACTGTCTTTTTCTGAGTGACATATTTTGTTCAGCCTAATACCCTCTAGTTCCTCCATGTCGTTGCAAATGGCAAGATTTCATGTTTTTTGATGGCTGCGTAATATTCCATGACATGTTCCATAGCTTTAACCCAAGTGTTACCTCCTCCTTGGAGTTCTGTAGCAAAAGTTCAGAAACATTGGGAAAAAACTTGTCCCTGGAGAACTTGGCCACCAGAACTTACGTGCAGGTGTGGTGTGTGGGGTCCTACCTGGGTTTTCGTTGAACAGGGAAACATCCTCCACTGTTAGGTCAAGCAGCAGACCCGCCTAAGCAAACAGGTGATGTCAGAGTCCAGCCCAAGGCCCAGAAGTGTTGTGGAGGGAGGAAACAAAGGAGAGGAGAGGGGAGTACAGAAAAAAAGGGTAGCAGTGGAGTGGGGAAAGATGGTGAGAGAAAGAAACAAGTGAGCCAAGACCAGTGCCAGGAAAGGACAAGGCGGTGCCACTCCCTGAGTCTCCGTCCCCATGCTAGTCCCCTCATTACCTAGGCCTATTTCTTGAGCTTTCCAAAACACAGAGAAGCTTTGTGGGTCTGGCTCCCAGATCTTATGCAACCACTTGTTTTGGGAACAGCCTGGAAATTTCACAAGAAAGCTGAGTTCTCAAGAGATTGACAGTTTGACCAAAGGATCAAAGGTTTGGTGCAGTGGGGCTAATTTTCAGAAAGCCTTCCCAATTGTGAAGATTTTCCTTCTTGTTATGGCAGTTAAGACATGTGAAAATAGTAATTCAAGGCACTTAGAAGCAGCTCTCCTCTTTATTCACAATGTTTTATGAATGTCAGTCCTCTCCAAACTCATGAAAACAAAATAGGCAGCCAGATGATCACCCCCGGATCACTGATAAAAGAGAGGGAAGTACAGAAATATGCAGTGGTTTGTTTGGCTTACCAGAAACGGAAAGTCACGTGGTTGAGTTACAAGTATCATCGCCTTCAGATCGACAAAGTACATAAGCAGCACTGCTGGGGGGTCGGGGGAGGCAGGGGGTGCTGCATGATTAAGAATGAGATGAGTGATAGGCAGGTGGGGAATGAAATCCCAAGTTATTGGAGATTCCGAGAGCTCCAGCAAGCCATGTACCAGGGTTCGGGAAGTCTCTGATGAACAGAAGCTCATATAGTCTGTTGCTGTTGAAAACGCATACGAAAGGGGCATCCAGGCAGCTCAGTGGGTTGGGCCTCTGCCTTCGGCTCAGGTCATGATCTCGAGTCCTGGGATCGAGCCCCGCATCGGGCTCCCTGCTCAACAGAGAGCCTGCTTTCCCGCTCTCTCTCTCTGCCTGCCTCCCTTCCTGCTTGTGATCTCCGTCTGTCAGATAAATAAATAAAATCTTTTAAAAAAATGCATATGGAAACTAATAGCAGCTCTCTGAGCCTTTTGTTTGTTGAATTAACAGGAGATGATGTAGATAAACCAAGTACTGGTCAGCAATCCCTAATAACCAGGAGATGTCTGCTATTTATTTGGAAGGTAAAGAATTGAATCAAAAACCCATTTCCCAGGTGCCTGGGTGGCTCAGTGGGTTAAGCCGCTGCCTTCGGCTCAGGTCATGATCTCAGAGTCCTGGGATCAAGTCCCGCATTGGGCTCTCTGCTCAGCAGGGAGCCTGCTTCCTTCTCTCTCTGCCTGCCCCTCTGTCTACTTGTGATTTCTCTCTGTCAAATAAATAAATAAAATCTTAAAAAAAAAAAAAACATTTCCCCTGACATTTTATAAATCGGTTCGGCTGCTGAGCCTAACTCAGAATAGGGGACCTATAGAAACTTTGCAGTTTCAACAAGACTTTCTGGTTCACTGTTCCTGTAGTTTGGGTCAGGTTCACAACCATACCTGGGGCGTGTCAGTCTAGGAAGTCAAGGAATTGGTGTGTGTTTTTATTATACTTAAACCTACCTGGATTTAAAAGGCATTAAATGTCTTCTGATTTCTTTTCTTTCCTTTGGTTGTACAAGAACACATGAGCTGAATGCTGTGACTGCAAACATTCACTCTCGGCGCTGATCACCTGGACATCTGTTTTCAGCCCTCTGAAGATTCCCAAAGGTAGGCCTTCCCCTTGAAAGTCTTCAGAGCAGAATCTTTCAGCCTGTAAAGATCCATGAGCCCAGGATTTCCTGCTTGGAGTACTTCTGGCCCCAGCCACCCGGTTTACTTTGTAAGAGCCAGACCCCCAGTTTCCTCTCGGGACTTATAGGTTACGTCATCTCCACCCAAACTGATGAAAGTGAAAAGTATAACTTACTTACAAAGAACTCATTCTGGTGCCATCTATCTTCCTTCCATCATAACTGAGGAAGCTCAGTCTTGCTGCATAGAGCACACCCTGAGTCACTCCTGAAGGGCTTCGATTCCGAGAGAGCAGGACAGGACAGGACAGGCCGGGTCAGAGGCATCTAAATTTCTCTCGAAGGAACACTAGTGCTGATATCAGTTACCACTGCAGCTAAATTAAGATGGTTTTTCCAGAAGGAGTTAGCATTCAGCCACAGTAAATTTACAATGGAGACTTCCAAAAGTGACATGTGTTTCTCCTCACTTACTGCACTCATAATTTCAATCAGGAGCACACTGATGAGCCCCAGAACAGTTTCTGGGGGAATCTTACTTCCACTCTCCTAATTTCATGAACTCAGAGAAAGGGAGAAGCTTATAATTTATTATGGCAAATTATGCAAAGCGAAACCTCTGACAGTCTGTATCTGTAAAAAGATATGAGACTGACCATTATTTATATTTTCTCTGGAAGGGTTGGGGAGTTCTGAATTCAGAGGTTGCATGAACTGACTGCTTCTGGACTGCCTTGTAGACACAGTCCATCCAAGCAGGAGAAAATGCTAAATATCAGGTTGAAATTTGTCAGCATGTTAAGACATTTATTTTAAAAGCATTTAAGAAGAAAATGTAACCACAATTCCTCAGAGGTCATACATAAGAAGGTGAGAAAATGTAATGGTATTGCAAAGCCATGTAAAATTGAATGAATGAGCAAATTTCCTCACAGGTAAGTTCTGTCACAGTGTTTGTTTCTCCATCTTGAACAACCCATCTTTCCCCTGTCTCTAGCAGCTCTGCTCTGGCCAAGTCACCTCACTGAAATCTTCACGTCCTCTGCCGGACCTCTTCAAGCTGCTTTCTCATAGCTACCATGGTGGTTTAAAAAAATGAAGTTATGTTACCCCTGTTTATTTAAAAAGTCAAAATTCCCACTGCATGTTGAAAAAAAATGCAGATTTTCTCAAAACTAATTTCTTATCACGTCCTTCTCCAATCATTATTCTCCACCTGTCTGTACCATATAACATTCCTGCCTCGGGGCCTTGGCACATCACAGGCCCACTGCCTGGAGTTCTCTTCCCCCAGTGTTGCCAGACTATCTCCTTCTAGCTATCAGGGTTCGGTTCTAGCCGTCACATCAGAAGTAGCCCGCAGATATATTTACTATCCCGTTTATCTTGTTCCATATTCTTCATAATGCTCCCACTCTCTGGAATTATCTTTGTTTATATAGTTAATGCCTTTCTTCCCTATCAGAGTGGCGTCTCAAAGATCAGGAACCTGTTTACTCTGTTCCCTGTTGTATTTCCAACATTTTGACATGTAGAAGGACAATGTGCAACCTCCTCAAAGAAGACTCCGGATGACTTGGTAGTGGGGAGGCTTGTGATGAAGAGAGCATGAGGTCAAGGGTGTATGTATGTTGTAGTCAGACGGCATCAGGAATGGCCTCGGAACTGGTGGTAAAATTATGGGCAGCATGACCCTGTAGAACGAACATGAACTTGGGATCAGACCTGAGCTCAGATTCCAGCCTGGCACTTACTAGTTGTTTGACTTGGGTGAGGTACTTACAACTTCAGTGAGGCTCACTTTCCCTATTGATGAGGAATAGGGCACAACCAGCACTTACAAAGAACTATCCTACAGTGTTGTGAAAAATGACATATGTGGGTGAAGTGGCTACGTCTGTGCCTTCTGTGTATACAGGCTCTCGGTTTGAGTGCTAAGTTACTGTGATAGACACTATTAATTACCTATGTGATAGTCCTATTTTCTTTTTCCTTGAGAACACAGCCCTAATTTCCTTTTTTTTTTTTTAAGATTTATTTATTTATTTTAGAGAGAGGGAGAGAGAGAGAGAGAGCATGGGGTGGAGGGAGGGGCAGAGGGAGAGAGAATCTCAAGGAGACTCCGTGCCAGCCCAATGCGGGGCTCGATCCCAGAACCCTGAGATCACGACCTGAGCTGAAACCAAGAGTCAGACGCTTCACTAAAAGAGCCACTACATGCCCCCAGCCTTAATTTTGTTTTGATAGTTGGAGTTGTTTTCCTTTTATTTCAAAGCTATATAATTGTCTTATATAACTGTCAATACTGATTTTACATATAAATGTCAGTGACTTTGCCTTTTACAATCTTTCTCAGACAACTTGCGTATCTTTGAAATCAAAGCCAGCATTCTTATCCTTCTTATTTTTCTGATCAATTTTTCCAAAATTTAAATTTTCTCTGGACAAAGGCCTAATTTTATTCAGGGTGGTAATGCCTAGGCCCAGGTGCTAAGTCGTGTTAGATCTAAGATGATCCTAAGTAACTTGTCTTTCTCATTTTCCCAGACTCCTTTGCAATTACAGGTGGTCATGGAACCCAGTAGTGGATGACCAACTCTGGGGAGGTTGGCGGTATGCATGTGGTGTGCGTGTATTTGGGTGCGTGTGGAGGGCGGAAGAGAGTTTCTGGGGACTTTTCTGCCTTCTGGTACTAGGACAGACATGGTGGTGTTGTGTATAAACCCTTCTTTCTGCCTTGAGTGTTGAAGGGATGGTCTGGGGTGCGGGAACCACCCTACAGCCTTGAGAGAAAGCCTTGCCGTTTTTGAGCCACAGAACCAATGCCAGAAGTCACTTACCTCCATTTTGTTAAATGAAAACAACAATCACATGTTCGCCTGAGCTACTGTTAGGTCACCTGCTGTTGAAAGTAGTTCTGACTGATTCAGGGTGTGTGTCTGTGTGTGTGCGCGCGACGCACCAGGCAAGTAGAACACTTGAAGGTCATGGTAAGAAGATATATGTTACTTGTACCCAAAGTTCACTGGTTCGGTGTCATCTGGATGTTTGTGAAGTGTAAGTAGGGCCCGGTTGTCGATTTCCTTAAAGTTACACTTTAAACATGGGAGCGGTTGAGAATCTGGATTTTAAATTTCGTTAATTAAATCTGATGCTCAGGGGAGCAGACCTTCCAAGACACTGGCTCTATTTTATTGTGGAAAACAATAGCTTGTGTATTTATCAAAAGCCAAGTTTGAGAAGAAATCTGTTTTTCATTTTCAATGTTAACCTCCTTTTATTTCCTTTTATAAAAACAAAATATATTCTGTTTATATTTTTGGATATTTGAGTAAAGAACAAACCATATTTACAAAAAGCTGCATTTTACAAAACCCTATTTTAGATTTTAAATATTTAAAATATTTGCAAGAAAAACGGCTGAAGATAAAACTGACAGAAATTAAAAATGTTCCATTATACAATGTGCTGTATCAAATAGACCATGCTATGTTGCTGGAGGCTAGAATTGTAAAGTATCAGTATTATAGGTGGTGGGTATTATGGAGGGCACGGACTGCATGGAGCACTGGGTGTGGTGCATAAACAATGATTTCTGGTACACTGAAAAGAAATTTAAAAATCAAAAATCAAAAAAATAACACTATTATAGTTTTAGGTACTGTAATTAAATAACTGTTAATTTGCATAATAACAAGTAACATTTATATAGTGCTACTATGTGCCAGGTATTGTCTGGGACCTTTACAGTAACTCGTTTAGTCTTCTCGTTAACTCTGTGCGTTTGGTACCATGGTCATCTGCCGACATGGACTCATTTGCTCCAGCAAAGCAAATTTGAATCATAATCTGGCTCTAGATTACTCTTGCCCACTATACCCTGCTGCCTTCCAAGTACTATTAGTCCGGATATTTTGTATGAGGATAGTTATATTACTTGTTAACTTGGGCTGAGCCATGTTTCTGGACACATTTCCTCTTCGGCCCTTCATCCGAGTATGTGAAGATACTTTCTCGCTTATTAGCCCACACGCTAGGGGATCCATGGTTTGCCCCCCTCCCTTCCTCTGCTCTCCCAGTAAGCTACCAGATTAGGAGGTGGGTCAGTGCTGCCACTGTGCACTCAACCAGTTAGAACAAAACTCCCTCCGAAGAGAAGCCAAAGCTAAATTCTCAGCCACCATAAGAAGAAAGGATCAGTTGCTATTTGGGGGCAAATTGGAAAGAATCGCACTAGCGATATTCAGTTTGTCAAAGTCTAGCTCGAATTCTGCCGTTTCTACCCATTTCTCAGCCTGCATTTCTGGGGTGTACATACCTTCCTTCATCTTCTGGGAGGACCACACGGGTGTTATCCTTCTATCTGTCATTGAGACTCAGGAAATGTGGACAGAGTTGAGGACTACTGACCTGGGTTTTATGGCTGGAACAGAAGTTCCAGAAAGAGGAGGAAAAATGGCCCCTGCAGTCGTCTGCGTGTGGTTAGGCCAACTCTGGGGGGGAAGGGGGTACGGGAAAAGCAAGAAGCAGAGTATTTAAAGGGAGAGGGCAGAGTCTATGAGCATTAAGTGTGCAAGAGGAGCAGGAGAAGAATGAGCAAGTCGGGGGTCCGGGTCTGGCGATAGAATGAGTCTTCACAGAATGAGAGGGAAGAAAAAGTCAGTTCTCCCAGGCTCTCAGTCGCATAAGCTGCAGATTTAAAGGAAGCTGCCCAGAACGGCCTCTCTGCTTGGATGCTTTTGAGACATCAAGGAAATAAACAATGAGGCCTAGCCCTGGCCACATCCTTTTCCTCCTGGCATTCGCATCCTCTGCATTCTCCAAACCTGTGATATTACTCCTTAAGTTAATCACTTATTTTCTCTGTGCAGGGTCCCGTCCCTGCATCTGCTGCCCTCACCCCCATGAACGGCTGCTGGGGGCTCCCCGTTCAGCAGCCATCCGGGGTGAGCCAGGCTGCTCAAAGCTGCTTTTCCGCTTATGGGGAAACCACAAGAAAGTTCCTAAAATGGCCGTCTCCACTTGCTCCCCACGATTATGTTTTTTTTCTCTCCCTCTCACTTTCAGGTTTTCCTTTCAGTTCTGTGTATGCAGCTTAGCTAACGGGAAGAAGAGATGACTAGAGCTAGCTTTGGGGCAAAGTTGTAGAGGCGTTTCTGTGGAACGGCTGCAGCCCCGCGATGCAGACGGACTCTTGCCCCTCCTCATCTGTCAGTCACTGGCATCCCAAGGCGAGCTCCTGCCCACCACTCCGCTTACATCTGGTCCCCCCAAAGTCTCTAGTCACCTCCCAGCTCATGCCTCAAACGCAGAGCATTTGGGCCTTTTGTTGACGGAATACTTCTGAATCACATCTTTTTTTCTTTCTTCCCCAAATCTTCTTCACGTATTCCTCTCTGATTTTTTCTTCTCATTTCTTCCCACTGGTTCCCCTTCTTCTGCTTTGTCCTACATTGGGTCACCCCTGGGCTTCTGGTTCTGCCATCCTCCACTTTTCCCTCCCCTTCTTCCCTCTATGGGTTGAACTGGGTCCCCTTCAAAAGGGCGTCTTAAAATCTTGACCCCCCAGTATCACAGAATGTGGCCTTATTTGGAAGTAGCATCATTGCAGATGTAATTAGCTACGTTAACCTAAGGTTGTAGGGAGGTAAGGTTGGCTCTGAGTCCAGTATGACCGGTGTTTGCATAAGAAAAGGAAATGTACTTATTTATTTAAAGACTTTATTTATTTATTTGAGAGACAGAGAGAGAGCATGAGCAGGGGGAAGGGTAGAGGGAGAAGCAGACTCCCCGATGAGCAGGGTGCCTGGTATGGGATTCAGTCCCGGGCCCCCGGGATCATGACCAGAACCAAAGGCAGATGCTTACCCGACTGAGCCAGCAGGCGCCCCAGGAAAAGGAAATTTAGACACAGCATATTCAGAGGGAAGGTGGCCGCAGGAAGACAGAGGCGGGGATCAGAGTGGGGCCGCCACTAGCCAAAAAGCACCTGGAGCCACCAGAAACGGTAAAAGGCCAGGAAGGCTCTGCTCCAAGAAGCTTCCAAGGGGTCATGGCCCTGCCAGCACTTTGATTTCAGACTTCCAGCCTCCAGAACTGCGACAATACATTCTGGTTTCTAGCCTAGTGTGTGGGTGCTTTGCTCCTGCAACACTATGATGCTAGCAGCCCTCCCCTCCCTTCCCCTACCTCTTCTCTTTGCTTCCCTTCTCTCTTTTCTTCCCTTTCCCTGGACAGCCGTAAGAGCTGCTCACATGACTTCCATTGCCACATATGCCCTGACAAATCCTGAACTCCCAAACCAAGTTCATCATTTCCCACTTATCTTCTTCATCTGGGTGTCTTGCAGGCATTTGAAACTCAACACGTTCAAAACAGGACTCAGACTTGCTCTTCTTTCTGTGTTTTTGTGACAGATTGTATTTTCCTAGGATGACTACCACAGAATATCTCATTGTGACCTTGTGTTGTGACATGGTAAGTCCCCCCGTCCAGAGCTGAGAGTCTCTGTTCCCTCCCTGAACCAGGTGGACCTTTGTGACTACCTTGACCAGTAAAGGGACTGGGGGCAGAGGAGACCTTATGCAGTTTCAGGGCCAGGCCATAAAGATTGCCCATCATCCCTCCTTCCTGGAGGGGCTTTACTAGGGTTTGCTGTTCAATAAACTCTCGCTTAGCCTTCAAGATGGAGAGGGCGCTGCTTTGGAGAACTGTCTTGAAACACCCCCTTGTCTCTTTGTAGAGTTACTCTTTTCCTCTTTGCTAAAAAAAAACCTTGCAATGCTTCTCTTCATTAGAATGTTTTTTTCCAGAGGTCTCTCTCCTTAAACTGAGGCCTGTCTAGTGCCAGGACTCTGTGCTAGATTCAGCACCGGGCACTCAGGATTCCAAGAACAGCAGGTCTGCTACGGTCATGCCATTTCTTCAGTCAT
Organism: Neogale vison; assembly: GCF_020171115.1. Lineage (NCBI taxonomy): Eukaryota > Metazoa > Chordata > Mammalia > Carnivora > Mustelidae > Neogale > Neogale vison. Next base: position 33,455,108 of record NC_058100.1, read on the forward strand.
CCGTCTGTCCCCTCATTTGCTTATTCCTCTGACAAATACTGCTTTCCGGTGGCACTCGGTTCGTGAGGAAAGAGTGAGACTGTAACCTTTCTAATTTGGCTTAGCGAGTTGGAAAACTGAAGCCATTGTCATTTGCCTGAGGAGCTCATGGGATACCTTGGGAACAACTTCAGTAAGAAAAGTAAAACACGAAGTGTTTACGAAGCCAAACACTGTAATAGCCACTTTACATATGTCACTACACTCAGCCCTCACAAGAATATCGCAAGGCAGATTTTATTGTTGCGTAGACTGATACCCAGATATTAAATAACTTGCCCAAGATTACAGTTAATAAATGACATTGCCAGATTTGGATCTAAGTCTGTTTGGCTCTAACGTACATTTTCTTCCCGTAGTAGGTCATATTTTCTTCTTCATCTAACGTCAGGGCTCACTCCTCGGTAACGACTGCATTGTTACCATCTCCAGACCACCCGGCTCTCCGTCCACTGAAAGAGCCAGTGGGGCTGGGACCCTGCCAGTCCTGCCAGCCTTCCCACCTGGCTTTCCAGATTCCCGTGCCCCCCTCCCCCACACCGTCCAGTGAGTGGTGCTTTGTTTCTCCTCCCTTCTCGGTTATTCTGAGCAATTCAGTAGGTGAGTTTTTATGAGGCTGCGGAGAGAGCAGTTTGATGAGTCAAGCAAACATGGACTTGGGAAATTCTAATTCAGGACAGTCTTGCGTTCAGATAGGGCATGCGGGAGGAAAGTCACAGCGGGGTAAGGAGGGGCCGTGGGTGTGGCGGTGGCATCTGTGTGTGGGTCTTTGTGTCTGCGTGGGCTTGAGGACGCTGGCACATGTGCTGTCTGCCGCGGAAGGCATCTGCGGCGGCCTTGGTTCTGGCTACTACCGGCGTTTTCGTTGTCTGCCTGTCCATGTGTTCCCAGGGCACATGTGGCTTCTGGGTGGGTGTGCCAGTTGCGTCTGCGTACAGATTTCTCTGCGTGTGTGTGGGAGTGTGAAAGGAAGAACTTACTTCTAAATGGCTTTTCCAGATTTCCATCTGAGGCCCAAGACTCAAGATGGCAATGATGTCAGAAGTGTAAAAGAAATTTGCTATTGATGCCTTAACTAGGAGGCATACAAGGGCCAGGAAATCGAGTCAACAATGTATTAAATCCCCTTCCTTTTTCTCTTTCCAGTCTTCAGAGAGTCTTCCCCATCTCTACTTCATCCCTTCTCTGTCCTGGTGAATTATTGTTCATTCTGCCTGAGCATCACCAAATGGAATGGTTATTTTGTGTTTCTTCTTAAAAAGGAGGGGAGGGCAGTGAGGTCTGGAGAAGACTGGCGGGAGGCATGTCTAGACCGAGGGCACAGGAAGCCAGCGTCTCCCCTGCCATGTTGCATCATCCCATGAGCTGCGTGCCAGGCACTGTGTTATAACGCAGTCACACCCCTTCCTCAGTGTCCCCGAGGGACAGGCTGACACTCGAGAAGGACATATGAGGTAAAGTAACAGTTGGGATTACGATAAAACATGAAACAAACCAATCAATGGGAATAGCTGTGTGAATTGTGGGATGTAAGTTCTATCTGTGCCATATCAAAGGAAAACTTGCAAAATTTTTGACTCAGATGAAAAATTTAGAAAAAATTAAAAGGAAAAAATCTACAAAAACCATCTAATGCAAAGCTCTTATTAATACTCAAATCAGACTTTACCCACTAATCTCTGCTTTGGCTGGTGACTCTTACATCTAAAAATGAAAATTTCTTATTTTTACACTTCCATGAATTTTGGATAGCTAGAGGAGGTTCATTTGAGGGAGAGAGAGGACAGAAGAAAAAGGCAGAGGGGAGGAGGGATTCTATATGCCTGGGAGAGACTGGTAGATTTTTATTTTTCTGTTGAATGACAACAGTGCAATCAAGACACCAATGAGTTGCTTCCTCCTAAACTGGGACTAGGGAATAAGGTTTGCCATCTGTGGGAGTAAGTCTGGAGACTGTCTGGAAATATGTTCCTGAAGTGTCTGGGAACACAGAAAACCCTGGTTAAGGTCACCTGGGTGTAATTTCAAGCAGGCAGTTCTAGAATGTGATTTTAATTTAGTAACTGGAGCCCAATTGTGTTGTACTCTCTCTGGTGAAAGACTTGAGTGCACAGAAGACAGCCGTGCCTGGACAAACGGGAAAGGGCACTGGAGATGGGGGACTGGGAGACACAGACACGACCCATGCAGGTGCCGTGGGGCAGTGATCCTTCCCCTCTAGCCCCACGTCTAGCAGGCAGACAAAACGTACATATTCCCGATTGCTTTATTCTCTGCTCGCTGAGTCACATTTTTGTTATGAATTATTCTGTTAATGAGAAGGTGGTACTGTGGAAAGGGAAGGAGCATCATTTGAAACCCTAGAAGGAGGATCTCCCAAGATAAGTGGAGGAAGAGGCAGTTGACTGGATTGATAATCTTCAATCCACCAGGAGTGTGAGAAGTCTGAGACAGGCTTCCCGGACTCATGGCAATGCAAAGACGCTAACAAGCCCCTTCCAGCACTGGGTCACGGTGAGGCCTGTCAGTGGACAGGTCAGTGGCTCTCCTCTGTGGCTCTCCTCTGGCAATCACTGTGCTGCTAACTAGACTGAATGCTTAATACCGCTGGGTCGTTACTTAGAAACAACACATACAGGGGCGCCTGGGTGGCTCAGTGGTTAAGCCTCTGCCTTCAGCTCAGGTCACGATCCCTGGGTCCTGGGATCGAGCCCCGCATCGGGCTCTCTGCTCGGTGGGGAGCCTGCTTCCTTCTCCTCTCTCTCTGCCTGCCTCGCTGCCTACTTGTGATCTCTGTCTGTCAAATAAATAAAGAAAATCTTAAAAAAAAAGAAAAGAAAAGAAACTCCCAGCTACAAGATGAATAAGTCCTGGGGGTCTAAAATATAGCATGGTGACTATTATTAACAGTAATGCATGATATACTTTGAAAGTTTTTAAGAGAATTCTTAAATGTTATCAACACACACACACATATAGTAGTGATGTAAAGGGTTGGGGGTGTTAACTAACTTCACTGTAGTAATCAATTTGCAATATCTCTGTATCAAATCAGGAAAAAAGTAAATAAATTCTGGGCTGAAAGAAATTGATCCTTAAATTTGAAGATATTGTTCTGTAGTATGTGGTTTTACAAAACTATAAGACGTCTGCTTTTCTCCCTGGAGGCCCCTCCCCACTCCCACCCAGGTTTCTTAGATACAACTGAGATACAACATTGTGTAAATTGAAGGTGTACATAGCATTAATTTGATACATATGTAGGTTGCAAAATGATCGGCACCACAGCGTTAGCTAAGCAAATTCCCCGGGTGCTTTTATGGTCTGCTTCTTTAATTTCTTAATGTTTTCAACAATTTTCCTAAGTGTGCTTCTTTTCTCATTTATATTACTAGGCATTTGGTGGAACCATCCATTTTTAATTAGGCTTTCAGTTTGGAAAATTATTCTTGTTTTGCTTTTCTGATTATTTCTCTTCTCTCTCTACTCTCTTCTCTCAAAGCTCATAATAGCTGGAGGTTCGATCTTCTGGATTCATCTCCTAAGTCTCTTATCTTTTCCTGTGTTTCCCATTTTTTTTCCTTTTTACTCCAGGAGTAAAGGAGCTTCCAGGAAGCAAACTAGACCATATCTTTCTATCCTTCTGTTGAAGTTTTATTCTGGAAATTTGATTTTTCACTCAACTTGATCCTCTCTCACATCATATGTCAATGAAACTAGAGGCCCTATTACAACCCCAGACTCGTTTCCAAATTACTCCTGCTGTGCATTTTCTACTTGGCTCCCTCTGGCTCTCCTGGCTTTCTCTCCAATTTACAGTCTTGTTTTTCACCTTCGCTTTTGGCACAAGAAGTTTCTGAACAATATTGTGTAAGCTGCTATGAGACCTCTCTAGACCTCCTAGGGGCTTGGCACCGTGTGGACTTCCTAGCCGCGATCGGGCCCATTTGCCGGGGGCTGACCCCAGCACGGAAGACTCCCCTGTGTTATCAGGGCTGCCGCTTCCGTGTTAAAGGGACTCCTTCTGTCGGTGAAGAACCCTTTTGGAATCAAATCACCTCTCTTAACTTTTATTTTGCCATCGATACAAAATTTCTTGGATCACATTTTGGCGAAATGATTGGGTACTTCTGTTATGGGAGGTGCAAACGGTAAGAAAAAGGAACAGAACATTTCATGGCGGCTTTCTTTCTGCCCCGGCAACCCATGTGTGGCCTACAGAGCAAGAAGTTGTTCACAACGCACTGACCTCTCCGGAGCTACTGTCTCTGAGCACAAGGCTGGGGCTTATTTTGATTCCAGGCCAGATCCAAGCAGTTATAATGAAATCGATGATATTCGCTGCTTTGAGGGAAAGGGACTGCATTTTGCAGTTGAGGCATATTTTGTAGATGTGAGAACGGATTCAGGGAAGTCCAGCCAGAGGTTACGCATCTAGTAAATGTCATAGTTCTGTGCGTTCCTGCCTCTCTCCCTCTCCGTATACTCCACGCTGCCCGAATTAACCTCCTTTCCCTTTGCCATTTCAGTGTTAGCATTAGAGCCTGGTGGGGAAGAGCCTGAGACCCACCGTCGGCCACTATGGACTCGAATCCCTGCTCCCTCACTTGGTGACCTCAGTTCACGGGGTAACTTGCCCTGTCACTGTGACCTTAGAAAGGAGACTGTGCCCATCGAGAGCCACTCTCCACCCTCCCCACCTGCTCTTCCCTAGTCGTCTGAGCCCTGTGGGCTGATCCGCAGGACCCTTGCTCTGGGCCTTCTGGCTGCTTTTAGCTGCACTGAGGCATGGGAAGAGAATGAGGGTAGAGGACCTGTTCCCTCTTCCTTGGATTTCCGTCAGGCGGGCTGCGTCCCTTTGCAAAAGGGCCTTCTGACTGTGGGTCCTCGCCGCCTGCTCTCCTTCTGGCTTCAGGTGATCATTCCCTCCTGCCCCCGGCTTAGGGATGGCCATGACCCCAACATTACCCATGCCAGGTGCTGTGTCATCCCTTATGGATTTCTTACACCCAGCCTATACTTTGTCAGATAGTGCTTTTACTAAAACCTCCTCCAACTAACTTATTTTTGAGCGCTCCGTCTGTTTCCTGCTGGGACCCACAAATATATCTGAGACTCCATTTATTTTCATGCAAAATCAGTATAAGAATATTATTTGCCTCATAGACGTGCTGTGAGGATTAACTGAGAAATTAGACCTAAGACCCTACACCTCACATGCAGAAGGCACTTGATAAGTTTTAGCTATTGCTATTAGTTGTAGCAATATCACTCATTTTTGAATAAGGTTAAAATTCACCTTTCGTTGATTATACTTCCATGTTCTGTTTTTCTAATATTTATGTATGTTTGTTTTTTCCCTACATTATCCTATTATAGGAAATGTTTCTTTCTCACTTTCCTTTCTCTTGTAGCTCGTGTTTTGCCCCTTAAATTAGTTTCTTAAAAGATAACTGGTAGGTAATGGTAGGGGATCATTTATGAAATAAGCAGGCTGAAGGAGATTATGGCTATAAATACAGGTAAGAGTTCCTATTGCTAATGCAGCAGTCATGGCCAAAAAAATAAAAATGAAAATGAAGTGTCTATGGAGGGCAGGTGCTCTGAAGCCTGCCTACAGTACCAGCTCATAGCTTAGTGAATGAGTTCATGCGTTCTCCGTACATGGAGATAAGAACAGAAAATCTCCTTACAGACAGAAGAAATCCAAACCTGCTTAGGACGGTGACGTTCGGGGACGCGTTAGCAGGACGAACTGGTTTTCACTTTCCTCAGCTTTAGGTTTATGATTGGTCTTGACAGAAAGAACGCAGCAGAGAAGGTGCTCAACAGAGGGCTTGGTCACGAGGACCTAAGACCATCAAGTTTTAGTCTTTGTTCATCTAAATGCAGGGCATTGCTTCGTACAAGCAAGAGCTGAAAAAACATCCCGGGAACAGATGTAAGAAAGCCCTCTTTCCTTCTGAGCAAAAAAATGTGGTTACTGCAGGCCACCACTGTCAGAAGCAGAGGACACCATGCTGGCTAACGGAAACCAGATGCTCTGGTAGAGGAAGCCGTGGATAAATATGAATTATTTTCAGCTGAATGACCTTCAATTATCTCCCTTCATGGTGAGCCATGGTTTTCCTGCCATAATCTTCCTTTGGGTACCTAGAGAAGAGAACAACAAAGGGGCTCCATTGTGGAGTGATTTATGGAGGACACATAGAAGGGTCATCTGTGGTGTGTGAGAAAGGGAGGGAGGAAGACCCAGAGTGAGAATAAGACTGTGTGAGAGAGATGGAGAATTCATTCAACATCAAAAATAAAAACACAAGAAATACCGTTTTGTGGGTAGAGTCCTGGCTAGGAACCAGGAGTCCCAGTTCCTGACTCATGGAAACATATGGGACCCATTCAAAATATATTTATTATTATATATTAGCCTCACTTTGCTACGATTCCCCCACCACGGCAAAATGGGGTAAGTCTTCGTAGATTTCCTAATTCCAGGGGTGCTGTGAGAGGGATGGTAAGATGATCCATTTCTCTTCACACCAGCTCTAATATCCTCGTGTTCTCTCCCTTATCTCCTGGGCTGTCCTCGGCCTGCGGTTAAACATCTCAAAGGTGCCAAGACTGCATAATCATTTCTCTCTCCCCAACTGGAATCGGTTCTTAACCAACTTCCCTTTACCAAAACACTTTTTTTCATCTTAATGACCTTATTTTGATAACTATTACATGTCTTTTTAAAGAAAGGGAGGGGTAGTGTGGTGGCAGTAATTTTTTCATAGTAAGAAAACTGTTTATTGAAAATATAAACTTTTAGGGGAGATTCACTTGTAAGACTCATTCCATCTCTTTCATTGGGTTTTACTAAATTTTTCTCAAAATCCTACATATCTTCTCGAACTCAAACTTCTCATTGACAAAGTTAAATTCACCTTGTTTCTTTTTCTTGGCTCTCCTCAATTCTGTCTCCCTGTCTCTTTCCTTCCACTAAAAAACAATTTCTCTTTTTTGAATCTATTTCTGTTAACAGACCCACAGTTTTTTCTAGAAATCAGGTTTAGTAGAGGCTCCTCCTTTCCCGTATTAAGTTTACTGATTCGGGTACAATAACCAACAAGAAATCAGGTATTTATTTTTAGGTCCTTGACTGAGGCCTAAAACTGCTAGGAGCTCTGGGATGAGTAGCAACGACCGGATCCCAAACAAAGACTTTCACCTTCTCCACAAATACCTCTCGAGCAGTGTTCTCCTCTGACTCCTAGACAATAATTTTTCCCCTGTGGATATTGCCCAAAAATACATAAACATGTCATTATTTCTTCCATCTTAAAAACTACTCCCTCAAACAAAAACAGAAACAGAAATAAAACCACCCAAACAGAAATAACTGTACTCGTTTCCCAGGGCCGCTATAGCAAAATACCACAGATTGGGTGGTTTAAACAACAGAACTATATTTTCTCACAATTCTGGAGTCTAGAAGCCTGAGATCAAGGAGTTGACAGGTTTGGTTTCTCCTGAGGTCTGTCTTCTTGGCTTGCAGATGGCTTCCTGCTCACTGTGGTCCTTCCATATGTCACATCCCTAGTGTCTCCAGGTGTCCTAATCTCTTCATCTTATAAGGACACTGGTCATGTCAGACTAGGGCCTGTCCTAATAGTCTAATTTTAACTTAATTATGTCTTTAAGGCCCTTATCTCCAAGTATAGTCATTTTCTGAGATACCAGGTTTAGGGCTTCAATATAAATTTGGGGTAAAACAAAATTCAGGCTATAACCCAAACTAACAATAAGAAACACTAAAGACCCTCTTTTTACCCCACTTCCCTCTCTTACTACCACCTCATTATCCATTCCGCTTTAGAGAAAACCTTTTTTTTAAATTTATTTTTAATTGATTTTATTTATTTGTTGGACAGAGATCACAAGTAGGTGGAGAGGCAGGCAGAGTGGGGGGAAGCAGGCTCCCTGCTGAGCAGAGACCCGGGTGTGGGGCTCGATCCCAGGACCCTGGAACCAGGGTCCAAGCTGAAGGCAGAGGCTTTTTTTTTTTTTTTTTAAATTTTCTTTATTTATTTGACAGAGAGAAATCACAAGTAGATGGAGAGGCAGGCAGAGAGAGAGGGAGGAAGCAGGCTCCCTGCTGAGCAGAGAGCCCGATGCGGGACTCGATCCCAGGACCCCGAGATCATGACCTGAGCCGAAGGCAGCGGCTTAACCCACTGAGCCACCCAGCCGCCCCTAGAGAAAACCTTCTTGAAAGAGTTACATATGCTTGCTGTGTCCTGCTTTCTCCTCCCATTCTCTCTCAGCCCCATGCCATTCAGCTTTTTGCTTTCACCAGCCCACCAAAGCCATTGCAGTCAGGGTCCCTAACAACCTGGTGAGAAGCCCGTGGCCGCTCTCGGTGCTCATTTTACCTGAGAAGGCAGCAGACTCTGACACGGTCGACTGACCCTCTTCCTTGATGCTCTGCTCATTGGCTTCCAGAGCACCACACTCGGTTCTCCTCCTGTCTTCCTGATTATGCTGTCTCAGTCTCTTCTCCTGGTTCTTCTTCTTCCAGAACTTTTAGTTTGTGACAACACAGACTCTCCTCTCAGTCGACATTCATTCCCTTGGTGAACTTACCCAGTTTCATACTTTTTTTTTTTCAGCATGACAGTATTCATTATTTCTGCACCACACCCTGTGCTCCATGCAATCTGTGCCCTCTCTGATACCCACCAGCTGGTACCCCAACCTCCCACCCCCCGCATACTTCTTTAAAAAGATTTTATTTATTTATTTGACAAAGAGATCACAAGGAGGGGGTGGGAAGCAGGCTCCCTGCTGAACATGGGGCTTGAGACCGTGACCTGAGCCGAAGGCAGAGGCTTCACCCACGGAGCCCCCCGGGCGCCCCCAGTTTCATACTTTTAAACACCATCAATATACTAGACTTCCAAATCTGTATCTCTAGCCTTCACTACTGAATTTAAGATGCCTGTGGATCATTTCCATGTGCACATAATACATACAAAATTGAATTCCTGATAACTCCCCCCAAACCTGCCCCATCTGTTATCTTTTCACCTCAAATTTTGGCAGTTCTTTCTGGTTGCTTAGATCAGCACTGTTGAGAAATTCTTGACTCATCTCTCATTCCGTGTTTTACTCACCATGAAATCCTATTGGCTCCACTATCAAAATGTATTTAGAGTCAAATCACTTCTCACTACTTCTATTACCACTAGTCTGTGCCAAGACATGATCTTTCTTTACTTGCATTACTGTAATTGCCCCCCACAATGGTCTCCCCGAGGCCACGTTTCCCTCCCTAATGTCTATTCTCGGTACGGCAGCCAGAGGGATGCTCTGGAAATGCAAGTCGGATCGCGTCGGTCCTAGAGCTGGACTCCTCCGGTGGCTGCACACGTCGTTCATGGGAAAGACCAGCCTTTGCGGTGGCCCCAGAACCCTTCGTGATCTGCCCTCTCTTCCGTCTCTAACGGCATCTTCCAGTTTTCCTTCTCCCGGCCATTCCCGTCATGCTGGACTCACTGTTTCTGGCACACGCAGTCCTGCTCAGCGCCCCCGAGCCAGTGGTTCCCCCTGGAGAGTTCTTCTCCCAGACACCCACACGGAGAACTCATTCTTCTCACTCAAGCCTTTGTTCAAGTTACACCGTTTCAACAGGTTCTGCCCAACCACCTTTTTAAAATTGTAAATTTCCTCACGCTCATCTCCACTCTCTGACTCTCTTCTATTTTTTAATCTACTTAATCTTTTCATGAACTTATCACCTTCTAATGTACTATATAATTTGCTCAATTTTTATGTTTAATATTTGTATCTATCACAGTGTCAACTCCAGAAGGGTAGAATTTTTTTTTTTAGTCTGTTTACAGAGCTATCCCAAGCACTTAGTCTAGGTCCTGGCAAATAGTAGTTATTTGATAAGCACATGCTAAATGAAGAAACGAGTGACTTGGGGGAAAGGGTTTCAGAAGAGGAGATTCTTTTAGTGAAGTTCCTTCTATTACTACGTTTTGTGTAAATAACCTGGTGGATCAAGAAAGACCCTCATGGGCCCTTTAAGACCTAGAAAGACCATCATGAAGACAGAGCTTTCTAGGAAAGGTTGCAGTCACCTGAGCCGCAAGCCAATGTGTCTGAAGTCTCCCCTCAGAGTAACTCTCAGCAGAAGGGACCCCAGTCCTGAAGTCCGCCTCACATTCTCTGCCACCTTCCTTTACTCACACATCTTCCCTCTGTCATGAGACCCTATATGTGACTCAACCACAAAAGCCTTTGGTCATCTTGATCTGACTACAGTCTTCCATGTGTCATTCCCCACCTCAGGTCCAGCCATACTGACGTCTCATGCAGGTCTTTGTTGACTCATTTTGCCACACTGATTAAAACAGGCCGTGATGTCTGTCGCATTTAATAACCCTACATTCTGGCAGTCACCCCCTTCTTGACTTCTATGACTTGACTTCTATGCTGTTGACAACAACATGCAAATTTATCTCCCAACCCCAGTCTCCTTTACCTTACTCTTGCGTTCTGTTTAGATTCAGCTTCTGAAAATAAAGCTCTGATCTCATGAGACCTTAATTAGCTTCCCAAAACTGTCGAATAAATTCCAAACCTTCACTTAGGATTCGGGGCTATCTATAATCGACCCACAGTGCAGCCGTCAGCCTCATTTCTCGCTGCATCTCTACCTTAGACTTCAGGCAGAATGGACCACTTAGTCCTCACTAAATGGATCTAGGAGCTCTCTTGCTTCCCTGCCTTTTCCTACTGGTAATTCCACTTAAGATGTTCGTTATTCCTTTTCTGCCTCTTGAATTCCTTCTATCTCAGGCTGAGTGTAAACATCATCCCCTTTGTAAGATTATAAAATGACTCTGACGCATCCTTCCATGAGGAGATATTTCCTTTCACCAAACTCCAAGCACACTTTACCTGAGTCTTTCGTCCTCTACGGCCACTTCTGCCGTCACCTTTATATATGCAGCTGCCCTTGCTTTCTTTCCGCCCTGCTGCCTCTACTTTCCGCCCAGTCCTCCCTCACCGGCCTGGATTTTATTTGCTTGGTGTCCTCCGCAGTTCTTAACTCCATGCCTGGCCCCTCAGACATGCATACTGATGAGTCCGTGGAGTAGATGTTGAACAAGTTTCTGATTTCCTCTCTCAGGCTGTACAACTCCACGCGGACTCCTTACATCCCTTCACTCCGGCAACTCCCTGCTCTTCTGCCGTCTGTTTATTTCCTTCTCTGGTACATGTTGGCTCCGACTTCACGTTAGATCTCATGCTTTAAGGTATTCAATAAAAAAAATGTATGCAAATTGGTGAAGGCTTCATATTATTATTTCTTCATGTGCACACTCACTAAATCAGTTTGTGTATTTTTAAATGCAGAAATGCATATTCTGTCCATAGCCCTTACCTCTTTGTCTTGTGTGTTATACAGTTTCAAAGCACATTCATGTTTATTTTCTCATGTAACTGTGAAGGCCTAAATAGAAGTTTTTAAAGAATAAAGTGTGTTTTGATATTTTTGGAGATCAGAAGTACTAAAACCCAAACATTACGGATGCTGTGTTACAGTCCTATCTTCAAATATCCTCTCCTGGTGTGAGAACACGTGTCCAGGTTTGACTTCAGATACAACGGTTGGTATGGTAAACATTGCCTATGAATTGATCCTTTCTTGTTCTTAGGCACTTGGGATCCTGAGTGAGAGGAGGAGAGGTTTTACATCACAAGAAAGAGTGAGACAGAACAGTAATTGACTTTACTGACATATGGTCATTTTGGTAGCACTGTCTTTCCATGTGAAGAAAAGTAAAAACAGAACTGACAAACCCAGTAACATTTACTGAGGGCCTTTGAGGACCTCCTCTATATTGGACATGAGTTGGATGAGAAAGACCTTGAGGGAAGGCACAGAGACTGATTCATCTTCATGATCACTTTCTGCAGTCCAACGTGGCCAAGTTTAATTTAGTCATTAAGAAATGTGTGATCCCTTTGCTATGTACCAGGCAGATTGCTAGACACTGAGTAAATGATGATGCATAGGTCTGGTATCTGATTTCAAGGAACTTACGATAAAGAAGGGAAAATAGAGAAAACAAACAAACAAACAAAAAAACCCTGCTACAATATAGTATGACAGGTTCTGTGCCAGGCATTTCTTCAGGACGTAATAGAAGCACCTAGAATGCTTAGCCCCAGTATCATTGCCTTTCCCTAGGTCTTAAAAAGCATTGGTGGGAACTCAGTTATGATGTTCAACAAAGGAATTACTACGAAAATTTAATCACAATACAAGACCAAATGTAGTAAAGTGGCCAGTGAATGGGAGAAGCAGTGAGTGCCTCAGGGGTTTGTAGGGAGATTAATTTGGGGTGGGTGGTTTATGGGGGCTGGGACTGAATGTCCAAACCCATCCTGACTGATGATCCTCCCAAATTTTATTGAGATTAAATTCTTGGTTTGATGTCCTATAAGAACAGAGCCATAGGTCAGCTTATGCTGGAGAGCATTCTCACTTTAGAGTTAAGGCTCGGAGAACTGCTTGGATTAATCTTGGGCTATGTGACACTCTGACCCTCTGAACAGAGATTATACTGACATCCTGCGCAGCTATGAACATTCCCTTGCTACTCTTTGTGGGACCTTAGAAAATAAATCCTAAGTGAGTGTGACAAGAAAGTCTGTAAAATGATCTGCCTATGTTTATTAAAAGGTAGTGAAGTCTCTCTGACCCAAAGATGAGTTCTTCACATCTGGGAAAGAGAGAGTTGGATCCTGCTCTGCTTCATCTATCATGAGCTTCTAGCCGCGGTCCAACAGTTGAATATTTATTACAAGCCGTGATGGAAGAGGCAAGAAGAGCCCAGTTTGATTTTCCAGATCTAAGGCTGTGTTTTGAGCCTTCAAAAAATGCTTTGACTTGGACACTGAGCCAACTTGATTTGGAACTGTCACCACCAAGAGAGAAAATGTCTGGAATACTTGCAGTGTCATTTCTGGGTAGTCTGTCTTTTAGGACTTGTGCCTTATTAAAGAGAGACAGTGAACCCTGTGTGGGACTGGGGACTCTATAAAACCATTAGTGCTGTCATAGCAGGCAGAAAGGAGACCTCCAGGCAGAGCAGAAGACCACCCAGCACAAAACATGAGCTCCCATTAGCAACGTCGTCATCGAGATTATGTGCTTGTGACATTTGCATTTCAGAATGTTGAGCCACCAAGCACGCTGTAGGATAATTACTGCTTTGTGATGATATTTAGCAACTCTCACAATGTGGACCACCAATTCTGGTTTGGGTTTATTCTTTTTATTAGCAACATCTGAGAATGTCTGTGGTAGAGACATTGGTAAATTTTGCCTGTCCTGTGGCCAAAGGAATGAAAGGAAGAACGACTTAGTTTGTTAATATGGAAGAGTTCAGCAACAAAAAGCCCATGACACATGTCTGAGAGGCTTCACTGAGGCTCTTTAACTTTTTTTTTTTTTTCCAAACAAAGCATACCAGAAGATTTACTACTGCTTCTTAAAGTACACTCGATGTGCAAGTGGCCTTGTACTAATTTCAGAATTTCGGTGGGATCTTTTATCCAACCAAGTTTTCTGGTCACTATTTTTATTTCAGACATACCCAGCTGTTTCTTGGTTTTAAAAAAAAGAAACTGAAACAAAATAAAACACTTTTTTTTTTTTTTCGCTAGAGGAAGTCAGTGTGGTTGTTCAAGATAAGTTATTTCTTTGTCAAGGAAAATCAGTACAATTTCTCTTCTTTTCTCTCTTCCTGCCTAGATACTTCCTTAACTTTATTTAATGTTATCATACCCCTCATATGGACTGTCTTGGTCATATTTTAAAATCTGAATTTGCCAATACTGATCCCATCTGATTTGCTTATTTTCTGATGACAGTTTTGTTGTTTAACTTTTTTAAATTGTTGGTACATTCTTCTTTTGTATTCTCCTTTACTAAGCTGACATTCTGTGGAAGGCTACTTATAGATTTCCCTACATATTTACAATCCCTTACCCAACTCGATGTCATTCTCAGTTTTATGATTTTAAGCCTTTTAAATTCAACTTCTTCCCAAGAAAGTTTCCATTTTTTTGGAGCATTTTGGATTCAAAGAAAATGGGTAACTCATCCTTAAATCAATTTACTCAGCATCTTAGCATTTCTACTGGGACTTACTTAGCTTGAAGATCTTGCCATGAAATTGATTTGACATGTTATTGTCATTATTCATAAAATTGATCATCAGTGGAAGTAACAAAGAAGTACCTCAACACTGTTATAAAGGGAGGTTAAATTTTACATCTAATGCATAAGTCTCTTGACTCAAACCCTTTGACAATAATCAGTCAAAATTGAGCTATCTTCCACTGAAACCAGTCTCTAGAGCAGTGTTAACCGTAGAGCTGGGGATTTTAACCATTGCAGTCTGTTGCTTGAAGAAGCAACACTGCTGTCTCTGGCAAGATTCTGATTCAATTAGCATTTATTCAGAGGGGATACATCTTCTGAGTCTTTCCAACTTAGCAAGAGTGGAATATGTAGGCATCCTACACAATGCAGAGCTATAAATATTTGATGAACAAATGGCAGAACATTAACATAACTCAAGAAAGCTGTAGCCAAAAAAAGGAGGGGAGCAGGATTGTAAAAGACGTAGATCTTGAAGAAAATTGTCACAAAGCTCAGGGATTGGACAGCTCAGATTTCTGTTTCACCTTGGCATCTGCACAACTTGTCTCTGAACTCACTGTACATGCCATGGTTTCCAGTAACTTATCCCCAATTGAATTCTATCCTGGAATGTTGAGGTTTCCAAATACTAAATAATTTACCAGTTCTGGAATGAGCCTCCAGATTTCTCAGCAATCTACCCAAGTCTCTTCTGACCATCATCTCACCGGTATTGTTATAAGAAATTCTGAGTTTCTCAAGTTGGTAGAGAAACTCTTTGGGTTTACTTATGTGAGTTCGTCTTCCCTGTCACGCAGGACATTTCTCTACTTTCCCTTGCCCTGCATCATTCTCTAATCCCTGGGGGCTGATCTATCCATTTCCTGTGGGGTAGACCCTTAGCCCAAATGTCTGTGATTGTGAAGACTCCCCCTAGGTTCTAGGAAGGTGGGCAGAGGTCGTTGTTGGTGCCCGGTGCACACAGTTTGTGTCTCAGGAGAAGAATCATAGACAACAATTAACTCAGCATTTGTCAGAAGCACTGGCACATCAACATGTCTTTTAGCTCCCCAAAGATTCGCCTTCTGCTTTGCTAACCTCAGGATACTGGCCAGCCACATGCAACCGCTGCCGAGCCCATCCGGCTCATGGGCTGCTGCACTTGACTATCTGGAAATCATTCTTTCACTCACTTGGGAGGTTCTGGGGCCTCTTTATTTCCTCAGAAACAAGGCCCACCCAAATGATTCCAGAGCACATTGCAGCACAGTCTCCACAGGCAGACAAGCTGTGAAAGTTGGAAATGTGCAGCCCCCGTCCTTCCCCATCCAGGGCGGTCCATTCTTGTCCCAACCACAGAGGTTTACCGCCTCCCAAGACCTCTCAGGAGAGGCAATAGAACCCAGCATCAGGTTTAGTTAAGATGAATGATTAGGAAAATCTGTAGCTACCGGGAAGGAGGTTCCCAGTTGAGTATCAGCAGTGACCCCAGGAGGTGAGGGTTTGCCTTTTTTCCATCTGTTGTCAGGAATAACGGAAAGAAGGAGAGGGCCCTGGTGTGCCTCTCAAGTGCTCAGCACCATTTCTCAGCACTGGCGGGGCACCGGCTACAGGATGAGGCTTCCTTTCTGTTTCCCTTCCTTGGTGGGCTAGCCACAAGGAGAAGGAAAATAGAAGGGAAACCGCCTCAATGTTGAGGTCGTTTCCAGGTCGGTGCACGAACACTTCCTCTTCCCCCGCGGTCCTGTGCGAAGATGTCCATCAGCTGGACGCCGACTTGATGGTAAATCCCATCTTTCACATGGACTTCCCCTGCTGATCTCAGATCGAAATGGCCGTTCTTTATCAAACAGATAAAATAAACATATGAAAACATGATCGATAAAAAACAGAAATTGAGTGAAAATAAACTTATACTCTATTGTTCTTTTTTTTCTCCTTTCATTGCTTCCTTTCCAGTCTCTTAATCAGAAGCAAACTTCAGTACAGACTTTCTGGTTTCCGTAGCCAACGACATCACTTTCTTGCTGTCCAGTCTCCAGGGGCTTGTCACCATCGGCGGCAGGTAGCTCGCGGTCTTCGCGCTGCTGCACACGGGCCGCGAGCCTTGCCGAGTCATCCCAGCTTCCCGACTCCTCCCAGCTTCCCGACTCCTTACGCACTTTCCCCGAGTCCTGTCTCACAGGCCACCTTCCTGGCTCAGAACGCCTCCTTCCACAGGTCTGCTTTCGAGCTGCTACTTCAAAGTGCAGCTTGAACGTCACCCCCAGGCATGAGCCCTCCCCAGCCCTCCCTTGCCCGCGGGCGGAGTCAGGCCTGCTGTCTTCCCACGGTGGAATCAGGTATGTGCTTCTTTGTAACGTGCCGCATCGTTTCCTTGCTGCTAGTTTTGCTGCTTGCATCCTTCCCTCGCACATCTTCTTCCCCAGGAGCCTGGGGGTTCCTTTGGAACAGGACTTCTACTTGATTGTCACATCCACCCCAGGGCTTCCTAAATGCCCATCGTGGGCTCGTTACACTGTTGCAGAATGAACGGAGGGAAATTGAAAAGATAAACAAGTAAACCGTATATGTATACGTGTGTGTGTACATATATGTAATCTATTTCATAAATTCGTATACCCTTAAAAATGCTTTCTCCTCCTTTTTTGTATCCTGCAGAAATAGTAGGGTCTGTCTTCTTGCCCCCTTCTCCTTGTCCTTATTTCTCCACTTTATCTTCTTGGAGAAGATGCATCACATTACACACATTACATCCATGGCCGCGTTCCTCTGTCACAGCTCTGGAGACCTCAGGGGCTGCCTAGCCGCCCTCTCTCCTGGCTGCTGCTCTCCCTGGGGTTCATGGTCCCTTTGGGCCTGGGGTAGAAGTCATGTCCCTCTATGGCCAGTCCATGAGTTATTCCAGCCTCCATCTCTGTAAATCGCTTCATTAAATGTCCTTGCCCCGTCGACCGTGCTCCTGCCCCCCTGCTCTGTGGCTGGTGCTGGGCCCTTTGACGGACTCACTGCTCACCAACCCTGTCATGTATAAACTGAGAATATTAACTGCTTCCTCTGACTCGCATCTCGCGGATAACAATGGGAGTCAGGAGTGACGTCTTGAACAGGCTCCATGATCTCGGAGAAAGCGCCTGCCCTGAAGTCGAATTCACATCTTCAATCTCTGTTTCCTGTTCCACGTCTGTTTCCCATTCCGCCGGCAAACATTCACTGAGCACGGCTTGTTCCTCATTCTTATCTTCCATTTGAGATCTTATCTTTCCCCTTTCCGTGGGAAAATTCTTAGACCATAAATCAGAGACCATCGATTCCTGGCCGTGTAAAGTGCTGGGCCCTAGTTTCCTTATGTTTGACATGGGAAGGGTGGCCTCCCCCTGCACAAAGCTGCGGAGTAAATCAATAAAGCAATTTCGGGAGTAACTTATGACAGTTCTATTTACTGCTCCTTGTATGGTTTCTGCTGTTTTCATGTTCTTAAACTGTCCATCTCTTTCCTCCATAGTGCATCTTTCTTAACATTTTTTTCTCCCTGCTTTTTAAGTTTCCTTCTCTTTCCGTAATTCTTTCCATGTCCCTCTTCTGCACGTGCCATGCGTTTCATGGAAGTCTTCAAAATGCTTCTTGGGAAACATCTTAAAGGATGATTCCCCCCCCCCTTTGGAAAAAAAACATGCACATTCAGGGGAAATTTAAACATGTGCCTGGGATCAAACAGATGTATAACTTACCTTTAAGAAAATTGTGATTTTTGAGAATAAAGTCCATAATGACCATCAGGAATCTCCTAGGGCCTGAGTATTCTCTTCTCCTCATGCCGCTCTTATAAGTAATGGTCTAATAACATGCCTCAAGTGTTGTCCTTTTCCTGTTTCTACTTATTCTTGGTTCTTCTTAATTTTATTTGCTTAATGATTTATTTGTTCAATTTTGAACGCCAGACATTCGCATGGTGCTGTATTTCAATGAAAGGCATGGTTCTCCCTCCCAGGGAGCAAGCAGTCACATGGGGATGGAAAGGAACATAACCAGAGGAGCATCTGGTAATTACAAGCTATATTAGGGAGAACACATGACTGGGTTTTGGTCTGATTTGTTCCCTGAGGTATTCACAGCATCAAAGAACAGTGCCTTGGACATAGTAGGTTCTCATTAAATATCTATTTAATTTATGACTGAATTTTGATTTTAAAAATGTTGAACAGGAGTTAGTCAGTTAGAAGGAATGGAGTGAAGGGTTGGGACAAGCAAAAGGAACAGCATACACATATTTACAATCCCTTTCCCAACTAGAAATAATTCTCAGCTTTATGAGAATAGAATAGAAATAATAGGCTTCAATTATTAGAATAGAATAGGAATAGAAAGCATAGTAACTATGGGAAACTGAAGTTTCTGTTTGGCAAAGGCTTAGAATGGGGGATGGGGATGATGAGAGTTGATCCAATAAATCAAGGTAACCCTTAATAATGACCACCAATACTAGTACCTCCCACGGATCGGGACCCTTACATACATTATCCTAAAACCTTAAAACAAGACTGTGAGAAAGATTATTCAGACTCCTTTGTTCATTTCAACCTGAGTTTCCCAAAACACAAATGGTGATGTTATCTGAGAATCGCGGCCATACGCTCCCCTGCCGACAGACAAGATGATGAGGCCCCCGGACTTGAATTCAGCTGCCTCTGGAAAGAAGCATTCAGGTTTAGGAGTGTTCTTTCAGCTGCTTTCAGAGTCTCCTTCTTTGGGAATAAATTTGAGAAGGCCCGAGACAATAAATGATCTCGAGCTCTCAGTTGTGGTGCAGTGTTTCATGGAGCAGTTGGGTGCCAAATTTCAGTAGAATGTGGAATAAGTACCCGGGGAAGTTGAACTGAAGCACAACTCTGCTGAGAACAAAGACCCTGGGAAAACACTATGTTCTGTGGCTGCCCCATCAAAAGGTGTGAGTTTTGGAGTGGGCGAGGCCAAAACAGCAGAAATTATGGCTATTTTAAATTCTAAAAAGTTTCAAGTTAGTGGTTGGAAATTTACACTAGGGCTTAGCATGAAGAGGTTCCAAGAATGCTAGACTTTTTGTGTTGGAAAGGATCTGACAAATGCTGTAGACTCACTTCCTTGTTTTATAGCCGTGGAACCGGAGGTCAGAGACGGTCTGTATCTCCCAGCTGTGCATGGAGGGCCGCGTCCTCTCTGAACCGTGTATCTCCCGATAATTCTTAGGTGCTCCTTTTCTGCTATGAGATGCTCCCTTTAATAATAGGGTATACAGAATTGTATCACTCTTGTTTAATGGGTGACTTGCCAGTCAGTTGTCCATTTAAAAGACAATTAATTCATAGCTCTTTTAAGGATGTGGAAAAACTCCATGGAGGAAGAAGTAAACTCAGCACAATATTCTTCCATCTTGGCATTATTGCCATTTCTGTTATTTTTATTTAATAATTCATATAATTCTTTTCATCTAAGGAACTCCAAATACTCTGCCCACATATGTGCCTTAATTGTTCTGCAACATGTAGCAAGTATTATTAATACATTATAAGTTTAAGAAACCAAAGGTCAGGGAGAGTGGGTTATGGGCTTACCTTCGGGTCCTGTAGGAATCACAACCAAAATTGAGTTCTGAAGAATTCTGCCTAACATCCGAGGTCACTGTTACCCAGGACTTCTGCTTGGAGGGTCTGTGTGCGATGGAAAAGCAGACTATAAGGGCCTCAAAGAGTGCCTGGAGAATCCCTGAAAAGCTTTGCAATCATCCCTCCATAACTAAAGACTGAGCTTTTTTACAAGAGAACGTCATGAAACGACTTCTGGGGTGCGCGATGCGGTGCTTTTCTCCGTCATCACTGACAGGGAAGCTTTAACGGGACCAACGAACAAATAAGAGCACCAGGGCTGATGGATATGGGAGCATCTGCTGCAGTGACTGGCAGAGGGAGTGCTCGTTAGTGCTCGTTAAACGTTTATTGATGGAAAGAAGGAAAGGGAAGGAGGGAGGCTGGGAAGCAGGAAGGGCTTTTGAACCAGCTTTTGAAACAGAAAACGGACCCCAAATTCAGGTGGCTTAGTATCCCAAAGAGAATATAGATGCAGTATTTGGGCCTCTTCAAAACATTCTATTTGCAGAATTTGTGACTAACCCTTGGAGTGAAGTTTTGAGTTTAATTTCAAGGAATATTTGACAAACCTATTTTGTTGAGGTCTCTTGTCATGTATTTGCATAACTGAAGTAACTTGGCCTTTTGACCAAAACTGTTGCATAAGAAATCATTTTGTATGTAAATGAAAAAAAAAAAAGTGTGAAACAGCTGAGTGCAAACACCTCGCGAACCGAGTGCGTGGAGAAAGGAGACTCTTCTCAGAGAGAGGTCTCTGTTGGCAGATCCTTTTGGTTATAAAAATTATTGAACGTAAAGATAATGTGTTCTATAAACCTTCGGTAAAGTGTCCTGTAATTGTGAAAGTCATAGCACATGATCTTTGAGGAACTAGGGTTTTGTTAAGATATTTTATTAATTTTTAAAGTTTAAAAACATATGTACTGGAGACAATGATAGATGATAGAAATATCTTTCTGTGTTGGGTGAGGCAGGGTCAGCGTTGTGGCGGAATGTTTTCTCAGAGAGAGGGTTTTTCTTTTTTAAGATTTTACTTATTCATTTAACAGAGAAAGAGACAGAGAGGTAGGAGGCGAGGCAGAGGGAGAGGGAGAGGGAGAGGGAGACTCCCCGCTGAGCCGGGAGCCAATGTGAGGCTGGAGCCCGGGACCTGGCGATCAGACCTGGGCGGAAGGCAGATGCTTAACCGTCTGAGCCACCCAGGTGCCCCCAGAGTGAGTTTCTAGAGCACACCTCTAATCCAACATTCTAGCACTACCGATGTGTTCCTCAAGAGGCTGAATGTCATAATGAAATAAAAATGCAGACTCCGTCCGCTGAGTCTCTTCCGGGCCCTTCCCTGGCTGCCTTTTCTGTCTTCGGAAACTTCGCACCAGGAAACCTTGGTTTAATGCCCGTCTCTGAAGATCCTCTTCTGCCGTCTTGTCTGCCCGGAGTCCTCTCTGCCTGCCCCCAACCCGCCTGCCCCCCACGCTGTGCCAATCTCCATCATTAAAACCAAAAAATTCCATTTGTGATTCAAATTCTGGACACATGCCACCTTCTTTACAAAAACCCCTCCCCATCACATTTACTAGGCAATTCACTTCTTTTCTGGAGCCCCGAAGTCGTTCGCAATCAGACGCGCGTGGGGGCGGGGGGAGAACATGCTATCAGGGATCCTCCTCTGTGCATACTTTTCTTTCCTTCTTTTTTTTTTTTTATATTTTATTTATTTGAGAGAGAGAGAGAGAGAGAGAGAGCAGAGTGAAAGAGAGAGCATGAGCGGGAGAGGGACAGAGGGAGCGAGAGAAGAAAACTCCCCACAGAGCAGGGAGCCCAGCTCACCCGGGGGCTCGATCCCAGGACCCTGAGATCATGGCCGGAGCCAAAGGCAGACGCTGCACTGACCGAGCCGCCCAGGCGCCCCGTGCATACTTCTCTTCTCTCTGTCACTGGAATATTAAGACAAAAAAACGGACTTGTTTGTTCTTAAACTACCTACAGCGCTTCACACAATGCTTAGTACACTTGAAGCTCTAGTGACTGTTTGAAGACTTAATCAGTCTGAAAAAGCCACTGTCAGGACATCACAAAACCTGTACTTTCTTTCCTGCATGATGATGATTAAAATGGAAATAAGAGCAGCTGACTTTTCTGGAGCCTGAGCGCCGGACCGTGCTGTGAGCGCTCCGTATCTACTCCTGCCTGGACGCGCGCCGACGTGGCTTCCATCACCATTTTCATTTTAGTGACGAGGGGGCTGAGGCGAAGAGGTTAGGGAATTTGCTCAAGTGACACAGAACGAAGGCCACGGGAGAGGCCCGGGATTAAAACCCAGGCAGTGTGGCTCCGGGGCGCCCCCTCCTGATTTCTCCACCAGCGTGTCTCTGCTTCCAGCCTCGCCCTCGTGTCCCACGTCCATGCGGCCTTATGGGGCACCTTCTTTCCCAGCCCATGAGAATATTCTGTCTCTCCGGAGAAGACCGCCCGTGTTGCCGTTCCCAGCAGTGAGGGAGACTTCGGCCATCCACAAAGAGAGCCACAGTGTCTGCCTGACAAAAGCCATGATTTTCCAGGCTGGCTCTGAGCTTGGCCCCCCCGAGAAAATGCAGGCAGACCCTTGGCAGCGGGGCTCCCCCAGACTCCGCAGCGTTGGGCTGTGTTAGTGTTGGCAGTGGGGGACGCTCTGCTTCCTCCCCATTCCACGAACTGTCACATCAGCCTCTTTGATCCTCCCAGGGTCGTAAGTGTGCCAAAACCGTTTCTCCACGTTCTTGCTCTGTTTCAGATAATTGCCAGAGAAAACGCTGAGGTCGGTAATGACTAAGGCAGGGAAACACTGCTCCCTGCACGGTGCCCCGTTTATATATGGCGTCCTGAGAAGGGCTCCGGAGTGGAGGCATTGCTTATTTTTATTGCCCCAAAGCCATGAAAGAGAAAAAACGGGAATGGACAGAAATTGATACATCTGGAACAAGAGCCAGGCATGATTTACTCACATTTTTACCTGACCTGAAATTGCTTATTTAGAAAAAAGAAACATTATAAAGTCTCAGGAAAATGTCATGAATCAGCGCCAGCATGATTTCACATTGGGGCTCCATAAACTTTTTTAAGCAAAGAAACTGTCCAGGAAAATCAAATGAGCCAAAGGTAGTCTTGCCGCCGAGACCATCTCCATAGCAACGGCTTCACAGAGGGCTGCCTTGGGTGGCGGGTGGCACAGGCTCGGGAAATCAGGCAGGGCTGGAGCGGATGGAAACCTGCTGGGTCACTTGAGGTTGTCCTTACCAGGGCCCAGGGTGAGCGCTGGTTTGGGAAAGTAACGGACAAGAGACTTTCACCGAAACACTGCTTTATTGCCTCAAAAATTGTTTTGAGCTAACCACATACGACATCACTGAAACATACAACTACAGGAAGTTAGAAGAGGAAAAAAAACCCCAGTTGATTAAAGCCTTCCAGCCTGCCTTAATGGCTCCCTTTCCTCGTGTGTTCTTGGCACTTAGTAAGGGCTATGAGCACGGTTAAGAAGCAATTAGATAATAAATGCTATTCTTATAGCTACCAGCTGGAGGAGACTTTAGAGACCATCGGGTTTTCTTTAATTAACTAAACTCCAGACTTTATTTGAATTTCATCCGTTTTCCCATTAAGGTCCTCTTTCTGTTCCGGGCCTCGATCCAGAACAGCACACTGCCTTTGGTTGTCATTTCTCTCCAGTCTCCTCTGATTTGTGAGTTTCTTAGTCTTTCCCTCTCTTGTTTAAAGATTTTATTTATTTGAAAGTGAGAGAGAGAGAGAATGAGCAGGGGGAGGAGAAGAGAGAAAGGAAGAAGCAGGCTTCCCACTGAGCGGGGAGCCTGATGGGGCTCGATTCCAGGACCCTGGGATCATGACCTGACCTGAAGGCAGACGCTGAACCGACTGAGCCCCCCAGGGACCCCAACCTCTTTTTTTTTTTTTTAATTGAAGTACAGTTGACCCGCAGTGTTAAATTAGTTTCAGTCAGTCCTTTGTTTTGTTTGTTTAACACCCAGTACAGTCCTTAGGAGGACCGGAGGGATCCCTTAATGTCCTCCTCTGAGTTTGTATGATGTCTCTCTCACCAGTAGCCGGCAGTTAGGTGTTTTGGGGGAGATAATAGAGGCAAAGTGCTTATCATAGTATGTTGTGAGTACATGTGAGTACATGATAGTGCAATTATATTGTGAGTACATAACAGTGACATGAATTTCCACCCCTTGGTTAACGTCGAATTTGCCCGGCTTCCCCGGGTAACGTAACTCTTTTCCTTTCCCCTATTCAGTTCTGTTCTCTGGAGTCGAGTCACTAAGACTAGACCCATCTCAGGGAGCATCTGGGTGGGAAGGGGAGTTGTTCTTCATGTTTGGGAGGGGGGACGTCTACGTATATCTGAAATTTTTCTGTAAAAAAGATTTAACTCTTCTCCCCTATATTTTTTATTGAACCGTTTATCTCATCAGAATGCTCTCATGTATATCTATTTTGTATTTGGGGCTGTAACCCAAGGTCAGAGTTTGCTTTGTTGATCAAGTGGCTCCAAGTTCAACCACCGTGTGCACCTTCAGGTTGGCTTCTGGGACCTTGGACCCGTCCCCCGCGGTGTGCTTGCCGGCCACTCCCTTTGTGCCGCTGCAGGCGTCCCAGGTTCATCTTCTGTTCTACCTGCCTGAGCTCTAGCCACGGTCATCGCTCCAAGGAGCCCTAGGTTTTCTTATTCAAAAATGATATCTAGAAATCAAAGAGGCCATCGGTTTTTAACTTTTTCATGGGTCAGATAAGGAAGCTCAGATGTTAATGGAGGAATATGTCACCCAGAATCTGTTACCACCTCGGTGGCACGCAGGAACTCAAATCTGGCTGCAACTCCTGGTTCAGTGGTCTGTCCTTTACTTGGGTCTTTGTCCTGGTGTCTGTGCTGTCCCAGTGAACTCGCGCTGTATGCTGGATATACAGTATATTTTCTGCTGTCTGTGAAATCTCTGTCGTGCCTTCTACAGAGTCAACAACAGAGCAGTTAACAAATGCATGAGTTGACTTTCGGCAGCATCTTCATTCAGCCTGACTCTCCTCCGTCCAGGCCAGACCTTCATTAACGCTCGCTCTGGACAACTGCAGTTTCCACCAGTACGGTGGTTTCCTTTCTCTCTTATCCATCCTACTCACTGTTGCCAGATTGAAGATAGGAACGCGGAGCTTTCATCGTCTCTTACCCGATACCGTTGTATAGGATAAAACTAAGCTCCACAACATTCTGACTCACTCTCTTCTTTCATTTCTCTCAAATCCTGAGCAGTCTCCTAAGAGCATCTTTGCAGACACGACTGCATGAGATGCGGCGCGGGAAGCACAGCCCTTCTCCGCTCTCCTTCACTGTCACCAATCCCACCTCTTTCTGCCCCCGACTTTCCAGTTTTCTTGCTTGTCCCAGAATAAACCCCCATTTCTCTCACAGGTTGTAGCCAGTGTTCCTCTGGAGTCGTGCCCCATTAATTATCGTCTTGGAGGCTGAAGTTTCTCCTCTTTCCTTTTCGACTGGCTCATTGCACTGACCACGTTTATAGACTAAATTATTTCTCATCCTTAAACACATTTAAAAGCCTTCCTTTGCTCTTTCTTCTTTACAGCACGCTCTTTGTTCCTGCCATTCACCCTCCTGTAAATCAAAAGAAAAAGTCTCCACTCACAGCTTTGACATTTCTACCTACTCTCGGCCAGTCGACTTCTCCTACCCGGATGCAGACTTCCTCTCTAACCAGCTACAGGATCCAGAATGGTCTCTTAGAGTGTGTAATTGTTCCTTCAGCCGTGGTCACAGCAGGAAGCCGCACACTGAGGGTTTAATTTTAATGAAGTGGACTTTAGTGAAGTAAAGAAGCCCTGTGGGGAGGTTGAGGGAGCTGGCCTGGGTGGTGAGGGAGCCAGGGACTGGCCAGAGCAGGAGAGCCAGGCCTGAAGCAGTGAGGGAGAGGAGCATTGTCGGAAACGAACAGGCGCTCTGGCCATCTGATGGGAACCCTGACCCCAGCCTCTGCCGGAGCCACCGGCCAGCAGGGAGAGAGAGGAGAAGCGATTCCGTCCTTCTCTCTTCGCTCACCCTCTCACGTCCCGCTCCCGTCTCCCATGGGTTAACCCCAGCTGAACAGCGGGCAAGAAAAGCTTAAGTAATACGGTTTGAGGTGTCGGTTTTCTAGCGGTTGCAGAGCTGGGCAGAGAAGGGTGCGTAATGGATTTGCCGGGTTGGGGGGGAGGGAGTAAAAGGCGTAACCGGCATACTTACATTTGGGAACATTTTTCTGGCTCCTTCTTCAAAGTTTTTCTACCCTCTGAGATCTCTAATGCTGCCTCCTGGTTCCTTTCCGTGACGCGTACTGTGGCGCTCCGATGTGGAGAGCATCGCGCTAGACGCTGGGGCTCTGGTGGTGAGAAGGCAGGTGCTGTCCCTTCCTTTTGGGGACCCTTGTGTCACGACCATTCCTTTCAGTCTGCCCCACCAACCCCTCTCTCCTCCCCGTCATTTAATATCGGCCTTCCCCAAAACCTCCTCCTGGGCTCTCCTCTCTCTATGGAGCGAGATTCACCCCAGGGCTTTTGTTCTCGTGTGTGTGCGTGCAAGGACTTCCAAATCTACATTCTGAATTCAGCCCCTTTGGCTTATTAGCGAAGGATTCTAGACCTTCTCTGTACCGGCTGCAGTCATTTTACTCATCTCCGTGATTCCCTCACACTGTTCATGCTCCTCCCACCCTGAACGCATCCCATTGTTTGTTTGTTTGTTTAATTTAATCTGTTTTGTTCCTGGATATATCTCAAGTACCCATGAAAGTATCTGACACACGGTAGGCCTGCACGCATTCACTGACTCACAACTGAACCGCTTCCTCGGAATCCGATGACTCTCTACTCCCCAAACCCACGACCTTGCTTATTTCTGTGCGTTTGCTGCCATGAGCTTCCTTGGATCGTCTCCACCATCCGTAAGCCAGTGATCCTAGAGACGAGCTCGCACGGCACTTCTTCTGGGAGCCCCTCTGACATACCACCCAACGGGAATGGACCCACTTCTCTTCTGTACTGTCACTACACCTCGTCTGTATTTCTGTTTCAGCATACTGTTATGCCATGTTTTAGTTAAATGTATACATTTCCTGCTTTCTAGCTTTATTGAGACATAATTGACATGTAAACATAACATATATTTAAGATATGCAATGTGAGGTTTATACGTAGGTGTACGTTGTACTATGATGACACAGTCAAGCTAATTAACAACCATCACCTCACAGAGTTGTGATTTTTTTACAGCGAGAACACTTATGATCACTCTTAGCCGGTTTCAAGCGTACGATACAGTACGGACTGCAGTCATCACCCGTGCATTCGATTTCCGGAACTTGTTCCTCTTGCATAACTGAACCTTTGAAGCCTTTGATGAATAGATGTGTGACTTCTTATCTCCTCTCATGTCCCTAAAGTTAACCAGGCGACTTACGCATTACCCTTTCTTCCCTGTCTTTCCGCAAAGCCTATCAGAGCGTTTTGTTAAATTTGAGACGATAATGGGCTTCTGGGTGGCTCAGTCAGTTAAGCAACTGCCTTCAGCTTGGGTCACGATCCTGGAGTCCCCGGATCGAGTCCCGCATCAGGCTCCCAGCTCTGCAGGGAGTCTGCTTCTCCCTCCGACCTTCTCCCGTCTCGTGTTCTCTCTCTTTCTTTCTCTCTCAAATAAATAAATAAAATCTAAAAAAAATTGAGAAGATAAGAATTAACCTGTTGCCCAAGTATACAAATTAGCCTCTCTCAGTCATTTAAGATACTGGCTGTCTGTCTCTAGACATTATTAATGTGCGTAATAATTCCAGGTGCCTCCTTTGTAGGAGGAGTGTCTGTTGCATCTTTCATTTCGTAAAGAGTTGCAGAAGGTGTAAAGCGAGCGTCAGACAGCACCAGCTGGATGGCCTCAGGCTCTGCAGTCCGTGAGCCCTCAGCTAGAACAGCCTTCCAGACCTCCAGCCCCATGATGCTCTACCAGCCGAGCCGCGCTCTGAAATCTGTATGACCCAGCCTCAGGGCGCTCAGCCCTGCTGGTGGGAAGTCACTCTGCTCCCAGCTCCATAGCTTAGGAAAGCTGACAGGGGAAAACAATATCCAAGAGTAGATATACACAGAGATCCAGAATAAAGTTCTGCTGAACTTATAAATATTAAAAGTGCTCATCTCAGTCTGTCTGGGGATGACTGAAGTTTGTTTGTAATCATTCCACTGGCCCCGCTGTTGAATAGCTTTTGAACACACCCCATGTGTTAGAGATCGTCAGCCAAATGCAGGCCGGGCGTTAGCAATCCATTCTGGCTTCTTTCCTTACTCCTCCCCCGACATGAGGTAAGGACCACACTTCCACTTCTCTCTGATTTTCAGTCTTTGCTCCTGATGTACAGCGGGTGACTATAAAGACCAGAATGCCCATGTAGCTGTAAGGTGTCTCTGCAGGCACATTCACTCCTCTGACTTCTAGAATATGAAAATCCTCTACTTCTCTCAGCCTGCAGGAAGCTAGAAATGAGAACCATAGCCTCCCATGAAAAACTGTAAACTTCCAGTTTAAAAAATTGATTGATAAAGAAGTAAAGATACTGTGATTTTACACCGGCCAACTCTTTGCCAAACCCATTTACTTTTCTTCTTGGGCAGGTGGTTAGAGTCTGCTTGCTAGGCTCTGCCAAATCTATGTCTTAGAACTGGCTTTTAACCCGTGGATTCTGAGTGGTAATAATGTACACTCATTCTGTGCCTGGCAATAAAATTTCTTGTGCTTCAACCTCCATGATTTTTTTTTTCTGCACAGCTTGATGTAGGTGAACATGGTAACTTGGGAGCCACATGTTAAAGATAGCAGAGCCACAAGACAAAAAGATTCTGAGTCCTGGAATCACACCTCTTTGAGACGTGGCATGGCAAATTGCTATCATTTCTGAGGTTACAGAAACTGATGTTATCTTAACCAAAAAAAAAAAAAAAAAGAAAAAAGTAGAATTGAGGGAAGTTAAGTTAAGAAACAAAAGGGTGGGCTAAATGGTGTAAGGATTATACTACAGGCTCATATACTTTGGATCTTCTTCTGCATTAGCCAACATAGTTGAAGCAGCTGTTTATGCTAAGTTCCTCCAGGAAGCCAGACAGCTCACTGGTGATAAAGTGTAAGTCATCCCTTCAGTAATTTTTTTTAGGCTTGATGACTCATGGCCAGCAATGGAGGAAGGGCGGTTCAGCGACGTAGACACGCAGTTGTGAGTCGGAAGGCCAAGCAGTGTGATCGTACCTAGGAAAGAAATATTCCTCTGCAGGAAACAACTTCCAGAAATGCATTGATTCCATTCATTTTAACTTTTTCATTGTGGTGAGAATCAGCTTAACGCCTGGAAATCATATTGATTCAAACATGTCCATTCCGGGAAAGGTATTTGCTCTTCATTTCCTTAAGTAAATCTTTTTTGGGAAAGTTATCTCAGGTCAAAGGGATACGTGGCCTCAAACTTTAAGTCAAGTCCCTTTCCAGGAGGCAGAAAAATACTTAAAATTTTTAGGTAATGGGTTTTTCCAGACTCCAGGCAGGAAGGATTTCCAAAATTTATAGTGAATCTGAGTTGCATATTATACACAGCATTCTTCTAGCTGTTTTTTCCCCCCAAATGATGAGATTTAGTTTTGGATATGACACTCAATTAAGTTTTCATTTTGCCCTTCAAAAAGGTTATCTAGAACTCCGTATTGCAAAGAATTGGCAAAGAGGTATTCTAGTTGCACCAGAATATGTGAGATAAAAGTGGGGACTTTACAAAGTATTTTGAGATGAAATCTACTGAAATCAATTTCATCCATGAGATAAAATGTAAAAGTCAATATGGATTACTGGCCGAGATTTTTGATCTCGCCTTCTGGAATAGTAGGTACATTTGCTGACTTATGCTGAGTGCCTGGCATATACTATACTGGTTTATAATCTTTCCAATCTCAGAATCAGCTCCAGACCACTAAGACAAAGCTACTCGCCAAGGCTTTCATGTGAACAGTTCCCAAGTGTGCTGTGTATAGTATGGCCAAGAAAATGTGGTGACCATTCTCTGGAGGACTGACCTAATTTCTTCATGAAAGGCCTTCTGTATGATCAAATAATCAAATAGTGATTAGTTTTGAGTAGCTCAAATATATTTACTAACTTCCTTCTATATACCGAATTGAAAATACAGACTTAGATTTGTGCCAATGCAAGTAATAATAACAAGAGGGAAAGGGACACATGCTCCATGCCAGCTGCCATTCTCACTGCTTATCCCTAATGTTAATTAATTTAAACAATAAAAAGAAAAATCTAGAGTCACATATGTAATAATTTAAGGCTTTAACTTAGCTTTAAAAAGGATGCTAAAGCAAGCACTTTAATCTTATTCCTCACCATGACAGCCAGGATTTCTATAAAAATGTATAGAAAATTTGGTGTCATAAACGAACTGTTTTTGAAGCAAATGTAGTTGGTTCTTCAGGATCATCTGGGATTTGGGGACCAAATACTACTTCCACATTATTATTGTTATTACTATTGTTGTTGTTATTATTAATTACTACTAGTAGTAGTAATTTTTGAGTAAATTTGAGTAAAAAATTTGAGTAAATATTTGAGTAAATCTTTTACTCAGTGATTTCTATGACCAGGTAATGGACTTCAGTTTTTTACTTTCGTATTTCATTTATCTCTTTCAACAATGTTTTGGGATAGATATGATTTTTGTTCCCATACTCTACTTAAAGTTATTTGTCTAAGATTATGTAACTTCTAAGTGGGAGGTCTTAAAATTCAATCTAAGCAATCTTAGGGTATAACATAGAATGAGATTCAGTGACTATTTGATATTCTAAAAAGTATCTTCATACTGGTAAAATCAAAGCTCTGGAAATTCTTTTAACACTAGGAAATGAAGTAGCTTAGCTATGTCTGGTTGACTTTTATGAAAGATAAATACGGTCAGATACAAGTAGTCCAGGGAAGTATGATTCTTTTGCTTTGTTTTATAATAAACACAAAATGGAATTTCTCTTCTTCTCTATCTTAAGACCTATGATTTTAAAATATTGAGTAATTACAGTTCTAGGAAATTGATGGACAGTATGATCTGTAAACCTATCTAATACAAAAACGTAGAACGCCTACATAAAATATGGTATATTTCAAACACTCAAATGTTCTCTTGAAGTCATAGCTGAGAATGGAAAATCCACAGTTGCCAGAATCAGAAGGAAGACTGAAAACCACTGGGGAAAGGATAAATGGTAGAATGTGTATGGTGTGTGCCTCTAATTATACCAGAGACATAATTTCTATCATCCTTATAGAGATGGATACTGATGCCTTGGAACCATATAAAACCAGGAATTAAAACAAAGACCATCTGAACAGATCCAGAGCTTAAAAAGGCTTGCATCTTTAATTAAAGGATGGAATAGAAAAAAAATTACCATAGATATACAGACATGGCAAGGAAGTCTCTCCTGATAATTTGTAAATATGTTACTTTTTCTGGCAGGTGTTTGAGATTTGAAATTGTATGTTACATGATCTAGAAAAATCTAGCCCTAGAAAATAATAGTAAAATTGATCGATGGCTAGTAATACTCCTGGGTCACTTGACAGATGCAAACATTAAATTACTTGGGAATTCCATCCACAGGTACAAAGGATTCTTAGGAGGAAAAAAAAATACCCATCCTATTTAAGGATACACTCCTATTAAAAATTACAGAACACTGAAAGAAACAGTCTGGTGTGAGTGAAAAATAGCAAATATGGCAAACAGCAAGCTTGGAATCCGTGAGAACTTGAGATAACTAGACAATAATATGACTTATAGAATGACTATGCTAAGCTTTGTGCAGTGGCAGTATTGTAGCCAATGAGGTTTATCTGAGGTGTGAGTATTGCTAATTAAAATGACTATGCTAGAAGTATACAAAAATAAGTAAAAGTCAAATAAATAAGTAAAGCATGAAATGAAACTGACAACTGAAAAATTTCAAGAAAAAATTTTAAGTTATTGAAATTTAAAACTCAATGAACAGTTTAAACAACAGACAAGAAGTATCTGAAGAGAAGTGAGTAGCATGAGAAATAAGAATATTTCTAAAATGTAGTACAGATTGATAATTAATGACACACAAAAAATACATGTACATACAGGAAATTGAGAGACATGGAAGATAGAATGAGAAGGTGTAGCATTTATTTCATTGCAGTGATAGAAGAACAAAAGAATGGAGAAAGTGTTTCAAAATATTCTGGAATCAATGAATATATTGAATTCTCACATCTAAGCTTCACAATAACTTTCAACAAATGAATAAAAATAAGTCATACCTGTACCTGCTATTGTGAATTTGCAGAACACCACAGACAAAGACCAAATCCTTGAAGCAACCAGATAGAAAAGACAGATTATCTACAAAGCAATAGCAATTAAAGTGCTTCCATAGCAACAATAGAAGTTGAAAGAAAACGCAATATTTTTAAAGTCCTGATGGAAAATGACTGCCAAACTAAAATCTTATATAATAGCTAAATACACACAACTAAAAGCAAAATAAAACATTTTCAGTCAAAAGCAGAGATTGTCAAAGACTGTGTGGTAATGGTATAAAGTTGACAAATGGAGGGTGGAGTGGCTGGGAGACATGTCCAAGAATTTAAGGAAAGTTGATATGGATCAAGGCAGCCTGATAAAGCAGTGGGGGAAGGTTAAGCAATTCCATCAATGGAAGTTATAAAATTGATCATCCACGTATAAAATTAAAATTAAATTAATATCTTACTTTATATCATACACAAAAATAAATTCCAAAACATGAAATCTTTAAAACTTTTTAGAAGAAACTATGACTTGGAAGAGAAAAGAATTTACAAAACACAATTTTAAAAGGCAAAAATCATAAAGAAAAAATTGATAAATCTGATTACATTAAAATTAAAACATTAAGTGTGATACAGATGGAGAAAAGTAATTTGTAACATGTATTTGTAATTTGTAATCCTGTACATTAGGATAGGCTAGGTTATGACAGAATGACCGGTCCAGTGCTCCAACAGGTCCAGTGCCTTAAAACAATGCAGGTGTATATCTTGGCCATGTGGCGTGGACACTGCTAGTCAACAGGGAATGCGACGCACTGCAGTTACCCAGAGATCCTAGTTATAGGAGCACCAACATCTTGACCGTTGCCACGAATCATGCTGGAGGGAAAGAAAGTTCTGGAAGTTTATACTGGCTATTAAGTAAATGCTCTAACCTAGAAGTGATCCACACCACTTCTATTCAGAATTCATTTAAGAACTAGTTGGATGGTTCTACCCAATTCCAAGGAGGCCAGGAAATTCCATTTTCCATGTGCCCAAAAAGAAAGAACTATATTTCATTATGAGACACTATGGACTCTAACACTGACAAAGAATTTGTCGTGTCTGGGGTGCCTGGGTGACTCAGTGGGTTGAGCCTCTGCCTTTGGCTCAGGTCGTGACCTCAGGATCCTGGGATGGAGCCCTGCATTGAGCTCTCTGCTCAACAGGAAGCCTGCTTTCCCTTCTCTCTCTGCCTGCTGCTCTGTCCACTTGTGATCTCTCTCTCTCTTTTATTAAATAAATAAAAGAATTTGTCATGTTTATGCAGAATATATAAATAGCAAATATAAAGTTAAAATATAAAAATTTAACAGGAAAATGAGTACAGGGCATGAAAAAACAATTCTCCAGAAAAAGAACCTCAACTAGCTCTTAAACAGATGAAAAAACCTAACTGGTTTAAAAAAACTTAACAGATGCTGAACCTAACCAGGAATCAGAAAAATTCCAACTACAAATAAGTAGATAATGTTTAGTGCCCACCAGAAAGGCAGAATGTAATATCTGATAACACCAATGAAGGCAAAGGGTGTGAAGGGAACACCCGTTCCCAGTTTGGGTTTGGGATTCTACTATAGTACAACTACTTTGTTGAATCATTGCAACATTCAAGTTAAACATTCAAGTATTGACTTGGCAAGTGTACTTCTTGAATTCCATCCTATAGAGGCTCACACACCTAAGTGCAAGGAGACATGCCCAGGGATGATTGTCTTAGCTCCATTTTTAATACCAGCAAAGTGAAAACAACCTACCAGTTCTGCAGTAGGGAAATACGTGCTATGAAACTCCCATATGCTACTGAATCTCAAAACTTAAGTCACAATAAAATAGAGTTTTGTATTTATATGGAATAATTCATCCATTCAAAATTTTTTAAATGGGAACACACTGGGATATCTTTGTTAAACATACAGGGAAATACATGTTTACATATAGGAACACCTGTTACATGTGTCTTAAATATACAGGAAACAGAAGCATCATGTGTAAAATAATTATTACTTTGCAAGAGCAGGGAAGGATGGAGGGATTTTAACATCATCTGAAATAGTTTACATTTTTAAAAATGAAAGAAAGACTTGAGGCAATAAACAAAAAATTAGCATGTTTTCTCTTACCAGTGGTACATAAGTGAATACAATATGTTCTGAACCTTCATGTATTTTTTGGGTCTCATAATTAGAAACTAAAAGAAAAGAAGAAATAGTAAGTGCATTTCCAGTCAAGGTGGAAGTTTAAAGTCCCACTCCTCTGCTCCGAAGACTTAGCAATAGTAGATTTCTGTGTGTATACATTTAAAAGGTACAGCTGCTCTTAAAGCAGTAAAACAATGTTAAAACTCTAAATATATTATATATTTTATATATCTATACAGTATTTATTTATATTATTTACATATTACATATGTTACATATATATAAATACATTTTAACAAATGTTAGATATATTTGCTGATAAATAATAAGAAGCAAAACAACAATCAGGAAGAAAGCACAAGCCTGCCAGACTCTGGGACTAGAAACAGCCTCAAAGAAATTTGACTCCTATGAGGTATAAAGAACATAAAGGACCCCATACATGACAAAGGACGAGAGCTAAGCTCACTGTGAGAAATAAGAGACTGACTTCCGTCTAAGATGAGCTTACAAACTAAAATTCTAAAGCATGTTACAGAAACTAATATTCGATAGTCAACATCAGTCAGTGTAGTCAGTAATTGTGATGAATTCACTCTCAACTAAATGAATATAATAAAGCAATTTAAAAATGATTTTGAAATAATATATTAAAGATGGATATTAAAAAGAAGGAAATTGAGGCACCTGGGTGGCTCAGTGTGTTAAGCCTCTGCCTTTGGCTCAGGTCGTGATCTCAGGGTCCTAGGATCGAGGCCCGCATCAGGCTCTCTGCTCAGAAGGGAGACTGCTTCCCCGTCTCTCACTGCCTGCCTCTCTGCCTACTTGTGATCTCTGTCTGTCAAATAAATTAATAACCTTAAAAAAAAAAGGAAATTGAATTTTTGAAACCAAAAATATAATAGAACAAATATCAAGACAATGAGTGAATCTCTGACATGAGGGTATAAAAGAAAATTAGTATAATGGAACATAATACTCAGGAGATCCTCTGAATATGGCCCAGGAATGTCATGGAACAAATTTGAAAGAGAAGTTAGGAGAAATAAAGGGTAGATTTTGATGATTCGATAATAAGACTTCTGGAAGTAGAGAATAAAGAAAATATGGAGAAGCTATATTTAAAGTGATATTTGTTGGGAAATCTTCAGCCTTAATTAAAAACAGAGGAGTCCCCAGATTTTAAGTAAACGCCAAATTCCAAATAAGAGAAATAGAAATAAATTCTCTCTCGGCATATTGTAGTTAAACTTCAGATGAGCAAAAAGTAAAGAAAAAAATTTCTAACTGAGGGGAAAGACAATTTATCTACAGAGATATGAGAGAAAATCAAACAATAAGCTCTCATTTGCAACACTAGATATGGAACTACATTAAATAGCCATCTCCTTCCAACCATGTTATCTAAATGATTTTTCTTCAATGAGGAGAAAATAAACATATGTTTGGATATATAAAAATAAAACCCGTCTGGCCTCTCAACAGGTGCTTACTGAAAGAACTAAAGGGTCAATGTCAGTTAAAAAAAAAAAAAAAGTAAATCCGTAAAGGAAAAAGAAAAACTCAAGAAAAAGCAATGAGAAGTGATATCACTGAAATATCTTGGCAAAAATGAATAATCCTTACTCTAGAAAACTTGGAAAATAAAGGTGGAAAAAAATAAGTGTCTATTAGTTTGAGCATCCCAAGACATTCACGTTTTATTGTATTTCCTTCCACTTTTTACATCAATCACTGGCTTTTGCATTTTTGTATACAATTATAGTAATATTGTATATTAAAGTTTATGGACTGCTATTTTTTTTCACCTGACAGTCTAACAACCATTTTTCTCTATTATCCTATTTTCCTTGTTAACATATCTTTTGAAGCATTTTTCCAATTGCTTTTTGGAAATTACCTTTTAAATAACTTTTAATCTGATGTAATTTCAAACAAGAATGAAAACTTCCAGATTAGTACAAGAAGCTCCCATACATAAAACTTCTGAGAACTACAATAGATCGGTTCATCATGTCGGTGCTCAGACATCCTGCGGAAGGGTGGACTCCAGGCTCTTCTGCTCTATGAGGAGGAAGCAGCCCGTTGCCCCAGGAAAGCAGCCATTGCTGCCGAGAGTGGCTTTGGAAGGGGACCATCTGAGATCAAAGACTGACTCTGTATCTTACAAGCTGTGTGACCTTGGACAGAGGCCCCAACTGTGCAGAGCCTAATTTTCCTTGTCTATAAATGAAGAAAAGAGTACATATCTACTGAAGTTATTGAGTGAATTAAAAGAAATCAGACAGGCAAGAAGCCTGGCACCTGGTAGGGATCCAATCATATTTATTTTCCCTACTTTCTCAAATAGCTTTTCTGTACCTGAAATAATTTCCTTATAATAGAGAATCGACAAGTGTTGGGTCAGCTGGTATGAACATTTTCATAGTCTTTTTTTTTTATAGTCTTTGATACATGTTTTGAAATTGCTTTTCAAAAGGATACTGATACACTCACACCGGCTATGCATGAAAGTGACAGTTTCAACATACCCTTGCACTACAGGGTATTAGAATTCAAATTTTCTGGTAGGTTATTAAAAAAAAAGCTTTTTTTTAAAAATTGCTGCTTTAAGTTGCATCTCTTTGATCAAAAGTATGGGTGAATATTCCCAATGTGTATGTTCCCTATTTGC
Organism: Neogale vison; assembly: GCF_020171115.1. Classification (NCBI taxonomy): domain Eukaryota; kingdom Metazoa; phylum Chordata; class Mammalia; order Carnivora; family Mustelidae; genus Neogale; species Neogale vison. The sequence continues at coordinate 33,492,243 of NC_058100.1, forward strand.
TGGGTTACCTGTTCATCACTTTTGTCCAGTTAACTAAATTGGTGCATTGGCATTTTTTTATATCAGTATGTATGGATTATTATTTTTCTTTCTTCCTTCTGATGTAGAGATTATGTCATACTTATTTATTTTGCACCCTTAACATTGTAATTTACTTAGAGGACGTTTTCTGCACTCAATACGTTCAGCCCAGTGGTTTTTAGTATATTCACAAAGTTGTATAACGACCACCACAACTTAATTTCAGAAACTTTTTAACACCGCAAGGAGAAACTCCATATGCATTACCAGTAATTTCCCAATGTCCTGCCACCCTCCCACGCAGCACCACGCAGCTACTAATCAATGATCTATTCAGAGCATTGAGAAATGAATAAGCATATCCAAACACTATGTGTCTCTACTAATTGGCTTCTTTCACTTAGCTTCATGTTTTCTTTTTTTTAAAGTTTATTTACTTATTTGACAGAGAGAGACACAGCGAGAGAGGGAACACATAGCTTCATGTTTGTAAGGTTCATCAATGATGTACCTGTATCTCTACTTCATTTGTTTTCATTGGGGAATAATATTCCATTGTATGGATATACCAATTTGTTCATCCACTCATCGGGTGATGGACAATTATGGAATTTCCACTCTTTAGCTATTACAAGCCACAGTGCTGTAAACATTCATGTTCAGGTTTTTACATGAACCTATGTTTTTATTTTTCGAGGGTATATAGCGAGGAATGAAATCGCTGGGTCAAATGACAACTCTTTGCTCAATGTTTTCAGGAATGGAAAACAATTTTCCAAAACGGCTGCACCATTTTATGTCCCTATCATTCCTCTTAGCACACCCTTGCCAAAATCATACTCTGAGGAAACTTTAGCCCAAGTATTAAGGTTTCAAGCCCCAGGGATTCAGACCTTAAACTGAAAACCATGCTCCCAGGGTACCCAGACCATCAGGCTTGTTCAGCGGGAAAATGGAGGACGGAGAGCCCGTCTGTAAAGACAGCATGGAATTGTGGAGTCCTGATTCCACCTACTCCCTCGCTAGGGCAAGACACCTGATTCCTCACTTGCCCAAGTGAAGTAAGAGGTTCATTTTTCATTTAGGATTCCAGTTATGATTACATGACATACTCTAAAGGGCTCAGTATTGTATTTAGCATTTATGTAGCACTCAAGAGCCATTTTTGTTCCCTCTAGAAAGGAAACAGAGGAAATTGGAGAGATAGACAAGCAAGGTACCAGGAGAAAAGCAAGGAAGACAGAGGGAAATCAAGAGCCCAGGAAAACTGGGTGCTCTGCTGGAAGCTGTGACGGAGCTGATTTGAAGGGGAACAAAGAGATTTGGCACCAACGCTCTTTTAAAAAAAGTACATTATCTCCCACCTGCTTCCCACCGTACTTGAAGTCTGAAGCGTACAATACTGAGGGAGAAAAAGTTGGACGTAAAGAGTGAAAGCTACGAGTCAGTGAGCAAAGGAAAATAGGAAGCAAGAGAGTGAAAGAAGACATAAGCAGGCAAGTGTAGAAGGAAATGAAAGATAAACGACAATAAAAGAATCAAAACCAAGTTAAGTATCTTGGTAGCAATTCTGGCGAGCAGACAAAGGACCACCAACGGTCTCTGTTAATTTCAAAGGCAAGCCGGTCTTAGTCCTGTTAGTTCGGACCTTTAAGTTTTGTTGGTTTCTTTTCTTTTCTTTTAAAAAATTTTATGAGTAGGCTGAACGATGACGAATGTTTAATTTAGAATTGATTTAGCTGCCAATTGCCTCTCCTGAGAACCAACTGCTAGCTCTACTCTAAAACAAATAAAATGCTTGGTTTGATGTATTCAGCAAAAGAAAAATATATCTCTTTCTTTCTGGTACATTGGAGGTAAAATAAATGAGTTTCTGTTTAAGAGAAAGAGCCATAGGAAGGGAGAAGCTCCTCGTTTATAACGGAGGCTGCCCTGGGGTCTCCACTGTCAGAGGCACAGAGGGAACTCAAGGTAGTGATTTCTTTTTTCTTTTTTAAGATTTTATTTATTATTTGACATAGAGAGACACAGCAAGAGACGAACACAAGCAGGGGGAGTGGGAGAGGCAGAAGCAGGCTTCCCGCCGAGCAGGGAGCCTCATGTGGGGCTCGATCTCAGGACCTTGGGATCATGACCTGAGCCAAAGGCAGATGCTTAACGACTGAGCCACCCCTCAAGGTAGTGATTGAAAACATGACTGAAGCATTGAGCCCAGTAGGGTTTTTAGGGTCACAAGTCTTTGACACTATTCCACATCAAACATTTTATTTTCAGGACACAGTGACCGGAAAGGTTTCTCATTCCAATCAATGTAAAAAAAAAAAAAAAAAAAAATGGCAAACTGCTCTCCTGCTCCCACGCCAGAGGCCCTCCTGGGAACCACTTACAAGATAAGACATCTTTGCAACACAACACTATCAGCTCTCCCCTTTGGTCACTTCTTGCCTCTCATATCAGTAAGGCTCTTCACAGGAGAGCAAAGACCGACCCCATGCAGAGCAAATACAAAAGACAAAGTTATTTGAACAAACTATGCGAGTCAGTGTTTTCTTCAGTCTACTTGTTGGTGCCTAATTATTGGCTGGCCAGGAAAGCTTAGAGCCTGTGGCCTAGGAATAAAGAGGTTTAGGAAGCCTGTGAGTTTAAGTGGTCTGGGCGGGGATTCTGGGCAGGGAAACACGGATTCCTGGCTCCAACGGATTTGAATCCTGGGGCTGCGTTGGGAAAGTGTCCTGTTTATGTTGGGGATGTCCCAGGGCAGGGTTTCATTACAGAAATGGAGAGATGTTGCCTTGGGCTTCGGTGCCTTTCCCAGGCTTGTTAAGTGCCATTCACTCATTCCTTCATTCAGTAGGGGTTTATGAAACACTTGGGATGCAGAGCTGGGGAAAAGGTGGGTTAAGGGCAGGCAGCATCCCAGGAGTTGTCCTAGGAGATGAAAAGTTCACTCTCTCTGACCTTGAACAGGCAGAATGGTGCTTTTGAGGTTGGTAACAGAAATATTAATTAGACTCAGGACATTCTGGGTTTGTGTCCCATATCTTTCATTTTCTAATATGACCTCTGGCACCTTGTTAACTTCTCTGTGTTTCAGATGCTGATAATGAGACTTATTTCATAAGGTTATTACGAGCGTTAAATAAGATATGATTTTACCTATGCTTGCCTTGCACGTTGTAACTGTTATTAATATCTATTAGTCTAATATTAAGGCATGTCGCTTCTTCAGATCCGTAAATTAAAATAAAGAAGCATGGCTATTATATAGGAGATAAGTCGATATATAACAAACATCTCCAGAGACCCTTCTAGGTGATGGAGTAGAGCCCAAGGCACCTTTGACAAAAGGTCTCAGTCTTTGAGTGCTTAAAAGTGAGTTATGTTCATTAAAGACTCTTTTGTTCCCCCTGGATTGCCAAGTGCTTTGCGAATACAAACTGATCCCAAGAGACACAGACATCCATCACCTCTGAGAGGAGACCTCCATCTCCACCCAGCTCGTCCTGCCAAATCCAAGACCTTTCCAGGCCCGCAGTGGCTGAGCATTGCCATACCTCCGAGTTGAAAGAAGCTTTGGAGGTCATCAGTCTCAGCCCTGCTCCGCTGCGTGAGCCAAACCACGGAGCTGAGTAAGACCTTTAGGTCAGCTGATAGTATTTCCTCCCCAAGTCTCATGTTTGTTTTGTTTTCAGAGTTTCAGGTCCCAGACTTTCACAGAATGGGCCAAGTGACTTCTGATGGGCCACCTGTGAATTATCATTGAGTTGAGTGAAAAACCAGTGGCTTCATTTGGGGGCTCCCTGCTTTTGGAGGTGGCTGCGCATCTCTGAATTGGCTCTGGGTTTCTATGAAAGTGTCAAGAAACCCACTACATTCACCATCCGGGCCGTATTAAGACGTACGCATTTGCTTTGTGTGTAACTGTGGAAATGCGTTTCCATACAGAAGTTCATGCAGAGTGGAGCAGACACGGCCACAGAAGGCCAATACGGGGTGACCAGAAGTCCAGGAGAGAGGCCTCCCAACCTTCTTCAAAGCTGAGCTCCGGAAGGATGAAGTGCCTTTCAAATAACAATAACAATAATAATACTAATAATGGCAGTAGTAGTACTATAACCAGCTGCACCAAGAAGTAAAGGGTTAAGCAGTGTTGTTCATTGTCACATGATGCTGGGAAAGAGCTGAGCAGGAACCTCGGGGACGGGAGGAGGCACATCTTGCCTGCACATGTGGCCTCCACCACAAACACTTCAAAGTGCCTCCTCAGACCGGCATAACATTCTGACGCCGACTGTAAATGGCCTTGACACGCAGAGTGGAAAATATCAAACACTCCACCAGTCCCCAAAATGCAGTGTCTCTGCACTGGGAAAGGCCTTAATGAGCCTGCAGTGGAGGAGGGGGAGGTTGGGAGGGAGGACTTGGAGCCAGGGAGAGGGGAGGGGGTGGACGGGTGGTTCTGATTTAAGGCTTGTACCGATGCGTGCTGGCGTGTGCATTTGGGCTCAGACCACTGCGAATCGAAATGCCCTAGGACCTTGCAGAGCAGCCCCCAACATCAATTCCAGGCCTTGCTGAGTCAAGACCCTACTGAGACTATTTCCCCTTGCACATTCCAGAGCATATGACTCTTAAATGGAAGAATTTCCCAGCCCACAGAGCTATGATTTTTCTGCAAAAGAATCTCTGCGCCTTGTTTTTTTCTGCACATTTCCCCTCTGTTCTCATCAAGGACACTTTGCGATGCTGTCCTCTCTTTGGTAAATTATCATGATGGGAAAAGGTCAGCAACCTGAAAGGTCTTTCAGGGGTGTCTGCATTTCTGTGAACAGAGGATCTTTCCCTCGGGGTCTGTTGCTATCTGTTCCCAGGAAAACCTCTGCAAAATAACTCAGTCTGCAGAATAGTCCAGACAACGTAGAGGGGAAATCTGAGTGCCTCCTTAATATCCCATCTCCTCTCAGATGTATCACCGGATGCTTCCTTTGGGATGGGCCACCCATTCATTCTTTAATTCAGTCACTATTTTTGAAACACTGGAGTACAAAAAATTTCTAAAAACATGCTTCCTACTTTTGAAGATATCACCAGTAGTGGAAATGGACATACAAGAAGTAGCTACAGATGAGCCTGGGTCTTACAGTGGAGACCGGATACAAAGTATCCAAGAACACAGGGAAGGAAGAGACCATGTCCGTTTTAGGCATTCAGAAGTCTTCCCTGAAGAGATTGTATTTATACTGAGATTTGACAAATGGGTGGGATTTCGCCAGGCAAAACAAAGAGCAGTCCAAAATCCTGGGGGAGAGCAAACCCTGGTAAATTCGGGGAAAGAAAAGTTCAGCTTGGGTGGACACAAGGTGTGAGGAACAGCGGCAGTAGGTTGGCTGGAAAGGTACAATGTCCTGGGCTCATGGTCCAGGCTAATGCTTTCCTTACAAACCAAACCTGCAGGAGTTTCTGTAGGGATCTGACTTGATCCCATCTGCACTGGGAAAAAGATTGAGCGGCAGAGTAAGAGATGAACTGGAAATGAAGAAGCCTGGAGTCTTGCCTGTGTGGGACTTGCTTTGTCCATTTTAAGAACATCACTTGCTCGTCAGAAGAGATATTTAATTTCTGTGCCTTCCCAGATCTGCTAAACTCTCTTGGTACTGCTGCTCCAACTCCTTAGAGGCTTAGCATTGAGAACGCCCATGCTCTCAAGGCATTCCTCTCCTGGCTTTTGCCCCTGCGGTAAGTCTTTTCCTTATCATGTGTTCCAGGAGCAAGAACTCCGGGAAGTCGTCAAAACCACTGGTCCATTATAGTGCTACACCCCAGAGGAAATACAGAGGATGAAGTCCTGTTCCCTGGAGGGAGCAAACACATTCTTATATAAACACAGAGCCAATGTGAAATTTTAGCCAGAAAAATAGAATCACTTAAAATATATTCTTGTAACTAAGCTTATATCAAACAGGCCTGAAGGGACTCGTCAGGAGTTTTCTTGCAAATTACATTTACGTGGGTTTAGATGGTGTTTGGGTGGTTAAAATTCTTCTAGTATAATAACATGGCAACATAAGATAAGAGAATAATAAAAAAAGGTAATTGAATCTCTGTGTTAAGTCCTGGAGTTTTGACAGGTATAGTCTTCAGGGAATAAGGAGGATTTAGCACATGAACAGGAAGTGTTCTGGAAAGAGAGAGAAGCAGGGGCAGCGCTTTCTTGCAAAGCTTTCATTGTCACTGCTGGAGACAAGAACACAGAATGAACTGATTTGCCTGATGAAAACATCAGATTTTATATATTTTAAAAATAATTGGTGGGAACTGCTGTAAGATAGTTATGTCTTGTTTCTCCCATCACAGAAAGACCATGGATGGCCGAAGTCATTGCTTTGTTTGGAATATTGGCTCTGATTAACACTGTTTATAGTTAAGGCTCCGTTATTTAGTACTGGGAACTTGTATAGCCTTGCCTGGCCAGGATGTCCTGGACACACTGAGCACGCGCTTTTGTTCTGTCCGTCTGTCTCACCAGATGTAGCACTTATGGACTGCTCTGCCCAGTACTTACCGAATTCCGGGTAGCGTACTGTGACATTTTCATGCCTTGTGTTACTTTATTCCATCTTTGAGCAATTCTGTGAGATAAGTCCTTCTATTGGCCTCATGTTACATGTGAGGAAACTGAAGGCTCTGGGGGATCGAGTTAATGTGGAGCTCCCAAGGAGTGGACATGAGATTTCAGTTCAGATCTGACTCCCTTTGCTACACAGCACACTGACATTGTTAAGGGAGGCTAGAAGCTCTTACTGGAGTGTGAGGGTGAAGAGAGGGGGTTGATCTGGGTTTAATATAATCAGGTGGCCTGGGCGAGTGAGGGACAGCTTCACAGAAGTGCCACAACATTAACTCTCTTCTTTTTGGGGTGGGCTTTGCTTTTTAGCCCCTTGGGTGCCAGAGGAAGCAGTACATTGTTTTCCCTGGACCCAGAGTTGGGTCTCATTGAACAGGTCGTGCTGCAAAGCCTACACCAAAACTAACTCGGCAAGCTCAGGGTCTGAAAGCAATTACACTGGACCTAAAAATAAGTGGGCTACAAGTAAAACAGAATTTAATGATGTGTATTTAATTTCCAACTCCCCCCTGCTTTTACAAAATAGCTGGTATAAATACAGATCTGTCTCCAGGTGGGCGTATACCTGGCGCTCTCTCCACCCCCGCGGCCAGGCAAGAGCCGTCGCTGCTCTTCTGGTTCCCCACGCACCCCTCCTGGCGAGAGCAGAGGACAAATGGGTCATACACTTGATTTGGGGGAGCATCTTCCCGTGACAAGCAGCCATGAGAGGATCCCAAGCAGATGTCCTGCTTCCTCTGGTACATTTGCTAAAAGGTTTCCAAGCCAGTAGGAAATAATGCCCAGTCTGCAAGAAAAGATGTGACCAGGGATCTTGCCCCTATATTGTTCCAACGGAGATGCTGAATCCAGCAGGTTCCTACAAGTGACAAGGCACTGGTGCTGTAGGTTGGAATAAAAGATGGGGACATGACGGGTCATCCTTATCTGCATGTCCTCAAGGCAGCTCCTCTGCCCCTGCATGTGTTCCCTGCCTGTACGTCCTTCATCAGTGCGTGGTCCTGCCACACATCAGGCTCCCAAGTTGTCGTTTCTGCCTCCTCTCCTAGTAAGCCCTGCCTTGGCCTCCTGGCTCTCTCTTCTCTTGTCTTCTTCCTGCCACAGCTGTTGTGGGCTTTCCAAATTCTCCTTCTCATATTGTCTCCTCTTGCCTCCACACCGCAGCCGCAGCCATGCTTGTAATTAAGAATAAGAACAATTATCATCAGGGCCCCTGGCTGGCTCCGTCGGGGACTCTTGACCTCAGGGTTGTAAGTTCGAACCCTACACTGGGTGCAGAGCTTACTTAAAATCTTAAAAAAAAAAAAAAAAAAAACCAGAAAAATTGAATTTACAAAAACAAGTATCATCAGAGCTAACATCTTAATGTGTGTTTACCAGCTGCCAGCAATGTGCTGACGGCTCTGCCTTCATCCTTTCATTTGCTCTGACGTGTCCCTGTTCCTAGGTGTTTGATAATTTCCATGACCAACAGGATAAAATCGTAACTCTTTCATCGGGCAGCATGATCGGGCCTTTCCCCCATGTGACTCACCTGCTACCACTGTGATCCTTTCTCTGGAACCTACTGATGCCCCCCCCCGCCCCGCAGCTCACCCACCCTCTCCCATCTTCTCGCTTCCAGTCCTTCTCAGGTACCCCCCACACTGTGAGTTTCGTGCACCCCATGAACTGAATCACCTCCTCGGATGACACAGCTTCTCTGTGGCTCTTCCCTTCTTCATCCCTAAACCTATCGCTCCCTGGAGAACAGGAAATGTTCTCCTGCGAGCGAGCACATCCTGGCAGCAGAACTTGAGCCTCCCAGTTCCTCAGCAGCTTCCGTAGACTGCGGACTACATTCCAACAACGGATGTAAAAAGAAACGCTTTCGATCAACCATGCTAAAACCCAAATCACAGTTTTTGTTGACAATAATCAGTATTGAATGGACCCACCCTGAGAGCTCTATAGCAAAGAAAATGCAGCCCCTGTGGGGATGATTTTCATCAGCACAAGAAGGATCTTTCAGGGTTTTGTCCCTCCGTCTCAGTTTCTAGAACAGAGCCTGGCATATTTTAGGCAATCAAATAGTTGTTGAAAAATTTTATTGATGCAAGGAGACAATTTCATGGATACAATTAAACATTTGGACTTGTACACTTTCCCCATGTTACGTTTTTCATTTTCTACGGTAATGAGAGTGTAAACGTTTCTGAAAAGCCATCTAACCGTATGGATTGGGAGCGCGAAAAGAATTCATACTCTTTGCGGCAGTGCCTGCCAGCTGACTGTCCACGACCCGTTACTTTTCTGCGTCTTTACTAACAGAAATCCTTTATTATTGAGATGGAAAAGTGTCCAGGTAAGCCTCTACATTTCCAAGCTTTCTTTGAAAGTAAATGTGGCCATGTGACTAAGTTTTTAGGACTAATGAGATGTAAATGAAATTTTTCATGAGGAATTTCCAGGGAGTCTTGGAATTGGAGCAGAACACTGTAAATTGCTCTTGTTTCCCTCTTCCCAAAGCCCAAAAGTCAGATGAGATGGCTGACTTTCCTGTAGCCATCGTGAACTCATTCAATCAAAAAGGCTTCATCACAGGGTATTGGAAGCCTAGGGAATTTCTAAGAGGGCCAAGGAAGCAAGCTTGGTGGTACCAGTCCAGGACATGCATCAAGGGGAAATGATATTTTGGGGGTCTCTCTGCCATTGCCTTCTTGCTCAGCAGCCGATACCTGTGAAGGCATGATGGCTGACCCATGGGCTCCCCCACCATGTTTCCTAGAAGATCCCATCTTTCTCTGCTTGCCTCCCCTTGCTCATTTTTGCCTCCAAGCCTTGCAGTGGTGTGTCGCCTTGCTAGAACTCAAATCACCTTGGAACCAGAGCTCTAAGGAGATCTGGAAAATATCCTTCTATTTCCCCTTTTTCCAGCCTCTGAAGTACAGGAAGACACAGAAAAAGGGGACTGGAGTGGGTGTTGAGAGAACCAGGATGAAGTAGTTGCCATTCTGTCAACTAAGTTTCACCTGTGGTTCTGTGTCAGAGCTGTCCTTGTCCACAGTTAGCGGGGACATGGAGTGGTGAGACTGTGTAATGGGGTATGTTTCATGCATGTGATGCTGAGGAAGAAAAGTCTAGAGAGCATAGGAAAGAGAGGTTACGAAACAAGCGTCAGCATTGAAAAACAACAGCAAATACCAGCCTGCGGTAGTCGATTCAGGAGCTCGGGGTAATCCCAGCAGCCTCCTGCCAGGCCTCCTGCTGCCACTTAGTTCCCTTCAGCCTCCCTCTACACAATGGCCAAGGTGACCCCGTTAAAACTTTTCACAAGAAATCAATCTGGCATTTCGGTCCCTCTCTCTCAGTCTTCATACAGTTTGCTTTAATCAACATTCTATTGAACCAAACACCCCAGGTGCATCAATGGGCTCTTCTGCTTGAAACTCCCCATAGACATCTCCAAAGACACTCAAGAGCAAAGCCACAACCCCTCTGTCACCTGCCCCTTGGCTCCTCCCATGGCCCAGGGACACTTCACCTCGGGTTCCGCTCTGCTGCCCTTCGCCTGGAAAACTGTGCCCTCCGGGAGCGGTCTGGCCTCTCCCAGAGCCTCCTTCTCAGGGAAGCCCTCACTAGCTGCTAGACTCCGAATCGCACGTTGCGATCACCCTCCCGTCGACTTCCTACGGCCATTCCTCTTCTTTTTCTCCCTAGCACTTGTTCCCAGCGCACCACAGTTTCAGCAAACCCCTTGTAGCGCGCCGTCCCTTCGAATCCCTGAAGTGTCAGCTCCGCGCAGGGAGAGGTTGTCAGCTTCCTTCTGCAGCTCTTTCTCCACAGAAGCCAGAGCAGTGCCCGGCCCGTGACAGGCCTTCAGAGACGCTTGTTCAACAAATGAATGAATGAGGAAACGGAGGAAATGAAGGAGTTGTCAGATGGATGCTAAAACAAAGGCGGTTTCCTTAGGAGGGAGAGGAGGTAACAGGATTTCTAAGGAGACAGAAAAGGGAACTTTCTTTTTTCTTTTTTCTTTTTTTCCCACATGCAAGGTCATTTATTTATTTATTTTTATTAGCATATAATGTGTTATTTGCCCCAGGGGTACAGGTCTGTGAATCGCTGGGTTTACGCATTTCACAGCACTCACCATAGCACATACTCTCCTCAATGTCCATAACCCTGCTACCCTCTCCCTACCCCTCTCCCCCCAGCAACCCTCAGTTTGTTTTGTGAGATTAAGAGTATCTTATGGTTTGTCTCCCTCCTGATCCCATCTTGTTTCATTTTTACCCTCCGTACCCCCCAAAACCCCCACGTTGCCTCTCAGCTTCCTCGTATCAGGGAGATCATATGATAATTATCTTTCTCTGATTGACTTATTTTGCTCAACATAATCTCCTCTAGTTCCATCCATGTCGCTGCAAATGGAGATTTCATTTCTTTTGATGGCTGCATAGTATTCCGTTGTGTGTATACACCACATCTTCTTTATCCATTCACCTGTTGATGGACATCTAGGTTCTTTCCATGGTTTGGCTATTGTGGACATTGCTGCTATAAACATTCGGGTGCATGTGCCCCTTTGGATCACTACATTTGTATCTTAGGGTAAATATCCAGTAGTGCAATTACTGGGTCGTAGGGTTGCTCTATTTTCAACTTTTTTGAGGAACCTCCATGCTGTTTTCCAGAGTAGCTGCCCCAGGTTGCATTCCCACCAAGAGTGTAGGAGGGTTCCCCAGAAAAGGGAACTTTCTAAAGCACTTTTCTTTCTGGGGTTCCCTTGGGGACAGGAGAGTTGAGGTGCTCTCTGCCAGCCACCCTTCTGTACAGAGTTCTCAGGGCTGACAGGGTGGTGGCTGGAAGGAACACAGATGGGCCTGGGAACCCTGACAGCAGCCTCCAGCCCTGCCCCTGCCTCCAGCTGCGTGACTTTAGAGAAACCCTTCCCATTCATTTGGCCCCTTGATTTTACCCATGTCCCCATGTCCCCAGGCTTCTGGGTCCTGGCTTTCTTCCATGACGGACTGGCCCTGAAGGGACAGTTCATGGATGAGACACTTGAACTCTGTAACTACAAGGGCTATGGGTTTCCTCCAGAAGGCCTTGTGACAGCTCTGCCCCAGGGAGCACATGCTTTGCAAGCTCATGTTAACACCCCAAGCCCATGGGGGTGTCTGCACCCACCTCATGGGACACTGTGTCCTATCTACCATGCAATCTGGTGCTACAGTCTTTGATTCTACTCTAAATATGCAAGCTTGCTCTGGACACTTCACATATCTTGAAGGAATCCAGGGATATTTTTCTTTAATCTGCCTGAGATTTGTTTTGGCAGAAGTTCTGAAGGCTGAAGTCTTGAGAGGTTGGGGTTTTGTTAAATTATACTTTCAGTAAGGTTAAATAACTCGGGCAAAAATTGGAGTGTCCTCCTATCGGCTCTGCCCTTGAAGCTCTACCTATGCTGCAAGGCCATCCCGTCCATGAAGCTTTTGCATGTCATCACTCCAAAAGGGTGTTCTCTTCCCCCCGAGGCTGTGTGCTGACAGAACATGTATGGGGGAGTCAGAGGGAAAAGGGTTTGAACACCACACCTTGCTCGTGGGTTACCGTGACCAAGTTCTGTAACATGCATCGACCTCAGAGTCCTCGACTATCAAAGGTGAGAGTGACAACAGTAGCAGCTAATATTTACCAGTGCTTGCTGCCGGGCGCCAGATTAGATGTCTTACATGGCCTAGCTTGTTCAATCCTCTAAGACCCCTGTGGGACAAGGCATTTAACTGTGCCTTTATAGATAAGGCAGCCGAGGGTCAAATGGAATGATGCATTATACCTGGGCAATGAAGATTAAATTTAAACAATATATGGATTGTGGCATTGAGTAAGCACTTACTAAATATGAGCTGTTTTCCCATCAGACCCATTAAAGGAGTTTGGGTGTGCCGTTCTCACAACGCTTCCAATGGGCTACCTTATATTGTGGTTTATGTAGAATTAGTGAGATTGTCCAGGGCAGGAAATAAGGGCTAGTTTATGGAATGAGCCTGCTCGGTCCCTGCCCTTGGACACATTACCTAATGTTTACAAACCTTGGTCTTCTCAACTGTAAAATGGGAGTAATAATATTGATGAGGATTCACTGAACCAATAGACAAACATAGTCTAAAACGATGCCTGGCATATAACAACTGTTATTATTATCATTTATCAATAACGTTAAAATCTATATTTCTTTTTAGTTTGAAGTTTACTGAGGAATAAATAGGTCTCTTCTATCTTTCTACCCCTGCTCCTGGCCTCATCCTTTTCCTTATATGTTGCAAAGTTGCTTCTCAAATTGCATCCAAAGAGCCACTTGCACTAGAATACCCTGAAATCTTGTTAAAAGGAAGATGCCTTGTCCCCTCCCCAAACAAATAGATCCAGATCTTTGGCAGAGGCCCAGGGGATTTGCATTTTAACGACCTGCTCAGGTAAGCCCCATGGACGCGCTGACATTTGAGAACTACTCTCCCCTAGCAGAGGGGACGTGCGAGGTCCTCAAAGAGGGTAGTCCTGATGTCTAAGGACTACCAGATATCTATTGTGTAACAAACCAATGTGTGGGTGGTCAAACCAGTTTGTCGAAGTGTGCATTTTTGAAAAGTAATGGAAAGAAAAAAAAATCTCAATAGTGCTAATAATTTTAGGTTCAAAAGACTCTGGTCTTGCTCTTTGGCATCGAATTTTGGACCTCAGTTGCTCATTTGGCTTATCTTTGCCCCACATGCTCCCTCAGCCCATTTCCTTGTAGGTGGGGGCACTTACTCATGGAGGCAAGGTCCTCGGTAGGCTCTGAAGATTTCCTGAGAACTTAGTCTACAGCTGACTCATCAGCCACATAGACTCAGACACACTCTGGGTGTCTGCCCGTAGTACTGTCCCAAAACTCTACTGAGATGAGTTACGTCCAAACTTAGAAAAATGCTTTAATAATTTTTAATTGGCATCTAAAATTTTTTGGCCTCAACATTTTAGCCAAGAAAAAAAAATGTTGAGTACATGACTCACATATAGAGATATTTTGGATGCATTTTCATACCCATTAATTTCTTTTTTAAGAGCACGTCTTAAAGCACCGATGAACAAAAGATTGTTTTTCTGTAAAGACTTGTCCCACGAACGTTTCGGTAGAAATGCTACCGGTTTGAAAACACAAAGGAGGAAAGACATAGTAGTGGTGTGGTCCGCAGAGTAGTCCGCAGACATAGTAGTGGTGTGGTCCGCAGCGGAGTTGGTTCCTCAGGTCTGAGAAATGTAAAAGAGCATGTATCTAGTGAATGAAGGGGAAAAAAAAATCCACAGAAAGAGAGACCAGATCTGAAACAGAAAAAGAGAGGTTGCAGTTCCTAAACCCTGACTCCAGTGTGATCGCCGTGTCCGCGTTAGGAGGCATACTCCCTGGGCAAAGTCCACGGCAAATGTGCAACATCTTACCAGCCGAAACCAAAACGCCAAGCCCCCAAAGCCTCAGCCCGTTTCACTCCCCCCAGAAAGGGAAGAGTCTGTCAACCTAGAACTGAACAGTTTCTTCGTTGACGTCACCACCTAGTTCTAATTTCCAGGTGGGATGCGTAGTGACAAACTACACGCGAAAATCGCTTCTTCCGCAAGGCAGTGACTAGCATTTTCCATAAAGCTCAGAGCCTCCTGGCCTGTGGGGTTTGTGTAGTCCCGGCTGGGTCAGACTTCTCCCCCCTTTCGGCCTCGGTTTCTTCATCTGTGAAGCTAGAAACAGAATCATGCCTCTTTCAAAGGGGTCATCGTGAGGGTTACAGGTTGTAAGCTCTGTAAAGTGCTAGTTATTCTAATGACACAAGCTTCAGCTCGGAGACAAAGATTTCTACCTTCATGAGAATGAATATCTGATGCTGAGATGTCAGTGGCATGAGATGTCACGTGGTGTCGTGCTGGCGGGGACCTCAAGCCAAGAACATGGCTGCATTAGCCAGTGAGCTAAGTGGGGGGAGGCAAGTGGTGGGGGGTAAAGAGGTTGGGGGTGGGGGACTTGATGTACCCTAGTGGGATGGATCTTAAAGGAGAGGTACTTCTAGACATGCATCATGTCCTCAAGGAGTTTCTATGCCAATGATAGGTTATTGTCATGTATTTAGTCAATAGTGCCAAATGCAACACCAGATTTTTTTGAGTGCTAGTTTTAGGAATAATGGCCATCTGTCAACTGCTTTTCCTCTGAAGAATACAGAACACCGAGTTTGAGTTTTTATGTTTGTGCAGATTACACTGCAATAGTGAGGGAGTGGGGAATATTAATCTCTCCTTTCTGTGTGGTAGAAGGACCCCCCAAGAAGATGAAACTGTTTTCCTAAAGTCACACGATTGAAACCCAGAACCTCTATCTCTTCACACGAAAGCTCAGACTCCAGTTAGTAGAGCTCACGTGCTTCTTGTGGGGCTCCAGGGCACGGTAGCCTTACTTCTCTTTGCTTTCATCTTCAAGAGTGATCCTTCATAAATCTCAACCACTTCCCTGGTTTTTGCGATCACTGACTCTCTGGACATGGTTCAGTGTGTTTTTCTCTGACTTCGGTGTGGATGTGATGCAGGTCTGAGTCTCCTGCTGGGCAGGATTAGAGAGCAGTGCAAGGGTGAAGGCTCTGGGGGACCACACCTATGGTGTCCCATTACAGGTGAAACAAGTGGGGACCAAATCCAAGATCTGCGGGAGAAGAGCCCGCATTCCAGGAAGCAGCCCCACTGTCCAAGCAGGATGTGTCAGGGGTAGTTGGAGAAACTTGAGAATCAGAGAGTTGTCTGCTCAGAAAGGACCCCCGTCCATGGGGAAAGTTTTAGGCATGGTGAATGACTGTGGGGGGTTGACATAACGAACAGTCAGGTTGAGAGAGCTGAGTTGGAAGAATCATCTAGAAGCTGGGCGGTCATTGACAGAATGCCCATTATTTTAAAACAAATGAGAGAGCCCATAAGGAAAAGATGGCCCTATAACACATGGGCAGAAAGTAAATGAAAACAGAGAAAAAGAAGCTTTTTGGCTCCGGCTTTAGTCATCAAATTTCCTTCTTTCAGAAATAATGAATATATGTTTCTAGAAAAATGTACCTTAGGGAGTTGATCAGAAATGTAGCAAAGGTTTCTGTTAGAAGATGTTCATCATTGTGTTACACGTATTACTAAAATAACAGAAGCAAATTGAACATTTTAATAAATAACAAGTTTTTAAGGAGTGTTTTATGGCATAAAAATGTCACAATGTCTTACAATAATGTATGTAAGTGAAAAAGTAAGACATAAAACTGTGCATACAATTGGCTTTCATTATGTGAAAAAAACACAAGGACATAAAAAAAAAATTGGAAGTGAATATACCATAAAAGAAATAATGATACTCTATCTCTAAGTGACAAAGCTTATGAAAGATCTTTATTCTTCTTTGTTGAAATTTTCTAAAAATACTTGAGAGTTCAACTGACATGTATCTTTTCAATAACCTAAAAAAACAGTATTTGAAGAAAGATGGTGTGACCAACCCCTATAGAAAGATAGCCAATGTGTCTGGAAACCAATTTTCCTGCTCAAAACCGCTTCGACCTTCTACACCTGGAGAGCAGTTCCAAAGCAGCGTCATGCTGCACCACCCCTGTGGCCATCTTGCCTCAAACCTACAGGCATCCCCAAGCCCGCACCGCTCAGCTGGCCGCAGGAATGCGCGTGTCTGAGCCACTTCCCTTCAGCCATGTGGGGAACATCATTCCCATATATCCAGAGCTGTAAGCGGTCCAGATCCTGACATTTTCTGTGGGTAAAAGGAAGGGAAGGGGCTACGTGGTGGCATGCAGAGAATCGCAGATCATCCCTCCTGCCATTCCATTTTACCAGCTCTCTGAGGGCCCAAACCCTTCAACACGCTGCTTCTTTCTTTCTTTCTCTCAAGAATTTGCCCCAGACCTGGTGTGTGTAGATGTCTCTTTGGCTCCCCTCCTGCAGTCTCCTACCCAGACATTCGGATGTGTGGTGGGAGAAGAAAATCGGTTCGCATTACCACTTTTTTATTCTCTGGGCTGAATTCTCTCTAGTTACTGTTTATTTGGTTTTGGAATGCTCTCATCTTGGAAAATGAGCCTTTGCATACATTGCAGGCAGGAATATGAATTGGTACAATTCTGGGTATCATAAACGCATATATACTCTTTTTATAATTTTATTTATTTTGTTATTATTATTTAAAGATTTTATTTATTTATTTGACACAGATCACAAGCAGGCAGAGAGGCAGGCAGAGAGAGAGGGGGAAGCAGGCTCCCTGCTGAGCAGAGAGCCCGATGTGGGGCTCGATCCCAGGACCCTGAGATCATGACCTGAGCCAAAGGCAGAGGCTTCACCCACTGAGCCAACCAGGTGCCCCTTACCTACATGTTCTAAGACTCTTGAAAGTATGCATACTCTTTAATGTCAAAACTTCTAGGACTTTATTCTAAATAATCAGCAATGATTCATGAATAATAGTTTTTATCAGATTATTATTTATAATTGAGTAAACATCAGAAATAATCTAAATATTTAAAAATTAAAGATTCATTAAATGAATAATAGAGTCACAAAATGGTAGACTATGCAATTGTTAAAAATAAGAATATTCAATGACCTGAAAATATTAATGATGTATTCATAAGTACAGAAACCAGAGTATAAAATATTGTCACCCCAATTTTTTAGAAAGAGAGAAAAGAACAGAAAGAAAAAAGTGAGCAATGAAATGTCCATACAACAACTTGTCGATCATTGTAGAGTCTCTGGTGACATTTATGTGCCATTTTACACTTTCCTTCTGTTCCAAACATTATACATTGACCAAAGTATTTCTTTTATAATCAGACAAAAAGAAGCTATTTTATAATTTCTTCTCATTTAAATACTATTGATCTCACATGAAATTTAGTTTAAATAACAACATTCAAAATAACGTGTCATTGGCATTATTTTGGATCAAACTCCAAAGCTTGGAGAAAAGGTAAGGAAACCAGCATTTGTTGAGAATTTCCTATCTGCCAGACGTTCTCCCAGGCTTATTTTATCTAATTCTCAAACGAACCACCAGAGACTGATGACATGACAGACAGTCTCTCTTTAATCCCTCTTTGTACTGCAATCCTTTTATACTGGAATATAATTCACCCAGAATGTTTTCTCGCAAGGTTCTTGTACAAAGTGATTGAAACCACAGTGTAGTCTTCAAAACGATGATCAACCGATCGCTGAGGATGGGACTGGAAACTGTTCTGTGATGGTTGGGATGCGGAGACATGTCAAGTAGCAGCCCCGTGAGGAAGCACAGACTTCTGGGAAGGAACTAGTTCAAGGCACCAAAAATCCATATCCATAACTGTCACCCAACCAAGTCCCAGCAAGTTGTAAACAAACGTTTCTACAAAGAGAAGCTCTTTTAGCAGAATTAAACGTCCCTTCTCCTTCCTTTTGGGTCTAATCGTTGTACCAAATGACTTGAGAAAATTCACCAAATTACAAAACAAACATAAATGTTTCTCTAATGGGTTAAAAGACCAGAAAGTTTATGAAATGGGAAAAATGGGCATTAATTATTTAAAATTAATTTCATTTTCCCTGGGATCAGGAAATTGGCTTATTTATTTTTTCCAGTTCTTTTTATTTAAATTTCTGTATAGTTAACATACAATGTAATATTAGTTTCAGGTGTACAAATAGTGATTCAACACTTACCTACATCACCCAGTGCTCATCAAGACAAGTGTACTCCTTAATCCCCATCACCTGTCTCATCCAGCCCCCCACACCCACCACCCCTCTGGGAGCCATCAGTTTATACTCTATGGTTAAGAACCTATTTCTTGGCTTGCTTCTCTCTCTCTCTCTCTTTGTTTTTCTCCTTGTTCTTTTGTTTCATAAATTCCACATATGAGTGAAATCATATGGTATTTGTCTTTCTTTTACTGACTTATCTCACTTAGCATTATACTCTCTAGCTCCATCCATGTTGTTGCAAATGGCAAGATTTCATTCTTTCTTAAGCCTGAGTAATATTCCTATATATATATGTATATGTATATGTATATTTGTGTGTGTGTGTGTTTGTGTGTGTGTGTGTGTGATATCTTCCTTATCCATTCTTCAGTCGATGGGCACTTCTGCTGTTTCCATAATTTGGCTATTGTAGCTAATGCTTTTATAGACATTGGGTGCATGCATCCCTTCAAATTAGTATTTTTGTATTCTTTGGGTAAATACCTACTAGTTTAATTGTGAGGTCATAGGGTAGCTCTATTTTTAACTTTTTGAGGAACCTACATACTGTTTCCCACAGTAGTTGCACCAGTTTACATTCCCACCAAAAGTGCAAGAGGGTTCCTCTTTCTCCACACCCTCACCAACACCCATTGTTTCTTGTGTTGTTGATTTTAGCAACTCTGACGTATGTGAGGTTATCTCTCATTGTAGTTTTGATTTGCATTTCCCTGATGTTGAGTGATGTTGAGCATCTTTTCATGTCTGTTGGCCATCTGGATGTCTTCTTTGGAAAAATGTTTATTAGTGTCTTCTGCCTATTTTTTAATTGGACTATTCATTTTTTGCATGTTGAATTTTATAAGTTCTTAATATATTTTGGATACTAACCCTTTATCGGACTTAATCTTTTTGAACAGACTTGATAGTTTAGTTTTGGCTTTTAAAATCCTTTGTGCCTTTTAAAGCTGTTTTTTTTATAATAAGAAATGAAGACTTATTTTTTTATAAATTCCTTCCTCCATCAATTAAAATACCTGGGTTCTTCCCAGCAACTGAGGTAAAAAGTAAGTTTTCATAAGATGTCCTTCTTCTAGTGACCGTAGAAGAGGAATCTAACATTTAGGGAATGTGTACCTCATCTTCTCTGGAGCTTTATTTATTACAAATTCATCATTAGTCAGTTTATGGAGAATGCTTTCAAGATAGTGTGACTGAATAATATCTTAACTCCAGCTGGATGAGAGTAACAATATCTTTACAATTATGTGGAGGAAAAAGTAATGCAAGCTTCATTTAGGCAGAACTCTTTGGTCTTGACAACTTCCAGAATTGAGTGACTCAGGGAAGGTCTGGAACTTCACATAAGTGAACATGGAGGCCATCACGATAATTGACACCTAAATTTGGTATCTAAATGCTGCAAGAAAAGGACACAATTACAGACCACAAGAGGACAAGATAGATACTCTCTGTATATTGCTCTTCACCCAACACTGTTGTCATTGCCAAGAAGATAATTATAAATCATTCCCTGTTAATTCTTCATATGTTCCCCAGATTGTAGTTCATTTTCCTGAGCCTCAACTTACTGCATATTGTGGGGCTGTAAGACCAGAGCTTGATATTGAAACGAGGCCAGTCTCTTTCAGAGCTCGACCATTCAGATTCAGACTCTGCGGTTGTGCTGGGGGCCAGGTCTTTGCACAGGTCTTTCCACCATTGCCCATCCTCCCTGGATTCTAAGGCAAGATGGTAGCCTGTGTTACGTCCGAGTGGTTCATGATCAGTTTAGGGGAACCCTCAATACATCCTCTCCCCTTGCCTCATTCTGCCTATTTCAGAATCCAGATATGCAGTGGCTGTGTCACAGGGGTATCCTAAAGCTGGGTGGGACCTGCAGTATATGTTGTCCTGACAACTGAAGGATGATTCACCTCTTAGTACAAGTGCATCACTAATAGTGATCGTTCCTCCAAAGTCAACTTGAATCATAGGCAAAAGAAACAGTTCTAAGAACAACAGCATTTTTAGTCTTGGATAAGTGAACAGTGGGAAAAATAGGTAATATTTTAAAAGTCTTTTGAGTTTTAAATGGTGGCCCAAGGGAGACAGGATCAAAGAGATCTTTCTATAACACTGGTAATAATTGTTATTGGGGATAATTCAAATATTTGATTGCCCCACTGTATTCAAAGAAGGCTGCGGTTTGGTTGTGTCACCAGAAATTACAGATAGAAAACAAAGTTGGAAGATTGCAAATGGATCTAACTTTGTGGAAGGAAGCAATAGCATTTGAAATTTAAATAGCAGTCATGGAAACTATTTTGCAAAAATAATTTATTAGGGGAAACAGAAAGAAATCTAACTGAAAAAGAATAAGGTACCACATATGTTTTTACAAAACGTTTAATAATATAGGAATAAGTATCAGGAATGTAATGCAGGGGTTGGGCATGATAGATGGAAAAAGGAAAATAACTACACAACTATTCAGTGGGCCAGCTTCTATCGTAGGGGTGAATAGGGAGGTGTCAGCGGATAGCAAGTGCAGAGAGACCATCGTGTTTTTGAAACTCCTCGCCCCCTCCAAAAAGCCATATCCACCTGGGGATAGATTTCAACCAGGACTTGGTCCTTCTATGACCTTTACATCAGGCGAGAAGTTCTGAAAAGCACCTCCTGTCAAACCTTCCTGAACTCACATCCTGATCTATCTGAGAACCTCAAACTCTCCTGCTTACTTTCATTGTCTGGTTTTCCATTCCTCAGAAGCAGACCCAGAGACAAAGATTCAAATGTGAGCAGTATATAAAGACAAACAGAAAATGTTGATGGAAAAGTGGGAAAAAGTTGCAAAGAAAGTGCAGCCTGAGAAGCCAGATACTACCATGGTTGACTGGAACTCACCCCAGGGCATCTCTGGAAAACGGCGTACAGTGCAAACTTCAGAAGTATCTACCCACGGAGTCAGGAAGACTTAGATGCCTGCTTGAGCCAGTCACTGGATAAGAGCTACCAGAGAAGGGCAGTAGAGTAGGGGTACTTAGTTCCCTGGTACTTCTTGCCTATCAAGTACGGAAGCAGAGTCCCAGCTGAGATTGGGGGAAGCCAGAAGGGAAGGTCACGCAGGCATGAAGCTGGCCATCTTGAGGGACAAGGGCAAGGTGCAAGGGACATGGACAGGACACTGACAGCACCTGCTATAAATATCAGGACCTTGAGTGTAGGGTTGGTGGTGACCTCTGTTTCTCCACCCCTTTTGGCATATGTGCTGTGTAGACCACTGTCTCTCAAACTTCAGAGTGCGTGAAAAGCACTCGGGAAGCTTGTTAACCAAGCAAACTCTGAGACCTCACCCACTGAATTCTGACCCATGGTTCAGGGATGGAGTCCAGGAATTGATGTCATTAATAAATAGTGCACGTGATTCTGACACACATGGTCTGATTGCACAGTGAGAAACAATGCCTGGAATCCCGGGTCTTACATGGGAAACAGATGAGCAGAAGGGGAGGCCATGGGGTACAGTGAAAAGAGGATGGTATTTGGATCAAGAGAACCTTGGATATAAATGCTGGTTCCATTACTTAGTGACCTTAGAAAAATTACATAATCTATTTGTTTCTTTTTACCTATCAGAGGGAGAGAAAAATACCCCCCTGGGCTATTTCCTATGATAGTTACCTAAGCTAACATATAGGAGAGTCCAGAGCAGTATCTGACTTACGTTAAATGCTCAGGGTTAATGCTCTCTCTTTTGTCCGTTACTCAGAGAATTGAAGTCTGTTGACAAAGTGATGCCAGTGGCACTTAGTAACGTTCAATAAATAATACCGACTAGAAGAAAACGTGATGATGAAGTAATGCAGAACTTGACTCTGAATTTGCGTCGTATTTTCTCAGTGCACCTGCAGTTGGGTCACTTGTCGCCTTCCACATGTTGCCGAAGTGACCCGGGGGCTAGGAATGGAAGTGTCCGAAAGCCAAGGAACAGATCTGGTTGATCTTTCTCCAGACCTGAACCAAGGACCTGGCCTCCAGACTCTTATCCATAGATAACGAGTTTCCACAATGAGAAAGTATTTGGTAGATCAGCAGTTTGTGCTTCTAGAAAATATATTTTCAAGTACAAGAAAAAAAGGGAAGGTGCCGAGAGAAATGTTGAATAGACTATGATTCTGAATAGATTATACTTATTTTTTATTCTTAGGTGATCAGGCCCAGACTGAGTGGCAGTCAGGATGAATTTGGGGCTGCTACGGTGTTACCACAGTATGACCCTCGAGAGAAAATACTAGAGCACAAAGCAATACACTTTACTTAGTAGGTCTCCAAGTGTTCACTGAATTCAATGATATTACTCAGGGCAGGGTCACCTTTATGCTTTTCCGCATTCTCTAGGGAGCTTACTCCCTGGGCCTCATCTTTTTTCTTAGTTGCCTAGTTTGGCTTAAACATTAACCAAATCCCTCTTGTCTTAAAGTAAGGGACTCGTGCTCAGTCTTCAGAATGTAAAGGAAAGTGCACCAAAGAATGAAGATTTGTTAGCTGCCCGTAAGATCAACTGACTTGATCCCATAAAACATGCCTGGGATAATAGCAAAGATTTTATCTTATTTTATTTTTCAAGATTTTATTTATGTATCTGAGAGACAGAGAGAGCATGAGAAGGGGTAGGGCCAGAGGGAGAAGCAGATGCCCTACTCAGCAGGGGGCTCGATGTGGG
The DNA here is from genome assembly GCF_020171115.1 of Neogale vison. Lineage (NCBI taxonomy): Eukaryota > Metazoa > Chordata > Mammalia > Carnivora > Mustelidae > Neogale > Neogale vison. Next base: position 33,515,384 of record NC_058100.1, read on the forward strand.
ACTCGATCCTGGGACTACAGGATCATGACCTGAGACAAAGGCATTTGCTCAACCAACTGAGCCACCCAGGCGCCCAACAGCAAAGATTTTAAAAGAAAAATTTTCTTGTAGTGTTGACTTCATTTAATCCTGATACAGATCACAAAGGGCTTTCACCACAGAGTACAACACCACCCACACACATGGCGCAAGAATTCCTGTTTCTTCAAGTTCAGAAACATGAGAAATGCCATCCACCATCTAACATGATCAAAGGAATCAGCCCCGCTGGGCATGGAGCTTACGGCACAAGCCTTGTGGGGAGCCAATCCTTCACTTCTCCCTCCTACGCTGCACCTCTCACAGCGGTCACGCACCCCTGCTTTCCCAGGAGCACTGGAGTGGCCTCTAGACCACCAGAGTGGTTGGTAGAAGGAAGGGCCCCAGGGCTGAGGCACCTGCTTTAGTCCAGATCTGCCTGGACCCGCCCTCTTACTGAGGGGCCAAAATCAAGCCACATCTCTATGCTGTCATATCCTCGAAGGTAAAAGGAAAGAGTTGGCTTAAATGGTCGATAAACTCTCCTCTGGACGTGATTTTCCTAAGGAAAAAAAAAATCAAGATATCCAATAATAAGTATATCTGATTCCCATTATTTGTGGTAGGTACGTCTTCTAAGTGGCTGGGAACCCTGAATTACCGAACGGTTACCTGTTGCCCCTGGAGAAACATAGGGTTAGGTTCCTGTGAGCCTCGGCCACATTTTCACCAAATGATCAATATGGAACCTGGTTTTATGTGTGTTTCTACTTAAAGACACCTATATATTGTGATTTATTGACGATGAACTCACAGCCGACAGCCCTGTAGCGGTGCCTGAATGAAAGTTGTCGAACTTGCATGTTTCCTCCATAAGGTGCCTCACAGCCTTCCCATCCTCAGGAACAGACACGGCACCTCCACGCTGCACTTGGGGGCCATTTTAAACAGATGAAATCAACAACAAAAAGTACAAAGTGTTAAAAACATGGCATTGAATAGACCGTGGGAAGGACACCTATTTATAGAATGAGAGGCCCAGCAGGAAGGCAGGGCACTGCCTCGTCCAGCCTCAGCTGGGCCTACGTGCATAGGGCTACTCAAATTTTCTGCTGCTCCGCACATGTCTGGGGATGACTGTGAAATCACCACGAATATATATTTGGAAGTTACAAATGAATTTTAGTGAGTATCCAAATTTGTGAACACGGAATCCATGCATAATGAGAATCAACTGTATGTTAAAAATTAAAAAACAACAACAACAAATTATTTTGTTATTTTATAGTCTCTTGCTTGTAAAAACAGCACCCTTTCTGTAAAACCTTAACTAAACGCAGTGTAGTAATCCCCTCTGTGTTGCGTGAAATTACAACTTCATCTCACAGATGGTGAAATGTGGACATGCAGCCGCTTCCCCAGTGTCCCGAGGAATGTGACAGGCGAGCCGGGGTGCCGCAGGAGTGTGAACTCCTCCTGAGTTTGGTGCACTGGGGCCGTCCTGACCCTGCTCAGTGATGCACAGAAACGATGCTCCCCCTTCGCTACCTGCTACCTAAGTCCTAGACTGACGTCTGCAGTAGAAGGTCAGCAAAGCATCCCGGGACACACCTCCTGGAATTCTACCAAGTGACTCGAACTAGCAGCCTGTAATCAAGTCCTGGAAGAGTGCTGTTGCCTGGGGATAGACTGACGGTTCTGTTACTGGAATTTTCTGTTTCGGAGATGGCATCGCTGACGTTTCACCCCTGCCCACTGTAGTCAGTCTCTGCTCCACAGCCTCAGACTGAGGACCTTGTAGCCTCACCTAAGAACCAACCGTTCCTTTACTGAAGGGCAACGATTGCCTTGTATTCATTTTTTAAATTCCACTCTCTTCCTCACTGTGTGCGTAACAGTGACTGGGGTATGGAGCCCACTGGAAATATGTCGATGGAGCTGAGTTCTACTCCACAGTGAACAATTCCCCCAACATTTTCAGAACTTGTAACTGAAGGGAAATACCCCTGTGGAGTGTGCTCAGACCTGCTAAGCACTTCATGTTACTTCATCTCCCTTAATCCTCAATGACCCTGCAAAATTGTTAGTATTCATCCATG